>NW_024881321.1:25387947-26684197 GCF_018691265.1 Tyto alba
GATATTCCCCCAAAACCTTCAATTGCTATACATCTGGGGCAATGTTGTTAACAAACTTTTATGTTTGAAGTGCAAATTAAGCGTAATTTAAGAGTTGATGTCCAAAGTGGTGTCGATGTTCTGCTTCCTGTATATGCTGAAGTACGTCAGACCTAAGTTTTGCTCTGAAACGTTAAATGAACCTAAAGTTTGATTTTGCACAAGGCTACATATACTGGCATGTTGGGTGAGCATTGAAAGTGGTCTGCTACCTTACCTTTGAGGCTATTTAGGTATATAAAATGCTGCTGCCATCCAAATTTAAACTTATTGATCCTAAAATTCCTTATCCATTTAATCACAGGATCATAAAAATGGGGCAGGATAGAATTACAGGAGGTCAGCAATTTTATGTCAGGATCAGTACTAATAAAACCATTCTTGACAGATATTTACTGAAGATATATTTAAAAACCTCCAGTTATGTAAATTCAGCAGCTATGTAGGCAATGTGCCATTTGGAAATAGTTCCAGTTTTTCTCCAGTGTACTGGTCCTCAATTCATCTTCTCTGTAATCTCAGAGCATTGCTGAAATTCCTTCTGGAGTGTAGTTCCCATAGAAGAAGAGACTCTAAGGGGTCTCCCTAGCAAAGCCTGTATGACTGTGGTCCATACTGCTATGTAAAATGAAACTCTCCCTCCCACAAAACATTAAGGTCCTTGGTGAAATCTTCCATAGTCATGCAATGAGCAGGAACAAAGTGTGATGTATGCAGTGTGCCTGATGGATCTGTGGATGAGTAGGTACAAACAACTTAGTGCTACCAAGAACCAAGACAGATTGTATTCTAAACAGTGTGTCATGCGGACAAATCTAGACTACTACTGAATGCTAAATAATAGAAATAAAAAGACGAGCCTCTGTGGGTATACTAGAAGGGAAACAGGGACCACTCCTTGAAGTATGATATTAGAGCAGTATCTGTGTAAGCAATCTAATTCAATACTTTATTATTTTATCTTTTTTTTTTCTTTCTTTTTTTTTTTTTTTTTTAAATCTACATGCAGTATTTATTTCCAGCCAGTTTATTATCTCCTTTGGTTGAAAACTTACAATGTATATGAAAACTGTAACATCTTTTATACTGTGGTTATATTTTCCCTGAACTTTATTATCCCACCTCTATCCAACTGTTAGCCGTGTTAAGAGTAGTGGTACCAACTTTTCAGCTTAAAAAGCAACAACACTGCAGCATAGATTCTGAAGAATATTAGGTCCTTGGATCTTTGTTTCTTGATTATTTGCACTGCTTAATTTTTTAATCTACTCACAAGCTCCCTTTTCAGAGAAACTTCTAGTTCCCTCTAAGATAAACCTGGATGTAGTTCTCCTGGATAATTCATACCAGAGGCTACTGCCAATGGAAAAATGGAAGACTACATAATACTGACTTCTGCCTGCTGTAGATAACCCTACACTCCTAGCAAATCTTGCACCCTGCAACATCCCCATAATACTCTCATGTCATACCACAGGACACACTACATATACCTTGAAAAAAACACTATTTCACTTAATTAATGCACATTCTTCACATTGTTTGAGAAACTTTTTACTGGGCAAAAAGTCCAATTATGCCCACATAAGCAAAATACTAATTAGGTCCTAAGGCTACAAAGACACTACATGGAGGCAAGAGGGGATCTAAAGTCAAGTTCTATGCAGTGTAAATGCAGCCACTCTGCTTTTGGGTGTCTCCCTGGGGAAATACAGGCATGACCCATTCTGCAGCACTAAGCTTGAAAGCAAGAGGCGGCTCCCTGGATATCTGTTCAGCAGTATAGATGAAGCCAGTAGAACTGGGATGTCTGCACTTGTATGTATTTCAACTATTGTACAGAATGATTTATTTTTCAGTCATAGATCATAATAATGATAACGATAATTTATATACAATAATTATAATAATAATTTACATACAATAAAGCAGTGTAGCAATAGTGGTGGGTTTGGTTTACTGTGATTTTTTTTTTCCTGATAGGTAGATCCTAACTTCCTGATAAAACAATTAGCAAAACTTTATCATAAGTTTTGTTTCTAACCTTGATGTAGGGACATTCAAAATTAATAGTATATTCACTGGGCTTTGTACAAGCCTATCTTACCCCATGTTTCATGAGAAAGGGAAGAAGAAAATGTTATTCAGTGGTAAAACACTCAACCTGACACTACTGTACCTTCACATTAGAAAAGTGAAACAATTACCAATTTGACTAAGTGACAGGGTAAAGTTAACAGCAGTCATCTATGAAACCAGCATGTCTTTCCACTTTAACAGAACTTCACAGATTTTGAAGACGAACAGCAAAATCGCTGTTCAACCAGGAGTACTACATGTAATGAAATTCATAATATTTAATATGTTTGTTCCACAAAGCAATTTCAAACATCTACAAAGGTAGACAGGCAAAAAGAAATCATGCACAAACACTAGAACAATAGTTCACATCAGGCAAGGCTGTTCATATCACAGAGTCTTGCCTTCAGGATTAAATTATAGTTAATTGTTAAGATATGAACAATAAAATTAAGTAATTAGTTCTGTTAATAGGCTAGTATACAGAAGACCAGAGGTAGTTGATAGTATCTCTTTTGAACATCATTATAATGCCATAGATGGCATTTATTGTTGCCACTATATAAAAAGATATGCCAAAATCAACCTACTTTTTTTAAAAGAGTTGTTTACAGTAGTTGTAATGTCTGTTTGTACTGCATGACATTGTAGTTTCATCTGTTGCTTATGTTTAGCATCATAAATCTGAAGACAGTCTATTCCAACCAAGTATTGCTCTACCCTTTTCATAAATATCAAACTTAATAGTACATAATCATTCTGAGTATTACAATGGAAAAACTTGGTTTATTTTTATTCTTACATTATCTTGTGTGTCCTCATCCTGTTTTATCACTGTTTCCAGTACTGTGACCTCATTGGGTTTATGTGGGAAAATGTCAGAATAAATTGAAGATCAGAGTCTGTTCTCCAGAAAGAAAGATCAATGGACTTTCTGAAGGCAAACTATGATATATAAAGGGGAGTATTCAGGATCATGAGGAATTAATTTATTTCTTCCACAGTTCCGATTCATCAAAATTGGCAAATAAAGCCTGGTGCTGTAACTCTTATGCATGTCAATTATCTTCATTTTGTATGTTATCCATCAGTTTCACAGTGGACACTAAAGCTTAAGGATTATTCACCCATATAAAGATTAAGAAATCAGCTTTACCAACATAAATGTAAGTCAGAAAATATCACTGCTTCTGGACCAAAGATGCTGAGCCAGCTGTACATTGAGATTTTTGCATGTATAGTTCAGAAAAAGCAGCCAGCTCCAAACACACACTTAGATGTCTGCAGTCTACGTGTCTCGCTGAGCCAGTTGATTGAATCTCCATTGCAGATAACAGAAAACTAACCAGTGAGAGTGGATGTAATCATTGGAGGTTAGATAACCCAGTGGACCAAATCCAGGTTTTTACTTCAGAATTAACTGAATAGTTCTCTAGCATCCATGTAACTTCAGTCACAAACCAAATAAAATACGAAGCACAATATTTTTTTTAAGAAAATATGTGAAATACCTAATATATTCTCCTCAATAACCACTGAATAAAATAGCATCCCATTTTTATGTGAATTTGACATTTTTCATTTGCTGCTAATATTCAGATTAAATATCTTCAGCACAACTGAAATGTTTTAGAAAACAAATACCTATTTCTTACTGTGCTTATCATTTGGGAAAGAAACTAGACAGAAGTAAAACTGGTTCATCCTCTGATCTATGCTACACATCCAGTATTAATCTTATTTGTCTCTGAAAAAAATAATAAAGAAAAATGTCTATGCGTCTTTTTTTGAAGGGCAGATAGGCTGCAATCAACATTTATCTCTGTTTAATTGTCTAGCCTGTGGTTGCTTTGTATAACATTTTAACATTTAATGTGGTTTTACCATAGCTCTCAAATAGTGCAAGCAAGGTCAATGCAAATGATTCTTTATTACTCCATGTCACAGGCCAGGCAAGACATTGTCATGGTTTGAGCTCAGAGAGCAACTGACCACCACTGAGCAGCTACTCAAGCCCCGCTCCCCCCAAGCACTGAGAAGGAGAAAATAAGCCAAAATATGGGATTTGAGATAGGACAGAGAGGGATGACTCACGCATTATGGTCACGGGCTAAAGACAGGCACCTCAGGGGAAGAAAAAGAGAACATAGATTTCTTACAGACACTAACAACACTAGAGTAGGACAGTGAGAAGCATTACCACATCTTGAGAACCCCTTCTCCCCATCCATCCCTTCTTCCCAGGCTCAGCTCTGCTCCCAACATCTCTACCTCCTCCCCCGAGTGGTACAGGGGACAGGGAATGGGGGGTGCAGTCAGTGCTGCTGCTTCTTTCATTTTTGGTGGTGTCGTGGTTTGGGCCTGGTCGACAGCCAACCACCACACAGTGGCTCTCTCTCCCTTCTCTTCCAGCAATGAGAAGGGACAGAGAGCCAGGCTTGAGGTTCAAGATAGGACTGGGATGGGGAAAAATCACCCTTTCTGATCACGAGCAAAAGGCAGACTCGTTAGGGGAAGAAAAAAAGAACATACATTTATTACAGACACTAACAACACATAAAAGAGTAGGACAGTGAGAAGCATCGCCACATCTTGAGAACACCTTCCCCCCACCCCTCCCTTCTTCCCGGGCTCAGTTCTGCTCCCGATATCTCTACCTCCTCCCCTCAGTGGCACAAGGGCAGGGAATGGGGGGTGCAGTCAGTGCTGCCACTTTCTTTATCTTCGGTGGGGGTAGTTTCTGGAACTTCTTCCCCCTGCTCCATCGTGGTCCTCCTCTCGCAGGAGACAGTCCTCCATAAACTTTCTCCAACGTGAGTTCCTCCCATGGGCCGCAGCATTTCCCACACTGCTCCGTCGTGGGTCACTAACTTTCTCCAACTGAATTCTCTCCCATGTCTGCAGCCCTTCCCGAGCTGCTCCGGCGTGGGACACCCCCACATGCTGCAATCCTCCCAGCACTGAATTACAGCAGTGGGGCTACCTTTTCCCACAAGACCCCGGCCTTCTTCAGGCACAGCACCTTGATCAATCAGGTGGAAGCCACAGGCCATAAATCAATGTCTGCTCCACTGCAGATCTCCATGGGTGTCGGGGGGGCCGTCCTGCCATCTCCCCACAGGATACAGGGGGGTCTCTGCTCCGGCACACCTCCCCCCTCCTTTCCTCCTCTGTTCCTCCACTGACCTTGGTGTTCACTTCAGCAACTCCTCCTCCCAAGTCCGACTGCATGTCACCACGTCCCTTCTTAAATACATTATCGCAGAGGCGCAGATGATTGGCTCAGTTTCCAAACAGAAGTGGAGCTGACTTGGAGCTGGGGGAGCTTTGAGAAGCTTCTCACAGGGGGCCACCCTATAGCCCCCTCCCCTGCCACCAAAAAAACTCCACCACTCACTCAACCCAGGACAGGTGGGGCGAGCTTCTGGAACTTCTTCTCCCTGCTCCATCGTGGTTCCCCTCTTACAGGAGACAGTCCTCCACAAACTTGCTCTGATGTGAGTCCCTCCCACGGGCCGCAGCCCTTCCTGAGCTGCTCTAGCCTGGGACAACCCCACATGCTGCAATCCTCCCAGCACTGAACTACAGTAGAGGGAGCTGCATCTTCCCACAGGGTCCTGGCTGGCTTCAGGTGCAACCACCTTTATTTTCCATCTGGGGCCCCTCACAGGCCATTTATCAGTGTCTGATTCATCATAGACCTCCACAGTGGCATGGGAGGGCCACCCTGCCGTCTCACCACAGGATACAGGGGGGTCTCTGCTCTGCACACCTGCCCCCTCCTTTCTTCCTCCATTCCTCCACATACCTTGGTGTTCACGCAGCTGCTGCAACTCCTCCTCACAAGTCCAACTCCTCCTCACCACGTCCCTTCTTTAATACGTTATCGTAGAGGCACAGGCAATTGGCTCAGCCTTGGTGTAGAGGTGGGGCCAACTTGGAGCCAGGGGAGCTTCAAGAAGCTTCTCAGAGGGAGTCACCACTGTAGCCACCTCCCCTGCCATCCAAAAACCACACCACTCATTCAAACCTAGGACAGACATCTAGCGAATTTCCTGTTCATGTTGCATCAACTCCTTCATCACTGCTAATGCACATATGTTTCAGGTAGCCCTCAAAGAACATGTAAGTGAGGAGGTGGAAAACATCAAAACATGGTTTGGAACATCTAAACCAAAATTCTGCCTCTTTATGTAAAATGGAAACTTTCTGTTAAAATAAATCTCTAAGGGTTGAATGTTATAAAAGGTGAAGGAATTCTCAGTAGCTGAGTATTTCTGATCTTAATCTTTATTTTAATTAGTACAATACAAAATAAGAAGACTAAAAGTTAGTGGAATCCCAATATGGCACTTAAGAGCGGAAGAAGAATAAATACCTGAAGCAGTTTTGGCAAAGGTGAATGATATTAAAAAATATATTATTACTTAAAAATAATTGCAGTTTATGGAAGTGAAAAATACTTGCATGGCTTTCTCTTATGTGCTCTTGAGTATTTTTTTGCCTTTCATTTTGTTTCTACTGCACACATAACAATGTTTGGTATTTATTCAGATAATTTCAAGAAAATAATTGTAGTGGAGTTTTTTTGGTTTTGTTTTGTTTTTTATTTTTTTCCCCCAGGCATTTTGGTAATCATAGAGGAATGTAATTGTGCATTAAAT
The DNA here is from genome assembly GCF_018691265.1 of Tyto alba. NCBI lineage: Eukaryota > Metazoa > Chordata > Aves > Strigiformes > Tytonidae > Tyto > Tyto alba. The sequence goes on from NW_024881321.1 coordinate 25,394,730, forward strand.
AATACTGAATGAACTCCTGTATAAAGGGAGGTACATCATTTCTCGTCCTTAGCAAGAAGCTACAGCTGCTGTGGTGATATAGGTTAATTAGCTGCTTCTTACAGCTGATACAGGACACGTTTGCTGCCTGGCTGCTCTGTGTTATGCACAGGCAGCTCCCATTTTCACAAGTCAGAAAAATAATAACAACCCTTTTGCATATGCAGTCTAGAATTCTACCCACATTTAACAGTGCAAATAGCTTTCTGTTTGAATGGTTACTTTAAGAGCTGAGAAATCGGAAGTCTTTTCCGAGCAATTTGTGTTGGATTTGTCATTTAGCTAGGCACAACTGATGTCCTCAAAATGTTTGAATAAAATTGGCTCAACTATTTATAAAACTGTAGAATGTAAATAAAATACATTACTGGTAATTTAACATATTGTTTGCATCCTACTTTTTAAGTGTTGGGGTATCTGAGCTGTGTGGTAACTGCTAGAAATCTGAAATTTGACAGGGACATTCTGTGACCTGTGAAAATCAGTTTGCATTTGTTCAAGAGAGTTTAAAGCAATCCTCTGCATATGAAGGTTATATTTGCATGGACAACTGATGGATGACAAAAGTAATGATCTGTCAACATTTTATCTCCCTCAGTCCCCTGGATGCATACATGTTTAGTGGAAGTTTTCAGTTAGAACACATCCAGCTGCTATCAAAATGAATCAGAAAAAGAAAATAATGTGAAAATAGAAGAATGTAGAGATTGTTCTCCAGATGGGAGAGAGACATGACCAGAGGTTCAAAACCAACACTGTCATCCCAGAATTTTCAGGATATTTATTATGTAACAAATGCATTGGTACGGCAATCATTACCTTTTCAAGCTTTGAAAGTGGTATGAAAAATGTTAGAGCTTTCTCCACTGGAAGAAGCAGAGTTGTGTCAGGCAGGACTGGAAATCCATCTGGCCATAGTCCTGAGCAAATCAGAAGCATAAAGGGGTATAAATCTGTGACTGGTACTTGTTGTGATTTAAGCCTGATTGGCAGCCAAACACCATGCAGCCACTCACTTCCTTCTCTTCCAGCAATGAGAAGGGACAAATGAGCCAGGCTTGGGGTTCAAGATAGGACCAGGAAGGAAGATCACCCATTACAGTCACTAGCAAAAGGCAGACTTGTTAGGTGAAGAAAATAAGAACATAAATTTATTACAGACACTAACAACACTAAACAGAGTAGGACAGGGAGAAGCACTGCCACATCTTGAGAACATTTTCCCCCATCCCTCTCTTCTTCCCAGGCTCAGCTCTGCTCCCGATATCTCTACCTCCTCCCCCAGCAGCGCAGGGGGCAGAGAATGGAAGATGAAGTCAGTGCTTCTGTTTCTTCCCTTTTAGGTGGGGGGAGCTTCTGGAGCTTCTTCCCCCTGCTCCATCATGGTCCCCCTCTCACAGGAGACAGTCCTCCTCAAACTTTCCCCGATGTGAATCCCTCTCATGGGCTGCAGCGTTTCGTTACAGTGCCCTGTGTGGGTCACCAACTTTCTCCAACTGGAGTCCCTCCCACGGGCTGCAGCCCTTCCCAAGCTGCTCCAGATTGAGACACTCCTGCATGCTGCAATCCTCCCAGTGCTGAACTACAACAGTGGGGTCTACCGTCTCTCACAAAACCTTGGCCTCCTGAAGGCACAGACCCCTTGATCATCCATGCGAAAAACACATGCCATAAATCAGTGTCTGCTCCAACATAGATCTTCATGGGTAGCAGTAGGGGGCCGCCCTGCCATCTCACCACAGGATACAGGAGGTCTCTGCTCCGGCACACTTCCCCCCTCCTTTCTTCCTCCATTCCTCCACTGACCTCAGTGTTCATGCAGCTGCTGCAACTCCTTCTCACAAGTCCAACTTTTCCTCACCACATCCCTTCTTAAATATGTTATTGCAGAGGTGCAGCTGATTGGCTCAGTTTTGGTGCAGAGGTGGGTCTGACTTGGAGCTAGGGGAGCTTCAAGAAGCTTCTCACAGGGGGCCACCGCTATTTCCCCCTCCCCTGCTACCAAAAAACCCCACCACTCACTCAAACCCAGGACAATACAAAAGAAAAATCATTTGTGCTGTTATAGTGATGCCTATTGCAAAAAAAAATAATGCATAATAATATTGTTTCATTGCAGAAAAGTCATAGTATGTCTCTGACTTACGCAGATAAGCTAGTAACTTTTATGAAGAAGCTTTAACATGGTTTGTATTGTGGTTTGAGCACAGAAGGCAACTGAACATCATGCAGTCACTTACTCACTTCTTCCCCCTCAGGAACAGGAAGAAGAAAATAAAGGAAAAGTCTCTGGGATCAAGATAAGGACATGGAGGGGTGACTCACCTATTGTGGTCACGGGCAGAAGATAGACTCCATTGAGGAAGTAAAGGAACATCAATTTAATTCAAACACTAACAACACAACTTAACAGAGTTGGATAGTGAGAAGTACTACCATATTACTTAAAAACACTTTCCCCTCACCTCTCCTTTCTTCCCCATCTCAGCTTTGCTCCTGATCACTCTACCTTCTACCCCCCTTTCCTCCCATGGCACAGGGAGTGTAGGAAATGGCAGGTGCGGTCAGTCCTGCCTCTTCTTCCTCCTCAGGGGGAGGACTCCTCACTCCTGCTCCAGTGTGGTATCCCACTCACAGGACACAGTCTTCCTCAAACTTTCTTCAACATGAGTCCTTCCCACCAGCCGCAGAGTTTCCTGAGCTGCTTCAGTGTGGGTTCCTCCCACATGTCATAGTCCTTCCAGCTCTGAACTACAACAGTGGGAGCTTCTTCCTATGGACTCCCAGCCTTCTTTGGGCACAGCCACCTGCTCCAGTGTAGGATCCTTCACAGGCTGTAGGTCAGCATCTGGTCCATTGTGGATCTGCATGGTGAGGCAGCCCTGTCATCTTGCCATGGGCTACAGGGGAGTCTCTGCTCTGGCACGCCTCCCCCCTCTCCTTTCTTCCACTAGCATCAGTGTTTGCATAGGTGTCTCCCTCACAACTCTTCCTCACAACTCCCACTCCTCCTCTCAGGTTCCCTTTCTTAAATACATTATCACAGGAGCACAGCCACTGTCTCTAATTGGCTCAATCTTGATGCAGAGGTGGCTCTGACTTGGAGTTGGGGAAGCTTCAAGAAGCTTCTCACAAGAGTCACCACTGTAGCCCCCTCCTCCATTATCAAAAACCCCAATACACACACATAAGCCCAATGTAGCTTGGGTTTTGTTTTTACTTTAATGACATTCTATTAAATAATAAACAAATACTATCAATCTATAGACGAAAATGCTGCATGCAAAGGAGAGAAGTAAGTATACTGTAGGTATTGTTCTGCAATCATATTAAGTTTTTTAGTGATTAGATATGCTATTCTGGGTGCATGTACAAATGAAAATGCATGCATATCTGCTATTCCATTCCATTCACTTCATAAAGTATTGCCTGCAGCTTCTTCAAGTCACAATAGAGTAGCAACATGTATTAAAAAGCAGCATAGAACTAGAATTGATGTTAATGCAATACAATCTAATGCCAGAAGTCTTCCTACTAATAAATAAATAAATATATAGATAAATAAATAAAATAATAGTTCCTTTGATTTTCTTATTACAGGAATAGATTATATAATTTTGAACTCCAGGTACTTTGCTCTGACTTCATTTTGTGCCTATCAAATCACTCTGTTTATTATGAATGAAATTTCAGCTGCTTACTAGAACAAAGTTCCTATTAAAATCCATGTCAGTTAGAACTGCTTTGTGTTTCTACTTCATACATCATGTATAAATTATGAGAACACTTGCACGGAGTCCACACAGGTGATTTTTAATCTCTAACCATCACTATGCGTTTCTCCACAGTCCAATTCACTAGACAGCCGATCACATTTTTGTTCAGTGGAAAGAAGATTTTAATAACCAAAAACATTTCTTCCTTATACATTCTGCATTATTATTCAGTCAGGTAAAGGACAAAAGGACAGAACATTCTGCTAACAAATTATATTCCTCGCTCTGGATAGCGGTATACTTCTATCCTAAAGAGTGACCTTTCCCACTGCCTGTAAGAACAATAAAGTTCTTATAGAATCACAAACTTTTATTATGTCCTAAACCTTATATGGACGTCATTTAAGCACAGTTATTCTATGTATAGTTGTCAGATCTCATTTTTCTATCAGACAAGTGCTTTCTGAAAAATGTTAGAAACATTTTAAAACTAAACCCCCAGTTCCAAACATCTTCAAAACACACATATTTGATGGTTACATCTGGATTTCATTCTACTTTAAACTCTATTTTTATAAAGAAGAATTAAATAAATAAATAAATAAATAAGATGTCCAGATCCAATAAGGAAAGTTACATGCATAAAAAGAAGAATGAGTTTAAGAAAATGGTTGATATGAACAGGATGCTAACAGTCTGGGATGAGAACTGTTGGAAGAATATTGGGATGTAATGGAAGCTCCAGGAAATAATGTTTTTGCAAGCATGTTCCTCTTTCTTTGCCCTTCCATTTCTTTCTACATGTTTTTGAAAACCTAGAATTTCTTATAAGTGCTAAACAAATACTGAGGAAACTGGAGGAGGGGTGAGTTACTTAAAAATCCTAAATACTTACTTGACTCTTTATAAATAAACAGCTTTATATATAAGGATCCTTGAACTGTAATTGCTCCCACAAAATTGCTTGCATTTTATTTGCAAGAATATTCATAAATAGTTCCCTTAAAATACAAATTTGAAGGATGATGATCTTTATATTAATAGCTACTGAGTTAACTTACTGTTAATAGTTAACTCAGAGTTACTGTCGTAGATTAAACCCAGCCAGCACCCAAACACCACGCATCTGCTCACTTACTCTCCCCCTACCTGGGGCATGGCGGAGGGAATTGGAGGGGTAAAAGAAAACTCATAGGTTGAGATAAAAACTTTAATAATTGAAATAAAATAGGAAAAAAATAATAGAAAATACAAACAGGTAATGCACAATGAGATTGCTCACCACCCACCGAGTGATACCTAGCCTGTTCCGGTCTAGCGATCCCGAAATACCAAGATCCCACAGTCGCAATCCCAGAAGTGAAAGAGAGCCACCCAGTTGACCCTCCTTTATACACTGAACATGATATTGCATGATATGGAATATTTCATTGCCCAATTTGGGTCTGGTGCTCTGGCCCTGTTCCCTCCCCACTTCTTGTGCACCAGCACACAGGCAGGACATGGGGAGTTGGAGAGTCTTTGATGTCTCAGCAACAACTGAAAACATCAGTATGTTATCAGCATTCTTCTCATGCCAAATCCCACACTGAATCCAAATCACAGCACTATTCTAGCTACTGAGAAGAAAAAATAACTCTATCCCAGCTGAAACCAGGACACTGTGATAGGAAAGGAAAAATTTGTATCTCACTGTGTGTCATGAAAGCACATTCTCTTTGTTTTATCATTTGCCCAAAGTTAGATAGGACTGAAAATTAGTCATCTTGTTTCTAGGCAAAACCAGAGAACCTACAGAAGACATGGGGCCATCTTCTTATAGGACCGTTTCCATTCACTCAGGGTTCTGAGATCACTCACTGCACAGAAATTTGACATAAGGGTTTTGCCTGAAACTGGAGCTGTAGCAAATAATGTGCAAGTTTTCTGATGTGGACAATGGCCCAGTAGGCACCAAACCACAAGCCCATTTCCAGAAGAAACTGCACGTTCATTTTCAATTGTTAATTAAGATGGATCTCATAAAATAAGAGGCATTTGCATGTTGGATTTTCTGTCACTTCACTTTGACTCAGTCAAAAGTTTTTAAAGTTTTGTAACGTAATATCATTGCTGTATCGTTGGATTACTGTACAGGCTGTCACATGTGGGTGGCTATCAACAAGCTGTATTTTCTTACTTTATGCCTCAGATTCTCAGTGAGCCATTATGAGTCATTAAGTGATCAGAGTCATTTGTGCAGAACTGCAGCTTCTACACTTTTCATCTCACTGTCTATTTTTGCACATGGAATGTGTTTCCATATTTGTGTTATATATATATAAACACTAATCACAGTAATCCAGTGTGAATATATTAATATAGATTAATACAGAGTTTGTAATTATGAGAAGCCTCTGTCCATGAAACCCAGGTGATACTAAAAATTCTCTTTTGCTTTGCATGTGTAACAGATGATAGAGGGTTGGGGTTTTTTTGACATGATTACCCGAATGCCTTGCTTTACAGCTGACACTAATGAATATAACATGATTCAGTCATTCATCTGGAGTTTACAGAGTCCTCTAAATGTCCTTGAGCATAGGAGTGAATCCAAGCAGGTACTCGATGGCTCTCAGTGAAGGCTGGCTTCACTAGCTTTCCCAGTGAAGGCAGTGAACACTGTAGGTATTTATCACCTCACACAACTCCCTGCAGAACTGAGTCAAGAGTGAACATGCCCCAGAGTATTCACACCAAAATTTCTCTGGTTCAAACGCAGTTAGTCACAGCACTCCAAGGAGAAGTAACAGATCCTGCTCCTCAAAACAGTCTAACACACACACATATATATATGAATATATGTATATATAGTTAGAATCTTTCATAAAACTGATGCTTAGAACAGTGCTAAAATACTGCTTTAGTAGTCAGTACATGGAAAATAAATATATGTGCCTATTATTTCATCAAAAGATACAGTTGGAAAAAATCTTGAATTCAAACCTTGAAATGTATGAATAACTTATGTAACATATTTTTCTAAATAAAAGGAACTAAAATCATTATGCTGCTTTTTAATTACCCAATAACAAGCATTTCAGCAATTGGGTGCTGACCAGAAATGAGGCAAGACCTAGTTTGCCTTCAAATCAGAATTTAAAGTGGCTTCAACATTTCTTTAACTTAAGTATTCAGTTTTTCTCTAGAAAAAAAATTCTTCTATTTTATTCTGTCTATGGAAACAAAGTGTTTGGTAAGCTCCACAGCCCCTTCTGAATCAACATTTACATCTTAAATTTCAACAGATACTGAAAGAGTGCCCCAGACTCACTAACAATGTTCCCTGTCGTGTCTTTCTGAGAAGGTCAGAATTAAAACTGAAGTAGGACAAAGACAATATAAAGAGGTGGATGATCTCTTGTTTTTTATCTGAACAGGAGTAGACACTTCATTTGAAAGATGGAAGCACTTAAGCACAGGATGCAGTGCTGAAATATTGCTTCAAGACACATTCCAACTAACTATCCTTACAGTCTAAACAATTTAATTTTGATAAGTCAAAGTGAAGGTGAATGTTCTACCAAGATGCCTTTCTGGCTGCATTATAAATGCAAGTGGAAAAAGGATCTGTGTTCAGGACCCAGAACCCACACTGCCAAGAATATAAAGGCTTGGCAATGTAAGTGTGAGTCTGGGACACAAACAAATGAGATTTATTCTGTCAGGCTGGCCTCAGTATATCTTGCAGAAGGCTATTTTATCTCCCTCCATCAGCACTTACTATTAGTAAAGCATTGGCAAAAAGCCTTCATTAGAATTGAAGGAAGGTGTTTTATGCATAAGGAAGTTAATCCCCAAACATCTACTCTTATACATTTTTCTGCCATCCTTATTCACTGTTGGAAATATAGAGGCATTATACCATCAATAACAATTTTTATAGGAACAGTTCCAGAATTTCCAGATGATCTTTACTTTCCAAACAGCCCTACTGATTTCCTAGTGTACTGGAATAGCATTTTTGCATGATTTATGTGCCAGAACTTCAGCTGGTCTAAATCAGTGCAATTCTGCTAAATCTAGTGGATGTGTGTTGTACAGCAATGGGGAACCTGGACTGTGTTATGTTCTTCAAAAAGAATACTGATTATTGAGTTTATTTGAAATCATTGGGACTGTTTTCAGAACAAACTTATTTTCAAGGTGATCTGTGGGGCGGTATTATCTGATGTATGCTCCTGAAAAACTCTTTAATAATAAATAAAAATATACTTGTATTACAAGCACTCTGTAGACTCTCATCTAAAATGTCCATATGACCACTTTTCTGTAGGAGGTGGATTAATGTTATTTTAAATGAAAGAAAGCTTTTTCGTGTCACTTGAGGATGAAATTTTAAAAAATATAGCTGAGAGGAAAAATAAAAATGTGTCTCATACTAGTGTTTCTTCTCAATGAATTTCATAGCACCAATCAAACACTGAATCCATCAATTACCTTAATCTCAGGGAGAAATACAAAAAAGAAGAATTTTATTTCCCACAAAGCAAAATCTAAAACTCCTTACTAGACAGCCCTCTCATAAATAAATTAAATACTGCTATAACATAGTATTAACAACTTGAATAGGATCTTCTATCATAGAATGGTTTGGGTTGGAAGAGACCTTAAAGGTCATCTAGTTCCAAGCCCCCTGCCATGGGCAGGGACACCTTCCACTAGACCAGGTTGCTCAAAGCCCCGTCCAACCTGGCCTTGAACCCTTCCAGGGAGGTGACATCCACAACTTTTCTGGGCAATCTGTTCCAGTGCCTCAACATCCTCACAGTAAAGAATTTCTTCCTCATATCTAATCTAAATCTGCCCTCTTTCAGTTTGAAAGCATTACCCCTCATCCTATCACTACACTCCCAGATAAAGAGTTCCTCCCCATCTTCCCTGTAGCCCCCTTTAAGTACTGGAAGGCCACTATAAGGTCTTCCTGGAACCTTCTCTTCTTCAGGCTGAACAACCGCAGCTTTCAGCCTGTCCTCATAAGGGAAGTGCTCCAGACCCCTGATCATCTTTGTGGCCTCCTCTGGGCCCGCTTGAGCAGGTCCATGTCCTTCTTATGCTGGCGGGCCCAGAGCTGGACACAGTACTTCAGGCAGGGTCTCATGAGAGCAAAGGGAGACAATCACCTCCCTCAACCTGCTGGCCACACTTCTTTTTCACACTTCACAGACATAGGAGGGAAAAGCTCATCTGAACATAAATGCAATTAATTTTGGGTTACAATACACTTAAAAATTTTTAGTCTTTTAATTAATTGGCAGTTTTGATATGGGTTATAGTAGTCAATATGTATTGACCTTGGAAAGAGCACAAAGGTCACTAAGATAAAGTTAAGCAAATCATTGTTGTTCTGTCTCAAATTGAGAAAGAACAAGTTTTGAAGCCACTATATGTTATTCGATGCTGTCTTTTGCCTGTAGGATTTCATAGTTCAGATGCAAGACATGAACCTTTCCAGTCCACTTCAACACAAACCAGGAAATAGATTAAATTAATTCACCTTCAGGGATAACTTTTTTAACTATTACATCTGAATCTATGAGAATACATTTGTCCATCCATTAAAAGCTAAAAAATGGTGAACCAAGCCCATGTCTTTGAGGAAAGGAGGAAAGTCATACTCCCTAAAGCCTCCAGTGTTTTGAAAGTCTGTGGTATAATATATTAACTTCTAGTTTCAATTAGTGTGGTTTATTATCCCTCAAGGTCAATATTTTAATTTAAACTTCATTAATTATAATTTCACCTCATCAAAAGTTATTATCTAATTATTATTTAATTGTGTATTACTGTTACTTAGCTTAATAAGGCAGTTGAGGGTAGACTTAATATAGGAGGCTTTAAGCAAAGTTGAATTTAATTGTTTCTTTTAATGCACATTATTTTAAGAAATTATGATAACAATAACTAGCAATTGATGAGGAAAAGGATGAGGTAGAATCACATTATGGGTAACTGAGTAAGGCTTGGTTGTAGAACTTTTGACACAAGCCATGCCTCAAAAAGTTTGTATTTTTTATCCCAGCACATAGGTTCTAATTCAGGGATTCAAAATACTCCTTAAGCAAAATCTTGAATGGATATATAATGGTTAGCTGAGAACCTCTCAGTAGAAGGCTGAATGTTGAATGGGTACAGCTGTAATCTCTGCTGTACTACACCTTGGATAAAAGGTTAAGGCACCTCCATTAGTTCTGGTAAATACTAGTCTTCTAGGTTGTTTTGCAAACTACTCTCTTCTCTGCACCCAACTGAATTGATCACAGTTTAAGTACAGGTTGGTGGAGAACATTCCAGTGTGGTATACTGTGGTCAGAGCTAAAAGAATCTGCCATTAAGTTGTTTTCCATCCACTGGCCTAGTTCATGTCCTTCTACTTAATTTTTATTGCATCATTGTCACTGCCTAGTCCATAATGAATATTCAGTTACTTCTTCTCCCACTAGATGGAGAGCTAATGAACTTGTAGGATATAAAGTTATATTTATATCATTGTGATTAGAATGATAGAAAATGCATATTCAGATATATCACCAGCCTAAAATCCATGATGTATTATGTGAAACTTTTTTTTTTTCACACCAGACTCTATCTGCCAAGATTGAATTGGAGTTAAAAAGCCAAGGGGAAATAGACTATTTCTTTTCAGAGGGCTGGGCTGTCAGAGTTCTAATTTGTAATTCCTCTTTTGAGACTGTCAGAGGCTCTTATTGCAACTGAAAAGTTTAATTACTACAGTTGCAAGGGTCATCACTCACTCACTGCAGGGGAGATGAATAGTGCAGAGATATTAAATAAAGGATACTTGCTAGAGTTATTTTTAAAAGTAGTTATGACAAAAGTACTACTGTTCTTTAGGACGATAATTTGATGTCTCATCTAAATTTCTGCTGTCAGTCAGAATAAAATGCCCTTCTATCTATTCCATGTACTTAGCTTTTAAAATCTTTCCATAGTTCACAGGTATTGCAAGCTGAAGCTTTGCTGGTATCCATAGCTTTATAATTCATAAATTAAATTGGGAATTTCTATATTATTTTAACTACGTGCAGGTAATCAAAAGATAGAAATACTTCAAACACTCATTCATATGTAGACATGAAACATATTATCTGCTGTCCAGGTTCAAAACCTTTTTCTGCTTTCCCTCTATGAACACTTAGATGTCCAAACAGCACAAGCACATTAGTTCATACAAAGAACTGTATTTCACCTCAAATATTTATCAGAAGTGTCCTTCTAGTGTTTTACATATCTCATCTAGCTAAAGAACAACAACAGTAAGAAAATTATGTAGTTTTGTAGTTAACCAAAATTCTATTAATTCCAATAATAGCTTTGAACTCAAAATTCTTATTTGTAAATTAGTTACAAAAATTAATAAATGTTTGTTTCTATTTTGTTGTCAATTGACTCATATTTATGGCAGAATAAATATTTACATTTTGATCTTTGTTTACAGTATCTATTTTGATTCATATGATTTAGTTAAAGCTACCACATGGGAGATTTACCCATATGAAACAGCTTTCTCTTTTTCTCAGGTTTTCCCAGAAGATTCAGTGCTGACATTAGACACTGATGATGTGCTTGTTACAGGACCCCAATTCTGTAAGACTTTGCCCCAACACCTATATAAATCAGATATTTTATCCTCAAACTATGTATTTTAATACATTCCCTTTAGTGAGCCAAAACTTCATGATTTTGTTAAATATAATAATTTCTTCATAACAAATTATTTCAAGCAAATTCCTAGTTCTTGACCTTTTTAACATAATGTTTCCATACTGTAAATTAATATTTTATAATTGATGATGGACTAGCTAAGAACTAAGATGTGCATTATAAGTTGTATAATATGGAAATTGCACCAATATCACTCCTTGTAATTTCTATCAACAGTCCCAAAATTCTTTTTCCTGGCAATTTACCTTCAAAGTAACTGATTGAAAATATATTAAATTGAAGTCTTCTGAGGCTGGACAGTTAAGAATATCTCCAAAATAATGTATGATATTGACCATTTGGTCAAATGGTTTACCTCTTTAGAAAATTTCTCCTCCCTTACCCCCTCTCCCCACCACCCCGCTGGTGAATCACTGTGGTTGCTCTTCTCTAGGTACTCTCTGAGAAACACAATTTTTAATTTTCATATGTCTCTCTCCACTGCTTCTCAACACCATTATATTTCTCAATCTTCTTAAAGACTGCTGTTGCATAATGACATGAGCTACATTTAATGGACATCACTATGAAATCTTCTCTCAGCATAACACTACTTTTGTAAAATTAATGCAGCACTAGCATGTTGGAGCAAGTATTTCCAAGGGAAAAAAAAAAAAAAAACAAAAAAAAAAACACCAAAAAAAACCCAACACTTAATCTTAACAAAAATCCAACTATTCATTTTAATGACAGAAAAAAAGTTAAGTTCTACCTAAATGTACTCACATAGCTGCTGTATCTCAGTGTCTGTTAATTCATCATTCATGGTTTTGAGTATACTCTAACATAGTTGATACCTAGGGTGACTGCTAACAGGTTTTTCTCTTCTGATTTTTTTTCCCACAAATGTCAGTGAAATTTTATGGTTAGGTTTAGCTCTAGCCATAAGTTAGTATAATCAAATGTCTAACTTAATTTCTAATATAATATCTCAAAGTATAAACCTTCATTTAAAGCTGAACACAGCATAAGTAGATGGAAATTTGATTAGCTATTTCACTGCTTACACTCTAGCATTCTGCCAAAACAGAGTTGCTGTGTTTAACTGAATTTTATTTAGGCTTGCTGCACAAGGAGACTACTTTGTTGAAAATATAATGAACTAAGTATAAACAGTTTCTGTTTCAGTTGAAAACAACAAAAATAAAAACAATAACAAAAAACAAACAAACAAACAAACAAAACAAAGCCTAAACACATAGGAATCCATAATTCCTTTGGAAATGACCAAAGGCATAGACTGCAAGACAAGGGAAAGGCCAGGTTTTATTAGGTATTTGATTAAATTCAATGTTCCATAATCATTAGAGGGTGTATGTCAAGTAAAATAAAAATACCTGTCGAGTAATGTAACTAGTTTGGTGCATGTGTAGAAGCTTAATGAGATGGAGTTGTCTTAAATAGAGTTTGAAAGGCTAAACATTTTAGAGAGCCTTCTTGCTTACTTATTTTAGACTCAAAAAGATGATAGTTACATTACACTTACCACATCTTATATTCTCCTAATACTCAACATTATTCTTTTGCAGGTGGGAGCACGGTAAGTACTTAATGATCTGTCACCAGCAGCAAGCACAGAAGAAACCACAAGAGACTGAGCTGACTTCCAAAAGGATGGCATCTGTTTTACAAAGAATGAAAATAAAACCAACTGTAATAAAATTGCTTCACTTGTTTTTACTTACCTTTGAGAGATACCTGGAGAAGCTGTAGGGACCACTTAAGATTCTTTCTGAAAGTTAGCACACTTCCTTAGCAGAAGTAGTGAGAGATGAAGGACTGAAATGATAAACTTTTAAAACCCACTGTTATCTATTTTGTTAAAACTCTGAAATAAATAGTTCAAAAAGGGAAAAGTTTGCAGAGGCAGAATTAGATACAGACTAGGGAATTCTCCAGAATATTTTGTGTCATAAGACACTCCTGATGAGTTCTACATTGGCCTTCAGGCTGTCATCCCTTGTAAGACATTTTCTCTCCTAATAATACATAGTTCAGTAAAGTACTAAGTCAGAGATTCTTTATGATCTATCTTTGTGATCAGAATGACAAGGGAGCTTTTGCATTCAGTTTTCATAATGTCCTACAACATTTGTAGTGAAAGATTCAGATAATATGCATGCTGTTGAATTATAGGTCATACATATCACCGAGAGCTAACATCTTCATATGTTCCTTCAGTCAAAATTTGGATAGTTAAACCAAATGAGTGAGACTGGGAAACAGAAGAGTGATACAGAATGTCCAAAACAGAAAGGGTAGCTGTAATAGTAAACAAGGTTTTCTCTGACCATTGTCAAAATTCATCTTACCTAAACTGAAAGCAGCTGAATAAAAAGAATAGCTGCCACAGGCTCTCTTAGGAATCAGTGGAGAACAGACACTTGAAAATGAGCTGAATCACTTTCTGAAGGTCTTACAACATCTGGAGCCATCAGCAACAGCATTTGTCATTTAGATACTTCAGCTAAATGTCAAAAATAGGTGTGATGAATCCTGGTCATTGTGCATTGGTCAGAAAAGTCATATGTATCATGGAAACACTAAAGGAAAAACAAAGTTTGAAAATAATAGACTTTATCTCAAGGGATACACACAACTAAATAAAACAGAGCCAAGGAAATTCCACTGGATTCTGATCATCTACATTACATCATTGCAAGCTTACTCTGTGTCCCTGTTTCCATCTGTTCCAAATATCTCCCCAAAGCCAATATTTTGGCATGGTTTAGGAGACAGTTGAGTCCAAAACCTTCTCCAAAAGGCAGTATGGACAAGACTGCTTCAAATACACCCTTAATGCCACGCTCTATAGGCCTCCAAAAATATTTTTAAAGGTACCCTGATGCAATCCACATGTTCCCACACCATTCTTAATGGTAAGCAACATACATCTGTAATTTGTCATTATAAAATTATCACTCTGTTGGATGGAGACAAAGACCTCTCTATTATTTCAGACACTATGAACACACAAATCAGGGTTTACAGTAGATTACTGAGTTTAGAGGAGATCCAAGTGCTATACTATTTAGATAATTTAGTATGCCTTGAAATCAGTTCCACTTGTCCTGGGACCAATGATAATTCATTAGCTTTGTTTAAGTTAGTAGCACAAAAAAACAAACCAAAACAAAGAAGACAACCAACTAACTAACCAACCAAAAAAAATTCCCTCAGTGATACCATAGGTTAGACATTTAATAATCTCTCACTGGAAACATGGTTTAATCTGTCTCCCCTCTGTTCACATATCTACCCTGTAAATAAAGTAGGCCCCTGACAAAAGAGGCCACTTTAAAGGCTAGCTTAGCAGTAGAACACCCTTACAAACTAGTTATTGTTCATTTGGAGAGTTAGACTATGTAGGATTAGCACTGCTTAGTGTCTACTACATTCATTAAGGAAGATCTGATTTAAGATGTCTGTAATGTGGATTCCTACTTCTCAGTTAAGCATTCTGGATTGTTTCATTTGTAAAGATTAAGAAATAGACATTTCCAAGGAATTATGTACCTGCCCTGTTTTTGAACATGTTTTTAGAGTAACATGAAATGTTTATTACTGTCTGTTCATTGAAAGGGAAGCCTAAAGTGACTAATTCAGATATTGTAAAGTCCAAGGTTGATCATCTGAATCACTGTATGGATGTTGGTTGGCAAAATGATAAAAAATACTCAGATCGTTTTTTTAATTTTAGGCACTCATAAATTGGCACCCAACATTTTTCCAGATAAAATTCTCCATTTAAGAAACCCTAATAGTTTTTCTTCCCTTTCCAGATAAACTATACCAGGGCCCTGCAGGCAAACATTTCCACTTACAAATTAATTCAGCACCAAGGAAGTCAAGAAGCACATACACCAGAAGCAAGGATTTCTGTCTCTAAAAGGGACCCTAAAGGTACTCAAAACTTTTTCCTCATCATGAAAGCTCCCCCACAGAAGAAACACACCAGGCAAGTTTCATGGTGTCAACCATCTTCCCTAGGAATTGTGTAGACAACACAGAGACGTGAAACATTTAGAAATCATAAGTGTATTAGGATATAATTCTTATTAGTTTGCCTTACACCCCAATATAAGTATACTAAAATGGTGTAACCAGCAAGAGTATGGAAGTATTTTGTTAACATTGGGATGGAATAGCCAGATGTAATTGTTAAGGATTTTACATATGTGAGCAATATGACCACAAATGAGTCAAGCAGCAGTATTCATAGTTACACACAGAAAGCATCTAAGCAACAGAGATTGCAAGATGAAGAACAATGCAAGCAAAAGGGACTGCAAATATACAATGCTCTTGCTGAATGCAGAAGGATGACTGGCAAAAATGAAAGTACAATATGAAGTATCAAGAGCACATAAGGTTGCATTGAGGGACAGTGTCAAAAGCTTTACCAGGAACCAGAAAAACTATATCCACCGCCTTCCCATCATCCACTATGAGGGTGACCATATCATAGAAGGATACCAAATTAGTTAAACAGGACTTTCCTTTTGTGAATCTATGTTGACTGTGCCTGATTACTACATTGTTCTTTAAATGTTTTTTAATAGCACCCAGTATGATCTCCTCCATAATTTTTCCAGGTACTGAAAGTCTGTAGTTTCCTAGCTCCTTCCTCATGCTCTTCTTATAAATTGGAATAACTTCAGCTAGCTTGCAGTCAGTAGAGACCTCTCCAGACTCCCAAGACCTTTGTTAGATGATTGAGAAGGGTCCTGTTGTAACATACTCTAGCAAATTCAGTACTCTGGGATGAACCCCATCATGCCCTATGGACTTGTAAACATTCAGCTGATACAGCTGGTCCCTTACCATATCAGTGTCCACAAATAGAAAGTCACTGTTCCTGCACTTATAGTCCTCCAACTCAGAGGACTGGGCAGTCGAACATCTATCAGTATTATTAAAGACTGAGGCAAAAAAAGCACTGAATGACTCTGCTTTTTCTTCATCCTTATTAGTCTGATGACCATCTTCAACAAGTATCTGTCCAATGTTTTCCTTGGACTTCCTCTTGCTATTGGCATACACAGAAAAACTTCATGTCTGTCACAACACCGGTCAGTTTCAACTTTAGTTGAGTTTTTGCCTTTTGTGTCTTCTCCCTGCATATGCAAACCACAGCTCTGGAATCTTTGTGCGAAGCCTGACCTTGCTTCCATAGATCATAGAATTTAATTTTCCTCCTGAGTTCCAAGAGTTCCCTGTTCAGTCACGCTGGTCTTCTGCCCCACTTGCTTATTTTAAATAACAGTATCCATATTGTAATAGAATACATACTGTATTAATCATACTATATAAGTTAAGAATGTCGTTCACGGAAATGGAGAATTTTTACTGTAAAATAGCCTATGACAAAGCTAAGAAATGTGCAAACCATCATAAAGTTGAAAGCATTTAAAATAAGCTGCACAGCCTAGTGAAGGTCAGCAAAATACAGTCAATTCCTCTGAAGTATTTTTAATAAAGCTTTGCTATATATTTACATATGACAGGAAAAAAAAATATGCAATAATCAGTAAGCTTATTTTCTCATAGTTTTTTTCAGCACCATGGTAATATTTTCTCTCTTATCAAGCTAAACAATACTGAAAAATAAATGGTTATATTTATTAGAACCCTAGCAAATCCAAGAAATTTTGTCTGTCAGCATCTATTGCATGAATACAAATGTAACTTATTTACCAATATATCAGGAAGATAATTTTTTATTAAGAAAAAAAAAAATAAAAAGTCAGTAAATTCTGAAGATATGGTACAAAATTCCATCAATCTTCTATTCAATTAGTGAAACTTTCCAGTGCAACATGAGAACATTATCAACATTATTAATTTAATCTGATCTGCCATTCCCACACCACTTCTGACAGAAATATAAAAATAAATTAACATCATAGAGTTTGTTTAGATAAGTATTTTTAATGTTTCTCTACTTAGTTTAATTTTATTTTGTTATTGAGAATAATGGAAGTCCAAAATATCTCAGAGAAATACTGTACCTACCTCAGATGAAACAAACACAATAACTCATCAGGAAGGTACAACCTGAAAAATGGTCTGTTCTTCTATCTGCCTATATAACACACAAGTGAAAAGGTAAATAAGAACAACTCTCACTTATTTATTGTATTGAAAAACTTGAGTGAAAATGTTCAATATGTAATTGCTCTAGTCAATGGATACATGGAAATGTTATCATGCAAGTGTTACTGGTACTACTTTATATATGGTTTAATTTGGGTTTTATTTGAAGATTTTATTTACAGGATTATTTTTAAATGTTTCTTAACTTGCAGCATTCACTGAACTGTTCAGGAGACTATCTTCTTTGGCAAAAGAAGATGTAATTTCAAAGTAACTTACAGATAAATCTTTTTCATTGTTTGTTTGAATACTAAGCTACAGTCTCATTGAATTTAATGAGAGCACTTGTGGGAAAGTACTACCTAGTACATGAATAGCCTATGAAACTAGTTATAAAATTCATAGTTCTTTACCTTATATATATTTGGATAATAACCACAATTCACAAAAGGTGAATAACTATGGAACTTTCCAGAAGATTAGTGCTGAGTGTTTTTCATCAAGTGATTAATTTCAGGTATCTTGTCCTCTTCTACTACATCAAGTGCATCAAGTATCTTTCAGAATCTCTGTTGGATTATATAAAATGAATTTCCTTGCTTCTCAGATCTGCAAGCTATAAAGTGGTAAGTATTTGGGTAACCAACACTCTTTGCTTCTATCCCACTTGTGTCATGGCAGGGCAGAATGTGGGTGCCAAAGTATGATGAAGAAAAAGTGCTCATGTAATTTATAAAGTTACCTCTTTTCAGACTAAAACATCATTGAAACCAAATGAACTCTGAAGTGTAACAGCCTGTACTAGCTGTAACAATCATCCTACATGTTCCAGAGAAAAAAAAAGCCATGTTTTTATTGGGGATTTCACACATATAACAAAAGCAATATAGACAAAATAATAATTTTTAAAATTTGTCAATCTTAAACTATTCTAAAATTGAGAGAGATAAAAACTTATAAGTCATTGTGGAATGTATGAATTCTTTTGAACAGCCAACTGTTTAAAAAGCTTCTGAGTAATATGCTAATTAAAAAAAATAAGGAAAACTATTCTTTTATTCATTAAGTGACAACCATATAACTCTGACAGTTAACTATAAAGGCTTATAACAGATTGCTTGTCATATTGCTGTCCTTCTACTTCAAGAGCTATTGTATGAAAGGCTGCTATTTCAGACTGTATTTCACATTTTTCCCCAAGCTGGGGAACAGGTGTTGTCATACTGGATCAGAGCACCTGGTACACTGTCCTAACCCTGACAGTAACAAGTTCATATACTTCCTATCCATAAAGCTTCTGAAGACAACTGTTGAATTGTCATCCAGAGAGAAATATTTCCTTAATTTTCCTTAGTTAGTGGTTGGCCTAGGACCTGAAACTCAGAGGGTTTTTTCCCCTTTGTGTGTGTGCATGCACATGCATGTGTGTGTTGTGTGTGCATGTGTGTATGTGCAGAGGTGTTATACCAGGAGACAGTAAGAACTTTATTGCTTCCATAAATAGATAATGATTTCTTATTTTTTTAACAAGATGATAGGGAAGTATCTGGATAGCTAAAAAAGGTGGAGAGAGGAGAACTGTGATTTTTCTCACACTGTAGTCCTACACAGAGAATATGAGAAAGTTAAGATAGTCTTCCAGCTGCTTAGATGACGATACCTTAAGAAGGTCATGCATGGAGACCACTGATACATATACGAGACAACAGTCAGAACTTGCTTATCTCATTCAGATAAATTTTTCCTAGGTACAGCCTAAACGATGGAATAATTTGAATTTGCACTGACAGTCTCAAGCTGTAGAAATAGATGTTATTGGTTTTGCAAGTATGTGTTCTTTGTTGTCTTGGAATATAATATATACTAGACAGCGGTGTGATCATCGTAGCACATTACTTCCATGCTTACTTTTCCATATAATGCCTTGTCTACTGTGTATATATCAGCATCAGAAGTTTGTGTGATAATTAGAACTTGAATTATTTGGATTTGGGATTTTTTTTTTGTTTGTTTGTGTTTTGGTTTTTTTTTATCATTTTACTCACACACTTGATAGAATGTTCTTTTGTTCTCCTTAAGCCAATCCTTGTGGATTCAAGATCTGATACATCTGAAAGGCAATAAAAAATATCTTGGTGGAGCTGATAAATGGGAAGAAAAGAATACTAGAAGTAAAAACTCAAAGCAGAAATAGAATCTGTGCTTTTACAACTTGGTTATAATTTACATTGGATATATTTTACTCAAAACTAAACAAAATAACTGGTGGAGTTAAGTTTAACTAAACTCTATCATCAGCTCAGTAAGTTAAGTGGGACTACATACAAGACACATCTCTATCCCTAACAGTACAGAAACTATTCAGGTGACTCCCTACTCTGTCTAAAGCCACTTCATATTTCCAGAAATGTGTCTTCTGGGGAAATAAGTCACTATCACAAACCAAGTTTCAATGAACAAACACCTAAACTTTATGTTTCTGGAGAAGTCTAAAGTTAGCTGCCAACATCAAATCTGTAGCTGACTTCATTATGGTTGTGGTCCACATTTTGTGTGAGAATGCACAGTTCAGAGTATGCATCCATCATACATGAGTTCCAGTCTTTTATCAGGGAATTTCACTTCTAGACTAAGTAGGGAGTTGTAGCCATATCCAAGAGAGTAACTAAATTTATTGGTTATGAGGTGATCTTGAAAAGGGGGAAGAGAGGCTATGCTTGAAGCTAATGTGCAGCTGGGAATATCATTAAATTGCAGCTCAGTTGTAAGAATACATAGCTGCAAATGAAAAAAAAAAAAAAGTAAACCAAAAAATCCCCAAGCCCACCACCCACCCAGTAGGTGCTAGGCTTAGTTTTGTTGATTATTTCTGTCTCTGTAGATTCAAAGAATGAGTCAATGACTTAAAGGCCTTTAACACATTCTTTCTTTATGTGGAATCTCCACCAAATCCTTGTAATTTAAATGTCTGCTGAGAGAAGTCTTAATGATCCCTCATTTCTTCACAAGATTTTTGATATTCAAAGCACTCATATTTTCTCTAGAAAATTCTGGAAAGCATGTTGCAGTCAGACCAAGTAGAGAAAGTCATGAAACAAGAGATTCCTGTACTTTGCTACCCAATTCCTCAGTGGAGGATTAACCCATACCCCTTTAGTTTTATATTTCAGTTACCATTGTGCTCTTAAGAAACCAAAGACCATGGAGTGAAACAATGGAATTTGATATATGTAAATAAAACACATTTAGTTTCAATGTCTGTAAAGGTCATATGCAAATAGCATACATGTTAGAAAATGTATGCATATGAGCATGTAAATATCTCTGTAAAGAGTTGATTTTACATGCTGACTCCATAGCAAAAGAGAACAGGAACTACAAAATAAATCAGTGATGTTAAGAATATTAGACAGATATTTATAAGATTTTATGCTGTCAGCTATTAAAACAAAGAATAGAGTTTTGAAAAAAAACTCTTCCCAAAAGAACGTAAACTGTTAATTTTCATTTCTGTCTGAAGTCTACAAAAAATAAAAAAGATCTATTTCTTATAAAAAAGTCATAAAGATAACAACTGAATATTTTCATATTACCTGAAGCCATTAATATATTAAAATAATGTATTGTCTTGAGCTTTTTGCATATATGTACTGAATGACAGTCTGTGTCAAAATGCTTAGGCTATAAAACTACCAAGAAAAAAAGTATATCAAACAAAAACCAAACACTCTATACAAACAAAAACTGGAAATGCTGTTCAGAACCTTTGAAAATACTTTCTTCTAGATGATAACTACTTTGTACATGTTTTGTGACATGCTTATTTTAGAAAATTTCACTGTCTCTTATAATTTCATATCCACCTAAACTATTACTTGCTGTTATCCATATCATCCTCCAGCTTTAGGATGAAGAAAATCAAGCTTCTTTAGTTTCCATTAATCTGTATAGACATGTATTCTTCTCATTTTCCATCTTTATATCTGTTTAATGTCAGATAACTTTTCCTGCACCTACATGATCAGAGTAGTTTATGGAAACAAAGTCTCACTATTGTTCAGAAATCACTATTTAATTTTCTCTATTGGATATACTTCAACTGTATCTTTCTACAGTTACATTTATTTCCAAATGTGATTTCTACTGGTGACACATTCTGCTATTAATAATGTGGCCTACTTATTCTTTTCATTATTTGCTTCCAGAGATAAGTTGTCATCTTATAGATGAAATTTATTTTCTATTTGACCTTGACATTGCATCCTTGCATGTTGCCCTACTTCAGTATCATCAAGGTCAGTTGTTTCTTCCCATTTAATATTCCAGTTTTTCTCCATGTTAACATTACCTTCCAACTTTGTGACAGAGTTTCTTCATATAGACTTGTTTATTTACAACAGTATGAGGGATTTGAGGCTCCCCTCCTGTTGAATTCTCTCACACATTTTAAAAAATCAGAACTGTTTGGACTGTAAATATAAAACCTCATGTCATTATAAGCTAGAATGTTTATTTCTGAAATGCACAGCATCTGACACATATGATTAAAAATACTAAACATTTCAAAGCAAGCCTGATATATCACAAGTCAAAGAGCTCAGAAATCATGTAAATTATTTTTTCACTCTGATCATCTACATTTATTTGAAGATTTTTCATTTTTAATCCCATCAAGATTCTTAAACATAATAGACTTGAGTTTCTCTTTGCAACTGTCTTCTCAATAGCATCTGGACATGTCTTAACAAATATTTTTTAAGTTCTTGATTAAACTTTTTCTTCATAAGTTGAAAGACTTGAAGCTTACAAAAAGAGAACTCCATGTAAATATTATTCAGTCAGCCGTATTTTTTTATTCCTTAGTGACAGCTATGAAATGAAATTCCTGTTACATTTTTCAGCTGAGATCTGGGTTGTATATTGAGGATTCCCAAAAGACTGAAACAAATACATATTTTACAATGTATGCATGATAAACATTTTGCCTGTGGGATAGATGTCATTTGACTATAAAATGTATTAGATTTACATTCTGAATATATAATCATTATTATAATGTTTCATATCAATAAATTAAAAAATAATGCTTATGACAGGAAAACAGCAAAATAACATTTCAAAGACAGTTTGTTTTCATATTTCCCTTACCAAGAAGCTCTCAATCATAAATCTGGAGAAAAAGAAATTCTAAAGGCAAATAAATCTGTAGACAAGGTTGTGTGCGTTGTTTTTTTTTTTCATAAAATGTTTACTTGCTGATATGATTCCCCACTATGTGTTAGTTTCCCACATTAGTTGTGGATAAAATGTAAAACTGGTGTTCGGATTATTGTATGCTGAATGATATTGCCACAGTTTCATGTCTTCACTTAATTCCTGTCTAGACAACTAAATTTCTGATTTCTCTAGGCAATTTTATTTCAACGATTCACTTCCTTTACTTTTGAGTGGAGTTTAACTTCCTCTTTTAAACAGTCAGTAGTCTTGGCTACCAGATAATTCAATTTCATTCAGATGTTGCTGAGATTCAGTGATATAGAAGAGATATTTTGATATGCCATCCCAATGGAGATAACCAAAAAAGAAAACAACTCATAGCTCTGGGCTCCTATCTGGTGGCAAATGCCCCTCAATTGTTTGTGTTAAAATGTTCTACTCTCAGAACTGCATTCTAGAAAATGTTCTTATTAAAGGTTCAGTTACAGAACACAGTTCAGTATTACCCAGACAGGTCTAAAGAGAAACATTTTAAAAGGAAGGACTTAATTACTGCTATTTTAAAATAAATAGATCCATTAAAGTGCATTTGCTGATTTACAGCCAATTTGGAACCAAATATTTTAAGAGCATTTGTTTTGATAATATTTTCTGTATAAATATTCAAGTTTTAAGTACATATTACATTTGTTTTCTGTGCAGTACTGTATATTGAGAAACAAGAAACTTCATAAAATATAACAAATCTGATTATTTATAACAGAAAATGAGACATTCAGTGAGATAAGTTCTGACTGCACACTTCAAAAAAAGGAAATTCCATGAACTGTTTGGTGATTTGGGTTTTTTTTTGACAGTGTAAGGGAAATTAAGGAGGTAAAGTACAATAACGACAAAAGTTGGAGACAGAAAGTATGACATTAATGCTTTCTGTCTTCTGTCTCACAGTAAACCCCTTCCACACAATTCTTTTACATTGTCTATATAATTTTTTCAGTCTGCATTTTGAGCTACTACAATCTACCAGTTCAAAGAGCACATTGTCTCCTAGAAGACTGTGGCCTTGATTCTGACAGTCCTCTAGAGGGTAGATGCCATCATACAGGTCTAAAACTGCAGACCTCCTTGGGACTGGTGCAATGGTGGTGCTATCTGTGGGAGCTGGCTTGTGGTCCAGGCTCTGAGTCACCAAGTGAAGGAGTTACAGAAGGAGGTGAGCAGGCTGTGTAGCAACAGGAGGTTGACAGTGTTTTCACGGAGACCCTACAAAGACAAGAGCCCGAACTGCACAGTGCAGGAACTAAGGATAGCAGGAGCTTATACTTGAACAAGTGGAGGATTGAGAAAGATGGAAGTGCTTGGAAGCTTGTGGCTTCTGGCATCACAAGAAAGCCTCCACTTCCAGATATGAATTTACAGAATTAGTGCAGTGGCCTAATCACCAAAGAGGGGCATCTAGCTCCATTAAGGAAAGCTTTGGAGCTATCTGAGCTGAAAATAGATGGTCTTGTCCTCCTTCCCACGGGTGGAGGGGAAAGGGCTGGTTGGGACTGGATACATCCTGTAAATTAACAACTGTAAGTGCAGGTGATGGTGCACTTGAGCTTTTATGACAATGGATCCCTCTTTGAAGAATAAAGACTACCAGTGAGACACAGGATCTTTTTGTCAAATTGAGGTACAAGCAACTTTGTTAACAAGATAAGGAAAGTTTTAAACAAAGTATGTCAGGGGATACTGATCAGATGGAGAAGAATGAGGATGACACAATAGGGGGAGTTTGTTACAGAAAGACAATCAAAGCAAGGAACTATGGATAACTCATCTTAAAATAGCTTGATGAAGTCTCTGTATGGCAGACCCCAGTTCCCATGAGGACTTGAGCCTCCCTGCTATTTGCTGAAAGGGCAGTACATCAAGGTGCAAGCAGCATGAAAATTTTCTGGACGAACTTACGTAATGCAATCAGTAAAACCAGAGAACCCTGAATATATTAAGAACAGCAAAGGAACAATACCAGGCCATTGTCCCCACTGCAAAACCCACCAAGATGATTCAGCAGAAGAAACTAAATTACCATAATGCCTTGTAAACAAATACAGTTTATTACCTAAATGGCTATAAGATTTATTGTGGGAGGCAGGGGGGAGAGAGTTTTGGGATAGAAAAGAGAGAATTTTGGGACTATGTAAAGCTTACTATGCAATATTTTAAAGGAACTATTTGAAACCTATTGTGAGATGTATAGGGTAAGGACCAAAGAAGGGGAAAGGAAATTATGTAAATGGACAGGGGAGGAAGGAGTATGGGAAAATACAGGGAAAGAGTTCTGGTTCTTTGAGAAATTGTTGTTTTCAGGATATGTATAAGCACTGATTCTGTTTTACATACAGAATGTTAAATCATTAAACATAATAAGTTGCTAACATGGTCCTGAAATTAAAATGCAAATAATTAACAATTAATGTTTTATGTTTTTCTGTTTAAAAAAGGATGGCATTTAAATAAATTTTTTAGTTACTTCTGAGATGACAGGAAAAAATCTATGACTTAATAAAGTCATATTATACAGTTGATTAAATATTTTTGAAGTATCAAAATAGTTCTTAAGATATGCTTTTAAAACTTCTGTAAAACAAAATGTGCCTTAAGTCGGTTTTGATCGTTATAAGAGGATGGTAAATCTGTGTAATACTATAAAGACCTAGATAGACATAACGTTTAGCTATTACTCTGAAGCCTTCCACACTTTATTAAAAGTGTTGATGTATTCTACATGCACTTCTCAGCCATCAGAGATCTTCCTACACAATCTGAATGGCCCCTACTCTAAAAGTGAACACAACATGTTTTAATTTAGAAAGATCATTCTGATCACACATGAAAATTGCTAAACTTTCTTTGGTTTAGGACTAAAAATGCATTGGAAGAGACTAAGCTATGAAAGCTTTACCCAGATAAGTAAAAAATTTGAAGCTTCAGTTGGTAGATAATACAAAGGCATGTATGAAAATTGGTATGTTAAAACTGTGATCTTCACTAAAATTCTAGCTGTAGAAAAACTACTGGAATATTATTTCTTTCTTTATTATCATAATGAATATCAGTAGCACCAAATAATCTTAACTGTAAATTTCATAAATAACAAGACACTTGTTATTCATCCATGTATTCTTATATTTTCATGCATCACACCTCATTAAAGCTGTCATAGTGTTTCACAGTCACTTTAGCCACATTAGATGAGCAGTCAAAAACATCCCTACTAGTATACCCACCCCTATATAGACACAGATTTTTACTGTCAGTGTCTTTCTGAAGACCATCTGCTTTTTTGTTAAGGATTACCACATATCATTTTCCTTAATTCATTATTTATTTATTGCTATGATGCATTTCATTTTACACAGATTTGGGGAACTCAGCTTCATCTCCTCATAATAAACTGCTCCTTTCTCATAAAGCTGTATTCCCTCTTCAGTCAAACTCCCATTTAGTTTGTTGTCCTATATTCTTAAGCTCTTATTGAATTAGCATAACATTTTTACTTTTGACATAATAAATACCAAGATTCAGAGAATATACAATTAAAAAAAAAAAAAAGTAATGTGATTAACAAACCCACAGAAAAGAAGTGAGTCTTTATTTAGTCCTGCAATGGGTGAGACTCTACTCTATACACAACTTCACAGTAATGTACTAAAATCCAAAAACCTTGAACAAAAAAAAGAAAAAAACTCTTAGCAACTTTAATTTTAAAATTACTATATACACAAAATTGAGGAATAATATCCGAAAAATTATTAGCTTAAAGACAAAATGAAGGCAGTATAAATCTAAAGTATTAGAAATATGCTACCTATCAAAAGCCATTCAAAAACCAGTGTGCTTAAATAGGAAAGACAAGACAGCTATTTTAAGTAAGAAGTGGAAGTGTTATCCAAACTAGAAAAATAGGGGCATAAACTCTAGTGTGGTAAAATGACGGAAGATTGGCAAGGAGGATTGTAAACACGCTCAAATGACTAACATCTGGGGTGTCAAAAAATGCATATATCTTACTAATTGTTTTTTAGCCTTGTGTGTTTCACAAGTAGAACATCTGTGTTTAGATAACATAGGCCTGTGATAGATGTAGAGGGACCCTATCAAACATGCTTGAGATTCCTGCCCTGCTGTGGGAAAGATCAAAGCACAATATTAAACTATGCCTGTTCAAATCCCTGAAATACAGGCAAAACCAGCAAGTTCAGTGATCCTCTAGCATGGACCAAGCTCTGCAATGCCTGCATCCCCACTCTGCCAGAGTGCTGCTTTGAGGATCTCCTGCTTCACAAGGTAACAAAAATAAATTTAGTCTTTGCAGTTCATACATGGTTTTATGGCTGTTCCTGTATCCTGCCCATGCTGGATCACATATCTCGCAAGTTAATTATAAAATTATAGTAAGACAATGTAAGAAATATTTTTAACAAAAATCTACCAAAAATATAGCAATAAACACTAAAAACATCTTAAGTGCTTCAAAAGCAGGAAATCTGCCAATGGGTGGGTGCATCCAATAGATGACATGTAAAAGGAACATCCTAGGAACATAAGTCCAAACCAAAAATGTCACATTATTTTTTCAAAACATGGTCCACTATCTGCTATTCCTACAATGATGGCATACTTTACATGGATGAATCAAATGGATAGTTCCAAATCAAACGTAGGTAGCAGAGAGTTTAGGACAAATTGATAGAATTAACATCTTAGCCAAGTGACATTTACCCAGGTAAACAGATCTCAAAAGGAACTGAAGGAATGCAAATATAAATGCCAGCATCCTATATATTTAAACCAGTCTTGGTAGAAAGTGAAAATTATAACATTTAGTAGCATATTTGTGAAAAAGAACAGTAGAAGGGAAGGGGAAACTACAGCATGTCAACCTGCATATTTGATAAAAGTTGGAATTAATAGTCATTTTACTATATGCAACATGTAAGGGGGAAAGGATTGCGAATCTTTTGTATCAGAAATTCCTGCTTCACAAATCTACAGGAGTTTTTAAACCAATCAAGTAGCACATCAACTTATGTCTTCTAGTTGTAATGCATTCAGATTTCCAAAATCTGACAATAACCTTCATCTCTAAAGGGTATTAAAAAAAAAAAAAAAAAAAAAAAAAAAAAAGTAAACAGAAGGTCCTGTAAAAGGTTAATAATTTAGTACATGATAGGAAATAGAGAATATGAACAAAAGTTAAGTTTTCACTCTGGAGGGAATTTACCATTGTAGCTCTCTAGATGGAAACTTCTTCTCAATATATTTGTAAATGTTCTAGTAAACAATGAATAATAAGACCACTAAGTTTGCTGGCAATGTTTAATTATTCAAGACATATGATCACAGATATCTTTAAACAAAAATCCCACTATATTGCCACAGTTCACAATGAAAATGAAATTCCATGTCAATAAAAGCAAAGAAGCTAATAAAGGAAAATGTCTTAACTACATATATAAAATGCTGTCTGCCAAATGAGTTATTATCACTTCAGAGGTAAATTAATTCACTGGGTGTCTAAATTAAAATAAATAATGAAGAATGCGAAGGCCTGTCTTCACAGTTGACATAATTAAATTGTGAAATTTGCCATAGTGTGTTTATACAGGCCAAAAATATAATGGAATTAAGACAGGAACAGAAGTAGGTCACAGAGGACAGATTTATTAGTGGCCATCAAGAACAATAAGTCTAAATGTAATCTATATCTGAAAAAGTCCTTAAGAAAATTATTTTGAAATGTAATTACAGTAGAAAGGCTATTCTTCACTTACTATTATACTGTTTTTCCTAAGCATATGCTAATAACCTTTGGATTTTATCCATTTTCACTACAGAAGTAATAATATATTTTATGTTTTCACTGTCTGCATGAGATAGCTTTCACAAAACAAGCTTGACCGATAGTTTTGTGGTTTTTATTAATACGCATAAAAGAATTTTGCCCTGAGATTGTCTAAGAATTATTCAATATCTAAAAATGACTTGAAGAGGATTAGCACTTAAACCTAGCTTATAAAGAAAATCTAGAATTGTAATTCAGCATATTTTAAATCACTCCTTGAAGTTTAAAACTATTTTGTTGTTATTTTTCATTATCTTTTCATTAGACAATAACAGAAAGTTAACTTTTAATCTTGGTCTCAGACAACCCACCATCAGTGTATATGTGTTTGTTACTCCAAATTTACACAAATTATCTTCATGTATGTATGATGGGAAAAAATGTATTACAATAAATATTTATGATACCCTGCTTTAAATGGTAAATGTATCCTAAAGAATCCACACACCGAAACACTAAAAGTTGCTTCTGCTCATACAGTTCAGAATCATCAATTAATAAATAATTTATGTCTTAAAGTCAACAAGAAGCAAAACTTGTAGCCTGTTCCTAGGAACAATGAAAAACTGATTTGTGTAATGTCCACTTTTAATACAAACTGAATTCTGAGGAGAAGATTTCTAAGTTAACTATTCAGAACCACTCAATCACTTGGGAACATCCACAGGTATTGAGCTCAATTCATCAATCCATGTGAAATTCTGACTCTAAATTCTGTTTTATGTATCTCATTCTTTTTAGATGAAAAAGAAGTTACACCTCTTATGATGTTCATCATTAACTGACCAAATCCTATACTGGAACTTTAGAATTTATTTCTGCAAATTTTTAATTTAGCTTTCCAGTAGGAACAAAAGCATCTAGAAAGGTCTAAATTAATGTATTCATAAATGTCACAATGATTCCGGTTTATGGCATTTCATCCTGTACTGCACATAATCATACAAACTCTTACTGAATTCACAAGTCAGTATGAATTTATTTATCCTGTAAAGTACTTCAAGATTATTCTGTAAGAAAATTACACATAAATATTGCTTACCATCAAAAATAAATGCATTACCATTCCAGATCATATAACTGAGTATCCAGTCTTTTTCAGGAGATAGATTTATATATTTTTAAAGAAGGACTTGCATGAAAATATTGATGTGTGAAATCCATTTTATATAAATGCAACATTTCCCCCCCTTAGACCCCCCTCCAGGTACAGATTTTTTTTCAGTCTTTCATTTTCTATGTTAATACTTTCTGTAATGCCTAAGGTACAAATCACAAGAAGTGTAATATAAGTCACAAGAAGTTTACAGATACAGTTTGGGATTTTTTTAACTGAAAGGAGCTATTTTATTTTTTACAAGCTCCAGGTGAGGTAGTTAGAAGAAAAAACCTGGGGTAGATAACCATCAAGGTCTTATATGATAGTATACAGTTTATATATTAAAATAATAAATGTGAGACAGGAGCTCATATATTTTTCTGTTATGATTTATGATTCTATGCATGAATATCACCTGAGCAATGTTTTCCCAGTCATAGTAGTTTGTTATTGCAAGTGAACTTCCAAACATTATATCTTCAAGTAGGAATGCCTCTGAAACTACAACCTTCGTAGTCTCTCCAGCCAATACAATTTTTACAATTTTCCTCTTATTTTATTTTTATCTATAATTCATTAATTCATGAAGGTCAAAAGTCCTTCAACTAGTATGAAAAAACTCAACAGTTTAAAATCCCACAGCAAAAGAAAGTAAAAAAATATTTAAAGATCTTAAACTTTCCACTCCTTCTGCCTTTTGGAAGGTTGATCAGTCCCTATATGACAGTAATGTTAATGTTGATTTCTTGAAGAGTAGATATCCTCAGTTATGCAGTATCAGTTGAAGGTAAAAACAAAACTCTATTAGTATGCATCCTTACACTTCTTTGCCCCTCCACAGCTTCTTCATAACAATACACTTTCTCTTCTACTTATTGCAAAGAACTATTCCCTTGACTCCTCCAGAGACTTTGTAATAGTAATAGATTAAGCTCAAAACCACCTGGATTTTGCTATTTGAATAGCTGAAGGGAATTTATGTTTCCCTTCAGTTTTTTGTCTTAAACAGAAGAGGAATATTAAATTAAATATTTGAATGTCACAAGTATTGAAAAATTATTCAAAAACATCACCTGTAGAAAAGGAAAAATTGCCATCTCTATGCAATTTGAAAAACTTCTTTCTGTGTCATAATGTATTTGGTTTTACTGTAATTCAAATAATTGCAATTAATTAGCATTATTTATTGTAATTAATGAATATTGCTAAGTTTCTGGACACATCCATCCAGTAATCTCATTATCTTTTGTTCAGTGATGGTCCTATGTAAAACGTGAAATCAGTCTGACGGGAGAATTTGGGTGCTGCAGCCAGAAGAAAAGAACCACAGGGCTCAGTGTCACATAGTCTAAAATTTTATTTACTAAGCAGTATAAGGATAACATCTGGTTAGTGATTTCTATGCTACAATGCACATACATCTGTCTGTTGTGAAAATTAAGGCTCCAGCCCCTCTGGTCCATTTTCAACCTCTACCATGGACCCAGGACATCCCCCATATGTAGGGATAATAAACATTTTTACCTAAGATATAAGCACAGACCCCAAATGAGTGACACATATATAAAGTTGTTAACAGTTTCAGGACAGCTTGGTTCATCTGTGCTTCTTTCTTTTTTTTCCATATCTACCAGAGTAACTTGAACAGACAGAGCTGGGTAGGCATAATCTGGGTCTCATTTACCTGAGCAGTCATCTCAGGGGTAGGCCTTATCCCATTGCAAAGTTATGACTGATGTAGGTCAAAATTCAGTGTGTAAGGCTTGCATGAAAAATTAACAATTATGAAAATCTAGAAAAAGATATGGAGTTATTGGAGTGAGTCCAGTGAAAGGTCTCAAAGAGGATTAAGGGACTGGAGCATCTTTCATATGAGGAGAGGTGGAAAAGGCTGTGACTGTTCAGCCTGGAGAAGAGAGGCTCAGGGAAATGAAGAAGACACAGACACTTCTCAGTGGTGTCAGGATGCAATCTGCATAAATTGAAACACATGTTATTCTGTCTGAACATAACAAAACAGTTGTTTACTGTGAGGGTGGTTGAACACTGGAAGAAGTTTCCCAAGGAAGTTGTGGTGTCTCCATCTGTGGAGATAGTCAAAACCTGACTGATGACAGTCCTGGGCAACATGTTGTATGTGACCATACTCTGATTTGGGCCAGGGGGTGGTCAAAACAAGATCCACAGGTGTTTTCTGACTTCAACCATTCTGTGATTCAGTGATTCATCTCTTCAGCCTTCCTCTCCACCCATCCCAATATTTTTATTGATGTTTTTTGTCCTCTCTCAAGAAGGTATCAAAAGCCCTGTGGGCACACTGGGCTTGACTGTATTGGTTTAAGCTCAGAAGGCAATATAGCACCACATAGCCGCTCGCTCACTCCTTCCCTCTGAGGGATGGGGAGGAGAAAAATTAAAAAGTCTTGAGATCCAGGAAAGGATAGGGAAGGATCACTCACTCATTATGGTCACAGGCAAAAGACAGACTCAATCAGGGAAGTGAAAAGGGAACGTCGATTTAATTTGAACACCAACACTAATTTCCCAATCAGAGTAGGACAGTGAGAAATACAACCACATCTTAAAAATACCTTCCCCCACCCTTCCCCTCTTCCTGGGCTCAGATTTGCTCTTGAGTTCTCTACCTCTTCCCCCTGAGCAGTACAAGGGAGCAGAGGATGGGGGTTGCAGTCAATTCATCACCTCTTGTTTCTGCCTCTCTTGCTTCCTCAGGGGGAGGATTCCTCACACTCTTCCCCTGCTCCAGCATGGGGTCCCTTTCATGGGAAACAGTCTTCTATGAACTTCTCCAGTGTGAGCCCTTCCCATGGGCTGCAGCTCTTTATGAACTGATTCAGTGTGGGTCCCTGCCATGGGCTGCATTTCTCCCAGAGATGAACTGCTCCAGCACAGGCTTCGCTCAGGGTCACGATCTTCTTCAGGTGCAGCTATCTACTTCAATGTGGGATCCACCATGGGATGCAAGTGGGCATCTTCTCCACTATGAACCACCATGGGCTGCAGGAGGACAGCCTGCCCTCTCACCATGGGCTGCAAGTGAGTCTCTGCTCCAGCACACTTTCCCCTCCTCATCCCCTTACCACTTCTCCTCCTCCCAGGTTCCCCTTCTTAAATACATTATTGTAGAGGCACAGCTACCGTCACTAATGAACTCAGCATTAGCCAGAGGCAGGTCCAACTTGGAACCAGGGGGAGCTTCTAGAGGCTTCTCACAGGGGTCACCACTGTAACTCCCTCCCCTTCTACCAAAACCCTGCCACAAACAAACCGAACATATTGATATCACGTGTGTCACCTCTAATAAGTTCGCATTTGTCAGTGAGACCTTAATAAAAATGCACTGTGGTCACTGGGTCACTGTTTGTATAATCTGAATCATCCCTTTGGATTCTTGTATTTGTGACTGTGGAGTGGCTCAGCTTCAAAAACAGGGGTGGTGAATGCACTTTCTGGAGTGCTAGAATGTTCCCTATTCCTAAAATCTTTCCATGACCACATATAACGTAATGTCAGATGCCTTAAGGGCTTTCTGCTTGGCCATGTACACATCAAGGAAAATATTAATCTTTCCATAAACATAGACTTATTAAAGTTAGATAATCAATATTGTGCTGGTTTCAATAACCTCACTTTAAAATGAATGAATACAAACAGTTCAGGAGGGTTAGAATTTCAGAAACTGAGGATCATATATCAATATAAAAGTTTTGAGTTAACTTTACAAACAAGCTATAAATTAATGTCTTGTACTCCATTTTTAGCACTGTTAATAAATGATTCTGATTCCACAACAGTAACGCTGCATAATCACAAAAAAGGAAGTCACACTAAATATTATTTAAACAAAATTTGCATTTCTTACCAGAGTCAAAAATCTGGATTAATCTATCACTGTCAGCCATTGTTTGTTTTTAAATTCACAAATAACTTTCTTATCTGGGTCACCTTGAGTATTTATAATTCTGTTCGGACTTTTTTCATGACATGTTGAAATACCACTACAGCTGGCTGAAAAATCCAGGGCTTGATTTAGAAAATTCTTGCTTATGCAGACAGCCTTACTGGTTTAAAATTATATGGGTTATGAAAAAAGTTACATCGGTAATGAGTTCAAGATATGTCATGGAACAGGGATGATATGAAGTGAATGCTGAAAATAATTAGCAATAGCCACTGTTATGTTTGGTAAGTAGTAGTAGTGAAGCAACTAAGACCTATAAACAAATTGCTAAATTTAGGCCTTGCTGTCATCTTATTTGATCGTATTTAATTATAGATTAAATATGAAGCATCGTTTTTTGAAGGGTAAGCAAAAAAAAATATGTTTAGATGGTTCAAGTGTAATATTTCTGTTATCAGGAAATCTTAAAAAATAAATATCTGAATAATAGTGTATTACTGTCGAAAAACAAAAATCAAATGAAAAGGAACACTGTTTGAATGATGGAATCTGTCTATCACTAATGTAAAATGTTATGTTCTTCAATGATTTTTGTTAAATATGAAGCTGAAGAAAGTTCCAAGTAAAACACTATGTCATGCTTTAACCCCAAGTGGCAACTAAGCTCCACACTGCCAATTGCTCACTCCTCCCCAGTGGGATGGGAAGGGTAAAAGTGAGAAAACTCATGGGTTGAGATAGACAGTTTAACAGGTAAAGTAAAAGCTGTACACACAAGCAAAGTGAAATAAGGGATTCATTCATCACTTCCCATCAGCAGGCAGGTGCTCAGCCATCTTCAGGAAAGCAGGGCTCCATCATGCTTAAACATTACTTGGGAAGACAAACACCAACACTCAAAATCCACCCTTTCCTTCTTCTTCCCACAGCTTTGTATGCTGAGCATAACATTGTATGGTGTGGAATATCCCTTTGTCATCTGGGGTCAGATATCCCAGCTGTGTCCCCTCCCAACTTCTTTTGCACCCTCAGCCTGCTCGCTGGTGGGGTGGTATGAGCAGCAGAAAAGGCATTGGTTCTGTGTAAGCACTGCTCAGAAATAGCTAAAGCATCCCTGTATTATCAACACTGTCTTCATCACAAATCCAAAACATAGCCCCATGCTAGCTATTATGAAGAAAATTAATTCTATCTCAGCCAAAACCAGTACACATTGGTAAATTGAATTATATTGACAGGGCTTGGTTCAACAACCTAGCCTCCCTATCCCCCCAAGTCCAAATACTTAGCACTTCCAAATTAACCAGACATAATTCTTCTGTAGTGTAAAGTCCAAAATTCAGACATAAGAAGTGCTTAGGTGCTTCAAAACATGAAACATAAAATTCCCATAAAACTACCTACAATTTGTCAATTGTAAATATCATTTTAATATTCACATAGAGGTGGCTAAATTTGCATATGTAGATACAGATCATTGCCAGAAGTTGATGTGCTCATTCAGGAAGTGGAGTACTTCGCTTTTTTTGCCTTCTTCAGACTGAAGATACAAGAATATTACAAGTATCCAAAACAGGTGTGTGAACTTCCACCAACTTCAATACTTTGAATAAATTCTCTTTCTGTCCAGTGGTTTTTGACTACAGTATGTATAAACAAACCAGACAAAAGAACAATAAGAGTTCCATTTCTTGTATGAGCATTCTTTCTGCAAAGCCATTTTTCTTTTTATCTTTTTTTTTTTTTTCTATTTATGAGTCTTTCATACTTTTCTACACAAGACCTCACTTCAGTAGCAATTCAAAAGGATGACACAATGGGTTCTACCTTTTAAACACCCATCTATATCTACCACAACCAGCCAAATATTTGTAGGAATTTGGAAAGAGAGAGTAAAGCAAGAACAACAAAATGATTGCAAAAAAAGCCATTTTTAGATTAAGTAGTATCTAAAGGTAGATAATGATCAGACTAACAGCACATACAATGGTAGATGTGAGAGGTATACAGGGTACTGCTTCTTTGCTTCCCCAGTTTCTCACCCATCCATTTCTTTTCCTGTATCAACTTCTTTAACAGAGGTGCACTACCACAGAAATCAAAGATGTAGAAGTACTAGGTCACCTCATCTGTAGAGACTGTATGCATCTTAAACAATGCACAAGCAGGGCTTGGTTCATTCTAGCACCTGTATTTTCTGTTTCCTTTCTTGTATTTTACAAATATTATCAAGCAGTACAAATGTGCTCTATTAAAGAAAAAAAAAAAAAAAAAAAAGGTTATTCTGGTCTTTATTGTGCCTTCTGTTTATTTATCTTCTATCACAATAGAAAACTGGTTTTTTTTCTTTAAAGATTTTATCTCTTCTGAGATCAACTGTGAAAGGGTCTCCTTTTCCTTTTTTAAGAGTGTTGTGTTTTTTCTAAGACTTTTGCATGTTTCATTCCCCATCCCTATTTTTATCACTTTCATGAAGAATTAGAATAACCAGTTTAATTTCAAAACTGCTAAATGTTCCCATTTGAAATCTAATTGCAGTCCATCTGGCCTTAGTTAAAGCAACAGCTAAATAGAAAATATTAAGTAGAACATAATTACATATTACATTTCAAAACCTGAAAATTAGAAAGTAACCTGATTGAACAAACTGTGGTGAAGCAATACATATCACATAGAATATATATTCATTCCAAAAGTAACTGATAACTAGGATAATTCATACAATCATTATCATGTGCTTCCTCTTTTTGAATTTTTCTCTTTGACATTTTTGCATTAAGAAATCATTAAGTTTTGTATTTTAATATATTTTTTTCATTTAAATTACCAAGCAGTTACTCATTATGGTTATGACTGTGCATGGCTTTTGACACTAATATATCTCTTTAAACATATTTTTTGCAATTCCAAATCCTCACCTTTATCATTTAAAATTTTAACTCCTCTCTGAAGCTGGAGTAATATTGTTCCTTTGTCTTCAGCAAAACTATTCTGGTTTAGAGAAGCTAGGGGATTTGTTCTTTTTTATTGCACCTTTCTTTCTCATGGGCTTTAATTCAGTAAATTAGTTAAATATGTTCCTAAAGTAAAAATGTGTGCTTCCTATACCTGCTCTGTAACTTCCTGTTTTCCTTTACATCTGTGAATGCATATGTACTGTTCTAAAAGTAACATGTATGATGACGTTGGTAATGCATTCTCTTCCTTTTCATTACTGCTGACACGAGGTTTTCCCTTCTGCACCCTTTCAACTGCCTCTTCAGCTGCCCTTCACTCCTTGTCAGCTCAGGCGGCTCCTTGGTTTAATGTCCCCTTCTGTCATTAACTGCAGTCATTTTTCTCTTCTTCATCCTGTTTTGCATGCAAACCTACATATTTGGCCCTTGCCTCTCCTGCTGGCCACCTGGTTTCCCATTTTTAAACAATAGAAACAAGAGAGGAGGCAGTGGGAGTTGTCTGGGCTTCACGCATACAAAAGGCTACAAACACTTTAGATGCTAATCATAACAGATTATTAGTAGTAGATTATGACTACACCTGACATACTGTGCTACTTTCATATGAGAGAAAAAACTACTGGGGAAATGCATGTCGAAAGTCTCATCGACTTTAACAATATTAGGATTTAATCCTAG
Source organism: Tyto alba (assembly GCF_018691265.1). Taxonomy (NCBI): domain Eukaryota; kingdom Metazoa; phylum Chordata; class Aves; order Strigiformes; family Tytonidae; genus Tyto; species Tyto alba. Next base: position 25,432,114 of record NW_024881321.1, read on the forward strand.
CACATGTATCTACAGTTCAGAATTGAAGTTAATATACAACTGTGTCTGAAGTGGTCTATGTATCAGTTAAACAGCAAAAGAAAAGAAAAGAGAATATAGGGACATGCAAATGTATTCCTGATTTATCCGTTTCCTGAAATGTGTTGTCTTTAATATGTCCCATAAAATTAAAAAAAAAAAAAAAAGGAACTGGGAACTCTTCACACTGCATCAAGTTTGTTAAACTGTGAGTTTACCAAAGAAAGATCTCAAGATGTGACAATTCACAAAGACATATTTCATATAATCTAGTAAATAAGTAAACTGCTCAGCATTAGGTGCTCTTCTTTTTCTTTTCTCCAGAAGAGTTAACTAGAGGAAGTGTATGTAATGTTTTAATATTCAAAGAATGCTAGGAATATCTGTTTTGTTTCATGTAAAATTATTTTATTCCATTTCTGAAAAAGAAAAGATTATGTTCACCATCTGATTTAGCATAAGGCATTAACTTCTAAACTGATCACAGACATAAAAGTCAAGTTTTGGTGAAGTATCTCTTAAACCAATCATATGAATCTCAGCAACAGTAAAGAAGTGTACGTCATATAATGTTTTCTTCTGAATTTTTAGGAAGAACACTAAAAATTGTGACCCATGACATGAAATAAGGGCATTTAAAGCATCAGGAGCAAAAAGTACTTGACCTTGGTAGACTGTTGATGATCTGAATGTTATGCTTCTGCTGTGAAAAGACAGGAATTAAAGCCTGTTCAGATGTGCATAATGATCTGCTTTTGATTTCAACTTTTTGCTGTTACTGAAGAAATCTGTGGTGGCAGAATCACTTTTAAGTATAGGATTTATCTTTTGCTATAAAAAGGGATATGGTCTTCAAAGGAACACACCATTCAAGTCAAGATGCATATACAAAGGGTTCATCCCAGGTTTTTGAGGATTTGGTTTTTTCAAGATAGTAATGTGGCTACCCTTGCTCAATTTTTGCAGTATTTCCTCACACAAATTATTCCATTTGTTTCCACAGAATGACATGCACAGTCTAATTACATCCAGCAAAGTTTCTAAGTGCTTAGATTTAGACACATACTTTATGAGTAGCATATAAATAAATGCATTCATAAACACATATGAATAAACACATTCATAAGCAAAGATTAATTTAGATATATATCTAACTGTTTTGTTGAACTAGTAACTCAAGTGTTACTCCATGGGAGTAATAAACTAGAAATCAGTAAGTTTGAGACACTTTAAAAAGTATGATTTTTTATGTGGAATCATAAATTAGAAGTAATCTCAAGGTCAGGTAGGTGTCTACATGAGTTTGGTGTTGAAGGTCAAATACCTCATGGACATCATCAACTTAGTTACTTGCCTAAAGATGAATATCTTGTGCTATTTGAGATATCAGAGTGTGCCTAAGGTAGATACATAACTTTGACAGATAGACTTTAGGACTGACCATGCCTTCTGGAATGGCAATTAAGAACCAAGAAGATCCATAACCCCCACAGATGACACCCACATTTTGGTAATTGATTCAAATGCAGACTGCCAAATAGGGCAAAATGAGTGTTTTCTTTTGAACTTTTTGAAAGTTTAGAAAAAAAAACAAACAGCTCCAAACCAGTCAGTTTCTTAGTCCAACTCAGAAATAAAATACAGAGGTTTCATCCAGACTTTCTTTTTATTTTCCTATCTCAGAAAAAAAAAAAAAAAAAAAAAAAAGAAAAAAAACAAAACAGCAAAACCAAAGCTAAAACAAACAAACAAACAAACAAACAAATCAAATAAAGAAACATGCAGGTTCAGAGATATCAAATATAAAGATGTACCATAGGACTAAAGAGAGTTCTCAGCAAGTGATTTGCTTTTATATTTCTCTTATTTTTTTTTTTTTTTTAGGGTAAAAAATAACTTTCCACTATTCTTTCAAATGTAACTGTAGGCAGGAGACAAATGGGTATGCCTGACTAGACCTCTGAATACCATGGTAAAACCTAAATGGCAACTAGGCAGTGTGGAATAGGAATCTATAACAAGAATAACTCGTGACATGGATTAAATATTTTCCAAACCTCTGTAGTTACAAGAGATAGCATGTATCAGGGATGGAAGAGCCATCCCTGTTTCATGGTTATGGTATGAATGGGGTGAATTACCACTCCATCCATGGATAACCTTTTTACTCTACCTTTCTAAAAATAGCATTGTCCTGTGTTGAGTGAGTGGTGGAGTTTTTTGGTGGCAGGGGAGGGGGCTATCGGGGCGGCCCCCTGTGAGAAGCTTCTCGAAGCTCCCCCAGCTCCAAGTCAGCTCCACTTCTGTTTGGGAAATTGAGCCAATCGGCTGCGCCTCTGCGATAATGTATTTAAGAAGGGACATGGTGACAGGCAGTGGGACTTGTGAGGAGGAGTTGCTGCAGCTGCGTGAACATCAAGGTCAGTGGAGGAACGGAGGAAGAAAGGAGGGGGGAGGTGTGCCGGAGCAGAGACCCTCCTGTATCCTGTGATGAGACAGCAGGGCAGCCCCCCCCTGCCACCCATGAAGATCTAGGGTGGAACAGACACTGATTTATGGCCTGTGGTTTCTGCCTTATTGATCAAGGTGTCTGTGCCCAAAGAAGGCTGGGGTCTTGTGGGAAACAGTAGCCCCACTGCTGTAATTCAGTGCTGGGAGGATTGCAGCATGTGGGGGTGTCCCACACCAGAGCAGCTCGGGAAGGGCTGCAGCCATGGGAGGGAATTCAGTTGGAGAAAGCTAGTGACCCGTGACAGAGCAGTGTGGAAAATGCTGCAGCCTGCGGGAGGAGCTCATGTCGGAGAAAGTTTGTGGAGGACTGTCTCCTGTGAGAGGGGGACCACGATGGAGCAGGAGGAACAAGTTCCGGACACTCCCCTCACCGAAGATGAAGGAAGTGGCAGCACTGACTGCACCCCCCATTCCCTGCCCCTGCACCACTGGGGGAGGAGGTAGAGATATCGGGAGCAGAACTGAGCCCGGGAAGAAGGGAGGGGTGGGGGGAAGGTGTTCTCAAGATGTGGCAATGCTTCTCACTGTCCTACTCTGTTATATGTTGTTAGTGTCTGTAATAAATGAATGGGTTTTTTCCTTCCCCTAACGAGTCTGCCTTTTGCTCGTGATCATAAAGGGTGATTTTTCCCCATTCCAGTCCTATCTTGAACCCCAAGCCTGGCTCTCTGTCCCTTCTCATTGCCAGAGGGGAAGGGAGTGAGAGCTGCTGCCTTGTGGTTGGCTGCCAATCAGACCTAAACCACAACATGCATACCAGTCACCAGAGTGTATAGATTTTAAACATTTAAATGTTACTGTGATATTTTAAAAGTGGAGCTAAAATACAGAACTTGCTAATACTTTCCCTGGTCTATTTTTTTACATGCTGGATGAAGAAAGAAGTCACATTCAGAATTAAACTTGTGGGAGAGAAAGTCATTTAGCTTTCTTTACCATCTCAGCAGTTCAGTTAGAGGGCAAACAAGCACAATGATAATGTGGGTTGTTAGTATTTTTCTCCTCTGTAGTTAATACAAATGTGTCTTTTTAAAATCTGTAGTGCCTAAAGTATTCAGAGCAGCATTAGTTTTAGGCAAAATTACTTAATGCAGCTTGAAAATAAAAGACAAAAAACACAATCAGAAAGAAATAACAGAGTTTGTTCATGAAGAGTGTTAGAAAGAGATTATGGAAGTCAGGGCATGTGCAACAGAAGGAAAATTATAACATGATAGATATGTTGTCCAAATTTGCTGAAGGTAGCTTTTAGTTCTTGCACTTATTTCACTACAACATTGTAGACCATACTTTTTCTAGTGCTTATTCTTTACAAACTAATTCAGATTTACTGGCCAAAATCCCCAACCAGACTGTATCTCAGAACAGCAGAGCAAAGTCCCCTAATTCCAACAAAACCAATCCTGTAAAGAGCACTCGAGAGAGACGTCTTCCAGTAAGTAGCACAGAGATTACATAAAGAGCATTCAAAGGAAAAGATGTGGTATCTGGTGCATTTTCCTGCACTCACCTACCGACTTCAAGTGCTGCATTTATCTCACTTCCTAAGTGGGTAGAAATTATTATGTCAGAGCATTTGATTATCTAAATTGATACAAAAAAAAAAAAAAAAAAAAAACAAAAACTCTTAAGTTAACTTCAAAGTCACTAAAATATTTGTGTGAGAAAACTATGCCCTGAGTTGATGTAATTATAAGGCAACCAGTTGTTAATCTATGGATTCCCTCTCCCCAGAATACTGCTCCTGATGAGGGGTATTAGCTTCACACTTGTGTGAATGACTGTGGAGTTTCCCTCAGAAGTCATATTAGCATCTATACATGTCAGGCGACAAAGAGAAAATCTAGGAACACTTCAAACTAGAAAAGGATCTTCATTTATGACTATGCAGAGAAGTATATTTCCTTGAATATCCATATCCTGTATAGTTTGACAATGAATATTTGAGGTCAACAAAAGCCCACCCAGGATTACTGTCCTGATGTACATATCCCTGACAGAAAATAATGAGCTAAGAACCACCAGAAAGACAGAGGCATACCAATGACCTACTATATGTTTAAGTAGAAGAGTAAAAACACGAATAAAATGAGAACTAATTTTCTCGGGAAAGGAAAGCTAAAGGAAAGTCTTCATAGAAGACAACATTCTGGTGAGAATGGATTCTCATGTTGGTATAAAATTATGCAATAGGTAATAATTGTAATGGATGTAGTAAAGGAAAAATTCTTACAGCCAAAACCCATAGATTTCTGAGGAGCTTGTAAGAAAGGGTGATAGTAATTTAAATGGAGTTACAAATATACCATCAGCCATTTCTTCAGGACTGGTTTCTACATCAGACAAGGGCTGAATCTAAGATCTCAAAGACAAAAGTTACAGGATAAGAAAATGCTACATGAGGAGTTAGGAAATATGTAAAATCCAGAGGACATTCATTAAATTAATCATGCAGAACTATGGGGAAAATACTAATTCAATCTCTCTGAAAAGGTGCAATGAGGATTTTCTACATAAGCAATTTTAGTCAAATTTGATCCCAAACTTCAGAGCTACACATAAAGACAATATCAAATAAGCTTTCTAAATTGACACTTAGTGAGATGGTATTCAAGCACAGAATGCTCATTTTCAATGGACTAAGCAACAGAAACATAGCTGTTTATTTTTATTTGAGGCTAAGTAATACGAGAATGAAGTATAATTTGAAATAAAAGCAAATTTCAATCAAACAGTATTTGCATCTACACTAAGAAAACTCTAAGAAAAAAACAGATAATTTTTGTTATAAAAATTATGAGTTAAACTCCTTAAATGTGCCTAAAAAAAATAGGCAAATGAGAATCAGTGTTAATAACTCATATTTTGAGTTATTTCTGAGCTAGATCATTATTGGTTTAACCAAGGTATTTGACAGCAACATTCTGTTGTCCAGTGCCACTTGATGTGCTCTACCACGTTCTAGATAGCATCCAGTTGCTAGTCCAGAAAGAACAGGTGTTCCTTAAGCCCTGTGTTTTATCTCCCAGCCTTGTTCAAATATCTTTGATATGTTACTGTGTACCAACAGCACTAGACACTGTTCAAGGAAGTTAATAAATCCCTGAGTGTTTTCTGTACCAATTAATGATAGAAAAACATGGAAAACCAAGAATACTATGGCTGACGTGCACAATCATTATAAAAATAAAAACATTTTATGTGCTTCAAAAAGTAGAAAATTGACCTTTTCACAAAGGTTAAGTGCCATGTCAGAAGAGCCTCTATCATAGTCTAGAGTGTTACTGTAAGTCAGCATTTTAATTACCTGACTGATTTACATTTCCAATTTATTTACTTCAACAGCCACCTCATCTTTCATCTTCTGTGTGCAACCACAAGCAGTGTGAACTGTTATTAAAATGCTTCAGCGTAATTGATAAAGAGGCAATTTCCCAGCATGCTTAAATGACTTTCAGCAGGGCTTGTTTTCTTAAGTTATTTTTAAGATCCTGTCCTAAAAATTTTCTAAAGCCCAGCTTCCGAACTCAGCATAGCTGTTGTTTCTTACAGAAGACACTACCTAATTCTGTGGATTAATGTAAGAGACTAGTACAGCAAAAAAATCTCAGTACAAGAGCAGGGAATACAGTGAAAAAGAAATACCTGGGAGGGAGGAAAAAACATGACACACTTGTAAGAAAGGAAATACAGAATTGTACTATTTTGCATTACCCCGATTCATTTTCAACTAAGGAAATCAGGATAACTGCCTCCTTAATAGTGATTCCAGGAGTGTAGTTCTGCTTTGCACTTTGCATAGCTGTCCATTTTCAGTCAAATGTGGTCCATAGACCTTCCTGATTGCCTAAGGATGAAAAAAATAAATTTTCTTATCTTACTTCAGCTACTTTAAAACAATTTTTCCACAATATTCATGAAAGTTGATCTGTCTTCCAAGGTGATTCTCATTTTATGGAGCCATCAGGTGGACATAGAAGTAGAGTAGACATAGAACTAAATGCTTTAATCTGCATGTCTTCTACTGTGAAGTATTTTTCTTTTAGTCAAAACTAAGGTCCTATTCCAAACAGCTTAATTTCTAATTACTATGTCCTGAGTAAGAGGCTGTTTTCATACTTATCAGTAGAGTTTTGTTAAAAGGGAAGCTACAGTCTTCAGCAGACAAGAAACATTATCTGAACTCTGCCTTCAGCACATAAATAAAGAAGATTTATAGAAAATTGTGCATGTCTAAGGGACTGAGTGTCTTCTTGAAATGACCGTATTGCAAAGGAATGACATCTACCTCATCAAGGACAGAACGTTACTAGATTCATTAGCTGCCAGGCATCATAAAAGAAATTGATGGTTGAAGTTATATACTGTTTGCCATGTGATGTCACACTGGATATAATCTAACAGGATCTGGTATATCAGTGATATGATTAAAGGATAATATTAGTCCTGTGCCTTTTTAACTAAGGAATAATTCTGTTTCTAGGTGGAAAAATGAGGAGACTGAAAAGCTAGTAACTTATGCCCTGAGATTACTGCAAGAAAAATAATTCATGAATCTCTCTTCAACTCTTATTTTATAAGTGTGCATCAAAAGTTGGTTTGATAATTGATATTAACAACTACCCTTGAGTTGTAATTATGTTTTTAGAAATTTCTTTTTAATTAGTTTTACTTAAAATAGTAATTTTGTTAAACATTGAAACATTACTTTTAGAAGAATCTGCATTTAGAATGTCACTTGAAGTGATGACACTTCAGTCTCTATTCACTAAGGAAGTCCAGTTATAAAGGGATCATATTAGCCATTTGTGCTTCAGCTCTCCAAGCCAATACTCTTCTCACATGTTTTTTCTGATAGTCACAGTTTTCTTTAAATGAGTTACACAAGCAGTGTGATGTTTCTTGTAGGTAATTGCTTACTTCATATATTGAGACACAAAACCTTAAATCATAAAGACTGATTCTCTCTCTCTTTGGTTTCTGTATACATTTTATTAAATATATGGTTTCCAGAATGTGTTCTGTGCTTACAGCTGTAGAGACAGTTCATGATGTACTAATAATACAGATAACAGACGTAGAGAGCTTTGTTGAAAACAGCTTCTATATTTTACTGAGAACATAATCTCCTTGGCTTCTACTGTCAGTATCTCTGATTCTGGAAATGATTCAGTCATAGAAAAACAAACTGAAGTCCTAATGCACTCAGTGGCAAAACTATAATTAACTTCAGTGAATTTAGAAATTTATCTTTTATGTTTTTTCTGCAGATGCTCTCTATCAACAGTCAGACCACTGACAAGAAGAGCTAACCACATTCAGAATTAATCAAGAAAATTAGGTGTATCTCAGCAATAATTAATTTTTACATTCTGCTTGGAATCAAAACAATTATCCTGCAATACATTGGAGTGACTACTTAGCTACCAGCCCATTTCCAGTAGAGACAGAACTCACAGGAGAATTTTCACTGGTTCCAGTCAAGGCCAGCACCTCATTTTCCTCAGCACATTTCCAGAATCAAACCATGAAAAAACAACAGCTGCCAGCAACAAGCAATGGAAAAACAAGAAGACAGGAACCACCTTAAAATGGCATGTGAGCAGCTGAACTCAGTATTTCACAAATGACCTAGCTGTCAAACAATTTAGAGTGACTGGCATGGGGGAGATACAGCACTGAGATGGGCTTTAGGAAACCATCACACTAACTTCTTCAGATGCTGCTGCTGGTCTTAGAATATGTGCTTATACCAGGAAAACTAAACAACAACAGAAAATGTCCTCATACTCAGCCAAGAATTCCGTGTTATGATGAACTGGCATGATTTTGTTTTGGAGTAGTAGCCAGCTCTCAGACAATTCAGGGGCACAGTTCAAGGAACACTGTGTACATGGGACTGTTGCTAATAGGCAACCTAAGGGGAACTGTCCTGGTTAGGGGGTGGCGGGCATGGGAAAGACCCTGGGATGGAAGTTATGCATGCTGTTTGGCCCTAGAAACAGTGAAATATTGCTGGCCTATTTATTTAACAGTAGAGACATAGCCTGGAATTAGATCTAGTTCTCAGTGCTCCAGCTTTAAGATAGTACTACTGAAGTCTTTTGCAAAGCACTTTGTAATCTACTTAGAAAAAAAAAATATTGGTTAAAATGACTTTTCATTATTATGTTCTTTTATCCCAACTAACATTCAGTTAAGGAAATTCTCACTCTTTCACTATATTAAGGTCTTGTTTTGATTTTCAAGACCTTTTCCAGATCAGCTCCCCACTACTTATCAATTTTCATTTCTTAGCATATTACCATCAGTGCATTCCCTCTGTTCTGAAGATGATGCCAGCCTTAGCTGTTTGCTTGCCTTACTCCTGCCCAAAATATCTCTGCTCTTTCTACTGAGACAGTGTACCAGAGCTGGATGATTAATTTACTATATTCCTACCTTCAGTTGTCTCTGAGGGCCAACTTGTATGCAACTTTTACAGTAAGTCAGTCAACTTAGAAGAGGACAATTAAAGAACACTAAAGTTTACTATGCAATCACTAAATTAAAAAATGATTAAGCAGAGATGTATGTGTTCTTCTCCTCTGTTAAATCCTTTGTTGCTTTTTCTACTTTATTTTTTTAAAGAATGAGACAAGTACCATACTTACCTCTTCAAGTTTATAAACTTATAAACTTCAAGGCTCCAAACACAATTGTACAAGAAAAACATTCATAAATTACAACATAATTACTTAATGCATCTAACTTATTAGCGTATTACCACACCGCTATAATCCAGTTCTGGACATAATATATATTCTGATTGTGCTGTCATTTTTGAGAACAGGTATATATACAAACCAAAAAATGCAAATATTGTGGTTTTAGGTTTATTTCGGATTTTTTTGACTAAAGCATGAACATATTTATAACAAAACCCTAATCACCAAATTTACAAGCTGAGAATAGCAACAGGGGTAGTTTTGTCCTAATTTTCAAATCATTTGTCACCGGTTTAAATTGCATGAAATGTTATTATAATTTATGCCTGCAATTTGGTTCTCGCTACTTCTCAGTCTTTAATGTCCGCATTATATTTCTCTAATAGGTCTTTTTCCATACAACCCTTCTACCCTCTTGAATGTAATGGATCTCTAAGTGCAAGACCTGTATTTCTATTTCTTCTAACATTTTCTTTTTTGACATTAAGGAAGAAAGAGAAGGTTTTATTTCTGGGACTAAATATTTTCCTAAAACTTTCTTAGTAATCTAATAGTACATCTCTGTCCTTGGTTTGAGTGAGTGGTGGGGTTTTCTGGTAACAGGGGAGGGGGCTATAGCAGTGGCCCCTGTGAGAAGCTTCATGAAGCTCCCCTGGCTCCAAGTCAGACCCACCTCTGGACAAGATCAAGCCAATCAGCTGCACCTCTGCAATAACATATTTAAGAAGGGACCTGGTGAGGAGGAGTCAGACTTGTGAGAGGGAGTTGCAGCAGCTGCGTGAACACCAAGGTCAGTGGAGGAATGGAGGAAGAAAGGAGGGGGGGGATGTGCTGGAGTAGAGACCCCACTGTATCCTGTGGTGAGATGGCAGGGTGATCCCCCCTGCCACCCATGAAGATCTACAGTGAAGCAGTATGGCTTATGGACTGTGAGGGGACTCATACACCCATTTAAGGTGACTGTGCCAGAAGGAGGCCACAGTCTTGTGGGAAGAAGTAGCCCTTGATGTTGTAGTTTGGTGCTGGGAGGATTGCAACGTGCAGGAGTTTCCCATGCTGGAGCAGCCCAGGAACGGCTGCAGCCCATGGGAGAGACTCCAGTTGGAGAAAGTTGGTGTCCCACACCAGAGCAGCTGGGGAAATGCTGTGGCCTGTGGGAGGGACTCACATCAGAGAAAGTTGGTGGACGACTGTGAGGGGGGGGACCATGATGGAGCAGGGGGAAGAATTTCCAGAAGCTCCCCCCACTGAAGATGGAAGAAGTGGCAGCACTGACTGCACCCCCCATTCCCTGCCCCCTGTGCCACTGGGGGAGGAGGCAGAGATATCAGGAGCAGCATTGAGCCCAGGAAGAAGGGAGGGGTGGGGGGATGGTGTTCGCAAGATGTGGAAATGCTTTCACCATCATACTCTGTTAAGTGTTTTTAGTGTCTGTAATAAATCTATGTTCTTTTTTCTTCCTCTAATGAGTCTGCCTTTTGCCTGTGAGCATAATGGATGATTTGCCCTTCCTATCCCTATCAAATCCCAAGCCTGCCTTATTTTCTCCTTCTCAGCGCTGGGGGGGCAGGGGGAGTGAGAGGCTGCATAGTGCTCAGTTGCCCTCTGATCTCTAACCACGACTCTGTTACATGGATTTTTCGTAATTTGATCACCCCTAGACAAGTCCAGTACTCACTTTGAGGAACAGTCCTATAATTACATAAAAGCTGCATATATTATAGAACATATAGAATTCTAAAGCACTATTGTTGGCCTCAAAGAATTATTAAAATAGCTCACAAGTGTAACCATGAAATAGATATACAGTCATTACACTAGTATATGTAAACTGCCATATCAGTTCTCCTTTCTTAAAATTATTAGTGTAAAATAACATGATTCTGGAGTAGAGCTGAAAGCAAGGATACCTCAGATGTCATGGGATATTTATCTCAGCATAAATGAATCCAACTCCTTTTGCTCTTCACGTTGCACAGACGAGGATTCTTTCTGAGATCAAAACACCTAAATCTAAATAGCTAGCTGTGGACTAGGGATATTTTCCTTTGGGGGAAAAAAAAGAAAATAAAAGAAGAAACTAAAAAAAAAAGCTGTTTCTACTCTCATGGGAGAAATATGATGTCTACTGGAAGAACACTTCTGTCCAGAGCATCTGAAGTTATGAAAAAATTGAGTTACAGGTATATTCAATATTTGGTAACTACTGCCAAACATTAGGCAACCTCCTACACCTTCTACTTTGTGACTACTTTGTTTAATAATTTTCCTAGTTTAGCTATATGAATGAAGAATATATTTCTTAAAAAAAAAAAAAAAAAAAAAAAAAAGAAAAAAAGAAAAAAAGAAAAAAAGGGTTTTTTTGTTCTTTTGAGAATGTAGTTTATATACCTTGTTTTATAATAATTATATATTCAGAAACAAGTATGGCTCTAATATTTTTAAGTAAAAGACTAGAGGATATTTGCTTAACTGCTTAACTGTCACTTTGCAGATCCCTGTTTTAGGTCAAAGAAATTGCAGCTAATGCATAAATACATTAAAAGCTCAGTTACCCACATATATTTAAAACAGCATAACAGCAATAATTCCTATATGTTGTGCATATAACATTCTTACTATTGTTGTGCATAGTTGGGTGCTCTGGCCCCCTTAGTCAAAGCAGATAACAGTAAGAAGGAAGTAATGTGCTTTTAATTTATTCAGTGTATGACTGCTTAAAGATCTCATACAGGATGTAGATGAAGTAGTTCTTTTTACCCCTGGTGAAAGGACTTGAACATGCTATCATCACTGAAAATACATAAAAAAGAGGCTACTATGGAATGACAGAGGTGAGAAGATTCTTAATCCCCTGCAGCTAAACAGAGTGTTTGCCTTTTTATTATGTTTTGATGGAATAATCCACTATACCTTGTACAACTGCACTTAGGATAAAGGAGAATGCTGGGTTACAGGTTCTATTTCAATTACCTTGAAAATAATATTTATAAAAAGTTGATAGTGGAGGAAATGGAAGCTGGAAAGTTCCCTATTTATAAACCCATATAGGGACACTAGACATCTTAGCTACCAAGTAGTAGCAGAAAGCTACTGTAGCCTTCTAACCCAATAATACTGAATTGTCATCACTAAGAACAGGTTACTGAGTTTGCAGGTCCTCAGAGGAGAGGCTTGTCAGACTTGTCTTGTCTGAACCTGTCCTATATTCTTGCAACTTTATATTTATTTGCTTTAGCTGTAACAACAATTCTTCTAATTTCTTTCTATTTCTAAGAAAAAAATCAAATATTTTTCTAAAGGTTGTGTCTGAGCAGTTTACTTTTTCTTATTTCTATATGTTAGGCTTACAGTTTTAGTACAAATAGTACTAGTAAGCTGTTGCTCTTTTTTATTTTAACATTACATTATGTTTCTTTCCAGCAAATGACTAAATGTGCTGATGCCTCCCTGTTCCCCCACATACAGACACCAAACTGAGGCAATTGACCTCAGGACACAGAGGGACAGTGGAGAAGTGAACATGACGTGAATAAGGAAGGAGTGGATACTAGGAACTGCATGTATAACACCATCCTGTCTTTGTTCACTGTGTTTGGTAAAGACACTCTCCATAGTCATTATTCTTTGAATAAGGAATGCAGACAATTGTAGCAGCTTAATCAATATGCAAAAAAAGTACTTTGAAAAAGGGGATACTCATTCCAAATTCAGGTGATTCAGTACATTGCCGATTTTTCAATTTTAACTTTTGCTATTAAGCGAGAAAATATTGGAAAAATATACTCAGATACATACCATACCTAACAAAGGAAAGATATGGCATTTAAAAAAAATCAAAAGCCAAACAAAAAAACCCCTTTCATTTATACGCTGTTTTTACAGGATTATGTTTCTCTTGAAACTAGATTGTTTGCATAGACTCAAAATATCAGAGCTTCCATTTAAAATTTATCCTTGCCATGTCCAGAGAGCAGTTCTGAACATTCTTAGAAATTATATGTTCTGAGTGATAAAACAATCACTGGAAAAAGAAAGGATTTTTATCCCATGGACCAATTTATACTATTTAAAAACGTATTTATCATTCTTGTTTAAAAAACATAGTTCATTTAGAAAAATGACCCTTTCCATCATCAAAGTTCCAGTTTACAGTCTAAAATTTAATTAAAGCACTCATATAGGACTCTCTTTTTGGGTGGGGATTAGGTACTGTATGGTTTTTCTTTAAATGAACACGTTCTGAAGGATTTTGTTTTCTCCTAACAAACTAATATAGAGTCTGAGACATTAAGAAAGTAAGTACGAAAGGTGTGCAAATAAACAATTTCAGTCATCCACCTTTCTTTGTAGATAACTTTTCAGTTAATACTGAAAAAATATGGAATGCTGCAAAGCATTAAACCTCACAGAAAATAAGAGTACAAGCTGGTAGTTACTTCCAGCAGAGTTTGATACCTTAATCATACTGAATGGTATTTTGTTTTTAGGATAACATCACTGGAATAAAAATAACTTATTATTTGTGATAACTGCTTCTCAGCATGTGTAAAACTTTCATAATCTGGTCCCACATATTTATTCAGAACTCAAAGAATACATCAATTCTAGAAAGGTTTAATTAAATTTACCACATTAGTAACAAAATATTTTAAGAACTGAAAAGTTAACTTAGGGAACTGAACTTCTGAAATGAAAGTATTACTCTGTGGTTGTTTTTCTATGTAATGCTCATATCTTCATCTTACAGGAAAAATTTAGTAGTGAGATTCTTACAGTTGGTTTTGATCATCCTGACAAAGTAAGTATGCCATTTGCACACATCACTTGGATTAATTCTGCAAGTGCATATCTTCGGGAAGGAGTTAGTTCATAGCGGTGACAATATTTTTTTTTAGACAGAAATGTTTGAGCCGGAGTGGAATCCTCCCAAAACAGAGGGTCATGTCTCTACCTATTAACATGGTTTTGGCATGTTACTGGTAGGTCAATAATGGATCCCACAGTATTGGTCCATTTAATAACAACAGCAACAACATAGTATAACCTTTGTATATATCTACACACTGAGATAAAAAAGGGAACATAAATTAATAGATCCAGAACTTTCCACATTGTTTAACAGCTGGCTTGTTCTCAGCTCAGCCTTGGCCTGCTCCAATGTGGTTTCTTCAGTGCTCAGGCTCTGCTCCACTACTCCTCACTCCGAGACTGCAGGCCCTCCATCACTGTAGATGAGACTAAACTGAGAGTGGCTCCCCACTGTCTCACCACCCTCCAGAGGAGGTTGTAGTTGTCTCCACCAGGACCTCTGTCAGACCTACCAGTCTCATACATGCGTCTTGGACACAGCACTGTATGTCGGTTAGCACTATATGCCAGTGTTTCTCCAGGCTAATTCAGCCCGTGCAGCTGGTCATATGTCCACACAGCTCTCCCTGCTTCACAGTTAGATTGTCATAAACATTTAATACACCATGGGAAATTCTACCAGACCTTCAACTGCTGCTTCTAAAAGACACAGACTTCCTTTGATTCTGTGCCAAATCTGCCAACCCCCCACACGGATATCTTGGTTATTCCTTGGTATGATTTCAATAGCTGAAACTATTCCTTGGTTTCCACAGGGACCACAAAATTTTAGTAATAGTTTACATGAAGTTCCATATACAGTAAACTCCTATTTGAAATCTGGAAGAGAAACCTATCTGTGCCTGAAGACAAAACATGACAGTGTTCATAAAAAAATTAACTTCTCTTCTACCATGTGTAGTACAAGAACAAACATGTCTGAGGTCTGATGAAATCACTGTTGGATGAAAAAGAAATCATGTATGCAAGATATATTTTTGCAAGTGCATCTGTATATGAAAAAATACTATCCTTATTCTATGTCCTAACATAGCATGCAAAACCAGAAGTCCAGTAACAGTGACAAGCTTCTCCTACTATGCAAGATTATTATTCTATTATTGTTATCATCCTACTAAACAAGATTATTATAGAAGCTCACTGGGTATATACAAAATCTCAGCACCCACAAGCCCACCGAAAACCACTGTGAAGCCAAGACTCATTTACTGGATTGCCTTCACAGATCCATGATTACACTAGTGCTGTACTGTTTTATACAAGAAGATGGTCAGCTTCAACATACCTGGAGAGAGTAATTTTTAAGGAATTACCCTGATCTTTACCTTCACTGCTGTACTTTTGTTTAACTATTACTTTTTTACTGGAAAAGACCTCAGAGAGAAGATACCTGGTTATAAAACGTTTCAGCCAAGTAACTCTGTGCTTTGGTGTTGAAAAGTGCAGGATCACATTTTTTCTTCACCACTATGCAAGGTATGTTCCTTTACACTTCATATGATACAGTCACAGTAATGTTTTAGAGTTGTAGAACAAGATTTTAGCTTAACACCTCAGAGTATGCTCGTTAATAAATTTTATGCAAAGCTTTTGAATTTCTTGTAGTAAACGACAGGATAAAAACAACAAAGTGCTTTTTACTGTATGTAAAATGCAGATCTCCAAGCTGTTATTAATTTTAGGATAGGATGAAGGGAAATAAAGACTGAAGTTTCAAAATATTCAGGTACTAACACACCTACAGTAAAACCAATTTAAAACCTTAACATCAAACTTTTCTGCATGTTATGGTCATACTTCCTTATGCTTATCTACAAGTACCACATTACTATCTAGCAAGTCAGAGATAAACATTTTCTGACAGAAGCCATAAGTTTCATAAGGGATACACTCATTCTAATATGTTTGAGATAAGCATAACCTTCTGCAGTTTCTTTTCTCTTTTAGATGCAAATACCCTCTAATGAGAAAAAAATCTCCAGAATGTCCCAGTTCTTCAAAATTTCTGACATTAGAAAGAATTCTTTTTGGTAATGGCACATTACAGCAGTAAAGGTATGTGTACTTTTCATAAATTCAAAATAACATGGAACACTGGGTAAAAATTGACATTTTGTCTTATTCAGAGTCTTGGGATTCTGAATTGGACCTTCTGATATTTAACTGACTTGCAGGGCACATGTCTTTTGGAAAACATTCTATGGACTCTGAAAAAAATCTAATCCAATATTTGGGTATTATTTCCAGTACTACTTCAGTTAACATTTACAAAGGTTTAGCCTCTAGGATTTATTCAGTACATTATTTCATATAGAATATTTTTGTTATCACTGTTCAAAATCATACACTGCATTTTTGAACATTCAGGCCCTAATTCACCGTTTGTTTAATGACAAATACAGTAATTCTTTCAGACATCTCTCATGATTGAATGTAAGCATCCTACTAAATATTTACTGAAGTAACACTTCAACATTCAGCAGCATCCAGCAGACATAAGAATAAATCTCATTTCTGTATTTTTTGTCCCTTTTTTATTGTTTGAAATATAGAATTTCTCTCATTTAAAAAAAGCAGGTTTGTTGACAAATGTAAAGTTTTTTGCATATATTTGCTGACATATTTTTTACAAAGTATTTTAAGTGCTTAATACCCAATTTAATATGTGGGTTGTTTCTTTTTTCTCATTTGGTTGCAGAAGAGAACCACACAATACATCGCTCAATATACAGCTCTTTTAAAAGAGCAATTTTTTCTTCTCTCTGACAGTTACCATATATTCTTTTGATGTCATTTTGTCCTACCTGTATAAGCCATCTTAAAGACCTCTATTGTATTTCTGAGTTGGGAATGCTTTAATGAATGTTCATGATCAGGCTTTTATGTGAAATCATTCCTTCCTTTGGCTATTCTAGGAAGAATTTGTTTCATAATAATGACATTAAACATAGAATAAATTAAATGTGTTTTATTATTGATCTATCCAGTGTTTTCAAGTTATTTGTGTAGACTGTATTTTTAAAACTGTGTGAAAACAATTTAAATAACACAGCATTTGTTAATATTATACAACAAAATATAAAAGGCTTCATATAATTCCCAAACAAATAAATTTCGTTATTGAGATAGCTTACAGTTAAGTTTGCCACAATAAGTGGAATAGCATTTAAAGAAACAACAAAATGGGGATATAGTCAGTACTCTTCTGTATTTCAGATATGTCAGGAAGGCATTCAGATACTTTGATAACGAATGTGAGCTTAAAATATATATGGAAAACCAGACGATTTTGAAAAACAATGTTTTGAAAGCTGTGAAACGATGAATTAAGGTAATTTGTGTGAATATTTTGAAACTGTGGTAATTCATACAATGACTACATTGTAGTGATGTTATATCCAAAAACATCACACATTTGGTAAAATCTAGTTGTCCAGTTTTGAACTTTGATTAATGCAAACATTGTTAGTGTGAACATTATGGACAGACTACGATGAGATTACATGTCATATTTGAACACACAATCCCTACATTCATAATAGAATAAGTAAAAAAACCACACCCTTGAGCTTTGGATCTTCATTGTGCCATTGCAATGGTATATAAAGACTCACAAGACAAGAAAAGGGCACTTGACATCATACATATAACTAAGAGACAGAACTTGGTAAAAATATTTAGCGAAAAAAATAATTTGAAATAAACTGATTTTAATTGAAAATTCTTGAATTTCACTTAAAAAAAACTACCATGTTTGTGGTTGTGGGAACATCTATACTGAATTATACAATGCAATGTGATAAAATGCAATAGCAGAGCTCTAGGATTAAAGCAGTAGGTAAATGGAAGAAGAGAAATGTGGACTCGGGAAAAGCAGAGAGGGTAGAAGATGATAATAGATAGATGTGATTGCACAGGTGACTGCTCTAAGGGTCTCAGAATTACTGAGAACAGCCAATGGCAAAACAGAGGGGATACGCAACAAAATTAATTAAGGAAAAATAAAAATGTGTGCAGCACCTGGCATTTTTGCACAGCTGCTGCATCATCCTCCCACTGATTAGAAGAAAAATACAAACAGCAGGTAGGTTGTTTTGTCTTAACTACACAGCCATTAAACAAGTGAACATGCTTTTCTCTCCTATCCTGCATAATTTAGTTTGCCTCCACAGCTGGTGGCTGAGATGTATTACTGTACTATTTCTCCAAGCTTCCATGTGACCTTTGATGATTTGTATTTTATCAAATACCTTGCTCTCTTGGATGAATAAAGAAATTAACTGAACTGCCTGACTGAAACAAGGGACAAAACTAATACTAACAAGGTGAGCACTTGTCGTAGTTTGAGCTCAGAGGGCAACTGAGCACCACATGGCCTCTCACTTCCCCCTTACTCCCCAGCACTGGGAAGGAGAAAATAAGCAAAGGCTTAGGATTTGAGATGGGGACAGGGAGGGATGAATCACCCATTATGGTCACCGGCAAAAGACAGGCTCCTTAGGGGAAGAAAAAAAAGAACATAAATTTACTACAGACATTAACAACAACACTTAACAGACAGAGTAGGACAGAAATTACCACATCTTGAAAACACCTGCCCCCACCCATCCTTTCTTCCCACGTTCAGCTTTGCTCCTGATTTCTCTATCTCCTGCCCCCCAGCAGCACAGAGAGCAGGGAAAGGGGGATGCAGTCAGTGCTGCCATTTCCTCTATCTCAGAGTGGGGGGGGGGAATTTCTGGCAATTTCCCCCTGCTCCAGTGTAGTCTGCCTCAGAGGAGACAGTCCTGTGAGAGACTTCATTCCCTCCCATGGGATGCAGCACTTCCCCGAGCTGCTCTGATGTGGGACACCCCCACATCTTGCAGTCTTCCCAGTGCCAAACCACAACAATGGGGGCTGCTTCCTCCCACAGGATCTCGGCCTCCTTAGGGCACAATCAGCTTAAATGGAAGAGGGGCCCCCAAAGACCATATGTCAGTGTTTGCTCCACCATAGACCTCAATGGGTGGCAGGGGAAGGTGGCCCTGCCATCTCACCACAGGATACAGGGGCGTCTACTGCCCCAGCACACCTACCCTCCCCTTTTCTCCTCTGTTCTTCCACTGCCCTTGGTGTTCACGTAGATGTTGCAACTCTTCCTCACAACTCCATCTCGTCCTCTCAGGTCCCCTTCTTAAATACGTTATCACAGAGGTGCAGCTACTATCATTAATTGGCTCGGCCTTGGTGCAGAGGTGGATCTGATTTGGATCTGTGGGAGCTTTGAGAAGCTTCTCACAGGGGCCACTGCTGTAGCCCCCTCCCCTGATACCAAAAACCCTACCACTCACTCAAACCCAGGACTGTACTATCACTTGTTCCCTGAGACTTGCAAACATTCCCCTTGCACACACTCTTCTTTGGCTTTATTGTGCAGTTTTGAGAAAAATTTTTTTTTGTGTTTGTTTTTTCCACAGGACAGAATGTGTCATTACATACTAGGTGCAGTTTGCCTTTGAGCTCTACATGGTTGAGTGGCTTTGTAAGTCTGCATGATAGCTGCTGATAAACTAAAAATCCAAATTATCAATGCTGTCCTTTAAAACTGGTTCCTTTCCTCATATACCCTCCTGGTTTCTCATAAATAACATGTTAGGGTCTTTCAGAGTTGGCACTTGTGTCTGCCTCATGAACAATTATATTGAACATCAGATAATTAGAACAAATTAACTAAATGCACAATTTAATATTAACTTGTGTTAAATGTGAGAAACTATAGAAATTAAATATGTAAAATTGTTTAAATCTTATTATCTTGTATTTAGTGACCTTTATAGTCACCAAGCAGCTGAGCAAGGTGATACATGTAAGAGTACATTACAAGTACTGACTTGTTAGGTTTTTTTCACTAGGTACTTTCACCCATTTTTGTACAAGGTATAAGCAGCAACACAAACTGAAAAGACGAGTGTGTTGTAATAGACTGGCTTGGTTTGAGCACTAAAATGGTGATTATACAAAGAAACACATGTATTTGTACGTGCATCTCTGTAGCTTACTAAATTAAAAATTCGCACATGTTAAAATGGAGAGGGAAGTCATGGACTTAGTCTCTTCACCGTGAAAATATGTAATCGTAATGGAGTTACTCTGAGGATACTGCCTCATCAAAGATTAAGTGGCAGCTATAATTCTGCATTTCACAGTATTTATAATGCTCAATAGCATCTCTAAGTGTTTGCTGATTTGCTTTTGTGATGAAAGCTGCATAGAAGGATTATTTATTACCTCTGGGTTCTCTGCTGTTATCCTTTTTGCTCTTCAAACCTTGCCAGGCCAATTAATATTCCTTATCTCTAAGAAGGGTAGTTCTTCTTATCCCTAAATAAATGTGGTTTTACAGCAGCTCCCAACACACCAATTATTCTAGAATACCAGTATGATTCCATTATATTATGGATAAGTGCAGACTTTGCTCTACTTATCAAACTAAAAAAAAATCAGAACATGTTATATAAAGCATCAATAATACTTTAACATTTTTCTTTTTGCATTCTGCTTCATTTTTTCTATCTTACCCTTTTTTAGAAAAATGGTTGCTCAACAGAGCTGAAAGCAAAAATCTAAAACCTAAACATCCAGTGAAACTATAATGAGTATTTTTTTTTTTTTTCAAAAATGATATTGTCATTATCTGTTCACAGTTGAAACCAAACTGATGAGGATTTACTCAAGTAACTGATTGATGGGGAAAGGGGAACCTAAAGAGCTCAAATCGTGCATAGGAACTGATACTCAACTTCACACAGATGTTGCTCAACCCAGTGACCTGGATTTTCAGCAGATGTCACATGGGTCTTCTAGACCTATTAAAAAATGGATCTATATTGGTAATTCATTACTACCTTTCCTCTGGAACCACTACAGCTGTTTATGTAATATTAAGAAACTCCAATGTAGTACTTCTTATGCCACCATCTTACATAAAGAAAAAGACAAAGAAATGTACATCTATCCCACTTCTCCTTTCTCCAGGTATTACAGCTGTGAATATTTTCTCTAACACTAAATGATCTTATCTCCTGTCAGCACTGATGAGAAATAAGATTGCTTAACAATATCATGCAATAGTAGTACTGAATATGGAAAAAAACACAAAATAGATTATATTTTGATACTTTATATACAATCTGATAAAACAAGGTTTTTAAACTGACAGAAGATGAAGATAAAATGCCTTACCTACATGGGCACAGCACTACATTTTGCAGAATACATTCTGTGTCCTTTTTTTAGGCACCCTTTTACGAAGTTCTTGTTTGTACTCTGCTCAGAAGGCTGCATTACAGCATTACTTACAAATTACAGCGGATTCAGCCTAAAACATGCAAATCTTAACTGAAAACCATATTTAACTTACATATGAAAACAGTCTGAACCACAATTTTCTCAATGTGAGAGTTCATAGAATTAATTCGATGTAATTAATTATTAAAATCCACATTGGTGCAGAAATCTTGAAAAACATTTCATATTCACTGAGGTTTAACTATATTTAAGAGCTGTTTCTTATAGCACTAATCATTGCAAAAGGTCAGAGTATAATATTCATTGCCCATTTTTCTATTTCCAAAATGTTTCAAAGTCATTTACAGTTGTGACCTTTTGCATATCATTAACTTTTAGGTATAAGTATCTAACTGAAAAAAAAAAAAAAAAAAAAAAAAATTATTGTAAGTGATTTCCTAAGTTTTTCCACAAATAATGACAAAGTAAGGGAATGATAGCCCTGGCTCTGCAATAAAATGCATTTAGTTTTGAGAAGCAATGACATTGACATTTTATCCTGTTTTTTATGTTAAAGCTATTTAAAGCTACAAGTATAAATATTTAAAACTATGGTTCAAAAAGCAGAAAACATTGTCTTTCTTTACATTTATTTATATATTTTTTCCCATCACTATAATGTCACCAATGTATTTTTTTTTCTGTCTTGATGGAAACTGCAGGAAGAATATTTCCTCATAAAAATCACAGATGGTATGATCCATCTCACTCAATTTTGGCATATAAATTCAGGTCACAAAGTTTACTGATTCATCAAATTCCATGCATATTCAGTGGAGGGAGCTAGGTACCTCCACTTATATAATAAAAGAGACTATTTTTCTCCTGAATGTCTTTCTCACTCCATTTATTAAAGTGGGCCTAGTTAATATTCCCCCCTAAGAAGAACATTCTTTCATTTTTTAAATAAAACATTAACATTTCTCTCTACAAGCATTTATTTGCTATTAGGGTCTTTTTCTAATCATTTAATTCTGAAATAAACAATTTGACAGCCTATCTTTCTCTATGTATATTTATATTTTGTGATCTGTTCTGAAAGTTTTTAAAAGACATGGAGACTACTCACTGTCTTGAAGGACCAATTTATAAAGAAAATTAAAATACTTTTACACATTTTCTATATCTGTAGCTTATTTGATATATGATTACAGGCAAAAATACATCTCTGTGTGCAAAATATGAACACTCTCAAAGATATATATTCCAGTTTTCTTCTCTCCTTCTCCTGAAATGACTTGTATTCCATTTCTCTAAAACTGTTCCAGAAATGAGTACAGGATTTCTGATATAACATCCAAACTAAACAGTGGCACTCCTTGTAACTCTTATCTGTGAAATGGAGCCAGTTATTTTACAGCAGAAATTTCCTCTGTCTTCTCTAACATCTCTGTAATGTTGTAATCTATAATGCATTTTTTATGTTGATCTTTCAGTTCTTGTTCAAGACAGTAGATGTCATGTCTTAAGGGTCGTGCTGCAGAATGCCAGCAGCACTGACATCTTTTTCTGTAGAAGAAAGTACAAATGTCATTTAAAAACGTGTGGATGGTAAATTGAGGAGACCTCTCTCTGTAGCCATGGACAGGGTGTTATCCTGCTCTGCACGGTAGCTGCATTTTTGCATCCCATGATCAGGAACAGAGGTTCATGGAGGTGGCAGTGTAGGCTGCTGTTAAAAGTTAACCAAAATAGAAGAAAATTAAATTGTAAACTTCCTCTAAAGACCAGTTCTTCAAACTTCAGGCTGGGGCATAGAAAGCTGACATATGTAAGGAAAGGACACACTAAATCATCCATGGGGTTAGGGTTTTGCTTTTTGAATTTTGAAAAGGATACTATTTTTGGAGACCTTGTAAATTCTGAGGTTATCTGAGAAGGAGGGGAAGAATGTTGACGGTCACAAACTGGGAAAATAAAGCTTTTCTAGTATTTTCAATTAAAGAAAAAGAGCCCAGCCATACTTTTATTTCAGTGTCTTTGGCTGCTTTAAGTTGCCAGATAAGAATTTATATTTTTCTGTATTTTCTGAACTCTCAACACTGCCACTGTTGTATAGTTGGAATAGATGTCCTTTTATTAGCTATCCAGACATCAGGAATATGCCCATCTGATGTCAAATATAGCATCACACCCACCACAGAAGGGTCTTAAACAGTAGAAAGAGCATAGACATCTCTGGATTGATATATGACACGTTATTCTAGAAATAGGACAAGTTTTTGTCAACAGACATTACACTACCCCATCCAGTTCTATCAAAGAGGCTTTAGAAGTGGTGGGGAGGTGATTTTTTTTGAAATAAATCTACAGTTTGACTCACCTAAATCATATTAATAATTGGAAGAATAAGAAAGGTACAATTTTAATTAGATCCATGTGTAAACCATTCACTGTATAGGAAATCAGAGGCTTAGAATAAATTTAAATATTTCATTACTTGCTTAGTAATTGGAATAAGAAAATAAGTTATCACTTACATGACTTCCAAGGGAGAAAAAGGCATTATGACCAAGTGAACAAATTATAGGCTGAACCATGTTCTAGTTTATATTTTAATGACAACTTGTAATGTTTCCATGGATGCTAAAGCCTAGGTTTTGGTGGGTTTTATACCTTTAGAGATGAACTGTCTTTTCAGAAGGAAAATTATTTATTTGGAAGACTTGTGGTAAATTCTTTCAATTTCTTATTCTTTGAAGATAAAGTCATAATGGAGAGAAGGAATTTTAGGCATATTTGATTGTTTATATAGAAAGATAAATACCTTCACTTTGGTTGGAACCTGATTTCTGCAGAAAACAACATGGGATAAATCAAAATTTTGAGCAGGCAGAGTACATAAGGAGGCCACTTTATGAAATCCCCCTTACTCATCTACCTTTACTAGTTCTACTGCCTTCTAAAATGTTGCAGGCTAGTTAGGTCTTTATTCCAGGATACACATTCATTATTTTGACTTCTACCTCCACATGCTGAGCCCTATTCATGGTGCTCAGTTGTCATGCTTGTAACCACATAAAAATGGTCTGATCAAAACGATTTCTGAGGAGGACCACTTGTTGAAATACACTTTCTTTGGATGGTGAAAGAGTTAACCTTAACTGGCCTGAAGTGCAATAGTTCAAGATTAGGTGTCAATATATAATATAATATACAAAATGTTTGATTTCACATATGTACAGATTATTTCTCAATGTTATATTTTTTTCTTTATTTAGTCCTGATCAGTGATATAATGCAATAGTTCGGGAATGCCAAGGTCTTACTAAAGGAAATAGCATCGTGTATATCGGTGCATATATATATGGTTTATATGTGCAAAAATATACAGTTTACATAAGCAAAGTATATGTAGCAGAGATTGCAATTCTTAACTAAGATAACGGCTTGAATCTGAATTAGATATAAATTACTGGATGTTGTGGTTTAGGCCTGATTGGCAGCCAACCACAATGCAGCAGCTCTCTCACCCTTCCCCTCCGGCAGCTCAGGAAGGGCTGCAGCCGTGGGAGGGAATCCAGTTGGCGGAAGTTAGTGACCCATTACGGAGCAGGTGGGGAACGCTGCGGCCCATGGGAGGAATTCAAGTCGGAGAAAGTTTGTGGAGGACTGTCTCCTGTGAGAGGGGGACCACGATGGAGCAGGAGGAACAAGTTCTGGACACTCCCCTCACCGAAGATGAAGGAAGTGGCAGCACTGACTGCACCCCCCCATTCCCTGCCCCTGCACCACTGGGGGAGGAGGTAGAGATATCGGGAGCAGAGCTGAGCCCGGGAAGAAGGGAGGGGTGGGGGGAAGGTGTTCTCAAGATGTGGCAATGCTTCTCACTGTCCTACTCCGTTATGTGTTGTTAGTGTCTGTAATAAATGTACGGGTTTTTTTCTTCCCCTAACGAGTCTGCCTTTTGCCCGTGATCATAAAGGGGGATTTTTCCCCATCCCAGTCCTACCTTGAATCCCAAGCCTGGCTCTCTGTCCCTTCTCATTGCCGGAGGGGAAGGGAGAGAGAGGTGCTGCATTGTGGTTGGCTGCCAACCAGGCCCAAACCACAACACTGGAGAAGTTTGTTTCCATCACAGAACACCTTCAAAATAATAATAAAAATATTCTAATTGCCTTTTAAATGTGGTTTTCAACAACCATGTTGAATTGCACCCGCTTTTTGCTTTTAATAACAACAGATTGACTGTCATGTTATTTCATTAGAAAATTATGTAATAATTAAGATTGTTTTCAGGACATTTCATAAATTCTAGAATATGAAATCATATTTCAGAGTAAGAAATTATTTACAAGACTCTAATTTATTCTTTAAACAGTAACAATAACATTACTCTTCCTGTCTTTCATGAAAGTATTCATAACCTAACTAATTCAAATTTCTTACCAGTGTTGAAAGAATGATATTTCAGAAATATATTGACAAAAGGGGGAAAAAAAAAAAAAAAAAAAAGAAAAAGAAAATGAACAAACAAGAGAAATGTTTGTGTAAAAAATATTTTAAAATATCTGGACAAGATAATCAATTTTTATTCATTCACAGTAATTATGCACAACCTGTAATAATAGGGAGAATTATTTATCATAAACTGAAGTTTTTTGTTAATTATGAACCATTGGAACTTTTTATATTTCAGCAAAAGCTTTTACATTATCTTCAGTTTGCAAGACTAATGCTAATTACTGTACAGATTAATAGCTGTCAAGTATCTCCTATATTCAGTGTAAGTGAATAGAAATTAATCTTATATTTAGGAAATAAATAAACCTTTTTCATAGACTGCTTTTAACTCCTACATACCTACGTAGTCACGACACTCAGAGAAGCCATTATAATGTCTTTTGCATTTATAAAGGTAAGAAAATATGTATCTCATAATGTCATAAGGCAAAGAAAAGTGACCTTGGCTCAAGGCATATAAAACTGTAAGCCCTGTAACAGGAAGTAGAAAGGTTCTTGCTAGTTTGACTGGTAGCTGCTTGTATACTGTTCATAATGTCAGTAATTTAATTCTGAGAAGGACTACTGTCATTTTAGGATAGCAAAAAGACTAGCTGCAGTCGTAAACACACTTACTTATATGTAAGAAACTTAGTTATCATCCTTTTTACTTCTTCGGATTTTTTCTGTTTCACTATGAATCAGGATGTTATTTTTAAAGTGTGCAGGTTTCCCAGCTGTCATGTACAGGTATCCTTGGACATGTCCTATAACATTCCAAAACCACCTCAAGTTCCCATAGGAACAGGTAATATAAACCAGCTTTTTCTCTTTGGATAATTGACTGCAGCAGTGAGAACCATCCCTGAAAACCAGTTTTCTAATCCATGAAGTAATGGCCATGATAAGGGCTGAGGGTGAAAGGATAAAAGGATGAGAGAAAAGAGGGACAGTGAAATGACTAGTCAGGGAACTGATTAAAAAAAAAAAAAAAAAAAAAAAAAAGAAAGACCAACGAACAAAACAACAGTGTGCTCATGTGAAAAAGAAATTATTTTTATATTTTTACATCTGCAATGAAATATATATGACAAGTATCAGCTGATAGTAATTGCTCTATACAGCAGTCCAAATTTTATCATTTCACACTGTATTTTAGTGACTGTTGCTCATGCAGAGTGGGAGAGGGTAAGAAGTAGTGTTTTCACAAGTAAAGTGAGTCCCCAGGTTCACTCAAAACCACAAATAAAAAGTAATCATATAATTATTGTATAACATAATCTCGAGGCAAGGTTAAATTGTATAGGTAATTTTGCTGTGCTTTTCTATGCCTTAAAATTATTGAAATCTTTAAGTACTCTTTTTTATAGTTTAATTTGTGGACAATGATATATTCCAATAATGATTTTGGAGGATAAAGTTAGTTGTTCTGGATTTTTTAATATGAATTATTTGCATTGTTTGATACAGGCTCTTACACTTAAATCTTCTACAATAGAGATTTTCTTTCTCTGGATTTTTTTCTTCCTGTCTCTTCCTCTGAGATCACAAAGGTAGATATTATTTTTTCCTCCAGAGCTGTTTTTTTTTTTTATTTCTCTTTACCCATTATTGTCTGTCTTGAATATGTTTTTGCTCCTCTGGGCTTCTGTAACAACAAGCCTAGAGGTTTGCTGTAGAATACTTAGCCTCTGAATCTGACCTTTCACACACAGGATGAATTTCTTATAAGTACTCTCTCTTCTAACAGTGATACTCAGTCAGGTACAGAGTTATAACTTGTGTTAAGAAAAAAAAAGAATTCAGTCTACATTTTTTCTTGACTAAAGCAGGCTGCTGTGTTTATCTCAGTGGGATTTAAAACCAGTGAGGAGATTGCAAGTCTTAATGTTTGTGCACCACATACAAATAGACCTCTTGGGGAATAAAAAAAAAAAAAAAAAAAAAAAAAAAAAAGGAAGTTATATCTAGAATATAATCAAAGGATGGTTTTATTTAAGAAAAAATTGTGGTTTTTTTCTTTTTACTCGGCATGCATGATACAAAAACACAGTAACAAAAGTTACATGCAGTCAGACAAATTTTTATATGTCTGCTACTATAATAATGTGTTTTAAACATTGTTGTATTGATTGCCAGTCTGTTCACTAAGTAAAATGTGGGGGTTTTTTGGTTGAGTCTGGAAAGGGAATACTTCTTTCCTCTCAGCCATAGAGAATAGAATCCATGTAAATAAAACAGAACAAGTTTTATTCTCTGAGAAGAGTCAGGGTTCAGATTTTGTGCCTAAGGCTCTTTCTCCCAACCCAAGGTGACCTCACCCAAACTGCATAGGAGAGACAATTTCCAGCCTCTTCTGAATCCTGAAACTTATCTGTGTGCTGGCAGTCTGTTAGCTGGTTCAATCATAAATTGTGCTTCCTGACAGTTAAAGAATACACACAACCACAGAGTCATGCTTGAGCCAAATGCTCTGATTTTTCTAGGTTTTCCATCATGGTTATCATCCATCAGACTGTAAATGGACTCCAACCTTTAAACAAAGGCAGAACAGCCAGTGCCAGAGCACTGTCTCATGTTATATTTTTTTCAACATTGGGGAAAATCAAAATTATAAGATGCAAGAATATTCACAACAGCAAGAAGGAAGACTTGAGTAATGTTGCTCTGATTCCCTCTGCAGTGGGAAGACTCCTCTTCTCCTTCAGGAAAACATAGTACAACACCACAGGGGATTAGGAAACTGTTTTTACTGGGTCCACTTGGAAACTTTGCCTGCTTAATATGATGTAGTGTGTTAGAAAAACACTGTAAGGAGTAGTTCTTAACACTGTAATTTTCTTTGATATCTGGGAATATGGCAGCGCATGGCAGCTGCTGACCAAAAATCAAGAATATTGTTAAGAAATATGGCATCTTTTAAAGTAATATGTAGGTCCTTGACATTGCCATTGTCAACCATGGTTGAGAAAAGGGTACTATACTTTCCCAATGTAGTGACCAGATCCTACAGAGAAGGAACATCGTCTTCAGTAATAACAGGAGAAAGAATCATAGAAACAATGCAAGTTTTAAAAAGAGCTTTAGCCTTGCAGGGGGAATGATGAAAAAGAAGACTGACTCTGGTAATGCATAGGACCACTACCTAGGAAGACTTGTGTTCCAGTTTTTACTTCCCTGAAATGTCATTGGACAGATATTGAAGGAAATACAGAAATACGTAAAACTGAGGAAATGCCTGTCATTTCCCACCAATGTGAAAATATGTAGTAATTTAACTGAAATCAATGTATTTACACAAATTACAACTAAAGGTGGTAAAACTAGAAGCAAATTTAATTGTTTTGCCAAGTGTATCTTTTTCTTCCCTTCCTTAGATAAAGATGTTTCAGAATACCTTAAATTTCTATTGGAAAAAGCAATACACTTGACTGAGTCTGATGATAGTTCAAACACATACACTCTACTTGATCTAGAAACTTTGTGTTTATTTGCTTGGGAAGTATCTGTAACAAGGTTGAGGCTGTTTAAAAAAAGAAAAAAATCGTACCATAAACCAGCAATGTCACTGTAACTTAAATAATGTAGTATGTGTTATATCATATGATAAGCTATCATGAGTTGTATGTTTGAGACATAGAAGTAAAAACTTCCCTAATAGGTATTTTTGTATCTCTGTATGTGTCATTGGCAATCTGTATGATTATTTATCTGTCAAAGAGCAGCTTATCGGTTTCTCTGCAAAGTTATTCCATCATTAAGGTTAAAATGTATTAGTTTCACTTTTAGGTAAGACATTTCAAGTGATTTAGGAGATCATTTCCCAAATAGAATTCTCACTATTCTGAAAAGGGCACAGATTTCTAAATATACAATAAGGCAGAACTTCAAATTTGCTAACCCGTTTTTTAGTATATTCGAATGTTTGAACAATTTAGAAGTATAAAAGAGACAAAAACCCCACAAAAAACATTGAAAGGGATGTGCGTCCCAATTGTACTCACAACTAATGAGAACATTGAAATGGAGATTACTCTCAACAGCCACACTGAGAACTTTAAACACAGTTTAAACATTTGTTATCAGACAGGTATTTCTGACATAATTCTATGACTCATTTCATAATGCCATCCTCAAGGCTGTGTAATTAGATGCTCAAGTGTCACTGGCAGTGTGCTCCAATGACATGAAAATACTTGCTGTTAATGTACATTAAGATTTAACAGCCAACCAAAATACAAAATCTCTTCAAGGAGGTCAAAACTGAAAGATAAGATTTTGTGTGCAAGATATGTCAGAGTTCTGACACTTCATAATAAGGTGATATTCTTAAAGGTAGCAAGAAAGACTCTCCATTTAGAATAAAATCTCCACAATTAAAAATTAGGACTTTGTTATAATTTTTACTTACTTAATAGGCCAAACAATCTATATTATCCATATCCCAGGGAATTGCTTATACCAAACCCACAGGGTATAAAATCAGCACCTCCTTCAGTTTTGTATAGTATGTTTTGTACATTATGTTATATATTAAAAACATGTTTGAGCTAAAATCACCTGCTATATCAGCTCCCACAGACAACATTTAGGCTGTTCACTAGACAGAGACTTAAGAAATCCACCATCACCTTAAATATCAAACAACTGTTGAGTGATATTTCAAAAATCAAGATTTTGGATTTCTACCTACAATGACAAGGTGCAGTATCTCCTCTTGGAGATCTTGCTCCTTGTATTTATTAACATGGATAGAAATCCTTTTTAATGTCATAATTTAATTTCACAATCAAGTCACATACTGTGAATAGATTATCTGTGTTTAAATATGTATATGTTTATATTTCTTCTCTAAGAGGCACTGATTGTTAACACTGCTTTCCCAACCATAGTATAAGGAGAACTAAATATCTCTGGTCCATAAGGTGACTGAAATAAGAAGTCTTACATTGACTCAGAAGAAATTACAATCTTTGTTGTATTTCTCTGTCTTTTTTAGCCTTTATCTGTGAGTCTGATATTCAGGTATAGAATTTTCTCTTTTCCAAAGTCTAATGAAATTTTGTGATCTCTACATAACAATGTCTTAAAATGCAGTACAGATTCTGATTTATTTAAAAAAAACCCAAGATCCCTTTATCAAGTTATTACTGTGACTTCACTATTCCTGCTCTGCCTTACAGTTACTTAAGAAATATTCTGTAGTCAATTATGCTAAACCTGTAGTTTTTAAAATGTGAATTAAGAACACACACAGCATATTTTTTTCTTGAAGACAAAACAGAATACCCAAATACCCCTTCATAGACCACTTCAGGTTTGGATTCCCATAGACTTCAGCATTACTATTTGCCATCTCCTGTTTTAAACTGCTTAGAAGAATTGTTCTTACCATGCTCATCTTGAGGAAATAATACACTTCCATACTGGGTAAAGCCTCTCTATTTACTATTTGGATAGAATTATTCTAGTAAGAAAGATGACGCATTTTGGGTTGGTTATTGAAGAAATGCAGAAAATACATATATTATAAGCATTTGGGTTTTAGGGGTTTGGAGTCAGGGGAGTAAACATCTGTGAACTCAGTTGCATGCTTGGTATCACTACAATATACCAATCATTGCCCAGTCTTATTCTTCAATTTCATTAGATTACAGGATTTTTCACCTAATAGTAGAGATACTAAGCATTTTATTAGCAGTATTAAAGAGAAAAAGTTGTAGTATCTGCATTATGTTGAGCTCATTCTTTTAATTGATCCAACTTTCAATATTTTCATCACAGTCAAAATCTAAATACTGTAAAATTCTCCCAGAACATGTAAGGGAAGAAAATGTGTTTATTGATATTAGGAAACGAAAAAAAAAAAAAAAAAAAGTAAAATGAGAGCATCCAGAGAAGACTTCCTGAGCAATTTCTGAGTCAGAATGTATCACCTAAATCCTTGTTTAATCAATCACCTACATCCATATTCTAGTTCAAGCATTGGTATAACACTGCTTCAACTAAGTATTGGTGCTGAGTAGAAAAATTGACCTGCAATACATCCTAGACAGCTGTCTAGACATCAGTTGCCATTAAAAGGTATTATCCATAACAAATAAGTTGTTAGACAAATTTTTAATTGGTCATCTATATTTTAAAGAAAATTAAAATAACTCCCAATTCCACTTGACATAAAAACTTTGATGTGACCTTTCTTTCTGAGTTAAGTTTGACAGTGCATTCTAAAATATCATTATTTTCCAGGTGGCTGGAATAGTATCAAAGAAATAGAATGCAAAGCTGTTTAGAGAATTCTTTATTGCACCTAAGACAAGAGAGCAGGCACCTGACATTTCTAGTGCCTTGATAACATCTGTTTTTTTCCACAGTATCACTTCACTATGCTTTCACTTTTTTATCCCACCGCTATGAACTTCTCAATTCTTTACAAAGAAGAATCTGTAATATGCATTTTCTGCCCAGATTGTCTAATGCTATCCTCAGTTTCCGCAGTAATTTACCACTAGTCCCTGACATTTATTAACTTCTTGTTACTGATGCATTTGTTTCATTTCTAGAAAATAGTTTTCACTTCTTTTAGTCTTCTAGAGGGATGACAGTATTGTTTTGTTCTTTAAATTACCTTGTTTCAAGCTTCTGGTTTTTAAGCTATTCTTACTTGTAAATCATCAGTTTATGGAATAAAGGGCAATGGAGTATGAACCCTTTGATTTGGTAGAGAACAAGGTAGTGAAAGTATTACATCTCCAAGTCATGTTCATTTTAACATTTTTCTATGCAGTCTTTCATCATCTTTGTATTTATGTAGTAACCAGTTGACAAAAGTCCCTCAGGTTTTCTACTGCAAATCAAGCACTTTGAAAATCACACTTAGGTGACAATTCTTCTCACCTGACTTTAGGCACTTAAAACTTAAATAGCTTAGAGAAATATACTAAACTCTGTAAATCACTCTAGGTTCCCTATTTAATATTCTGAGAAGAAAAAGGCTTCTGTGTAGAGGCTCCATCCTGGACACTTATTTTGGAGGAAAAAAAATAAACCCGTTCTAGAGGTACACCTTTTCTCCTCTTCCTAAGAAGGGAATCTGGTACTTTTAACTCAAAAGCAAATGTCTGACTTAGGATATCTAAAACAGCTGAATTGTTTCTCAAATAATTTAGTTTTATGCTTCTGCTTTTCAATTTTTTTATTTTTTTTAAGTTTTATTTAAATTTCTGATAAACTGTTTGTAGTTGCAGCTGATATACATTGTGTGCAGCTGAGGTTTACATATCCAGCCTTTAAGAGTAAAACTGGTTAAAAAATGTGAAAATGCCTTGTCAGTTTGATTTTAAAAAGACTTTTTAAATGGAAAAACATTTGTATGATTGATATACTTATGTTTCAGTGAATTATTTTATCTGTCATTAAAAGGCATTTCATAATCAATATGCAGTTTTCTCTGGTTTTAATTTTTTATATAATAAGGGTTTTTTAATGTTTTATTAGAGACATGTAATACATAAAATAATAACATATGTAATTTGATAACAGCATAATCTGAATGAATGATGATTAGTGAAGATCTAGTTGTTAATCTGATACATATCTGAAAAGAGCTTTTTGTACACCCGTGTATTTGGTACCCTTGAAATCCTAGCGCCAAGCAATAAGAATGTTAAGCACAAGAATTTAGGTGGAATATAAACCAGCTGAACTGTACATCTTTATTAACTTATCCTAGCTATTGTAACTGTTTACTCTCTTATCCGCTCTTGGAACTTGTCACCTCTCCACTACTTGTTCACGATAGGGGCTCATGGTACAATTCTTTAAACTGCTTATTTTCTTTGCTGCTTTTCCCCTTTTTTTCTGAAATGTCTTAAGCAGAAAGTTAATGGCAGTCAGAATGCCTTTTTCATTAAAAAACATTAGGAGATGTCTCTAAAGCAGCTGTTTTCTTTCTGGCTTTGTGTTTTAGAGATGTGTAAAGAAAAACAAGGTCAAGTGGACTTGTATTTAACAGAAGTCGAGAACTGTTGAGTTATGGGAGAAAGATGAGTAAAAAAAATAAGGGATCAAGAAAATAATCCAAAGTTTAGGACTATTGTTGATTTTACCATCTACACAGTTCACTACAAACCAGAAAATGAATAAAATTACTAAACATTGAATAAATATTTTTTCTGTGCATGTGTACTTTGATCTAGATGTTTCATTACTAGATATAATTAATTCCTCA
This sequence comes from Tyto alba, assembly GCF_018691265.1. NCBI lineage: Eukaryota > Metazoa > Chordata > Aves > Strigiformes > Tytonidae > Tyto > Tyto alba. Next base: position 25,466,224 of record NW_024881321.1, read on the forward strand.
GCTTGTGTGTGTGATTCTTTTTCTATGCCATAAGGGAAATAATTTAAATGTACATGTTGGCTATCATTGTTTCCCAGTGTGCAGCTTGGAGAAGATGAGTCTTCTCTGGTTTTTAGGAACTAATTTTTTTTTTTTTTTTTTCTAAAGGGAAGAAACAGTCAGTGAGGCTTTAAAGAAATACTGAATGTGTGGGTAGCAAAACAAAAATGAAGGGCCCAGAGTTAGCTGATTAATCAATAACTTAGGGCTAATATTTTGAGTTAAAGTGATGTCTCTGGGATCACTGACTGGTAATATTAAAACTCATTTTTCAACCAAGGAGCAATAAAGAATATGAATACATAAGGTATGCCATTTATATGTCATAAACAATTTAAGCAATTCTCTGAGTTGTTTATTAATTTTTTTCAGATACAAAATGGAGAAAATTTTCATCTCTCCCCCTTTAAACCACAAGAAAACAACAAGAACTCACTGTTTTTGCTTGAGTAGTTGCACTGACTTGATGACTTCTGATATAACGAAGCCAAAAGTCCCAGCAAACTTAAAAATAAACTCTATTTAGCCAATTTGCTAGAGACAACCAATCTGGATCATGTCAAGAGGAAATAGAGTGGAAATTAAAACTAAGGAGTAGAAGGTGCAAAGATTTTAGATGATATGATGTGGCATAACAGGTGAACACCTACCTGTAAATCCAGAGAGATTTAAAATGCAGACTCAGTTTTCCTCCTTTGTTATGAAAAAATGTGTCTGTCTCTTCACATCTGAGTATAAAATGAGAAAATTAGAAGAGTTTTGTGTTCTTTTGCAACTGAAAATATGTGTATATATACACAAAGAAAGAAAATAAATTGATTGCTGTGATGAGAATGCTTAGAAGACAGATAAATCAGATCACTTTAAACTTTAAAATAAATCTCTGCTAAGTTCATTAATTAATGGTACATTTTGCGCTAATGCTTAGTTCTTGCTCATTAAAAATCAACAATATTGATACAAAATATATCAAAGTGTCAACACAAAGTGTACAAACTGTCCTCAACACTTACATTCTGAATTAGCTGTGTGTGTACAACACCACATCACTGATGCCATGTACTGATGCCACTGATGACTATGGTTTGTGGTGGTCCTGGGTGAAAACAAGGTGATCAGGCTTGAGAGCTCATTGACAGAAAAAGTCAGAAGTGCAGTGTCTTCTCTTGTTTCTTCAATAATTTTCCTCACTTGCACCTGATATTTTCATACTATTGTTGGAAAATGGGTGAAGGAAATGTTTAGGGTAGCATAAGAAATTAAGCAGTCAAACACCTGCAACATGTTGCCTATTGCACAAAGGTCCTTGAGCTAGGCAAGGATGATAAATATCTCCTGGGAAATGTGTAAATTGAGAGGCTCCATGCTTAAATTGAGAGACTCTTAATCAGAAGACCCTGTTCTTGAAGATTAAGGCCCTCTGAAAAATAATGAACTAGCTGAAGCTAGGTAGGAGATAAGAAAGTACAGACATAAACCAAAGAAAGCCAGTTCAAAAATACAAAGTTCAAGAAAGGCTCCTCTCCAAAGACCACTAGAAATCACCAATGATCTCCATAGAAGCCCCCCAGAGACCTAAACCACACACATAATAACTATGTAAATATGATAATGAATTCTAGGAAATTTCATGAATATGTATGTAACAGAGTGATATAAGCTTTAGCTATTGTAACGTATGGTGGACATCTTAGATGGAATGATTGCCTCATGACCCCAGCTGAATAAAGTAATGCCTGCTTATTAATGCTAAACTCAGCAGTACAGAGTTTTCATTCCCAATTTCAGTGACACTATTTGCCACTTGCCTCAAACTCCCAGCCATCAGGAGGGAAATGATCTGCTCCTGATAGTGCTTATTTGGGGTGAGGGGTGTCTTTCCAGTTATCCTGGCATAATTGGTAGGAAACCTTGTGAATTTGTAGTCCCTTGTGTTTCTATTGTCCTCTGAAACTTTTCCTTGGTTGCCTCTTATGTGCACCTTGTCTTTTCCCTTTTGGTGGTCACTTTATTCCCATACTTATGCAAAATGATTAAGGACTGTGTCCTACAATGTTTCAAAATGCCCACCTACTGCTGGTTACATTATTTCAGTATGGTTATATTTGGGTTAGTATTAATTATACCCTAGTCAATATATCTACCATTTCTAGATGTCACAGGCCTCTGTTTTGGCTACAATTAGTTGTAACACCCTGTCCCTGCTGTGGAACATATATATTTCTCAAAACAACATTTTCTCTATTTTAGCTATCCAAACCTAATAGAGCTTTTCTGGCAATGGAGTTTCAGCCTGTACCTCTATAAACAGGGTCAGCAGAAATCTCCAACTTCTGGCCTTCTATCTCGAAATAATTCATACAGTTTAGCAAGCACTATTTATATCTATTTTCTCTTTGCAAATATTATTACTAGAATATTGTCTAGATCATAGTGTAAATTATGAGGAGCAAACAAGCATGAGGATCAGAGGTGTACAGTTCAGTGTAGTGGTTAGAGCCGGGGTAGCAGCCAACCACCGCAGATGGTCACAAGCAAAAGGCAGACTCGTTAGGGGAAGAACAAAACCCACACATTTATTACAGACACTAACAACATGTAACAGAGTAGGACAGTGAGAAGCATTGCCACATCTTGAGAACACCTTCCCCCCACCCCTCCCTTCTTCCCGGGCTCAGCTCCACTCCTGATACCTCTACCTCCTCCCCTCAGCAGCACAGGGGCAGGGGATGGGGGGGTGCAGTCAGCGCTGCCATTTTCTTCCATCTTCGGTGGTGTGGGGAGCTTCTGGAACTTGTTCCCCTGCTCCATCATGGTCCCCCTCTCCCAGAAGACAGTCCTCCACAGGAGTCTCTCTCTCCCATGGGCTGCCGCCCTTCCTGAGCTGCTCCGGTGTGGGACACCCCCGCATGCTGCAATCCTCCCAGTGCTGAATTACAGCAGCGGGGATACCTTTTCCCACGAGACCCCGGCCTTCTTTGGGCACAGCACCTTGATCATCGAGGTGGAAGCCACAGGCCATAAATAAATGTCTGCTCCACCGTAGATCTTCATGGGTGGCAGGGGGGGCCGCCCTGCCGTCTCACCACAGGATACAGGGGGGTCTCTGCTCCGGCACACCTCCCCCCTCCTTTCTTCCTCCGTTCCTCCACTGACCTTGGTTTTCACGCAGCTGCAGCAACTCCTCCTCACAAGTCCCCTCTTAAATACGTTATTGCAGAGGTGCAGCTGACTTGCTCAATTTCCAAACAGAAGTGGAGCTGACTTGGAGCTGGGGGAGCTTCGAGAAGCTTCTCACAGGGGACCACCCCTGCAGCCCCCTCTCCCACCACTCACTCAACCCAGGACATTCAGATACGCTGAGTTCTTTGTGTCTTGAGTTTTTTTTCTTGTCAGAAAACCTTCATTCGTACTATCTTGCTAAAATAAATCATCTTCATCTGTGCTATTCTAACTTGCTTCCCATTTCTCCTAAATAAAAAGCATATTACAACATCAGGGACAATCCGAGATCAAAACCCAAGGAGATTAATGTCTGCACTGAAAAGTCTTAGATGAGCAAAGGTAAGTGGTGAATGAATGAGATGTGGCTGTTTGCAAACGGAAGGAGACTGAAATGGAATGTGGAAACAGAGGTGGAAGTACAGATTAAACATATTTGGAAATCCATTGACACTACTTTTCTTTTCAGTTCTTGACATTGAACCAGCACATAAAATCCATAAATCCAATGCAGAATCTGCAGGGAAGCCACATTCTGTGGGTTGTCCATCCATAGTAATTAGGTGCAAACTGATGACATCGGATACACTCTCCCTCTTGTAATTTAAGAGGAAAAAAAACATGAAATTCCATGCTATAGTTGATCAGTAGAGCTGTTTATATAAACAACTGAGTTTTGCTCAAATTATCCTTTACAACTGAATCAAGTATTTTTTTTCCCTCACTTAATAAAGAGCTGCAAAATTATTCTGGTTTTCCACATGTTGGAGAATTATTTTTCAAAATTATTAACTAAATATTATTAGTAAAGCAAATTGATCTCTGGAATTCTTCACAAATTATGCATGTTAAGTATTTGCGGTCAATGTTACATGTTCTTGGTATCTGGTGACTGATTACATTTAATTGTTTCTGCTTCTGGATGCTTTGCCTTATTTAGGTGAGAAGTAAATAATGAACAGTGCATGAAAAATGTGATGTCCACAGTAGAAAGCAATTTTGTACCACAGAAGAGGCTCTCTAGGTTAAAATACCAAAGGCAAAGTGACTACATCGACAATATATTCAAAGTTTAGTATGCAGTATGGCTTTTTCTTCCTCCAGATTATATTTAGTCTGTTCACTTGGGTAAATGTCCCCACCATTCTGATGGTTTGAAGATATCCAAAAGGACAAATCATTGGTTCAAACATTTAGATCTGCCTCAGCAGTTTGAGTGCACCTGATGCAAATCTGAGAGCAGAGCTTCTGTTGTGGTAACCTCCAAAAATGGTCAAGTTCTTCCGTATGAATAGCACTTTCAAACTGAATAGGTGTTCAGGAATGGCCAGAGGATTCACCTTGAAACCTCACTGCTGCTCTTACCAAGTGTGCTAACGTGGACACAGACAAGTAAGACATTCTTGCTTTTATGTTAGCAAATTTTGTATATAAATGTAAGCTATTACATTTAGAAATGTAATAACAAACAATATTAGCAAATGTTAACAAACCATAACCATTGCTCCAAACATATGTTATTTATAGGAATCTTATTCTTAGGGGATAAAAGGGGTCTGAGCTGGTGTAGCGGTTTAGGCCCAGAGGGCAACTGAGAAGCATGCAGCCTCTCATTCCTTCCCCCATCAGAGGACAGAGACTAGTATCTCACCCATTATGGCCACAGGCAAAAGACAGACTCCTTCGGGGAAGAAAAGAAAACACCACTTTAATTCAAATGCTAACACAGACAACACTTAACAGCTCCCCACCCCTCCTTTCTTCCCGGGCTCAGCTCCTCCCCATCTCTCTCCCTCCCCCCCCCAGCGCAGGGGGCAGGGGATGGGGGTCACAGCCAGTCCCACAGCTCCTTCCTTCTCGGGAGGTGGGGTGAACGCTGCACATCCCCCCCTGCTCCACACGGCTCCCCCCTCACTGCAGACAGTCCTCCACGAACCTTCTCTGCAGTGAGTCCTCCCCACGGGCCGCAGCCGTTCCTGAGCTGCCGTGACGTGGGTCCCCCCTGTGTGTTTCAGTCCTCCCAGCGCCGAACCACAACAGTGGGGGCCATTTCACCCCCCAGAGTCCCGGCCTACTTTATTATTCACAAATAATCTGTTTTTGCAATGTTCCATCTGTTTCTTTTTTGTTGTTGTTGTTATTTTTTTGGTTTGGTTTCAGGGTTTTTTTAAATAAATATAATGTTATTTCTTGTGGCATACCAATACCAAATTTAACTTCTAATTTAATGCAACCACATCTTGACAGACTTTATATTTATAATCCATAATTCCACTTAGTTTCTTTTATGTTGGAAATAATTAGGGCTGTCTTAAGAGTCTTGCTTAACTTTGTCTAAATACTTGTTTAACCTATGATAATTAGTACACATAGCATTCATTCAGTCAAAAATTGTAACTATGCCCTGAAAGAATAAATGAATTATCATCACAGAATAAATTTCTTTTCAACTTGAGCTGTGATTTATTGAGCTAAAGACAGAGATGCATGCTTCTTTATGCACCTTCTCAACGCTACTAATGAAATGATGTTAGAAAAGCATCATTTACTTATCTATAGCACAGAACAGAGTACATCTACAACAAAATTAATTTTGCACCTCATAAATTGTTTTTATAACTAAATTAGCTTCTTATAGAAGTAGCACTCTAGTAGCGTTTTTTCCAGTGATAAACTGTAAATTAATATATCATGCTGCAGTACTGAAGAAATCCATAAATGCAAAATTTTCATCAATAAAATCAGGATAAAAGTTTGTTTGCATGGTTTTATAAAAAATTTATAGAAAATATAATGTGTATTATACTGACAGTGATAATGTAATTATCAAAAATATAGATGAACTTGAAAAAATTGTCAATATGAAAGCTTCCTGAAAATGTCTGTAAGATGTTCTACTATTTGAAGTTATGTTCTTTCCTTTTTTTCATTTGTGTTTATGAGTTTGACTCCTTTAAGATTTTTTTTTCCCTTTTTCTAGTCACAAGGTTTATATTAATGGAGTGATCTGATAAGTTATGTTACCTTTATGAGGTCTTTCAACTTAGGCTTGAAACAATTGAGTTGCTAATGATTTTAATGCCTGTGAAAATAATGTTGATTTAATTTTAAAACATGGTTATTTAGAAGGAAGAAATACCTCAGGCTTTAGAAATACTTCTATCTAGGCTTCCTCCTGCGTTGAACTGTGTTATGGCTCGAGTCTTCCCACTGTCCTTTCCAAGTGCTACCACCACTAACTTGCTGCCTCCAGAAACAAGGGGTAAAGTGTTAAATTACCTGTATCTACTAAATTGTTTCACTCAAGATTTGGGTGTAAAATACATGATCTCCAAGGGAAGAAACTGTTCCATAAGAAAACATGATATTTCCACTGGAACAAAATGAAGTTAAATAAATGCACTTTTACATCTTCCTCTGTGCAGGGCAAGGCTGTTTACAGACTAGTAAAATTAACATCTAGCTATAATTCTGTAATAAATCCACTGAATACTTTTTTTTTTTTTTTAATCAGCTCTTCTTCAAGTCATATGGAAGAATCATTCTTCCATTGGTTTTTACTAGCTTCATGCTAGCTACTTTTAACCCTGTTTAGCCTTAGTTCTGTGTCATATTTTGTTGCATTAGTCCAGGTGCTCTTGCCTGCCATGCTGTACTCTTGTAGGGGTAAAACTATTCTGATACTGTTATGGAAATGCATCCCTTCTAACTGAAGCCAGGTAAAAGTTTGACAGTCGGTTTAAACTCTCATCATTGCCATTGCATAAGGAGAGAGAGAGAACAATGCGTATTTAATTCATGCTATTTAACAGTGACTGTCTCTGAGAGAAGACATGAATCTGCCTTTGGAAGAGTCCACTCCACAGACTATTGAGGAAAACTATATGGTTACATTACACAAAATTCCTAGCTTTTACAAGGTTAAAGTAAATGAGTTGGAACTCATGCCAAAGGTATTGTAACCTTCTTTATTTCTTATCCTAACCTCTTCCATGTCTTTTCATTATTTATTGGTTTCATTCTTAAAACTCTGTCTGCCTGCCCTTTATCTATCAGTCTCTCTCCTTCAACTTTTTCCATTCTCCCCTCACCATTTGAACAGGTGATTAACAAATGCTGATTTTTGTTTCTAACAAAATGTCTTCCTCCTCTGCCTCTTGAAAAGTTTTCCAAATGCTGTAACAGCTAGTCTAGTTCTTCCTTGCAATTTCACAATCTGAATTCACTTTGATAATGTATTTATTGCAATTCTATAATTCTTCGTTCTGTGATTCACTTAATTCTTCATTACACTGTTATTGGAACTGGAAAACATTGTGTCTTTTCAGTCTCAGGAGCATTTCAGTTTGACTTAGTGACCTGAATACCATTTTAATATATTGAAGATAAGCATGCAAAAATTATATTTTTATGGAATAACATTTTCCCTACTACATTTTTAGAATAAATGGTGGCATAAATATATTGACAACAGCTAATCTCCGAGAATGAAGTATGCATCCCTAATAAGCTCTTTCCTCATGTTAAAGGAGAGTGAATGACAGGGAGTGTAATATCTTATCTAAAAAGCAAAATACATTACAGTGCATAATAATGCACATAACAGGTCTGCTCAGATATGAGCTATGGAGAAATGCAAGAAATCACTACAATAATATGCCTGAAGACAGAGCATTTATTCTAGTTATGGGTGAGTGTGCTGTTGAGATCAATTAGATCATGTAACTCCTGCAGACAGTGAGAATAGCAGTAATAAAAACTAAAGCAAAGAGCATATTGCACAGTGTGCTGACAAGGTCAAATTGATAGTAATGATGTGTGATGGCACCACTGCAATAGGGTTGTCTAATACTGTATGCATCTGATATTGGTTTTCATTATCTATACCCTGGAGTACAGTCAGAAGCTCACTAAAATGATAGTGATTACCCAAAGGGCAAAGGAAAATAAGACATGCAGTACAGTACTGCATCCTGCAAACTGCATGAAGGCTGGTAAAACTGTACCTGATGCTAGATCTACAGGGCTTACTACCACTGGGATCAAGTTGAGTTTATACTGCCTTTTATTCATTTTTAAACTGATGCAGTGCTTTAAAGTGTATGCTTAGTGAGTTTATTAAGACAATCCATCAGAGACCACGATCGTTCTCTTCAGAGCAAGTCTACAATTTACATTATAAGTATGTACTCTAACTCAGTCAGTAGTGTGTATCAGATACAAGATACAACAATATACTGTTGTTCCGGAAGTTCATGCTTCAAGTTAATACCGGATCAACACTTAAAAGCTTGGGGTTGTGCCTAGTTTGAATAAACCCCAAATGTTTGCACGAGTGTCTACTAATTTTACAATACAGCTTCTTGCCATTCTTTAAAAATAAAACAAAACAAAACCAATCCTATGTCATACATTCAATAAAATACCTTCCACCACTCCCTGAAATTCTTCAATATCTTTTCTTTATTTCGTTCTTACAAACAAACTTATTTAAATGTAAGTAGTTTAAGTCTCTGCTAAGACATACTTATAGACAGAAAGTTTAATGAAATGTGAAGGGTCTTCTTTGGAAGGGTTTATCAAACATTGCAAAGAAATGCATCTGGGAAGTTACTTCTGGTCTTATCTGATATCCTCACAGCTCCTGTAAAATGTGAATAGTTGGATAAAACTAAGCAGAGAAATTTTCCATGGGGTACTTCTCTGGGTCATTTAGGCATTTAGAAAAATACTGGATTTTGTAATGTGATCATGTATAACACTCCCTTCCCCCCACCTACCCTGAAAAAAATCTAAAGCCTGAAAATTTTGGAGTGACATTCAAAGCAGAGGTGAACATTCAGAAATTGGGAACTTGGCTACTCTTGACTTTTATCTTCATTCCAACATTGATATGAACACTTGCTCTTTCCCTAAATACCTGACATTTCCTGGCTCTTGTGATTCTTCTCTTTTGCAGTGTTAACTATTTAAGGAATAGAGGCTGGCATAACAGGATTTCAACAAACTTCCTTAATCATCAGTGTGCACATATTCTGAATCTTCCTGCCTTTTCATGACACTGATCTGAAATTTTGTCTGGCTTCTCTGACACAGTTTAGAGGACTTTTGTGACCGTAACTTCTTGTACAACTCTGAAGAGGTAGTGGGGAAAGAGGCGTTAGGTTGGGGGAAGGGACTGGGTACTGACCCCAATTCAAACATGATGGAGATGGGTAGGTGTGTTGGATTTGTGTGTGGCGGTGTTTGTTTTTAGGATTGGAGGAGGACACTACAGTGATGACCCTTGTGAGTATCTTCTTGAAGCTTCCCAGGCTCCAAGTCAGACCCGCCTCTGGCCAAGGCCAAACCAACTGGTGATGGGGACCATGCCTCTGTGATAATATATTTAAGAAGGGCAACCTGGGAGGAAGAGTGGGAGTTGTAAGGGAGAGACCTATATAAACACTGAGGTCAGTGGAAGAAAGAAGGAGGAGGAGGGGAAGGAGGAGGTGTACCAGAGCAGTTGTGCCAGAGCAGAGATCTTCTGTAACCCATGGTGAGAGAGCAGGCTGTCCCCCTGAAGCCCATGGAGATCCACAGTGGAGCAGATGCCCACCTGAAGCCTGTTGAGGACCCCACACTGAAACAGGTGGCTGCACCCAAGGAAGGTTGTGACTCTGATAGAAGCCCTCACTGGTATATTTCGTCACTGGGAGAACTATGACACATGGGAGGGACACATGAAGAGCTGCAGCCTGTGGGAAGGACTCAGGCCAGAGAAAGCTCATAGAGGACTGTCTCTTGTGATAGGAACCCCACACTGGAGCAGTGGAGAAGCATGAGAAATCCTCCCCCAGAGGAGAAAAGAGCAGTGAGACTGACTGCAACCCCTATTCTCTGACCCCCTGCACCACTGGAGAGGAGGAGGTAGAGAAACTAGGAGCAAAGATGAGCCTAGGAAGAAGGTAGAGGTTGGGTGTGTCATGTTTCTGTGACAGGGTTTTTGGTAGCAGGGAAGGGAGCAACAGCTGTGGCCCCCTGTGAGAAGCTTCTTGAAGCTCCTCTGGCTCTAAGTCAGACACACCTCTGGCCAGGACTGAGCCAATTAGGAACAGTAGCTGCTCCTCTGTGATACTATATTTAGGAAGGAGAACCTGAGAGGGTGTTGGGACTTGTGAGGATTTATGAGAAGGACACCTATTTGCACCAAGGTCAGTGGAAAGAAGAAGGAAAGGGGGAAGGGGATTCCAGAGCAGAGACCCCCTCTCTATCCTGTGATGAGAGGGCAGACCTGTCCCTCCTGCCACTCATGGAGGTCCACAGTAGAGCAAAGACCCACCTGCAGTCTGTGGAGGAGCCCAAACCAGGACATGCAACTGCACTTAAAGGAAGCTGGGACTCTGAGAGGAGAAGAAGCCCCTGCTGTTGTAGTTTGGTGCTGGGTGGACTGTAACACGCAGGTGTGTCTCACGCCAGGGCAGCATGGGAACAACTGCATGCTGTGGGAAGAACTCACACCAGACAAAGTTCATGGAGGACTGTCTCGAGTGAGAGGGGTACCACATGGCACAGGAGAGGAATGTACAGTGTTCACCCTACCTTCTGTGAAGGAAGGAGTGGCAAACTGACTGTAACCCCCCCACCTCCTGCCCCTTGCACCATTGTGGGGAGGAAGTAGAGATACCAGGAGCAGAGCTAAGCCTGGGAAGAAGGGAGGAGTCCGGGGAGGTGTTTCTTGGATGTGGTGGTGCTTCTTTCTGTCCCACGTTGTCAGTTAAGTGTTGGTTTTGTTAGTCTTTGAATTAAAGTGATATCGGTTTGTTTGGGTTTTTTCCCTAACAAGTCTGTCTTTTGCCTGTGACCATAATGAGTGAGCCATCCCTCCCTGTCCTTATCTTGTCCCTTTTACTTTATTTTCTGCTTCACATTCCTGAGGGGGAAGGGGTGAGTGAATGGCTGTGGGCTGCTCATTTGCCCTCTGGGCTCAAACAAGGACAGTAGGGAAAACAGGGAAATGTTGCTTATGATATTTGGATCATCCAGATGAGCCACCTCAGGTATTCAACTGTAATGGAAAAAGAATATAGCAGTCTGGCTCCTACGTGTTTCAAACCTTAATTTAATGTTTTAAATAAAGGCTTGTCTGTTATCAGATGCATGATGCATATAGACTAGAGGCTTCTGGAGAGTTGGTCTTTAAACCATGGCAAGCATATGTCTCCTCTCTACTCAATGATGTCCCCATTTCTGCTCCTCAACAATTTCTTAATATGTAGCAATACCATGGCTGTAACTGTAATGTCATCTCCTACTATCATATTCTTAACTCTGTGTTCCTGTCAATCTCCTGTCCCTTTCCTCCTTCAAAAACTTATTTTTAAAAGTGTGTGGGCTCTCTCTCTTCAGTCATTACTTAATTGGGGAATTATAATCTGTTTGAAGAATCATTACTGGGTATACACATTCAGGAAAGCCAATCTCATTGACATTATGTTTCATATTCTGGTTTATATAAGCTTGATCTGATCTCTGAATACTGATTAATACTGATCATATTTTGCCTGTTTATACCTTTTTTCCTCCCAAAGGCTGTGGTTTCTCACAGAATTTGTTGGGGAACAACGTCAACAAGATCTTAGAAAATCCCTCACTAACTTGTCCCTGTAAATAAGTGCCTAAAAATTCACTTTCACTTTTGCAAACATTCAGAAAAGTTGGTGTAAGTTAATAAACTTTCTTAAAAAGTGTCCCAACTCATAAGTACATAAAAAAATCTTTAAAACATCTTAGCACCAATTTGTTAATATTACTTTTTAATCTATACATGATTTCTGTGGAAAATTTTACATACAGCACTTTCATTGCTAAACATAACTTTATTTTTGCCCTAAGTTTTCTTTATAAAAGGAGAAAAGGCACTTTTTTAATATGTGGCTTCTATTTTTTTATTTCTTTTCAGCTTAACTGCAAATAGCCAAAGTCATTACCTGTGCTGATACATTTTAGAAGTTAGCTAATATCAGTTTATTATTGACAGAGTACTATCCTAACGTCTCTTACATACATTATGCACCTTCGATCAAACAAAAAGCCTAAAGATTTGTCAGTGCTTGGTTATTCTATACGCTCTCCATGTAACAGCAGATATGATTATGACTAATGCAGCCTGCATCAAGCTGACTTCCCTAAAATTCTGAGATTAAAAAGGAGAAACCAAAACACATTTATTATGTTGCAGCTCTAAGTTTTTGTGCTGAATAAGAAAACATATACATGTAAGCAGTATTACAATGGTTGTAATTAGTTCTGCAGTAAGAAATGTATTAAAATTTACTGTTCCTTATTAAAATTTACTGTTTATCAACTGGGAAACTCTTTCTTCCGAAGCATTATATGTGCTTCTGTGAAGAACAGAACAAGAGAGACTCCTGCTGGCTCAAACAGTACAAAAAATAACATTCTTTTTCACTAAGACTTTTTTCCATTCTTTATGTACTTACCATTACTCATTTATTCTATAATAACTCCCAAAGGCTCTGAAAATGAGTGAATGCACTAGACACTGTCCTGCAGCTCAGAAGAGCTGATTATTAGAAATTTTTGAAAATTTCTGAGACAAACAAGTAGAAGGAAGAAGGGCAGAAATTTAAGATATATACAAAAAATTACATAAACTACCACCTAGTAGATTATGTGGTCCTAAAATGTCTGTAGTGAACTATGATGCTACTTATTCAGTACATGCTGCTGTTAGTGTAGAAAGTGATTATTTGGTGTAAATATTTATATGTGTGTATATAACCTATGCTAAAGTAAACTAAATCAAATCATCAAGGAGTGCACAGTTCATAAAATTGTTTTGTTCAGCTTAATTGTAGTCTCAGGTTAAGTTCTATCTTATTGTGACAAAGTATTAGGAATAACAATGACTATCACATACTGTTGTTTTCCTCACAGGACGTTTGCTTAATTCTGTGCTCAGGATGACGGCCACTGCTCAGAGAATGAAGCAACAGCAGCTCGATATTCCCTTATCCTCCTCCTGTAATATGTCCCTACATACATTATGCAAACCTGCACTGAATAAGGAATTATTAATTTCCTCTTGGGCTTTTTTATAGTGCTTACCTCTGTATCTGAGGGCTAGATCCTTCAAAGGATTAAGGGCTGGGTAGACAAAGGTATTTAATATCCAAGTCCCAGTTAATGTAGTTGGAACTACACACTGCACAGAAATACTACCATGTCTTTGAGGACTAAAGTTCAGGAGTGTGAATGTCCACTAACATCTTATACTACGCCACAGAGGCAACGAAGACACCTATGCGAGCCCCAAATTCAGGATTATATTTCTAAACAAAGGAACAAACAGCCATGAAAAGATAGTAGCTGCACTCTACAAAATATTGAAAATGGCAGCTCACCTGAGTCATTAATTCCTGGTTCTCCAAAGAAGTGATCTCAGTAACTCTTGCTTTTGGAGGTAATAAGTATTTCTGCTCCTTGATAGTTTTTGTACACTAAAAGGAGATAACCCAATTCCAAAAATAAGGTTCTTAAACCATTTGCTCAGTTACCATTCAGCCCTAGAGTTACCTAACCTTCACTGGTAACATTTTTTGGGGGTGTCTGCATCAAATTACTGTGTTTTGTCAACAACGATCAGATCTTGTCCACTTCTCAGCCACCACTGGAATTTAATGTTAAAGATTTTACCAATTAAGTCACTTAGAGCGAACAATAGATTTTCTCAGAGATGGTTAACCTCACAGAAAACATAGCTGCGAAAGCAGTAACATTTTCTTCTGTTGAATAAATTAGTAGTTAGGAAATCTTCTAAGGAATGGAACATTCTCATTAAAAACCCTCCTCAAGGGGACATGAACACACATTTTCAGAGCCCTACTGGCTCTCACTGATTTAAGATTACAGTTGTCAAGATGAAACACTCCTGAAAATAAATGTTGTGTACTTGGTCTTGAAAAATGTGCCTCTACTACATTAAAGCAAAGGGAGAAACGTCAGCGATTTGCTCAGTATCACATCAGATATTTATAAAAGGTTTTACCACAGAATCCATTTGCAGAATATTTCAAAAACTTTCTTAAATTCTGAGTCATCCTGTCTTTCTCCCTCCCTCACTCTCTCTCTCTCTCTCCTTCATCTTTGATGTGTTTCCCATCTTCTAGGAATAGGATAGTGACTTCACTTTCATGTACAAGTTACAGGCAAGAAGGCAACTGTCAAAAAGGAAAGATGATATAACACCATGCAATTAAAGTTGACATTAAAGTGCACAAGAACATAAAACTTAAAATGGTATGGTGCAACATGGATACACAAGACATGCTGTCAGGTGAGGAAAGGCTCAGGCAGTCTCTGGGTCATAAGCATTAGTTCAGCATGGTACATCCCAGCTGGGAGGTATGAGAGCATCTCCAGGCTCCTCTGTTGGGGGCTGGCTGCACGTGGCCTCCTGGGATTATATACCCAAACCCACTGGGCCCATCCTGGGGAGGAAGCTGCGAGCTAAAAGCCAACAGAGAGCCTCAAAGCAGGGGGCTCCAGCTCCCCAAAATAACAGCCATCCCCAGCACTGCCACCACACACAGCCCAGATGCAGATAGTGAGATCTGCTCTGCTGTCATGGGGGCTTACCAAATGGGGGGAGGATAAATAAGAACTGATCCCAGAGCAAGGTGAGCATGGCAAGATGTTCTGCACTGGGGGAAGAGGTTTTTATCTCTCCTGTAGCTCATTGATCTGAACTGACGGTGAAGACGGGAGGCCAATTTTGTTTCAGGCTGTTGATGATTAGGTTTTTTTCCAGTTGTGTGAACCAGGTTAGTAGTTTTGCTTTGTGGGTACAATTGCATGCAAATTTACTACAATATATGCCTTCTGAATAATTACTGGCTGTTCTATTATTTAATATTGCCAGCTTCTTTAGCAATCACTTAAAATGTTAACTCACACTGCATCCATCAGATAGGCTAATTTTCAGCTACTTGATAACAGTAAATTATTTAAAGCACTACAGGGGACCTGTGTTTTCTTACTGCTTGACAATTTGTGAAACAGGAGCCAAGGACTTACTAAGGTTGGGAACTTCCATAGCAAAAGTGAGATCACAAACATTTTCATCTGAAGTCTGAAACAGCCAAGAGAAAGGGTGCTTGTGATAGACAGCTGTCACTTGCTTGAATACATTTATGTTGCCTTGCCCTGGTGACACTGGAGGTGCAAATGGGCTCAGAGAACTTCAAGTCTATATTTAGGTTTTTAATAATGTACTATTTGGAGCTTCAGCTTAGCCTTCAAAGCAGAGCGGAAGCTAAATGTATGTTGCCACCTAAAAAATTAGGTGGAACCTTGAAGTACTAAGGTCTGAACAACAGTACTAAGGCCTGGAGAACAGCAGGTCCTGAGCCAAAGTTATCATCTAGATGAATCTCACAACCAAGCATTTTATAATCTCAGTATCGGATCATTAGCAAAATATGTCCAATCATCAGGGAAATATGTGTCTTGGATACAATATCTCATTAGCAAGATAGGTAGCTTGGATAAAACTATATGGGAATATAGTGACCTTTCCTAACAAAATATGTATCTTGGATAGAATATCTCATTAGTGAAATAGGTACCTTAGATAAATGATATGGGAAGATATTGACCTTTCTTAGTTTAGAAATATACTGTCAAGGATGAGTACACCAACTCCCTTGGTTCCTCCTTGAGCCTTGGCCAGGCCCGGGGGGTAATCCCAAAGGAAGATGGTGAGGCAAGCCAATCCGCCAGATGTCTTCCATGCCTTTTGTCAGTCATACAGATTTATAGGTTTGTTAACGTGTATAAAAGCAGGACCCTCTCACAGAGAAAATGGAGACCTTACCTGTGAGTGGACTCACTGTGTAGGAATTCCCATTTGCCAAGGAAGGACCCTCTGATCTTCAGCTGTGACAGGGCTCCCCGGCTGAAGCACGGATCCAGATGAGGGTGAAGTATGAGGGGCAATTGATATGTACTTTTCCTACTCATTATGCCTTGTCCAGCATAGTAATGACTGGTTGCATTGCCTTATCTTGTAACTGCTTTGTTTGTTATCTACTCCTTATTTTTGTATTAACTTTACATAGAAATTATTAGATGCATTACCTTGTTTAAATGATTTGGTACATTACCTTGTTTATGCTTTCTGCTGCTTTAAACTAAAGTAAAGTAAGCCTATCTCTATAACTTGGTGTCTGTATTCTTTGTGTTAACCCCATCAATTGGCAAAACAAACCTTGATGCATGAAGTTGAAAGCAGAGATTCAGAGAGGAAGAGGAATTCACCCTGCTCTAGGGAGTCAGGGACGTGGGCAGGGACAGGACAGTGGCAGGCTCTCTCTTGTTCCTTTCCCACCATCAAAAGAGGAGATTAAGAGTTTCCATCTCTTCCCTCAGTTGTTTCATTCCCCATTTCCCAGAGGAAGAGCAGACAAATCTACACAACACTAGGAAGGAAAGGGTTTAGTGATATCAACATTGCCATAAAAACTTCAGAATTTGCAGCTGGAAAGTGATACATGAGCAGGTAGCAAGGAGCATGTTAGACTTTGCTAAGCTAGGTGTTAATAGAGAGATAAGCAGAATTTACTTGTAAGTAAAAAATCATTAAAGTTTCAAAAGCACTGCTTACATTTTCTCAGTCTATGAAATTTTCTGCAGTTGGGAAATATAGACAGGTTCATTAAACAGAGAAATAATTGATTTTGTATTTCATAAAAGTAAGCTGATTTACAAAGCTCATTAATGTTGTATCGTTTACAAATATATCACCACAGTTACAAACAGATAATCTTGTAATGCTTTTTTACTTCTGCATGAGTGCAGGTAACAGCAAAAACTATTGTCAGTTCCAAAAGCTGTCTAAATGTAAAAAAAACTGCAGCTAGGACTCATAAATAGGAACTATCATCTTCCATCTGAAAACTTCTAAAAAAATTTAAAAAAAAAAGTAAACATTCTCCTATTACAACAGTTGGGCCTGACCATGAGGCTGTTAATCAGAACAAAATGATCTTGAGATACTTTTTCTTGGCTCACCCTGAGTGTAGCCACTAGTAGATTTACTGTAATATGCTACATGTGTTTTTTTATCTTTGCCTTGCTCTGCATTAGAACTTTGGACTTGTTAAAAGTAACAGTTTGGATTTTACATGGAACTATGAAAGTTAGGCAATAAAAG
The DNA here is from genome assembly GCF_018691265.1 of Tyto alba. NCBI lineage: Eukaryota > Metazoa > Chordata > Aves > Strigiformes > Tytonidae > Tyto > Tyto alba. The sequence continues at coordinate 25,483,700 of NW_024881321.1, forward strand.
CCATTGTTAAAGAGAGTAGAATGATGTATTTATTTCTCTATTTGACCCAGAGGGATTGGCACAAGTTTTCAAATTAATATTTTAAAAATAAAATATAGCATCCCTTAGGTCACCAAAAATTTAGCACTCCCTTGTTTCTGCTGATAATATGATAATTGTGGATTTCTTCATGATAAGCATCATATTATATAATAAATATGTGAAAATTTCAATGAAGCATCCTTTCTTTTTAGCATACTTGCATACAGAGGACACGTCCTAAATATACAGGTTCAAACTTGTAAAGAAAGAAAAAATACATGTTGTTTTTAACTAAAAAGATATTAAACTTATTTTTATTTACAATTTCTGAACAAAAAGGTATTCCAAACATTATTTTTAATGCAGTAGAGAGATACATACTTAGTAAAAAAATTAGATTCTCCTGCCTCAGCTAATATCGTGTTTGTCCACAAACAGTATGACTGACATTGTTAGGACAACTTGCAGGAAATGGTACTACTGAAGATGAGTAAGTGACATGATCCAGTCCAAATGTATTGTACTTCAATGATCGCCTTCATGTATTTTTATGCTGAAGCAAACTTTCAAAGAACATTAATATAAAAACTTATTTTAAATTTTTTTTTCTCATCCTAACCGACAAGATGCTGCAAGTTCCATTCATGTATGGAAATCTTGGTATTATTCACAATTTTTATATTTAGAAGAGACTGTACTTCTATCTGCACATTCACAACTCGTCTTCTCAAATAAATAGGAAAACAGAAGATCTGTAGTGATCTTTTCCATTACTTTTGAAAAACAGCATTAGGGATTCTGATCTGGAAATAATAAGAGGAGATGAAATCTGTGATAGAAGGTGTTGATATAACTAAGACTTCACAAAAGCAGAAATATGATTGCTGTTGCTTTTTAAAAAGTCAGCACAGACTAAATACAAGGTTTCAGTATGCGAGCATAAGAGCACACAAATCAAGAATAATAGTTGTGGTTTCATACTAATTGTTTCCCATTACAAATCTGTAAATTTTGGTTGCAGTATGGGGGGAAAATCACAAAAAAAAAAAAAAAAACACACAAAAAAAACAAACCAAACCAAACCAAACCAAAAAAAAAAACAACAACAAAAAAAAAACCAGATGATCCCATTATCATGTCCACTATTTGTACAGTGCAACTTTAAAAGCCAGGATATTAAAAAAAAAAAAAAAAATCACACACAACCAAACTATGAAAAGAGGAAAGAAGTATACTTTCTTGCTACTTATTTTACTGTATTCTTGTGTACAGTTTTTTTTTTTTTTTTAAAGGCTGCTTGTAACTTGTTTCAGGTAAAGTGCTGTTTGAAAAATGAGTTTAATACATAGATGTCTGCCTCAGAGAAAATTCTACCTAAATTTCAGAGAGGCATTTGTGCATAATATCTGTTTATCACATTGTCTAAGCCAGGATGCAACCAGTTTTTGTACCATGGAAAAAGCAAACAGACTTCCCATTAATCTTTACAACAAATTGTTTGTGAATTACATAAACTAAAATAAATACAACTAAAGACTTCATGCATTGAGAAACACCATGATACTTTTATTTATAGGTTGTTTCAGGAAACAGGCATACATACATATGTATGCTGAAGGCACTGCCTTCTTGGCAACCAACATACTAATCAAGTTCTCATTTCACAGGAGACCAGATTAAGTGGAATATTTTTTGGTTTGGGGGTATTTAGTTTGATTTGTTGTGGGTTTTTTTAATAGTACAAGGCCCACTTCCTTCAAAGTAAGAACTTTTAACTAGATAGAAAATACTGTTTTTCTCTTGTGTGTGCTATCATTTCAAGAGACACCTGATATCCCTGTCATCGGGGAGTGACTGAATGAATGAGAATACTTGGAATTTGCCCAAATCTTGTTTTTCCAGAATTACCTATCACCTCCAATAATAGTGTCATCCATTACTCTCTATTTTGTTGAACCTTCATATCACAATTCTCAATAGAGACTAGTTCCACAGCACTTGCATGTTGTGATTTTGCCTTATTAAAGACATTATTGTTCCATATAGTTCCTGCTCATAGAATCTTAGTGTAACTACCTACATACAAAAACCAGTGAAGATTTATTCTATGTTTTGCAGTTTTTCTGCAGAACTTCAGACATGACTATGAAGAAAGCAAGGTATTTTATTAGTAGTTCTTATACAAAAAAAAAAAAAAGCATATTGTTACAAAATCAGAATATCACATGCTTCTATTACTGCAAGCTAATAGGTGACAGGCATTGTTTTTGAAACAAACAGTAAGGGGTGTACAGACAGAGATTATAAAAATAACTGGACAGTACATCTCGATATACTTAAACCTCTACAAAACATTAAAAAATACATTTGTAAAACATACATGAACTAGTGCACTTCTTTTTATGAACTCTGTAATTTATTATTTTAATAGCTATTGACTTCCATGCATGTCAAACAAGTCCAAGTTCAAGATTTTCTCAATAATGACAATTTGTCTTTAATTGCAGTATTTTTAAAATTTGGTTGAGGTAAGTCTGACTGTGGTCTAAACAATACTGGTGTCTGACAATGTTATAAAGTAAAGCTTGAATGAAGTAGTAAGAAAGATGAGCAACAATGCACCCATATGGTGACTCACTCAATCACCAATAGCAAACAGAGGATCAGAAGCGATGCCGTAGTGCCGGTGGACTGCCAGGGATGCTCGGTGTCTGGGTCATCTGTCTGCAACAGCCAATCACTCAAATGGCATGTGAAGGCAAGTAGGAGACACACGTTACCCCTTGGCTCCACCAATGGCAGTGTGATTTGACAGAAGCTTCCCTTACATGGGTAATGTGGGCAGCATCATGCCTGTGCCTTCGACATCACTCAAAGGGCCAGGTGTCAGGGGCAGAGTGTTGGCAGTCTGCCTATGCTGATGATGTCAGCCAAGGGGCAAGATGTTAGGAGGCAGGGTGTCACTTCCACCCTTTGATTCTCCCAAATCAACACCTGACATCAAGTTATAGGCTAGGGTTAGCTATATAGCAACCTAGGTGAGGCTTGTGTTCTGAAACCTGCAGGGTACAAGTTAAACAGTCAGAAGTCAAAATCTGGTGCATCACAACATGAAGACTGGGGTGTCACATACCAAGTAACTCAGAAGTCTGGCATAACTGTAAATTCCAAATAAATATGTCTGAAAATACATTTTCTGTGAATTCTTATGGTTCATAATGTCATTCATTGGAAGGTGAAACTTTTAAAAAACATTGTAGCATGTCTTACACATCTCAATAAATATCAATGTAATGTGTTCTAATTGAAAGGCAACTAAAGTTAATTGACAAAATCCTGCTCACTTCAGTGGATTTTGTATTGGTTCATGTGATTGTACTTCCCTTTGATGAATGGGACAAAAATGTATCCAGTGTAGTTTATAGACATTTATGATGTTTAACTCAGATCTTCATAAAACAGGCAATTTGTAATTTTAACTCTAAAAATTCAAATTTGGTAAACTCTTCATTTTTCATGATAAAATTCTTGTGCACAAAAAGAAATAAAGAATGGGAATCTCTTTAACTGATTTAATGTAATCCATTGTTTTTTTACTGAAAATTGGTAATCACAGTTTCTAAATACTTTTCTCTAAGATCTTACATCAAATTCTCAGAAGATATAAGCAAATTTTTAGCTCCTACTTTAACTTACCACTTCCTAACTCTTTAGTGATGCAGACAAAATCGACTTTGAATATGAATAGTTTCTGAGTTACTACTGAAAATACCAATTAGAAATGAAAACTGTATTTCTGTCTGCTGTTGTCATCTTAGTTATGCATATGCTACTTCAGAACTCATAGGGATTTGGAAAAAAATAAAAGTATGTTTCTGCTTTTTTTGCTACATTATTTAGAAAATTCTTGAATGGACTTCATCCTGCCTTACAGTCTTATCAACTGCTAGATGTCCTAATTACTTCAGCTCTCCTGAAGTGATTACCCTTAGTATTTCTCCTTCTTTCTCCTCTGGGAAATTTTTGTGTATTTCTTTGAGCTATCCTCTGTCACCTGTTTTAAACACTGAAGCAAATCCATTTTCTTTTAAGTGATATCTTCCTCTTTTGACAATAAATTACCTTTGCCATCTTTCATAGGGTGTGCTGTTTCTCTTTCCGACCCTTTGTTCCTCATATACTTGAAAATGCTTTTCTTAATCATAGCCTGTTCTGTGACCTTCCTTCTACCTCCCCACCTTTGGTTTTCTCATCTTCTTTTACACTCAGCTTCATTCTGTGGTCCTTTCTCTTCATTTTTGTATTTTTTGTTTTATACCACTTACGTAGGTCTGTTTTACCCTTAATTATGTTTGTCTATATTATTCCTCCTTCGTTACTAGCGTGATTTCAGGTTTGTTGCTTGTTAGCTTTCTCGCATTTGATTTTCATTCTAGATAGACTGCACCTACATTGTCCATATTCACATTTTCCAAATTTTCTTTTTCCTCATGATTTTTCCATGCTTATTTTGAAGACTGGATGTCCAGCCTAAGTTTGAGAGATGGTATTCTTCCATTTCTAGTCAGAATTATTTTGGCAAAGAAGTATCTTCATATTTTAAGGTGCAATTGAGTTTCCTTCTTTTAAATTACTACATTTTATCTGTGTAGGAAAAAAAAAAAAAAAACAACGTTTAATGAATTTGATTAGTTTTCTTAAGATGGACAAGAACCGTGTAACCACTGATACACAATTTCTCTTCATTCAGCTAATGTTTTCTACTAAAGACAAAACCAATACAGGCACCGTTTCAAAAAGTCCTTAAAACAAAAACAGCTGTAGAAACACTAATACAACTGCTTATACAAAATGGGCCTCTCTAACCTCAGATGTGTTATTAAGCTGAAGTTCTTCACTGAGGTAAGAACAGAGGTTGATGTGGAAATTTCTGCCGCTTTGTCAAAATGTGTACATTTGTGGGAGTCCTAACTTTCCAGTGTACTTTGTTTTGGTCTCATATGACTACATAGTAGGATGTTTTCTATGTCAGTCTTGAAAAGTAAAGGTGCTAATGAAAAAGGCATGCAGCGTTCAGTGGGATTAAAATGCCACAACTCGAAATACAGTTACATAAGGATCAATTTCTCTTTTAAAATTAACTAAGACAGCTACAAGGAGCTACAGTTTCTGTGCACTTATCAGACTTCAAATAGTGACTGAGGCTGGAGAAAGCATATCACTCAAAGAATTAAAGAGCATTAACTCTATCATTTATGGACAGATTAGGTTCTGATTCTGCTTGATGTAAAAAGGTGTAACAAAAATTTATTTCAATGGCAGAAATAAAAAACTGACATCTCTTCTTATCACTGCTATCTAGGGTTATTTTTTCCCCTGTTACACAGGAATTTGAATGGGAATTAAATACATGCATTAATTTAGAGAATATATAATATTCTAATATATTCTATGTAACCTTTTTAATCTAAACTATAATAACAGTTAATTAGAATCAAAATATTGTTTATTTCATTATTTTTTAATTAAATAAATGGTATGCTTCTGAATAAGTTTATAATTTAATGCAATTTAAATAGCCTGTTTCATAAATTATTATAGTAAATTTCTTTTAGGTTCCCACTGTATAAAAGTTCTTAATAGTGATTTGATAATATGAAAAATTGGGTAAGATAAGAGCTTTAAAATTTGAGAGAGAGATAGAGTGACTTTAAGGAATTATTTTTTAGTATAACTTACATGAATTGTGACTCTAGAGCTAAAAATAGAGACAAGAGGAAAATATCTAGATTTTCTAATCCATAGTGATAACCAGCAAAACTCAGATTTACATTTTACATTTGGACAATGGACTGTTGACCAGGCTTTGTGCAATAGTATTACTGATGTTGGTCTCTTGAGATTTGAAAACCTATGTGGTAGGATTTCTTGGGGATCAGGGTCATGCACTGATCCTACAGGGTTTGGACAATCCAGGCTGGGCCTCAGAGCAGAAAACTGCCACTTGATAATCTTGCCCTTGAGGTCACCTGGAAGGGCAAAAATGAGGAAGTCAAGCTAGTGCTTCCTTCCTGTTGAATGCCCGGATGCACTAACCACAAAGTAGATTTAGTTTGTACACGTGTACTAACGATGCAGACCTATCACAGCACTTCCGGGGGTGTGATAAGTGCCTTTAGCCAATAGACTGTAAAGCATAGAGCGTGTGACCATGTGGCTCTGTATATCTTGGCGCTATTTGGGCAAATAAAGCAGAATGACTTTCATCGCATCGGTGTGATGTCGTTACTCGGGTGTTGTCTCCGGGGTCCCTCCTACAAACCTATTAGAAGGAAAGGCACACAAAAGCAAGTATGTTACCATAGATCCCATAGGCTCATAGTCTGATATTTCACCAAAAAAAAAAAAAAAACAAACCTTGTTTATATTATGCAGCTTTATGCATAATACATAGACAACCTTATCAGAGTGAAAATTCAGAAGGAAAAAAGAATCAGAAAATTTCCCCTCTCACCTGAACACAACAACAACAACAAGGTTAAGAACTATTATACTTTTCCTTCATTATGCTGTCCTTAAAATTCTTGCATTTCTGGCTCTGAAGTAGTTTGAACCAAGAAAAAGTACGCTTTACATTTTTGGGAAGTGGAAGTGGTGAGTTTGAATCAGGAAGCCCTTCTGAAGCCAAGCTAAACCAAAAGACAGTTTGGCCTGATATTTTATTTTAGAGACAATAATGGTATGTTACCTCCACAGCTGCAAGCAGACATGACTATTAATAGACTGTGCTGTGAGATGGGCTGAGGCAATGTGATTAACAAAAAATACTTATGCAGTTAGTGGAAGTACTGAAACAGAAATACTGGAGTTTTTGCTGAACACAAGCCAGAATTAAACTAGAAAAAAATATATGATTACAGTTTTTGAATAATGTAAAATATTTCCTGTGGTACCTTCACTAAATACATGAATATCTATTTTTTTCAGTCACATTGGCTCCTGATACCATTCAATATCACATTTCAGCAATAGTTGTGCCTGTTTACAGCTAAGGAACTAGCACTATCCAAGCAAAGTGCAATATATGGCTGGGAAAGAAACACCTACCATATAAAGAAACCATAGCCTTAAATATTCAGACGTGCTTCTCTTCCTGGAGGTTCCTGTTGGCTGGCTGCTGAAGTTGCCCCCTCACATATCCAGGTGGCCTGTCTGCGTCCCATTCCCCAAAGGTTCTTACTTATTCCTATTAACTACAAGAGAGCGTCTCAGTGCTGAGCTCGGCAAAGGTCCTTATGGAGCCTTACAGCTCAGTTGTGATGGTGCTGCATGCCTATCTCCTTGCTTCTGATAAGGAAAACTCTTATGTTGTTCAGAGGGGGAAAAAAAAAAGTTATTATTATTTAAATCAGTATTTTTTTTATTATTTCTAATAGTAGACTGGCTAAGGGAACAGAAAGCAGTTATTGACCTAAAGCTTATGTTCTGGTAGGTAATACAGGGTAAAGTAAGAAAACATGTTTTTCACCTCTAGCTTTAGACCCAATAAAAAACAGACACAAGAAACATAAAGCAAGCAGTATTATTTTTGGATTAGTGGTTTTACCCAGAAGTCCAGAATTGCCAGTATTACTTTTGAATATAAACATGAAGAACATGTTACAACAAATGTTACTTCAGTTTCTCTGCCACTGAGTCCACAATTGCATTATCACAACAAATGCAACATGACTAAAACTGAAATTTATAATTTCTCATCCTTTCTCCAGAATAGAGTGACAAGTCACTAATACAATACTTTCATCATACGTACAAATATTGTAATCGTTTGAGTGTTTCTCACAGTATCTTGGCCAAAGATATTTTATGTCCACCATGACCTGGGTGCATGGCTGCATAACATTGCAAGAGAATTGTGTCCTTTAAAGCAATGGGATTGAACAAATTAAGAGATTAAAACTTCTATTTCGTATGTTTTCCCTTTTAACTGTGGACTCTTATACACTCCACAGTAAAATCTTACCTCCACACACAAAAATTAAAATAGTTTTACTGTGACACTGGGAGTAGATCTGTATCCAAATGTGGTTCTTACTACAAATACATGGTCAGATAAAATCAGATTAAATGGAATATTGATATTCTTCAAATATTTACTTAATTTTACTCCTAGGGTCATTCCAACTACTTTAGGAAGATTTATTCTAGTGTTTTCTTTTCCACATACATAATTGCAATAGCCTTTGTCTTCTAACCCACTCCCAACACCTAGGGTGTTATCCAAAATCCACGGAAACCATGTGAGTCTTTCCAAGGAAATCTCCAGTTGAAGTTCTCTTAATCTAATTCTTCAGGGTATGGCAACAATTCCCAAGAAGTGAAGCTGTGAGGTATATTTGGAACTGCTACAATTTCTACTCCCACAAAACATCATAGTGTCTTCCTTTGTGTACAGATTAAAATGAACAAATCATCAATTCAATAACCTTGTTGCATGTGTGAAAGTCCTTGATTTTAATTCTGTATAAATGTTTAACAGCAAATAATTGCCAGTTGATTAAATAAGAAAAAGTTCAAGGAGGAAAAATTAGCCAATTCTTAACACTGGTAACTTCATTTAACTAATTTTCTGATAACTGAAAATCATGTTGTGCTCAATTCAGGAAGTATGAATCCACAATTCTGTAGTAAATCATTGATATAATTGTATTTAGAAATTCTTCTGTTTATAATTAGAAAGGCAAGCTGTTTGTTTTTCTGTATTACACATAATAACGTGATCCTGAAAATGCAGAATTCAGTAGTTCCACTGAATGTAATGAGAATGAAAACATAAGTGAAGTTACTTGCCTGAATTTATGTTTGGTGAACATCTCAATTTTCAGGGTAGAATGCGTTCATTTAGATATGTGATATATTCTAATGTGAGTCATGCTATTAAGTCTCTGTGAATCCCCTTGAAAATTAAGACATGGAAGAAAAGGCATTTGAAGCTTTTTTTTCATAATAGTACCATAGATATTATGGTGGACAAATGGCTTAAGCTATTTTTCATGAATAGAACTAAAGCTACTTTGTCAATTTGCCACACAAGAAAAATGACTTTTTATTTTTTTGTAAAGAATGAGTTGTTGAGTTTACCAGCTATATATTTTTGTATAGTGCAAATAATGTTCATATTATATAATTCTATACTAAATTTTCTTTTGTGTTTGGGATTCATACAGTTGCTTAACAAAGTCCATAATTTATACAAGGTTCAGAATCTGGCATCTTGTTTGAACCAGTCCAATGCTTTTCATTAGAAATCTAATAATTTTGAAGACAGAGATTAAGGTAATGGCAAACCAGTAGTCTTACAAAGATACAGGAAAGCCTTATTTTGCCTAGGTTTCTCTCTGGACTTCTCCCCTTTAAATAATATTAGTCAGTGACTCCTGCTAAATAAATAATTAACATTGAGGAAAGGTGGGGGATCATATATCTTTTTTTATGCTTGGAGTGAACTTTTATAAGTTTTTGGCCTTCTGAGTTTGCCTGCCAAATAGTTAAGCTCCATTCAGCAAAGAATCTGTTGGACATTACTTTATCATATTGTATCAAATTATTTTTCCTGGTACCAAATTCATTTACTCTGAATAGTGTCAATAATATTGAATCTATAGCATCTGTTTTATTTCTCTGCATCAATACTACCTGCTGTTGAGCACTATTGGTGACTTGGATGTTTTGGATATTGAGACACAGGCCTCAATAACAGTGAGGTTAATGCCTTTTCTTTGTATAGGTCTGGTAAACTTCAGATTACTCCAACAACATTGTCCCTCTGTGCCATTTCCTTAACTACAACTCAGCTGATATTATCAATCTCCTTATACCTACAACAACTCTCTGGAATTTATCTACACCACCATTCATACAAAACCAAATTACAACTACCCTCAAAGGCATAGAAAATGTAAGTGCAGTAGTCACATTTTCAGGTATATTGACTGTATTTCACCTTTTACTCCTTTTTTTTATTTTTATTATTTCCCTTTGGCTATCAGAGTCCTATTGTTATTGCTGCAGAAATCTCCTCTCTAGTTTTCACTGTCTCAAGCAGATTACTTCTATTTCTCATTCATTTATGTGTAGTTACTCACTTTTCATTTGAAATCTCCTATATCTTTTTATCTTTTGCTAAAATAACATAGGTCAAATTAAACTTACTCTAGTATTTATTTTCCTCCAATAGCAATAAATTGGGCCTTGAGTGAGTCACTGAGGTAGAGGTTCCCAGACTGTAGTTCTATTAACTATGTAAAATTAACATTACCCTAGATGTCTTTCCAAATCCAAAATACAAATTCCATGGCAGTAAACCTTGATCAAGATACACAGTAAAGCAAAGCTTCTTCATACCCTTTCCCTTGCATCTTAAAAGTTCAGCTCTGTAAGGAAATTGCTTTAGCTGAGTTGATCTCTTGACACTAGTGTTTTAGTAAATGATTAGAGTACAAGAATATTTCTGGAAATATTAGAAAATACTGCTAAAACATAGATTTTTTTACTCAGTAACATGAATATTCAGTACAGAAATACAGTCTCAAGAGTTTACTTCTTTAGTTAAGGAATTCAAAGTGCTGGATAGACAAAACCTTTCATTTAACTCCAACTTATTTATTCTCCCTGGGAAACCCAGAATAGATCAGTTAACAAAGGAAGCAAGTGTAATGCACGTGTTCCTGTCTGTGTGATACCCACTGAATGACACAGACTCTGCCCTCATCACAACATAAGTGTGTATATAAATATACATATTTATACACATTTATATGTGAGAACATAGAACGATTTATGATTTTCTGGTGTATTTTGCTGCTGAACACAACTGCAAATAAGTTGAAAATGGGAGAAACAGTGTCTATATCTCTAACCATTGCAAAAGACTGATCACAGGCAGCTGGTCCATTGGGTTACAGAGAGGTTTTTATAAGTGCAAAGCCAAAGAAACCCAAAGATTTTTTAAAGAAGAGCAGTCATAAAGGAGAAGGATTACTTTTGGACAAGGCCCCGTTGATCATGGGCCACAATGTGCTGCACATATTTGTATTTCCAAAAGATGGTAGGAATAGATCTTTCAAATCCCTTACTTGGCATGTCATAATTTTTAAGGGCATCACAAATTGCTTATGTTGGATTTACTTGAATGTGTACATGCAGTTCCCTTTTGAGTCATGTCTGATTGAAAATGTGCACTTATCTTTAAAATAGATATTTCTGTTACTGCTGTTTAGTATTAATAAATTATTACTTTATCACATATGTCTACATCACATTCAGATATTGAAATTAAGTAGCCATGTGAAGACATGAATCACTTATCAAAAAAATTCTCCTAGTAAATGTAAAACACTAAAAAGAATCTTTGCAAATTATAGTTGTGGGGAGATATAAATGACAAATATATCTGTTTCCTGTGCAACCTATTCTGTTAAGGTTTGAAACACTATAGAAAGTTTTCTACACAGTTGGTAGATTATTCACATTCCAAAAGTGACTGTGTTTTTTAACGGAAGAACACCTTCAAATATTTACTGTGCTAAACAAACGTGTCAGTGAGGCTCTTTTTTCTTTATTAATTAAAAATCTATTATGTTAAAAAAAAAAAAATACTATAACACTATAACATTCCAGTAACCTTTGGCACAAAATCTTTTGTGACAGAAATCTGACTATAGCACAAAACATTTATTACAGGACCTAAAGAGTCATTTTCATATGAGGTGAAGAATTAGAAACTATGTGTATTCTGTCTCACCACTGCATGTCCCACCAACATATGGTGGGTTGAGCTGATGCCTACTGTTTTTAAGAAAAAATAAGGATTTGCATGTGAAAAAGATGTATTAACAATGAAGACAGGAAATTAATACAAGAAATGTATGACTTGGAGCAAACTTAAATGTCTTGATTATTTGGATTAATACTAGTGTGAGAAATATTCCAGCCACCACAATTCAAAAGCAGCCATATTGTGTAAGAATTTTTACAGCATGGATTAAAATTAACTGCCTCTTTGCAGCGCAAGGTGCTTTCAGTATACCCCTGGACACTTTCCTTAGCCTCATTTATGTTTCATTTGCTCTCCAGTGTTACTTCGTACACTGTTCCATTTTGACCTCCCTATTGAAACCAGGACTGCATCCATTCCTTCCTTCTATTCTGACTACCCTCATCCATCGCTGGTGTCCACATGCCACTTTCATGTATATCTTTCATCCATGCTTCAATCCCAAGACTGAAGCTGCTCCCACTCAAAAAAAAAAAAAAAAAAAAAAATAGATCTTTTGGACGATGAGTAACTGAAAGGACAGAATCCTATAATATATTTTACTACAATCAAAATTCTATCTATGTCATATCCATCAAGAAGGAGATGGAACAACATTGATGGTCCAACTGAGATAAAAACACTTTCTCTGAAAAAGAGCTAATCTGAATTCTTATACTAATTTGCAAGTCTTTAAATACTTTTAAATAACCAAATAATTACTTAATACATGGTACTCTTTCACATAACTTGCATGTTACTTCATCCCCACAAAAATACCTAAAATATAGTCTGTATTACTTAACTTTTTGAAAAACTTACTTAATGTTTATTACCTTTATTGGTTTTGCTTCTAAAATCCCGAGCTGCTTGATTCAGCATACAATAAATCCTTGAAGCACAGTGAGGAAACAAAATAAGAAGGCATTTTATTTAACAGTGGATAATTTTTTAAAAAAAGTTTTATCTTGCTTGTTAAAAATGAGAAGTTTTCTATTAACTAGGCTGAGAAGCCTTAGGGGCCACTGAAAGCTTTTTAATTGCATATTTAATTAGAAATGTGCTAGAGAGCTGGTGTTCAGCTTTTCTAAAGCTCATGGCTCCTGACAAAATGTCTGCTTTTAAGCCATTTTGTCTCTTGAAATGTTTTCTAAAAAGTGGGTTAAACAAAAGAAGCTTCAATTTTTGATATTTTCACTTCAAAAGGATTTTATTGTTTTATCATTCCTACTTTAAAAACAAGGTGAAATGACATCTTCAAAAGTAAGCATTTTCAGGTAAACTAAGACCTCTAAAAGAACAAACTTTAAAGATTCTAACATTTGTTTCTCTGCCTAGCTCACCAGCAATGGTGGGAGATGAAAGAAGGAAAGAAGAGGGGGATTATGTCTGGCTACTACAGGTACGGAGTTTGCAAAAACAAACTGTCAGCCAGTTTATCCAGCACCCAGGAGATGCAGCTGAAGAGAAATAAATTAATAAATATTTTCTTTATATTCTGGATACAACATTGTTGACAGCATTGCTTGCAGTTGTCAGGATTCTCAGCATTTGCTCTAAACATGGACAAAAGATGACAAGACCAGTATGTCTTCTGCCCAGTGCTTAGTCACACTGGTTTTACCAAAAAAGTTGTCTGACAGAAGTTTGCTTGAAATTTAGGTTGCCTGAGAAGTGCAACCTTCCCCTGAGGTAATGTAATGGATAAAGGAGGGCAGCCCCAACAAAAGCTGACAGCACTTCAACTCCCAGCATTGCAGGTGTGAATACACATTAGTTATGACTGGATAAAAATGCTTCTGAAACATAGACTAAAACAGTAAAGGAAGCTGCTGATTTTTTTAATGAAATGCAGTATTTTTAAGTGAAACACAATCTTTTAGAGAAAGAATTGAAAGTTGAGTTCTTGTTTAACATGAAAAACCCTGCTTTCAAGATAGTTAGCATTATATAAAATATTAAAAATACATGGAAATTAGTTATTAAAAGTGTGATTTTGTACACTGAAAAATAACTACATTCTGAAAGACAACTAAATAATTAAATTGCATATTATTTTAGACACTACAGCTAAATAAAGAGAATGTGTAAATGTCTTTTGATGCACACAAAAAAGAAATCCACCAGACTTGACATGATATATCAGTGGTCACAAAGCTTTATAAGAACATGAAAGTGCTAATGCACTGCTGTCCCAATTTCACCTTCACTCAATAACGCAACCAGAGACTTGAGATTCCCTGGAGTATGTCTACTAACTTAATCTATGCTTTTCATGACTAGTTAAATCCAGCAAGTAGTGCCCAGACTTTGTATTAACACCAGAATTAGAATTTTTCTATTTTCTGAATGAACCACATCCATATTTTATGATAGTCCATGTGTTTGATGATAGAACATGGCAAATATATTTCAAGGGTAGGAAATAAAGTTTGTTAGAAGTAATTTTGAGGAAATAGGCTTGAATATCAGCCAATCCGAGATCTTATGAGGCACTCATTTAATTTCTGTAAGCCACTATTAATTATCAAACTTATTCAAAAGACAATTAAGAAATATCAAAAATATTTCAAATTTACATTTGAATGCTTGAAAACTACTCTTTGAGACTAATAATATTTCCTAATCTGCAAATTTACAATTTCTTCTTAATTTATTTATTAATTCATAATTGGGGAAGGTCCTTAATATGTGTTTACACGCTAGCTGCAACAGTAGAGACTAAGAAAATGCTTCAGACTTGGCTATGGAAAATACGTAACTAACTCTGGTCGGTAATGTGTTCACACAATAACCAGAAATTACATCTCCACTAATATTAAGTGCAAGAACAGTATTCATGTTTTTGATCATGACTTACACAAAGTGAAATTACAGATTTGACACAGCTTTATGGCGTTAGAATAGGGTGACTTCGTTCATCCCTTTTCTTATGGAATCAAAGTTATTGGAATCAGAGAACATTCATTCATTGTTCCTCCATTCTTAAGATTAATACTAGTTGTATTGCACAGAGTTCAGTCTTGTCACTTGCCACACAAACCTGTAAAAAAGAGGTGTGAGGTGAGATGTGCTCCACTGTCATCAGTACTCCAGTAATGTTCAGTTCTGGTTTTCACATCAAAAACAAACAGAGCTGATTCTCTAGTAATTCTGTGTCTGGCATAGACAGAGTCCTGAGGGAAAGCTGGCTGGTTTAGTCTAAATCCTGTTAAAAAGATATGATGTGGCCTGGCAAGAAAAATTCTTTGAAGTAGTGGCTAATGGCTATGACTGCACCTTCTGCTGAAAGCACCTGCCAATGGAGTCTCAAGGTTATGGACAGTCGTAAAGTCTTACTAGATTATTTTTGAACTTGGACACATATATGGTCTAAAAAAAACTGAAATCCAAGTGGCCAAGAATGACTCAGTTTTTGACATAATATCTTTCCTTCCTCTCTCGTGTTCCCAGGCAAAGTTAAGCTTCCCTAATACTGTCAGGGTAGGATGACTCTTTTAATTACATGTTTGCATATGCGGGGTTCATTATATACCAGATATTAGACAAAGAGAAATTGGAAGAAGGCTCAGGTGATTATGTTCACCTTAGAGTGTACTGAGAAAAAAGAAAATTGTCTTAGTGGCCTTCCAATCTAGGGACATCCAGTTCACCTACTGAAAACCCATTTGCAAAAATCCCCAAAGACTACTGCAGTATCCACTAAAAAGGCACATGCAATGAAGTCAAAGCCATCATTTGTCCCTCTCCTCTTCGTTAAAAGCTATAGTGAATAAGTTATCCTGAAAAGAAAGATCCTTTGGGTATTTTGTTGCACCACAACAGCAGATTTAAGAATCAGATTCACTGTCTTCATCTCAAATATTTTTAATCTAGATTGACATTTTAGAGATCAACAATGGAGAATGAGATGCAGTTGAAAGCACTATGAATAAATGTTAATGTTTTACTCATTTCACATTAGTTCCACATTCTTAAGCTTTTTAGTAACCAAATTAGTTAACACATCTCTGCAGATATGCTTAGTTCATAAAACTTAAAATAAGAAATGTTTTAAGTGAAGCAGAATTGAAAAGCAGGCTGGCTGCTTGCCATGCTGGCTTGGACTACTGACATATTTTACCCAGTGCTACAACATTTTGTTTTACCAGTTACAGATGGACAAAACACCACTAAAAACCACTCTGCTTTCAAATAAGGCCTTGTTTATTTCCAAGTTAAAAACTCACAACTGGGAAAAAAATCAGCTTGAAGTACTGAATTCAGCTCTTTTAAAGCTTCCCAGATTAAGTCCTTCCCTTTAATTTAGAAATAAATACTGTCTTAACATTGGATGAGAGCCTCAGGCAAAATCTCTGCAGTATTTTCCATTGGTTGTTCATCAAATTTAAGAGTCCCCTATTTACATGTGTAGTTTTTATAGTAGGAAAGGCATAACCCTTTCAAACTATTAAAAAAGCTGAGCACTGATGCTTCCTACCTTCAATTCTTCCAAACTGTTCTGGATGAAAGCAGATGATACTATTTGCACTTCTTTTTTTTTTTTTTTTTCTGCTGTCTCTGAAGAGACATAAAGCCTAGCAATATATATATATATTTTTTTTTTTTTTTTATTTTTTTTTTTTTTTTGTGGGCCATAAGGTTTCTCCAGAGGCTGTGGAGCATGCTTCTAGTTTTAAGAAGCTTCAGGGGAGAGGCTGATGCCATTGAATGCCTACTTATTGCTCAGGGAATGATGTACTAACATCAGCAAATAGAAGACACTAAAGGCATAGCTTGTTTGTAGCCAGATGGAATCTACAGAATATTAGAGGACATCACAAGTATGTTAAGAGAAAAGTGAAGAAGCATACTTCTATATGGTATTTAAACATATGGAAAGATATTTGAAATTAGGTATGGAAGCCAAGGAAAATCTGAAAGAATTCAGCATAGGAGATAAAGCAGGGTGGTATGTCACTCCACTGAATTTTCAAACAAAGATTCGGATTCTCAATGACAATTTCTATATTTTTTCTTTATTTTGTTTTATGACAGCACACAGCTTTTGCCTCACAAAGAGAAAGGCAGTCTGCTTCACAGAATCTGCAAGAATTCAGCAAGAGTGGGAAGCCATTCCTCTTCCAAGAACAGATGATTGTCTACATCTAACAAGGCACCTGCTCCCATCTAGTGGTTTCTATAAAGTTCCTATTTTGCACAGACTGACAGCCTGTCGTGTGAAAGGCAGCAGTATTCCCACAGTCAAGAGCTCAGCAGGAGTTCTGCAAGGTAAGATACTATCAATTAGTTGATCACAAATCAGTAAGAGCCAGGGATGCTGCTTCGCACGAATAGCCCAGCCTTATCTTTTTGTAAAACAGCAGACATTGAGCCAACACGACCGCAGTGGCATACTCCCACTTCCCTCCATTACCTTCTTCATTAGAATTGCTAGAGAAATGATGGAAAGTTGAACACATATGTTTATATAAGTGTGTTCATGTCTTTGTATGTATGTTTATTTAAGTATCTTTATACACAGACCTATGCCTCAGAATATGTTGTAACTGGGGTTTTTTCAAATTCACTTCCTTGATATCAGAGGCTGCTTGTAATCTAAGTGATCTTGTTGTCTCTGTCCTCTATGTCCCAAAATCACCTTTAAATTCAGCAGGTATTTGCAATGAGGAACTCAGAGGAGCCAGTGATTTGCTTTTCTTCATCAGTGTGGAGTTTCATCAGTGCTGGATTCATAGTTTCTTTGAGACAATGAGGCGTAATACTTGAGTTTTAATCATTTTGCATCTTCCTTGTTTAATTAAAAGAGAAGCTAATTTGCAAAAAATAAATACTTTATTAAAATTGATCACAAAATATGCAGTTAGAATGAAGGATTTCTGTTTTGCAGTGCCACATTCATTTCTTCCTTCCATCCCTCTGGAGATCTCAGATTTTGTCATGACATCTCTAAATTTCAAATTTAGCAACATTTTTCAGCTGTACAATCCCATTTTGTTGATCCAATCTCATGGAAAAGAAGCTATATTTTCCTTTACACTCAACAATCACACTCTTTTCTAAGTGGATATTATGGACCAATAGATTGCTTTACAATATTATATATGTTTGTTCATATGAGATATGACTTCATAATAGATTTTTTTTCAGGAAAATTAATTTTAAATCTTAGGATAGTGTTGGGTTAATAGACAGAAACTGATACTTGTGGTAGCATTCTAATGCCTATAATCTGTCCATTACAGTCCTAAAATGCATGACAGTTGCACTTACATATAATAAGAAAGATAACTGCCATATGTATTGATTACTTTAATCCAAATCTAAATCATTTAAGATGCGAATCATTTAAGATAATTTTATTTATCTTTCACTTGCTAATTCTCTCTCCTTGTTTATCATATCATACCATTCCAAATAATTAAATCAAAAGAATGGTTGTATACCAATTTCCCAAAATGTTATATACTAATTATTGATTTGAGGGCAGAGTTACTAGAAGGATTCTTGATGAAGAACCAGATGCTCACTATGAAAAAAAATACTTTCTATTTTTGTGGGAAAATACAAACCAGCATCTAAAGTCTTGGGACACCTGTTTTTTAACTCAGCAGCCAAGAACTGCCACAGATAATTCATGACCCCTTGATCGGCTTCAGTGAGAAAGAAGAGACCACACAAAGGAACTGTCATCCTCAAACATATTAACTGCATAAGTATTTGACCTTTGAAATGTATTTGAAAAGGAAACACCTCCCCCTTTTCCTGCTGTGACTAAAATTTCAGGAGCAAATGATGACCAAACAATTTATCAGGACTAATTAAGGATAGTATAAAAGAACAGTTAATTAATAATTAATTAATAATCTGAATTCTAGTAGCACTACACAGGATACTGAACCATGCTATGAAACGTTATACTTCAGAACTTTGATCCTGCCTGAGACTTCATACAGAGATTAAAAAAATGTATATATATAATTGTACTTGGAAAAGGAGTGATCACTTATGCAAAACAAGAATATAAAATTTGCTACTCTGACAAGTCTAGAAGTTGTGGTATATTTAGTAGCAAATTAATAGTGATATGGTCTTCAGACTCCTCTGAATGCACAGTTAGAAGCAATATCAATCACTTTTCTTGCTTCTTTCCACTCACTCAGTTGACTCCAAAACATGTATCTAGTACACTTGTATCATAATTAATCCTGGCTTTCCCTTAACTGCTACTCTTTTCTACTCTATATCCTCTGACTCACACAAACATATTAAGATTCATCAGAGAACATTTTGATTGCAAAAGAGACGACACAAATCTTCATATAGTCTACATATGAACAAGTCTATGAGAAACAGTATTTGTGATATGTTGTTTATCTTAGATAAATCATAGAATCATAGAATGATAGAATGGTTTAGGTTGGGAAGGACTTTAAAGATCATCTAGTCCAACTCCCCTGGCATGGGCAGGGACACCTTTCTCTAGATCAGGTTGCTTAAAGCGCTATCCAGCCTGAACACCCTCAATGGGGCATCCACAACTTCTCTGACCAACCTGTTCCAGGGTCTCACCACCGTCATTGTAAAAAATTTCTTCATTGTATCCAATCTAAATCTACCTTCTTTCAATTTAAAACCATTGCCACTTGTCCCATTACTACAGGACTTGGTAAAAAGCCTCTCTGTCTTTCTTATAAGCCCCTTACAGATCTTGGAAGGCTACAATATGGTCTGCCCAGAGCCTTCTCTTCTCCAGGCTGAAAAACCCCAACTCTTTCAGCCTGTCCTTTTAGAAGAGGTGTTCCTCCTCTCTGATCATTTTTGTGTCCCTCCTCTGGAATCACTCCAGCAGGTCCATGTCTTTCTTCTATCAGGGGCCTCAGAGCTGGACACAGTACTGCAGGTGGGATTTCACGAGAGCAGGGTAGGACACAATCACTTCCCTCAACCTGCTGGCCACACTTTTTATGCAGCCCAGGATATGGTTGGATTTCTGGTCTGTAAACACACATTGCCGGCTCACGTCCAGCTTTTCATCTAGAGTATCCCCAGGTCCTTTTCTGCAGGGCTGCTCCAAATCCCTTCATCCCCCCCAGCCTCTATTGAGGGATCAACTAGCAGCTGCCCTGACCCAGGTGCAAGGCCTTGCACTTGGCCTTGTTGAACCTCATGCGCTCATGGGCCCACTCAAGACTCTCAAGGTCCCTCTGGATGGCATCGTTTCCCTCAAGCAGACCAAATGCACCACTCAGTTTGGTATCATCTGCAGACTTTCTGAGGGCACACTCAATCCCATTAGGTATGTCATTGATGAAGATATAAAATAGTACTGCTCCCAGTACAGACCCTCAAAGAATACCACTCGTTACTGGTTTCCACTTTGGTATTGAGCCATTGACTGTAGCTCTTTAGACACGGCCATCCAGCCAATCCTTT
This sequence comes from Tyto alba, assembly GCF_018691265.1. NCBI lineage: Eukaryota > Metazoa > Chordata > Aves > Strigiformes > Tytonidae > Tyto > Tyto alba. Next base: position 25,503,972 of record NW_024881321.1, read on the forward strand.
ATCATTCTAACAGTCCATCCATCAAAGCCATATGTCTCCAATTTAGAGGTAAGAAAGTTGTGGAGGACTGTGTCAAAGGCCTTTGAGAAGCCCAGGTAGGTGACATTTGTAGTTCTTCCCCAGTGTGATTCAGTGAACAAGGTAAAATGAAAGGGAACATCACTCTATTCCTAAAATTATTTCTATGTCAGATGGCAGATCTCTAAATTAGAATTGGGTCATACCTGGCAGCCAAGCAAAACACTTATACCCAATTAAAAGAGATGGTGAAATAATTGTGCAGGATTGTTATGGGTTTTTTTAATTTATTTTTTTAACACATTAGCAAACGGATGAAAAATTAAGCACAGAATGGGAATCTAAGCTCGCTCATCAAAGTCCTTTGGATACATACCTTCCACACTGTCATGATTTTGGTCAATTATTTTGGACAAACAGCTCTTTTACATTCCTGGAATCATAGCAGTCCCCTTCTAGCAAAAGGACTCTCATCAAATATTCCCTGTTGATGAGACTACTCAGGGAATGAAAATATGTAGATTTTAATCCTATCAAGACTATTAGAAAAAACATAGTTACTATCAACTGCTGTATTTCTCAATGTTTTTTTCTGAGCACAAACATACTTCAACGACCTAGAAGGAGGACCTCTACTGTGTGGATCTCAAATACCCTCAGACAGAAGATATTCTTCCAGATATCAATCTCTCTCAAAGTTTTCAACTGCAGAGGTGGGGGATTTTTTGACACATATAGGATATTTCATAATTATATCTAGGTGTTCAAAAACTATTTAGTTCTTATCATAAATTCAAAGATGTCCTTTAATCATTAGAAGTTACTTACAACATTAAGAGAAATTAGGTAATTGTGGATGTTTAGACTGGGAACCAGATCCACAGATAAATCTGAAAAAGTGGTCCTTACAAGGAAACCATTGCAGATTTGTGGGATGTCTTTAATACATGTGTGAATAAAAATCAGCTGGTTTAAAATCTTATTTTAAAAGCATTCAACTTCAATATTTATTTATTTATATATCTATATATCTTTAATATGTATTTGAAATCTTATTTTTATATTTTCTGTACTTGTTTTTAAGAGATAGAAAATGAAAGGATTTCTATTTGCTGTATCATCCACAGGTTATAGAGCTGATGTGATGTGTATCTTGTGAGTAAAAAGTTATTGGTTTTGTTGCTTCATATTCTTTTGATTTAACACTTAACACGTACACTGATAATGATTTCACAATGTCATGAGTAATGTCAAAGCATTTTCTAAGCTGAAATGTTAATGTTATACAAAGCCTATATTAACCCCTATTAAAATTCAGCTACATTAACATCAGTATTTGGCCAGTCTCTAAGAATTTTGTTTCTAATCAAGCCTTAATTTATTCAAAAAGACTAGTCTGTAATGGAGGCGTTCACAACATTACACTATGAATTCAATCAACTTTTGTATGTCCAGAAGGGAAGAAACAAAACTGTAATATAAGAGGATACTACTTGACTAATCTAGAACTGGTTGTCAAATAAAAACAGAACACTGATTAAAATGCATATTTAAATTCCACAAATGCCACTAATATTTTAAATGTAAAGAAGGGGTTTTTTTTCCTATAAATATAATGTTATTGGAAAGCACTCATTTTCCAATGATGCTGGCTGTTTGTAGCCAGTTGAGAAACGTCCCTCCCTCCCTCCCCTAAGTTTAACATGAACTGAAAGGTGCTCAGAACTTCAAAGGAGCAAGCCAAAAGCAATTACTTAATATGAAATTTGTCCAGGTGCCTACCAGAGATGATGGTGAGTGGGAAGATTTATTTTTATACTGTGGAAAGTGTGCTTTATGCTTTGCAGGCAGAGTTGAGAAAAACTGTTTGCTCTGAAGATCTCACGGGTTACTTACAAAAAGCTTTCATTGTTGCACCTTCTGTGTAAGCCCTGAGGAGCTATGATATTTGAACACTGGGGAAGAGTCAGAAAATATATAAACTATGTCATCAAAAAGGGCAAGAACAGGAGTTTATATTGTAAATTTTAGAAACCCCTCCTGTTCCAGGCTTGTAAAGGAAATTGAACATAGGAGGCAAGAAATACAGAACCTGATATAAATCACAGAAAGATAAATAAAAATCTCTCATTGTTTTCCCTGAGCTTTGCACAAAGGCTACAGTTACCTGTTTAATCAGCATGTTATTCCTTCTGTTAATCTCTCTGGGGAACTGGGAGCAGCTCCATGTCTTTCAACACCCAACTTCAAGTTCTCTTGATTGATCACCATTTTTCTCAGTGTTCTGGAAATAAAAAATCAATACTTCTGTCATCTTTCTTTACAAAAAAATGTTTGTACCTTTCTGATGCTTCTGGAATGAAAAAGGAAGGACTTAGAGAGATAAGAGTATATAAGCCTTCATTCAAATTATATTAACCTACATTACTAATGACTACAAAGACAACTTCAACATTCCTGAACTCATAGGAAAACAGATTCACATTTTGACTATATTAAGAAAGGTTACTGCCTGTGAAGCTCACTGCTCTAGAAACCTCTCTTTAAAAAATCAGACCTCCTTCTGAATTTTAAAGTCTTAAATGTTCTTTTCTTTTCCATAGTTATACCACAATAAATAATTAAATATATTCATATGTTACTATATTTTTTTGAATACTGTGGTATCTAAAAATATCTTGGATTCTTAGATTGAGTAAAAGGTATTTAACATTTTACAAGGTATATCTCTTTGCAGTTTATTATCATCACATTTGTGAAAAAAAAAAAAGGTTGAGATAACGCACATTATTTCAACTGGGGTACAATTTTGATCAAAATAGTCTCAAAAGTTAGACAGATGATGACTCATTTTTATCCCTTCTCAATCTGAAATGAAGAAATTTTAAAGGTTTTCTAGTTTTCCTCTCAATAAAACCTTGACAGCTGAGTTCTGTATGAAGATAATAACTTTGTAACAATCTCATCAGTACTTTTTTGGTCCAGTGAGGGTATTGAAAAATATTGTGAAAGTTAAAACTAAAATTAAAGGAAAAATATTTTACATCTAGATTTATATTGTCCTTCCACTAAAGAGTGTTCTGAACAAAGAGGAAGACTATTGTTTAATTTTCATCTTAAGACATTTTATAATATCAGGTCACTAAGCTTAAGGAATTGTGTCTGCTTTTTGCTTGCTTAAATTTTTCAAAGTTAAAAAATTGACATTCATCAACTTTATGTTTTAGATCAGAAGGAAAGTAACAGAAAACTGTTGATTCCAAAAGCCTTGAATATTTTATCTTGCTACCAGGCTATGCTCATGTGTTCATAATGATGGTAAGGAATTACCAATCAGTTAAGTAGAAGGAAAGAGATTCTCAGACCATAAGACCTTTCCTCCAGGAGAGATTTAACATCATTATTTTTGAAATATGACCTTCCTAGCAGCATTTGTAATTATACTTCCAAATTAGAATGAATATACTCTCAAAACCAGTCTCTCAGTTACTGAGCGTATCAATTCCATTCCATGGAAGAAGTGAGTTTTCAAAATAATGTTGAAAACTTTATACTACAGAGAAATGCAGATATTCTTGAATCCTAAATAATACTATGTATCATCTATTTTGTGAGGCATTAGCAATTAATATTAATGCAGATTCATCTTGCTCTCAAACTTGAAAATAAGATGTAAAATGAAATAAAATTTACTAATAGTAGGAACATTTTTTACTCTTTTGCCTTCTTCTATATGTTAGTATGATAAATAGTAAAATAAAAATATCTGTACTGCTCATAAAATAGCATATACAGTTATTTGTTGCCAGATTTCTTTTTGCAGATAATTGAACCTGTATTATATTTATGGTGTATGGCTGAATCCTGAATCATAAGGTAATTGAGACATTATGATAACAAAAGAATGAACAATACAATGGGAAGACAGTGAGCTAATGTCCTGGGTTTGAGTGGTGGGTTATTTTTTTTAGTAGCAGTGGAGGTGGCTACAGGGGTAGCCCCCTGTGAGAAGCTTCTCAAGGCTCCCCCAGCTCCAAGCCAGCCCCATCTCTGCCCCAAGGCCGTGCCAATCAGCTGCACCTTTGCGATAACATGTTTAAGAAAGGACCTGGTAAGAAGGAGTCAGACTTGTGAGGAGGAGTTAAGGTTGCTGTATGAACACCAAGCTCAGTGGAAGAATGGAGGAAGAAAGGAGGTGGGAGGTGTGCTGGAGCAGACACACCCCTGTATCCTGTGGTGAGACGGCAGGGCAGCCCCCCCGCCACCCATGAAGGTCTATGGTGGAGCAGATATTGACTTATTGTCTGTGAGGGGCTTCACATAGATGACAGAGGTGACTGTGCCCAGAGGAGGCCAGGATCCTGTGGGAGGAAGCAGCCCCCGCTGCTGTAGTTTGGTGCTGGGAGGATTGCAGCATGTGGTGTTGTCCCATGCCAGAGCACCTCGGGAAGGGCTGCAGCCCATGGGAGCAACTCCAGTTGGAGAAAGTTGGTGTCTGACACTGGAGCAGTGTAGGGAAAAGCTGCGGCCCATGGGAGGGACTCAAGTTGGAGAAAGTTCATGGAGGACTGTCTCCTGTGAGTGGGCGACCATGCTGGAGCAGGGGGAAGAAGTTCCAGAAGTTCCTCCTGCCCAAGATAGAAGAAATAGCAGCACTGACTAGATCCCCCATTCCCTGCCCCCTATGACACTAGGGGGAAGAGGTAGAGATATTGGGAGCAAAGCTGGTCCCAGGAAGAAAGGAGGGGTGGGGGGAAGGTGTTCTCAAGATGTGGAAATGCTTCTCACTCTCCTACTCTGTTAACTGTTGTTGTTAGTGTCTGTAATAAATCTATGTTCTTTTTTTTCTTCCCCTAACTAGTCTGCCTTTTGCCTGTGACCATAGTGGGTGATCTCCCCGCCCCAGTCCTATCTCAAATCCCAAGCCTGGCTTATTTTTTCCCTTCTCATCACCAAGGGAGAAGGGAGAAGTGAGTGGCTGTGTGGTGCTCAGTTGCTCTTCAAGTTCAAACCACGACAGTCCTTGTTACTGAACCTCCTATCTCCTGTGGTAGTGGATCTTAAAAACAGAAGAAAAATGGTTCAGGCTAATGAAAAAAAAAAAAATTCTTTATGACACTGAAGTGACAGATTACTCCAGAGTGAGTGGGAAAATATTTCTGAGAGGTGTGCAAACCACTTTCCATCTTCTTTTTTTTTTTTTTTTTTTTCCATATTTTAAGATTAAGTTTGATTCCAAACTTCTAGGAAGATAATATCTCTGTAAATTTTCTCCAACATTAACACAATTCAGATAGAGATTAGAAGTAGGAGATTTCATTTTCCATCTATGATGGTGATCTGATATTCAGCTTACAAAAAGGTACACATCTGAGTACCAGGTACAGATATTACACACCTAATGGCAGTCATCTAACTTCCAAAACATTTATTACACACACAAAGTCACATGTACTCTACACAATTATATTTTGAACACCTTTCACCTGTGGACCTCAGAGACATAGTCTGACTGGAAAAGAGAGATACACCTGGAAAGAGGACTCAAAACCTTTCCTGCTAGCTGTGCCTTAACTGCTGGGACTATAGATTAGTATAACTGATCTCCTGCTCTCATTTTGGTCCTATTATTTTTATATTTGCACCTCTATAATTATTCATCACAGAAAAAAAAAGGCAGGAGACTATTTTGTAGTGCACAAAACTAGTCTTTTAAGTGCCAAAGGGCTTTCTTGGAAGATGGTAACAAATGATATGGTTGTAGAATCAAGTTGTTACTCTTCCCAGGAAAACATTTTTACCAAGAGTCACACAGCAGTATTTCATCTGACTTTGTTTTGCATTGACAGCCAATGCGGCTGCTGTGGACTGAATTTACTGCTGCCTGGTGTGCATACGTCTACCTTTGAGTTATAGTTCCTATCAAGATTATTTTGAAGCAAATCTCCAAATTTCCCCTGCTTATTATTCTTTGTTTCGTATCACAGAAATTAAGTTCTTTTGGAAATGAAACAAGAAAACACACTCCAGAGGGATACCTAATGTGGTCTAGTTGCTAATAGATATTCAGTTCCTGGGACCAGAGCTGTTCCAAAATAAATACCCAAAATGTGCAGTAGGGGCATCAGGTCTTCAACATCAAATGTTTTACTCTGTGGGTCTACACATATTCCACCACATTGCTTGCTAATGCAGACATAGCCTATGTGTGTTGACCTGTCAGAGAAAGACTAATTGATACTGCCATTTCAGAGACTTTTTTAGGCACTAAGTCATGACAGAGTTCATGCAGGAGCCTAGGAACTTGGTTAAGCAAACCGGTTAACTTCTGCACACGCTTAATAAATGCGTTAACAATAGTTAGGTAATCGGCATTATCATTATGCATTAACAAATAACATTTAGTTCTTAGCCTGGTTACGTTTGTACTAACAAATAAAACAGAATAAGGACATGAGTGTAGACACAGGTACAGAGTCATCAGTACTATTTCATTATTTACATACAACTCTTTGGTCTGTGAAGGTTAAAACATCTTTCAGACACAGGCACACACAGAACAAGGGAAAATGAAGCCCCAAAACTCCCAAAATTGCTGCTGAACTGTTCTGAGGGAAAAGTTCACTTCTCCATAAAGGATGTTGAAGATACATGGTATCTTTCTCATGTAATGTTCTTGGGACATATATCAATTCCTGTCCACATCAGCTGAGCTACTCAGGATGAGAGGTTGTGAGAGAAGTGGGAGAACTCCACAAGCAGGGGCCTACAAGAAAAGAGTTCATACAGACTGTGAATTCTCTACTAAATTCCAGTATTTTATTCCTTATATATGCATGTAAATTATCTAATATCTATTGAGAAACTTCTATGATACTAAATACTTAACAATGAAAAGAGTGAAATCCAAAACATCCTCCAAATACTGGTCAACTTAGCACTAACACAGGGTTAATATCTATCCAAAAGTTAGCTTTAAAGAATAAGTTCAATAAAATATTAAAAAGTGTTCTGGTGTCAATGGTTTCACAAAGAAAATTATACTTGTATAAATGAGAATAAAAAAGAAGACAGAAAAGGAAAATTTCCAGTTAGATAAAAAGACAGTAGAAAAACTGAAAAAACATAAATGAATGTGAAAAGGGGTATTCTAGAAAAATGTATGAAGCAGTATAATAAATTCAGTTTCCAGAGCATGGTATTTATTTGGGATTCATGAGACATTAATAAGATCAGTATTACCTTGTGTATAAAATTTTCAAGTGCTTATCTTATTTAGGACAAAGAATTAAAGAGTGTTTTGAAAATGGATTCTGTCCTCCATAATATTTTTTTTTGTAAAAATGGGCTTGCAAATTCTACTGTTAATAAATACAGAGTTAGTGCATATAGTAATATGATACCAGAAGCACAGCCCTAAATGGAGACTTTAATGCATTGTTTGCTGTTGCTTTTCACTTTCAGATCAGACCACAAAAACATCTGAGCTAAATTTTTTCATGCTTATTTTCAACTTAAAGGTGATTTTTTTGAAAGTGTAGGAAAATATGAGTTAGCTACTTTAGAGTTACATGAGCATGAAAATGTGTTTGTCAGACCTAATTATTATTTTTTTTTGCACTCTGATGATTCAAAAATAGTTTCATTTTGAAACTTGGCATATAGCATGTACTGTCAACTACAGGAAGTATATGCTTTAAAAAAAAAAAAACAGAGTAGAAATTAAAAATAACTATATATAAAGAGAAAAAATAATTTTTATATGAACCATAATCAATTCCTGACTTTGTTACTGTTGTTCTTCTACCTAGTGGGAATAATCTTGCTAAAATGTTTATAGCTGTAAAATCCTATATTGATGTAATTTTACTGTTGACCATACACATATTTGGAAGTAAAGGGAACAAAACAACTGCATCTGTTATTTCATTTGTGCCAAAATGTAATAGTGTTAGCATATAAATCAAGAGAAAAAAATACATAACTTTCAATAAACTAAGCTGTAACTTTCAGTACCTTGCCTTATATATACCATATTACATTGGAGTATTTTATTTTGTTGTGAGTATGCTAGACTTTATAAAGCATTTTAATTACGAAACATCTCACAACAAGCAAACCCTTATTTTGAAAAATGGACTCATTATATAATTTATACAACTGATTTAATGTTTGGACTTAATTACAATCACTAGGTCAAATTTTCATAACTGGAACAGTCAGTAATAAAATGCAGCATTTAGTCATTGTGAAAATACTTTGTGCAACCTAAGGATAAATCCATACTATACAGTAACATACTCTGAAGCATGCTGAACCACTCCGGGGTGTGTCTCTGGCATCAGGTGGCACAACCAGATCTTGGCAGAGATTTTGGAAACTGAATTAGCTGCATCACCCATGCTGGAGTCCTCAAGCCCTCTTAAGAATATAAATCCTTGGGATCCTCACATTGCTCAGGTACCCAAAATTCTGCTTATCTTTTTGTCTAAAGGCACTTTGAACTTGACAGTAATGATTTACTGCCTTCCAGATCAAACTTGTCTTCCACAAGAATACAGAAAAGCTTTTTTTTTTCACTTTTTTCAATTTCAAGGTCAGAGGATTGAGAAAAGCACCAGCAAAAGGGTATTCATAGAATACATTTATTGAATGAGCACCATTAAAAAAGCAGACTTAACTACCATTTTCCTGAAGAAGGAGACCAGGAGAGTTGTCAATGTCCTTTAGATAAGGATTTAGTGCTTAGGACATTCATATATGACATGAGATATTCTTGGTTAATTTCTCCTCTGCATGAGGAGACTTAAAACCAGAGTTTCTATTTATGCACTTTATATTTCAAATACTTAATCACCCCTCAGAGGTGGTCCCAGAGGATAGTCATAACCACTAAATTACAGCCTTTGTTCGCTCAACTTTTTATCCCATCTTCTCTTCTCAAAGACAGTCCAGAATTGCTTTACACCAAGTGAAAAAACTTCAGATAATGCAGATAATGCAGATGGGACTCCTCACACACTTGCTCCTCATTTCTCAGCCTAAACCACTGTTATCTGGCTCTTAGACATCTAGTCTAGTGCTATAGATATAAAAAACCCTACAACTCACAGGCTGTGCATTCACTGGACATCAATGTTTTTCAGGACTTGCCTGACTTGTCTTGGGCTGAGACATTTTTAGTCTATGCCTGTTGTCTAAACTGTTTTAGTTTAAGCTGTGTTTTAGATATAGTAAAAGACCAGCAGTCACTGCATAACAACCAAGAGCTCTGTTGTGCCAGGGGAGAGTGGGAGAGGCTGTATTGCAGCTTTCATAGTTCAACCAGCAGTTAATGAGAAGGAAACAGGATGTTTTAAGAAAATATGTAAAAAAGTCATCCAGGCAGACCCAAGATTGTAGTGGAGGGGCCCTCATGACCAGTACTAGACTCCTTCAGACAAATACCTTTGGACACTGGTGACTTGCTGTGTTAGACCACTTCTCTTCCTTGAGAAGACAGCCACCACTGACCTTAAAATCCAGAGTCTTTGGAAGGGTGAGTTTAATGTCAGCGAAAAAAGAAGATACAGTAGCTTGTTTCATGTAACAGTTTTAACTATATGAAACTCTTATGTATTAATTCAGAGCATAAAACGTAAATGATATTTACAATTAATTCTTGTCTACCTATACATGGGGTGTCCTGTTTTGTCCATAATATGATTTTGTATATAACAAAAAGAATGATTACAGCCTAATTTTTAAAAGAAAATGTTTGGGCTTTGGCTTTAGAAGAAGTTATAATGACAAGTGGAAGGGCATGTTAAATATCCAGTGCAAAATACATAATCCAAAAAGGACAGGGTTTAAGATGCACCCTGTCCTTATTACTTTGCCTTTGGATCACCACACAAAGTTTTTGTTCAATTTCCAATGTTTTGCCAGTCTACCACTTCTTTTTCTTACCATGTTCTTGTGAGAAACCATTCCAGCAGTCAGGCAACTAATAGTTAACATTGTGGTGTTCAATATTACACAGTGTGTGCAAAATAAAGCATGCAACCATTCAGCTAGTGTGATACTGAGAGAGGGTCTAAGCAAGTCATCTCACTATACATTTCACAATTGATTTCCTTTTAGGTCCTGCCTCTGGCTCATTCCTTGACATGAGTAAATCACTAAGGAATTCTTTAAAAATAAAAGTCCAGATACATTGATTATTTCTAGAAATAAATATACAATGTTAGATGCTTAAAATTAGATGAATTAAGTATTTAGGATATATGTAGACCACCCAAATTTAACTGTGCTAAGACCAGCAAAAGTTGCCTTTTCATTATTTTATCAGGCCAAGCTATATATTGGATGAGTTACAAGAAAGTAAATTCAAACCATGTTTCTAGTATGTGGCATTATTAGCCGTTTTAAGTGAATGAGGAGGCAGATAAACTTGTCATTATTCTTGTGGAAATTGTTCTCATCATGTTTGTGGACAAATGGTGCACTTAACATGTCACTGTCTATCAGAAGAATGAAAGTGTTAGAACACAACATTTCTCAGAACCTATTATGATGTTAAAGCAGAAATCAGAGGAGAAAATTCTTCTGGCAAAGAAATTTTAGCTGGCACAAACTTGGTGAACATGGCTTCTTAAGAATGCTAGAGACAGTAGAGTTATATTTTAAAACCATAATTTCCTGAGGCCACTTCAGCTATTCCTGAAGTCTTAATGGTATTTATATGGGAGCAACTACAAGCTATCTGACAGTTTTGTCCACCCCGTACATGCAGAACTAAGTACATGTGTATCATTAGCTCATATTGGACATTGGCCTACTTTAGTCTCCCAAACTGTGATGAACAACTTCTTAACTACTTTCAAAAACTGACTTCCTTCTTTTTAATTTGCATTTTAGCCTGATTGCATTTTTTCATTGTTACATACACTCACACCATTCTCATCTGGGACAAGGAGCAGAAACAAAATTGAAAATAAAGGAATACTAACCAAAAAGGGAATTGGAACTTCTGAATGTTAATTTAAAGCATCTGTGTTAAGAGCAGTAGTACAGGTAGGACAAGAGTCGATGTTTTTTTTTTTTTGTTGTTATTATTATTTGTTTTTATTCACACCATGCTAACATGACTTATGTTTGGAAATGGGCTATAGATTTAATTTTTCAGTATCATCTAAATAAGGGATTCATTTCTTAGTACAGTTGAAATCAAGTTCTTACTATTTTATTTCAGTATATCCTTACTGTATATCCTTCACAATATCTTCAGTTCCTAATGTTTCTAAGTATTAAAAAATATGTTGAAAATATGTATGAATAGGAAAAATGCTCAGAAAAATCTGAAGCACATAGTACAATATGTATTACTTACATTGCCCAGTAGCCCTTTAAACTTTCTTTGTTTAACAGTATTAACTCTTAAACTAAAAACTTCCCCAAAATCAAAGTACTCAGCACATATGAATATGAGGAAAGCTCTGATTTTGCATAATGCACTTTGTTGATGTAAGTCCAAGAGTTTTCATTATTCAGAATGTGATGTGTTATTTATTTTATGCTGAACTAATAAACAAAACAAGAATAAGCTATCAGCATCTTTGGGACAGTGAAGGAGTGTGTGGTACTTGTGGGGATTATTTTCTTTAGAATTGATTTTGAGAAAATAGCCAAAGGATAAATACAATATTAATAGATATGCATGATACAAATGCAACTTTTTCTTAGGAAGAAGGGATTTGTTACTGTAGAAAGCATACCAAGTTACCACTTGCTCTACTATTCAGTAATGAAAAATTTGGAGGAACGATCCCAGGGTTATTATTCCATAAGCAACATCACTGACAATTTAAGAGATTGTTGTGACTCGTCCCAGCTCCATTGACTGTTAGAACAAATTTCTGATTTTCCTTCATACATAATTGAGAAGATATGTAGATTCCATTGAAATTAAATTGGAGACCATGTAAAAAGGCCTGAGAATAAATAAGCTTATTTTATTGTTCTTATCTTTAAAATGGAAAGTTTTAATCTGCTCCTATTCATTAGTAAAAATAATTAACTTGTATGAGTTTTTACCATTTTGGAACCTTGTACTATCAAAAAAGAAAGGATCTGTGTATATGAGTTCATACGTTTGTGCAGAGAAAAACAAAATAAAAAGATAAATATTATTTTTCCAAGAATGTCAAATTATAAGTTTGAACTCCAGATGGTGACCTTCACTGGGCTAGATGTTAATTGCTCTACAAGATGGTTGTATGGGTAACAGTAATATAATGTCCTACTTTCTGTGAATTTTCTTATTTTCTTCTTGGATATCTTTACCAGTTTTGACAACAAAAATTACAGTGATTAGTTTGGACCAAATAAATATCCTTTGCACAGATGAAATCAGCTTTTTTTTATTTGTATTCAAATTACTGGAAGTGTAGAGCTTTGCCCAATGAGTATTTTGAGTATATAATTCGAATTTCATATTTTGAACAGATAATTTCAGGGATAGAGCTGAACAACTTAATATAAATTAATGCCTTTTGCAATGGTTTCTTTTCTTCAGCTGGAATACTCCACTCCATCATGGAATACATTGCCTTGTTTTATTTGTGGCTTTTGTTTTAAATTCTACATTTTCTTTTGTTATCTTTCCTGGTCTGTCTCAATAAATGCAATATACCTGGGGGTTAAATCTTTGGCCTTGCAAACATTCCAGTTACCAAAGCATACCTCCACTGCAAAACAAATTAAAATTATATCAGTCACATCCTTTACCCTTATTCAAGTTTCTATTTATATTCAAGTCTCTTATCCTAATTTTCATAGATTGTCTATGGTAAGAGCAATACCTACCTGGGCAGGAGAAATTACTTTCCCTTGTGCTGGCACAAGTTTGTAGGGCCAGCTTCATCAGGAGCCAAGGACTGTCTCAAGCTCCACCATTTTTCTGTTCCATTACAATATATGTTTTCAGTCTTTATGTAACAAAAAGATAAAGCCAACATAGCTGTAAACAGCTCTTGTCATTTTCTCAATGAGAAGAAAAGAAACCAGAAAGATCACATCTGACAAATATGAATCACAAAACAAACAAGACTTTCTGGGAGGGAGTACTAACTATATGAATACAGTAGGATTCTCTTTTAGATTTTACCAGTTTTCCAAGACCAATGTAGTCTGTGAAACTGATATCTGCCTGCGGTAACAATGTTATTTTTTTTCTAGTGAACATAGAATAGTAGAACCATAGAATCATTTAGGATGGAAAATAACTTTAAAATTATCAAGTCCAACTGTAAACCTAACACTTCCAAGTCCACCACTAAACCATGTCTCTAAGTGTCACATCTTTTAAACACCTCCAGGGATGGAGACTCAACAGCTTCCCTGGGCAACCTGTTCCAGTGCCTGATAATGTTTTCAGTGGAGAAATTTTTCCTAATATCCAATCTAAATTTCCCCTGTTGCAACTTGAGGCTGTTTCCTCCTGTCCTATCACTTGCTACCTCGGAAAAAGACCAACACTCACCTCATGACAACCTCCTTTCAGGTAGCTGTAGAGAGCGATGAGGTCTCCCCTGAACATTCTTTTCTCCAGGCTAAACCAGATAAAAGTAGACACTAACTGATGTCTTAAAGATTTCTTTCATGGGCTTAGTTGTTTGTCTCAGAATACTTATAGGTGTCTTTGTAAATGGGGATGTAATACCTGAAACTAAAATATAACACACAACTGTTTTGCACAGATGGTCAGCATTGCAGTAAGTTCAATATTTTCCATACTAAACATAGTAACGTCCTGAGAGAGTCTGAAGGTACGCTTTAAGCAATGGAGCGCCTTGAGTAAAACATCTGTCCCCTTTTCTGTGCTACTCTGAAGCTGAATAAAACCCAAAACACAAAAATGGAGATCCAGTTGAGAAGTACGCATTTGTCAGTATGGGAAAAGACAGTCCCATACTTTGGACTTTTTTTTTTTAATTTTATTTTTATTTTCTTTTACTGAAGAGGTCATTGCTCTACCATGTCATATCTAGGGCATTGCTCAAACTGATCAGAGATGTAATTTCATCCTCTGTAGGCAGAAAAGAGACTTGCACTCTGACTGATAATTTGTGGTTTATCAAGAAGACATAATACAGTATTATTATCAACATTTCCTCAGGCTTAGCTTTTAGGAAGGTTATATATAAGTTGAACATGTTTATGAGCCTGTGTCTCAATGACAAATATAAGGAGAATACCTTCTGTCTTAAGTATGAGTGGGTACAAGGTCACATCCCCGCTGTGACCTTGATCACAATCACATCATCGCTGGCAGGACTTTGCAGTTTTGCCCTTTACCATTACTGTGTAGGATTGCACAAATGGTATTATTTTTGCAGTGCAGAAACTATTCAAGTATTTCAATGCATAGCAAAATATGCAACTTTTCATTTAACTTGTTGAATATATAACTTGTGTTTACGTTTTATCTACACCAATTCATAATAGAATACAAATTGTTATAGAATAAGAATCTTAATAGAAAACATTGAATCATAAATATAATTGTTTTTTTATTCTTCTCACTGCTATAAAAAGAAAGATGCAAAGTTATTTCATGACATAAAAATACAAAAATGATTAAAAAATCAGTCTGGTGATTCTGAAGTTAACAAAGTCATTTTAAACTGTCACAAAATAATGTTTTGTTTATTCACCAGCAGCAAAGTATTGAACATCAACTGCAGTATACCAATATAAGACTAAAATAATAAATTGGTGAACAACATTATTTTAATAGAATATTATTAAGACTGTGTTTTATGAATGCATTAAAGACTCTGTCTGAAAAATATAATTTTATAAAAATGCCTAAATAAATATATACTGATAAAGAAAACACAGAACTAGATAGTGTAATAGCATGGCATTTATTTCAGAAAAGGATATAAGATTGATAAAATAAGATAATAGTCCTCTTATTACATAATACCAAGCTAAAATTATTGAAGAAAAATTTATTTCCTAACTCTGGTTTTGGTCTCTATTTTTTATTACACTAATTTACCTTCTTTCTTATTATGAGAGCGGTCATGTCACTTTTTACGCCTAGAATAAATGTATGAGGAAGAATCCTGAACTAGACTCTTTAAAAACCATTAAATTCTTAGTTAATTAATTAATTAATTGTTACTTTTAAAATTGGTATTGGTGTAGAATTTTATTTACATTGTTACAAATATATATTGACTAAGTGATCCTTTTTCTACTGAGTGGATGTTTCAGTAGATACAATATAAACCTCTGAAGGAATTCAACAGGTCCTAGCAAGATATAAGTAATGTATGGGATAATGTGGTTTAGTGGTTTTTTTTAAATTCCTAATTTGGGATTAATCTACATAACAGGAATTACATAGTTAACACTGTTCCATCTTACTCCACCTCTGGCCTATCAAAATTTTAAATGCTGCCAAACCTAAGTCTAATATCACTGAAGTGCTATGTCACTAGATTTGGAGTCCAAAATCATGCCCTCTTGCTGACAAAAGAGTACCATGCATCTGCAGTGAAAGCTTTCTCATAATGCTCTTTGTTCTAAATAAAGTCTTGGTCTTATACACACATATACTTAATTTCATACGCTCCAAGTAGTCCTACTGATGTCAATGATCCTACTCAAAATTTGCATGTTTAAGGACATGAACAAATCTTTGACTATTCCTATACAAGGTTTTAAACAGCACTCACTACAATGATATCTGAGCCTTTCCTCTTTACCTTAAGTATAAATATTTATTATTGATGTAAATGGTGGTATGTGTAGCTGCTTTCTAAACACCAGACAGCAATCACAAGTCCATTTCATATCTTCCCAGGGGGAGCAGCTGGCCCACAAGGCACCCTCAGAGTCAGATAAAACTGCTGTGACTTTTCCCTCTCAGGACTGGTGTGTGCTAGAGAATGGCTCACATTCTTTTTAATTCAAGTAATGAGGGCTTGGATGGTTGGTTCATTGTCTTCTGCCAAAAATCTGTGTAGCTAAAAATAATTTGCAATTCACAGTTTTACCTTGACTCTGAATTTCAGTTACTTTTCTTTTTGACAATTATAAACCCGGATTTAGTTATATCTTGCATTATATTCTTCAACTTCTAAAACTGTGTGGAGCAGGCCAATCATCTTGTAAGCTAAGAATCAAAACCTGCATAGGCTTAGCAAGTGCCAGGCCTGTATTTTGACTGTTGAAAAGTATGAAGGCTGAGAGAGGCTAGGATGTGTGTCCTGACTGATCCCATGATAACTCCTTAGGTTAGGTCTTTGGTTATATCACAATAATTTGGAAAAAGTTTCATCTTTTTAGTGAAAACCTTATACTTTCAGTTTTATACATTCCCTTCGGATTGTTTTTATTGTTCTAATTGTAAAAACAAAAATATTGTGGGGTGACCTGTTTCTCCTAATCTTCCTAACACAATGCAGCACATGGTCCTTACATCAGTGAATAACTTGAAGTGTTGTCAAATAACTTTGTTATTATTTCTTTTAACACGTACAAATTAAGTATATTAGTCAGAGGTAAAAAGTCAAATGCTGGAGGATGAAAGCTGTTGCAGGTGTACATTTTATCATGGTGTTAACTGAGAAGGTGGAGAAAGACAGGTGTCACAAGTGGCATGCAAAAGGCTGCTAAGGATAAAACCATGGTGTAAATATGGTGTTTGAGCCCATGAAAAATTAAGGTGAGTTAAATTTCTCTTCTCTGTTCTAAAAAAATTATATGCAGGAAGGCATGTGGGATTCTTGAAGCCACTTAGGTTTTGTTTGTGTTTATGTATCAGTTTAAAAGTTTTGCTTAATTTGACACAAAGTAATTTAGGGGGGAATCCTTATTTCTTGGCCTCTTTTTGCATTGTATATTAGTACTTATTGACAAACAGTGGGAAAACCTCATTTCACATATTGTATGGATTGAATACAAACATGCTGATTCTAAGAGGTATTTAATAATTGATGTTCTACAAGAGACAAGAAACAATTCCTCTGATGATAGAAAGGTAACAGAAAAAGAATAAATGCAAACCAAAGGATATCTACAGGTGTAGAATTAGTAATTAAAAGCAGTGGAAGAATTCTTCAGCATCTTCTGATGCAATGTGCAATATGATGAGGTCAAAGCGTCATGTTTCTTCCCTTGGTTTCCCAGTCAGAATGAGGCTCTGCAAATCCCTGTCTGTGCTAGGCAACATTTTGCCACTGTCCTGAGCTGTAATCTTTGCCAGCTTGCTGCATTTCTGATTCCCTTCTCATTCTTTTGAAAATTTTATTTTTTAAAATATAAATATTAAGTCTTCAAGGAAAATAATTTTCTCATGCCTCTCCATAGATCTTGACACTAATGCAATTGTTGCATAATATTAAGTGAAATGTAGTAGCGACTCTGAGAAGAGGAAGAGAATTAAGATTTCAGATGTCTATCTGTTTTTTACATTAGTTTATCAGAGGTTTTAAAATAACAGTAAAACCAAAACAATAGTTCAGAGATCTTAGTCTAAGTTCCCCAGATTAGTCGGATCCAGGATCATTTATGTCTTCTTTTTCCCTAAACTCTTTTTTGGCTCCACAAGCTTCGACAGGAACAATGCATAAAGTTTCCGTGGAAATAATGTAAAGTCTAGTCATTACCCACTTAAGTGGATAAAGATTTCCCTTTTCCTCACTGAGTTGTGTAACTGCTAGCCAATTTATACCTCTGCTTCTTTATGTTTTCAGTAGAACTTAGCTGACATTCAGGTGGTCTGTCGACTTAAAATTTGTTTCATAATGGATCTAGAGGCAGGAAGATAAAAGCACCTATCTACCTATCACCTCAGAATAAATATTTCCAAATATGTCTGGAAGACAACAGTAGATCACATCATCAGGAGCCAAAAGTAATATTTATAACATTTTTTTATTGCATTTAGTAACAACATCACTTGGGCTAAAAAAACTACTAAAACTTGTAACTCACAGATATCTTGTTTTTATTATATTATATGCTCATAAATCTGAGTTGGTAGAGCTGGCAAGAATCCAGTTTATAAGTAAAGGAAGAAATTAGACATGTGAAACACTGCAGTTAAGATCTGCAAAGACTATGAAACTCATACATCCTCCTTTGTGGAGATTCACACAAGTAGTCTAAATGTTACATCATAAATTTGCATACGTTGAAATGTTAAACAGTGTAATCTGAGAAGTCCTAGTTTTATAGAACATTTTTCTTCATAATTTTTCTGCATTTCTGCCTTTGTAAGCCTTCTCCCAAACTTCATTCTTGACACCGAGAGCTTTGAAACCTGGATGCATATTTTCTTTGGGAACTCTTACATAAAAACCAGCTGATATAACAGTTTTAGAATTAGGTCCTTAGTGTCTGACAAATGATGTAATTCTAGAAAGAACATGCAGGGTAAAAACACTTGACATACATACTTAATTAGGAATTAAAACCTTTACAAAGTTTTACTATGTTCCTATAAAATTATTCTAGTTCACAACGTAGAAGGATCATCCTACAGTGGCTTAAAACATTTGAATTCAGTTAAGAGTGACTTCCAGCAATTCCCTGGGTTTTGGTTCCTTCATCCCTTAGCAGAAACTATTCATTTTACACATTACATATTACAAAATATTTCATATGATACATGTCTGAACACTATTGAAAATGCTCAAAGTGTTAGATTCTAGCCTTTTCCTCACATATTTTATAGGTTTCCCAAAAGGTCAGATATCTCCACTGTGCTTCAAGTCTAGCCTGTGCTTCACAGGGGTCTGACTAGCCACGTAGGCTTCAGAATTTCCCTTCTTATTGAACTAGGTTTGAGAGAGAAAAACACATACATATTTCCTAATATACTTGTATATATAACTATTTCCTTTAACTCTTCAATTTGAACTATGTCTTAACTATGTGCATATTTTTCTAATATATTTTTCCATATACCACATATATAATTGCTGCAATGGAAGTTTCATGTAAATAGAAATAAAAGTCTCCAAGTCAATATTTTTAACAAAATGCAGTTCATGCTACTAAGAATAACACTGTAATAGGCAGTATTACCTGAAAAAAAATCATCCTTAGAATGACATTAAAAAGAGTTCACAGCTATGATTTTAATACTTTTAATACGTATATTTGATCTTCTTTCAATTTTTCATTAAGCTTTAAAATTTTAAGATCCTTGTGCAGCCCTGTTCACCTAATGAACTACAAAGCAGAGACAGTTGATGCAAATCTCCTTTGGAATATACAGTTTCTTGGATTTTTTTTTTTTTGTTTGTTTTTTTTGTTTGGTTTGTTTTGGTTTTTTTTTTTTTTTTTTTAGAATATGTAATATTTTTCTTGTTCAATCATGCAGGAGGAAGTATGCTTAAGTGGGTAAATCTAGTGTTTATTGTGTCCCCTCTGTTAAACTGATGTTCAATGTTAAACTTGTTACCTGTATCTGTGTCTTTGTGTTCAGATATCCTACAGGTTCCTATCATGGGACTGGCTGTTATTTTAACGGATAGTACAAGCTTGGGTAGAAGATGGTCTGAAGTACTCATTTTTAATTTTGACAGAATACTAGTTCTAGTTACAGTGTTCAGGTTAGGAACTTTCATCTTAATTTTCAAGACTGGATAAAACCAGAACATATCTTATACTTTGTCACTTCTCTTTTTGTTTATAATTTCAATTGTTTTATTTTGGGGAAAGGATTGTCTTTCATTATGTGTATATAAAACAGGCATAGTGGGACACCTAATCTCAGTATAAATATTTTTAATTATAGTGAGGAGATTTCAGATTAGGTGACATTAACGTATCGCTGCAGATGAATAACTGTGGGCAACTAGTGCTATTGAAGAGCTCAAAGATATACAGTTTGGCAACCAGGAGTCTGTTTGGAAAGATTTGTGGTTCCCCTGGGTCCTTGTTATAACTGCCAGACTGTGCAGTTGTTATCACAACTGGCAGATCTGGCAAATACAACACATGACTAGCCATCTAGTACTAGACAACTATTCTTAAGCAACCAAATAAAAGCCCTTAGGTTCACCCCTAAGTCAGATAGACATAAGTACCTCCATCCCAGGATAGCTGTCTATATAGATCAACTTATTGATCTTTTAAAGATGGTAGTCTCTCTATAGTATTTATAGAAGAATAAACAACTTCTTTATTTTATGTTTGTTAGTTTTCTTCTGAACAGTTAAAGAAAGTGAGATGAACTAACTGTAACAGATTTTCTGCTAATAAAAATTAAATATCAAACCTAGAAGGAAGGTTAGGAAAGTTAATTTAGAACAAATAACCAACCCCCCCAGTTCCAAATCTAAATGTGAAGAGTAAGGAAACATGTGACTAAGATGACACTTTAAATTGCAGTTCTCTCTAGCCGTGACATTTCCAACCAATCTACATAACTATTCAGATTTCACCTCTCAATACATGTTGGCATATAAGGCCACTGAACTACTAAAGCAGTTAAAGGTTTCCAGACACGTGAAAATCACAACAGTCACTCACATTCACAACAAGCACTCAGCTAACGTGCTGAATTTGATCTGTTTTGAGGCTGAAGGTAATTCAGATATGGACAGTCTGTACTATAGCAACAACCACATGAATCCTGACATGTACATGCATGCTTTCTAAAAATCATACTGTGCAAAATCTACTATATAAGAAGAGCTATTATATGTCCTTTCAATGCTGGAGTCTACGTTTCTCATCTCTTACTGCATCATTTCCCAAGGAAATTATTACATAGAAGATATACTTTTATAAGGTTCTAAATTGATTTATCAAAATTTTAATGACAGCAAAATGTAGTAAATTTCACATAATGCCAAATCACTTTTTAAAGCAAACTTTATGTGACTGTTTTATAACAATGTATAACTTTTTAATTGCTAATAAGAGTGTCTTAAGGAGTTGTAAAATACAAGGATTTAAATTGGTTGGCTCAATAAAATCAGCTGCAGACATTTTTCTCCATTTGCTCATTAACAAATCAGGAAATATATTTAAATAAACGTTCCAATAAATCTAGGAAATTGAGGAAATTTTTGTCATCAGAAAAACAGATAATCCAATCTGACTATTTTAGAAAGCGTATTTTATTGATATTGTTTACTGATATATGTAGACAAACAAAATACATCAAATTAGGTCCTTATAGTAATACACCTATGTTACCCTTCAAATGGCGAAGACTGACTAAAGAAAAAGTCATTCAGAAGGCACAGAAATCAGTGCTAAGCAGTAATTGAAAATTATGTGTTTGTTTGGAAACTGCTGAGAATACTGCTTTGTTTCAACCGAAGAGAAAAATAAAGTAGGCATTAAAATAGTAAAACCTTTTCCTTTCCACATGCAATCGATCTTAGTTTTACAAAACAGCAACAAAGAACACTGAGTACAGTTCTTCAGCCTCAAAAATCTCTCAAGGTAACCACAAATGTTGGAAGACTTATCCTAAGATTAGCTAGATAACATTAGACAATTCAGATGGAGTTATTAGGTTATGGATGCATAGACTTAGACTCAGATTAACAGTAATGAAATATGCCTACTAAGAATAATGGTCCTTTCAGAAAAGAGCACATCTAATCAAGTGTGTTACGCGCCATTGAGTTTTTGTTCAAGGGGTTTGTTGTTTAATAGCTGTTTGGTGGCATTTGGAACTGGATGCAGGTATTAAACAATGTAAAAAGCTAATTTGTTTCTTGGCAGGAGGAGTTAGCCTTTTTACTTTCCCTCAGATTCAAATAAAATGACCCTCAAGTGAAATAACTATAGAGAAGGTAAAGCATACATATGTGATAATGAAAAAACTGACAGCCTATTATTCCCAATCCTGCAATCTTCTGTTGGAAGATTTCATTGAAAAAAAATATGTAGATATATTTCAAAGTTCTCTGAATCTGAAAGTACTCTGAATAAGGATAAATAAGGAGAATCGGGACAGAATCAAGAACATTGTCTGTAAAGAAAGTTTTAGTTTGGTTATTTTTTATCTGTCTAACAAGAATAAACTACAGTATAGCTCATAATAGTACATCCTAAGATATCACAACAACATAAAAACTACAGGATGGCAAGATTATCTGGCCCAGCACCTTTCTTCAAGCCAAGTCCGTCTGAAATCAGTTTATGACTATAATATAGGAAGAGTATTCATAAGAAGTATACTATTGTTTCATTAATGAATCCTTTCAGCAATTCTAAGATTTATTTTGATTTTTATTTAGCTTCCCAATACCAGACTAGAGTCCAAAATCTATATGAAATTAAGTCACTAAAACAATTAGCTTTTACCAGAGATTCAGAAGTAATGGAATCATTTCCAGTAGCTCCTTTATAAAATAATAATTAAAAAAAAAAAAAATCAGATGTCTATGAAAAACTTATCAATTTTACTCAAAGATAGTCTACAAATACAATTTAGAAAGCTAGGGTAGGCATTCCCTAACTGCCACACAGCAGCCATTTATTGCATCAATTTTTGTCAAATTTGGGATTCATCTCACCAAAGAGGTACAGCTAAACAAGTCATTGCAAACACATTTCATTCCAATATGGATTGGAATCCAATGGCTAATTTAGCATTCTAATTGAAACAGATCAGATTAATTTTGTACAGGAAGGTCACATTCAGTTGCCTAGCCTTAGGTATCTAATGCCATTTGAGATATACTAAGACATTCCGTCTCATCACCATCTCCTAATTCTAAAGGTTGCAGCTTGTAAAGGACTTCTTTCAACATGTGCTAGCCCTATGCAGATAGGCATCCTAGATCTCTAAAGTGGCCCAAGATGTCTAAGTTTAGACAGTTGAAGTGAACTCACAGTGCCTATTCATCTCCACTGTTTACAAAAAGTTTAAAGTGTCTAGCTCAGATCTTGCTATCCACATTTGGTTAGATGACTTTTGCCATAGTGACTGAGTATATCTGATCCTGCTAAGGGCCAGGTCAAAAATAGACAGTTTGAATTGACTCTGAAAACTCACATATTTGATTTAGCTCTGAAATAGACTAAGAAAATTCACAGAAGCCTAGGTTCATTCTGTCTAACTGTGTATACTTAACTAAAGTAAGTCCACCTGATCTCCCTGAGTATGCCAGCCTGTCTAAAGTCCAAACTCACAAGGATCAGACTGGCCTCACTGTAGATGACTGTGATGACTAAAATTGTGTGGAAAGGTTTAGCATTTACTATTATGTAAATGTGGATGCTCATATAAACTCCAACTCCACCCAGAACAAATTAATCATCCAACCCTTAAAGTTTACCCCTGGTTTCTATTGATATATTTGTAAATTAAATAGGGACAGACCACTGCTTTTAGCATTGGAGTGTAATTTTCATACTGTAAAGTTCTTAGTATTGCCCTTCAGTTTTAGCCTGTCCTAACTTACAGTCTTGAACCAGTGCTCAGGCAAGACAAAATCTACATGTAACAAAAGCTATTCTCAAAAGATAGCTCAATTATGACCAGCCTGTTTGATCAACATAGACACAAGCTGTGCCCTGCAACTTATTTTTTAAGGTCAAAGGACTGCCTCCAGTCTGTTTTATTTACTAGTATAGGTATATTCTGTATGAATAGCGCAGTTCCTGGCTCATTTCAGACCTTTAAAACTACTTCTCTTAGAAGGCAGTATGGACAAAACTTTATCAATTTATATTCCCTCCATCATCTATAGTCCCATAACAGTATTCCAGCAGGCTCTGGGCTGAGACACAGCTTCCCCTTACTGCAGACACTCCCAGATAACATGCACACGCAATTGTGATTATGCTAGGCTGTGTTTCACATAGATGTCCATCCAAGTTTAGTTATCATTCATCTACACTGAATTATGCTATTTAAAAGGTGTGGACTACCACCTTAGCATTCTTGTAAATCATTGTGATGAGAATCATAAAAAACTCAGGTTGGTGATTTTTTTTTTTTCCATATTTCAGGATTAATACTTTGACATTATTTTCCTCCAGAATTTAAATAAGAAGTGAAAATATCAAGATTACACAAAATTATAGGTTTCAGAAAAATTCTATTGAACAATGCCGTTCATTTCCACTTGACTTTTTGAATTTAAAAAAAGAAGTTTGAAATTAGATAGGGAATGCTTCACTGTTGAAGGAGTTACACTGAGATATTTCATACATCCATTCTCTTCCATATGTCAAACAGTTTATTCACACTATGTCTAAGGTTACTGTAACATTATGCATCTATTCTCATTTGCATAAATCCTTATGTACCCATATGGTAAAAAATACAGTATGATAACCTACTACTACTATTAGCCTGGTCTATAGCATTCACAGCATGGTATTTTCTTTCAAAGTGTTTTAATGGATGTCTCAAAAAAAAAATTCTGACAGACATGTGGCACAAAAGAGGTGAGTCCTCAAGATGGCTTCTAGCAATCACCACTTAAAGTCCTGATAACAAAAAATTCCAGAACTGCAGACTTGGAAAGCTCTGAATTAACTGCCTTCAAAGACTCAGACATTTTTAAATGAAAAACTGACATTGAAGAAACCTGCTGAAAAATAATTACTTATGGGATTTACAAGCATACTTTTAGAACCAGAAATCAGAAAGAACAAATTAGTTTGAAAGGACACTTAGAACAACACATTGTGTTAGAAGAAACCAAGCATACCATAGCATCTCCACTTTGACACAAAAACATATAAGCTATACTTAATTTTCTCAGTCCTTTCCAGTTTTGTATAATGCTTTTGGAAAACATTTGGAATATTGCAATAGTAAAGGGGCAGAATCCTAAATGGCTTAGAAGTTTGATTTGTACTAATGTTATGGGAAATATGATTTCTGTCCTTGCAAAATGTTTAAATCATGAGGTATACATCCAAGATTTCCCATATAAGGAAGTAAGGCATTTCTAAACTTAAGTCCATTTCAATACATAAGGGAATAAAATTTAGTTAACCTGGAAAATACTTTTCTCACATTTTCAGCAAACTTTTACTGAAATATATTTTATGATTTACTCAATAATTCCCATGTGACTACCTCCCCTTTTTGAAATGCCAGCAGTGAACAAGCAATTTTAGCTACTTATGAAATATGCAATTAGATATCACTTTACATTAAAAAATTGTTCTTTTTTAGTACATCAACCCATTTGGAAAATAGTTTCCAGTTCTTGAGGAAAACAATATCAATATGAAATCATCTGAATGGTTCAGTATAATCATGATATTTAAATCATTTCATAATTATTTCAAAATAACAAGACACATTTTGACAGTGAAATATGTTGTTTAGCAAACTGCTATTTATCACAACAAAGGAAGTCATATTTGGAGAAAATCAAACATAACCTTATTAGTCTCATCAACCTGTCATTTACTGTCATATCTACTTCAATTGTATATAAGCATTGTTCTGTGATGTGTAAAGTAAAATGTTAAGTAGGTTAGCCAATTTTAAGATTCTGATATGTTTAGTAGGAATTCAACATCAGCAAAATGTGAAAGAATTTATAATAATTTTTAATTGTCAATTCTAGTGTTTTTATGTTTCTATTTAGGAATGTTATTGTCGAACTATAATTTAAAATGCAAGAGAATACATTATCTGATAAAAGATACATTCATTTAACAGATTAAGAAGCAATGTGGCACTAAATACTAATGCTGAATATTGGGTGAGCTCAGCAAACACACTCTTAGGGATTTGGTTAAATGTTCATCCCCATAAATGAAATAAATAAATGATCTTTTGAAGAACTTAATTAGAATACACCTGGGAAGAGAGATATTTTTTTCCTTTAAAACATAATATACCAGACTCTCATATTAAGTGGCAGCTAACAACACTCCCAGTTAGAAATACTGGTCTTGACTCTGCTTCAGTGTGAATTATATTTTTGTACCAAACAGTCCAGTAGCAATCCTATTATAACTCTATATTTCTTTTCTAGGTCATGCCCAAAACTAACCACAGACATGGCTTCTTACGATGCCTGCACTGAATCCCTTACACATAGCATCTAACTGTCAACTCACTGTCAGGATCATTTTAGACTATCCTAAAGAGCTCTCTTCAAAACAAAAACACCACAGAAAAGCCCACTCCTCAGCAGTGTAGGTGCAAACCAGCTTGTTGTCCTTTGGGTTTGGACCAAGGACCAGACCCCATCCCCCCTTTATTTAGCAGTGTAATCATTACTGTAGGATTCTGCTGTCTCTGAGACATATATGGTGTCACAGTGTTTCAGCACATATCCCCCACACCCTAAAGAGTGACTCAAGAATATTTCTCTCTCTTGGCTTTATATCATCAATGATTCTAATTTTATATACAGAGTTAAAAATGGGATTTTTCTGGTGGCAAGATACAGCCAGAATCCAGACTGAAGAATACAAAAATGGTGTAACACAATGCAAAGTCTAGGTGAACTATGCCAAGAAGCTTAGATATTTTTTTTCATCAGGTCCTCAGTAATCTCCTACCTCTTTATGAATACACTGTCCTTTTTAAGAAATTGACAATTGAAGTTTTTTGTTTGCTTTTCAAGATAAGTTTGGTTATCTTGTTAATGGCTGTATTCCACAAGTATTCTCTTCTTTAATTTCTGCTGAAATAAGATAAAATGGTTAGCAAAGTAAAAGACTGTCACTTTTTAAAAAGTGATTGAATCTTCATGATCTGCCAAATAACTTGATTTAGAATAATGGAGAATAAGCAATAATATAAGTCAGGAATACATAGAATGCTGCTTTAAATGAGTCAGCAGAATTCAAGGGCACCTAAAAAGTTGATTTTTCATGCTGAAAAATACTTTGTACCTGTCCACCACTCTCATGATGACATGTCTTATTTTGCTACTGTTCTTTTCCAAATGAGTCTTGCTCTTTTATTCCAGTGAAGTCATGTTGGATATTGATTAATAAAAACCACAAAGGAATTTAAAATCTAAACAAAGGAGAGGTTTGTGGAAGCTCTCACGAAGACAAAATGTTAAACCATTTGGAATTTTTCAAACCCAAGGGATAAGATCAAACATTGAGCTCCATTTTAAGTGACTCTGGTCATGTGATAAATGCCTTTTCACTGTAATGAAACATTTTAAGATTTTTAGATAGGAACAATCCACTCGAGGATTTCACTTTTAGTTTGTTTTCATGGTGCTGCAAAGGATTAAAATGTAATAGACTAAAAAGTATTCAGGAATAAGGATAAAACTTTGCTCAGGAATGTTGTAGAACAGGCAAAATTGTATGAACAATTAACTAGAACAGCATATAGGATTAAGAGGTTTCAATTCATAAATATACTTACTATTGCATCTATTCTACATTTTAAAAAATGCGTATGAAACTCACTATTCCTGGAAGAACCACTTAACAGGGAAAATATTAATGACTAGTACAATCAGCATTCATTTTTGTGCATTTTGATACCTCAGCCAACTTTTCAATGATCAAAATAAGTGAACTTTAGATTTTGAAAAGTTTTTTCACTCTTTAAGGCATATCGCAACTTCTAGAAAGCTGTTTCAGGGAGTTGTCAATCTGACAGTGCTCTACTTTTTCTCATACTAAGCAGGAAAGCTTTATCCACAGAAGAAAAAGATGCTAGTAACATACATAAAAGAACCTGAGAGGGACCCTGTGATAAATAATTGCAGTTTATCAAGATAATAGTGACTTTGTTACTAAAAAGTAACAAAAGTATTAAATACTTCCAGTTGTTTGTTTTTCTGTGTTGTTCAATGCTTCACATATACATGTACCCCTGAGCGAAGGCACTGATACAGACACATTATGTAACAGAACATGTTATTTCAGTTAAAATATTTTTTTTCTTTAGTAGAACACCTATGTCCCAGCAGTATAGTATCATACTATTTTAATTTCATCTGAACGGACACTTTTAATGAAAATTTGTTTGAGATTTCCTTAACATTAGTTCATGTTGTCATTTTATTGAAGAGATAATTTCCTGCTTTTCTTTTTTAAAACGAAGTATCATTAGGAGGAACTAAAAATACAGAACTTCTTTATGACTACTGAAAGAACATAAATTAAAAAATATAATGTTTTGATCTATCATAATATTCCTTTCTAGACCCATTCTTCCTACTTGCAATTGCACATGCTAAGCAAAACCACCTCCATTCAGCATAAATGTTTTATAGGAACATAGATGAGGATGAGAGGACTTTTGCCCTCATTCATACACTCGAGTTCAAATTGATTAATTAAGAATTAATTTGGGTTGTCCTGTGACCTGATCACAGTGCTCCCTTCCATTTGTTGGTTTAGGAGTACACAAATGTAGAGCAGCATAACAGATCTTCTAGCTTTGTATAAAAGAACCTACTTACCACATATTTCCAACAATGTCAAGAAAATCTGTAGGGAAGTATCTGGACCATATGCTTGATATTGCGTATCAGGCAAGAATTGACCTTCTAGATAGAAACATTCAAGCCAAAAGCCTTAGCAGTGTCCTTTTCATTTGCTTTACTTCATATTCAGTATACAGTAAGCACACTAGAGGATTGAGAGCTGATGGCTGTCACATCTGAGAGGCAGTAATAGCTCTCATTACATCTGCCACTGCAACTAAATATGCAGATTCAGCTGACAAACTATCTAAATTTGGCTGAAGGATGGAAAACAACTTGGCAGATCAGAAATTAAAAATACTCTGATCCTTCATTTTGTAACTCCATCTTTACACAAGTACTAGACTGAATTCGGCAAATGTACACTTGCAGAAAATCATAAAACTGCAAGTCAGGCCTACATATTTTATTATGGAAAAAGAACTGAATCTCTTAAAATGTACCCATGATCAAAGACAAATGGGTCTTTTGTGTAAATGTCAAAACTTTTTTTTTTTAAACACTGCCTTTTCCATTTTCACGTCACAATCTGTAAAAACATTCTGTAGAAGTGTGGTTATAAAGGCCCATGTATTGCAAGTTGTTACAATCTTAAGGACCCTACTGCAGAGAGTCAGGCTGATAAACAGTGATCATAAGAGACCCTTATTTCAGCTTGGTAAAGAGGCAATTGCATGTTTTCCAAATGCTTCCAAGGATAACAAAATGGACTCAAGTGAGCTAAAAACACCTTCTTTATCCATAGCAATATTACATCCATTTAAATGGAGACTCAACTGATATATCTAACTGAAAAATGTGCAGTCTATAGACTTTCAACTATGCATATACAATCTGGCCATCTCATATTCAGTAATTTGTCATGAATGAATGCTGCTTGAGGGGCTAAAGGATGACAGAGATACTTCTCTGTCTCTGGGTGAAATATTTCTTAACGTACATGTGGAATATTAAGTTACTTTTTATTTCTGTCAGCCACTCTTTACACCTAGTAAAGGGAACACATTAACTGCAGAGCATTCCAATTTACAGGTTTCATTATCTTAAACCACTGGAAGAACTAACTACATATGAACCTTATGGCTGAGGTTTAAACTGCATGCAAAACCCTCCAATCTTCCAACCCGATTTCAAAGAACTCCAGAGAAGAGAACAATACTAAAAAGGAAGTAGCTTCAGTGACAGATGGGGTTGTGGGAACAAAACAAATGTAAAGGCCAATGGGTAGGCCTTAGACACAGCTGCTTTGATTGTATTGCATCTCTATGTTTGAAAGGCATTCATGTTAAAAAACCAACTATAGCATAAGAGTGTTTGCAATGTTAGCAGTGCACAGAAATCTAAGCCACCTAAATATACCTAAGTGTAGCAAGGTGAGTTGTCATTTGGCCTAAAGAAATATCTTATGGTACTGACATGAAAAAATCCAAGAGTCAAAGAAATCAGCAGCTTTCCTATAAGTTTCCTTTAAATTAGGAAGAAATGGATGAAGTTTTGCATGCATGTCCAGTGTGATGGAAGATGGCATTTATATTCCAATTTATTTTCCAATTCTGTGTATATTCTTTTAAATATAACAACACTTTTTTATTTTTAACTACATTAAAAAATATTAGTATATATTTTGGAGTTTTCTAGAGGGGCTGGAAGAGTGAAGAGTTGATGGAGCCATGGCTAGAAGACATAGAAGCAGCATAAGGGATGGGCAGCAGTATGTGGTGGTAGAAAAAAGAACTGCTAGAAGAGTTTATGTACATGGGTACAGCTAGCAAAAACAATTCCCACTAGAATTTCAAAACTTTCAAATGTAAATGAAGGTTACTGTAGAAAGGGAAAATCAACTAGATGTTCTAACTGCTTGCCTTCACAGAGGCATTATGACCATGTACTAAGAATTAGTTATTATTACCCTGCATATTTACTTTTGTTAGTGTTTCATATATCCCTCGAATAAAAATATTATTTATTAAACTTGAATTCATGTCTGCATATAGGAGACGGAGTATCAAAATCTTAATACAAATAACCCAAGTTCGCTGACAGATGCTTGAGCTGGTGTTTTAGAAGCAAGCCCTTAAATTTTATTCTAGCCCTTGTTGCTTGTCATCATTTGAGCCTGCTCAGCAGCTAAACACCACACAGTCGCTCACCCACCCTCCCCCCTCTTGGGAATGGGGAGGGAATTGGAGGGTCAAAGGGAGACTCACGGGTTGAGATAAAAACAGTTTAATAACAGTGACAGAACAATACGCTGACAGCAGTATCAACAGGTAATGTACAATACAGCTGCTCACCACCCCCCAACCAACACCCACCTGCTCCCAGCCAGCAATCCCAAACACAAAGGCATCACAACCACACTCCAGGAAGTGAGAGCCCCTCCTGGCCCACTCCTGCCTTTATATAGTGAGCACAATGTCACATGACATGGGATATTGGCCAATCCGGGCCCAGCCCTCCAGCTGTGCTCCCCCCGCCCCCGCACACAGGTGAGGGCACTGGGACCTGGGGAGCCCCTGGGGTCTCAGTGTGCTGCAGCACTCCTCCTGCTGCCAAACCAACAGGAACTCTAGTCCAGCCCCAACCAGGACATTGCTGTCTGTCAAATCTTGGCAGGAGGGTTACACAATCCATTTTTTAGAAAAAAAGATTATATCAAATTACAAACTAAATCCAATTATAAGATTGATAATATCCTTTCTACATTAATGCCTTAAATTCCATAAAACAAATTTGGATTGCAGTCATTCTTCTTAGCTATCAGTCCTCAGAATAACAAAGTATTATCAATTCAGTGAGATTTGATACAGGAAAGTTCCAGTCAAGTATTTGATGCAGGATGAATAAAGTCACTCCCAGGTTAAAGTGAATGTTGAGACCGTGGGTTTAAGGCAGCCTGCCTGAATTATATTTTGATTAGGGTCAGAGGATAACCTGATTGCCAACACCA
Source organism: Tyto alba (assembly GCF_018691265.1). Classification (NCBI taxonomy): domain Eukaryota; kingdom Metazoa; phylum Chordata; class Aves; order Strigiformes; family Tytonidae; genus Tyto; species Tyto alba. The sequence continues at coordinate 25,535,352 of NW_024881321.1, forward strand.
AACATTCCTACATAGGACTTAGAATAGGTAATATTCAAATGATGAATATAAATTAAAGAAACAAACAAATGGTTCATCTTAATAAATAATTTCTGCTGAACACACAGAGACATTATTGTATTAAAATGTTGAACATTTTCTGTTGAATTGTCTTAGATGTTTTAAAAAGCTCTGCTCTACAAAAAGTCCATGCCAAACATGTGAAGTGTTTGAGTTAGAATTCATGTAGTCTGTCAAAAAAAAAAAAAAGTCAGCAAATAATAGTAAAATAGACAAATTTGTGCACCTACAATGACTGGGGGAGCAGGGTGGGATGTGCAGAGGAAAACCACACACACACAGAAAGTTTGGTTCCTTTGCAGAATAGTGATCACAGAAGGAGGAGTTTCAAAAACTTTGTGGAAGTTGATAACTTAGAACTTTAGTTAATGATTTTAATGACTCCAGGATTAAATACAGAATAATATCCTCATGGGTTATAGGTTACTTTCTTGTCATTGTCTAAGCACAAATGCTGCTGAAACCAAACAGAAAGCAAAATTGTTTGCAAATAGTAAGTTTTATTTCTTCTTGCATTTTAAAGAAAATGTTTTGGTTTATTTCTCTCCTTGATAACTCTTCAAGAGTTATTTAAGGAACTAGGGGCACTCTTCTCACCTTAATAATTTCCCAGAAGAATACCTCATTATTGAAAAAGATCTTCCTATTTCAGTCATTTGGGGTGAGAAACTATATATATATATATGTGTGTGTGTGTTTATATATATGTGCACATACAAAAATAGACTCAGTGGTTAAATTGGCTGTCAGAGATGTTGGAAATTGGAAAGGTTAAAGCATTATTTTTATTTCCTTGAAAACCTTAATTCAAAATTCATATTCAAGACTCAATATTTAAAACAATTTTTAAAATACACATTAGTAAAAAAAAAGCAACCAGAGGAACACACCAGTTAAGTTATGCATAAATTCTGCTAAAAATAAAGACAGGGTTTATATATAGATATATGTATGTGTATATACATATTTCTTCACACACACATATATATACAATGTGTTTCTAATTCTTATTTATTTTTGGAACTCAGCTTTTCAACTTTTAACAGTATGCTTGACATACAAAACCCAACAGAAATGTTATATACTGAGTAAATCAGTGTGAAAAGCTTTTTTCCCCTAAAATTGTATTTTGAGAGCTTAAGATTTATATACTTGCATGCCTCAAAGGGACAAGATTCATGTCTGCTACATCTCTTGTAAAAATTTATGTGCAATCCCCATATGATGGTTCTGGTGAAGTTCTTTTTCATGTCTCAAAACTTACTTTAAAAATAAATCTTCAGATTTCACTTTCACTATTTTTTATCAAACATCATTATGACTGTGATCCATAAAGAGTAATAAACTTTTAATATCCCCAAAAGGAGAAATTCAAAATGTGACTCTAAAGTGCTAACATGATTAATATCTATGAATATATAAACATTTAAACCCACAATTCTGTTATACAGAAAAAAGATATTTCCCTAGTGTATATGTTCAAATAAGGAAGACCAGACAAAAGTTATCTCACAGAGAAGATGGGAATTGTGAACTGTTTTTGAATTAAATACAGTTTCCCTAATCTGCACCAATCTAATAAAGCCTCTTGATGAAGCCTATTGCCAAGACTGCAGTCTGTAGGAAGTAAGGTTAGTCTGGAAATAAGTGAAAGGATCTGCCTTCCTTTAGGAAGAAGCTTTGCCCTTTTCATTCTGCACATTTTAGTGGGCAGCTTTTGTTTTATCATCTTCTCCAGACCTCCATGACTTTAAAGATCAAGCTGAAACACTTGTTAAATTAATTACTACCACACAAAGAAGTTGCTGTCAGTCTGAGAAGTAGCATAACACTCAGTATATAACTTAGTGTCTAGGAAAAAAAGGAAGGAGCAGCCTTCCCTCTCTACCTCTTCTCTGCTTCTACCACTTTATTCTCATCCTTCTGTGCAGCAGAAATGTAGTTCTAGCTATAAGGATTTTGTGTATATTTACCCCTGTTGATAGATTCTTTTCACTCTACTTTTACCACCACATCTCTGAAGCTACCTGACATACTTATTTTGTAATATATCCAAGTACAGGACAGTCTTGGGTTTTACCACTACAGCAAGTCCAAGATGATTTCTTATAAAACTGGGAAATGTGCTTTCAGAATTTTTCTCATGTTCCTCTAAGGCATGCTTCGTCCCACTTTACTGAAAGGAGAAAACAATGTAAAACCATTATTTTAAATTGCTGTAATTTGGACACTAGATAGATTTAAGATACATATTGTCAGAAATTATTTGTTTCACTGAGTTTTATAAATCATTACTATGGTACTTGTACCTTAAAATAGATATAACAATTTGAAAAACTTTGCTGGTTCAACAAATATTTCCTCTTGCTAGTTAGCGTAGCTTTTGAGGAGTTTTTAATTCTCTCCCCTTTTGCTTCTACCTGCCACTGTATTATTCAGATACCTCTTGTGGTGATTAAATCATACATAGCTTCAAAGTAAAGTACAATCAGAAACAGTTAAATGTAAGAATAAAAAAGGTGGCTGACATGTCAAAACCTCCACAAGCTCTAGCCATTAAAAATCTAAGTCAGCAAACACTTAGAAACAATATAATTTTATATTATTAATTTTTTTCTCATAATTATATATATGTAAAATTTGTATGCAAGCTGAATGTAGAGTAACACACATATAGCAGAGGCATAACTACTGGAACAGAGTGGGAATTAGTGAAGAGTGCTGTAGAGTTCCCTTTTTACAGTTAATTCTTCCCTGAAGGATGCCACACACTTCATTCCACTTGATAGGAAATGCTGTGACACTGCACAATCCCCACAAATGACAGGCCTGTCTACCTCTGGCCCTGGTTAATTTACCCCTGAAATTCTTCATGAGGCTACCAAAAAATACTCTTCTAGATTTCATAACTAAGATTTTTTAATATTCTTTTTGTCAAAGATTAAAAACTTAATAGAAACTTCCCCAATTCCTCTACTACAATGAATGGATTTATAAAGAGAAAAATGGAAGACAACTTGAAAAAAAGCATAAAGTTATAAATAAAGATCCTTATAAAGGATATATTTGGCATATCAATAATAATAGATAATAAGTACTGGCAATTGTCAGTGAAATTATGTAAAACTGATTTTTACTCATCATTTTGATGCTCAGATATCTGTAAATGTAACTGTAATATTCTCAGTCTAATTGGTTGGTCAATTTGAGTTGGAGATTTTGTTTGACATGAATGAAAGTCCATGCAATTTTCAGTGAGAGAAACCAGAACTTTTTTTTCTTCTTCTTCTTAGACCAAATATAGTTAATACACTATAAATTGAAGTAATGTATTTGAAAAATTTATAAAACCTAATAATTTTAAAAGATTTAAAACAGTTATGAAAACTGTCTAAAATTATTGAACTGAATTATGTTAAGTTAATGAGCCTTGGGATGCTTTTAAATATGAAAAGTATATATTACAGTTATCCAAGATTAACTTGTATCAGCCATCATAGAAGAGAACTGCATATATGAATAGTCATACATATAATGTCAAGCCTATCTGAGAATGATTACAGTAGGAGCTTCTAGCACTAAAGACAACCTCCTGACATCTTTTTTATCTCTATAGGTCAGTCATGATATTTGTCTCAATGATTTGTATAGAGATGAGAAAACTAGCAATTATTAATTATTAAGTATAGTGAGTCACATTCAGGTCTCAGTTTCATTACGTCTCTAACCATTCACTCAGGGCAGAGGGTATGTCTGGAGTTAAGTCTACAGTGATACTTCACATTTTGGTTAACTATGTTAATAAAAACATACAAAAAAGCAGATTAATAGGGGAGTTTATGAGTTTTCAGTATTGTGTAGTGGAGCAAGACTGATTTTACTAGGCTTAATAATTGTTCTATTTGGGATTCTTTTAATCATAAAGCCCTTTTTCTTCAATAAATTGTGAGGTTCACAGTAATTTTTAACCAAAAGGGTGTGTCTTTTATCATTTTTATCAATCCTGTCATTACCTTATCAGTCAAGCATAAACAATCCTGCATAAATTACAACTTAACATATTAGAAGTATTCTTCAGAATGGTTCTATACACACTTCCATGTAATTTAAGGGCAACTAATTCCATTAAACTACAAATTCTTCACAGAAAGATGAGGATTTTCTTTAATATTCATTCCAAGCATTTTGTAAAGAACTTCTGTAGAACTTTTGCTGTTTTTTTTTTTTTTTTTTTAATGAGCAGGACTCTCTTAATGTAGAAGACAGCAAATAAGCACTTACTTATTACATTAGGTATGACTTCTACCTGGCAATGACAACTACATTTGCTCAGAAGAGATGGAGAGAATTACTGGACTACTGACTATTATGAACAGTCAAGTAACAGTTATTGCAGTCAGGACAAAATAACCTGTTATTGTCCTTAATTCAATTTTGTTTTTAATACCAGCTATTCAATAGGACCAACATACTGGGCCTTAAGGGTATTATTTTCACCTGTGATATTTTTATTTCAGGTGATATTTAGCAATCATTTAAACTCACATTTCTTACATATGAAGGTATGTAAAAACTGAACACTGTTGTTTTCAGACTGGAATAGTTGCACTTTCTATTGATAATATTTTAGGCACTTTTCTCAGAAAACCTATATCCACGTTCAGAGTCTTCCACAAGCAGAGCAGTGTTCTGAATATTGACTTTCCTTGGTCGAGATGAATAACTAGAAACATTACTTATAATAATTTTCAGCTGCCACTAACACATAGGCCATAACTATCTTTAGTTTCCTTAAGGCATACATATAGTAGAGACTCCTCTGGTAACATGAAAAATAAACTCCTTAGCTTGAGAATCCTACTTTGGGCTTTGATATTTATGCTGAAGTGAAATCTCAGACAGCAGTCTCAAAAGCCAGGTGACTTGCACATGCTCATTAGCATGTACCTAAGGGACTGGGATTTAGATAAATGGGGTGGGATTTGTTTAATCTAAATTTAAATAAATTCAATACACATATGTATATGTGAGCTTGGCATCTAGATCTCCACCATAATTAGTGGAGATCACCAGCACCGTGTAGTCTAGTCTCATGTTAGACACCTCTCTAGACTACATTAAGTTAAATTCCCAGCCTCATGAGTAGATACATTTTAGATATTGTAGGGAGGACTACAAATTCTCTAAAAATTGATGTCGAATACATTTTCTGTAACTTATTACATCCTGTCCAGTCTCCAGCTGCCACCAAGAAAGCCAGAGATCTTCCATAAGTTCTGTGTTTAATCTTTCAAACATCTGCAGGTGCCTCGGAAATTATTAGGGCATCAGTAATGATACTAGACAGATACGCTTAGGCAGGTGAATTCCTCATGAGGCTATCTGGGTATGAACTCTATTATTATGGCTGAAAATCTCATTCCAATTTTCATGCAGTTTTAAATCAGATATTAGAGCATGAGGAGTTCAGCCACACTTTTTCAGAGCAGAGGCTGACAACACATGTTCTGATGACAGATAGCAGTGAAGCTTATAGAAAACTAAAGAAAAAAACTATATGATGGAAAGGGTACTGAAGTACTGGTAGAGCAAATCTCAGTCTTCTTTACAAGACATTTTTGAGGGACCGATCAGTCAAATGTCTCTGACAGTGACTGTAGAGATGAGGAATTAATGCCTGGGATTGAATTATATAATTTATTTAAGTGCATTTCTATCTTTCAGCTGTTTGTTGCTCAAATGATAGTTGAGAGGAGATCATAAATTAAGATTATGGATTTGGCTTTGTTTAGGTTCTTGTTTTTTTTTTTTTCTTTAGGCCAAAATGGAAAAGGCTTCATCAGATAGAATGTTTGACACTCCTGAATATTGTAAGAAATAATCCAGTGCTCTGAACATTTATAAAAATATGAACCAAATTTATCAAGTTTTAAAATATAAATATGCATATAAAATTTTATCATGATTCTTTTATAAAGTTATTATATGATCTATCAGAAACCCTTACAATTTTTGAGAATCAATGGAGGCTGGTCTTAAAAAAAAGAAAAATTCAGTAGCAACAGATCTGGTGATAACAGTCATACCTGTCACTCCTGGAAAAGGACAAGATACTCACCAAATACGGATAGGTAAATTTCTCTTTCTTTGTTTCAAACAGATATGGCATATTTAGGATATTATTTATTTGCCCGTGCAAAAGAACTTAAGACTGCACATAAGCCCTTCTTTTCTTAAACATATTTTTAATTCAGGCTGATATCAAGACTTCACAAACAATGTAGAACTTATTTGGTCTCTTAGAGATTGTATCAGCTAAATGAATTGCTTTATTGTCCTTGCCTCAGGGTGCCCAGCCTAGTTTTGAACACAATTACAGTAAACAAACACCAGCTACAGAACACAACCTTCTATTTTTAAATATGCATAGAATCAGCTTCCTTTTTTTTTGTTTCTGGTCTGGCCAGTAGAACAAAACTACTCTTTTGATCTAGAAAACCATTTATGTCTAAACATAGAAAAAGCTTATAAGGAACATGCTTATAAGACTTTATCATCTGATCATGGTTTCACCATCCATAAAGAAAAGGATGAATTTTCATTGTAAGTGTTCACATAAATAGGGAATTAATTAAGCAATGTTTACCATCATTTTAGTTACAGACCAATCTGAATTCCTGATCCAATAATTGTGTCTGGCTTTCAAAATACCTGTTATAAGATCTTCAATGACCATAGTATAGCCATCAAGCTATACTCATTACAGATGCTTAAAGAATTAGGAAGTAAAATATTAGGAGTGTGTGAGTTGAGATTCCTGTAAGGTTCTCACTACCACTACTGATTTTCTATAGCTGGAAGGAAGCCAGAATAATTTCCTTCACTCATGGAGTTCCTCTCCTTTTTATGAAGACAAATTGTGAAGTGCTTTGGTCTATCCTTGAAAAAAATATGTCTTTCTACATAGTCCCCTAATTCTCACTCAGAAACTGAATGAACACAATCCTACATTCACCACTGTAAGTTGGAGAGAGGGGTGTCATGTTCTTTAATCACTTCTAGCTCAACAAGAGGTATCCACTTTATCTTTACCGTCAGGTGGTATTAACTACTTCAACAGAACTTATACTTCTGCAGTATCCTTTCTTCAGTGCCTTCTCTCTGATATGAAGCTCTATCAGTTAAAAGTGTAATTCCCAGTAACATAGATAGCACCAAACACCAGATAGCTATATATATTATTAAATGAATTCAGCTTCCAACAGATACTTTGTCTTCATTTTGACATTGGTTTTATGAGAGGTATCTATCTAGCCTGTGAGTAAAGTAAACTTTTAAATAATTACAGAAATATCATTGAGTTTGTCTCCTCTTATGAAACTATATGCTGGTTTCATACCTGACAATAAACAGAAATGAACAAATTTACAGAATTAGAAAACAAAGAGTGTTAGCTTCAGGAATTATATTTTTCATAAAATCTAGGTGAGGCAATAGTCTTGTCTGTCATGTGTACACAAATTCTCATGGTTTCACACTTAGGTCTAGCTAGTGGATCTGGTATTCCTATCCAAGACTCAAAGGGATGAGGGCTGTTTTTACAGCTGTTTAAGATAGTAAAGTATTTACTTTAAAATTTAAATTTACTTTAAAAATTTTACTTTAAAAATTAGACTTGGGGACACATGAAATTTCTTTTCTGGTCTGTATTCTGGTAGTGCATCCAAGAACCACTTTGGATAAAAAGCACTCATTGTTTTTCAGTGAGAAACAGCAGAATTCACTGCCTGGATGTGAGAAGTAAACATATTCAATTCCTGATTAACATTTTAACCGTCTTTCCTTGTCACCCCTCCTGTAAATTTCCCCAGCTTCCATCTCTCCTGGAAGTTTGCTTGCCTGGGTCCCAAGGGTCCAAGGCCCAACACTAAACCAACACAATTTTACGTTGGCTCAGACTTCTGAGGAAATTGCTAAATTTTGTGGAGGAAGATGTGTTAGAAAGTCTGTAGAGAGGTAAGAAAGGTAAAATTGCAGACAGAAGTATGACAGTGGGGATACAAATCATTTCTATCTCAAGGATTCAAGAGGAAAACATCAGCACAAAAAGATACATAACCCTAAAGAAAAACAAACATACGAAACCAAAACAAACCAAAACAAAAACACAACACCCCCCCCAAACAAACAAACCAAAACAATAGAGTGCTGGTCAGGCACATTGATCAGTGTCATCAATTTTATCAGTGCCAAAAGATTTAGTGGAAGATGGCAAATTAGTAATGCTAAGCATCCATCCAGGGAGCAGTGGAACTGCTAACCACTCCTAATCCCAGACTTAGTCAACAGTTTATGTCTAAAGGATCCTACATACACAATCAATCCTTTGTATCACTTAGCTAAGATTTCAAAGTTCATCATGCTATTCATCACTTGCCAAGAATCTGTTGCAGCAAGGAATCCCTCAACCTTGAGGAATAACCTTAAGAGGTGTCCCTACTTAAGGGGAGATCCTGGTGTGCAGCCCACTGCTGTATAGGAGAGCTCAATGGGCCCTGGGCTGTCCACTCTTTATGGAGTAAGGCAATTGACTCATAGTCATTTGCATAACAACTACAGAAGTTAGTTTCTTCCAAATTTGGCTCGAGTCAGACATTGACCAGAACCATGGTTAGGTGGATGTCTCATTCAAATTAAACCCTAGCTATTTTATTGTTATCTGTCTCCCCCAAATCCACTTTGAGTTGCATACAGCCATCATGACCAGATGCATCCATTATGATCAACAGTGGTGGTTATCACTTAAATAGGGTCACAGGAAATATAGGTCAGGTTGGAGGCAGGAGAGAACACCTCCACATTCTTGGAAACAGAAAAGAAAAGGAAACCATTAATCAAAGTTGGTGTTTGAGGTTTTTGTTTTTGTTAATTTTTAAATTTTTAATTTATTATAGGATCAAAATAGTCTATTAACTAAATCTGAAAAATTATCATCTCTAAGTAGAAATTGAAAGCAGAAAACAAACAAAATGAAGTGTAACAACTTTGAGTGAAATGTCAATGAAAAAACATTTCCAATAATATAATAACAACCTTTATGGTTTGGGTTTTTATTTTTTTTTTCAGGGAAGCTGGCATCATCCCTGTAGCAAAAATGTTTTGTGAAAAAGAGAAACATGCAGTCCTGATTGTTAGATTGCAGTCCTCATTGTTGAATTGCAGTCCTGATTGTTGGATTGCTTATGGAATTTCTGATTGCTCTGTGTTATAGTCATGTTACAGCTCAGAGAACTATTCTGTTGATAGGTAGTATCACCCTTACACCAGACAATAATGTAAATGTTAATTTCATATTCAGTATTGTCCAGACACTCATGCAAAATGTGTTTGATAAAATAATACCCTTGGTCATTTCTTCATTAAACTTCTTAAGCTTTAGTGCAATGAGGATAATTATACTTCAGCTTAGTGAATAGAAAATGGAGCAGATATATGAGAACAGCTGGAAACCAAACCTTGGCAATAATAAGAAAGAAAGAAAGAAAGAAAGAAAGAAAAAAAAGCCTGTAGTATTCATTATGTGACATTGTTTGCAATGTGACAAACAGACTGTACAAAAGTGGAAAAAAGATTCTAGTGAGCAAAATGGTTATCTCCAGTCCTAGTGGAAATAACTGATTTTCCTGTGGGTAATACTAGAAGTAACTCACAAAAAGCACATCCTTAGTGGAAGGATATTTGCCAAAAAGAACTGAGGAAATATGGTTCTTAAGCAGCATACTTTCCAGTATGACAAAACCAGCTGCCTTTCTTGGAACTAGGGAAGAGGGTAACTAGAAACTGCAAATATTCCTTTCCTTCTCATGACTTTTTCATTATAAACTTCTTAGGAGCCGAACCACCAATATCTTATGATCAAGGCCTCTTATCCTTTCCTTTATTCCATTTTATTCTTTGTGTATTTCTCCATGGAATCTGTAGAAGAACTAATAGATTATATATAAAAAATCTGTGCTTCTTCTGTTAAGGCATTAGTGAGAAGAGTAGTGCTGGAGATGATCATAAGAACATCAACATGCTTAGATTGAGGGATGGTAATCAATTTCTTTAGACTTATATATTCTGGGAAGTTCCAGTATAATTAGGAAGCAAATGTTCTGTTTTGCCGTAGCGAAATTTATATTTTGTTCACATGTAAAAACACACAGAAGAAAGACTTGCAAGAAGAAAAGACTACAAAGGAAAAGATGGCATAGTTTTATATGGCTGATATTTTTTGACAGAAATTATTCTCGTAGAATTGGACATTGAGTTTGAAACAGGGAAAAAACTGCACTTTTGCAACTGTTGTATCTAAACCCAACTTCTCACAAGACCACTCTTCCAGCAGTTGCTTATGTACATAACTTTATGTAAGTAACTCTACATCTATCTTCACCAGTGACAGTTTTCTAGGTTAATAAAGTGTCACCACAAACTCTTTTTGTTAAAAGGCACTCATTATAATGAAACTAAGTATTCCACTGCCTTAGAAGCTTACTTTTTCATTCATGGAATTAAGTGCTCTTTTAAGTAAAGAGGATATGCTTCATCTCTCCTTAGGCAATACATGGCCACATAAGATTCAAACAAAATATTTCAATCTAATGGAACATCAGATGCTGTATTACACTGAAATTCCTACAGAAGTGTATACTTGCAGCATCTTCTTTTGAATCAAATGCATTTTTCATTATCCATGTGTCTAGAAAATACCAGTATAAATCTATAATATCCAGTAGAATCTATAATATCAATAATAATCTGAAGTCCAAAGTCATTACTCATTAGATCATTGAGACAAAGGAATGTAAAGTTCAATCATTACCTGTTTTATTCGATAACATTCAAGTGATCAAGTAAAATACTTTTGTTCCAGCTGCCTAAGTAACACTTGTAAAACTGCAAAATAATGACTCTCTACAGCTTTTTATCCACTCAAGAGAACAAAACACTAGTTAGGATGTGTGACATACTGGAAGGTGAAACAGTGGACATGCAGGGAGACTTGTTGTTAGTACATGGTGAGGGGGAAGGATTAGAAACAAGCTAGGAATCCACGGAACGTGATCTTGGATCAACTGAACCAGATGTCATAAAGGTAGACTGAAGGAGAAGAAAGGAAGGAGACAAGGTTAAAAAAGACAAGAGAATAATTATAGACATTAAGAGGGATTGTTGCAAATGGAGAAGCCTGAATATACTAATATGTTTGTTTCTACAGAACAAAGAACAGGAATCTGTAGGAAGCTAGGTACAGTGGATTTTACTAACAATGAAATAATTTGCTTTCTGTTTAACATTATACTGCCTTACCAGTTCTGAGGTGTTACAGCACTTATTTCCTGATCTTTCTATGACAATTCACTGACCACTCCTGATAACTAGTAGTTTTATCAAACTAAATTCTTTGTATTGTTTTTTATTTTTTAAAGTATAACAGAATTAATACATCTGGATATTTATTGTATCGATTTCTTATATCCTGCATCTGTGATGAATCATGTCTAATACTGAAGATTATTTTATTTTGGAAAACGTTACTGTAAACAGTAAGGTATAAAAATCACAATAATTAGAGAGAAAGATAAAAGATCCACTAAATCACCTAATGAATTGCACTAGTAATGCACCACTGATCCCTGCAACATCTGATAGAATTTTTCTCAGAGCAGTAATAACAGTCCTGAGCAAATCAGTTTCTGTAACTGCCTTAGGAAGTTAACCCAGATGTTAAGATTTCTCCCTGTCAGGAAATTCTATACTCCTCACTCCATTTTTTGCTGCCCTTTGTTTTAGTCCATTATTTCTTATTAGCCTTCATTTATCACCTTAAATCATTCCACTTTCTCCTTGGAGTTTAGTCTCCTCAATAGTTGTAGTTGATGTGAAATCTCACTCTTTTCTTAGAGCTAACTCCTCAGAAGTCATTCTTTTTACTCTTCTGATAGTAACTGCTTTCTTGTACTCTGAACCCTGTCTAAATTGTCAATGTGATTCTGTAAAGTGGTCCTAATGACCAAAAAGAATATTTCAGCTGGAGGAGATAATTTTAGTTCTGTGTTAGAAATATTCCAATGAAGAGCCACCAAGATGACTAAGGGGCTGAATCATCTCTTATATGAAGAAAGGCTGAAAGAGCTCAGATTGCTTGAGAAGGGTGTTGAACCAGATGACCTTCAGAGATCCCTTCCAACCTTAACCATTCTGTGATTCTATACCTTTATAGAAGACCAAAAGCATGCTGTCCATTTCCTAATACAAATATACACATTACTTGTACAGACATTGAAGATTTTTCATGTTTATTCATTCCAAATCTCTCATTCCTATTTTCATACTGAATATCAGTGTTTCAGAAGAGATAATTATGTCCTAATGTCTTATTTTCTGGACAAACTTTAAAGTGCTTTCATTTCTGATTTTCTGCATTTCTTTTAATTTTATTGCTGTTACAATGACATTTGCAATGTTACTTAAATTATCATCAACAAACTTTTATGATCAAGTTCTATTTCACATTTAAAAACCAAACTCCATCTCTGAGCAGTGAAACAGGGGAGATCTTATAATGTTCATCCAAGAACTACCAGATGAGACTAAAGAAGGGGCAGGAGACAATGAATCCATGTCATCTTTTGCACATTCCTGATCTTTGGTTGTCCCAGGACCTGAATGCCAATGTGCACACAAAGCAGAATTTAAATGTTTTCTTCGGCAGTTACAAGGAAGATCATTTTAACGGGAGAACCACAGCATGAGAGAAGAACATGTTTCTTAGCAGAGAAATTTACTACTTTCTTACTCCATAAAATGTATATAGCTTGTTGACAGATCTGCCAGTTCTTTGTCTTCTCTCTCTCTAACCATTTTCTTGACATTTAGAGCAGGTAAAATATCATATACCCTGTTTACTGTGTATATATTTGAAAAATCCACAACTACTTGACATATAGTGTTTTGCAAAGAGGCATTCATTCTTCTTTGTGATTTGCAGCTAGCTTCTCTTTATTTTTATTTCTGTGTTAATCTTCCCCACTATCATATTGTTTAATTTTTTAAGAGTCTGCAGCTTAATGTTATTTTCTATGTTCCTACTGATCTAAATTGGCCTCTGTTGTCCTTTTCTCTCTTCATAATTCTCTGGGATAAAATTCAGTTAAGGTCTTTCCAGATATTTCTAAAATCAAAGCTGAAGCCTCCTGGAAAATTTTGTAATTAATTATATTTAAAAATCAATTCAATTAATTAAAATATTAATATTTGGAGACTCATACTTTGTTAAAAGCATTTGTATAAAAATATTTATTTTCTTTCTAGTATTTTACTTGTTCTTCTTTCCTATATGCATTTGTCTGCTCTTTCTCTAGCTGGTAGAAATAAACATCTATACTACCAGAAATAGGGGTGCTTTTTAGTCCAGTGTTTCTCCCATGCAGATACTGACTCCACAACAGGAAAAGACACAGGTCCCTGCAGGCTCCTCTGGACCCTAATTTCCAGAGAGAGAAACTTGGACACATTTTCCATAGGGTAACCATAATACATTCCAGAAGATCATTCATTTTCTTTTCAAGCTGGTCTGTAAGTTGCCTGATACATATCATGATATATTTATTTGGCATTGTGCCGGTGTTCTCTCCCTGGACAATATTTTACCCTTTCTTCTCTAGCTGACCATAAAACATATCAGCTTAGATTTCAGCCATAATTGTGGTTTGGTTTTTTTTTTTTTCAGATCCAGCCTATTTTTACTGACAGTTATTATCCTGTCTCACTTTCCCCTTGCTAACAATTTCTTTCTCATCTCTAATCATTTTTAGTATATATTGTTGGAGGGCTTCCCTTGACATTGCCTTCTTCAGAAGCATCAAAAGCAGCTTATGTAAACATAGATACACTAGTCTTTTTAAGGCATTGATAAAGCTTGTTAGAAGAGATTTATACTTATATTAAAACTCTCTCAAAATAAAAATGCAGTATTCTCTAACAGATTTGAGAACTGACTGCTATCTCCCAAATATTCACCAATGAAATCATCATCAAAGGGTGGTTTCCCTGGGTTCCAGAGCACTAAATACACTTTCAGAGTTGTCCAGGAAAAAAAACACAGTAACAAAAAACTTCCTGATGCCAAAAGACTGATAGAACGGTAGAGAACAAAGAGAACAGAAAAGTCTTACTGAATGAATTTGAACAAATTTAGCAAATCAAACAAAATTAATCATAGAAGATCAGATAAAAAGCCATATATTTAGGAGCAACTAATGCAAACTAATGGAGTATGTATTCTGGAAGTCCCTAATTAGCCATTCAATTGAACATGAATTGCTAGGGCAGTACCATAGCTATGTGAATAAATGTCATGTTTATTTTAAAACAGTGAGAAAAAGTATGAAATTTATCACATCACTGACAATATAGTATGGAAAAATTGTTCTGGAGTTGCCACTTTCAAAAAGATGCTGAGAAACAAGAGAAGGTGAGGAAGAATGGGAAGATAGCTTTTTGTTGATAAAAATAAGTCATCCTGTTTAGCATATTAAAAAGAAATTAATGTTTCCTTGCATTTTCCAAATACATCCATGACCAGAAAACTCTAATACTAAAGAGGTTTTTCTCAAAATACAAAATGTAATAGTGAATACATCAAACCAACAGGGAAGCACAAGTAATCACTTCGATAATAATAAACATGAGAAACCTTTGGCTTTGTGCATCTCCAAAATCACCAAGCTTTGTGTATATATATATATATATATATATATATATATATATATATATATATATATATATTATAAAAGAGAGTTTAATGGTTCCATGCTTACTTTGGGGAGCAGTGAGATGTCTCTCTGGATGTTCACAGTCAGCTGCTCTCATAGTGAATATGATGAGAAAGCATAGAGGTTTAGCCTGAAGGATCAACAAAAGGGCAAAGCAGACAAGCTCTTCACATCCGAGAGTCTGGAATTAGACCATGTAGTTCTGAGTCACACCTTGATAGCAGTGTTTACTGCAAGTGAGGATTTGATTGTGCTTTGCTTATGTTGAGCTTGGACTGCCAGATGGAGGTGATGATAAATGCATAGGTATTTCAGTTCTGCTTTATTCTACTCATTCCATAACCAGTTTTCCATCTTCCCTCTATATTCACTTCCCATTATCGCTGACTGCAACACTCTATGCTCTACTAGCTTCTATATTTGAAGGCTCATATTGCTTTGATATTATTTTGATTTTTATCTTTATTTCTCATTTACAGATATCACTATAATTTTTACTCTTTGTTTTCCATATAGTTTTGAAAGATCTAGTCTGTCTATCAGCCTGGATGCCTTACATACCAGCTCCCATTCTTGTCACTTCCCATCTCTCCCTGTATCTTTCTCCAACTCACACGATAACTCTTGTTAACAAAACAGAGATTGTGTTGTGTGCCCAGAAAGCATGTTAAGATTTTTTTTTAAGAATTTTTGTACTGAAATTCATTTTTTATTCCAAACAAAAGAAACTGTCATATTTCTAAAACAGGTAGCATATGATCATGGGAAAAGATATTTTTTTTAAAGAATGTTATCCATAAAGATAGACTTATTTTTCTGCAGCCATGCTTATGTGTGGAAAATGGAACATGGAAAATGCACTTATTTCTGTTCTTTATTGCTGTAACATAACAAGCAGTTCATCGACCTGCAAGTTAGACAACCTTACTGGACCTAGCTGTCTGGCCTATGTGAAAAAATAAGGAAATTAGCAGCCAGGGGAAGTAACTAGCAGCTTAATGCAAAAATAGCATTATAAGGAGATTAAAAGTGATGAATAAAAAACACATTCATAATACTCACCTACCAGTCACCTACATACAAAGCTGAACTACCATCCTTGTTAATATTCCAATTCAAAAATCAAGATATTTGGTTTTCCTTTTGTGTTGGGCATGTGCTCAATCGCTTGTGAAATCAGCAGCACTTCAAATTTGATTATTGTGTTTTGCTTAATAAAGATAAATTTAAGAATATGCTTAAAAGTTATGATTGAACTGAGGTCTAAGACTTGATTCACAAGTTTCTCCTAGTGTCTGAAGATTCTCACTGACTTAAAAATGGTAGGCATTACTGATAATGGAAGACTGTGTGCATGTCTCAATTGTCTCTATGTATAAGTCAGAAAAAAATCATCTGAATATTCTGAAGTGAAGAATTTTCAAAACAGAAGAGATCAGGTAAAGGGAAGATAAGAAATTTTTATTGAAATAGAAGAAAAAGGAAGACTGTAAAAGCAAGTCTGCCACTACATAAATCAGTGGAGACTGCCTTTGAGATCTAGGTCACAACCATATCTAAGAAAAATACGGAATGGAACAGTATCTTTCCTCTTTCCATAAGACAGAGTTTTCTTTTTCTTTTTTATTACACAATTTAATATTAATCTTTTAGAGTGGGAAGTTTTGCTTACTCTCTGCCAAGACTAGGGGAAAAAAAAGGAAAGCTTTTATAACTTTCCATCTGAAATCGTGTGAGGTATTCAGTAAGTTTAAACAACATGTGAAAGATGGATTCCCAAGTTTGGAAAGAAATTTAAATACTGTTCATGAATCCTACTGTGACTTGTCATGTGTCCCGGTATATTTGAGTTTAAATTTGATAGCCTGATTAAGTAGAATTACCAGTTTTGTGTGGCTCAAATGAGTATGCAATGCTATATTATCACTATTGCTTCCAAAAAACACTAATAATTCTCCTAGAGTCTTCAAACTATCTTCTTGTTGTAAATTAGAACTGGGCAAATAAAGAGGAAAGGAAAAGTTTCTTAAAAAAAAAAAAAAACAGAACAAACAAAAACCTTGATTTTTCTCTTCACCTCCTATAGGTTTTATTTCTGAAAATATTCTAACGATAAAATTTCACTAGTAAAAATGTTTAGAGACAATAAATCCTTATGGGAAGCGTTTTGCAAGAATTCCATTTTAAATTAACATGAACAGTATATGTGTGAGAAATGGTTTATGCTTAACCAGTCTTTGCACAAAACTATTTATCTGCTCAATCATAGCTATGAAATAGAAAATAAGCTTTGAAATATCACAATCAATGCAAAAAACAGTAAAACACAAAGTGGAGAGTAAGTCCCCAAAGTTATGGTCTGGCCTTAGATATGTTACATAAGGAGAAAAAAACTGAAAACTAATTTAATCTATTATTTCCCATGAATTCTTACTGCAACTCTATAATTTCTAAGCCTTTCTCCAGATGCATCTATATCCTTTTATCTGGTTTGAGTCGTGCTTTTTTTCTAGTTAGTTAACAAAGATATCAGCTACTAAGATCTGTGTTGAATGTCTCAGCTGAGAAATGTTTGAGAATACAACTTAAATTAAGGCAATGTGCACTGTGGGGAAAAGATGCCTGTTTTTACTGCCCTTCCAACTATATGTTTTATATATTTGCAAAACTAGCTTACAACTGCAGCAGTATAGAACTCATGGTAATAAAAACTTTAGGGCTTACAAAATGTCATAAAAAGCTCATGGACTATTTCTAGAAAAATAATGAATTATTTATGAAGCAACTTTCAGAATTAGGTTTTCTGTCCTGCTTCCATTTATATTATATGTCTCAGGGTCATCAATTTCAGTTTACTTTAACTTATGAATTATAATCTTTCGCTTTTGCACTAGAAAGTAATAAACTTTGGGAACAGTGTCAAATAAAAGGAAGTCAACCATTTATGGCATATATGTAAGATATGCTTATTAGTTAAACACAGACATTTAAAAAGAGGAAAATTTTAAGTGTCCACAGCTTCAAGGCAGCTTAAAATTTATGAGAGCTTTCTTAAATGATTTATTCCAGTTTCATCTGAGAATTAAAGTTGAATAAACATTTTGCAGCTATTTTTTTTTTTTTTTTTCCCCTGGACAAAATCATCTTCTTCTGTTTGAAAATTGAGTCACGATATGTGGGTTCCTGTGGTGGGTTGACTTTGGCTGGATGCCATGTGCCCACCAAGCTGCTCTATCACTCCCCTTCCTCAGCAAGAGAGAGGGGATAAAATAAGAGGAAAAAAACCCTCATGGGTCAAGATAGAGGCAGCTTAATAAAGAAAAACAAAGGCTGTGTGCGGAAGCAAAGAAAACTCAAAAGATTTTTCATGTACCTCCTATCAGCAGGTGATGCCCAGTGACTTTCTGGGAAGCAGGGCCTCAGCATGTGTAGCTGTTGCTCCAGAAGACAAACACCTTAATAATGAATGCCCCCTCCCTCTCCTCCTTTCTCTTAGCTTTTACTGCTGAGCATGATATCATATGACATGGCATGATGTCAAATGGTATGTCATATGGTATGGATGTCAGCTGTTCTGTCTATGTCCCCTCCCAACACCTTTCTCACCCCCAGCCTACTGGCCTATGGTGGGCAGGTTTGGAAAGACAGCCTTGATGCTGCACCATCACTGGTATTGTGCACTAGCAAAATGATTGGTGTGTTATCAACACCATTCTAGCTACAAATACAAAGTACAGCTCTATAAGCGCTGCTATGAGGAAAGTTAACTCCACCCCTGCCAGACCCAATATGGTTCCCTAATAAGAAAAATAAAAGGTTGTGCGCAAAAGACTTCCATTACATCAGCATATTAATAGAATCGGCAGAGTTTCTGTGGACTAAAATGTTAGCACCTCACATACTGTTGGTCATATCAATCACAGTCCATCCTTACAGCCTAGACATGCTCATCAAAAACTGTTGTTCTTCTCTAGCAGAGCTGTAGCACCAAGTGCAGGAATATCCCCATCAGACACAGGCCAAACACTAAACACAGATTTAGAAGACATCTTCATTGTTGAAAAGTTAGCATCTCTATGTATGAGGAAGATTTCAAGTTGTGTTTTTGAACCATCTGAAGGAAGTTAGTGAAGGACTGGGGGATGAGGGAAGCCTGAACTGGAAGAGAAACAGTGCTTCTTAGTGTTTGTGAGCTGAAAGAACACATTCATCAGCTTTGCAGTGGGAGTGGAAGAAGGGTTTCTATTTGAAATTTAGTGTAGACATGTATCTTAGATCATCTGTCTAGACTCCCCTTATAGAAAATGAAGAGCAATTACAACTTGCCTCATTCTAAGAGACATGACTACATTTGGTCAGATGAACTATATAATAGATGCACATCTTTCTCTCAGTTGAACAGAAACTGAGCTTAGGGCAGCTATCCCAGTTGTAGATGTATAAAGCCAAATGAGAGCTGTGCTGCCTAGGGTCTTCACCTTCAGAGTATACATAAATTTATAAGTTGTCTTTCAGGATCAGATCAAAATTATTTTCTAATAATCTCCAGCAATTGTGCAAACTGTAGCATATGGTAATGAATCATCAATTGCTGACTTCTGTTGAGACAATGCACATATAAACAACATAGTATTTTGCACTTCTGAAAAGATCAGTGCTTAAGATCTATTCAAATAATAAAAGATGTTGGTAATAAAACAATGGAAATACATCATTGAATAATGTAAATTTTATGGGATGTATGTAAAATGTTCCTGGTATGAGTTGGCTAAGGACAAGCCCAGCTCTTCAGAATTCCATATAGTTTATCTAGTATCACTGGCCAAAATATTTTTTTTTGACTCAAAATATTCTCATCTATCTGTCTCAATGAGAAAATATCAGCTTATACAGCACTGAATAGAATGCAGAAAGAAGCTGAATTGTCTAGCTCAAACACTGAATTCTCTGACTTCTAGTTAATGTTACAGTAATTTACCTAAATCAATCTAGGTGTTGTAAAGTCATTATCAGAAATGGAAGAAGGGGGTGAGGGGAAAAGCAGCCAGGAGTTAAAAACCTGTTACTAAGCTTAACATAGCCAACTTTCCTGCTGAACACAAGATTGAATTTCTCATAGTAATAATGTGCTCTTTAACAAGAAAAGCAAGCTAGACGTGGGAGGAATCATAGAATCATAGAATATCTCAAGTTGGAAGGCACCCATAAGGATCATCAAGTCCAACTCCCTGCTCCTCTCATACTACCTAAAACTAAAACCTGGCTAAGAGCATCATCCAGATGCTCCTTGAACTCTGACAGGCTTGGTGTCGTGACCACTTCCATGGGAGCCTGTTCCAGTGTCTGACCACCCTCACAGTGAAGAACTTTTTCCTAATGTCCAATCTGAACTTCCCCTGACACAGTTTCTTTCAATTTCCTCATGTCTTATCACTGGTCACCAGAGAGAGGAGATCAGCACCTCCCCCTCCACTGCCCATCTTGAGGAAGTTGTAGACCACAATGAGGTCACCCCTTAGCCTTCTCTTTTCCAACCTGAACAAACCAAGTGACCTCAGTTGCTCATCCTAAGTCTTGCACTAGAGGCCTTTCACCATCTTGGTCATCCTCCTCTGGACACATTCTCATAGTTTGATGTTGTTCTTTTATTGAGGCACCCAAAACTGCACATAGTACCTAAGGTGGGGCCGCACCAATGCAGTGTAGAGTGGGACAATCACCTCCCTCGACCAGCTAACGATGATGTGCTTGATGCACCCCAGGACACGGTTTGCCCTTTTGGCTGTCAAGGCACACTGTTGACTCATGTTCAACTTGCCATCAATCCAAAACCCCAGATCTCTTTCTGCAGAGTTGATCTCCAGATTCTTATCGCCCAATTTGCATGTATCACCAGGATTATCCCATTCCAGGTGCAGAATCTGGAACATGCTCTTGATAGATTTCATACAATCGGTGATTGCCCAGTTCTCTAGTCTATCCAGATCTCTCTGTAAGGCCTCTCTAGCCTCGAGGGAGTCCATAGATCCCCCTAGTTTAGCATGATCTGCAAACTTACTTAATGTACATTCAATTCCTGCATCCAGATCATTTATATAGGAAAGGCACATAAAAGGGAATAAAAGGAATAGAAATAAAAATTCTTGCTTGATAAATGTTATTTTTAAATGTCATGAAAAGTGAAAATTTTGGTCCTTTGGTTAAGGAATACAGAAGAATTTAGTTAATTTATAAATGTAATTACTGGTGATATTAATTTCATTCATGTCTTCAGTTATTTCAGTGTACATTTGCATGTACATACTATTTCAAAGTTTTTGCTATGCTTTTTTTTTACTCTTAAGAAGGATGGGACAATCAATGCTAAAAGTTCTGTTTCAAACTGAAGTTACCATGGTATATTTACATGTTTACTCCTGAAACAAGAGAATCAAATACCATATAGAGTTGGCAAGCCACTTCTCCAGGGAACTCAGGACAACATGAATATTCAGTTCCCAAGAAAAAAATCTTAAAATTTTACTTGAATCAGACAGTAAAACTTTTTTCTACTATCTTAAATTAGTTTTTCACCTGGAAGCTTTTAGGTAACCAAAACTTTCCAGGAATAACATCGTTCCAAGTTAATAACTTACTCATACACCCACTAAAAGAGTTAACTATAATAGTGCTCAATGATTATCCCTGTTGGAACCATGTATCCTGACTGCAGCTTGTCAAAGAACATTTCAAATAGTGTTAAACTGCAAAGTCCTTTCAGTCTGATGTATAAAGAGGGTTGTCTAGTCATAAAAATGGTGTAGCACATGTACATACTATGGTATTCCATGGCTCTGCATTAAAATATCAATCCATCTCCATTATTAAAAACAGGTAGAAATATTTCCTAAATTTCATATGGACATACAAACACTATAATCATGAACAAAGTTATATTTTCTTTTTATATCACCCTTCAGAATTACAAATTATGTTTTTATCCCTTCACATTGATGAATTACTAGAGCATATCACATCAACAGGAAAAGTCTTACAATTTCATCTACTTGATTTTTTTAAAAAGTTTGAGTTCCCTTCCACCCCTGAATATTTCCCAGTATAGAGCCCAGAAAATCAGATGAGAAGTAAACACCATTTTGAAGTTCATGTAATGTAGGGTCTGTCAACTTTACTTTGCTCTAACACTCTCTTTGATATCCATTGCAACTATAGAATCTGAAATCTACGAACTGCACAAATTTACTCTGAACTTTTGTTACACCCTGTAATTACTTTAGGCTATGTCATCAATGGCTCCAGATGAGCTCTCCAAAATATTTATTTTTTAAATTCTGGCAAGCACATAGAAGTTTGTTTACAGTATAGCAGATTAGGCTTTAGACGGGGTTTTCCAAAATCTGCATATTCAATCACTATTTCTTCACTCTCTGATACACTGCCAAAATGTCTCTAAGCCATAACTAAAGAATTCTAATGACACTGTCAACCTGTTGCATATAACTGACAGTTTTAAACTTTATGTTCTGAGAAACATTCAATAGTTTTTGCCATACCGCTTCCCAATAATATCTATTTTCATGTTTCTGGATGATGTGTTTCAGCCAGCCTCCCATGTGCCAGGTTAATCAAAGCTGCAATATAACCTATAGTTAAATAGAGAATTATATGACATAGATTTCGCCATCTGGCATAGGAGTTTGATCTTTTCTAGATGTTCTAAAATTTTCTGAAATTATTTGTCAACCAAAAATATTTCATTAGATAGCTGTTATGCAGTCATGATACTCTCCATTATATGAAAGTATATAAAAAAAAGTACTAAAATTCAGGCTATACACACTTTGGGCACATCTGTACAATTGAGTACAAAGACATTTGTAATGATTCCAAAATAACTAATGTATGTGGCAACTTAGTCCTACAAACACTATAGCTACATTTGAATAAAACCATGCTAAAGTCTCTAAATCTAATCTGGAGGGAAATCTTAGAAGAGTACAGCACAATTTCGTATTCACAATAGCGATAAGTAGATTGTTCTCAGGTAGGAGCTGATCCAGACATTATTGTACAATGCCATTAATACATACCAGCTCTTCACTAACTCAGAAATTTTTCTACCATACTTCACTGTTTAGACATGTCTTCTGACATCATTCTGAGTTGACAAGAGGAATTAAAAAGATAATGTGGTCTGAAATGCTTGTTAAAGTGAGGACCTTGGGTCATAAAAATAAAATAACCCTTTGGATTTCAACAAAGCTATATTATTTGAGTTCTGTCACTCACTGACTGAAAGAGCATATCTATTTAAGGGTTTATTTTAATTTTCATTACAATATACGAGGAATGTTTTGCTCAGGAATCCAAAATTAGAAACAGGTCATGAGTGCTTTGTACTAGCATAATGTGTTTTACTACAGTACATTTTGGGTAATCATGTACTCCAAAAATGGAATATGATAAATTTCTGGAATTTTTTTTGGTATGTTTTTAGTAATTTGAAATAGATTTATATACAAGAAAAACATTTGCCTTTTGCAGCAAAGAATTCAAGGTCAGTTTTCAAAATAATACAAATGCCTAAAGTCACAGAGAGATACCTGTTAAGATTATTCAACATAAAACTTGTAACTCTCAAGGACTCTACTGAAGATCTCAGTGAGTGCTCATCTGCTCTTATAGGTACCTCAATTTCTTTAAATCTGGCTGACAATTCTTAAATATTCCTCTGATCATGCCTATGCACATTGTTCACAGAGAAACTGTGACAAACTTATTTAATAATAGATTTTTTGAAAAGTATACCTAGATCTATTCTCTTAATTTATGAGAATTTATTTAATCTCCACAATAAAGAAGGTCAATAGATCAGTCAAGTACCCTTGGCTCTGGTCTCCTTACACTGCCAGACTGGTAGTTCTTCTCTGACTATACAACACTGACCCCTAGTTCTGAGTGATCAGAGAAGACACTGAAACAAAATAATAAAAAAATGAACTGTATAATGGGGGAAGAAGGGTAAGCTTCAGGCAGAAAGACTTGAGTGGGAAGTTGCTTTTGTTCCAAGAACCTGGCATTCTGATGAGCCATTGGTGCTTGAACAACTCATGACTGATTGTGCACAGAAGCAGACAAGTCATTTGAACTATGAGTTGGCCATCTAGGAAGAAAATCTGAATACAGATATGCTCGGATGCTTGACTGCAGTGAGGGGTCCCTCAGCTTGCCAAGTACATACACTGTAAACAAATGGTACTGAATGCAAACACATGATGAAATCTTATTATCACCTCTAACGTATAAAATTTCTTCAGCTGGACAGATGGATTAATCCAATCAGTATATTTTACCTGAACCTAAGATTGTGGAGACAAGAGCACACTAACTAACTAAATAAAATCAGTCCTCACTGCAATTGTTAAATTATCAGGCCAATTATTTACACTGTCATCTGTGTGTCAAATTACATGATAAGTAAGTAGCCAGAAAAGCAAAGGAAGGAATCCTTTGTTTTTATGCTTCTTCTACCAGCATGCATATCTTATTTCTACTAAATCATTTACAGATTACTTTCCAGTTGTCTACAGAAAGCTCTAGATATTTTTATGTATCATTAAAGAACCTGATGACCTATATCCACATGTGATGGGGGAGTCCCATGGGCTCAGTTAAATCTCATATTATTACCTACTTTAACTCTACAATGTACTTGAACTGAATCTGTTACACTACTGCCTTTTTCCCATCAGGCATATGACATGTTCAAGTATATGAATGCAATCAGCTAAATGCTGCTTATTTTTTGACAGTTGTTCTCTGACAGAACATGAGTAGTATTTGCTGAACTGAAGAAACTACAGTTACAAGTCATAGATTGTGCTTTAAAAATAAATAAATAAATAAATAAATAAAGTATGGTTTCAGCTATACCAATTTAGTGTAGATTAATTGTCTGTTTTTAATCTGGAACCTTTACAAAGTTCTCAATGTCCATGCTGAGGTAATTAACATAAGAGCTTCAGCATTTGGTCCTCAATCCAGATTATATTTCTAACTGTAAACTTCCACTAATGAACTTTTAAAAATCCATTTGACTCAGAAAAATATAGTACATTGTGCAGGACCCTGAACTCCTTCTTCTGGCAAAATGCCTTATGAAAATAATGAAAATGCCTGAAGAAAAGATGCAGTGATGGACCTCTTAGCTACATATAGCAGAAAACAAATATAATTCCTTTGAAGAATTTTATTGACATGGAAAAAATAAATCACAAAGCTAGTATTCATTGCATGTCTACTTTCTATTGATAGAATTAATCCTACTTGTGCAGGAGGGAGGAGCAGGGATGGGTAATTCAATAGCCTATCTTTATTTTTGTACACAAGATACACTTTATTCAGAGCTTGTTTTCCTTGGCTGAAACATGGCTTTGCCCAGTAACTGGTGTTATTAGACTGTATTTCTTTTCTCACTTACAAATATTTTATCCAGATCACCAACACATATTTTATCCAGCTCACCACAAGCTTTAAGACCCCAGAGGGACCTAAAACATCTAAGAGCTTTTGCAAAAATAGATGCCTCAAACCAAACAGTACCTCAACAAATAAGTTATTTGAAGTTGATTTCTCTCAAAAAGAAGCTCAGTTTTCAAGGTGAACCAACATTTTAAAAACATGTTATGAGTTCATCATCAAACTCAAATTCATAAAGTCTCTAACATCTCTGTAAAAATGGGATAAATTTGCTCTTGTCTTTGATCTGAGACTTGCAAATAATTATATTTATTTCATCTTTTTCCATTTTGCAAAAATATATTCTTTCTTTCTGTGTAACTAAGACACCTAAAATAGATACAATTATTTTCATTGCATAAATTTCAGAAGCACTTCACTATAACTGTACATCCTTGCCTTCCCCTAACATCATTGAAAATGTCAGACTTTATCTAAAGTAATACTAGTTAACTAATGTTTCAAGAGTATAAAAGGGAAAACAAGTTATTTTTGTTGACAAATTTTATTTCTCCTGGGGAAGAAATGAAGTTGGATCATTTAGGGAGGAAATTTATTCTGTCTTTTTCATGGTGATATAAGGGTACAAAATAATATGACTAAAAGTAAATGATCTATTCTGCCCTAAACAAAAACATAGGAGAACCTGAACTAGAAGAAGGCATTGAACAACATTTTTTTTTTTGTGCACAAGAGATCAAAGAAACAAAGGGACTGCATGGTTAAAACAGTCCACGCAAGAAAAACCCTCAGCTGATCCTCTTGTGAAGAAGACAGCATCTTCAGTGCGTATAGAGGCAATCAGATGAAATACAGGAAGTGGCTGGCTTTTTTTCCTCTGGCAGAGCAAGTGTGTCATACAAGAACAATGATTTTATTCCTCTAAAATAAAAGGAGTCAGTCTTGCTCAAGGAATCATGAAATGCTTTATTTAACCTACTGTATTTATTTTGGCAAAAGCTGTTAGCATTTTCCAAACATGGAATTCTTCATAATAGATCAAAAAAGGTCCATACATCTAAGATAACATGTTTGCAAAGATCTGAGTGACCTCACTCATCTGATTAAAAAATATTTGTAAAATTAATTTCTTCATACATATCAGATTTAATATGTATTACTTAACAGGATTTCAAATTTGTAATTGTTTTGTGGCAAGCTGAATTTGCAAAAAAAATATTTCTTCTGAACAAAAGAAATAAATAAGGTGACATTTCTCTCCTTCAAGGTAGAATAACCTACACTTCAATCAGCATTATAGGTTTTTTAAACATGTCCTGAAAAATTCCAAAGAAAACCATGTTTTGTTGGATACCAGCAACATACAAGAAACACAGAAAAGTAAAGTAAGGGAGACCCCTTGTGGCCTGATTGTCGTCTAATAAAAACTCTATTCAGAGGTTCTGATATCGATTATAATATATAATGGAAATAATTATATCTTCTATAAGCAAGTGTGATAAATAGTACTCAAACAGTCTTAAATGCTTCATAAAATCAATATATAGATTTTTGGCATAAATCAGCATATCCTGTTTTTACTCATGGAATATCTATGAATGATGAAATACCTACTTCTCTTCAGTCTTTAAAAATAAGAGTGCTATCTCTCAGATAATTCATAGTCTAAAATTTCTCATTGATGTTGTTAACTGAAAATGAAACACATCCTTCCACTTACAGGTTATTTTGATGATAAAAATAGTAATTTTTAGGTGGATTTTTAAATTGAACTGTCTTCTTGAAGCTGTAAGTTAAAACATTGCTCATTAAAAATATACAAATAAAACTTTTTGGATTTTCTATACAAAACCATGTGTGAAATTTTGCTCAGATACATACCATAAAAACATGGTCATTGACAAATATTCTCTTCACAAAATACTTATGAACTGGAAAAACAAAAACGAAAACAAAAAACAAAAACAAACAAACAAACAAAACAAAACGAAACAAAACAAAACAAAACAAAAAAAAAAAACACCCAAACAAAACAAAGACAATCTTTTGCCTGACTACTTGTCTGGTAAAGTAGATTGCCCTCAAGATGAATTCATAAGCAATGGGAAAGTGAATTCATGACTTTATAAGATGAGGAAGTGTCTTACAGATAAAGAATAACTATCATCCTATCTCAGTTAAGAGAAAAATTATAAAAGCCTGGTGGCAGTCAGAGATAAATGCCTTAGCACTGCTAAGCTAAAGTTACAGCTGCTCGAGATTTCTGAGCAATTTGATCTTCTCCTGGGGGGAATGAGAGCACCAGAGGAATAAGCCACTCTGCTCTTAGCTAAAACAGTCAGTCTCTACATGTCTTTCCTCTGTGGTCTTGTTGTAGTTAATTTAATACAGAGAGGAGCAGCAAATCACAGGTGAGAGAGACCTTGTACAAAGCACAGATGTCTTCTGACGAAGTTTCCAGTCACATCATTAACATTCCCCTCAACCCATATTGAAGAATTTGAGTTATTTTCATAAGTAAAACATTTTAATACAAACAAACAAACAACTCATGACTTGGTTCCTAAGGAAACTATGCTAACTCTTTCTTTCTTTGCTGTATAGAACTATTCTGAGAAACTTGGCTGTTGTTGCTACATAGGCCTGAAAAAGAAATACATAACTTAAACAGGCAGATCACCCAATGTATTATGTCACCACCAAAGTACTTACATTGTACCCATAATCATGTTATAACTCAGTCACAAGGAAAATAAACTGGCTTGGAAGCATAAGACTAGACGGAAATGGAAAGATTGGCTTCTGAATTAGTACGTCAGTTACTACTCTATGAGAACCAGGGCTTTTCTTCAAGATCATCTCTATGAGACTTCTTCCTTCTTTATTAATGCCAGGGAGCTACTCTGTTGTGAAGCTCCAGCCCCCATAAGCACCTTGGCTAAGCCCAGCCATTGACCCTGTGGCACCAAGCCTGGGGCAGATCCACAGCTCTTGCAACTCTCAGAGCCTCATTACAGTCAACCAGGAACACACTACACATATGAGCCAGGAATTATTTCTAACACAATAAATATTTTAACAGTCCACATTATCTAATTATTACAGAAAGGCCCATTAAACATCCTCCTAAATCTGTTGAAGAGAAAATCCTGCTTATATTCTACCTTTTTTCTTTCCTAGTGTTATGTCCCCCCATTCACTATTTCTCTGGGGCATTTTCTGTTGACTATTTCAGCTTTCCTCAGGAAGGATGGTGCACGGGGACCTGGTCATGTTGCTGGTGCCCTGTGGTCCCTGATGGGATGATTGGGGCACCTGCAGCAGGTATGGCCCCCTTGACCAGGGCCTTGCTTGGGACTCTGGGGGTACATTTCTTCTCTGTCTCTGCCATTTCCTTCTGTGGACTGTTTGGGAGAGGGTGGCAGGTGCCCCTCCATCCCGTGACACAAAGGGTAGGTGCTCCCCCCTGTTTGTCTGCTGGCAAGAGAGAATTAGTCTGTCCTCCTTCAACTTCAGACTTTTTAATGGATAAATATGGATATCTTTCTCCATAAGAGTCATGCCTTGATTGTTTTCATGTAACTTATCTGGTTAGGACTGTAATTGCATTCATTTATGAACGTCTGTACCAGATCAGCCCGATAATGTATCTCCAGAAATGACTCCTTATGGAGTCCTGTGAAGAGTAACAACTAGATGTATGTGTGATACACTTCCCAGTACTCTGTTAGCCTCAGATTGTTTTCAGCTCTCAAACACCATCCATGGATTGAGGGTTATCTTAGGCCTGTTAAAGCTTCTTTACAGTAACCCACATATGATCAGTCCTTGGACATTTCTTGAATATAAGAAGTCCAGGCTTCCTGCAAAGTTGAATCTGCAATACCCCTTGGCAGAGTTCCACAGGCTATGGCCAGGTGCTATCCTTCAGTACTTTTCTGGTTCTTGTCCTAGAAAAGACAAATTATCTTTTATCCACTCTCATCATGCTACCTGTTTTGTAGATCTTTGACACGTTTCCAAAACTGGGCCAGATTTTAAAATATTTAAGAAGATAGAAACTTTCTAAGCATTTAGAAACTGTTGTGTATGTAAGTCATGCCACAGAAATCTCACTAGATATCTTCCTTTATCTTGATATGTCTAAAATCTTATAAAAATCTGCTCAAAGTGATGAAAAGGAAAAACATATTTCACTGCTATTAGCAGTTCAGATTACTTTAAACTATTACATTGAGAAGGGTTATATAAGTCTGAATTTTCAACACGGCCAAATGGTTGCTAGGATCAGAAAGACAATTATGCTCAGGAGAATACCAATAGATACTGTTTCTGAGTTTCCTTTCACTGTGGAGGCATGTTGGCTCCATATATCATTTATTAATTACATTGATTTGACAATGAAACAGATTCATGGCCACTAGGTTCTGCCACACCTTGGTTCTCATTGTCCCCTGCCCTTCCAATTTACCATGTTGTCTTCCAGACTTTGTGAAATGGATGAAAAGCACTAACAATATGAGCATAAATAATCATTCGGAACAGAACTAATGTAAATCACTCCTGAGACAGAAGAATGTCTAAGTGTATACATAATCTAAAGCTTTACAAATAAAATGAAAAATGCATAAGTATTCCTGCATTTTCCAGTCAATATTTCTTCATCCTAATTATGTTTTTCTTTAATATGGGATCAACTCAATATGTTATAGAAAAACAATTTTTTACTTTCTTCATTTTCAGATCATTTATGAAAAGGAGGTATCACCTTGAAATTTTAAGAAATGTCAAGGCAGAGATTCTGTCTGTGCACAAAACATAATTCCAAAAAGAGCAAGACATAATTTTACTTCATAATGTATCATACTGAGAAAGCTGAAAAATTGTTCTGTGGATCAGTGTTACAGATCAACAAAACCAGTTATTATGAGGTACTTAGGAAGTCTGATGACTGTGGTGCCATTATAAAATATAACTGATAGTATTGTTTTGGAGAGTAAGTGTCATTTCCTTTTTTGAATTTAGTTTGGACAGATATTTAGATCTACACATAGTCAATGTTGAATCAAGGCACTAAATTTAATGTACCTTTCTTTTCAAGAGTTTTAATGGCTTTGTAGCCAACATGTAACTCTCCCTGGGGCATTGCATATCTAGGATCTGTCTTCTGTGTTTGTATGGCCATTTGTACAGCCTTTATATGTCCCTAAATTAAGAATGATCTCGTATGACCATTCTTTGTTTTCTTGAGAGCATGATATTCCAAGTACTGCATTTCAAAGTTCCATGCACCTTACCTGTGTAAGTCTCATTAACTTTTTTTTCCCAAAAAATTGTTTTATTTTTTTGTTCTCTGCTTTTAAGCCTTTGATAGTATGCCAAAATACTAACATCATTTGCAGTAACAAACTTCAATAATTGCCACAAAATTTCACATTACTTAGCTAGTTATATACTATGGTAGCCCATCTACAAAACATCATTTACTGTATCACATATGTAGTTAAAAAAAATTTTAAAAATCTCTTTCAAGGAACCAATATGTAGATAAAGTCACTGTTTCTTTTCCTTAATTCATTTTATAATCTTAATTGTGCTACAGTTTGAAAAATATATATACAAACTGTTAACACATGTCAGTCTCTTAGAATATTTATAACCAAGTATATAGAGCAACTCCAATATTTTATTTTTATCAGAAAGTACATAGACTTTTTTTTAAGAAATCACTAAGCATTGATAATATTTTCACTTCCATCTTCTGTGTTATCCTCATACAGAAAGCACTGTTTACTACCAAAGACTTTTGTTCTTTATACACTATATCCTACCCTACGAGTACAAAATAACAGAAAATAAAACAGAAGCTGAAGAAATCTTCAATTGCTGAATGAATTGATGGATCATTAGGTATGCAGAAAACCTATTGGACCCCCATGTGCAAAGAATGTGATCAATAGTTTAATCAGATGACAGACAGGGACAAGCAAAGTACCCAGGGGTCGATATGTTTCTTTCAACATGTTTCTTTCAACACGTTTCTTTCAAGAACATTTCTTTCAACATCTTTATGAGTGGACTGGACAATGATATGGAGTTCAACACCAGGAAAGCTTTTAATGTGTCGTGGTTTGAGCCCGGTTGGCAGCCAACCACCACACAGTGGCTCTCTCTCCCTTCTCTTCTGACAATAAGAAGGGAGAGAGAGCCAGGCTTGGGGCTTGAGATAGGACTGGGATGAGGAAAAATTCCCCTTTATGATCACGAGCAAAAGGCAGACTCGTTAGGGGAAGAAAAAAAGTACATACATTTATTACAGACACTAAAACACATAACAGAGTAGGACAGGGAGAAGCATTGCCACATCTTGAGAACACCTTCCCCCCACCCCTCTCTTCTTCCCGGGCTCAGTTCTGCTCCCAATATCTCTACCTCCTCCCCCAGCACCGCAGGGGCAACAAATGGGGGGGTGAAGTCAGTGCTGCTGCTTTTTCCATCTTTGGTGGTGGGAGGTTCTGGAACTTGTTACCCCTGCTCCAGCATGGTGCCCCTCTCACAGGAGACAGTCCTCCACAAACTTCCTCTGACGTGAGTCCCTCCCACGGGCAACAACGTTTCCTTACACTGCTTTGTTGTGGGTCACCAACTTTCTCCAACTGGAGTCCCTCCCACGTCTGCAGCCCTTCCCGAGCTGCTCTGGTGTGGGACTCCCCCGCATGCTGCAATCCTCCCAGCGCTGAATTACAGCAGCGGGGATACCTTTTCCCACGAGACCCCGGCCTTCTTCGGACACAGCACCTTGATTATCCGAGCAGGAGCAACAGGCCATAAATCAATGTCTGCTCCACCGTAGATCTTCATGGGTGGCGGGGGAGGGGGCCACCCTGCCATCTCATCACAGGATACAGGGGCGTCTCTGCTCTGGCACACCTCCCCCCTCCTTTCTTCCTCCATTCCTCCACTGACCTTGGTGTTCATGCAGCTGTAGCAACTCCTCCTCACAAGTCCGACTGCCCGTCACCATGTCCCTTCTTAAATATGTTATCGCAGAGGCGCAGCTGATTGGCTCAATTTCCCAAACAGAAGTGGAGCTGACTTGGAGCTGGGGGAGCTTCGAGAAGCTTCTCACAGGGGGCCGCCCCAATATCCCCCTCCCCTGCCACCAAAAAACTCCACCACTCACTCAACCCAGGACAGAACTCCACAAGCATATATGAGTTCAAGTAAGGAATAAGTAGAAAAAATAATTAAAGGAAAATGCAAGTGATTATTAGAAACAGTGGGAAAAAAATGCAACATCTTGTTAAACAAAACAAGAAACCTCTGACTTCCACAAGCTGGAAATATATGATGTTCAGGATCAGTCCATACATCTTCTGTTGGTTACAGTATTTTTCTAATCATCTTCTACCATGTCTGGTAACATCACTAATAGTTTGTATTTTAATCTTACCAGCACCCTGATTTTATGTTCTTATGCTTAACAGAAATAAAAAACAGAATTCAGTAGGACTACTCAAATATTACAAGTTAAGGATGTGTGTAAACACTGTATTGGATATGAGCTTTCTGTCATGCTTGAAGTACGAGTATTTATTTGTTCAAAAGCTAGTATAAAGCAAAATTTTTATAATATCAAAACTCTATTTTAGGTAGTGCTTCCTCTCATTTTTTTCACAGGGAAGTAGTTCATTTGACTTTAAATTAATATGGTTGTAACTGAAGCTCAAATCACAAATTGATTATATCATGTCTCTTGACAGTAGAAGAGTTTTTCAAGGACTGGTACCACAGATGGCTTAACTCTGAGTGGATTGTAGTACTGTGTTGTAGGAATTTTGGAAACAAACATTACTTCCTGTTAACATTCTGTGACAACATTTTAGGCTGCCTTCAAGGTGAACACTTCAGTTCTCAGGAGGTGTTTGGATTTCATTTACCAGTTCATCTCCAGATAATATTCAAATAGAAGAGTCTATTCTGAAAATAAGTCTACATTTTATTACTGTAATGTAAACGATTATATGCTAGATAAGGTCATATATTCTGTTGCTTAAAGACAAAATAAGAATCATCAATGATTTCTATTGTATCAGCCATTATATATACCTGAAATCACTATGTAGCTGTACTGATTGATAAAAGAAGTGAAATCATGAAGTTGCAAACAATGCAAGATTGCTTATAATCAGATTGAGAAATCAATGAAAAATAAAATTTTAGTGTGAAAACATAAGGAAAAAAATACTATAATTCTTTCCTATCTTACCAGTGAAAGTGTTAATAAATGTAATGAATATATGTTATTTACATATAAGCCTACGTATGTCATTTCAACCTGTTCAAATGCCAGCGTTCCTTATATTTCTTACTGATGGTGTTAGTTAGGCAGAAGGAATAACAGGTGTCTATTCAAACTTCAAGTCACAGAATAGCCAGTGTGAATTATTAATGACATAATTAGGCAGGTAGAGCCCTTTTTGTCTCAATGAATTCCTTATGCTTTGATGTAACAGTTACTTTCATCATCATTAATATTATTACAAATTTTCATTATTCATACATGATGAAATAATAAGACTTCATTAGATGGGCAATTCCAAATTATTCACTTCAGTTACTAATACATGAATGAATCATTCTTGGAGATTTTAAATTTTGTGATGAATTCTTATAAACAGAAGATCCAAATCAAAGGAGTATCTCTAGTGTCTTCTTTCTGTTATTAATATCTTGTTCAAAAAATAGCAAACTTCAGGAATATTTTTGTAAAACAAAATGGATTTGTATTTATATGTAATATAATGTGCTTTCCCATGTTCAGTTTCAGCAAGAAATGTAGTTTAGCATACAGAATTAGTTAAGACAGTTTAAGGAATACCTTTTCTGCCAATCAGTCTGATCATCAAGAAGCTTATGGTTCATTACCAGGGAAAAGAAAAAAGTAATTCCTACAAATCCTCCAGAAATTGTTAATTCTAATTTTAAATATTTTTAGTTTGATCTTAATGAGAGACAGAAACTGCATTTCTTATTACACAGATACTAAATTATATATATATATAAAAAAAAAAAAAAAAAAAAAAGGAAACTCATTGGAGCAAACATAAGAACATCTGTTTCTTGGGTGCATTCCTTACCTACTAGGTTATGCGCAGGATTTTTCTCATGTTCTCTCTTCATTGTCCCATCAATTTTTTATGCTCATCTACAAAAGAAGTATAGACAGTCCTCAGTATGTTCTTGATTATCTTCTCAGCCTAAACAGGGATGCTATAGGCATAAATGTGAATTTTTCAATACACAGGAGAAAGGAGCAATTTAACAAGGCCTTGCACTTCATGACCATATTGATAATAGGGAATGAAAAGAATAGAGGTATGTACAGCTTTTTTTGATAGCAGAAAGAAAACTGTTCCTTTTTCTGCAAGAACAGGTATAAGTGTTCATCATAATAAAAAGACTCAAGGTAGATTGTCCCTAATAATTTAAATGCCTACTCTCTTAGGAGAGGTAGCATTTCAAACAAACCTGCATGCTTAGCATTTTTTTTTTGTCTATCTCTAATCCATCTAATATCTTGTATGTAATTTAGACAAGTCTGAGACATAAAACCCTCCTCATGCACTGAATAAGGTACATTGGCATTTAGATTCTGGATTATATTTTTGAGGTGTAGAAAGTGAGTCACTGTTTCACTGACTTGGTGGCATCAACTTTCTGTTTTTAATTGAACTGTTATAACTTTTTAGCCAAATTTATTTCAATAAATTAAAGTAAACAAAAACTACATTAACAGTTTGCATTTTGATTAAATCATTGAATGAGATTGGGAAGAAAAAAACAAAATGACATTTTAAGTTAATTTTCATGGATTTTCACTTCCAGCTACATAGCCATTTAGCAGCAGTGAATTATGTAAATCATTTCCTCTGAAACAGAAATGCTGGTTTTCAGTTTAAATGACAGAGCAAGTCAGGATTAGATTATTCCAAATCCTATTTTTATTTTTTTTCTAATTTATTTGGAAAAAGTCATGTTAGCTAAAAAATTGCAGTGGTTTCTGTCGCACCATATTTTATTTTGCTTTTCAGCATTTCTAGTTCATTGCAGTTAATTAAGCAAAGCCAGATTTATTTATGGTTGTGAGTCTCATGTAGTTAGTCTCTAATACTTAGTAAATTGGTTTACAAACACAGAAATGTATGCATTATTAATAATAGAGGTCAGGGAGCAAGTTTGATCACTAGACCCCTTGTCATGAACAAAGCTGTTTGTCCCTGGCTATTTTAGGTTAGCCTTTGCATCATGCAATAAGTGAACATGCCTTGTGGAATTGTTCACCACATGAACTGTTCTTGACAAGCTGTAGGGATAAGATGCCACCTGGGCTGCTTCTAAACTGTCCTGTCATGCTGACTCAGCAGGCTTTCCTCTCTCAAACACATGCTTTTACGTGCCACTGTACTTCCAGGATACATAGCATATATTCTTTGTTTCCCACTGCAATGGGTTACAGTAAAGACTTCACAAATTTTTCAGTACTTATAACTGGAAAAAAAAGCCTGAAAATTAATAATTATGTCATTGGGCCACTTGGCACCTAACAAAAACCTAGGACTAACTGCTATGAAGTGTGAATGAAACTCATCTGCTGCAGAGGGACCTAGTATTCAGTCCAGACCATTTTGGCTTTGAGGCCAGTAATTGATTCCTATTTTATTTACCAGCACAGATGTAAACTTCCGTGTAATATGGTACCCTGAGATTAGCACAACGTTTTCAAGCTGGATGCCAACATATTATTTGTTTGGGAGCAAACATGAAAGGGTCATCTTCCTGGCAGTTCTGTTGATTATTATCTGGATTACCTACTATTTTAATCAAATATAACAACATAGAAGAAAGCTTAATGGAATTGACGGTTACACATGCACAGAAGCAACAGTATATCAAATAACTCAGGACTAACAGCAAGTAGAGTTTCAAATCTTCTCCTGAATTTGGCATTAGCCACTTCAGAATCAATAACATTTGCAGTTAAAATGAAACCATCGTGATCCAGTGAAATTCAGTATGAAAGCTGAAGCCTAAATCTTACAAGTTATGTAGGCAGTTTCAAACAGTATTATAAGATGTCCTATCCTTCCTCTGGAAGTTCCCCAGGTCTAACTTACTATGTCTGATTGAATTGTTCTTATATTTTCCTTTCCTCTCTTTGACAACTTATGACAGCCACTAGCCAAGGCATTCTCACCAGGGTCCAGTGATTTTTTTTTTTCACCCTAACCATCTAGATAACTTTATTATGATTCTTGAAAAGTACTTATATCTGCAACAAGGGCTTCATCAGTTTTTTGCAGTGTACTGTTAGAGTAGTTGCACAAATCAAATTATATATTCATATTTATAAAATAAAATAAAATAATTAAAACAAACAAACAAAAAAAAAAAAAAAACAAACAACTAACAAACAAACAAACAAACCACATCTTCACTTCAAATTGACCTAGTTCTTGAGAGGAAATAAAACTAAATCAAATGAAAACAAAAATAAATTTTCTGTTGAGTTATTTCCATAGAGTAGTTCAAAGGGATTTACTTTTTTCCTTAGTGGGTTTTATTATGCTTGTTCTGTATCTCTACTTTTCAAAAAAGAAAATATTTTGTTCCCCATCTTCTTAGTCTGTTGTGTGAATAGCCAAACATTTTTTTTCAAGTTTAACAGTGTAACTTAGACAGTCTTGGAATAAGGCTTTGATTCTTTGATTCTTTGTCAGTTGTTTTCTGCACTGGTTAATACCACTAGAAAAAGAAAGGAAACTTTAATCATCAGCTGAGATGGATTTCTATCCAGCTGGATCTCAAACTGACCAGGGACACTGCCTATCAAAGACAAGACAGAAAAATTTGTCCTGGAACTGTCAAAAATCTTCACATTTACAATCAGTCCTTCAGGGAGAAACCTTTTTTCTCTCTCTTTTAAAAATGTTTTCCTCTGGCCTTTCTTGTTAATATATGTTCTCTGATCATAGCTGACTTTGGAAACTGGTTTGTAAAAAAAGGAAAGCATTCCTTTTTGAGTAGATTAGGAACAGTTTGCTGTAACCCAGATAACACTTCTACCATTGAAGAAATGACTAAGAGAAAAATGTAAGTTTTTAACCTGGATATTTTGCTCCTATGGTAAGATATATAGAAAGGAAGTTCATGGGGAGAGGTAATACTAATACCAGATGATATAGAAAAGATAGAAAAATCTTATAGTGCATATATTATATGTATGACATGATGGAGACACAAAAGCTGTTTGGTCATGGTCCTGGGCAACCAACTCTAGGTGACCCTGCTTGAGGAGAGGGGTTGGAACAGATGACCTCTGAAGGTCTCTTCTAACCTCAACCATCCTATAATTCTGTTGTTGTTTACTTTTGTTTTTTGCTATATTTATGCGATTTTATTTTTATCTTTCCAGTAGTTCAGACATACAGTCTGAGATGAAATGCTCTTTAAGGAAGATCTGAATGATTGTAGTAGTTCAGAGGTTAGATATAACCATAGAAGAAAATTTATCTGGACTCAAGGAATGTGTGTTTCTCAATTAGTCACATACTGCATGCAATTATAGCTCCCAAAAATGGGAATATAGAATTTCATTGTATTATTAGATAAACCTTTTATTTAAAATTATTATGCCAAAGAATTTACAATCTCCAAAGCTAGGATATCTATAAAAGAATATATATTTTCATTTACAAAAAAAAATATATAAAATTATGTATTTATGATACATTTATAACACAATTCTTCTGTTATTGAACGTAAGATGGCACAAGGTGTATATATGTGTATATGCATACACCAGTTAAAGAACTGGAGATTATTCTCATAGGAGTGTTTAGAAGACAATGAATCAAACAAATTTTAAACTTTAAAACAAAACTCTACTAAATTCAGTCATTAACAACACACTTCATGCTATTGGTTTGTACTTACACATTATTCCCTTGTGCATAGCTTTTGCTTCTGTCCTGCACGACATCATTGTCTCTAAGTTGGAGAGACACTGATTTGATGGATGGACCACTCGATGGATGAGGAATTTGAGTGCAGCTGGATCAATGGTTCGATGTCTAGGTGGAAAGCAATGACAAGTGGTGCTCCTCAGGGGTCAGTATTGGGACCAGCACTGTTTAACATCTTTGTTGGCGACATGGACAGTGGGATTGAGTGCACCTTCAGCAAGTTTGCCAACAACACCAAGCTGTATGGTGCAGTCAACATGCTGGAAGGAAGGGATGCTGTCCAGAGGAACAAGGACAGTAGTAGACATACAGAAGTAGACACATACAAACCTTATGAAATTCAAGAAGGCCAAATGCAAAATCCTGCACATGGGTCAGGGCAATCTCAAGCACAAATACAGTCTGGGAGAAGAGCAGATTGAGAGCAGCCCTGCAGAGAGGGACTTGGGGGTATTACTGGATGAAAAACTGATTATGAGCCACAAATGTGTGCTCACAGAACAGAAATCCAAGTGTTTCCTGGGCTGCATCAAGAGAGACATGACCAGCTGGTCAAGAGAGGTGATTGTCTCCCTCTACTCTGCTCCTGTGAGACCCCACATGAAGCACTGGGTTCAGCTATGGGGCCCCTGATATAAGAAGAGCATGGACCTGCTCGAGTCCAGAGGAGGGCCATGAAGATCAGGGAGCTGGAGCACCTCTCCTATGAGAACAAGCTGAGTGAGTTGCAGTTATTCAGCCTGGAGAAGAGAAGGCTCTGGGGAGACCTCATAGTGGCCTTTCAGTACGTAAAGGGGGCCTACAGGAAAGATGGAGAGGGACTCTTTATCAGTGAGTGTAGTGATAGGACAAGGGGTAATGGTTTTAGACTGAAAGAGGGCAAATTTGTTTTGGTTCTAAGGAAGAAATTCTTTACTGTGAGGGTGGTGAGGCACTGGAACTGGTTGCCCAGAGAAGTTGTGGATGTCCCCTTCCTTGAAGTGTTCAAGGTCAGGCTGGATGGGGCTTTGAGCAACCTGGTCTAGTGGAAGGTGTCCCTGCCCATGTCTGGGGGCTTGGAACTAGGTGATCTTTGAGGCCTCTTCCAACCCAAATCATTTTATGATTCTGTGATCTCTCTATATATAGAATTGTTAGTCTTTCACAGTCATATTCCAAATTATCTGTGAGTATACAATACCATGGAGCTGATGTCATAGAGTTAGCACTGATGGTTACGGTCCATGGTGGGTCTTAGTAGTAGGAGTCAAGGTGATCAGACCTGAGAACTCTTTAATGAGATACTTTCAAACTGAAACAGGCTTGTCTTTTCTAATTTGCATCTTCCCTGGGTCATTCTTAGTGTGTTATGCTTCTCACCTTCACTCCCAAAAAGGAGCATCTCAACTGCATGTTGTACTCTTTGTCTTGCTTTCAGTTTTGTTGTTTGTCCTTGTGTTTTCAGCAAAATATCCTGAGTATTTGCAGTCACTGGTGTTTATGTCATCTTCTGTATTGCAACTTTTGTTACTTGAATATCTCCCACATTCACCTACACACTTAGTTTTTTGCCTCTTTTGTGGACACATTGCTCGCATAGTTACATAAAATTCTGATTGGTTTTGTCTGGGTATGGCAATATAGTGTTACAAAATGTGTCATATTGGTGGCTGCACTTTTTTAGTTTGCGTATATTTGTATTCAACGCAAGCTAAATTATATACTGATTAGTGCATTTTTAATTTATAGTTGTCAGATGCATCTGTTCTGGCTACAAAAGAACTCACTGAAATTGAGGCAACTCATCTTCTAGATGAGACAAAACAATATGTTGGACAACAAAGCAATTCCTCCTGCCCACTATGTCTTCTCAGGATGGGTTCTTCTCATCAATACGCTCTTCAGTCCACCAGTTTTCATAGTTTCCTAAGGCTGTATAAACTCCACATATTCTTTTCCAAGCCACTGGATATTTTTTATTGTTATGTTCAAGACATCCTTCTTAGCTTTGGGTTTACTTCTTTGTTGTGGTTCAAGCCCAGAGGACAACTGAGCACCATGCAGCCGCTTGTTCACTCATTCCCCTTCAGGGATGGGGACGAGAAAGATTAAACAAAAGGCTCTAGGGTCAAGACAAGGGCAGGGAGGGATGATTCATCAGTTATGGTCATGGATAAAAGATAGGCACCACTGGGGAAGAAAAAGAACATCAGCTTAATTTTAACACCTATACCACCACAACTAATTTTCCAAACACATTAGGACAGTGAGGAATACAACCACATCTTAAAAACACCTTTCAAAAACACCTTTCCTTCACCCCCCACTTCTTCCCTGGCTCAACTTTTCTCCTGATTCCTCTACCTCCTCCCCTTCAGTAGTGCAGGGGGACAGGGGATGAGGGGTGCAGTCAATTCATCACACATCGTTTATGCTGCTTCTTCCTCCTTGCACTCTTCCCTTGCTACTGCATGGGGTCCTTGGGTCCTTCCCACAGGAGACAGTCCTCCATGAACTTCTCTGACTTGAGTTCTTCACAAACTGCTCCAACGTGAGTCCCTTCCATGGGCTGCAGTCCTCCCAGTAACAGACTGATGCAGTGCAGGCTTCCCTTAGAATACCAGACTTCTTCAGGCTCAGACACCTGTTCCAACAGTCTTCAGATGGACATCTGCTCCACTGTTGAACTCCATGGGCTCCAGGGGGACAGCCTGTCCTCTCACCACAGGCTGCAGAAGAGTCTGCTCTGGTGCACCTTCCCCGCTTCCCTCCTCCTTTCTTCAACTGACCTTGGTGTTTGCAGAGGTATCTATCTCCCTCGCCATACCTCCTCCTTCTGGATTCCCCTTCTTAAGTACATTATCACAGAGGTGCAGCCACTATTGCTAATTGGTTTGGCCTTGGAGCAGAGGTGGATCTCACTTGGAGCCAGGGGAGCTTTGAGAAGTTTCTCAAAGAGGCCACCTCTGTAGCCCCTGCCCTGCTACCAAAACCCCGCCACACATAAACCCAACACATTACTAATACTAGCAGGCAAGTGGGATTTTTCAATAGATGGATAATCACTGCTTCTGTTGCAGTCTTCTCCCCTGATACCTTATTCATTACCTTTCAGCCTGTCCTGAATTCCCAGAGATTCCCAAAGCCTAACATATACCATTGCTTTCAGCTGAAATAGAGCGGGTTCTGTTAGCCAAAAATGCAGTATTATAATCATGCCAAGCAAAGTCTGTGCTTCTGTACTTTGCTAACTATCTCACACAGTCACCAGAACTTATACAGTTATGAAATTCAGGAACTGACCCAGATGAAAAACAGGCCTCCAGAAAGAAAGAAAACAAAACAAAACAAAGTAAACAAGCAGAAAAAAAAAAAAAAAAAAAAAAGATATTTCTTTTCAGCCTTTTCTGTTTCAGCTACCTTGCAGCCACAGAAAAATTGGTGCCCAAAGAAATAGATCAGTAGCTAAAGGAGGAGAACAGGAAAGAACCACTTCTTAGCAGCGTGGGTGCTAACCAACCATGAAACAACACAGCTAGTGTTATTGTTAGCCACAGTGGGACAAAACAGGAATCCCTATCCTCTACCACCCAGCTATTCCTGTTGTAAGAAAATGTGCTGTACAATGAGCATGTAATAAGCCACAAGCAGAGAATAAAACCATCCATCACTATAGGAAAGACAATTTTATTATATTCCCAGACACAAAAGAACTGTAGAGTCAGGTATAGAGACATCCCAATACATACAGTCAGCTTCATTTTAGTAAGGCTTATTAGTTCTGCCTCAGTCACAGATTTGCAGGGCTCAGACAGGTTCTTGAAGAGCAACT
Source organism: Tyto alba (assembly GCF_018691265.1). Lineage (NCBI taxonomy): Eukaryota > Metazoa > Chordata > Aves > Strigiformes > Tytonidae > Tyto > Tyto alba. The sequence goes on from NW_024881321.1 coordinate 25,577,549, forward strand.
CAACTGTTTCTCCTAAGCTTCACAGAGTCAGGAGGGCTCATTACCTGAGACAATGGAAAAATACAGAGACCCAGCTTTTGCCTCGTACTGTGACTGACCTAATAAGCTTGCTCAGAACTTGGTGCTCTGGAGACCACGGACAAGCACAGCTGACATTGAACCAGCGCTAACAAGCCGTGCAACTTTGAAACTGATGGTGTGTTTAAGTCTGTTTATGCCTTTTTCCTTCATGCTTCTTATTCTAGGAACACAATGGAGTAGTATCAGTGGCTTTCAGACCTGAGTTATCTCTGGAAGTAATTAACTATTAAAGCATAATAAATGCATAATGTGTCACAGCTCCTTTATTAAACAGGGTAAGCACTCATTCCAGCCATTCCCAAATGCATACACATACAGTCCAAAATGCTGAGTTTGTTTGGTTTGTACTCTTACTGCTTCTATGCTCCTCCATCCTATTCAGCAGCACACACAACTGCAATAGTACAGTGCAGGGATACTTGAGCAGATCCTCCATTGTGAAGTTCAGTTAAAGGAAGAATTACGGGCTCAGTGTCATGGTATACACAATTAGTGGTAACTACTCTTTGTACTGTTTTCCCTTCCCTTTTCCTTACCTACCGGAGAGTGTTTCTTGCCATGTTTCCTCCCATGTTACCATTAACTTTCTCACAGACGAGGACAGAAAGGCAGATCAATTAACTGTGAAAACAAGAAACATAACAAGTTTCAAGAGATGTAAAGGGGAAAAAAATGGAACAAGAGGAAGCTGAGCTGCCAAACAATTGTATGCAAAGTGAGAAACCCTGAAATTGGCATCTGACACAACCATGAATATGCTAAAAAGACTGTATTGGATAAATGTAAGAGAGAAGTTAATACTGTATAATACAAATATTTCAACTCGTGCAAAAAATCCTGATTAAGGCAATAATGCAATTAATAGCTATTATTAATTACATGGATTATTTTTATTTTTTCTCAATAAAATATTTTAGAAATTGCACTTACTTGTTGCACATGATCCTCTTTTCTTGGTTCTCAGCAATTTTATTTTTACTTTTGTTTATATTTTAGGAATACTCAACTGTGGCCATTTTAACTTTGTCTTTTTTATTTTTTAATTCATGTTTTCCTATTGTCATGGTTTGAGCTCAGAGGGCAACTGAACACCACACAGCCACTCACTCCTCCCCTCCCCCCAGCAATGAGAAGGGACAAATAAGCCAGGCTTGGGATTCGAGATAGGACCGGGAGAGCCAACTCACCCATTATGGTCACAGGCAAAAGGCAGACTCCTTAGGGGAAGAAAAAGAGAACACAGATTTATTACAGACACTAACAACAACACTTAATAGTGTAGGACAGTGAGAAGCATTGCCACATCTTGAGAACACCTTCTCCCCACCTCTCCTTTCTTACCAGGCTCAGCTCTGCTCCCGATATCTCTACCTCCTCCCCCAGTGGCGCAGGGGCAGGGAATGGGGGGTGCAGTCAGTGCTGCTGCTGCTTCCATCTTTGGTGGTGGAAGGTTCTAGAACTTGTTCCCCCTGATGCAGCATGGTCCCCCTCTCACAGGAAACAGTCCTCCACAAACTTCCTCTGACATGAATCCCTCCCACGGGCCGCAGCATTTCCCTACACTACTTCAGCGTGGGTCACCAACTTTCTCCGACTGGAGTCCCTCCCACTGGGCTGCAGCCCTTCCCAAGCTGCTCCAGTGTTGGACACCCCCACATGCTGCAATCCTCCTAGAGCCAAACTACAACAGCAGGGGCTGCCTTTCCCCATGAGATCCCAGCCTTCTTCAGGCACAGTCACCTTGGTCATCCATGTGAAATACCTCACAGGCCATAAATCAATGTCTGCTCTACTGTAGATCTTCATGGGTGGCGGGGGGGGGGGGCGCCCTGCCGTCTCACCACAGGATACAGTGGGGTCTCTGCTCCAGCACACCTCCTGTCTCCTTTCTTCCTCCATTCCTCCACTGACCTTGGTGTTCATTCAGCTGCAGCAACTCCTCCTCACAAGTCCGACTGCTCGTCACCACATCCCTTCTTAAATATATTATTGCAGAGGTGTAGCCGATTGGCTCAGTTTTGGTGCAGAGGTGGAGCTGACTTGGAGCTGGGGAAGCTTCGAGAAGCTTCTCACAGGGGGCCAACCTTGTAGCCCCTGCTACCAGAAAAAACACACACAACTCACTCAAACCCAGGATACTTATACCAATTTATTTTTTCCCTTTCTTCTCTCCAGTGACTTCTGTTCATCTGTGACATTCTTTGTCCTAGTTTTCCTTCAATCTGTTACTTAGAACTTCTTTTCCCCTCTTCCGTTTCATAATGAAAAAAGTTCAGGAATGAACTAGAGTGCATGGAGACAGGGATTGAACTATACAGATTAAAGAACATGATGCTGAAACTGACACAGACATCTAAAGTTACAGTTTGCCCTAAAACCAGGAGCCAAAAGTATGATATCTCAGCATTCAGTATGCTACATTAAAAAAAATCCTGTGTGTGGGTCCTTAAGAACTGAGAGCATCAACCTCCCTAAAATAGGCAGCAGGGAAGTATAAATGAAAAGAAGTTATGTGAAGATGGCTGTATCGCTCTTGTCTTTGCTACCACTCCTGAGCCAAAGAAACATCCAGACTCCTTACAGTATGTAAATATTCTGAAGACATAGCATCTTCTCTTCTGCATCACAGAAGCCAGCTGATGTACACTAGCCTGTAGTCAGTGCAGCTAACCAGTTAGCTAATTTTCAACAGTAAATTTCAGAGTCATGTGATTTAGTATAAACATACATACCCCAAATTAGCTGGAAAGTCTATGCATATGAAATAAGGTGGATGGGAGCGGACTTTACATTCAAACATCTCAGTGGCATTTTTTGGGACCTAGCAGCCCTGTCAAAAACCTTCCCACTGTTCTCTGTGGGTTTTAAGTAAGGCCTTATAAGAGTCAGTCTACCAAATGTACAGAAAAAGGCTAGAAGGAAAGTCTTTATAAATTCGTACGTAGGAAAAAAAATCTGGTATTTGAGAGTTGTTTGATTTAGAAGACAAAAACAGAGCCAAATCCTGTGGCCAGCTGTCAGTACTGAATTTGTTTGTCCTTGACATGGGTTATTTCTGTCTTAATCAAACTTTGGAATTGGTTCTATCAGCAGTGTGGAAGTTGTTGGCGGGGGATGTGCTTGTGGAATCACTTACTGAAAAGGACACGAAGAGCTAATGGAACAGGAAAACTAAGTAAATGACCATGCACTAGATTACACTATGTGAGCTCTGACTTCTGGGTTGACAGACAATACCACTGAATGGAAGCACATTTGGGTCCAGAACTCTGTGGACCCCTGAAGACCCATTGAATTCCAGGAATATGGTTTTTATTTGGAAATAACTCATAGATAGCATCAAACAATGACCTGCAGTGTTTCCAGTAGGATATATCACCTCCCTTTAGGTCATAGTATTCTGATTACAGATACCAAATTAAAAAAATAAGCCTAACTGAAAATTGCTAAATAGAAAATTCCATGCCATTATAAACACATGATTATGCTGTTTGTTATATAATTTTCTATTTTCAAAGACAGTACAGTAAAACAATTAAGTTTGAGAAAAATCAACACTAAGTTCAGAAAACAAAATTTTTGTCATTTAGCATAGTTTTAGCCATAACAAAAATATGAGGAAGTAAGAATATATAGGTAACAAAAGTTATAGTACACAGCCTAGAACCTTGAAACAATTATAAAAAAAAAAAAAAAAAAAAAAAAGATAACTGTAGTAATTATTTTACATTGTTATGGTCAAGTTAGATAAAGTTATCAGCCAGGCTAAAACAGTGCCAGTGAGACTTACAAGGTGCTTAAGATGATGTAAAATGATTCCAGGGTCAATGGTATCTGGATAAGATGTTAAACTGAGTAAAATGAGCCATGAAAGGACACTGTTAACAGCTTAAAGATGAAGAACATTGCTAAGGTTTTCAAGGGCAATGTTGGCAGAGCACTCCCATTTTAAATTAGCATTATTATTAGGAGATGGTGGGTATGGAAGTGACTCCCTACCTGTGTTGTAAAAACTTCTTTTCAGCACCTCCATATGAAAATTATCAGTTCTGTTTACTGATAAATCTTGAAATTATTAAACAGATTATAGCACTTAAATTTCAAAGGTTAATGTAACTGTAAATCTATAAGCTATCACCCCCACTAACAGAAAACAAAAAATTAACATATTACAATGTAAAGACAAGACAAAACAGAAAGCAAATAATAGTATCATATAGTAGAAACACAGGACAAAATTTCTTTATCCATAAAATGGCTTAAAATAAATATTATAGAATGCAGTTGCAAGGAAAAGAAATAGATTTATATTAGAAATGTAAAAATGTCATAGTAAATTAATGGTTTAACATTGCTAACAGATTTTTGTGGATGGTAAAAAATTTATATGGGATATAATCTATTTCCTAATAGTGAATGAAATAATAAAATCTGGTGTGTATGTTTTAGTTGTCACTGTTTACAGCAACATGAATGATGTTTTCACAAAAGCCAGAATAACTACCAGTATTCTTGCACAGTAGTTTAAAAGATTAAGTAGCTCCATGCTAAGGACATAATCCTAGACATATCTTGCTTTAAATGGGTTAAATTCTACCTGTGTTGTCTCCATGAGTGTTTACAATTAGGAGTTTCCACTGGTTTAGAGCCCTCCCAGTGGAAAAATGAGGAACCAGGGATTTTGTCATAATTTAATCTGAGTTGACAAACAGAGAACATATAGGCACTTCAGTCAGGTGCTAGTGTCTAGTGTCATGAGCCTTATCTCAACTGTTCAGGACAGATTTACAATATGAAAACAGTAATTTTTACTGTGAGAGCAATCACTCACTGGAACAACCTCCTCAAGTATATGATAGAGTCCCCATTGCTGGAGGTTTTCAAGATACGTTTGGAAATGGTGTTAGATAATCTCATCTATGCTCTCTTTCCCACAAAATGTTGGACCAGATGATCTTTTGAGGTCACTTACAACAAGGTACTCAACCTGAATTTTTTAAATAGTTTACTGAAAGGTTGATAGCTGGCTTTCAGAAATCAGTTTCCCCAGTGCCAATTGATTCAGACACTAAAAATCACTAGTGATTTTGAAAATCTCAAATATTATGCTTATTTGAAGAACAATTGAACATAAATATCTAGGAAAAGAGTCATCCAGAATTTAATCTGCACATATAAACCTGAAAACCTGAGTCTTTTCTTAGTTACATATTCTCACCTATAATGTTTCGAAGAAAGATATTTTTCCTGAAACAAAGTATAGCTCCTAGAAATAATTATTTAGTATCAGTGTCATAGTGTCCACATCATAGTCAAGACTAGAAAAGTTAGAAAATGGTATATGAGACAATCAATACTAGTAGAGCAAAAAATATTTTAAGCATTCATAAACAGCAATCTGAAGAGAATATTAAACATAGTGCGGTGCTGTGGGTTGACCTTGGCTGGCTGCCAGATCCCCACCCAGCTGCTCTCTCACTGTCCCTCAACAGGACAGGGGGTAGAAAATAAGATTGAAAAACTCAAGCACTGGGATTAAGACAGGGGGATCACTTAGCATTTACCATCGTGGGCAGAACAGGGAAAAAATAATTTAATTTATTGCTAATTAAAATAGATTTGGATCATGAGAAACAAAGACAAATTAAAACACCTTCCCCTCCTCTGCCCACTTCATCCCAGGCTCAACTTCACTCTTTCATTTCTGACAACTCTACCTCCTTCCCACAAATGGTGCAGGGGCTTGGGGAACGGAGGACTTATGGTCAATTTGTAACAGTTCTTCTCTACCCATCCTTCCTCCTTATGATTTTCCCCTGATTCATGGGCTCTCCCCAGGCCAGATTTCCTTCAGGGTATATCCACCTGATCCAGCCTGGTGTCCTCCACAGGCTGCAATGTGGATATCTGCTCTGTTGTGTTCCTCTTCATGGGCTTCAGAGGCAAACCTGCTCCACAGGAGTCCCACGCAGGCTGCAGAAAGTACCTGATTCTCTGTCAACTTCACCACAGGTTGCAGGGGAATCTCTGCTCTGGCACCTGGAGCACCTCCTCTCCCTCGTTCTTCACTGACCCTGGTGTTCATGGGGTTGTTTCTCTCACATTTTTTCCTCAATCCTCACTGCCTGTGCAGCATTTTGCTCTTTGTTAAGTATATTTTCCCAGGGGTGCCACCATGATGGCTGATGGGCTCAGCTGTGTCCCGCAGTGGGTCTGTTTTGGAGCTGGCTAGAACTGTGTCTAGTACAGGGCAGCCCCTGGCCTCTTCTCAGAGACACCACCCCTATAGAATCCTGTGACCATCCCCTTGTTGCTTACCCCTAATACAAGTGTCCAAACTGAAGTAAGTATACAATGCTTTGCTGCTTTTTTTGTGGGGTACATTTGCATATGGGTATGGATATGGTCGTAGAACTTGTATTCTTTCTTTATATTCTTATTTCACAGCCAAATGCAATTATTGAGACTTTTTTTTGTAGTCCACTTGTTGGATATAAAGATCTGCTGCTCATAAGACTAAAGCAAGAAGCATTCAAATGTATATAATAAAATCTCTTTATAACTTTGTTAATAGATATAAGGGGAAGACTTTCAGTTCCTCACCTTGTGACCTCTATAGACCATGGAAATAAAACCATTAATCTTGGAAATTTTGTGTAAATAAATATTTATCATAATAATACATTTATATACTTTCATAAATAGGTGACTTATATAACTCATACTTTGGGACATGATAAATCTGCTTTTACCACATAAACATCAGCTGTGTTGGCTTTCCCTAATGATGACTGAGTTTACAAGACATTCATACTTTGTTTAGGCAGTTACAGCATTTAATATAGCTATCTATCACTGAATTTTCAGTCACATAAACTTTTATTCAGGTACCTAATTTTATTAGTGAAAATAATGTTGTTAGGTAATAAAGATAAGTGCACATTAAAGTGACTAAAAGACCAGGCCTGCCATACAGATTTTAACTTACAGTAAGTAGAAGTCAACAGAATACATATGGTAAATGTCTGGATTTTCTCTGGACCCATAGTGGTTTCCTTATGATTATTGTAACAACAAATACCCGTGAGATTAACACAAGTATATGTTTCATCTCCACTGGCATTGTTCTTTGTGAGGAAATTTAATAGTATTTTTGGTGAATAAAGATTTAGTAATAATAATTTTACAACTTTGTTATCTTTGACTCTTTAACGTCAGAATCAATTTAACAATTGTCATGCTTTTTGTTCTGTCTTATTAAACCATAATTCAGCTGATATCCTCAGTTCCTTGCATCAAGCCAACAGAGTAAGATAAACATCAAATACAGGGTTTATAATAGAAATGCTGACAAACTTAAATACAGCGATGCTGTTAGGCATCTCTCTTTTTCTTTTAGAGTTTCTTAGTAAAAGTTTGTCCTGTGCCAAACAGTATTACGATGGAAAATAAATCTGTTCAACCTGAAATGTGTCTGTTTCGATTTCTAAAGAGAATTTGATATCAAGACTGCAAAGGAAGCAAATTAAACCAAAAGATAAAATCACATGAAGGCAACTGGTTTTCTATCCTTTCTACTTTTATACTATTTGATGTTGTAGATAAGCCCTAAGCAATATTATAAATTGGAACAAACTAAGAGCTTTGCAGGTGTTTAGACTCTGGAGTAAGCACATCTCAACTGTCTCCAGTTATTTTATTTCACATTTTGAGATCTGAAAGACCTCTGGAGGCAGAAATTCATTATCTAAACCTTCCTTGAATCAGGCAGAGCCAGTAAAGATCTGGTACTAGAACAGAATGAATAGAAGTCAGAAAGATCTGAACAATTTTGTTATTTCCTACTGACTGCAGTCTCATCATCTGTCACTTCTTAACTGATAGATTTTGTGTATAGTTTTGAACTCTTGTTCATAAAGTAATGATGTGCTGCACTTTGTGCTGTGGTTCCACTTATGCTATGCCAGCCCCATTAGCCTGTCACCACCCCAGGTATTTCTTGACCTTTCCTACACACTACTATTATTTCCAGATATAGCTCAAACTGGGGTTCCTCTGATCTGTGCATGTTAAGTGCACAAAAGCACAACATTTTTCTGGGCACCTGTACAGAAAGACCAGGAAACCAGAAGACAAAAAACCAAATGAACGTTTTTTTTTCCCCTCGTTGAGCCATATAAACAGTTAGTGCCAGGTTTTCCAGTCTCTTAAACATGAAACACTAGTGAAGGAAACACCTAAAATAGGATGCAAGCATTGTAATGAAAGTTTAACTAATACTGCATGTATAAAGGAAAATCTTGAAAACTGTGTTAGCGTGAAATTTGAAGGCATTATTCCTATTACTAGAAAGCAGTTTATTATGATTTTTTTGACTGAGCCAGTAGAGTTTCACTGACTTGAGGAACTTGCATTTCATTCATCCAAAGAATGGTTTGAAAGAATGGTTTATATACCAAAAGATTTTTTTCTTCCATCATAACGATGACAAAAACATAACTTTACACACGTAGGAGAGGTATTACAGCTTATACCTTTGTTGTGAACATGCATGTTCTTGTCATGAATCATCCCACATTTAATATATTTTTAAAGTCCAAACTCCTGGAATTTTAAGGAAATCAAAGATCTTCTGCATTTATTTGTTTGTTTGTTTGTTTGTTTATTAAGGAATAGGTGCAAAGAAAATGCTGGAGAGAAAAAAGAGCTCTCATGCATCTAAAATATTAGCAATTTAACAAAACAAATTGAAACCTTAGAAATATTGGACACTTCATATTCTATTAATTAATATTCTTTCTATTTGATATTTTCAGTCATATAGTTAAATGCTGCTTCTCAACTACAAAATTAAAATTTGGGAATATATCTGGAAAGCAAAAATTATGAACAAGGGTTATCAAAATATTTAACTTTTTTTTTTTGTATTTAGCATAGTTTTACACATGTAGTATAAAGTTTCATGTAAATAGATTTCATATGTATTACTTCACTCTGTTAGGATTTTTCTTGAAATAATCTTGCTTGTTCCCTTAAAATACATTAGAAATTAAAGATTTCCTGTGACTCCTTAATGAAGGTTTGATTTTAATTATACTCACTTACTATGTAAATTAGCTCTAAATTATTCAGTTTATTAATAACATATCTGGAGTTGCAAAATAAATGCCATTTAAATTTCATTAAACATGGTTACAATTTTAAGCTTTTACAGAATATGCATATTTATGTCACAAATTAACAGATTGTTTTATGAGTTAAAACAATGTTTCTTGTTAGCTGATTTAAAGATTTGCAAGTATGATACAGATGTAGGCATATTTCTTCTCTCAAAGCTAATAGGAAAAAAATCCTATAAAGTTCAGTTTTATTTCAAAATGCAAATTAAACTACACTAATTTCCCTCCTGAATTTCAACCTGTAATCATATGAAATGAATACTGTGTCCCTTCATGCTTTTCTGAACTACGTTTTCTGATGCAAACTTTTTTCTAGTCTGCGAATCAACAAGTTCTAATAATGTTGCATATTATTTTGACTTGTAACAATTAAATATTTAGGATTTCATTTTTTAGATTATTTTTGCAGAATGCTTGAGTTGCATTTCAATATTTGAAAATGGGGACAATGTAATACATACAATTCAAAATTAAAAGTTAATGTAATATTCTATTTACTTATCATGATAATGGAAAGAGGTGTTAAGAGTAATTCTTATTTCTATTGTAGTTTCTTTCTTAAAATCTGAAAAAAAATGACAAATACTGAGTAAACCTTTTCATTATATTTCCATTTTCAAAAGCAGAAAAGATGCTGAAAGAGGTTAAGAAATTTGTTTACTGCCTCAGCCAGCTAGTAGCAGAACTGGCAATAAAATGACCAAGCTCTTTAGTAGTTAGGGCATACAAATATTTCCCCCAAAACAAGGCAACTTCCCTCTGCTATATGCAGACAAGGCTGAACTTTACATATTTGAATATGTTCAATTAATAAATCTAAATATTTTTTATGTTTTCCCTTAACCCTTATTTTGTCTGTAATGTGGAAGATCTTAATCCTGCAAAGATTTTTCACAAGGTTGTACACAGCACGAACTACTGCAGGGAAGTTACTGGAGCAGCTCACAAAGAATAAAGCTCAACATGTACAAATCTTTTATAAACACATAGTGTCAGTACTGTTATGATCTTCTATGTACTGCAGAAGACTGCTGCTTTTTATAAACAGGTTTTCAGAAAGTCACTATATTATATTGAAATAGTAGTTAATATTTAATTAATTTAATTAGGAATTAAAGTGAAGAGTCTATTATATGTATCTGCATTAAATCAAGTGAATTCTTCATGATAAGTACTATTATAACACATGACTAATGAAGGCAGAATTAGAAGACAGAATGAAATTCTGATGAAATTTTATTTCCACTTTCAAAGCAAGTGGAAGAGGCCTTATGAAGCTTTTGTATCTCCATTACTAATACTAGTGCAGAACTGATAAGAAGTATTCAGCTATTGTTCTGGAGCAGGATGACAGAGTAAAGAAGCTTTTCTCCTGTCTCACAGAACATGTCCCAGTCTCCAAACTCTCTCATTTCTAAAATCTCTCCAGCACCCTGATGTATATGTGATTCTGTACAGATAAAGGAAAGTTCAGTCAGGAGGTGTCTGCCTAAAGCTCGCTTAGTGTCAAACAGCTATTCAATCTGCCTGCTTTGCCAGGTTACCTAACCCTGTTAATTCCCTCTTTTTATTTGAAAGCTAATCATGTCACCCAGGAATGGTCAGACCCGCTTGTTCTGCGGACACCTGCCTCTTGAAGAGTACAGCACTGAAGTTCAGGTTTAGGAAAGTACTTATTTTGTGGACTGTGTTTTAGAAAAATAGTCTCATAGTAAAAATATTGATCCAAAATGTGGGAAAATCTGTTTCCTCCCTAAGTTTGACAGTGTTTGAAGACACATAACAGAATAGTGACCCGGAGCTCCCAACAGCACTCCCCTGGGTGCAATTTACATTAGATGGATATTGAATAAAGAGCAAAAACATTCCCAGGAGTGATAAAGAGACTTAGATCTCTTTGACACTCAAATGACTGACCTATGTACTACATAATAACCATGATCTTCCTTACTGGTTTTGCTTTTTTTCTTTTTTTTTTTTTTTAACTCCACAATACCTGGTTACAGCAAAGGCTTTCATTCAGTGTCAGGCTGAAAACATCACATAATTGCTTTTTTTCACTTTCAGGAGGAATGCTTCAATTAGCTAGATTATTATGGGAAAGGTGGGCAGTGCTGCCACTATGCCACTTTGTTATATTGCTCTGACTTCCCTCTTCAGAAAAGGACTCATTCTGTACGTGCCTATAGGACCATTCTGACATATCTATGTCCCCAGTAGACAATGCAAAATTACTGCTGCAAGATTTCAATGAGAATAGAGAGAAATTACTTAAGCAAGCTAAAGAGTAATTGGGAGATGTATATAAAGACAGAAGAAACAAGAAAAGGGCTATTGAGCTAATTTTGGAAAATCTTTAGTTTTTGTATTATTCAATGAAGTAAAACTAAACTTCAAAGTGTTGCACAATTAATTCATGTTTAAAATGAGTGTAATTCTAGAATTTTTATTTATTTATTTTTAATTTCATCTGTTCCACAATAGTTTGGCTATTGTTTTAGCTACTGATCACACCACACTAAAAATACTTGGTGTGAAACTCCTATGTGAAACTAAACTAAATGCCAATACCCTGTATTTCTATATGTGTATATGTTTTGTCACTGATATTGTTATGCATATTTTAGCTGCCAGGTGACAACATGCTCAGAAATGGCTGCTATCCTTTTCAAAACAAACATTTCCTTGTCAAACTACTATTCAGCAGCTATCATAAATGGACTTTCAAAATTATACAATTACATGTATTTCATTAGAATACTACATTCAACAAGTGCCAGGCCACAGAATTTTATGAGCCTTAGACTACAGTTCTTGGACAGTCTATCAAAATAATTATATTCCATTGGGAATTGATGATCAGAATCAACAGAATTCAAATGACCTCTCTAGAGTCAAAGACAGTTGCTATTTTCACTTCTGAAATTAATCTTGCTCAGTGGCAAGATTACTGCTTATAGCATGTGCCCTTAATCACTGACACAGAACCTCTGCACAGACTTATCACTTGGAAATGTTAGATGAGAAGCAGGATGAGAACTGATTTCCTTGAAAAGGTGGCATAGGAGTGTCTTCTGAATATAAGCATATCAATTCTGAAAGGATATCTGTGATCTAAACGTGGCATTAGAAGGAATCAGGGAAGAAAACTAATTTATAATATATTTCTCAGAATGGGCAACTCCAAAGGGAAGTTGTGGATCTTTTTTGGCTTGTGTCACTTCATTCATTCAAAATAACCATAACAATCACACAATCAGACACAGTAGATATACCTGTGCCTGTGAATTTCTAGATGATGTAGTTGCTCTTATATTAGTTCAAGAATTTATGGCACAAGGGACAAAGCCGAAGTCTAGACCTGGAATTGAACGCAATTAACTCCAATTGCTCAGCAATGATTGGGATATAAAATGATCCTTAACTGATCTCTGAAAAACATAAACATAATATAAAATGTATATTTAGGTTTTGGGGGGGGGGGGGTTGTTTGTTTACTTGTTTGTTTCTTTTTAAAGACAGTTCTGTCCTAGTTATTGTATAGGCTCTAGCATTTTAAGTACATTTGATGTAACTGCTTTGGTGCAAAGATTAAGCTGTTATTTTTCATTTACACACATAGCTTCACAGCTTATGGAAATAGTCACTCATTACTTGTCCAGCACAGATGCAAGTTTTACAATCACACCTGGGATAACATTCTTCAATATTACAGGGTATCCAAGATATGTCCTTCAAATCCTTTTATACATTTCTTTCCACCTTTTGGTTTTCTGTTTTCATTCTAACACAAAACCTCAGTTAGCTCAAGGGACTGGTTCTGGAATATAGAATCATTTGTTTCCAAATGGTCTTCTTGCTGTTCAGTGATCTGTGTGAAACAAACCAGTGGCTGAAATTCAATTCCTGCATCACAATTGCTCAACAAAAGGTAAAACTATCATCAGTTTCATTGGAGGGATTAGGAATACCCTTACAGCCAATGTTAGCACTGGGATATCTTTCTATTAAGCAACTTGCAACACTATTTATTTCCTCTATGTAATACTCTGTAAGTACATAAAATGCTACAGCCATGAATATTGCTGATCTGCCAACCTACAAAACAACTACTCTCTCTGCTTTTGTATAAATCTTAAATGAGCTTTTTGCTGTGGGGTTCAGTTTGGGTTTGGCTTCTAAACAACTAACATAACCTTTTGAAACTTAGGAAAAAATGGGATGGATACTGTGCTGGCACTAAAATGCCAGAATTCCAGACATAATCATTGTCTTTAAATTTTTTGTTCTGCCTAGCTTTGAGCTAGTTGATCTTCACACTTCCTGAAGTCTCGTATTACTTAATCGAGAAATGTATTAACAGTTCAAAGTTTATTTGACTTCAGTGATGAAGTATGTATCTTGAAGACAATTTATCACACATGGGCTTAAAGATTTCTAGATTTTTTTTGTTGATAGGTTACAGAGTACAGAACATGCAATGAAAAATTACTTCAATGTGACTTTTGAACTATTCTGTCAAAACACTTTATCACTCAGCTATTGGGACCAGCTTTGCTGCTGTGAATTAGCCCCTCCTTTCTCTCTTCTCCATCTTAAAGTTTTATGATGTGAAAGGGTGAATATTGCCACATTAGTCATCATCAAAGAAATAATCAAAATCTTAATATAACATACAATGTGAGATATATCAGGGTGCTAAGTGCTATTTTAGCAACATTAAAGGAAATCATTTTTAATTGCTTAAGTACAGGTTAGGAGCAGTGCAGTAACTAGATAACACTAGATAGCCTGAAAGCACATGTGCTTGATTAGTGTTCTTGCCAATTTCTGAACTTAGTGATAGTGTTTGAAAGACACAAAATCATTTATATATCACTCATTAATTGCTTATCTATGTAACATGAGTTAGCATTGGGGTTTTTTATTCTCTTTTCTGATGATTCACAATGCAATGAATATAAGTAACACACAGGCATGTTATTTTTCATTCTTTTGTGAATAAAATTGAAATTCAGATATTGGAAGCTATATTGTCCATTGCCCAATTGTTTTAAATTCCTTTCTCAGTTATGTTACTGCAAACTAAATACTGATACCATATTGAATATAAAAACTTTTGGGTTTTTTTTTTCTAGCAGAATTACAAAAAAAAAAAATACACAAGTTAATAAGGTTGGAGAAATACAGCAGGAGTGGAACAAGACCTTCTGAGAAAACTACATTCTGTGATTCCAATTTTTAGGATCTTTGAAGAACCCAGGAAGAATGTAATAACTTCTCTGTGTGTAGGAGTCATTGAGATCCAAATCTATAACCATTTTCCTTGCAGAATTCTCATTGAAGTCAATGTAAGTTTGAACCCTTATCAAAAGCAGGATTAAGCCTCTTTTCCTCTCTATGTTTTCTATCCTATAATCATTTCCCTTTTCCTTATTTAAGATAAGTACAAGTAGAGAATTTAGACATTTTAAAGGAAAGATAAGTTAAAAGGTTTAGTTCCTGCAATGGTTTGGTAAATGCAAATATCATTATATCTGAGTATCAGGATCCTTATTTAGAAGTTTAGAAACAATCAGAAAAGTTTTTCAGAACACTTAATACAAATTGAAGCATTATGACTGCTGTGGGATGACAGCTTAAGGGAGCACACATTCACACTACTTGCTAATAAGGACTACATGTTCCTAGGACTTAAACCAGTCAGTGAAGAGAACACTCAATGTCAGCAAAGCAGACTTTTCTAACACAGTTGTTTTTATTTAAAGCAAAATATTTCAAATCTTTAACATGAACAAAATGATGGGGATGCTCTGCAACTCCAGTATAGTTATTTTCTCAGATACAAGTCAGTGTCTTAGAAACTTGCTGATCCAATGTTACATGCTATTACATGACATCAACAGGACATATGTTGATGATAATTGTGCAGTAACCTGGAAAAGACAGGATATTGAGCCTTTTTGTTGCAGGTCTATAAATAAAATGCTCCATGAATCGAATATTACTTTCTATCATTCTATAAACTAATTTGGCTATAATATTGGTTCTTTGCTTACTGTGGGATACTGCAAAATCATCTTGTATTTAGGATTTGTCATCTTTTTCTCTCCCTCTTCTGGTAGGATGCATTTTTCTTACTCTTTTTTTAAAGACTCTGAGGAAGACTAAGTGTACACCAGTAAAATAAAAAGGACTCAAACAATTGACACACAATTGTCCACAATTTTGACTATTAGCACAGTCTATGGCATATTTTTAGCCCATGCAGACTAGCATTTTCCAGATTAACACATGGACAGGTTTGAGGTTGTCTGTTAGAACTAATCCTAACAGGCAATTTGAATGCCCTCCTCTATTTGGGGAGAGAAAGAAAATGTAAGCACGATGTATCTACATGAGATGAATGGCTATGGGTGTACCATGTCAGTTGGCCCCAGAATAAAAGAAAACTTCCTAGGCCATACTAATAACTAGAATAAATTTAAATTTTGAATACCACATTACACATTATAAAAGACTATTTGTATTCATTTGAAAAGTAAAAGCAGATGTTACATAATCTATGATAAATTTCCATGTCAGCATTTTATCAATATTTGTATAATTCTTTAAACTGTTTAAAGTCAGTTATAATGAAAGAAAATGAATAAAAAGAACTACAACTGCACCAGTGATATTATTCCTGTAAATAAGCTATTCAATCATTTTGTTTCTTTGTTCTCTTAGGAATTTGTTTGCAAACAGATGTTGATTTCTATGAATGTATTCACAACACATTTACTGAAGAACTGAAGTACACAATACATTTAATATACTCAATACATTTACTGAACAGGTGAAACAAAGTATGATTTATGTCTTCACTATTGTAGTATGCATTAGCACATAAAAATATGACTAGTGATTTATATTAAAAATAATCAAGGATATATTACAACAAAAGAATCTCTGCATTAAATAAGAGTGTCATTGTAAAAATGGTATAGTGTCCTTATGTTGTTTAACAGTATGTTGATACAAATGCGAGTGCACTGATGTGTGTTAAGAAAGCCATGTTCTTCTGCCCTTCACTTAAACCTGTGACCCTGTTTCCAGTTTATAATGATGAATCGGAGATACCACTAATTTCAGAGTCTATGAGTAGAATTTAAAATCTCATTGTAGAAAGAACAAACTGAAAGAGGTTTTCTGTGTGTATCGTTTCATGATAATCTCTTTATTCTCTAATTGTCATGAAGTTTAAACCTGAATTCCAAATGCACAGGATTGAACTCGAAAGAAGGAATTGAATATGAAAGGATTAAAGTTTATCATTTTTACTTGATAGAAGTGATATTTGACTCCTCAGTCTCCAAGGAGTTAATCTGATAGTCTGCTTGTACATCTTCAGTTGAAGTACTGCTGACCATTTAAAAAATTATTTTCTGTTTCAGCTCTCTTAATTTCAATCCAGTAATTGGGATAAATCAATAAATCAGGGGTTTTTCAGAGGACACCTTAACCAAAGGGCATTCTCAATAAACCTATTTATGTTGGATTTCCCCTTTATGAAAATGTTGCAGAAAATGGCATAGAAACCAGTAAAATTCTGTATGATTTGGTAGTAAGAATATCCTTCTTTCACAAATTCTATGAATACATTTATAAAGCAGTGTAAGAGTGAAATGTATATTACATTCTGTAATAGAGGAATCCTTATTCCAGCAAGTTCTAAAAGGCATGCTATTTCACAAACCACTGTTTGCATGGCAAATAAAATTATCCTGGTATAACTTTCTCAACATTTCAAATCATTTTCTAGGAGAGTTTTATTAAGTTGGAAAGTTTACAGTAAAGAGTTCCTCCAGTAAGTATATCCAGCAAGAGAATCACTGCTTTCAGTGCCTGGATTTTCACAAACCATTTGTGCTTAAATTTATGAGCAACTTCAGTAGGGATTTAGGACCTAGGGAATTGACTGTGACTGGAAACATGTATCTTCTTGCTTAAACTTTTGTTTACTTTTTTACATGACTTGTTAAGTAGCCTAAATCTGCATTAATCCGTCAGTATCTACTTTTGACAGTTCCTGTCAGGGAAAGGATAAGGATGAACATAATCAGTGGTGTCACTGGCACCTCCCACTGAATAACAATTTGTTGCTGCTCTGCTACTCTGTAGAGGAAAGGGGAAAATTCTGAAAAACCTAACTGAGTCCACACTAAAAAAGGTAAATGTTTTATAACCTGCATCAATTTTCCCATTTTAGGTGCCAAGTGGTTCCTGTCATTTTTATGGTTGATGAGATTCATAAATTCATGTACTTTTAATGAGACTGCAAAAAAATTAAGAAGGATTGGAGATTGTGATAAAAAAAAAAAAAAAAAAAAAAACAAAACCAAACAAGAAAACAAACAAACAAAAAAAAAAAAACACAAAACCAAAACCAAAACCTAAACTCATTTAGCCAGTCTTTGCTAACCAGAAGTTATTATATCATCTTGTATCTAGGACGAATTTTTACCTTCCTTACATCTTATGTTTTCAAAGCAAATTCTACCTTTTGTTTTTCTACATAACATTTTCTTCACACATAAAAATGTGTGTGGAGAACAAAACCACATCTTTTCTTGATTCTAAAAATATATATCTTTTCAATAGTTGTGAGACTTCTTTACAAAAAAAAAAAAATTCTCCAAGTAAATATTACACAATAGAAGTGAGACAGCAGATAAAGTGGGGGCTCTACACAAAGATGATGGAGCAGCATACAGTAAAGAATGTTCATGTTCTTTAGAAAACAGGAGTAGTAACAGTTTTGAGATCGATTCTATTTTACAGTGAACTATGAAATGGAGAAACTATCATTCTGCTGAAGGAAAACCCTCAGAGATCCAAGGAAGTGCTGAGGCTGAATAAAATGTGAAGCTAGAATGAAACTCAGTGCTATAGCTCCATAAAACCCACATATTTCTCCCCAGGATAGGCAATCTGTCAAAGAGACACTATCACTGAGACTGCATAAATATTAATAAGTTATATAAAAAGGAAAATATACTATGTGTCCAGAATATTTGCACATGAGTCTGTAGGGGGAGGACATGAAAATCTCTATAAGGATCTGAATTCTTGATGAGGTATTTCTTGATGAGTCTTTATAAAACTACATCAAACAACAGAACGTAAAATTAAAATGAATTTACAGAATTCTCAATTTAGAGTTATTTTCCTGCAGATGGTATGTCATATGGGCAATTCCATAATGTAACCTACTTCATATTTAAAGCTGTTAACTTTTCTATTTTTTGCCCTTCCACCATTGTGTTTGGAAGGCTGTTTTAAAAATTTACGCTTCGCACTATTACAGATCTTTTTTTTTTTTTTTCTCTCACTCTTACTTTAACATTCGTCATGATGTTTAACGGACTGGGTTAATTCAAATCCAAGTCCTTTGGAAACAAAGCAGCAATAGGCAAACGTTATATAATTGTTATCAGTTCCACACCTGATGTAACACATTTCAGGTAGGAGACCAAGGGGGTGACAGGAAGTATGGAGACAACAGCTAATTGGCTTTAGATGTGGAGAAAGACCAAGACCTTTACCTTTGGTGGCTTAAGATGAAAATCTAATTTAGAAAACAATAAATAGTTAAAACAAAAGGCACAGGGAGGAAGTGGCTCTACACATGGATACCTGACAGTGTCAATGGCTCAGTCTGAGGCAGATCCCTTATGCCTGGGAGACAAGCCACCAGGCAAGACTTGGACAGGCTCTTTGCTTTCCTGGTGTTCTTATTCCCTGTTCTACTTTCAATTATTTTGTTGTGAACATGTGTGATCAGACCTGCAATGAGCCCATCTGAAGGACTGGTGATGGTTGTTAGACAAAGTGGTGCAGTGGCTTATGTCCACATTTCTCAGGCCTAGCCCCTTTAGAGCTGTGTTAAATGTCCACAGTGCATAGTACTTGACTGCATACATCAAGTGTGTTTTCAAAACAGTGTTCAAATAATGTAACTTCTATTGCACAGTCCATCAGAGTGGTTGTTTTACACCGCATCACCACACACAGGTTCTGTTTTAGAGGGTATTTTTTCAAAGAACAAGGCCAGAAGTGAGCCAACATTTATGCAATGTGAATAATAAGGAGAAAGGGATCCAGAGGGGACTTCACAGCTGTGATTTGACTGTGAATAGGTATACTCAAATGGCTGAAGAGTTTGGACTTCTTAGAGGCTCCTTTGCAACTTTCAGGAAAGTGACAAAGAAGGGAGAGATGATAGTGAGACAGTGCCAGGTACATAGCAAATTCACAATCACATAGAAAGGAGAATAAAAGTATTATAGTCAAATTTTTTGGAAAGTAAGGCATTATATTGTGTATTTGCTATATTTTCATTACTTCATGTCTACTCTCCTACTCTTCAGTAAAAATGTTTGTGTTCATACACAATTTCAATTTGCTTGAGCCTGGAAGAAGTTTAATCTCATAAGGATGCTTTGCCAGTTACGTATAATTTTAATCAACTTCTAAATATGGGTCAAGATAATGTAGCTATTTGTCAAGAGAACCATAGAGCATATGGAGCCAGAAGAGGTTGCTGGTTGTCAACAAACGTATCTTTGCTTTTCAGTCTGATGGTAATCTTAGACATGGTTAAAACTGATATTTGCTTTTGTGGACACACTGACCTGGCAACACACTGACAAACCACTTGGAATATTCTGAGGCAAAATGCTGTGGAACTGCTTAACCTGGCACGATCAAACATGCAAGGATAGAAAAGGTGAGGTTCTCATGCAACTAATTCACTTTACATGGGACTCAAAGATAGCATCTGTCCAGTAGGAAAGACTCTGGTAAGAAAGGGACAAGCTATTACAGTTCTAGTTTGAGAAAGTCAGTAACACTGTGTCTGGACAGTTCTGGGTGAGTATTTTAAAATAAATAAATAAGTAAATAAACAAATAAGTAATTAAGTAAACAAACAAACAAATAAATAAATAGACTAACTGGAAATTTCAGTTGAGTGTAAAACTCAAATGGTGACATTTTCACAGGGAGGAAGATCTAAATTGAGCAAAGCAACATGCAGAAACAGGTAAATAAATCTGAAGGATCAGCAGAACAATGACTTCTTCTTGTCACAAGATGTTCCAAGGAACGGATACGGATATTGCATGGACCTAATTTATAGACTGTTGGATTGCACAATATGGGCAATATAGAAGAAACAGATAATTCCCAAGTGGTTTAATTGGATAGTGGAAGATCTCTTATGTGATAATAACTAAATGAGAGATGCAACTGAACTGTTCATGTGATAAAAACTGAAAGATTCCATTGAACTCTTCTAGTTTCCGTCAGCATAAAGAACTCTCCTGATTTGAGTAGACCTACTAACATTTTTTCTTCAAAAATTAAATTAAGTCTGAAAACTGGGTTTAAAAATCAAATTTCTGGACACAATTTTTCCAGATGGAATTAAAAACCATCAACTAGTAACAGCATAAAATAAATGAGACTAAGATCATGATGGAAAACCAAAACATATAGCTTAATTCTAGATCTGAGAGGTTGTGGGCACATTCATGATAAAAAATTCTGCTAACTAGCTTTTTTTCCACCCTAGTTGTCTGGCAAAGACTTACTGTGAAAAGATACACTGTCACTTAATCATAGAAATATATCTTTCAGAATCAAAAATTATGTCCTTCCTTGTGCTATATAGTGTACTATATGAAAGATTTAACAATAGATAATTGACTTGAAGAAATTCATGCTTTGTACAGAAACAGTTTTAAGGCCCTAGTAATCCAGAGACCTGCACAAATTGCTTGATAGAACTACAGAGAAATTACCTTTACATCTAGTCTTGTTTTGTTGAAATCATGGCTGATACAGTTTCACTGAAAATGTAACAGCATATATAACAGCAATAGAGCATACTTCAGTAAGTGCTCTGTATAAAATTGAGAAACAGAAGGTGTATGTCATATTGAGTAAATACAGAAAAAACACATACAATATGCAAGATGTACAAAGTATTTCTAATAATATGCACAGGCCCTCACATGTGCCTCATAAGTTATAGAGCAACTCAGAAATCTGCTGACAAATGTACTTAATCTAACAGGGTATTGAAAAATGCAGCATTCATCCATTTGTGGATACGAAGAGCAGTTGGCAGTTGTCCTTGTTTGAGTGACACTTCTGCCACTTCTTTCTGAGAGAAGTGAAAGAATGTTCATGACTAATCACATATTTTATCCATAGGTCTCTCTTCCAGAATAAATTTGATTGTTTAAGGGATTCACATAGGTGTCTTCATGATGCTGCTCACACCCATCTTTTTTTCTAGTCTTATTTGCTTATTAAAGCAAATGATTCAATACTTACAATGACTTTGGACTTTAGCAAGATACTGTTAGGAACATTACAGTTATGGTGATGGGAGGTGAGAGCTGGTCCAAAAACCTGTAAATGTTACGTACTTATGCTTTATATTAAAGGTTCGTTTCCCCTTTTTCTATGGTATTTGATATTTTATTCTTTAATTTCTGGCATGCGTACCTCCAACTAAATTTTATTCCTTTGGATAATTAACAGTGCAGTACATATTTGGAAAGATAGTCAAGATCTAACCAATCCTTACATCACTTTTACTTAGTTGCCTCAAATAAACATTTTATTTTGTAGTAGAAGTCTACCTTCCCCAGCAAATAAAAATGCAACATACTTTCTCTGCATTCTTTACTACCATTCCCACATTCTGTGGTAAGCATGAAAAATGTATCACCAGTATCTCTGCTGTGTTCTCAGCAACTCAACAAATATTTCTGCACAAGCCTCCCTATTATCTGTGCATTACAATTATAAAAGATGAACAGATAAATGGGTGTCTGTACTTCCAGGAAAAAAAAAAAAAAAAAAAAAAGAAACAGCAGAAACAGTATTCTCTAATGAGGAATTAAATTCTCATTTTTAATAGGACAAATGATGCATACTAACCTGAAATGTATGATAGCCAGGCAGCAACTAACTCTGTCAATCTGAGAGAAATACATTGTGCGGTTTAAAGCACAGCAAAAACTCTTATACATCATCCATCAAAAGCTACTTTTAATTTATTCAGTAGGATGCCATGGTTAATAAAATCCAAATTATTTTTTAATATCCTACAGCTTTGAGATGTGCCTAAAGCCTCGGCAGAGATATTCGCCTGATAATATAAAGTTCATGGTTTATTCAACCACAGCAGCTGTTGTAAACCCTAGGTTGTCATTTATTTTCCAGCTCTTGAAAAAGATTTATAATCTGATTTTAAATGCAACACATATTTAGCCCTCAGATCTGTAGCAAAAACAGTCACACTGACACGCTTCACTAGACCCAGAAAAAGAAGGGAAAAAATATCTTTGTGGTAATAAAGAAACAAAATTAAAATTACTGGATTTTACTTTTTCTTATTTTTAAACATCTCTTCTAAAATCTTCAGTAAAAAGAGAAAAAAAAAAAAAAATCCTCATGTCTTCCTTTTTCCCTAGTTAGAATTACTTTTTTTGGCAATCTGGGGCAGGCAAATAAAATCAGAAAGGTCTAGACCATGCAGTGATGCATTTATGCTTCTTATCATTCAATCAGATTGAATAGGGGTACCCTTTTCTCCAAATAGCATGATCCTAAAGAAAATTACACCAGATTGTGCCTTTTGTGTAAAGGATCCACACCTCAGTTACTTATACCTAACAAAATATCTCGTATTTATTGAGAATTATATGTTATTTTGAGATGTTTTCTCATCTGCAACCATTCCACAGATGCCTTAGAAGCACACCCATGTCCATGCTGCACCGGCCTCTAGCTCCATACCTAAGCCACTTTTGAACTATTTCTAGAGGTAGTAACACCGTAACAGTTTCCCTGCTGTTATCAAGCCAGGTTTATGTTAATGTTGTTACATATGAGTCTCAACTAAATCCATCCTGTTCTACACTTACATGAGAGTTCTACTTCTGCTATAGAATCAGTCTCATAGTGACTTCTCCAGGATTTAAAACACATTGAGATATTACCAGAATGGTTTATTTTACTTATTGCTGTAAAGTGCTAAAAAATATGTTTAACAAGAACTTTCTCTGTCCCTCTAAGCAATGGAGAGATGTGTTCAAAATCACAGTGATTAGGAATGCATATTGGCATTCGTTTGAAAAATAGAGAAGGATTTCCATATTTTGAAAATATTTTTTTTGTTTTAAAGTAGGAATTAAATCTGATTTTTTCTGTTTTGAAGTAGGAATTAAATCTCCATCATCATCTCTGATGCTTTTGGAAAGGCATTTTAGGGAGTAAAGAAACATTCTCTAAGACCATTTTAAGAGAGCAGCCTTTCTTAAACCCAGAAGGAAAGAATTAGTTGGAGAAAAATTGTCTGAAATAATAAAAGTTTGTGCATGACTAATATTATAGGTCAAAATTTGGAACCATCAAAACAAGTAGCATACTATGAGCAGTCATTACAGTACTTATGCATATCCATCACTGTGTACTACATGATGCACAATTTATCAGGTCTTGGCACTATGGTTATAAAGGAGCTGACACACCAATTTAAAAATAATAAACTGTTCTATATATTTATCAACCGATTTATTGCATTTAGACATTCTGTAGGTACATGAAAATGTTAACAGGCACAAATGAGATCCTTTTTACAGGAGGCAGTATGGTCTCCTGAAACACTAGCCAAAGTGTGGAAACAGCAGTGCTCTTACAGATTGCTTTTCATGTGGAAGCCCCTGTCCCGGTGACACCACAGCAGGGCCAGTCCCCAGCTCCCCAAAGCCCTGCCCTGCCCAGCCACCCATGGCCCACACCTCAGCCCAGCCTCAGCCTGGCCCTGTCCCCAGGGAGGTGCCTGGCCCCAGGGCTGGCACTGCCCCAGTGCCAGTGGCTGCCCTGCTCCTGGCTGGGGTGCTGGCACAGGCCCTGGCTGCCAGACTTTGCCCTGACACCCCATGGGGACCCCCCACTGCTCCCAGCACCCCAGCAAGCAGTCAGCACACAAGGTACCTGACAGAATAATAATTACGCTGACAGAGGTAATCTGTACTTTAGACTACAACTTTTAATTACAGGATTCATAAACCTGCAAAACAGAGCTAAACACGTACAAAATTTTTATGCTTGTATTTAAAAAGGATAAATGTCTAGAAAGTCATCATATCAGAACTTCCCCAAAATATGCTTTTTGCTAATATAACTGAATATGATACTATAGAAAAGCCAACTGTCAAATTTAGCTTGGGTTCAGTAGCAAAAGACATGCATAAAAGAAGTATTTTCATGTGAAGAATAAGAACATGCTGAAATATCCTTTCCATGTCTACCACAAGCTACAAAGGTGTAATTTTCATCTATATCCATGATAACTTACTCTAAGCCGAGCCTCAGATCCATCCATGTGACTCACCTCCTTCCTTAAGACAACATAAGGTTGATATACAGCAAAACTTAGTCTTCAAATATGTGCAGTCACACTTCTGCATCTTCTCATGAATCCCTCAAAATCCCTTGGTTTAATTAATACTCATTATTTGATCATGTTTGGTTTTTGTGAAACAGTAGCTCAATAAACAAATAAGTTACCAGGTTTTGTATCAATTTTCAAGAGGTAGAGGTTCAATAGGTTGAAAGAGTAATACACAGCATACATAATAATTTCTTACAGTGATTCTAAATTGGATGCTTGCATTTAAGCTTTTAAAAAATTGTTCGAGGCCTCTAGGTAAACTGCCCACTTTCCAAAGTCACTAGACATTCTAGTTACATTGCACTACTGTGAAAATCAGATCACTAACTTAGGAGCTCAAATACAAACATACAAACCAAAATCATAGAATGCATTCATGAAAAACCACTGTCACCTTCCTTTACTAGTTTAAAATCAGAAATATTTTCAGAAAGTTATTGGACTATTTTATCAACCATGAAAGAATTGGACAATCTGGTGCTGGCTGCCTGGGTCATTCAGTGAAGGAAGTTATGACCATTTTAGTTACAATGTTTTCTTCAGCCTGTTAACAAATATATATCAAAGTTGCTGATTAAAATAAATATGCAACACCATAGTTTATCTTTCACCCTGGGTCATTCAGTGAAGGAAGTTATGACCATTTTAGTTACAATGTTTTCTTCAGCCTGTTAACAAATGTATATCAAAGTTGCTGATTAAAATAAATATGCAACACCATAGTTTATCTTTCACTCATTGGCTTTAGCTACTTTACACATATTTGTCATCAAATTACTTTTTTATCCTCATTTGGATAAATTAAGTGAATTGTTTTACTCTCCATATATGAAGCAGGTTTTCTTGTGTCTAGAAATTCTTATAATTCTTTCCTGAATCCACACATATTCAAAGTATTTTTCAGATATGTAGTTAGAATACATTCATCAGACTAGAGACAGTGATATTGACACCCTCTTAGTGTTTTTTCTCCAATATTAACTGTTGGCACATTTGTACGTTACTTAGAGCACCTGAATAAGAATTATTTTTGAAGTGTTTATTGGCAATGTTCACAATCCAACAGATGGTTTTCTATTTTGTAAATGTGATCATCATCATCTTTAGTTTGGATCTTAGAAACTGTATGTCCAATTTCTATGTTAAATGTCATTATTAGAAGGTTAGAGCAGGTAAACATGAGGCTTCCAATTTTCCTCTAAACTGCAGAATGAAGACAGCAGATGTTATGATGGAAGCACAAATATCCATCTAAGTATATAGCAAGTAATAGTATTCTTCTTGCTGTATGAAATAATTCAAATATGATATGGAGCTTCTACAGGAGATATTAATAAATCTTGATCAAAAATCACTTTGGCAAAGATGTCAATATTGAGGTTATAAATTGGGGTAACACAGGATTAAGATTCTGACAACCTCAGTTCTTCAACTGACCATGTGTGGAAGCCTACTACCTTCAGTAGATTTCAAAATATGAACAGTATCAGGATCTAAAATATTAAAGTTAGCAGGAGCCATAATCAGTTGATGTTTTAGTTATGCAGCTACTCCCCAGGTCCCTAGAGTGTCAAAGAAGTCTTTGTTTCATAGGTTTCCTATTCTCTTTCCTTCTGTACAGAATAATGAGGGAAGCAATAATCAAATCAGCCACATTCTTCAGTAAAAAAGTAACATCTACTTTTGGATTGATTCTACTCTTAACATCCTCCCAAAACAATTGTGACCTTAGATGTTCTCCAAGTTTGAAAGAAATATCAAAGATTAGTGCACATAAGTGCTAGTCTTTATCTTTTGCTTCTCCAGTTTTGATTATATGACAGTACTGCACAAGACATCTTTTCTAGTATCTTAATAAGTGCATACCTATAGCTGATTTTAATGTTATGTTTTGGCTTTTCTTTTTCTCAGGAGGGCTATTCTGCTTTTCTCACACATTTTCTAAAGCATTCTGGATTATCCCTCTATCATATACATTATCTCCCTCATTTTCTGATATTTTTAATATATATATTATATCACTTTTTCTTCCTGTTATTTTTTTTTCTTTCTTTATTACTGAGTAACATGTTTTCTTTCAAGATCCTATCTCTTTTTTTCCTTAATCTGGAGCTATAGATTCACTATTTTTTTTTGGGGGGGGGGGGGGGGGGGGAGGGAGGAAAGAAAAAGTTTTTTCAGAATTATCATCTTCTGGCTGGAAGTGATTAGTAAATGCAAAAGAAAAAAATCAAAACTGAAGTTATCTTTTATATATCCACTATATTTTCCCCCTGATACACAGATGTATATTTGCTGTATTGCTTTAAAATGTCTCAGTCTCCATGTCATGATCCGTTGATCAGTATATAATTCCATTCTTTGTTTTCACTAAATTCTCACTGCCTTTTTTTTCAGGATTGCTCTGCTTCATGATTACCACAAGATCATTTTTCATATTTTAAAAATCTTTATTTTCTTCAGTAGGGTTTGTTACTATTCAGCTTTTGATCTGCATGAATCCCACAAAACTTTAGGGACCTAGAAGAGTCCTTAGATTAAGGCCATAAAGTTACTGAGTGTGGGTCCACCTTTGGAGCCAGTAGAAGGGAAGGTAGGGAGGGAGAACTGAGAACAGTCCTGTTCATTTAAATCCAAATAGCTTATGTGAGTCTGTGCTTCTTTCTGCTGACAATGGCTGGTGAGTTGACCTTGGATGGATGACAGGTTCTCACCAAACCCCTCTATCAGTACCCTCCTCAATTGGACAGGGGAGAGAAAATATAGGAAAAGGCTCATGGGTCAAGATAAAGAGAGGGAGATCACTCAGCAATTACTGTCATGAGCAAAACTCAGATAAATTAATTTAATTTATTGCCAATCAAATCAGAATATGACAATGAGAAATAAATCCCAAATCTTAAAAACACATTCCCCCCACCCATCCCTGCTTCCCAGTCTCAACTTCACTCCTGATTTCTCTATCTCCTCCCCCCAAGCAGCACAGGGGGATGGGAAATGGAGGTTGTGGTCAGTTTATCACACATTGTCTCTGCTGCTCCTTCCTCCTCACGTTCTTTCCCTGCTCCAGCGTAGGGTCTCTCCCATGGGAGACAGTCTTCCATGTATTTCTCCAATGTACGTCCTTCCCATGGGCTGCAGCTCTTCAAGAACTGCTCCAGCGTCAGTCCTTACCACGGGGAGCAGTCCTTCAGGAACAGACTGCTGCAGCCTGGGTCCTCCACAGGGTCACAAGTCCTGCTAGCCAACCTGCTCCAGAACAGGCTCTCCATGGGGTCACAGGCTCCTTAAGACACATCCACCTACTCCAGTGTGCGGTCCTCCATGGGCTGCAGGTGGATATCTGCTCCACCATTAACCCCCATGAGCTGCAGGGGCACAGCTGCCTCACCACACTCTTCACCACGGGCTATAGGGGAATCTCTGCTCCAGTACCTGGAGCACCTCCTGCCCCTCCTTCCTCGCTGACCTTGGTGTCTGCAAGGATGTTTCTCTCACATGTTCTCACTCCTCTCTCTCTTCTGGCTGCTGTTGTGCAGCAGTTTTTCCCCTTCTTAAATACATTATCCCAGAGGTGCTACCACCATTGCTGATGGGCTCAGTTTTGGCCAGCGGTGGGTCCACCTTGAAGCCAGCTGGCACTGGATCTATTGGACAAGGGGGAAGCTTTTGGCAGCCTTTCACAGAAGCCACACCTGCAGCCCTGAATCCCCATCCCCACCACCACCCCGCTGCTACAAAAAGCTTGCCAAATAAACCCAATATACTATGCAGGAAAAACATACAGTTTAACTAAAATACAAGATTAGGTACATCTTTTAAATCCCTGAATTAAAATGGTCTAAAGGTTGGTCAATACAATTATTTTTACATGAAAATTGCACTTACAATAGAGTTGTTAGTGGCAAAACCAAAGAATATCGATATTTAGTTCTAAATAGAATGCAAGAAAAGAGTTACTGTCCTTGCAGAGAAATTCAGCTGTCAATCATTTTTATCAAAACATAGAATCACTTTTCTCATAAGATGAAATAAGTCATATTTAGCATTCATCTAACTTATTGTTAAAACCTTCTTTGACCTTCTGGAATAAAAACTTCCTAAATGCCATTAGGTGTATTATTTATAGTGAAATGTACACATATTATATTGCTATGTCTGGGTGTTGTTCCAGACTTTATGGACCATGTAGAGAGGATCTATCTACAGTTATAATTGTAAATGTTAGAGAGAGTACCAGTCATCTTTATTGTCACAGGAAAGGTCTCTTGGTTTTGTTTTTTTTTTCCCATTCTAATCAGTGCAAAGAAGCCAACTTACTTTTTAGAATGGTTACTGTCTTACCTTATCTGATATCTGGTATCTTTATGCTATACAGACATCTATAATGTCAGTGAGGTTAAGGCTGGTTAACACCTGTAGAAATGAGAACAGAAACAAGTCTCGAAGACATGAAAACAAAGACTTTAAATTCATAGCATACTGGGGGTGGGTGAGATATGTTTTGTGTGTTGATTTTTTTTTTGAAACATTGAGTCCTTAAAGTCAATGGTGATTTCACACCTGAAACATTAGAGGGGTTGTTCACAAGTGTTCTTCAGTTACATGAACTGTTCATAAGGCAAACAGTTATCTCTCTGATCTGCCCTCCACAGAGCATGTGTGTTACAAGATAAAAAGCGGTCAGGAAGTGGACCCATGACTGCCCTCATTGCTTAAATGTTAGCTTGCTCCCTGGCTCTGGGTTGGCCTGGTTCTCTCCCAGGACAAAACTTGTGTACAAGGTTTGTGTAAGAATAACATACGTACAGTGGAATAAATAGTCTTATGGTAGATAAATAGTCTTATCATAAATATCTGTAAGAACTGTCCACGCAGACACTTATGAAATAGGACATTTTATTTTCATTCCATTTGAATTAAATGCAGAACAGACATTCTTAATTAAAATGGAAGGTGTCCTCAGTATGGTTTCGATCAGTGTAACTAAGTGGGTTTTAAAACCATATACAAGAAACCAGTGTAAATTCCATTTGCAACAAAAGTCGATGATATACCACTTCTCAATTTAAGTGCTGTGCTCTTTCCCAGCTTCTCCTATAACTTCTAATAATAATAAACAGCAAAGCTTTTCAACAATGGCAACAAATATTTTTTTAAAGTCAAATTTAATTTAAGTTATAAAATTTGAAGTTCAGCAATATTTAATACAAATGGAAGAGTGGTGATGACATTACCTAAGCAAAAATAAAATGTTGTCAAAATCAATAGAAAATAATGAGTTCTGAGAGCTTTATATGTATAATTAGAAAATCCTGCCTCTTTGTGAGGTTTCAAAGTATGTAAGACTGTAGGAATAAGGACAAAGGGAGATAGAAGCATTACTATAAGAAATTAAAGTATTCTTTGACTATTCAAATGACAATAAGAAGACCTTTCTAGCAATCCCTTGTATTTCAGAAGCCTACGGAATACTGGGGAGAAGTTAGAACAGAGCACCAAAACCACACAAATAAACATACAATAGTACAATTCAAAACAAGGGGAAAAAAGAGTTGAACTCTTAACATGATGGTGGTTAATATCTATCCCTTTTCCACCTTTGCCTTCCTTCTCTTTAAAACTGACTCTCTCCTATTAGTCTGTTTTCTTCTATTTCTTTCCTCTCTAATGCCTACACAGTTGTTTCTCCTCACTTAGATATTTTTCTGCACTCATTCTGCCCAGGGTTTCTGTCCAGTCCATACCACACAGGCTCTTAAGGGTTTTGCTCCAATACTCAGATTTATTTCCAAGGATTTCTTCTCCTTTTGTTGACTTCTGTAGAGATGCTATTGTCACCAGAATGACTGGAAATAATAGGAAGAAACAACTGGAAATTTAACTGAAAATAATTGTCTCATGTAATTTAATCTAGTACCCTCCTTTGTGGCCTCAGTTTATACAGAAAGAAGAAAAACAAAATCTCACTGCTGCAAAATGTCTGAGGGAAAATTAAGCACAAGTAATTCTTAATTACGTACTTAAAAATAGTGGGCCTACTGGAAAGATGGGGAGGGACTCTTTATCAAGGAGTGTAGTGATAGGACAAGAGGTATTCGTTTTACACTGAACGAGAGTAGATTTAGATCAGATAGGAGGAAGAAATTATTTACTGTGTGGTAGAGAGACACTGGAACAGGCTTCCCTGAGAGGTTGTGGCTGCCCCTTCCCTGGAAGGGTTCAAGGCCAGGTTGGACGGGGCTTTGAGCAACCTGGTCTGGTGGAAGGTGTCCCTGCCCATGGCAGGGGGGTTGGAACTAGATGATCTTTAAGGTCCCTTCCAACCCAAACCATTCTAGGTAACACATTTCATTAAAAATGTCATTTATATTATGCATTCTAATTTAAATACATGTATTTGCAAATAAAGTTATCAATAAGGAATAAAATTATAAGGAGTAGAAAATAGAACTCGCACTACTGTGGAGCCATAAATAACAGCAAGTATTTCCAAAATAATTCATATCCCTATAATTAAAACATACTGACAAGTTTCAGGCTCATTTATTATTAAAAAAAAAAAAAAAAAATCAAAAAAAAACCAACCCCTGCATTGATTTTAACTTACTGATGCTCTCTCAAAAGGAAATTTACTTTCAGTAATCATCTTTGAAGTATTTCATTTTAACTGACAAAGTTATTGCTAGAATGTCATAGCTCGCTCCAAGACAACTTCCTTAACAGTCAGCTTAAAAGCAGGTTTCCATGGCTCCCATTTTCCGAAAATAAAAGCATCTAGTCAAATAACATTCAAAGTGCTCTCTCTCTCAAAAATAATTGCTAACATGGAAAATTGCTTTGAATAGTTCTAAGCTTCATACTGTCAATAAATTCACAAGTTTTCTCACATTTAAGTTTATATTATTGCTTTTTTCTGTAGGCTTACACTGAATGTCAAGAAAAATCAATGGGACAAAATCAACTTGAAGATACAGGTGGACAATTTCCATTGCAGTAAAAAGAAGTCATGTATTTCTACTTGACAGCAGAATTTGGCTCTCTGGAAAAAAAAAAAAAAAAAAAAAAAACAAAACAAAACCAAACCAAAACAAAACAAAAAAAAAATAAAAAAAAAAAAAAAAAAAAATAAAAAAAAAAAAAAAAAAAAAAAAACACCATTACGAATTTGCATGAATAGAAATTAAAACAGAGGCTCTCACTCATTTTCCATATTCTACTAATTAAGGTAATATTCTAAATAAGAGTGCATAACTGTGAAGAAATTAACATTTCACAGTAAATATTATAGTGTTATATGCTTCTCTAAGCATCTGTTGTTGGTCCGTGCTAGAGATCTAGACAACCAAAACATTTCGTCCAAAACAGTAAAGTAATTCTATTATTCCTATGGCTTAGTAGTCAGAAGTCAAGAAGTGCAGTCTGTTTATTGTGCCACTGACTTCATATGAGAATGGTTGAAATGGATGAGTGCATTGGCAGATGTTATTATACAGGATTGATGAGGGAATTAAGAAGGAAAATAAGGACCATTCAATTGCATTTAGAAGGCGAAGAGCATAGAACATTGCCTATGAAGCTGGCCAGAATGGGTCAGATGAAAAAGTTGTCTGCTCTGCATTACTTCTGCTCAAAATAGATGAATTCTGTTATGGCATGGACTTTTATTACTCACAGACACAGACTATACAAAGCAAATAGCATTATTTTTAAATGTGCTTTAATTTCTGCATGACTCGCTGACATTTAATCTACCTGTTCCTTACAATTTGCAATATTTAAGTATGGATCTGTTTACAGAGCTTTGATATACTTTTCCACAACATTATTCTCTAGCTCTATAATTAACCTTTTGTTTAGAAATAGCAATTATAATTAAATTAACATGCTGAACTATGTAATATTTCTTGCTAAGCCTGCAGCTGTTGACTTCATTTCAGTTTGAATATAGCTAAGGTACTGAAATAGATTTTCACCCATATCATCTTATTAAAATAATTATAGGCATCTTTTTAAAAGTAGAATCTAATGAACTTAAATTAACTTTTAATTTGAACAACGGATTTTGTCATTAATATATTACAGTTGTTGTGGCTCACCATGAAACATCAAATGTCTAAGGAATTAAATGGAACACAATTTTAATTAATTCCTACATACTGAGATGATATTCAATTGATTCTGCTTTAAAACATGTGTTAAATACAGTGGGGTTTTTTTGCTAATCCTTTATAATTTCTTGTTATTCTTTCTTTTTCCCTTGTAGCCTTCTTGACACCTTTTTCACAGAATTGTTCAAATATCTGTTATTAAGACTGTATCCCATAACTGTCCAGCAAGTTTATCTGCTGAATATTCTGTTCTGCCACATTCGATCACAGTTAAAATTTCTTACACGAGTCTTTAGTTCAAATCTGTTTTATTTTGTATCACCTCAGCTGTCATTCACAGATTCCATCCTCCGGAGTCATCTGCTTCTACACATATGTTTTTTCCCATTCTAGTTTTGTGAATGCTATATCTGGTTTGAATGAGCTCATTAATTCATTCTCAACCTTTTTTAATATAGTTTTATATCCCACCCACAGGGGGGTACTATAATCCCTTCAAGCATCAGTCTGACTGTCACAAAACATAAAACTAAGAAATATGTGGGCTTACTGCTAATTACTAAACATGTATTCCAAAAACGGAACGTTCTTCTGCTGTGTAATAATGTTGTCAGCTTTCCAGTACTCTAAGTCATCCCACAGTTACCTTCTTTGTTCTTCTTGCCATGATAAATTTCTTATATTTAAGCTTCTTGCTTAGCTGAATCTTCACTGAAAACAGTCCTCACTTACTGACACTAAGCATGGAATTCATCTGACTAAATAGTAAGAAACACATTTTGAGAGGGTGATTCATCTCATACTAGTACAGATATTTGGAATAGGTTAGATGACTCATATTCTATTTCTACCATTCAGTACAAAGGGACAATACATGTTACTTGAATTACTTGAAAGTATTGCACTTTGGCTAACTCCACAGTAGTATTTATCTGCTAGAAACTTTTCCACTGTGTGATAGGTTGACCACAGCCAGCATCTAAGTAAACACACAGTTGCACACTCACTCCCCCCACAACTCCAGTGGGACAGGAGAGGAATAGGAAACTACCTGTTGAGCAATAGCCAAAACATTGTGCTATAACACTGTTTTAGTCAGAAATCCAAAACACAGCACCACACTGGCTGTTCCAGTTAAACTCCATCCCAGACAGAGCCAGCACACACAGCCATCTCCAAAAAAATATATTTTGGTCCTTATTTCCAGTCACAGTAGATCAAACTGTATGGAGGGCAAAGGGAAATATTATCCTATGAAATAAATTTCTGTGCCTACAAACACAGCTTTTGTCCTATCTATTTCATGTTGTATGCCCTCTCCCATATGGAATATCTTTGTTTGTGCCCTTCCTTCTACTAGCAAAAACAG
The DNA here is from genome assembly GCF_018691265.1 of Tyto alba. Classification (NCBI taxonomy): domain Eukaryota; kingdom Metazoa; phylum Chordata; class Aves; order Strigiformes; family Tytonidae; genus Tyto; species Tyto alba. The sequence continues at coordinate 25,611,806 of NW_024881321.1, forward strand.
GTTTTAAACAAAGTAACTACTATTCTGATCTCTTCTACCCTTCCCTGCATCAAACATATCAAAGGCAGTAATGACCATCCAGTTTTCATACTGGAAACCAAAGCAAGACTTTAATACTTCAAATATAAACAGTCATTAGAGAGTTCTTTTTAACTGAGTATGTTTTCCATATAAACTCACCTATAAACCAGGTACAATTTTGTAACTGAATTATGAATCTTAAAAATTATAACAGACATAACAGCTGCCTATAGATAAAACTTTTGACTTATGCTTCCTCTCTCTATTTACTGTGGACTGTTCTATGATGGTGCTTACTAAAGCATCTCTGCTCCAGACACAAATCCACAGCACTCCAAAATGATATTTTGCTCTACAGTATTTTATCAGTACAAATGTAGTCTACTTGGGGATAATAGTGTTAATTGCGTACAAGCAAACTGAGCTCTGTAATTCCCTTTTCCATCTACTCAAATCTTCAGTGGACTTGATGACCAGTCTAAAATAAACAAACCAAAAATGCATTTCCAGTAGGTTTTCCATCTCTCTGCAAGTCTCCCATCTAGCTTCTTTGGACGTAAGTTATTCCCCAGCCCCACTATTTTTTTTTTTTTTTTTTTAAGATTTCTTTGACTATATTACTACATGGCTTATTTTTAGACATCTAGTTGTCTAGTGGAGTTTGTTTTGATACATCCAGGCTAAACATTCAGGCTCTGTATCCCGTGCATAAAAAGAGTTAATTGGTTAATAAACCAACAAGATGCTACATTCTGAAAGACTCACATAAATAGGACAGTAGAGATGGAATTCATCTGCCTTATGCCCAAGCTTTCCACCCATTGTAATCACTGCAGAGATATAGATATGTTCAGAGACTAATTCACCTGTCCTGTCTCAGCTTTTTGACTTATGAAGAGATGAATCACCCCCCTAAAGATGACAGTTTCTGTCTTTTGAATACAAAGGTTGACTGGAATGACCAGCTAACTTTTAGGCAGTGAATCAGAACAGAGGACTCTTGGGCTTAAGGATACATTTTACAGCATGTTCTGTCTATACTCAGAATTCACAGCTTTAAGAGCAGGACAGCAACTGATATTTCAATCCCTTCTTCTAAAAGGTGACTTATTTCTTCCAAAATATTGCAGGAGAAGTTAGAAGTAAGATTTTAACTCCATTCTTCAGTCTTTTAATTTATTTACCCACACAAGCATATATATATATAATGATCTTTGATTAAATATATAATCTACCATAAAAACAAGGACTTAAACCTGGGAATCACACTCTAATTGGTTCATGAAAATGCTTCATGGAAACTAAAATAACCTTGCCAAGATGAATCGCAATAGATTTATAACAGAATATATTACGACATAGCAGGGTGCTCTGCTGGATAAAGTAGGTTCAACCAACCATAGCCCAAACAGGAAACTGGACTCCAGGCTCTGCAATTTAAAGCCCAAGTATTGCTTTAGCTGTGGCACATTTTGTACCAAGCAGACCAGTGGCCCAGAACAAAGCACAAATCTGAATGCAAAAACGACTGTGTTGGATGCTTCTGTAGTTGTTCCTATTACTGGAGTCACCACTTGGCTCTTTTCACAGTCTCTCTTTCATCAAAACCCTGTTTTATTTGCATCTGAGAACACAGGAAAGATCTCACTTGGCAGACAAGATAAGCAAAGAGAAGACACTAGAAATTACAGTAGAGGCGGACCTACTCTGTAGTACCAGAAGTAAAATGTTTTTGGCACACTGAGATTTTTATATTAAAGATCTCTTTGTTCTGTATCAAAAAGCATTTTCAGAGTTAGTCAGCAGCTAATGGGGGCTAAGACGCAGGGGCTAGCAGTTTTGGATCAGGAAAATGTGTAGAGATATTTAGGTACTTAAATCTCATGCAAGTTCCCATATGGATCTAGCCAGCAGGCATTTTTTTAATATTTAACATATAGAGGCAATTGGCTTTGGTCCTTATTGACTAGAAGTTTATTCATTTACATCTAAAATGCTTCACAGAAGGACTAATTCCTTTGAAGAAAAGCACAGTAACCATTCTGCCAAATGTTGACTGACAACCAAGCTGGCCAGGGTCAGTTTCTAAGCAGCCTTTCTAAAAACATTTAAGCAACTCAAGCCTCCACCTAGACCCGCAGGAAATTACCAACATGAGTACAAAGTAATGTTAGCACAGAAAAATTGATTGGGAATTACAGCTCACATATCAAACACTTAAAGAAACTGCCATATTCTGCTTCAGACCAAAAATAGTTACTGGAGCAGCACCATATTCTCCCTGTCTTCATCCTTTCCTTCCTCACTTAAGTAAGTCATTGCCCCTGAAGTATAAGGATGAATTATTCATCTTTGCATTCAAAAACACCATTGGCAAGTCTCCCCTCCCCCAGCCAGGCCCATATTTTCTAGACATTGCATCACAGGATTTACACATATCACACTGAAAAATATGAACATCCACTTCGAAATACTTCATGTTACCACTTTTGATTAATCTATTCATTAGTACATACTAAATGTCTTCCTTAAGTCAAACAGATTTCTCCAGCTATATGATTAGATATTATTTTGAATTGTACAGTGGTCCTGTAGCTCCACATATTCTTGATCTACATCAGAATGACTAAAATTAAAGTCAGTGCAGGATACCAAAAATTTTGAAGGCCAGGAGGTCAAAACTCTATTATTGGTAAGTTCTTTAAAAATTAAATGAACAATGCTAGTTGGGGGAAATTTCCTTACTAGCTACTTTTCAGAATAATTATTTAATATACATAATTAGGACTGATGTTTGTATAAATACTTTAGTTTAAAAAAAGCATTTAATTCTAATTATCTGCAGTTCAAGCTAAGAACCATTATCAAAAAGAAACAGCTTTTTAGCTGGTAATAAGTCATCATGGTCCATTAACATCAGTACAGATAACTCGGTATAGATCACCAGATTTATACCAGCTAAGAATTTTAATTTGTTACTTCTCTCTTCACTGGAGTAGATTGGTAGTTTGGATAGATTTGAGGTCACTACCTAGCATTGACTTGCTTTCTCACTGAAGATGAGTTGCACTCTACAATGAAATTATGCTGATAAAAAAGTGACATCAGAGACCCCCATGGGGAAATTGCTTTGTCATGTCACTCAGATTTAATTAGACAATACTAGAAGAGGGAAAAAAGAAAAAAGCTTAGCTGACATTGAATGTCATTCATGTATTTCTAAGTATTTCACATATTCATGTGTTTCTATGTATTTCACATATTAGCACTGAAATTCAGTGTAAATAACTTTTTAGTGATGATAGCTATACTCAAGAGGAAAAAATAAGCCCTTACACAGTTATGGGCTCTGAGCTGACTACTGCTATTCAGGGACAAGATCCCAAAAGTACAATGTGTGGTTCTCTAAAAAGATCAGTCTAGTGTTCAGTAGTATCAAAAATTCAACTGAATTTTAGGAGTTTCTAGGAAAGCTGACAGATAATAAAGAAAAAAAAATGCCATTGCAAATTCATGCTGCACATGTATCTTTAATACTTTTTACAGCTCTTGTCCCTCCATTTCAAAAAGGATGTAATGAAGAAACGTTCACAGAGGAGCAAAGGGATCATCAAAGAAGACTTTGGAGGAACTTGAAACTAAGATTCTTTAGACTGGAAAAGTGAAAAGCAATGAACACAGAGATGATGATGATGATGATAATGAAATTTGTGAAGTCATGAATAGAACAAAGAAGGTGAACTGTGAGTGTCTGTTCATTGCCTTTACTATTCAAGAATTAGAAATACCACTGACCTGGTTTTGCTATGTTATGGTCTTGTTCAGAATCTTGAGCCTTTCCACATAAGAAAAAAACACAGGAAAAAGATGTTCAAAGTGGTCTTAATTTCTAACTTGTACACTATTTTTCACAGTATTTTTCACAGTAGAGCCTCCTTAGTAAATAATGATATTTGACATATTTAGGATCTATACTTCTTGAATTCATTCAAATACCCTTGAAAGTCTGACATTTTCATATGAGCTTATGGAATCCAGATCAGAGATATCAGATACTGTAGAAAATATTAAGATCTCCTACATTAGAATTAAATTTTGGTAGAAATTATTTGCAAGACCTTTCTTATCTACAGTCTGTTCCTCCATTTCTGAAGGAAATCATGTTCTCTTTTAGTCAAATATTGTGAACATAACAAATACTCATATTACGTGATTTGGCATAATGTGTCAGAAGTTAGGACGTACTAGAGGAATAGCAAGGGAAAGACACTCTGGATGAGTAAATTATGGAAAGTAAATAATAGGATTGTCAGTGTTTTGCCTACAAAAATTATTTTCTTTTATTATTCCTTTACAAGCAGTATTCGGTGTCATTATGGTTCCCAGCTCAGTCTTCCATGCTACTAGGCCAGATGCTGAGAGAATTCAGGTTTACTTAAATCACAATAATGTAACAGTTTCATTTTCCAATACTAAAATAGCTTTTCAAGAATATGATATGTTTCATGTTATGTGACTGCTATATGACTTGTGAGGCCTTTTAATAAATACTTTTCTCAGTTAAGCATTTTCAATGTGGAAAAATTAATGAAATAAGACTTACTAATCTAAGTCATTAAACTGAATGGTTTCTGCCGTAAGCTACAGTAGTTGCTAGATGGATAACGCAGTAACAGCCATTCTCTTGGCTTCAAAATTGCAAGCTGAACATTTTGAGAAGAGACTTTATTACAGGAACTCTCTCATCATATTCAAACACTTGCGGGTTTTTGTTTTTCAGAGTATACTGTCTGTGCTGGGTACCCCATGGACTTCGCAATAAAATTCGTAAAAAGCCAAATGGATATGTAATATAATATTATTTAAGAACATACCTTTCTCATTTTTCAACATAAGAGTTTTTTAAATCTTATGGAAATCACTTCTTGTATCTAAACTAAATATGACTATATTACTTAGATATTTCCTTCATTATATTACAACCTTTCCTAAATAAAAAACAATGAATTATTATGAATTGTATGTAAACAATGTGTATATAACCATTTATAAAATGTGGTGCACCAAATTTTTCAAAAAATGGCATTCACATGTTTAGAGGAGTTGGCCCCTTTTCTGTCACTATCAACATTATCTAGCAAATAATTTGTCACTTTTAAAACCTATGCTATTTAGTAGCTTTGCAAACAGATAATACTGGATTGAGATTTGCTAAAGTAGGTGGCTGTTTTGTAAGCTTTCCATGCAAATTTTGCTAGTACTAGTCCATTCAGAGTGGCAGCCCCAGGGGCTTCTTTATGTGCTCAGAACCAGGCTGTCCTCTCTATTTAAAAACAAAAGCAAATCAGAGATTTAGACATGTTCATAGCAAAGAAACTGGTTGACTTGATGCACTTTTTGAAGCTAAATGCATAATTAGGAGGAATGAACCATGTGTCAGTTTAACCAGATTTTATTAATCAGTCTTACAGGCTAAATTGTGTTATGCAGTTTTGAAGAAGTTCTGCAAGTGTGCAAAGTTGCTTTGTGACTGAATGCAGGCATGTTGTTTTCTGCTCTACCCACATTCTTCATAGGCCTAACCAATTTAGGCTGATAACTTCAGTTTTGGGTAATCCAAGAGTCTGTCTCTTCTGCTAAATAAAATACGCTCAGGCCTGGAATGCTGATCCACACAGCATTTACAAAATGGATCAGTCCCTTGCTCTGTTCTGGGGTGCTCCAATGGCTCTCCCATCTCCAGGTAGGGCACATTCTGGCAAAAGTTCATCCCACACACTGCTACAAAAAGGGCAGCTTGGAGATGACTAGCCCAGATTTTATTCCCTCTACCCTCAATAGCTCTCCAATGCTACTCCAAAAATTTCTGTGTCTGCAAACAGCCTGTGTGCCTTAATGCCATACCAGATAGCAATTTTTAGGAGTTGAAACTAGCTGTTAAGTTCAGGAGTGTATTTCAGCTCACTTAAATGTAGGTGACTATGTATCTATTATACTCAGTGAAAATCTATTAAGTACAGTAGGTGGGATTCAGGCACATTTATCATACCATAAGATGGAATTTTGTTATCTGAATTTTTTGTTATTTGAATATCCTTCTGGGCTCATGACTGTATTGATCAGAGGCTTATTTCCTTTTCCTAAACATGGGAGTCTAACCCTGTATGAAATATCTGAAGATATCCAAAACATCTGTCTGGGGCTGACAGCCATAAGGTGTGACCTGTAGGAAACCTATGCCTGCAGGTGGGCCCAACTCAGTGGGGCCCATATCTGGGCAGGGCAGGGCTGTGAGGAGCTGGAGACCAGCCCTGCTACAGCATCACTGGGGCAGGAGCTGATGACCCCTTGTGGGTGACATGGGGTCCTGTGCCATAGGAAGGGTGGGGGAGCCCCACTGGAGACTGGACTGGGACAAAGAGGCTTGGCAGTGCCCTCAAAGTCCTGACAAACTAAATCTTAATCATCAAGTGATGGTGAATTGAATACCAAGCTAGATGTTTCCAGTTGGGTAACAGTCATTGATGAGAACTTCCTAAGTGTGAATTTTGGATGTGGTATTTAAACACAGCTGAATTTAGTTATTTACATTTTGACCAAATGTAAATAAGAAATCAGTTTAAGAGCAGATCTAATGGAGAAAACTACAGAGTGAAAAGAGATAATAATTCAAGGTTGTAATAGTATGAGATTCCCATCAAAAACAAGAGAAAAGAATGAGAACATCTCATCCAAGAAATACTGAGATGGTTAAAGAAGACACAGTCACATAAACCAGGGAAACAAGACTTCAGACAGCTAACTCTGAACAAAAACATCAAAGCACAGAAGTCTAGATATTTGACCACACATAAATAACAGAAGTCTATATCTCAGTCTAAATTAGCTGTGAGGGGTATGCATTCCATTCAGTAGAATTAAGGATATTAAACTATATCTCAGTCTAAATTAGCGGTGAGGGGTATGCATTCCATTCAGTAAAATTAAGGATATTAAAAAAAAAAAAAAAAAGCAAAAACCCAAAAACTAGAAAACAGTTACATGATCCCCATATTAATATAATAGATTCTCACATAGATTGTTCAATGGAAAGTCAAAGAGATTTGCTGATGTAAGATAGCACATGCCTAGACTCAGATGATCAAAATTTAAGGTGCATATGGCCAAGATTTCCTACACATTTATTTTTCAAAAACATTAAAATCACTAAAAATTTCACAAGGACTAAAAAACTAAAGTTCAGAAAAATCTACTTGGAAGCTCCCTTATATGAATAAGTATCTTACTCAATGACAGACCCACAGTGTTAGCAGTTTTTCATTATCACATTATTCAAATTCTAAACACATTCTTGAGGTGCTGAACAAGTTATTCTGTGACAGCCAAAAAAATAAATCTTGTTCATTCACCCTCAGACATGACAGAGTTAAGCAAGAAGCAATGAATTGCAAATTTTACAGAAATACCCACTGTGCATATCTGGAGATAATTTATGATTTAGAGAATACATCAGATGAATTTGAAAGGATCCGAAAGCAATTTACAAAACACATGTGAAGGGATTCACTGAATTCCAGATCCAGCACTTAACTGCTAGCATATGGTTTAACAACTTGTGTAACATATACAGGTGCTGACTGTCTGAGATAAAGCAATCTTTTTATTCTTCATTCATTTATCACTTACCATTTATTTTACCTTTCAATATGTACATGGAAAAGTGTTTAGCACAATATAAAAATATGCATGTAAAAATTATGACTTTTAACATGCCAAGACTTATTTGTGGCAGTAGTGGGTTAGATGCTAGCTAGACAAAACGAATACTGAGAAACCTTACTTTATAAATTGGAAGTTTAAAAATATTTACTTCAATATGAACTATTAAGGCAACTCTGATTATTCACCATTACTTTTATAAGGACCATTTATTACTGAAAATATTAGTGTAAATTCTGGAGTTGAACATTTTCTGTGCTTCTTTCTGTTTGGGTTCATACAGTGTCTATTTAATTTATAATGCATGTTTGCCACTAATTCCTGTACACTTGAAGAGGATATAAGATTGTCTGTGTTATGTTTTGTTCATTTTTTTCTTTCAATAATACTTTTATGTTGCCTGAAGTCATTCTGACCTCACAAAAACTCAGGCAACAGACCTTAAAGAACTTATTTTCTCATTATAATGTTGTTGACTGAAAAAAAAACAAAAAAACAAAAAAAAAAACAAAAACAAAACAAAACAAACAAAAAAAAAAACCACATGCCATCATGCCATTTTGGCAGAACCATGTTCAGGTATACTGTATGTACAAAAGCACTGTGTATTTCTGTTACTGCGTCACAGCAAGAGCACAGTGTCTTCTCAGGGCTAACATGAGAAGGGAACCATAGTTTAACTTAGTATTGACTGCTCTTCTGTTGGTATTTTCTGTTAAAACTGCATAGGTTCTTAAATATGTAAGATTAGTTGTGTTTGCAGGAATGAGCCTTTGTCAAAAACAGCTATAGTGCTTTCTTCAAGCCTTATTCAATGAGTTGGCAGTTGATTCAATTAATTATTCTAACTAAACTCCAGCTCTTGTCCAAGTGAGGACAAATAAAGTGTGGGAGGTCTCAATTACATTTTTTTTAGTCTCTATCAGAACCTGCTCTTTCACATATTAACTCTTTTAACTCCAGTGAAATCCATCAAACATAACGTATATTTTTCCTATAATTAATGTTAAACTACTAAATGTCATGTTAATTTTAAAAAGGCAAAATAAGGCAGTAACAATTTAAGTTTCCAGACCTTGGCTGTGCCATGGCAAGTTCCTATTGTTGATATTTTTACTTACCTTTCTTCTGTCTTTTTCATCAACCTGAGTATAATCTCTTCTGATTTTATCAGGTTACCAAGTGATAGATTTTTATACCCCAGATAATTTCTTTTCAGAAACAGCATGAAGTTTAGCTGGGAGCAGAAGTTCAGGGTCTGTTATCTCTTTGATAAACCTTCCTTGATCTGCTTAAAGTCACTTCACTAAGTTTCTGTCCCGAGGTTAAGATCTGCAAACTAAAAAACCCATTTCACTTAAATGATTTGTCTCTCACTTCTGACTGCCTATAAATCCTCTTGTGGCACAAGTATTGATTATCATGTCAATAACTATTTTACTTGACTATCATTTGCAGCCTAATTGCCAATAATGGCATGTGAAAAGATATTACAGAACAGAATGGAATTTCTTTTATATTTAGACTTACTTATGAGATTTCTCATCAACTTAAACCCCAAAGATTCGATGGGTAATACCTTACACCGAACTCATTCAGCTGGCCAGTAAAGTATGTCATTTTCAGTAGCATTTTCAGTCAGGACAGATGAATAGTTGGAAATGGGGTGAGTGAGGTGTAGATGCAGGATGTAAGCATAGAAAAAATAAATTTGAAATTCTTTCACAATTTAAAAACTTTTTTTTTTTTATATAAATATGGATAAGTATTACAGTGGTATCTCAAATCTGACCTCTGAACTTAATTTTTGAAATCTGAGTGGAGCTTAACATAGATCTTGCTACGACTTGGCTTCTCCTTAGTAAGCTAATAGGAATAATCAATACATTAGTTTTTATCTCGGGTTTTACAGAATTTAAAGCATATTTCTTTCAGTACTTTTCAAAATCCCACATTTACTGTGTATCATATTTCCAGATGAGATTTTTTTCTTCAGTGATGACATTTTAAGGATTTGAGGGTCTTTCAAAAGCCAGGCTAGTTGTAGACCTGAAACTCCATGTGAAAGAAATTGTTTGGCTGTTATCTCTAGTCTTGACCAACAGCTAATAAAGACATTGAAACTAATGTCTTCTATATCTTGTAACTCTGTAGCGCAACTCATATATAGATGTCAGGATATAAAGCATACAAACTTTATAAACTGACAGAAAAGTCTTCTCTTCCCCAACTTGATAATACATAACATTCGCAATGTAGTTGAAATTTGTAGAAGTCCAGTCAATTATCAGGAGTATTATCAACTATTTTTATCTGTAATCAGGATGGAAGATAGATCTACTTACTTATGCCTAACTGACACTTACAGTGGAATGATAATGTCACTTTTGAAAGATCACAAGTGGTAGTGAATAATCTTTCAAGAAAGCTGCTATAGCTAATATTCATGTTTAGTTATGAGAATCTGTAGGAAGGAGGTTTTGATTAGTGTTTACCATAATACATGAATTTTTAAATCTTATTCATCTTATTCAATGAAATAGTATATGAGACAAATACTTTTTTTTTTTTTTTTAATAGGGATGATGTACCAGCCTCAAGAAGTCTTTGTCACTATTCTGACTACTTGCTAGTTGAATGAAACAAAAAAATAAATTTGGAGCTGATGTAGGGTATGAGTACCTACGAGCTTGATGCTGCTCTTGAAGAGATGTTTCCCAGGACCTGATCTTAAACACAGGTTTTTAAATGTGTATCTGGACACTGCACGTTGTGTCTAAACATCAAGATTTCCCAGGGAATTTGTAACCCAAATGAAAAGCAACTAACTATTTTACTGTTTTCTTAAATAAATAAATAAATAAATAAATAAATAAATAAATAAATCCAATTTCTGGAGATTTCTTGTTTTCCTTTTAAACTGTCAGCTCTGGCAATTTATTCTGGTATATAAAGTTAAAATGAGTTAGTTGTCTTATATACATAACACAGCCATTCCTTTTTACTTAATTTTTCCTCTTCTTGTAGCAATAAACCTTTTTACGAAACTGCATTCCAAAATAACTATATTGGATTTACCATCACAGAGTTGTCAGTGTATACTGTAAACAAAATCGCTAAGCACAATAAATGTTTTAGATTTTTTCAGCACCTCCATTTCCCTTAAGTTTCTTGTTTGACTCAGAACCCAACTTCCCAGTCAGCAGCAAAAGCCTATCTTAATACCAAATTGCTCAGCTCAGTTGTGAATTAAATGTGCTAACAAGTTCTTTTTTCTGCAACACAATAAATATAGTTGACAATATTTTCAGGTTCAGTGAGTTCTCTTTGAAGCCACCCCATGATCTTATGTCTCCACTAGGTTTCAGCATTTTCAGAATCTTCACCACTTCAGAGATATGCATGTTGTAGTCTGCCATTTGTTTGCATCCACAAAAATAATTTTCCCATCCATTTATATTTACATGCCATAATATTAATTATATTTTATGTAGGCTTGTAAGCAAAATTTCTTGAATAGCTCATGTAATTAGAACTTGAAATGCTGCCTCTGCAACTGAATTTATGCCACTGAGAGTACTGTGGCTGTAAGTTTTTCAGCTTATTAATATGTATGATGATAGAGATAGTGGCTTTTAAGTCCCCTGATGGAACATCTGTGGGTAGATGTGCCACAATATAAACATACTCCTCAAAACATGAAAAAGCTCAAGTTCAATAAAACACAACAATTTTACAGAAATATATTTGTTAAAAGCTATGTGATTTTTTTTTTATATTATCATTACTTAATGTGCTATTGCACATGTATGTACATTCATAACAGTCTGTACATTCTTTATTTATTTAAGAAAGGTTAGATCAGATGACCCTTGAGGTCTCTTCCAACCTGGTATTCTATGATTTTAAGAGTCTGTTATAGCAAACAGTTTTCAAATACAGGGTTTTGCAAAGCCTTTAACGACAGCAATAACCTATTAAAGTTCTCAGTGTTAGGTAATCTTTTGTCTTCAATGAAGACCATCCAATCAATTGGTACATTTTTAAAAGGTTTGAGGAAAAAGAAATTAAGATGTCAAGGCAGATGTAATACTTGCACTAAGTAAGCAACTTTTAATATCTACACTACAGTGCTGCTAACTTCACATGAGTCTTAAAAAAAATCTTTTAAATCTATCAGAAACTTATCACTGAATTTCTTTTCTGTGAAACCTGAACAAAACAAGCTTTCATGGCAAATTTCAATTCCTCCTTTCATATATGGTAAAGCACAGATGATTTGCAAAAAAAAAAAAAATCATACAGAATAGATTAACTAAATTATTTTGTACAGAACAATAAAGAGCTTTTTAAAACCTCTTATAAATGTTCTATAACGATCACAAAATCATGAAAAAAAGAAAAGCATATTGATGATTTTTAATTTTACTCAAAGCAGATAATTAGTGGATACTTTTTAAATAAAAGATAATTGAAAATTATTGTTACAGACAGCTATAACACTGAGAAATGGCAAAATTTAAATGGAAAAAGTCCTATCATAAATATCAAAGTCAAAATAGGTACATGAACATAGGTGCAAATTTTAGGATTTTAAACTCTTTGTCATGAACTACAGTCTGGGATGCATTTCACTTCCAGCCTAAACAGACACAGTCAGGTTTTTAAGGGATGTAGCTGAGTCTTATGCTTGGAGTCTTCACTGAAGCACAGCTTTTGAGGGCGTTTCTTTATATTACAGGTGTAGAATTTTGATTTGTACCCTTCTATATAGCTTTTCATAGGGTATGGGTACAGATCTGATTTTAGTAACGTGGTTTACTTTGTATCACAGAAACCTATACTACTGTCTCTAGAAGTCTCCAGCTCAAATTCCCAGTGTCTGCCAAGATAAGGGCTGATATGTATAAAATTATCCAATGAGCACATATATAAGCTTATGTGTATGCCTTGGCTTTGCAAATTTATGTAAATTTTTGCAAATCTATTCTCTCAGCAAAGTTAAAGGTGAAACTGAAGGGCAACAACCTAATCTGGTTCCTTTAACAGCTGCAAAAGCATTTAAAAGGTTTTTCACCAACAGTATCAAACTTAATTTAATCCCTTGTACCTGTGCTACCTGGGTAACAAAAGATTATCAGCATCATTCTGCAGTCTCTTCACTCCATATTGCACTTGTGACACCCAGTCTGAGTATGTCCTGGTATAATCATTGCAGGGTGAGGTCTGGTGTTTGTAGTTGCAATGCTGACAAAGCCTGATCATAATGAGACTTCACAATATTATCAATTAATAATAAAGAGAAACACACAGTTCACACAGGAGTTTGCCTTTTTTTCTCCCTACATTTTACATTATTTATATTAGATAAAATATGTTTCAGTTGAGCAATATTGCCTTTGTCTAGGATAGAGTACCTTCTCCATAATATGTCAATATTTTTGGTTATTGTTTCTCCATATGTGTGTAGATCTCAGGCAAAATTTGCTGGAGATCAAGACACCTGAATGTAGATACCTAGATAAGGATATCTACATACAGGCGTTCACAGTAATCAGTGGAGATCCGTGGTTCAATTCAGCTGTTCAGACATGGACCCTTAGTCCCAGCTGGGATTCACTGGGGTGTCCAAGATGTCTTCATGAACCTGACAGGTAGTGCATGGAGTTTATAGGGGTTCCCAGTTTTCTGGAGTCCAAGTGGGGTACTTTATGCATCTCAAATGGCACTAAGCGCAGTGTATAAGCAACTGAATCCCACCCTAAAAGCAGTAAAAAGGAGACTGATAGGGGTGACTATCTTGAGAGAAAGGGTCCCAGGGAGCTGCACAGGCACAGGCCATTAGCATCATCTGGAGTACTGTCCGTTACCCTTCCTGACTCTTGGCTGCTGCTGCCCGAGCCACCCACGGAGACTCTGTCACATGAAATCCCCGTGCAGACGTCACAGACACTGAGGTACCACGCACATCCACCTTGCTTTCACAGGGAGGAGATCTGTGTGGGCAGGCCAGAGAGGACACCGGTACACTCCTAATGCTGGGATGTCAGGGACAGTGAGGGGCCTGGGAGCCTGTACCTAGCTCCAGCTGGCATGTGCAGCCTGGGTGAGAGTAAGGGAATGCACAGAACCTCTGCTGTCATCATATGCATCCTCTGCAGTACTTACTATGGTATGTACTGGCAAACATAATATGTTACACAGATTATGGATACAACTTTTGGGGACTACTGCTATGAGAACATTCATAGTACAAGTCTAAAATGATCTTCACACATTTATTTGGGAGAAAAAAATGTATATTTATTGGCAATCAGAATGAGAACTAAAGGATGATGCTTGATCTCCGCTGAACACTTATACAACATGTACCATCTTTTTTTGTTAATTCACAGGGTGGACATTAAGGAATGACAAAAGTACTCAACTATGCAGATAACAGACTAAGCAATAATGTTACATTCCAGATATGAAATGAAAGCATATGTATAAGGAATCAGGTAGAATATAAGTAGCATTATGTTCAAAGTTGTTAAGATTTTTATATACATGCAACAACATGCTAACAATATGCTCAGAAACAATTCATGTTCTGCCTGACAATGGTATTGTACAGGTGTATGTATCAGAAGTATTGTTTAAAAATCACTTAGGACTATAAACATATAGACTGTGTAGCAACAGAAGAGCAGACACATGAAATAACAGATCATAGAAAGGATTCAATAGATTTTAGTAAACATATTCTTGTATTTAAATTTTGTTCTGAGGCCTTTATGAATCATACAAGATTAACCAAGAGTAACATAAACAATTGGAATAACTGAAAACAATGCAACTGTTATTAACTACCTCTCAGCAAAACAGAATTTTTCTTCAGCATTTTATTTTTTTCCTATAATACTGTACATAAATCATATCATTCTGTATTGCCATTAAGAATGAATGGAATAAATCCATAATTTGGGAAAAAACAGAAAAAAAAAAACATGGTGTTTAAGACCTCTATATTTGTTTTCTGCAAGGTAGTGTCTTATTTTATGATAAAGACATAATCTGTTTCTAAATTCCCAACATATACTTTAAAAACAACAGAAAAACCTACACTGCTCTTTTGGAATAATCTAGAGAGAAATTTTTCAATTCAAAATCTGATTTACTAAGTTCAAAATCTTCTCTTGTTTTTTTGTTTTTTTTTTTTTTTTTGGTTAATTTTAATTTGGTCTTGTGAATAAGAAAATTTTCAGGGCTTTTTCCTTGGTAGCTTTGAAAGATTGGTCAAAGGATATTTGTTCTCACTTCTAACATTGGACTAAAGATTTTTTCCATAGCATTTGTCCAAACAGAGGTGATCCTACGAAACCGCATGAAATTTTGTAAAACCACTTAAATTTCCAGTAATTTTCAAAGGCCATCTAATATTCAAAAATTTGGAGGTCTGTATTAAACTGTCTGTTGGGGAATTGATCTCATAGAAACAATATAGAATTATGCAGATCTCTCTCAATTTTTGTGATTGATTCACACACAATGTAACAGTTTACAAACCACAGTCGGATCTACAAGCAAGGAAGCTGTAGTAAATGGCAATCACTGTGAATCTAACAGATTACACACTCACACAAAACAAAGACTAAAAAAAAAAATGCACATTTTTGCCTCCTTATTTTGGGAATTAATCCAGCTTTCATTGAAACTTGTGGGAATTTTTCCACAGTTTTCTGAGACTTTGGAAGAAAGTTTATTATGTCTTCCTTTAGTATTTATAGTTTTCATAGCATGCTGGCACATTTTATAATTGCATGAAATCTAATTTCCCTTGCTCACTTTTGAAACCAGGGGAAATACCCACAAAATTAGATGCAGTTTCTTATGAGTAAGGATATCAGAATCTCGTCCTTGGTATTTTATAAGTTAAAAGCTCAAGTGGTTTTTGTTTTTTTCTCTATTATCCTGTAAATAGATTAGAAGAGTATGTAATAGTCTTGTAAGTAGACAGACAAAGAAAAATATCTTATTCAAAATCTAAGAATGAGAAAATAAAGTGTAAAATTATAATCTATCTAAACTATTACCTAGGAACAATGTGAGCTTCACAACAAATCTCTGTTAGATGACTAGACTCTTAAACAATATTTAATTCAAACTTATTAACATTTTTGACCTCTGGTGCATCTCCTATTACACTGTAGAAATATAATTCACTAGAAATGCTATTTATCATTCAAGATTTGGGTAACTCAACTAGTGAATTCTCAGAAGAAAATTATATAGTTCTTTTATGTGTATTAACTTGCTAACATATTTTTAATCTCTCCTATTAGCACCACTTCTACCAAAGACACAAAATGGTGATTACGAGTGGAGCATTTACCAATAACACAGACATGAGAAAGGAGCTAAACCCAAGAAGGAAACCACTCTGGCATTGAAATTTCTCATTGTGATTGAATGTATGGCTCAGAAAAGCTAGGTCACTAATTTGTTCATCCCATACACTTTTATCTTCTTGTTAACTAATTGCCCTGAACAACTTTGCTACTGGTAGATGTAATCACATAGTGATGGCTCCATAACTTACTTCTAGCAGTACCCACAAATTTAAAATCCGTGCTCTCTCATTAATAGATCCTGAATTATTTTTTCTTTCATGAAAATGCATTGCCAGTCTAGTTCATTCTTCTTAATCCATAAATAAGACTGCAGTCCTGAGAGTTCAATGTGCATTACTGAATTTTAGTCTAAAACAAATGCTTCACAAATATTATCTGGTTATTTTTCATAGTCTTTGCATTCTTCAGTGTGAAACAACAATAGAGGCTATCTTTGCCTTTCTCTTTGAATACCCTTTCAGCCTGTCATGTTACTGTCCATGTTCATAAAGGAATTTAGGTACCTAAATTCTTTGTTAGGGTTAGCCCCTTAATCAGAATTTAAACAAGGCTATAATGTGATCGCAGCATAATATAAATCTTAAAACCCCTAGCTAAACCTTCAAGCATCTAATTCTATATTAAAAATGGCCAAACCCCAGTCTTTTTTCTCTGCAAGACCGTAATATTCACATATATTTCTTTTGTGAGATCTGTTGTTTGCCACAAATTGAGTATACTTCTAAGTTTCTCCAAGAAGCTCAATCTGGAAGGTCTTATACTGGATCCAGCAGGCTGTAGACAGTGGTTAAAATGTTTTACTACTTTAAAGAACTGATGTTTCTGCAGCTTATGAAGACACAGACTCGAGCTTGGATCTAAACTGAATCGTTTAGTGAAGCAGTGTGACTATATGCTTTCCAAAGACGGGGAGGCCCCTTCTTTCCTCCAATAGTGCCCTGTTCCCAGGTAAAAATAGAATGAAGATAAGAGTCCTTTGCAGCTAGCATTCCAAAGGTCTGAGCCAAATCGTTAGTGTTTGAATGAGGTGGGGTTTGTTCCCAGGATTCGCTAAATCGGTTCACTTTCACAGGTGCTAATCTGCGCTGTTTGCTTTAACCCGTAGTTGCACTTTGTTTTTCTGCTCTTGTTTTGTACTGCAGTCTCACGCCTCCAATTCCTCGGCGTTCGACATGTTTTTCATCTTCCACATGTTTCTGCCTCTCTTTTCCTAGGATCTTGCCCCAGCCATCGGGCATTCAGGGTGGGACAGCTGATTGGCTGTACAGGCTTTGGCTGGGATAGAGTTAATTCTCTTCATACTAGCTTGTATGCTGCTGTGGTTTGGATTTGTGATGAAAATAGTGTTGGTACCACACCAATGTTTTAACTGTTGTGGAACAGTTCCGACACAGCACCAAGGTCTCTTCTGCTCCTCACCCCACCCCACCAGCGATCAGGCTGGGGGTGGGCAAGAAGTTGGGAGGCAACACAACTGGGACAGCTGAGCCCAACTGACCAAAGGGATTTGCCATATCATCTGATGTCATGCTCAGCTATAAAAGCTACAGGGAGGAAGGAGGAAGAGGGGAATCTGTCTTCCCAGGCAATCATTATGGATGATGGAGCCCTGTTTTTCTGGGGATGGCTGAACACCTGCCTGCTGATGGGAGGTGGTGAATGAATTCCTTTCTCTTTGTTTGAGTGCGTGGATTTTTCTTTCCCTGTTAAATTGTCTTTATGTCGAACCATGTGTTTTTCCACTTTTACCCTTCTGATTTTCATACCCCATCCCACCGGGGGAGAGTGAGCAAGCAGCTGTGTGGGCCTTAGTTGCCGACTGGGGTTAAACCACAACATTCACTTTATGTACAAGCAATGATTTATGGAACTAAAAGGTGACTGAAACAAAATACAAGGCTGCTACTTTCACCAAGAGTATAGGCTATGCACCTGTGTGGAAAACTGCATCTAGGTTTCTGTCTCCTCTCTGAAGACCATTGATGAAGTCTGTGAAGTGTTTAGGAGTGGAGAGTTCAATTTGGTGCTTCTCGCTAAATGGGTTGCAGAGTGGTAACAGAAGGCCTTAGAGCCTCCAGAAATGATGGATCCCTCTGTGAGGACAGTTGATTGGGTGCATCAGGCAGCATACCTGCTCTGTTATAGTTTGAGATAAACGTTTTTAAACGGAAAACACCAATTATTTGTGTTTGATAGTAAATGACATCAGGAGGGAAGGTAAGGAGTTTGGCAGGAAAGATTACCCTACACAGTGCCAGAGCATGCAGTGACATCTTATAGGTGCCAGCAAGGAAAACCAAAAAGGAACAACACAAAATGTCTCTGTTTTGCAGTAAGGAGTGATCTGGGATCTTACTGAACACTTTTTTGCACTTCAGAAAACTGCCACACAGCAATGTTGTTTTAGGTGCCCAGCAGACCAGCAGACATTGGCACATAGATATTAGTAAACTAAGCAAAACAAGGAACCATTCTCTGGCCCTGAGGCCAAGTGACATGGCACAGCCACCCCTGCACAGCATAGCGCTTGGCTGTAGATCTTTTCTAGGCTTTATGTGGTGCACTGCTGGCAAGGAGACCTGGTTGTTACTTTTCATCAATCCTTATCAGTTCAAAATCTCTGGAAAAAAATTTACAGCTGACTCTAAGATTACATGATACATACACTGAAGATCTACAGCGTAACATAAAAATATGCGGGAGAGTTTGAGGATTCAAAGCCTGCTGAGATAGTGCTGGAGCAGAGGGACCCAAACACGGAGCAGTGGTGTCCATAATGCCTTTTGGGAGTGTTCCTTGGCATCTACTCTCTTTAGTCTGTGCTCAGACAAAAATTGAGAGAATGTTGTTTGGCACAGCCAAAACTCTACCTGTGATGGCACTGAGTCAAGTAGTGAAAACAATCACAGATTAGTGTTGAACATCATCCTCTGCCCCTGTTTTATTTTTTAAGATAAACATAGTCAGCAAGGGTTTTACTGGAGTCACAAAAAGAAGCTGGTGAGAGCTGCTCTATTTCAACTACAAAAGACAATAAAGTTCTTATGCTAAAGCTAATGTTATTCTTGCTGATCTAGTAAAGTTTTCAGACTAAACTAAAGGCTTGGTACTATTCATGGGACATAACCAGAAAGACAGATTGGATACATAGAGGTAGCTAGTACAGACATGAGCATGCTGGCCTTTCCTCACAGTGTGTAAGCACATGGCTGTTTCAATGCAAAGAGGTCCCACAGTTCCAAGATATTCTCTTCCCCTCGTTCTCATGATGGTATACTCAATCTTGCACTCTTTTTGTACACTGTGCGTGTGAAAAGAGTTTGGTCTGGATCACAGACTCAGACCCACCCTCTGTAAATTTGGTAAACTTAATCCATATAAATCTATGCAGCAGTGAAACAAAAGTAAGGTGCGGAAGTTTTTGGGGGGAGACTGTTAGCTCCATCTGGATTTAAAGTAATTGTGGGGATTAGTTGGATGTTTCTTTCACTACAAACCAAACAGACAGAATTGAATATATCATCTATACAGGTTCTAACATGCAGTGTTTGAAAAGACAATAGAGCTTCTGAGTTCCCAAAGCTTTTAGAATTGACACAACAAATTCACAAAGACCTGATATGTCGCTCTAATATATGTTGATTTATCACATGCTAAGCTGACAGCTGCAGTATAAATGGCCTTTGATTTTAGTTGCTGTGTTAGGTTTTCTGGGAGATGGGAGATCTGGTGACAGATAGTATCATTACTAATTTTTTACCCCTCTTAAAAGTTCATCGTTATTTTAAAAATCTTAATTTTAAAATTCCACAGATTCTAAAAGCATTCTTTATCACTACTTAGGTCTTTATCAACAAATGCTTTTACCTCTGCAGTAGCTGTCCCTGTGATTTCAAAAATTAAGTCTTTGCATTAACACAGCTTAAAGTAATGTGCAATATTTTTTCCTCTTTATTTAGTGTTCCCAGAAGACTTCTTGTTATTAACTTCTTACCTAAGAGTTCTTAGAATATCTTCCTCTAACATCTCTGCTTTATCTCAGTTTGTTTTTCAACATTATCAAGGAGCACATATTTCAATAACAGTTTAGCCCTATTAACTAGAATGGCTTCCTTTTCATCTGAGCAACAACCCACCTCTTCTGATTGATTCTTTGTATTTCTCTTATCCTCTTTCTTAAGTCATAACATTTGCTTTCTTTTGTCTATATTCATACACAGTTCCTCTAGACTGAGTGTCTTTTATTTTTTCCTCCTCTGACAAGGAACTACTGATTTTTTTTTTTTCATTTTCATCTACTTCATTAAGCACAACTAGTGTTGGCATTTAAAGCACTAGCAGGCAGCAATGATTAATTATAAACAGTCAAGCTGCTTTGCCAAAGGACAGGAATTTCGCAGTTAAACCAGAGGAAGAGATTATGAGGGCAACTAGTACTTCATCTGTACCACTGCTTGAGATCACTTGTGTTAAATCAAACATCAGATAGCATTCTGGAACAAGCTATTTGTCCTTCCACCTTTTCTGCTATAGCCTCAGATGAAAACCATCCACTACCCAGCATTCCTACTATGCCAATAACTGAATGCTTAGAAGTATATCACATGTCCCAAAAGCCAAAAAAGTCAGTTCCATTTAATAAATACTGATATGAGTTGTAGCTTTTCATAGAAGCCTTACATACTATCTTTCAAAATGTCCCTACACCTCACCTTCTTCACTCTTTATCATTCCAAGTTCCTCATGAAGATGCTGAACCCTCATGTGGTCCCATTTCTTCTAAGCATATTTCCTGTCCATTGACAGCGGTGCCTTCTTAAGACTGCATGAGTAAACTAAGTTCCTCCCAAGAAAACCAGTTTTTGTGACTTTCACAACTGCTTTGCCAGTAAGAGTGTGAAAACCTTCCCTTTATTTAGGAATACACTCCTGTCATTTCTTGCTTCTCATGAATTCCCACTCTTTTGTTCAAGGTTTAGATCCTAGGAGCAATTCAGAACCTCTCCTGATCCAAATTACACCTAAATGCAAAGTAATGAAGCACAATATACAGAGCTAAACCCAGGATCTGGAATGCAGTAACTCTATTGGACTCAGGTCCAGCAATGTTCCTTATTTTCACACATTTCATCCAAAAGTTGAAATTCAAGTATATGGGCCTTGCTTGAGCAGGAGGGTTGGACCTCCAGACATCCCTTCCAAATTCAACCATTCTGTGGTTCAGTGATATACCTGGTTTTTGGCTCTGGATTCATGTGATGTGACTACAAAAAAAAAAAAAAAAAAGTCTTAAGAATAAGTGAAAGACAGTGTTCTAGATGACATTAGATGACAAGAAATTGGAGGTCTGGACTTTCAAAGTAAACAATACTTCAGAATAAATTTTTGGAACAGAGATGTATTTTCCCCTAGTTTTCTTTTTGTGACAATAAGTAACTGGTGAAACAGAACTGTACTGGAGCTTTTGTGTGGGCTTTCTGGCCAGCACATGAGCTGCTTATTACACATGTCCTCTGTATTGGAATGCTTGCTGAAAGTGACTGGATTCTTTCAGAATTTTTAAGCTTTATGAGAGTTTGAACTTGTAACCATCCAGTCCAATCAGTACCAATGGGATGTCCCACAAAGCTTCCAAAATGTGTCATTCAGCCGTGGTATCTTCTAAGAAGAAAACTGCAGTAGAAGGCATTTAAATCAATGCTGTTGTAGAAAAGGACCAAGAGCTCAAAATTATACTCTATATAATATGGTTAATGTGGATTTGTTGAAGCATTTGTGTGAGAGGTTGTTCCTCCAGCTGGTTCCTCTTCTATCTCTCCAATTAAATTTTACCTAAACTGTAATTTAGATTAATTGCTAGCAAAGAATAATCTGGGATATGTGTAAATGCTGATAATTTCTGTGCCATTCCTACAAAGTCTGTAAAATAAAACAGTAAAAACTGCAGAACTTTAAATGCCTTAGTAATGGGCCTCTCATTTTGATTCCAACAAAATATATGTGTTTCAGGTTAAAATGTCAAAACTGTGATTTTACTTTTTCAGACTATTTTAACCATGCTGTTTCTCCTATACATAGAGAGAGACTGTTTTTCATTCTTTACTTTTTTAACCAGATTATTTCTTTTCATTGTTTCTTCAAAGTATAAGGAAGATATAACTGTTAGAGCATGTATTGTGTTCAGACAAAATACATTCAGACTTTTCAGATAATATATATATATATAAAAGGCAATATTAAAAAGACCCAAGGACAAGGAAAGGGAATGCATACTAAGTGGCCTTGCATCACACAGGAGAAAGAAAAAATCTCTAAAGCCTGCAGGGTGATACTTCAGAGGAGTAATAAAGCAAACAAGAGTAGAGTGCACAATAGTAGAGTGCACAAATGGCATGAGTAGATACAAATAAAGAGAAATTAATGAAATGTTCTTCTAAAAGAGACTGAATTATAAGTGCTATTCATATTTCTAGTTATCTCCAAAGAGAGCTTACTGGAAAGGAAAGGTAACAGTAGGGAACACAGACGATAATATAAGAACTCAGGCTGTTATAATAACTGTTCAGACAGTCAAGAGAAAAGTCTGTATAGGAAAAAAATGTGGGGTTGGCCTATTCTAGTGGTGGAAAAATTCTGAAAACAGTTTAAATTACTCTGAACATTAGTCAGGGGTATTATGTACTAACACCAGAAAGTTACAGAGAAGACTTCTTAAATATGAAAAGTTTTCAAAGTATTCACACTCATTTTTGAACAAACATGTGCACTGACTATTACAAGGGAATAAACCAAGATTATAGTGTATAGATACATACAACATACATGCTTATACATGCTCCATTTTTAGGAGTCCACTTTTAAAAGATATAGCTGCCATTTTGAGAGTAACAAGGATGTAACATCTTCAAGAGAGTATACAGAGAACAGGTCCATACAATACTATGTGCATTTGCAGATTCATTTGTCCTCATGCCTTGAGCATGCAATAAGGAAGAGGATGGGTGACTGAATACTTGCCCTCGCCCCACACACCTGATACCTTACCATTTGAAGAAGACAGATGTAGGTATGTCCATGATACCCAGTGAAGCCCTCCACTTACTAATGTCTACTGGTCTGTCCTTGCATCACCCTATCAATGCTGGGGAAGCAAGTCACACAAGTTTTCATCTGGAAGAGCCTCCTGCATTATCAGATTTTTAAGAAGGGGCATTTCATGCATATGAAGACATATTGACTATTGTCCTGGATTTGAGTGAGTGGTGGAGACTTTTTTTGGTAGCAGAGGAGGGGGCTAAAGCAGTGGCCTCCTTTGAGAAGCTTCTTAAAGCTCCCCTGGCTCCAAGTTGGACCCATCTCTGCACCAATCAACTGCACATCTGTGATAATGTATTTAAGAAGGGACATGGTGAGAAGGTGTCAGACTTGCGAGGAGGAGTTGCGGCAGCTGTGTGAACACCAAGGTCAGTGGAGGAACGGAGGAATAAAGGAGGGGGGAGGTGTGCCAGAGCAGAGACCCCCCTGTATCCTGTGGTGAGACAGCAGGGCGGCCCCCCCACTGCCACCCATGAAGATCTACGGTGGAGCAGACACTCATTTATGGCCTGTGAGGGACTTCACATGGGTGACAAAGGTGACTACACCCAAAGGAGTCTGGGGCCTTGTGGGAAAAGGCAGTCCCCGCTGTTGTAGTTTGACACTGGGAGGATTGCAGCAGGCGGGGGTGTCCCACGCCAGAGCAGCTGGGGAAGAGCTGCAGCCCATGGGAGGGACTCACATCGGAGAAGGTTTGCGGAGGACTGTCTCCTCTGAGAGGGGGACCACGATGGAGTAGGGGGAAAAAGTTCCAGAAGCTCCCCACACTGAAGGTAGAAGAAGCAGCAGCACTGACTGCACCCCGTATTCCCTGCCCCTGCACCACTGCAGGGAGGAGGTAGAGATATTGGGAGCAGAGCTGAGCCCAGGAAGAAGAGAAGGGTGAGGGGAAAGGTGTTCTTAAGATGTGGCAATGATTCTCACTGTCCTACTCTGTTAAGTGTTGTTGTTAGTGTCTGAAATAGATGTACGTACTTTTTATCTTCCCCTAACAACTCTGCTTTTTGCCTGTGACCATAACGGGTGATTTGGCCCTCCCAGTTCTATCTTGAATCCCAAGCGTGTCTTATTTTCCCCATCTCAGCACTGGGGGGCAAGGGGGGAGTGTATGGCTGTGTGATGCTCAGTTTCCCCCTGAGCTCAAACCACAACAACTATCTATAGTGATAAGTAGTAAAAGAGCAAGGGATGATCCTAAGCAAAGTGGCATTAACTGATTTATATCCACATTGTTTAGCTTTAAATCCTTGTACACAAGTTTTGTCCTGGGAGAGAACCAGGCCAACCCAGAGCCAGGGAGCAAGCTAACATTTAAGCAATGAGGACAGTCATGGGTCCACTCCCTAACTGCTTTTTATCTTGTAACACACATGCTCTGTGGAGGGAAGATCAGAGAGATAACTGTTTGCCTTATGAACAGTTCACGTAACTGAAGAATGCTTGTGAACAACCTCTTTAATGTTTCAGGTGTTCTGTGTCACAGTACCTTTCATTCCCCTTAAAATGTTAGTCCCACAAAAGCTGGTCTTCCTAGGATTAAACCATGTGGTTTTCCTTCCTTTCAGTGCACTCCAGTTTACAAGTCCAGCTTTTTCAGACCTGTATCACTTCACGAATTTATAACTAGAAGAAAAGGAGACCAACGTATCTATATTTTAAGATACTAAAAATAAGTTGATTCAAACTAGAGTGAGCTGAAGAACTGGATCCCTACACTACCCCCACCAGAACTGGGTAATAACTCATGATACGGTTTAGAATTACAGTGGTTTTGAAAATTTTAAGTGTCAGTATGTAGCTGAAATATAAAACTCTTCCCTATCTGATAGAAGTAAAGAAAGTGTAGAAATAGGACTTGTTTTTATGAGCTTCATCCAGAAGTTGAAATGGATACAAAAGTTCTAACATCACTATATATAATAAGACTAAAGTAATCTGCAAGCAGAGCACCATTATGTGAAGGAAAAAAGTTGACTATACTCTACAGAGACTGTCAGGCTTAATAAGTCAAAATGATCAATATTTAAAGACACAGTTTCCTTTAGTTATTTAGTTATTCCTAGAAAAAGGCTTTTTAAATTTTATCTGCAATTCATCAATATTCTAGACAAAACTGTAATTTGAGCACAAGTATTTTAGCCAACAAAATATTGTCTCTGAACAAATACATATTTGTGTATGCAGTGCAAAGGGCAATTGTCTCCACTCTTTTTAGTTCCAGTTCTCTGTATCACGATTAATGATCTAAAGTACCAACCAAGATTCAGAATCCCAATTTATAAATTCAGCTTGAATGTTTTAACATAATACTGTTTATATTCTAAGCACTCAATAAAAAAGATTAATTATTACATATTATTATAAAGATCTTACAAAGTTATTTATTTTTCATGAGCTATAAGTGAAACTGTATCCACAATTAATCATTTCACTGTAGATTGTAAGCAGAGCTTCAATTTTATTTACCAAAATGATCTATGAACTTTAAAAAGATTATTTTTTTTAATATAAAAGTATGCATAAGCATAAATACTTTTAGGATTCAGGACTGAGTGTGTGGGTTTCTGAAAATTACTTTTCTTTTACTGTTTACTTATGGATGCTAATCTGATGTTTTAACTGGTATCTTTACTGATCTTTTTTGTATTTGCTAGCAGCAAATATATTCATATATATGAAAGTAAGGTTATAACTTGACAAGTAGAATTTCACTCTGTGCTGGGTTTCTGTGGCGGGGATTTTTGGTAGCAGGGGAGGGGGCTACAGCAGTGGCCCCTGTGAGAAGCTTCTTGAAGCTCCCCCAGCTCCAAGTTGGACCCGCCTCTGGCCAGGGCCGAGCCAGTTACCAACAGTGGCTGCGCCTCTGCAATAATACATTAAAGAAGTGGAACCTGGCAAGAGGAGTGGGGAGTTGTGAGGAGCACACCCATGTGAACACCGAGGTCAGTGGAAGGAAGGAGGAGGGAGGGGGAGAGGTGTGCCGGTGCAGAGCCCCTCCCCAGCAGCCCATGGTGAGAGGGCAGGGCCATACCCCTACCACCCCTGGAGGCCTGCGGCAGAGTGGATGCCAACCTGCGGTGTGTGGAGGACCCTACGTTGAAGTAGGTGTCTCCTACCAAAGAAGGCCAGGACCCTGTGGGAAGAAGCAGCCCCCGTGGTGGTAGTTCAGTGCTGGGGAGGCCTGCAGCGTGTGAGGGTGTCCCACGCCAGAGCAGCTCGGGAAGGGCTGCAGCCCGTGGGAGGGACTCACATCAGAGAAAGGTTTTTAGGACTGTCTTCAGTGAGAGGAGGACCATGCTGGTGCAGGGGGAGAATGTGAGGAGTTCACAAGCAGCAGCACTGACTGCACCCCCCATTCCCTGACCCCTGTGCCGCTGGGAGGGGAGGAGGTAAAGAAATGGGGAGCATATGAGCCTGGGAAGAAGGGAGGGGTGTGGGAAAGATATTTTTAAGATGTGGTTGTATTTCTCACTGTCCTACTCCGTCTGTTAAGTGTTTTTGTCAATGTCTGAATTAAATTGATGTTCTTTTCTCTTCCCCTATGGAGTCTGTCTTTTGCTCTTGACCGTAACAGGTGAGAGCCTTTATCTTGCTTCCTGAGCCTTTTGCTTTATTTTCTCCTTCCCAGTCCTGAGGGGGAGGGATCGAATGGATGTGTGGTGCTCAGTTGCCCCCTGAGCCCAAAGGACAACAGTCCCTTAAAAATATAATGGATTTTACTAACTGTCCATAGGAAATATTAATGAAAAACAATTCAATTACAACTTTATCCCAGATGAAAGTTGGGGGAGGGGAAAAGAATGTCATACACATTATTAAACAGATTTCATCACTGCACATTTAATGAAAGATGCACCACACTGAACCCTAGCATTTTATTACTTACTGAAAACCACTATGCTTACATGAGGAAAATCAATGAGCTTGAGACAGACAATAATGCTACAGCTTTAAAAAGTCTAGAGGAATAAAATAATTTTCATTCACTTCAGTTATATGTACATAATGATAGCTTTTACCAATATTTTATTAATCCATGCTTAGAAATAATTCATTACCCAAAGTGATAAGGACAGTGATTGTTTTCTATCAAAAGTGAAAACAATAAAATGAGAGAAATACATAGACCAAAAAAGCAACAGAAACCTCAATTAGTACTCAGAGAACATGTTGCTGAGAAAAATATATCATTGTTGCCTGCAAAGCACCTTTCTTGAACAGAAAACTCAGTTAAAGATATCTGTGAGATAGGGACTTGTTGTGGTTTGAGCCTACTCAGCAGCTAAATGCCACACAGTCGCTCACCCACCCTCCCCCCACTTGGGAACGGGGTGGGAATCGGAGGGGCAAAGGGAGACTCACGGGTTGAGATAAAAACAGCTTAATAACAGTAACAGAACAATACGCTGACAGCAGTATCAGCAGGTAATGTACAATACAATTGCTCACCTCCCAGCCAGCAATCCCCAACACAAAGGCACCACAGCAACACTCCCAAAAGTGAGAGCCCCTCCTGGCCCACTCCTGCCTTTATATAGTGAGCACAGTGTCACATGACATGGGATATCGGCCAATCGGGGCCCAGCCCTCCAGCTGTGCTCCCCCCGCCCCCGCACACAGGTGAGGGCACTGGGACCTGGGGAGCCCCTGGGGTCTCAGGGGGCTGCAGCACTCCTCCCACTGCCAAAATGAACAGGAACTCTAGTCCAGCCCAAACCAGGACAGGGCTGGATTTGTTATATCTGCTGTGACACACCTCTTTGTCCTTTTTTTCCAAGACAGTATGTAGAACACAAAGGTGGAAACTGTCTGTGTTGTTCTATAATCTTAGAGTATTTGGTAAAATTATTTTAAATAAAACACATCACTTCTCAACTGACGACTTGAAATTGCTCTTGTCCTTTATGCTTTAGCTGGCTTCTGCAGTAGATAAGCCCAAAATAGATCCATAGAAGACAAATTTTTAGGATGTTAGGAAAATCTACTGAAAATTATACCAGATAAGGGTCATGTCATGGAAACAATGTACGACTAAAATGTTGACACTTAACAAAAAAAAAAAAAAAAAGCATTTATATAAAGCAAGTAAATAACAGATATTCAGAGAGATAACAGCAAGGCTATCATTAACATATAACAGTAATGGAGAGACATTTAATCTCTTTGCCCCTCTGCATAAAATATGTAGGCTGAATATTCTCACATATAACTACTGCATCAAACTTACTAAAGGTACAACACTAATAAAAAACCAAACCAGCTAAGACATCTGAAATGGTGACAAGACAAAAACAAGGGAGGTAAAATATTTCAATTTAGTGACTTTCCAAACAGTAGCATATGGAACCATGGTATAATATTAGATTATGCTGGATTGCATTTGATTGTAATTAAAAATTATAAAGCAAACATTTACTCAGGAATGGTAAATGCATCATAATTTTATGTCTTTATGGTAGAATATTAATATTTTAAATTTTTGAATTTGTGATTTTTGCGAAAGCACCTGCAAAGTTTAGATGTGGAAATTAAATATGCAGGGTAGTTCCTGTAATGGCCATTATGCAATGTAATGTAATGTCTATAATGGCATTTCATACCTAGAGAAATATATCCTTACAAAGCATTTGTTTAATAACTTGAGAATGATACAGTAATGAAATCCAGACAGTTAGAAGCTAGACTTCCTTTTCAATAAACTGAAGAGATTGGCAAAGAGTTTTAGCATTTCTAAATCGTATCTTGTCATCAATTAATTAATACTATCAGGATTATTCTCACTAAAGCTTCATAAGCACCCTAGATCACTAAAGGTCTTAGTCTGCAGTGCTGGCTCAGGTACAACTTGTGTCAGAACAAGTGTGTAAAACTGCATTGTTTTTCAGCAACTTTGTTCAGCAGCTGTGGTTTTGTCACTCTTGTGATCAAAATCAAAGATACATTAAAAAACTATCAAAAAAATTTTATGAATAGGAAATAATTTTTTTCCAGTGCTCTATTACCACTATTTTATCAAAATTGTTTTGATGAAGCATACTTATGTCTTGGTTGTTCAATCACTCTGTAGTTGTGATGTTTCTTGGATTCCTCTTGCTACTTATTCTCACACTTTCTTTTGATCCTGTAATAACTTGCCATTATGTTTATGGAAGACTTTGCAATGATTTGATAAGCTATCATAACTGTCCACCCATTATGAAAAATAAGTAACGGGAATAATCAATTGCTAATTGTATGAAAAATTTGGGTGCTTTGTCATTGACCTCACCTGGAACAGGAAGTTAATACACAATCTTTCCACCTACCAGTAAAATCTTTCTGTTTACTTGCTACTTCATACATTAGACTGACATTTTTTTTCTGCTTTTCTGTACTTAGGAATTAATAGTCATTTTCATTTTATATGATCTTGTTCCTTGACTAAATCTTTATACCAGTGAAGTTTATTTTTATTTTCAGACCCTCTGGATTCTTTGTTACACTTGATAACATGCCTGACTTCATAATCTGAAGAAAACTGCAGAAAGTTCTCAGGACATTCCTTCCTCCTTTGGAAACACGGGAGAACAATTGCTCTATTGAACTGTTTCTATCAAAATTACACAGGGTGGTTTCCAGAGAGTGAATCAATTGGAGATTCCTCAACAATCCTAAAGCTTCCTGTTAAACTACCAAGAGAAACCAGCATAGTAATTTGCCCCCATTTGATCTACAGTTTCTGTAGCCAGACAATCCACTACATTCCTGTTTCTGTATTTTATTCAATGAACTCATGACTTTTTCCTTATTCTTGCTTGTTTTCTCCTCTCATTTTCTGCCTTTTGGGCCTTATCAGTCTTGAATTCTGTTTTGTACAATGTTTCTGCTTAGCTGAAGAGCTGAAAGGTGGCTCCTTCCATACTAATTTATAATCTTGTATTGAACACAGTATCAGGGAAGATGTGTCTTCAAATACTTTCATGCTGAGTAGAGAACTGAATTCAACTCTCCAGTTCTCATCTTCTCCAAATTTCTGACCAAATTAAGTAATATAGACTATTATTAAAAAGTTAAGTAAGAGCACTATCAGTAATTTGTCTTAAAAGAGGAGAGTGAAGTTTCTACTCAGATTAGAAGAAATATGTTCTTGAGTGCAACAAACAGTTCCAGACCTGAATCCAGTCTCACATGGCTCTTAACTCAGTGGTAATTCTGTAACTAAGAGAGGAAGTTGATTTCAAACATGCTTTTATCTTCATATTTTTATTAGCTGACATAGTAATCTGCTTTTTAGAACACTTCTACCAAAAAGTTGGGAAGACTGCAGCTGAATATTTATGTTCTTTACTGGCTCTGGGTCTTGAACTTTCTCTTTAAGATTAAGGTATCTATTCTTCCACCTTTTATTTTTCTCTAATTTATATCAAAAAGTTCTTTGAGGCATAAGCAGTTTCTTTAAAAAATGTAAAGCCCAGTGAGAACCACAACATCCATCAGGGCTTATACATGCTGATATACACCATTTACTTAATATTAATTGTAACCAGTCCATGAGGCACAGTCGCTGATTGATGAAATTAATGGTCAGTTGCTGGCTAATGCTAAGTGAATCAGTATGATTCATAGGTATCTATCTAACTACAGTACTAATGAATCACAGGTCACAGGTGCATTGCTTCTACATGCTTAACAAAAATGTATTGTTAACAGAGCAACCAGGGAATGTAGGGATGGCTGCTTTTACTACCCACCTATACGCGAGGAACATCCAAGGCACCTGAAGAGCAGTAAATTGGTCTCTTTCCTCCTTCCAACAAATCTCATTTTAGCAATGGTGTTTGAAGATAGCCTGCTGAACTAATTTTCTGACTCTGCATCTTCTCTCATCACCTCCACTGGTCTTCGTTTGCACAGGGGACTGGCTGTAAATTTGCTGGGGGCAGCTCTCCAGAGATCGGCTTTGGCAGAGTTTTTTTAAAAAACTGTTTTAGTTAACGAAACACTTTTGCTTCAGTATTTTTAACGTTCAGCTCTGTTTCTTATGAAACAAATAACATCAAGACATGCCTATAGTGATTCTGAGCACTGGGCTAGAAAGCTTCACTTGCTTATTTTCAAGAGTAAGTGGCAGTCCTTTTTGCTTCCTTCTCCCATTAGCTTCCTCATTCCTTATGAGACATGTTTCATATTGTCCATTTCTTTTTTACCAATCTGAATTTTATTCAAAAGCAGGCATTTTTCTACCACCTTTACCCTTTGAGCCAGCCTTGAAGGAAGTGACTTCCCATGCCCCTGCTATTGAAATCACACAATCCAGTTGTTAATTTACCAAGATCCTCTTAGAAGTAGTCAAGCTGCTGGATCCTAGTACTTTTAGCAGAAGGATGTTCTATGACTTCATTTTCCTCTTTTCATAATTAGAATCTTCCTAATCTCCACTCTAAACATATTAAATGGCAATTTTCCACCCTATTGCTGAGCCATTTTTAAGTAGATTTTCTCCTTCCTCAGTATGCCTCAGATATATAGAGAGCAGTCAGTCTTCTTTTCAATCTCCACTGAACAAGGTATGTTCTTTGAATGACTACTACTTAGCTTGACTCTCCACTCTCCTATACCATTCTAGCAATCCTTCCCTGTATCTTTTGCAGTAAGTCTTTCCTAAGGACTTGTGACCAGTCTCATACAGATATAGTTGCATCCCGTGTTCTACACTTCCTCAAAAATATCAGTAATACATCAATTCCATTGGTAATATTTTTCCTGATGACATCGGTCTCTCCTACAAATGTTATCTCATTCACATCTGGTCTGACTACTTCTAGATTGTAGTATAGGTGAGCTCTGCATGCCCTGCAGTCTTGAGTTCCCAACTACAGGGTTTGAAGAATAATTTGGAAAAATCTATGGCCCTAATCTGAATTTTGCAAATAAACCAGTTCACAGTTGTGGGGTCAGTCTGATAATAAATCAGAACATATTTCAGCACATACCTGTTTGAAGGTAATCTTGGGAGCAATAACAAATACCTAATAGTAAAACTATTTTTTCTTGTTTTCTATTGAAAACCATGATCAAAAGATAAACCTGATGCAAAAGTGTAAGTACACATCTTTCATGTATATGACAACATGCGCTTCCTGAAAAGATAATGTGGAATCACAGCATTATCTAGTCATGTTCAGTCAATCTTAACAATTAATACAGAGTTACCAGCATTATCTGTCTAATTTTTATCAGATATTTCTGGAATTTCTATGTGGAACTTAAACCTTTCCATGAAAAAGCGTCATTAAATATAAACAGCTTTTGGATAGATTTTAAGGTTTTGTTTTCAAAATCCAATGAACACAGTTAGGGAAGTAGTTATTTCTGCCTAACTATCTGTCTCCTGAGGATGAACAGTTGGTGGCATCGATTATTCAGTGAATTTCATATTTTTTTTACCTGCAGAAAGATTCCCAGTCTTGCCAGAAGCAGTCTTGATGGATTGAACAAGAAGTATATACACTATAATTTTTCACTACATTATAATAAAGTGAATGTTTTCTGAATGTCACAGTTTAAATTTCATGGGGCATGAAATCTACTTTTGAAATGAAATTTAAAGCCCTTTTCCAAATAAGAAGTCTAATCTTATAGTCAAAAACACTTTATATTTCCTGACATTATTAACCTTGGAGGGCTGCCTGTAAGATGATAACACTATCTGACATATTAAAACTGAATTTGCTTTTATATAATTATGTTACAGAATATTTTAAATAGATAAGGTTCCAAGAAAAATATTAATGTGCATTTAACAGTATTTTCATTTACTAATAATAAATCTAACTGTCCTTCATTTTAACATGTTAATGTTAACACAAATACTCAAAATTACTTCTAAAGAAAACTATTATTGGACTAATCATGAGCTCAATGTCAAAAAAGATAACACTTTGCAGTAATCTCAAGGAAACTCAACATTAAATATACTCACTCACTATTGAATCTACAATACACCTTACCTTTTCTGTTTGCAAAGAAAAGGAGAGCAAAGATTTTTATCACATTCTAAATAGCTGTAATAGCTCTCATATTTGTATAGCAATCCATAATTAATTTATTCATCACTGTGACACCTAAACACAGGCTTTTTTAGTAGCCGTTTTAAAAGAAACATAAACAGAACAGAAGATTTTCACAGGCTTCAACTCTGAGTTTCTAAAACCCAAACTAGGAAAAAAATAATGAGAAATGCATAAAACACACACACAAAAAAGCAATATCTCTTTGGAAGCTATCAGGTCTTGATAAGAATAAAAAATATTTTGCCTTTATTTTTGTTTTTGAATGTTAGACTTGGTGCTATTTCCATTTCAACAGCCTGTTGTGTAAGCAGAACAGTAAGATAGATGTATAAAAATTACTTTTTATGTCAGCATAGCATTCTCCCTTGATGCAGAACAAATAATGAAGACTTTGATCCCATGTTATTTAATATCTTACTTCACCATAAAGCAGCCATATATTCAAGGATAAGACAAATTGAGAGAATAAGCATGAAATATCATTTGCATTCACAGCTCTTTTTTTTTTTTTAGTGGAAAAGTATTGGAAAGTTACCAACTTTTCTCATAGGTATCAATAAAATCTACTTCCAGTTGCAGAAACCAGATGTTTAATTGAGAAGGAAGAATGAGTCTGATGTTTAGACACCGGGCTGAAATTTAGAAAACCTGGATTTAATTTCTGAGTTCAGGACTCCTCTCTCTCTACTCATGCTTGTTAATTTGATCATGATCTAGTTTCCAGTGATTTCTACCAGATTGTCCCAGGAATTAGCCCAGGATCTGGTCCTTCGTAGTCTGGATGAGAAATCTGCTCCACTTGTCCCTTTAGATTTGCAAATCTGTTTACCATTTTTGCAGGTAATGAATGTGCCTTCCACATCTTTGTCCAGGATAAAGCTGTACTCAAATCAGTATGTTGGAAACAGGTACAGCATTCAGAAAAGCTGCTACCACCGAATGGTTTGTATCTGAGGTATATCTCTTACCTTGGGTGTAGTGGGATCCATCCTCATCAGAAGTTGATAGCCCTCAGTAAAATCTTGCTGTTTCATTTCCCTCTTGGGCTAAGGGCAGATGGCACATGCTAGCACCAAGGCTGGCACCACAGCACATCATGAGGGGAAGTGCACAGCAGCACAGAGCCTAGACCTCAGCTGGGATTCCCCTGGCTGCCCCCAAAGTCACAGGGGTGGGTATGCAACAACATGGGCTGAGCATGAAAAACAGTGAGTTGCTTGGTCCTGCTACCCCATTCATCCTGTGATTTCATGCATGAGGTGATTTGTGAGACTTTTTTCTGTGACTGTGTGCTTTGACACTCCTGTTTTATTATGAAATTGAATGACAGATTTTTGGTGCTGAAAAAGCAGGTTCAGTGGCAGCACTACACAGCTCTCACACTTTCGTGCACCTGTGCTGCAGACCTCAGTGCTGCTGAGTGCTGGCTGTCCCTGAGATCATGGAAACAGGCACGTGGCAGCACTGGTAGAGCATGAAAAGAAGCAAACAGGTCCTTTAACCTCAAATAAGGTCACTTTGGGGGATTCCAACATATAAGCATTAAATATCCTCCTTGAGTTAGTATCATGACAATTTATGTAATTTATACTGTTCTTGTTTTCTATGATACTGTTCTCTTAAACTTACAGTGTCTTATACATAAGCAACTGTGCACACACACACACCCCTAACACAAAATATTCTTTTGAGATCCCTACAAGCACTTGAGCCACTGCCACTTTCAGACGCCCATTTGCAGTTACCAGCCCTAGAACAGCAGTGGTGAGAGCCCTCTGTGACAGCTCCTTATCCCATAAAAAAAAATAACGAAAGCATAAAATCATCTTTATCAGCTGTTTAAACTCCACTGTATTTGACATGAAATAGGCAAGGAGTGTTCACATGATCCCTTGTACCATCTTAAGTTACTGGTGCCTTCAGATATCTAAGTCTAGAAGTGCTCCAGGACAGGTTCAGCATAACTAACTTCAGACCTGAAAAAGTTGAATTCACATCAGATGCCAGAGGCTCCCTTGCTGGGAGAAAGACAGGCTTCTAGGCAGTTGAAGAGATCTACCTTACACACCCCTTAAGAATGAATCACCCTTAGGACGTACATATCTTTCTTACTTGTCTGACAGGGAGAGTATATGCTGACTAGCCCATATTTGAGCATCTGACTTTCAGATGCTTAAATGAGGACAGATGAAGCCAACCCCATTCATCTATGGCTTTAATTGACACTGTGAATTGCTGCAATAAAAACACCTAAGAAGTGTATTTCTAAGGGATGTTACTTTCCTGCCATTAAGAATCTTAAAGGGTGATAACATCCATTAAAGAAAGAGATTTTATCCACTGTCCTCCAAGATTTCTTATGTGAATCTGAGATTCAAAGTCTGTTATACATGCAGACAGAGGACATCCTTTTCAACTGCCAGATAAGGTGATAAAAGACAGCAAGGCATAGGATGAGACATAATATCTGCCTGAATGATGTAAAACCTGCAGGAAATGTAAAGTTGTTGCAACTGTGATACATGCCAAAAATGCATGTGGCATGCCACAGGGTATCTGTAAAGTACAGTAGCCAAAAATGTTTTGAAGATATCAGATCAAGGAAAGTACATTCCCATTTTATTGGAAGCATTTTCAAATGACAGTGCTGTCTCACTGTCATGAATATAAAGCTGTGACTTCCTTTGGTTTTCTATATCATTTCATGCAGATTTTCTACAAAATGCTTGTAAGACATAAATGTTTTCTGAGACTAGCCCTATCACAGAAGCTCCAACTGAGCATTCATGCAGGGTAAAAACAAGTATTCATTTAAGCAGCAGTGACTTTCATCACATTTATTAACTGTTGTCTCTTCTGCTGCAATCAATAAGGTGAATGTTTATGCAAATGAAACATTTTCAGTGCTGAGCTGAGACATAGATCCTACAGGAGGTCACTGTACAAGCTTTATGCATCTGATACAAACTGCAGCATTTTGCTGCTGAAATGTAAGATGTCTCTCAAGCTCTTACTTTCTCAGAACATGATGTTGAATAAAGAAGTAAAATTAAAGCAACCCATACTTTGCCATAGTACTGAAAATTATTTGGATTTAATCTCAGAAATAATAGATAGTTTCTAACCTGGTATAAAAATAATCCCTAGAAACTGCAAGGGCTCATTTTCAAGGGCCTGGTAGAAATGAAAAGGGAAACAAAGGGAGACAAGCATTGCAAAAGAAGCAAATAAGCAGAAGATCAAACTTGAGGTTTCTTTAAATCTTCAGAGAGGACTTTCTGAGGAACAGAGAAAGGAAATGTTTCTTGATTTATGTTTTATAGGATGTGGCTCCATTTCCTCTCATCTTATGAGGGGTCAGAAAATCAACTTATTTATATCTTCTATGATTGGTCTGTGTTGAAGAATCTTGCTTTCATTAGGCATGGTTTATATATAAAATCCTAAATTACTGCTGTTTCACACTGTGCTTCTGAATATGCTACCCTATAGATATTAACATTACAGGTGAAATAAATTTTTCCATGTGCTTTGTGAACATAAAAATTCCAGCAAAAGTCACTAACTTGCCAAGTAACTACACTGAGCTAGGTCCTCCACAGTCTCACTCAGTTCTAATTAATTCAAACTGTATCACTTTAGGATATGATCAGAACTTTTCAAGGTGCTTTTTTCCAATATTTCTCAGGTTTCTCTATCATCCGATCAATAGTTTAACTGCTGAATACTGCTATATCTTGTACCAATGGACCTTTATATCTAGTCAAACTAAATTCATATTACTGAATTAATGTATTTTAAAGTGAGTAAAATGGAAAACAATAATTATTCTCCATATTCTGGAATAATGCAGAAGATACAGAACTAATGCTCTGCTAAAGCCAGAAGTGACTTGCATTTTTGATATCATGGCCTTAATCAACTAAAATAAATAATTAATTTTGTATTACCTAAAAGTCTCCCTTTCTTAATCAGATCAGGCCTGCATAATCAGATCAGACCTGCAGCTTTATGTTTCACATCTGTTTATACTGAAAGAGAGGTATAGTTTGTTGCTGTGTGTTTTTGTAAGGCCTGGAAAAATGAAACTGTGAGCTCAGCTGGAGAATCTAAATGTTCTTGAAATGTTTTTCAACATATCATTGATCAAAATAATTGATGAAAATAATGACAATAATTGATGCCAGTGGGGCCTCTATACATATATTCTTAGAACTCAGCAAATCAATACAACTCATTCTTGTAATTTATAATAAGAATTATAATAATGATAATGATAATTAATATTAACAATAAGTAATAGTAATAGTAACTAAAATGGCATGTCTAGATGCCACACTTAAAGAAATTCTATAAATATATTTGCTGAGACTGAAAATAAAACTCTTTCTAAACTCCAGATAGTTGGACTTGATGCCTAAGTAGATTTGTATGCCCTAGTCTGCAGCAGCTGCTTAAAATTTAATGGATGTAAATATCAAGAATTTAAGGGTCCCCTTACCACTATTATCATGTTTTACACAGTAATTGAGGGAAATAAGCTGTCACCTGAAAACTCTTACAGAGCACCATTGCAGCTTCCAAACTGAAGAATACTCTGCAGACATGTATATGTAGTTCTTCTGACTTGCACTTTGCAACCAATTACATCTTGTGCTGAAAGAAAGTGAAGGCGGCTTCTCTCCGATATTGGGATTTCACTTAAGTGTGTTCCTCCCTTCTCGAATAAAGCCCAGAATTTAAAATAAATACATTGACATTCTAGATTTATATGCCTGCCAAAAACCCAAAAAGACTTTAAATTCCTAAGGGACTGCTGCTTCTCATAGTAATGATGAGCTTGGTGTGAATGCATCAGCTAAGAGCACTATGTGAAAAAAATAGGCTTCCTTTCTTCCCCTTCTCCGATTTTCTCATTTACTTCCTAGCAGACTGAACACCTAAAACCAGGGCTGAGTAGTGTTTAATAATAGTCATGATTTAAATAAATAAATAAATAAATAAATACAATTATTGTTACATTTGGCTCAGATTCCTTCCACCTAACTTCAGACCCCTAAATGTATGTGGGTAATTGTTCCATACTTCTTCTTTTGTCAGTGGGGAGGAATTTCCATAGGCCAATTCAGATTTTACTTGGGCTGAGTTGTCCTTTGGAAGTGTCTCTCTCTATTGAATGTAGAGAGATCATGCATCCCTAACACCCAAATGTTATTTGCCTAAATTCATGTAGGCCAAATCTGGGTCTTAGTGACCATAGTTTTTTTGAATTAAAGATTTAGTATGCCTACTTTGAAACAAACAGGCATTTAGAATAACAAAGTAAACAAAGTAAAGACAAGTAAAGCCAAAATATTTTTTTGAAAATATCCCCATAAATCCGTTGTGAATCTTAAGTGCCATTTTGATAATTATGGTCTGATTTCTGAAGAGAGTGAAAACAGTCAGAAACTCAGGCCAGTCAATGGTAACAGGTGACAAAAGGGACATAGCCTCTTTCTAGCCCAGATTCTGCCCTCCTGTTTTGTTCCTGCACTGTATCCACTAACTCGTTAAATCAAACCATAGAGAATGTTCCTCGAGCAATACCAGGGCTGGAGCCTTGTCTCACCTTTCCCAGCGGAAAGGTCTGACTACAAGACCACATCCCTTCTTGCATTTTTCCCTAGTGGTCCGTGGCCCACATTTTATGTCTCTCAGTAGAATAGCTTCCATCAGGACAGGGAAAAAAATATCCCCACCTCATCCTTGCAGTACCTTATATTTTCTGTGACAGTCTGAAGAATGTAAGAAGCTTACCAGTCTCTGTATCTACTACTCAGTTTTTAGAACAGCATTTTTTTCTTGGTGATTCTGAAAGTCTTCTCAGTTCTATCCCCACCTCTTTCCACCTCCTACACATGCACATGGGCAAAACAGTTTTATTGTACACATAGCACTTGGAAAGAGTTATCTTCAAAGTCAATCTTCATTTTCCTTGTTAGTATAACTGTCTTCTGTTTCAAACAACTTTTGGATGAGCATAGTTTGAGTTTCTTTATGATTTTAAAAAAAGAATGTGTTTTTCTAAAAATACATAAGCAACAAGTATTATTCAGGCTCATGGTGAGCTCCTGGGACTTGGATTATATATGACTTTCAGGTTGTGTCTACTGTTGAATTAATTTCACGTCCACAACATGTAAGAGCAAACCCATATTCCACTGCGAACTGCAGAGGAAGCAGGGAGTTGGGCAATTTGGGCCCACCCTGCCCTTAAATGCAAGTCAAAGACTATTCCTAGCTTCAATTTAGACACATATACACAGGGTGATGAATTGACTAGTAAGTACACATCCACTCAGGGCAATTGTCCAGCCCAGCAGAACAACAATGCATAATATGTCTAAAAAAAAAGAAAAAAACCCAAAACAAAAAACAACCACAAACCAAAATAAAACAAAAGCAAAAAAAAAAAAACCTCTGTAAACATCGGAAGCACTCTCCAAGACCTGATTCAGAATAATAGCCAAAAAAATTTTCAGCTTCACCAGATAATTATCTTCTTGCTTGAAGGATGACCATGAACAAAATACATTCAAGAATTTAAATACACTGAACAGAATCAAATTAGCATGACTGTGCAGAGTCAAAGCAGATGGACTGGATCTACAGGAATCTCAGTGTTTAATTTGAAATAAATTGCATAATTCCAATTTATTTTTACAATCTCAAATTAGTGCTGGCAGTAACGTTTTATTATATGAATACAAATGGAGACATCGTTAAACATATAGCTTAAATGGAGTCAGGCAAATAAAAAATGAGAAACCACTGTACAATAATCCAAAATAAATGAATCAGATTGCAGATTTAAATAATGTGCCACGATATTAATATGTATTTAAATAAGAAAAAATGCAGTCCAATGATTAGATACAATCCTTTTTCTTTGGGGGCAACCATTAATGCATTTGCATTTGATTTGGTTGATAGTCAGAAATTTTACCTGTCTGGGAGTCAACTAAAATCAGCAGACATTTTTTAAAATGTCATTAACTTTTTTGGCCCATATTTTCATTCATCATTACTGAAAAGTGCTAATGGGTGACAACTACATTCTGTTAGCTTAGTAAGAGACTGGATTATGTTTGAGCTCCACTGAAACCTAGAATTCATAATTCAAAAAGAAATAAGGTGTTACTTCTACCCTTTCTTAAGACAAATCTAAGGCCAGCTTCTTACAAGTCTTATAAAAGATGTTGAGATGGAAATCTACACTGCAATTATTATTTTATTTTCTTCTCAAGGACATTTTATGGTTTACAAGAAAGGATCCATCTATTCCACTATTGTTCATGGAAATGTTTATCCCATGAAGATACCAGCACCTCAGTAAACAGTCAGCAGAGGTGCCAAGAAAGAGAGATGAGAGGCAACCTTTCAGCCTAAGTGGCTTATGAAGAAAGGTTTAGCATTATTATAGACATCATTGTATATGTGTGAGGGGTTTTTTTTCATTCTGTGTATGAAAGAAAAGCCAGTATTGCAGTGCCTTTCTGTAATTAAATCTGAAATGTGCTTTAGAAGCTATAAATCCCTAATTCAGCCTTTACAGGGAATAAAAACAATTTGACCTTCAAAATGTAACCCTTAATTTTCTTTAGACAAATTCACTTCTTGTTCCTTATTTTATATACCAATTGTAGGCCCTGAGAATGATTTTTGTTTTGTCTTTATAGTACCGTGCATCATGGGAATACTGGGACTGTGATTCTTAGATTCTATGATAATAAAAATAATTAGCTGTAAGAAAAACAGAAAACAGAAAACCTGATTCAGTTATTCCATTTTTCTTATTAGGGACAAACAAGAGATTTGCTTCTTTGTTCATTAGCTGAATGAACAAAATTAGATAGAATTTCCAGACTCTGAATGGCCCTCTAATGGGAATAAGGCATACAAATGATCACAGAATTTGCTATTCCTCTCTACTTGGTATTGCAAAACATCAGTAATTGATGGACAAATACATTCAACTAATACTAGCTGTTAAAAAGAATCATATCAAATGGAATCATCTGTAATTTGGATAGGAAGAAGGTTTGGTGAAGAGTGAAAACTATAAAGGGAGGGATAATGTGTTCTTTTTTTATTTAATTTTTAATGTAATTAGAATAAAATACAAAACAGTCTTGGATAGGATCCAGCCTCACTACTTTAACAGATTTTGTTCTTGGTTGCAAGAGAAGAGTTCTCATCCATTCCATTCACAATGGTAATTGTTATATAAAGTGGTCAGGCTGTTACCTAAACAAGAAGAATTTATCATGCATATATATTCTGGTATATATCCTTGATTCCCAGCAATAGCAGTCATACAAATACGTATCACCCTTGGCTAATGTGACAATACAACGATCTGATGAGCAAAGACAGAAGGAAAGATGAAGGAAAACAAAAAAGAGAATGGGGTGCGTTTTCAAGATAACGTACTTGCTTCCTACAGTAGAGTTTTAAATAATCCTTCTGATAATATTGGCACAGCAAGACTGCAACAATTAATGAAATATAAATTGTATAGAGTACAATATAGAAGTTCCTTCCCATTCCCACTGTAATTCTACTGATTCCATTGCAAGCCTATTAAATAAGCATCCACCATTTCTGTATTCACACACGAGTTAAAATTTCTATAAATGTGCTCTCATAAGACAATGGTGCTTCACTCT
Source organism: Tyto alba (assembly GCF_018691265.1). NCBI lineage: Eukaryota > Metazoa > Chordata > Aves > Strigiformes > Tytonidae > Tyto > Tyto alba. The sequence goes on from NW_024881321.1 coordinate 25,653,797, forward strand.
TTTGCAAAAGACCCAAATGTAGAGAAAATACAGCTAACAAAAAAATAGAAGTCCTACCACAGGAATTAAAGAATCATCAAATTTCTCTAATTACAAGGCATCTTTCCTGGACTGTGCCCTCTCTAGCACATATCATTGTGTGTATGTGCATTGCTTTAATTGCCAATAGAAACTCTCTCTCACACACATTTGTCTCCTTGGGAGAAGCTGACAGTACAAATATGCAGTGGATGTTAATTATTCAATGCACTACCATAAGGCACTCAGGTATTATGATGATAAGTACAGTGTAAAGGCACATATAAAAAATAGTAGAACAACCTACACTGCAAGAGTCTGACAAAGCTGGAATAAATTAAAAGCTGAAGCAGCAAGCAGACATTAATATCTCTACTAGAAAAATGTTATTTAACAGGTTTTGAAAACCTAATGTCCATGATTCTTTCCTGTCATTCATATTAGCACTGATCCTTACTGTTTTTCAGACTGATTCACTTTTTCTTGGTCTTTCAGAGTACATAAGAATTATGTGGTCTATGAGGTCATCTGTGGCTCAACAAGACACGTACAGTGTCTGCCATGTCTCCATTAGCTGCCACTGAAAATACATGTGTAAAACTTTAATTTGTTATTTAAAATTCTGCAAGTCTATTCTAATCAATAGAGGTTCTGTATTGTTGCATAAAGCTACCAGAGAAATTAGATAAGGTTCAGACAACATCTTGCATCCTGGATCTAGCATAGTGCTTGTTATATATGAAAGCAACTGTTCTTTTACAGAAACATTTTTGCACTTACTTAACTCCAGGAAAATGAAAACATAACAAATGAACAAATTTGACTTCAAGGTTAATGCAGCAGAAATCATTTTAGTCCAATCCATTCTCTTTCCATCCTGAGATTTATTTATTATTATTATTTTTCAGCATTATAACAGTTTAGTGGTACTTAAAACAGAATTATTTAGGAAGAAATAAGATTTTTAACTTACAGATGCTCCTAAACATTAACAAATAGTTTTAGAAAATAGGATAACACTCCTGGTTAGATATTGACAAAATTAAATTATGAAGAAATATGTAGTCTACATCTGCCATCTGCTGTAAGAAGAAAATACTGTAGGTCTTCTACTTTAACTAAAATTTAAACAAAAATAATGATTACTAGACTTCTGAAATCAAATCATAATTTATTTAAATATACATCAATAAAAAAGGGATGACAGCATAGAGGTACTATAAAAAAATATATAAATGTGTTGTTTGAAAAACAGACCACATTTTCAATTTGTTGTAAATTTAAAAATGGGGATTCAAACAGCACAAAGAAAATAAGCTTATAATTTTAGAGGTTTTGGCACTACTGAGAGACAGTGTGTGAGTAACCACTATAAGCATCATAGTGAAAGTATGAACTATTGGACTTTTTCCTCCATTGCTTGCATACTTCTCTTAATATATAAACATAATTCCATCTTTAAACCTCATTAATATATCCAGATTTCATAAATAATGGGCAAAGATAACTTTCAGTTGTAGTGAAGTTTGGTTATTGGGCAGCCCCTGAAGATATGTCCACACTCCAAGAAGTCCAAAGAAAGGTTTCAATCACCGGTTTCCTGTCATCTACAGCATTTTTTAGCTTTCCTCCCAGACCCAGACCTGTGCTGGATCAGTCCAGCTACATATCTGCAGGTCTATAGGCTTTGAGGCAATGGATCTTTTTCTGACCATCTTATTTAGCAGAAGAGACCCAATTTGTGTGAACTGACTGCAGTGACACACAGTCATCAGCTTCTTTTACCTGGTTAGGCTAGTAATAACATCACCTGGGAAAGGAGATGGTATCAAGGAGGTATTAGTGGTGTATCAGTAGAGCTTTCTTTAGAGCACAGGCAAAATTTTAGTGCCTACCTAGGCAGATTTGGACATGGTCCCTGTTGCATACTCATCAAGAGACCCAGATCCTGAGCAGTGAAGAAGCTTCTTCAGTGGTCAGCTCCTCCTAATGACTTCTCATGCTCAGCTTTGGAGAAAACCAAGATTACTTTCTTAGGCTTGAAAGACCATTTCTTTAGAAACCCATCTGGAGAAAAGCATTAAAATAAAATCAAGTCAACCTGGATGAGACTGTGACAAGCCTTCACAGAGGTATTACTTCAGTGGCTCTTCTCTGCAGCATTCACAGCTAGACATCTTACCACACAACAGAAATTTTAAATCTGCCCTTTGATAGACTAATGCCTGAAAAAGACCATCTGCTGTCTAACTTAAACTTATGCTACATTATCAGAATTATTTTTTTTTAATCACAAAAATTTCTTCTAATCTCTTTCTATCTGGGAAGATAATATTTTGCATTTTCAATGTATCTATCTATCTATTTATAAATTTATAAGACCTTTCTTATGCACATAATAATTATAAAACTTTTATTCTTTGTGTGCGTGGTCATCTCATAAATGAGCCCTCTACCTTGAAAAAGACAATGTTTTTGAAAAAGACCAACCTTAACAGAATGTGTTTCATTTTAAAAAAGTCAACTATTTCAGGAATATATATAGAAAATATGTATTTTTATATAAGCATCTAAGTTTTATGCTCCCTTTTTCCTTTTTTTAAAATACTGCTCAGAAGTGCTTTTAAATTGTGATCATACAATGTGCCAGTTGGGGGGATTACATCAAGCAGAATTTAGTCTGTTCTTTTCTTCTGCTCTTGGTTAAATTTCAGTTCCCACCCTCCAAGTCCAGCTATCATGCTGGTCTCTTTTCAGGAAGCAATAAGGCTTTTTCTAAAATACCAGAATGAACAAAGTTACTTTCATTGTTTACTTCAGTTCTCCTGAGAAGGAAAGAGAGACCGAGGATTTTGCTTTTGCTAACACTATCGGCAACAAGACAGATCAACATGACAGGCTGCTTCAAGGGTTATCTGATGGGTGCTTCATCGTCCAAGGTGCTCATTTTCCACTCTTTTGGACCAGAGAGATGCTGAGACTCATTCCTAGCTCAGACACTCATCTATTTCTCTTCCATGGAGACTGGGGAACAGGAGAGCAGTGGGTGATGTACACTGCACATTACAGTTTCATACAAAATCAGGACATCACAGAAGCAGTCACCTGGACTCAAAAAGCAGTCTCGGGCTTGGCATTTCATTTCTGTCCTACTTGCTGCTTCTTCTCAGGTATTCAGTGAAAATCCTAAACCCTCTTACATACCACTGCACTCATTTCTGCTTAAAAAAAAAAGATGCAAAGTAAAAAAAAAGATCATATTAATGTAAAAAGGTCTATGTTTTGCTCAAAGACCCAATATTATCAGAGTGCCTGAATTAATTCTGCATGACAAGAATCCCTCCCAAACATGACAAGAAGCTACATTACCCAAATAATGAGGATTCCAGCTGAGGTAAGTTGGGGAAACACATGGACTAGTATACGTAAATACAATGCCTTGTTTAATGTCTAGAACATACAGACAAGCCCAAGAAAGCTCAGTGTTAATCAAAGCACATTAGAAGATTTTGAGAATATTCAAAATACAATCACATTTTGCAATAGATATATCTGTCCTAGAAATTCAGTATAGTCTCTAGGGGATTTACTGTATATTTCTGAGCAGCAGAACAAGTACAGCATGTTTTATAAAGATTTGCCAGCATAAAAATGCAGAAGGCAGCGACCTGTATAACTGCATATAAGGCTGCTATCCAAGCTTCGCATTAAGAGGAATTTCCTTCTCTCTCCCTCTAAGTAAGGGGATTTGAATTGCAGATAGCATCACTTATCATAGTGCAACACTGCTAACCACCTGGGTATTTCAGATAGTAGACACTAATTTCAACAGAAAACTATTCTACCAGAAGATGTAACATCTAAGAAACACTCCCTGAGTTTTCCTTATTAGGAATTTGTTTCAACCTGCTCTTTCAGTTTCGGAAGAGCCCTTCCTTAACCTCTGTGCTACACCAAGAGACATTGGAAACTTCAGTACTTATGGAGAGGGTTGCTTTGAAAATCACAGCTGAACACAGTCAAAGCGCCTGTTCTCACGGCAGAGGAGTGCCTTGCTCCATTCATGATTCAAGTAAAGAGAGCATGTGGGAAAAATTACATATGCCCAAACTTTTGCCTCCCTTCACATTCATGGGAACTGAAAAGACATTTTTCGATTTAAAGTAAGTTTTTCACTGCCAGTGTACTGAGAAGGTTATACATCTGGGGATTTTTCCTCAAACAATTACTCCGTCAAAAATAATTAAAATTGTAAGACTACATAAGTTTAACTGATTTGTTTTATTTACCTCTATAAAGGACTCTTATAGCACGTCTTGGTCTGGATACCACCTACTACTTGGTTTTCTTATTTTTCACTCTGCAGGGTGAGTGTACAAACACCCATTCTCACAGTTGCAGTATCCCACTAAGACAGCCAACTAGCTGCAGTAACTTGCTCACCCAACTGCTAAGTTTCTTAATAATTGGAGGAGTTAAACACAAAAAGCAAGAACAATTTGTATTTCTCATTAAAAGAAGTATGGTTTGCAGTTATTTGAATAACTGCTGAAGAATTCAAAAGTATATAGTGATTTTTTAATATGTTAAAAAGGCTATCTGATACATATTTAAGAAATATTGATGGTGTCATAGTAGCATAACCCTCACTGTAACTGTGGTAGGAGGTGGAGAGGAATGTTGCTTTTGCTTTTTATCTTCCAAATATTGATCCAAGTCCTGACTTCTCTATTTCTGACACAAAACCCAAGTTCATATCTTACGTGCATGTATAAACCTTGCTACCTGTTTTGTCTCAATGATCTGTTCTTTATCACAACAGGGCTAAATTTGGCCCAGTACTTTACTGCAAATCTTGACAAATAACCTTTAGAACAGCTGGTGAACTTCTAGGCATCTCTGTCTTTGGGGGTCTTTCTTCAAAACTTAACATAAAACAAGTTAGCAATGCAAGACAAAAATATATTATAAATAAATGATACTTAAAAAAAAATTAATCAGGCTTCTGAAGCCTCCATCCCAGACTGACTTGTGGTTTTAATATGTCACTTAAATTAACCTACAACTGAGGAAACCATGAGAAATCAATCAACCCGCTGAGTGTCATGGCCTTACAAAGACAGGGCTATGTTATAAAAGGGCTCTTTGCTAATAAATTACCAGGTCTCAGGGTTACCAATAGAGAATACAACAAAGACACAGATCCTTTGAAAATAAAAATGTCTGTTGTTACAATTACAAAGAATGGACTAATTCCATCCAATCTCTTTTCTCTAATACTTGGTCAGTGAACTGTTCTTGCTCCTAGTTACAAGGGCAATACAGCAGAATAATTCACCTTATGTGTACTATAAGACTATAAAAAAAAAAAAAAAAGATAGTAAAAAGCTGGATGTTTTACTCTATTTTCCACATCTGTTGATAAAGCAAGCCACACAGCTACATTCTCACCTAGAATCCCTGTGTGTACTTTATCATTCAGATAAAATGGATTATCCCAAGAAAAACACAGACACACATATGAATCACGATTTCCCTCTTGGAAAAAAATAAAGCTGCTTTGTGCTGCTCCTGTGGAGCAAAGTAGCAACTGAGTCAGTGAATCCATCTCCTTTAGGATTCCCTCTTCCCCAGGGATCACAACGATGGCACACATCTACTGCAATTACTCCTATACAGAAAAAACATTCCCTTTTCTGGTGAGGGTGGCACTACAGGGAGTACCCAGCTGGTTATACACCCTTATTTTAGAACATGAAGAGTCTCAAGGAGAAAGTGAGTCTTCGAAAGACTGTTAGACTCATCATCTGTGGTTTACCAGCTGTGTTACAAAAGGTCTACATTGCTCTTAAATGATAAATTTACCTAGAAAATACACGGCATATGAGAAACATAATGCATTCCCCTGAATTTCACAGCTCTCTCATCCATAAAATAGGGACTTCAGATGTTACTCACCAGGAACAAGGTCGTATAAAATGTGGCTCTTCACTTACCAACCAGCAGAGGGGGCAGGATGAGCAGGGGACATTCAAATAGAGTAAAGGCAAGTTGCACTTTTATTTTTAGGGACATCACTGAAAAATTTATTCAAAAATGTTTTTAAAAGTAATTATTTCCTACAACTAGTGGTGACTTCTCTGTATACAGTTCTGATAAGTGTGCAACTTCATGTCAGTAGTTCTGCACTAGCATGTACACTTATTTCAATGGAAATGGAGACTAGAGGTGATGGATTCCACAGTAGATCCATAAATCTGACACATAAATGAACCAAATTTATAATGGTGTATTACAAAGAGATAGGTAGTTATACACAGCCCTTTACATGTGTTAAACCTTTGAAGAATTCTATTTTACTTGAAGTGATCTTTTTCAGATGTTTCAACTTTAAAAATTAGATTTATGGCATGAAATGTTACTATTAGTATTAAAGTTAAGATAAATATTAAGTCACTTGCTAGGAAATACTATATAAACACTTCTATCTCAGAATAGTATTTCTAAAAGCTTATTCTTCGTCATTACTGATTAAAAGTCAATGATGCAACACCTATGTGTTTCACTCCCCCACAAAGACTGTAGCCAGTGAGCACAGATGTAAAATGCTACACAGAAAGGGTATTATTATTATATTTTATTTTACTGTGCAAATGCTTACACATAGAGCAAATCAGCAAGGGGAAATAACCCACATGCAGCCTACAGCAATGGCTAGGTATCACATAAGAAATAATATTTATTATTATTACATACAGAACTACAACAGTATAGCCTTCACCTTCACACTGAGATCTGGTCCCTGTGTGCATTATGCTCTGCCATGCCAACACAAAGGACAGGGTTCGTCTCACCTAAACTGACATGCCAACAGTCTGAGCTGCTCACTGCAGGCTCTGGGTATAATCCAGGGTGACAAATAGGCAATTATAGACCACAATCCACCTGATTTATTTTAGACCTACAAATTATGATAAAATTAACTGCCTCTAGAAAGGTGCCTCGGGTGATTAGATCAGATGTAGAAGTCTGCGTTTGGTAAATGAAGCCCACCCACACTGTCTGCTCTGGAGGGCCTGTCCTCTCAACAGGCTGGGCAGGCAAAGGGCTAAAGCCAAAGCACTGGCAAACCACAGCAGAGCTTTTATGGCTCACTTCTCTGTACACTGAACACACTGGTTTTGGGAGAATATTGTGCCCATAGTGTCCTTCTTATTTTTAATTAAAGGATTCTGACTTCACTGAGTGAATTTTTCCCAAATACAAAAGTAAAGAAATAAAAAACCTAATAAACCAGTATTATCCCCAAAACCAACCTATTCTCTAAAGCTGTCTTCATGCTTCATTGAAGAGCCTCTGACTAGAATTTTGCTCCAAGCTGGCTCATTTCCCGATACAGCTGTAGAGAAAGATTACAAATATGGTCACAATTTGTACTGTCATTACCCCTCTACAACCAGCATATTAAGGTTGCAATTTACCTGCTATTCTGAGACTCAGAACATTCCAGCCACTATTTTAGCAAACTGCCTTAATCATGAAAGTGCTGGAGTGATAACAAATGAAAAAAGTCTGGGATCTGGGGTTTCCAATGGTCATTTTGAACACAGACTGAATTGCAGCATGATAGGCAGGTTTAGACTGGGTGGAAGAATTATGTCTGTTCATCTGATTTCAAAATATGAGAGTTGTATTCTATATTAAAGGGTATTTTTGAGAATCAGAAGTTATATTTGATGCTAATGTTGAGCTAATAGTTTTGTTGGTTAAATCTCCCTGAGACATCCAGACATTCCTGGTTTTTGATAGGGATTCTCTGAAGGGCATAGAATAGCAGGGAGTTGTTTGTTGACTGCTTCATTTTTTTTTTCCTACTGGTTTTAGAAGTTTATTTCATTTCAGACAGTTTATTCCTTTATAATAAGGCTATTTCACAAGCAGTGGCTAATGTACTTATTAGGAGAAGTAGGTGCTATTGCTGTAGGACTGTTTTTTTATGATAATAGGAAGTAAAACAACATTCATCTGAAAGCAAAGCATAACACTGTTGCTTTCCATACAATATCCAGCAGTAAAATCATTACTAGTATTTTTAGCTACACAGAAAATATATCTCTTTGCATACGGTGTTTCACATTCAGTGCTCCTATGTTCATCAGTTTGAGTATGCAGAATATAGAGGAGTTTTGGTCCAGTACTGAGAAAAGAGATCATGTTAGAGTTCTTGCTGACATGGCACATACCATACAGCAGTCAAATTATTTTCTCAGGCTGCATGATTTGAATACTGCATTTCAATAGTGCTCTAAAGCTGTACAGTGGCATAAAAGAGGTTAATTAAATATCAAGTCTCTGCAAATGCAACTCATATGCTAAGGTTCTGATTCACCAGGGAATGTTAACAGGTAGCTAAATTCGGGCACACAGTCTTTAATATCAGTGGGACTATTTGAGCATATTTGAAGTAATGTACCTCCTTCGTTACTCTGGTGAACTGGGACCTAAATGAATAAAAAGCTATTATGCAACTGAATATACCAAGGTTATTATGTGTTCTAGAATTGGTTTGGGTTTCAAAGAAGGCAAATATTGTGCTCTCCCTAAGATCAGTTTAGTGGATGTTGCATCCACAGAGTATAAGCGGACTATTATAGCTCTTCTGAAAATTCTGGAATTGGAGTTTTGCTCTAAGGATAGCAAAATCCTTCCATTGAATTTTCATGAGGAAAATTAAATTTTCAGCAAGCTATATTCTTAAGGTGGCATGTAAGGAGATTTTAGCTTTAATGTACAACACAGTCATATCTGTATGCATATCAGACAGATTTAACTTTACCAAAAACAGTTACGCATTTAAATTAGGGCAGTTACAATTTAGACATACATCTACAGACACATGTCACTAAGGCTTTCCTCAGACAAAAGCTTAGTACTAAGCAAGTTCCTCAGAATATGCACCATGCACACTGATATAGTATATTTGTATAGTCTAGTAGTTCACATATAAGCTCTGTTTTTTGTGATACTAATCACCCCACTGTTAACATGAATTATTTTGATACTGGTTTTATATCAGAAAATTCTCACTGTAAGCATCAAAGAGTTAAGTTAGGCATTCATGGCTTCAAAAACCTGTAATCTTACTGTTTGAACTCCTTACCCAGGTCTTACAAAAGCATGTCAAGCTGACCCATAGTAGTCAATTCTTATTGCCCTTATCTAAAAGGATTCCCTGCTGCAGAACAGTCCTGTGCTGCAATGGGAATGGCAGGAAACTGAAAACAGACTCTTTTATAACAACAGGAGCTTCATTTATAGTGCACACATACTGTAAGAGCAGTCCTGGGTTTCCTACCAGCATGCCTGAGCCTAATTACACCTGCTGTAGTCCTGAATCACCAGCCAAAGGCCTGGAGTAGTACTTTAGTGCCTTGCTGAATTCAAAGAACAGCTGAGATGGAGCCTGCAGACAACTAATGTGCTCTAAGAACAGTGCAACTGTCGTTTCGTGGGGCGAACTGAGGGATTTCGAAGGAGCTGCCGCAGAGACGGCACGTTGTTGCGGAGCAAGAGGTACGGTTTTGTGTACTGCACTTCACTCTAACACACTTGAAAACTGAGCTATTCAAACCCAAATAAAACACTGCATCTCCTGGACTAATTTTTAACACCAGGGGGCTGGTTGGTTTGTTTTTTCAGCTCTGCATTTCTTTTTCTGCAAATACATCCATCACTTTTTTTTACCTTGTAAAAAGGAGTCTCCTGTTTTCCTTCTTTCTCCAGTTTCCTGCTTTCTTCAGCTTTTGTGTGTTTGTTATGATTCCTAACACATTCGCTTCTCTCAGCCCCCCTTGCTGCTGCGTGGCACAAGTGAAAATTGGGGACAGCATTATGGTTTGCCTTCCAGAGTTATTTTTGTAGTCTGAAGCATCTGCTTCTTTTGCATTTCATCTTTCTCATAATGCAAAGGTGGAAAGTCTCTGGCTTCTGGGCAGCTTCTGACTCTTGAGACATTCAAGTCACGAGACTTTCTACTGGCACAAGCAACATCTCTTGCTTGTGAAGGCCAGTACCCTCCATGAGGACAGGATCCCCATCTGGCCTGGCTTTAGAGGGTAGAGGGTCCCTTCTTTCATGTAGTCATTGCCATCTCTGGTGTCCCTGCAGCTGCATTCAGCATCTGGAATGTGTTTTAAGGTTCTCAATCAAATAAAAATATTTGTCTAATTGTCAGCAAAATCCTACTCTACTGTGTCATTTTTATAACTTCCTCTGGAATATACTCTAACGTAAGTATTTTTTGTGCTATATCAGATAAATGATTCATTTTGTCCCCAGTTTCATTTACATGCTCTGTTAAACTTCTCAGTTCTTTGTTCTGGTAGAACCTTAGTTCTGCATAAAACACAGTCGTAACTGTTGACTGAAATCTCTCTTCCACTGAAAAAAAATAACTGTTGAAAATGCAACAGAATAGAAACACAGACCATAGTGAAAGTCACTGACAAGCTATGCACAATTCCTGTTTTCATATGAGATTACAGACAAACTGTAAGGTACTACAGCCATTACAGGGTATTTTACATCTTCAAGGCACAGAAAACAGAGCAGCCATTATATTAAATACATTTTCAAGGCTTCTTCTGGGGCAGAAGACGAATAAAACTAAACCTATATGTTCTAGAGAAGAAACAGTGAAGGAGTAAGGGGGATCCTCATACAAGGACTGAAAATATCTAGGGAAAATGTCCTCCCCGGTTAGTTTAGCCTAACCTGAAACAACTTCAAAATATAAACATGCCTTAATGAATAATAGAATATTCAGCCATGCTTGACCACACTTTAAAAACTTATGTCAGGATTTCTCTTTGGATAAAAAATAAATGCATCACATTTTTAAGTTACCTTCCCCAGAAACTCAAACAGAAGACATGCTACAACCTCAGTGCAAGTTTTCATTTTGTCTGTGCCTGTGAAATACTGCTAAATAAAAACACTCAAGGCAGGAAGCTTGAGCATCACCTGAACTGCTTAACTCTTAGCTACAGAGGTTGGGTTTAGGCTGTGTCAAGTAGCAGTTGCTGGGGCAGTGCCTGGGCATAGTTCAGGAGACAACATGCCATCTGCCATTCCCAATATGTAGTCTGAACTAGACTGCACCAGGTTTGGCTCCCTTCACACTCCATATCTCAGCAGAATTTGCAGAGCCTCAAGCATCTCTGCTGACCCTCATGCCACATTCCAGAGCTTGCAAAAGGTATTCCCAGATTTATGGTGTGAAAGTACCAATCCACTGGGCTGCCCTCATATTGTTTCAAACACTTTGGATGGGGGGGAAAAAAAAAAATAGCAACAACAAAAAATCCCACAAAATTATAACTATATCCTAAAGACAAAAAACTTATGGCATAAAGCCCAGAAGAGACACAGAGCCAAGAAAAGTTTGGTTGCAGCCAAGATGTAATACTTGGTCTCAAGGCCAGAGAAAGGTCCCTTACCATGTTTTATTTAGCAGTAGAGATGCAGTCATTGCACCCATCCATCTTATCATCTTCTCCTCAACAATAGCTAGTAGCAGATGTTAAGGGGAAATGTGTATGAAGAACTTCCACAGGCACATCCCTCCAAACTCTCGTAATCCTCTGTTTTAGGATTTGTAGGTTCAGATGTTGAATCCATACCACTATGCTCAATAGCTGAATTTGTTCGATGCTGGCTTTGAACACACACTTCTGGCTTCCAGAATGTCTTGTCACTTCTGGCTTCCAGAATGTCTTGTCACAGATGGGCCCTACAATTCGATTTTTCATCTCTGTAGAAAAAAAAATATCTTTCTGTTTTTTTAAAATCTGCTGTGCAATTATTGCATTGGGTGACACCTTGGATTTTCTTTTCACTAAAGAGACTTTATCTACAGAGCTGCTTCTCTCTGAAATTCTTCTATACCTTGGTCCACACTTCCTAATGTATCTTATCTTCCCTGATTCTGTTGTGGGCCTTTTGTGTCTAAGCCCTGTGGACTTTGACTGCATGCATTAATCAAGATGTGGATGAATTGTGTGTGGATGCACCACAGCACAAGAATGTTCTTTCCCAAAAAGTCTAATAATTCCTAACATTGCACTGCATTTTTACTGCTATTCAGCATTGAATTGATGTTGTCAGGGAACTGTCACAAGGTCTCCAAGATTTCTGTTTATATATATATACATATAGAAGGTATATCAACAGACTATCACTTGCATTTGCTGTCCATTTTTAATAACTGTAAAGCACAAACCCAGGAAACTAATTATTAGGCTAAATATAGTAACAAGGTACAAGATTATACACTTATCTGAAAAATACTGATTTTCCTTATTCTACTAACTTCATTGAACAAATAATGCTTATCTACAAGAATAAAATGTGTACTTTAATTCATTAAATAGTTATACTTCTAACTCTTTCAAGTTTATGTTTTGTGCTGATGCCTTAATGTTGATTCTGCACTACTTGCAAGTTACATAAATCAAGAGCAGAATAACTTAAGTAATACAATTGATCAACACATATACTTACAAAATACAATAGTGACTATGGAGGAACACAATTCCCTATCATTAGCAGTGCATCTGCAGCTGCACCTATTTATTTCTCTGTATTATTCATAACAAAACAGTAGCATTTTCTGTCCCATTTGCACTCATGCAAATAAGCACTCAGTGCAAAGAAGCAACAAAATGATGATGAAGCACTCCTTTTTCGACTCACTCTTACTCTATGACCCCTGGGACTGTACAAGACAAGCATTTTGTCCCACATAACTTACTTTTAGATGGAAAAAATTACAATTTGCTAAAAAAATAAACATTAAAGGAGATTGCATGAAGCAAAGATTTTAATTTTTAAAAGATAAGAACAAAGAAAGAACTCTCCTGTCACGTTATCAGCATCACCTGGCAATTACTTGTTCTTCTTTGACTTAGAAATTAATGTGAAAACACTAGTTCAACAACAAAAAAATAACAAAGGAGTTTAATGTAGCAACAGTTTCCCAAACAGAGAACCAAAGAAGTCCCTATGGACCTACACAGTTCATTCCTGACAGACAACAGTAATGTAAGACATATTTAAAGCAATGGAACAGAGAGAGTATCCAACTTCTACTTTAAAAAATTAATCATTTATTAATTTTTTTCCTTATCAAACTTTATAACTTCCTCTTAAGCTATAATTCAAATGTAAAATAAAAGGAATTTTCTAAAAAAATACATATTTCAACTATCATTTTATTTTCTACTGAATTATATTCAATTGAGCAATAACTGTCTTTGTCTGTACTTAATAACTCATTTTTCATATTATACAAGTGCTTTTGGGGATTTTGTATTGTGTTTCTGGGGTTTGGTTTTATTCATTTCTAATATAACTATTTTACAGAGTGTCCAAGGAATAATTCAGACAAGGAGTTGGCACAATAATGTGCCTCGCATTGAAAAGAGCTGATTTTAGGAGAGAGGGCCACTCTATGAGATGTGAAAGTTATAATTATCCTTATAGAGTCAATTAAATGTAAAAGTTCTGAAGTTAGTTATGTACTCTAAAAGGCATTTCAAAGATCAGAGGAAAGACTATTTAGAGGTTTCAGAAAACGGTGATGGCATTAATATGAAAAAATACCCATACCATTTCCTATATTTGTTTCAGCACATTACCCTTTTGTAAATAGAATCAATTCCTATTTAAGAGTAGGTAAATACTGAATAAGATCAGAAATCAGAGAAACAGATTTCTATCATTTTCTAGGTGACTTTACTGGGTCTCAAGGTATGTAAAGGATCTAGGCAAAAGGAGCTGGTTTTAGTTCAGCCTTTCCCCACTGTTGCTTGTATTATAAAAATGGGCTTAATGTCAGTTGGGACAGCTATTTACTCTTGCAGTACAGTGCACAGACTCATCATGTATTTCTTAATGTTTAAAAGAATATTAAAAAAATAGATCAAAGAACAGTGGAATTCAAGTGCTGAGGTCAACCCGTATGTGTCCAATAAACGCTAGGCTTTATTTTAGTTCACCGCCTAAGGAGAAACCCACTGCTTGTCCTCTTCCGTAGAGGAAGTCAGTGCATAACCAAGTACACCATTCACAACCCTACTGGTGGAGCAGAGCCTGGGCTGCTCCCAGGACATGGACTACAGCTGGAGAGTTGCAAGATCCCCATTTTTATTTCTGGATCAGAAGCTGTATGTTGTTTGTTATATACCATTTTTAGGTACACACCATTCAGATGAGAATAGTTGCTATGTATTAAAATCCCATTTTTTACTGACCTCAAGATATACTTTTTCTTGCTGTTTTAAACACTATAAATCTCATTAAAGCAGAATCACGACAATGATTTTAAGCCATGCAAAGCTTGTAAGGTTATGTAAGAGGATAGTTTCGGCCCTGTTAAGTTTAAAACTGTGACAATGTAACACACTCCCCAGTTTTCATTGCCCACAACAAATTACAGAGTTAGGTTGGAAAACAAAAACTAAAATACCTCACAGTAGTGGTCTCTATGTATTTGGTGGTTATAGACCTAATCAGCGTGAAGCTCCCCTATTACATTCAGCATGGAGCTTTTCAATCAGTGGAAAGTTAATAGTGAGTTTGTCACAATCTTGTGCCATGTAGTTAAGAATTAATACCAAACCTTTAGCTTTGCTGTTGAGCTAAATTAAAGACCTTGCACCAATCCACATTTAAACATTTCATAGAAAAAAACATTTATACAATTTCTTCATAAGGGAAGAGAGATTGTTTAGTGCCACCATCATCCACCTTCCTCTTCCTTTTAAAATTATGTATGCACAACCTTTTGGGATGGTAAAATTTTGTGCAGGCTCAAATCTAAGACCAGGAAGAAATCAACTTCAGTTATCTGCTACCTGGTTGTATAAAAACAGACATCATATTCTTCCTATCTGCTGAATCTAGTATCAACTTTCACAATTTTTCCAGGTAAAATGGTTGTATTATCTGACCCCCAGTTTGAAAATTTAATATTTACATACTGGCATCAGGCTTTTAGAGGCATAGATTGATAGCAGAAAAAATCTGCCCAGACATAATTACTGTATTAAAAGATAGCAGGTAGCAAGTTTTTGAAGCATTTTTACTTAGAACACAGCAGAGAGTAAAATTAATTTCTCAATTATCTTAAGTCAACCTGTTACTATAACACACTTCTGAGTCATGGGTACACTTATCAACAGCATCAATTTTTCAATAGATTTCTCCATTTTTTCAGTCCCAAAATTGTTAGCTAGACCTACTGGTGAGCATTAATCACAGTTAATATTGTGCACTTTTTCAAAGTATACTTTTTCAAAGCATACTTTTTCAAATCCAAACTGTATTACTCAGAATTAGGAGTGAGAAAATGTATCAAGAGGGGTTTTTTGTTATTCCCTTCTCTCACCTCCTCCTTGTCTCTCCTCCCACTTCCCTCTCTCACCCTTCCTCTCCTCTTTCTCCAGGAAAGAATCACATGCAGAATTCCACAAGTTCTTAATTAAATGGAACTGGTTGATCATAAATAATTTTAAAAATTAATATTACTGAAAACTTTCAGATAACTAAATATACCTACTTATGTGTTTAGACATTTCTAAAGCTGATTAATTATTTTTTTCAGAACAAAACTCCACATCCTACAAGGCAAGATGACTGACATAGTATGTTGTTGACTTATTCAGCACCTTGCTCATGGTAGCAGACCAATTTAGTATTCTTTACAAGTTCGTGAGTATACTCAAGTGAGCATTTGGTAAACTTAAGCACTGAACCACCCAATAATCAATTTGCAATATCTATAAAACATCTGAACATCTGAATTTGTCACTTTCTGGTTTAGACAGCAGAGTGATGAAGATAACAGTTGAAGCAATCTGGGTCTTTCAATATTTATCTATGGAGTACTCTCATTCGGTTCATTAGCAGTTGTGTGACCTTTAAGTCCCAAAAAGAGAGGGAAATAAACAAGTCAAAGTATTTTCAGAGTCACCCATGGGCTACAGGATTATGGCTTTGCCTAGGATTAAGATTTGCCAATGTTGTCAGCTGTGATAAAAACTCAACTTGCCTTTCATAACTATAACATTAGACTTTGCAATTTCCTAGGTATTAGTAATAAAACTACCTTTATATCTTAAAGACAGCAGAAGAGGAACAAATGCACCTCTGGAAGGAATTAACCTCTTCTGAAAATGATTAAAGAAGTGGATGTAAAGCTTTTTATTAAAAAACACTGAGACTGAACTTTCAATTAATGAAGTACAGCTCGTGGTTTTTGACTCGATTGATAAAGTCTGTAACTGAACAAAAAAGGTAGCAGTAACAAAGACAAAGTAGAGCTCAAAGGGACAAACAACCTGCATATTCACATGCAAATTAAGAGAAGTAGAACATCAATAAAAGCCCTGAAAACAGTTAATACTTCCCATATTTTTCTTTTCCCTGATAATGTGTGAAGGCCTCCATCTTAGTGGCATGTACTGATGAGAGGCAAAAGTAATTAAGACTTGACACCAATCATGTTATTGAATTTAAGTGGGTGAACTCCTGACTTCACCGTAATCCTGTGGCTGCACCTGAGTGGATCCAAGGCTGCACCCTGCTGCAGGCCCAGGGACAGGATCTGTCTGATCTATGGCTTGCATGCCTTATATCTGCGGACGCAGCTCTACAGTGTCCATGGTGGGGTGGCACAGCTGGGTGTCCAGGTAGCCTGGCACAGGCTTGCCCAGGCCATCCCCGTTGCTCCTCACAGTCAGTGCTTTCTCTGTCCATGTCTAGAGCTGGCACTGGAAGACCCATAATTAAAATGACCACTCCAAATGAGTCAGCTTATAGAGGAAATTTTTCTGGTGGTTTTTCCACTTGTCCTAGAGCAAAAATGTTAACATTTCTTTATCTTACCTTTAGCATGTTTAATACAAAGGTTATGGCATCCTTTAATAAAACACTTTGAGATCTACTAATGCAAGAAACTATAAAATGCATAATAATACTATGCAGGTTGTTTACCTGCATGAGTTTCAGAGGCATCAATGGGGAGATAAAAGGCACACAGCGCTGAAAACAGCATACCACAGTTATAGCCAATAAGGCTTTGTTATTGCATATCTTAAATTTCAACAGTCATAAAAATGATAATAGAAGATCTAACAGTCTGTCAGCTGAACAGAGATGTTAGTATTTAACTTTTTTTAGCTTGTGAAATTTTAGGTCTGAATAGAGTATTTTTCTTCAGATTATTGATGTGTAAATCTTTACAGTTAATCATTTATGGTTACTTATACAAAGAAAAAACCCTGCTACTTCTGTTTCTGTAGAGTTCTTCTGTACATAAACATGTGGGTGCACACACACACCACAGAGACAGTCTTGTTACAGTACCAAACTCCATAAAAAAATAAAAAAGAAAGAAAGAAACAAGAGTTATAAAATACATATTAATTTTAATTCTTCAGGGCATATAATAATAATGAGGACAGAGGACAAACTTTTTCCCTTAGACACACTGTATCTGGTGACTGAAATACTTCCTGCATCAAGTATCTGAGATGAGTCAGATTTAATGGCAGAATAATGCCACAGGTACAATTAAATCTGACACCTCCTATGATCCCAATCCCACATATGAGTAAGGAGGATAAATTTTGGTTATTATGGGGAATTAATTTATCAACATTTTTTTTTTTTTGCACATACCAAAGGACAATTCTGTACAGTAGGGAAGTAGTCTTGTCAAATAACCTCATTTGGAATACCAAAATTATGTCCCATGTCATGGGTTTTGACAAAAAAACCCAAAATCACTTCATGGTCAGCGTGTGACAAAAAGTGGGAATAAGATGTTATGAGCAAGTGAGAAAAAGATGTTATGGATTCTTTTTCACTGTTGCTCTTTATTGAAGAAAATGGTCACTTTAGCTCATTTTTATTTCTTACTTGCATTTGTAATACTAAGACATTGAACAAGCTCAACAATGACATGATACAGTGGCAGTAGTTCAAGAAGAAGCAAATCTATATCTTCATACTAATTTGTGATTATCACTGAGAAGACATTCTTAATTCTAAAGACAGCTTTTTTCTTTCCATTTTTTTGTTCCAGAAAGACCAGAGAGCAAATATCTGGCTTAGACTACAAGGGAGAAACATTACTTCCCTGCACAATTAATCCCATAATAATTTTTAGAGTTCTGAAGATTAAATAAAGGAATTAAGGTAATAAACCATGTAAATGGGCATTAGAGAAATAACACATTTTAAAAATCAGAAGAGACTGGAAATTAAATGAAATTAAATGAAATTAAGAATTGCTATCAAATATAATAAAAAACAGGTGTTTAGCAATTAAAAGGGATGATTGTTGTAGCTGAGACATCTGAAAATGGTAAGAGAACAGCTGTTACTTAACATTACTTCTATATTAGTTCTATATTACCAAAGAATGCTTGTTTTTCATTTGCTTTCCTGAAAATATTACATTATTGCTAACTCGTAAAAGAAACTGGAAGCCAGCAGTAATACTTTAATTAACAGCTTCATGATACTATAAAATTGCACAATAAAAATAATCTCTGAACATTTGAGCACTGGTTTTAAGCATCAGTTGGGTGGCTATTTCACAGTTATTCATTAGAGTGACTGAACATTAAACAATGGTTCCCAACTGCAATTTCTAAAGAAATCATCATGTTGTGGAGGGGAAAAAAAAAAATCTCCTAGAGAATCATCTGTTGACTTAATGAATGTGCTTTCCTCCCTCATTCTTTCTTGTCCAAGCAAGCCCTAATGATATAATATCTCACTTAGTATTAGTCTCTCCTTCCACAAGACATTTTAATGACCATGTATTTTACATTATTTATTTTCCAAGTGGTGAAACATTCAGAAGAATTATATTGCTACTCAAGCATTTCATAGTGCTAAATTCATAAGGATGATTCACATTTTATCGGGGTAGTTTGAGAGAGGTTGTCTAATGAAAAATTCTGACATTATATACAATAAAACATACAACAGATATAAAGTTAGATTTTTCAGCCTTAGCTTCTTATCTTTGCAAATCCCATTTTGTATACACAGCTTGATTGAAAAGGGATTTATATACTTTTAATTGACTACCTGACCACCAAAGAATCTGACAGCAATCTGAATAGAAAGACTTCCCACTTCTATAGAAAGGAAGAATGATTTATGTCTATGTCCAGGTGTCATATTATACATAATGTAAGTATAGATCACACATATTATGTCAAAACCTTCTTTAAAAAAATAAGTGAAATGTAATGATGAAAAATACATGTGAAATCAAATATTTACATCAAACTTTGAAAATTTATATATTTTTTTTCTTTTCTTAATTTCATTCTCCTCTGCATTCGGTGTCTCTAGCTTTTAAAAAGTGTGTGAACTTTACAGGCAGGATTGAACAGATGGAGAAAAGGCCTGTGCTGTTCTGTGATAATATGATCTAACACACAAACATTGAGAAAGTACAGGCATCAGCTGTTGATTGTATTGGTTGCTCCAAAGAATAAGCTTCAAATGGGAACACGACAACCATTTATTGACTCTCTGCAGAGCTGGCGTTACCAAAACCACACCCCTAACTGGGATAGATCTCCCTACCAGACCCCTGGCAAACATTTATCCCTTCTCACTAGCACATAGTCACTGTGTGTTCATGTCTCTGCCACTGTTACGCAGCATCAGCATTATACACTTTATTCCTTGTACCAATTCTAATCTTTATACTCAGCCTATGAAGAAGAAGTGGGCATGCTTCTCCTCTGAACTCACTTGACATGCCTTAACACTTATCATAGCAACTGGATCAATTTTATCTTGTTTTTTTCACTCTTGAGTCAGGATGCATTTCAAAATTACCTCAGTTATTTGTATAGTTATTTCATGCCTTTTTGTGTGTGTGGTTGTTCACAAATTTAAGAGAATTATCAGAAAAGTATATCTGAATGTGTTTGTTTATTTTTATGTAATTGGAGTTCATCATACTAATTTGAGGAAAAAAACACATATGTTTTTACAAAATATATTAAACATAAATATTCAGAAATAAAATATCCATATCTACTCTTGTCTGTTGAAGCAAAACTGAGATTTCAGTCTTCAGTGTGTTATTAGTTAAATCTGATACAGCATGTATGTGCCTTAAAATGTGAGATTACAATGCATAGGCTTTAGATGTCTTGGGGCTGATTTAAGCTTCTATACCACACAAAGAAAATATTGGGACAAAGGAAATAATTCTTGTGCCAATGTTGAACTGGTTTATTTTTTAATTTCCTGAAATTAAATGGAAAGTTTCATGCTGAAAAAAATTTACCTGATGTTCAGGTGGTACCAAATGGTACCAAACCATCAGTTTTTAATGCCACTTTTTGGATGGGAGATAAAAGGCAATGATAAGATAATGGAAGACAAGGGAAATGCCAAAGATAGGTGGGAATAATCTAAGGCAGCAGATAAATTTGTCTAATGATTGAGGCAAAGCTTTAAAGTGACATGGCTTTCTCAGTCCATGTAGATGAATGTGGTCAAACAAAATGCATAATAAAACTAAGAGGTCTTTTTGCTTTCAATAGTTGATTTCACTAATAATTATTTAGGAATAACTATTTAAAACAAAGCAGCAGCATAGTGTTCACATCAAAATTAGCAATGTAAATCGGGACATAATTTAAACATTTAGAGGTGCACAAATTGTTCCAATAGTATAAAAAGACTTCTGGTATGAAAAATAACTTAGCACTGAGATTAAATAATTGGATTGTCTAAGACTTCTATCTTAATAGTGCAATTTAAAAAGAGAGATTAATATATTTCAGTGGTTCTAAACAAATTAAAAATTATAAAAATAGTATATTTACATGACCATGTCCAATGTGTTTGGCATTCTGTTCATATCATTGATAACATATTGAACATAAAAGGCCTTTCATGCAGTGACTCCAGTGTACTTTGCAGTTATTAATAAAATCAGATTTCATGACACCATATGAACCAACAAATATCCTGAGATGAAGCTGGTTTTCCTACTGAATATTGATTTTGCTGGTTTTGTACCACTAACCTAAAAGAGACAAAAATTTTACATTTGTTATTATCCATACCTAAGGAAATACGATTTATTCCTATTCAAACTGAATGTCTATCACAGAATCAGGAATTAGTGGGAATCCTCCCCAAACTATTTTTAAAACCCTTTACAGTCTGAATGCAATGAAAACAAGGCCTTTTAGCAAATGTTCCAGCATGGTGAGTTAAATGTTTTAATGATTTCATACTGTTACTTTCTCACAGTGTACACAATAAAAGTAAGTCTATGCCAGAACAATATTTATTTTGATTCACGAAAAGCCATTCACTTAACAGCAGGAGAGATGCCTATATGAGGTATTTGAAACAAAACTTACCTCTAGGGTTATGCTTTGTATGGGGAATATCTTAATTAAGTTCCATTGCAATATTGAAATTTGAGAATGAGGTCGTAGCCTGCTGTAGCATGAAAGCCTGTAATTTGCACACTTCTGTTCTATTGAATAATCAAGGAAAGTTTAATTGAGCACTCTAGAGCCCTGGGTGTTCAGACTTTCTATGCACTTATATTGTGTTCTCTGTGCTGTGGTTTAGCTCCACATAGTTATTTAGGAGCTCATTTAAGGCAATTAAAAACTACAGCTGGGGTTTTGTTGGACTGGCTGTGCTCAACCTGGTTGGGTAATTAGACTCAAATGTATACCTTGCACCCACTTCAGCCTCAGACTGGCAATGCTTTGTATAAGCAACAGAAAAACATGTTGTTTTTGTTGGTTTTTTTTTTTTTTTCCGGTTAGAGTTTTTATTCTTACAAACACCAAACAAATATAATGTGTGCTTTACACTAGAGTCATAAAAATTATTTCTTCATTGCTGATAGCAATTCACACTAAGGTGACATTTTAAAAAGAACCCATGGTAGCATATATTCAAAATATTTTGGCACCTCAGGATTTCTTAGTACTGGCCTAAATCCCATTTTAGATTCTTTGAAAAGTTTACTAGCCTCAGACCTCAATAACTTGAAATGTTAGCTGGGGCTCGTAAAACCACAGAAGTGCCATTTATCTGTCAGTAGTTGCCTAGGTCTAAAATGTAGATCCTCAGGAGCCTGCCTCAGCTGCTGGGCATCCTCAGGGCTCATGCATTACTTATGCAAACAACTTCTGCAAAGCAGGTAGGCTGGCAGCTGAGCCTTTGCTTCCAGACACGCCCACAAATCCCCAGGCAACATTCATGGCCATCAAGATTATTTCACAACTATGTCCTACGGGGATTTACAAACTACATACCTGCTCTTCCTCAAGCATTGGGAGGCACAAAGAGAGGCACCTGAGGGACATCTGTGATACTAGGTGGACAAAGGCCAGGGAGCCAGCTCAAGCACTGGACCCTTGAGGATCGAAACTGCCCCTTCATTTACTTCCTGACCATGTTTTGTACCATCCCAACTAACTCCCTTAAGGATAAACCTGCAACATAGGGAGCTAGCCCTCACTAGACTGGAGGCAATCAGCACCACCCATCTTGTAACGCCAGGGGTCAATTTTTCACTCAGCAGTAACTGACCATAACGAGTGACACCCTACCCTTTGCACTAACCTAACTTTCCTCCTAAACAGGTCCAAGGAAGGCAGGCAGGTCCACGTTGTCCTGTGATAACATTCAGAGGTTTAATTGCCAGCTCTACCTGAGGAGATGTAGAACATCCTCAGCCCACAAATACAGGTTATTTTAAGGAAAAATCCCTTTCTGAAATTCCTTCCTGAAATTGCTGAGTAGGTGGGAAAAAAAAAATCATCCAATAAGAAAAATTAAAGGGAAACACAAAACTGGTTTTACAGTAGTCTGTCCTTGAGTTGACAAACATCAGCTGGAATACAGGAGACATCATATTATTAAAATAATAATGTCCCCCAGATACAACATATTTAGTATGAAGTGTAATAAATTAATCCAAGGAGATGCACTAAGAATAAGATGCCTCAAAACACCCCATAGCTTGGCAAATAGGGAGCAGTTTTGGAATGCTGGAGTTGGGATTCAAGAACCTACCCAAACCAGTCAAAATAAAGGCTGAAAAACAAATTTCTGATCTTCAAAACTGACTGTCTTAAATCCTGTTGTGCTGCTTCATTGAGGAAAAGCCTGAGGGACCTATCCTCCTCTTTAATATTTTCTGTTGATTAACTGATACGTCCTCCTTCTCAACATAATGACCTCTGCTACACTCATCCTCAGAATCTGCCTTTCTGTGGACATAATCACAGACACGTGTGTCTCACTGACTTCAAATGGCAGAAAACCAGCTTGCAGCAATTCAACACACTGCCATGCCTATCTACATTGAGTACTAGAATTAGTATAGGTATTTTTTTTCCCCATTTGGATTCACACTATATACTTCACAGGGTTGGTTAGCCTGCACTAACTGCTGCAGTAATGTCACTACACTGCTTCTTGATCTGAGTTCTTTTGTAACTTTCCACAGTATTTTTGTAAGATATGTAGAAATTTATAAAAATAAAGCATCGCTATGTCTATATCAAATTTGGGCTTCTATCTTTAGTTTTCAGAAGAACATATATCTAGATCTAATAAAGGATGTAGATGCCTATATATAGTTGAGAAAAGAGCCAAATATTCAAAGAGATGACAAGAAAAAATATAGTAAGAACAACAGAAAAAAAATAAAATCTTCTCCTGATTGATGATTTGGTCTGTAGTTATGAAGATAAATATATATGTATTTGTGGGAGTAGAAGAAAGAACAAGATAGTTGAAATAGCAGGACAGAAAGAAAGAACCTACCTGAAGAATACAGGAGAGGATGCATGAGAGTTCCCATAATTTTTTTTTTTCTTGTGAAGTACTGTAGTTATGACTTGCATCAGAAAGAAAATTGGATATTAAAGCTTATTTGATTTATTGAAGAGGTTTAGGCTTTCTGATCCATTTAGTTATTCTTTATGATGCCAAATTCTGAAAGAAGAGAGCTCAGACTGATAATCATATTATGTAAGATAATATATGAGTAGTGAATGTCTCCAGTAAGGAAACTATAAAGGAAAAATATTTTTAAAAAAATCTGCAATGATTTTAAAGAAATATAAAGAATTTTTTTTCTTTCAAAGTCACAAATTAGTCCAAGTTTATAGTACTATAACTACAAATGTAATTTTGCTTAATCTTTCTGCTTGATAATTTTTCTACATTTACTTTAAGAGGTGCATGGAAATTGCAACAGCTTTGCTTTTTTTTTTCCTCACAGGAAATCTAAGAAAATTCTGATTATAGCTTTCTCTTTCATGTTAACAAGTCAAAACTAAAAGAATCCTCAAGGTGGATTAAAAAGGATGTGTATGTGTCTGTATGCACATTCATCGTGACCTACTTAGTTATGCTAATAGGGCAGAAGGTTGCAATAAAGTTGAGGCAGCCCTAAAATCCTCCCAAACTGTTTTCCATAACAAAGTCATAAATCACTCTGTTTATTATTTTCATACTTCAGTAGCATTGGATGGTTAAGTATTTACTGGACACAGTTGTGGAAGCATAACTAGAAGTACACAACCTCCTGGATTTAGAGATAAAAAAGGAGAAGCCAATAAGAAACAAAAGATTTCTATGGAAAGTTTTCACACAAGGAAATTTGACCTTCAGGCCAGCAGATTTGTCATTCAGCAGTATAATAGGGGCAGTATGAGTGTTTTAATTGGCTTGTGATTCCTTTCCAATTTCCTGAAATTATGTTGAGATAGTTAAGAATATAATCAAGTTTTCAATAGTAGCTGATAAATGACCTATATTATTAATATATAACATTAGGATTAAAATCTTAATTAAAAAGACACAATTAAAAGACAGTCTGCGTATGTCCCAGTGTTCTACCAATCAAAAAGAAATTTACCAAATGTGTTCAATGAAGGAGAACTTGTTTTTAGAAGATTAGTTTAAAACTTGGTTGATACTCTGTACAGTTTTAATTTTAAGGTCTTGAAAGTGGATAGTTCAAAACCTTAGCAGATTCAAAGTCTCTTTAACTACCAGTTAGTTTACTTCTCATTCATGTCTTTCCCCTACATGGTTTAATATCATGTTTAATTCCTGCTCACTTTTAGACTGTACTCAGAAATGAACTGCCCATTAAATAAACATGGACATGTTTTCATACTTAAGAAAAGCAAGCACTCTATGTATTCATGCTCTTACAGTGGTTTAGAATTCATTGCTATGTATTATTTAGTACATGATGGGGAAACTGGATTGATATATAAAAACTAAAGAGAAAGGAAGTGTAAGCCTTTCAATTTTATGAAGTATTTGAGAATACTAGTTCACATCAAAGCAACTGACCTGTTCAGGACAGCAGTCAGAAACTCTTAAATGCCATATGATGAGTGCTAGGTAGAAACCAAAGACACAGTGCCAGCATAATAACAGCCTTCTGGTTTGTTAGTCTTCATGTTCTGTTGCAGTGAAGTTAGACCCCACTCCTACCTCAGCCCTATTGCATCCATTGGTCTGGGTTCACATCCTACTCTTCCCTGCCAGTAATGCTAACTTCAGCTGAAAAATGTGTAAGTGTGACAGTGAATTCAAAAGATTTGATCTTTCACATAGGAGTTCAGTGCCAACATAATTTTATGGTTTTTGAAGGAGTTGCAGAATGAAATCTTATGACCTACTCTGTGCAAGGGGTCAGGCTAGCTGGCCTTAAAATCTATTATTACTAGGATTCTTCTTATCAGGATACATTTGAGACATCATGCAAGGTGCAGAGTTCAGAATTTTTTTGATCACAGCTTTTCATTCTTGGGTAAGAAGAATGCTCTTAGCTGTCATGAGTCAAGTCCTGTACAAGTACAAGATATTTCCAGACATGTTCACCAGGAAGCCAAACCAGCAAAAGGTCCCTAGCGTGCCTTGAAAAGCTGTTGCTTTACAGACTCAAGGGAGCAGAGGGCCGGGGAACTGTCACATCACAATGTCATCAGTATATCCACAGATATGTTCACCGTGGTGGGAGATAACCTGCCCACACACAGCCCTGCATGCAGCGTGTGCAAGGCAGTGCTGCCTGAGCTCTGTGCAGATGTGCAGTTATTCTACTCAGTTTCCAAACACACAGGACATGGGTCAGGTCTGGTCCAGAAGACTGTATCGACAGTAACTTTATATTCCCTGCCTCTTTGGGTGTGATGTCAGTGTTGCTGATGTCAGGCTTTTAGGCATCTCAGAATAACCCTGCAGTCTCACTAAACTCAGATCTGCCTTATACCTGCCCCCTATACACTACATCACACATCACTCTGCATAATAACAAGGATGTCCTAAAAGGCTGTATCCTCATTGCTTATTTATAACTACTTTTTTGGCTACCTAGGGAACATTTTAATGAACGTTACCTAATAAGCAGAATAATTCAGATGCACCTTCCCTCATCAACTGCAAATGTAAGAAATGTCACAATTAAAATCTACTGAATTAAATCAGCACTTACAGGAAGTTAGAATGATTTAACTGGAAGAAAGGTATATAACCAGGGGCCACGTGTAAGAAAAAAATAAATCTCTGGGTTGAATTTATAGAACTCCTAGTTATGAAACTTGGATAATTGTGGAAAAGTGAATGAGGCAAAACTCATGAATATTGGGAGCAATCTGTATTTCTGCAGAGATAATACAATCTCACAGTAGCAGACTTACTTTTGCTAAGATAGAAGAACACTGCCAGTCATGAGAGAAAAATAATGGGTCCAAATGTGTCAAAAAATATGAGTAAAGTAGATGCAAATAGATTAGAAGTGTCTGAAACTCACTAGTTGAATAATAGTTAAAAATAATAAAATTATAAAATACACTTCTACTTAAATGTGCTATAGCTAAGGGCTGTGCGGGAGCAGGAGGCTATACTGAAATCTTCACATTTTGAAGTATATATCATAGCAAATTTACATATTAAAAATATTCCCCAATCATGACTATAATTCCTGTTCTGTGCTTTGGTATAACATTAATCATTACTAAGACAGTCATAACCCAAGAGAGAGAGAATATTTAATAAGCACATTTTTCAGTTAGTATTGTCTGCTGGAAATGAACATGGAAAATACCAGTCTTTAGGGAATAGCAAAATACAGGTCTGCCTGTGTTTTCTTGTGATGAGTAGTCATCAAAACTTAGATATGTAATTTCACACATGTGACTGTGGTTGAATATACTCTATTCTTTGACAAAACTAGAAAATGTAGTATGGTCACAATGTCAGAAACATTTGCTAAGACAAAAAAAAAAAATAAACTAGTGGCTACAAGCCTAAATTTTTAAGTATAAACATGGAAGTCCTAAAAGAGGTCTAAGAAGTATTATTAGAGTGATACCAAGACATTTAAATCCCTAATCATTTCCTAGGATGGCTTCTTTCCGCTTCAACTGGACAACTCAACATTTTATCTGACAAAGTTTCCTGACATTTCCAGACTGCCTTTAGAGGACTTCAAGAAGGGGAAGCTCATCTAGATATATCAGCACCTGATCTTCTTGGGCAGTTTATATCAGATGGACCACAGAAACGATGACCCAGAAACACCTTAGCAATCTCTTTTTTTGCTTAGCAAGTTGCTCTCTACAGTCTGGCCCTAAATTAGGATGATCCTCTGAATCTT
Organism: Tyto alba; assembly: GCF_018691265.1. Classification (NCBI taxonomy): domain Eukaryota; kingdom Metazoa; phylum Chordata; class Aves; order Strigiformes; family Tytonidae; genus Tyto; species Tyto alba. The sequence goes on from NW_024881321.1 coordinate 25,681,581, forward strand.
TCAGTCCTTCATACCTTCTCTGTACACTTCCAGTTGTGTTCTGCTCAGCAGGAAACCCATATTGGACTGGGCTTACAGATGGACTTTGATTAGAAATACCTCAGAGAAGAAATCTAATAACAATCCCAGATCACCTCTGTAACAAAACTCAGAGCAGTTTTTTATTTAAAAATATTATAACCAGAATCATCCAATTTCTACCTCTTCTGCATAATTTGGAGGTATTTACAAGATTTTTGCTACAAGGAAAAAGAATAGGCGGTGCCTGTGTAGTTGGTTTACATTTAGGTGTCAAGGTTTTGCAACAGGGGGCTGCAGGCATGGCCTCCATGAGAAGAGGCCAGGGACTGACCCATGCCAGACACCACTAGCTCCATAACAGACCCACTGTGGGACACAGCTAAGCCCATCAGCCAGGCTCATGGTGCCTCTGTGATGATATATCTAAGGGCAAAATTGCTGCAAAGGCAGAGGAGGATGGGACAAAAAAAAAAAAAAAAAAAAAAAAAAGAGTGAAAAACAGCAGAGGGAACAACAATATAGAGAAGAAGGAGAAGAGAAGAAGGAGGCAGGGAGGTGCTCCAGGCACCAGAGGAGAGATTCCCCTGCAGCCCATTGAGGACCACATGCTGGAGAAGTTGGATATTCGCTGAAGGAAGCTGCAATCTGCAGAGAGGGCCCATGCAGGAACCGTGGAAAAGTGTGATGAGGAAGGAGCAGCACCACAACACCCATTTGCCACCCACCCTGCTCTGCTGTGGAGGAGGAAGAGAATTTAGGAATTAAGTTGACCTTGGTAAGAAGGGGGGAAAAAAGTTCTTGGTTTAACATTTGTCTTCATTTCTCACTACTACATTTCTTAAAATGTTTGAGAAAGTAAAGATGATAAAGGTAATCTTGCATAGTATTGTATAGAGTGTATTTTTGCCACCACTAATACACCTAAACCTCATGAAAACAATACAATTCCTTTGATTTAGAGTGTCAATAACCAGATTCATTAAGCACAACTAATGTATGTCTCCTCCCAATTATTATTGCAATTATTTAAAGATCAAGGCTCCCTGAAGGTACACAATATGCTAAACTACAATAATTCTGTTAAAATGTATGGTCTGAAGATATCCCACTGAACTACAGATAATGATTTATGGTCTGTTGGTAAGAGATGCTATTTAATTGCACTTTGAAACATTCCTAAAGCAGCAATCATCATGTCACAGAGTACCTGCAAAATGTGAAACTCTAATTATTTCCATGACAATGTTTCTCAGATTTCACTCTGGTAATCCTTCACTCTGAAGGCTTATCCACAGAAAATGAAACATCAAATAAATTATGCTCAGCTGTCATCTTTACCATGTGCCATTTTGTCTAAACTTTGCCAGAGTGTGAAAACAGGGAGGTGATCTGATCTGTTATGGAGCTAATCCTAATTCCCTTCACACTCACATAGCTTCAATTAGTTTAGAAAACTATGCCTGGGAATTGATAGGTAGATACATAGACAGAAGCTACATTTATTTCAGGAAAACAATAAACATCCAATTTTTAGCCCTGTGGTCAGATTCCAACCTGCTCTCCTGTATTTTGACACCTATGGAACTGTACTGCATTTAATGGAATTAAAGTATATGCCAGTGTGCATCCATTCAGAATAAAGTCTTCTTCTCTCAATTATATTATGAAAAAAAAAAAAAATAAAACCACCAAATTTGCTACTCTGTGAACTTCTCTTCCCCTTATCTCAAAGTCTAAGTTTGCAAATAAATTAATTCAGTCTATCCTCTTCAAGCAGATTCACTGGCTCTCTCCCAGTGCTACTGTTATGGTGAAGTCTCTCATGCTTTTTTTCCCATTTGGAATCGCCCCAGAGGTTTCCCCTGTATCTTGTAGTTTCACTTTGATCTTTCCCTCACAAGATTAGCTCTTCAGCCAGTGCTGCACATCCATGCTGTGATTATGTCTGGATACACTCCCCCCCCTTTATCCGCATGGAGATTGTTCTTGGCTGTCCTAGAGGCATGTTAGTCACACCAGTGCAATTCAGACAGGAGCCTGAGAGAAGATCTTAGCTTGAAATTCAGTAATTGTGAGCCTGCCCGAAGTTATTACTCACTGTTATATTTATGTCACATGCCTCCAAAAAATCTCTACTCATGGGCACACACCATAAAGTTAGAACATGAGAATAACAACCCTGAAAGGCCTACAGTCAGAAGAAATGGAGGAAGACAGGAAATATTATCTGAAGGTCAGCAATAAAAAACTGTGGAAGAAAAGTGCTAGGACTTCAGTGCAAGCAATGGTATTTTGTGTCTGATCAGTGCAAAGCAGTGCACATGGCTCTCAGATGAGACATTTCCCCTGTGCATGCACTTTGCCCAAGAGTGACTTAATCACAGATCTCAGAAGAAACAGAGAATTAGTCCCTTTCTTTAAAAACAATGACAACTATGTTTAAACTATCTGGATACTACATGAAGAACTGGTGGAATTGCAGTGGTCTTTACTATAGAGACATATGCTTATAACAGTTTATGCAAGCAGATCTCAACGAACTTCCAGAGAAAATTTGTATCTTATTTCTCATTGCAAGTAATACAGCATGGTTGCAGAAGCTTTAAAGCTACTTTATGTGTAAAGTTTTTGTAATCAAAGGTAAGCAAAATAGTTTCTTTGCAGGACTTAATTCTTAGGTGCTACCTAAGGATTTGGAATTAAGCTTTTGCATCATCTGTTAGTGATATACCACCAAGAAACTGTGAAGGCACAAGGGAGGAGGAAGCATTGATCTGAGAGGAGGGCTGACTCACCTGGGCATTGCAGGTGAGAAGAGTGGAGGAAGTGTCCTGTTCCTGTACTCCTCAGTGTTTTCGGCACTGCACTGGACCACAGTGAACTGCACAGAAATAGAAATAAAGGAGCACAGAGATTTTTAGTGTTGTGTGCATGTTGGATATACAAAGTGGTACAGATGTTAAACATGAATTTTGAGAACCTACATTTTGCACATAAATTTCCTAATTTTCTTTGTGATTCTTCCCCTTATTTCTTAGTTATGACATTGTACAAAGACCTGGTCTTACTTTATGTATGTTTATGTATAGGGAGAGAGAAATCAAGTCAACATTCTCAGCTGTATTAAACAAATGGCTTTCTTATTACCCTTTTATTGATGAGCTACCATTGTAACCCTTAAAAGAAACAATTAAAAACAGTTGGAGGCAACAGAGGTATGTTGTAAGATAGGAGGATATGTCACCTAAAAGTGTCCTGTAATGTAATATTAAGCTCTAGAATTTATAGCTGTTTTCTTCCTTGTGGTGTTTTTCAATACACTTTTATTACGGGCTCTAAATTATACTTTCACAGAAAAGGTCTCTCTTCAAACCTTTAGGTCAGAATTGTTCAGATCTTTTCACACTGAATCAGTCCATTTTAAAGCTGGCAAAATCCTTGGCAGGCTTGTAAATCTTTCAAAAGATCTTATCCAATTACCCTTCATGGTCCACAGGCTTCTGCGGCGTGACTATTTCCTTCTATGTGAGGAATTAAGTGCTCATGAAAGGTTAGGAACCAATGGAGTTGAAAAGTAAGCCAGCACATTTTTCTGCAGTTCAGATACTATTGCTATATCTACAGAGACGGTGGAGAGATCCATAAAGAAATTCAGTCATGGTCAAGAACATTGATGGTCCTTTGAGACCAGAATGGTAAGGCCACAAATTTTTTGTTTATTTGTTTATAAATGTCAATCAGTTACAGTAAAACTGGAAACTCCTGCATATACATCTAAGGTCTTAAATCTTGCCTAGGACCACAAAATACATTTTGTTTTATCTATACCTATCGTAAGCGTTGGTCTTTGTTATATGTAATGTATATACTTCTTCATGAAAGGTGGCAAGAGGTCACAGACATCCTAGATTTTTTAATATGAAAAGGAATATAGAGAAGAACGATGTCTGAAGAAAGTACTTTTTTGTTGTTATTTTATATACTTAACACCTTTATTAACTAAGGCAATAGAAAAGATAAATATTTACTAGGATATTTGTTAATCTCAGAAAGAATTTTAGATCTCAGCTTTTAAACTGCAGTATTTATTCCAGTGACATATAAACTGCAATTACCAGGCTATAGCAGAAAGGGAAGAAAATCATTAAATCAATTTCACATGTAGCATAAAAATAATATTTCACGTCACTCTGTTGGTCAGAATTACAAGAAAAATGTCCTTTCAAAAACATTACATGGATAATAAAATCACAGTTGAGAACAAATGAGAAAATGCATGTGGTCTCTTTGAGGGAGAGCTTAAAAAATTCTTTTATTTGTAATGCAAAAAAAAAGGAGGTTGCAGTGAGACAAATCCAGCTGCACCTTGAACCTGTGTTAGTGACCTATAGCTAAACTTTGATATCTTTTGATTTCTCAAGTTTACATACATATAAATTTTAAAATGTATACATATTAAGATATGCGTATTCATTTTGTTAGGTACTCATATATATATAATCATTTTTTTCCACTTCACCGTGAGAAGGAATTTCTCAATTGAAGCTCTGAAGAATTACACAGCAATCAACTGCTACTCCAAGCCCTTTCTATGTCCGATTTTCAATTGTATCTTTTGTAATTATTCATTTATGTTGGTGCAAGACAGAAGGATCTTGAAATGTGAAACTTCACACAGTGGAAATAACTGAAAAGCAATCAAGTCAAGCAGAATTAGGTCCTTGTTATTTCTGTTCTTTCTAATGCATTTAAATTCTGAATAGGGAAATTAAGTTAAAAGAATTTTCATATGCAGCTCTTAAAAGGCTTTCAATTTTACAGCTTGTGTGCTTCATTGTATTGTTACCTCAACAGAACTTGTACTCATTTCAAACAACATGAAATGGAGGAAATAAAATAAAAACTTAATATGACCCTAAAGTCTATAATTAGGTTTATGTATATAAGGAAAATGCTGTTAGTCATTAAAAAAAAAAAAAAAAAAAAAGAGAGAGAAAGAAAAGAGATCGTGTGGGTTTCTGCAGAGTTCAACCTTTCTGTGACTTTCATGTTTACAGATAAAAGATGTATTCCATTTAGTGAAATTTTGTCCAGTTCAGATTCCAGAGACAGTCATGTCTCCCAAGACCAAATTGCATTTATAAACTCGTCTGCAAATAAATAAAAGGTCACTGCTTGTTTTCTAGCAAGAAATTGCTTATTATTTAAAAGGAAGTTTCCAGATCTAGTGGGAGAATAGTGCTGCATTCTAAAGAGAGGCAAGAGCATTACCAATTCTGTTGCTCATGGTTATTTCACAAAAGTACAAATTATGACACAGAGCTAGAATGAAGCAGGCAAGTTCCTTCCTAAATGTTTTTTTTTACCAGTGCTGTACTTCTTTACATTTTGAGTAGCCACCATAATTTTCTGACAATTGCACAGAAGTTTCTTTGTATATGGTGTTTAACCATAACCTTGTAACTTTTCATCCTGACCAAACCAGGACAAGAGCAAAATAGAATAAAGAAATCTTCATGGGAACACTAGACACAGATTATAAATTTGGTGCTCAATGGCTAGATGAAGTAGCTGAAACTTCTGAATGTAACTGCACTTCACTGAAATCACTTACATAAAGATTTCACCTCAACTAGTGATGTGTGTTACAGCAGGATAAGAACTCTGTGTATGATAAATGTAATAAAAGCCTGATAGAATTCGGGGTTTGATAAAGAAAAAGAAAATTAAGAAAAATATTCCACTACATGAATTCAGAAAGGAACATAATTTTAAAGAAGGAACAAAACCAGAAATACTTCTCTAAAAAAATAATATAGCGATACTTTTTTTCCTCCTTTATTTCCATCTTTTTTTTTAACTACAAAAATAAGAAAAACAATACTAAATGCATTCCACAAACATTTCCCCAACATTTTTCATGGGTTTGAATTTTTACAGATTATTTGAATGATGATTATTTAAGATAAATGACTGAAGACCAGATAATCAGTTTGATCTTGATATTACTGAAATGCATAAAATTAATTCCATGTCCTGTATTTTGAAGGTCAGATATAACCACTCTTGCTTCTCCTCTGACCAGAGATCCTCAGTAATAAGTCAAATGACCTTGCCCAATGCTCTCTAAAACAGAAAGAAGCACTTCCATGAATCTGAGTTTGGGTCTCTTGATCTAGTAACTCATTTTACTGTCTTCCATCCTACTGACTCTCTTACTGCTTTCCAGTTTTAAAATTTTAACAGACCTTTACTCCCTGAGAAGCAGTTTGTTGATATCAGGTGTATCCAGTGGACATTTTTATCAGTGTTCTTGTCCCTACTGAGGTAACATGTATCATGAAAGATTGAAGAAAAAGATGGCTATATTAAGAAAACTTTGCTGACTTCCTTAAACGTCTTTTCTTCCTCTTTTTTAAATTTGGACTTGCTTCTCATAACAATAGGACATCTCAGTTTATTTGAAAAAGCATCTTAATTTATTCAGAAAATGAGGTAATATTTTGAAATATATTCAGAAATATTCTCAGATTTTTTCTGTTATCTAAGGCTATGAATATTATAGTTTAAATCTAAAACAGTATCACAGAGAAAATTATCGGAATTAAGTGAGCAACTGAATATTTTAGCCTACCTGTTTTGTTTTTCATACACTCAGACTCTAACTCAACAGATTTAAGTAAATATGGAAACCTCAAGTGTAAAGAAAACTTTTATTTACCTCATGTATCTACAACTGTTCTAGTCTGTGCTGGGTGTGAGTGTTGGGGGTTTTGGTAGCACGGGAGGGGGCTACAGCAGTGGCCTCTGTGAGAAGCTTCTCGAAGCTCCCCCAGCTCCAAGTTGGACCCGCCTCTGCACCAAGGCCGAGTCAATTACCGACTGTGGCTGCGCCTCTGTGATAACGTATTTAAGAAGGGGAACTTGAGAGAGGGTTGGGACTTGTGAGGAGGAATTACAAGAAGGACACCTATGTGAACACCAAGATCAGTAGAAGGAAGGAGGGCAGGGAAGCCGGAGCTGGGCCCCCCTCTATCTCATGGTGAGACGGCAGGGTTGCCCCCCAGTGCCACCCATGGAGGTCTGCGGTGGAGCAGAGGCCAACCTGAAGCCTGTGTAGGAGCCACAACAGGACAGGCAACTGCACTTAAAGGAAGCTGGGACTCTGAGGGGAGAAGCTGCCCCTGCTGCTGTAGTTCAATGCAATGAGGACAGCAACATGCAGGGGTGACCCATGCTGGATCAACATGGGAATGACTGCATCCCGCATGAAGGATTTACGCCAAAGGAAGTTCAAGGAGAACTGTCTCCTGTGAGAGGAAAGCCACGTGGAAAAGGGGAGGAATGTGCAGTGTTCCGCTCCCCACCTCCCAAGGAGGCAGGAGCAGTGAGCTGACTGTAACCCCAATCACCTGCGCCTGCACTGCTGAGAGAGGGGGAGGAGGTAGAGATATCAGGAGTAGATCTGAGCCTGGGAAGAAGGGAGTGGTTGGGGGAAGTTGTTTTGGGGATGTGGTGGTGCTTCTCACTGTCCCATTCTGTCTGCTAAGTGTTGTTTTTGTTAGTGTTTTAATTAAAGTGATATTCTTTTTCTTCCCCTAACAAGTGTGTCTTTTGACCATGACCATGATGGGAGAGCCACCCCTCCCTGTCTCTATCATGATTCCTGAGACTTTGACTTTATTTTCTCCTTCCTACTCCTGAGGGGCAAGGGGTGAGTGAACCAGCTGCATGCTGCTCAGTTGCCCTCTGGGCTCAAACCATTACACAGTCTCCTCACAAACTGCCAATCTTAAAGCATCTATAATGCTCAGTTATCTGACTTCAGCTATGCAGATGTCAAGATTAAGTTATCATTTACTAGGTATGGTTTTGTGTAATAGCTTTTATTGCTATTTCATCTCTTTCCCTTTCCTTGATTGGTCATTGCATGAACCTGTATTGTATTACTTCTCTGGAACGAAAAAGGTCATACATCCTCAAATGACTACCACTTGATATAAAGTCATGATGTGATTCCAAAGATTATATAGCCATGTCAGTCATAAAGATGGAACGTGTCTTCTCTTACTTTTAGATTTTGCTAACATCTCTAATCATTTGGAGTATGTTTTTTTATTCCACTGTGGGTTGACAATCATTGTCAATGAAAATTTATAAACTACCAGCTCAAGCTACATGCAGGTATCTGTATGTCATAGGAAAAGTTCCACACCTTGAAGGATTAGTCATTATAAAGAGGGCATGCACAAAACAAGCAGAAGCACACCTAGACAAGCAAATTAGAGTTATTACAGTTACTAGTATAATTCAGAATTGGTTTTGAGCTAGTCCAACTTGTGAGTGGCTACTTATAGCTCTAGAGTCATTCAGTGATGACTGTGTTTTTGGAAGACCTATTTGCATGATCCCTGTCTCAGAAAAAGAGCAGAGCGTCATTCCTGTATTATATCTGCATTGTGAACATTCACTGTGAAACTGAACTGAGATAATCAGGTTATTCCCCAGAGAATGTTTAAGAGGTAAAAATCTTTTTAAGCACACCTTCTACACTTTCAAACTGAGCTTCTGTCATTTTTTAATGTCAAGTTTGGATTAAATTTAAGACCAAAAAAAGCATTCCATATTTTGCCAAAGTTATGACTGACTTCAGTAATTCTTGGTTTGTATTGTTTCCCTTCATCTGTCTTTTTGATTTATTAAACTGTGACTAGTACTAAGTAGAGTAAAATTTATAAAATGTCAAACAGCTTTTAAATAAGATCATTCTGGTAAATTCAAGATCATTCATTTATTTAATTCTTATTATTTCGGAAAACCCAGTTCTCCAGCCTGTCAAGTTTCCCTCTTAATGGCAGCACAACCATCTATTGTACCAACCACTTACCCCAGTTTTGTATCATCTGTGAGAACTTGCTGAGAGTATACTTGATCCAATCATCCAGGTCATGAGTGAAGATGTTAAACATTATTGTCCCCAGTGTCAACTGCTGGGTTACACCAATAAGAACTGGCCTCCATCTGGACTTCATGCCACTGATCGTAACCATCTGAGCCCAACAGTTCAGCCGATTTTCTGTCCACTGTCCACTTGTCTAGCCCATGTTTCATCAGTTTGTCAGTGAAAGTGTTATGGGAGGCAGTGCTAAATTCCTTGCTAAAAATAAAGAAAAACCCCTTCTACTGCTCTCCCCTTGTCCACCAAGACAATTATCACATCACAGAAGGCTACCAGGTTGTTCAGGCCTGTAGTTTCTCATTCCCTTCCTCTCACCCTTCTTGAAGAAAGAAGTGGCATTTGCTTTCTCCTAGTCCTCAGGAAGCTCTCCAGATTGCCATGACTTTTCAAAAATAATTGAGACTGGCCTTGCAGTGACATCAGCAAGTTCCCTGAAAGCTGTGTCCCATCAAGCCCCACAAACTTGAGTTTGTAAAGGTTGTATAAATGTTCCTTAGCTTGATTCTTCTCCACCAAGGGAAAGTATTCCTTGCTCCAGACTCTACCACAGGTCACAGGTCACAGGAGACTGGGATTGCTGAAGGCAAATCTCACCAGTGAAGATTGTGGTAAAGAAAACAATGAATACTTTGGCCTTTTCCAGGTCCTTTTTCATCATATCCCTTGCTCCATGCAGCAGGAGGCCCACATTTTCCCTTAGTCTTCCTATTTTGTTTATGTATCAATAGAAGCCCTTCTTGCTGCCATTCATATACCTCATGAGGTTTTACTCTAGACCACCTTTGACTTTTCTTACCCCTTTCCTGGATGCTTGTACTGTGTCTCTATATTCCTTCTGGGTCATCTGTCCTTATTTCTATCTCTTCTATGCTTCCTTCCCACATTTGAGTTTCGTTCATCTGTGCAGACCTCCTGCTGCTTTTGCACGATTTTCTGCTTAGGAATATGGCCTATTCCTGAGCTTGGAGGATGTGATCCTTTGAGAAACAATCATCTCCTCTGTACCCCCATTCTCTGCAGGGCCATTGCCCTGCGATTCTTACAAGTAGATCCCTGAACAGGCTAAAGCTCTGCTCTGCTTTCCTGAAGTCCAGGATTGTAATACCGTTATTTTCCTTTTTTCATCCTGTCCTGGGTTTGAGTGAGTGGTGGGGATTTTTGGTAGCAGGGGAGGGTCCTATAGGGGTGACCCCCTGTGAGAAGCTTCTCAAAACTCCCCCAGCTCCAAGTCAGCTCCACCTCTGCACCACAACGGAGCCAATTAGCTGCGCCTCTGCAATAACATATTTAAGAAGGGACGTGGTGATGAGCAGTGGGACTTGTGAGGAGGAGTTGCCACAGCTGTATGAACACCAAGGTCAGTGGAGGAACAGAGGAAGAAAGGAGGGGAGAGGTGTGCCAGAGCAGAGACACCCCCAGTATCCTGTGGTGTGACGGCAGGGTGATCCCCCACTGCCACTCGTGAAGATCTGCAGTAGAGCAGACATTGATTTATGGCCTGCGTTTTGCCTGGATGATCAAGGTGCTGTGCCTGAAGAAGGCCGGGGTCTTGTGGGAAAAGGTAGCCCCGCTGCTGTAATTCAGCGCTGGGAGGATTGCAGCATGCGGGGGTGTCCCACGCTGGAGCAGCTCGGGAAGGGCTGCAGCCCTGTGGGAGGGACTCCAGTCAGAGAAAGTTAGTGACCCACGACGAAGCAGTGTGGGGAATGCTGCGGCCTGTGGGAGGGACTCATGTCGGAGAAAGTTTGTGGAGGACTGTCTCCTGCGAGAGGGGGACCATGCTGGAGCAGAAGGAACAAGTTCCAGAAGCTCCCCCCACTGAAGATGGAAGAAGTGGCAGCACTGACTGCACCCCCCATTCCCTGCCCCTGCACCGCTGGGGGGAGGAGGTAGAGATATCGGGAGCAGAACTGAGCCCGGGAAGAAGGGAGGGGTGGGGGGAAGGTGTTCTCAAGATGTGGCAATGCTTCTCACTGTCCTTTTCTGTTATGTGTTATTAGTGTCAGTAATAAATATATGTTCTTTTTTCCTTCCCCTAGCAAGTCTGCCTTTTGCTTGTGACCATAAAGGGTGATTTTCCCATCCTAGTCTTATCTTGAACCCCAAGCCTGGCTCTCTGTCCCTTCTTATTGCCGAAAGAGAAGGGGGAGAGAGTGGCTGCATGGTGTTTGGCTGCTGACCAGGATCAAACCACAACACATCCTCACATTAAGAACTTCTGAGAACTCTCTGATTTCATGGTCACTGCCAAGGCTGCTCCTGACCTTCACACTACCAGCCAGCTCTTCCTTGTTTGTCAGTATCACGTCCAGCAAAGCACCTCCCTTCATCAGGTCCTTAATCATCTGTGCCAAGGAAGTCATCATCAATCCACTCCAGAAAGCTCCTGCATTGCTTCTGCTCTACTGTGTTTTCCTTCCAGCAGATATCAGTGAAATTCAATTCCTCCATAAGGACAGTGCCTACAAACAGGAGACTTCCTTCAGTTGTTTGAAGAAGGTTTCAGATACTTTTTCCTGATCAGGTGGTCTGTAGCAGACACCCACCATGTCTTCCACAGTTGTCTGCCCACTAATCCTGACCTCACTTTGTCAGGTTGATCCTGTCTCTTACAAGCAACCCTCAATCCTCAGAGAGCCTTCCCTGGTCACAAAAAAAATTCCCAAATCCCTGTTGTTGACACCACCTGCACAGCCAGTTGAATGTACAGGATTCATCCACTCCTTCACAGCCCTTCCCCCGTCACCAGAAAGACTGAGAAGAATACCAAACTTTTAATTAACAAATAAAACACTACTAAAATGAAGAAAGCAGAGATTCTAATCTGAGTTGGAAAGCTGAAAATCTCATTTTAATAGAAATGCTTTTGAATTATGCTGTTGCAAGTCAGAATCTGCCCCCTGAACTATTAAATAAAACAAACCAAATAGAATTTCTGTTCTCCTCTATTCTCAGTTCATTGTTGTGAATTTTCTTCTTGGAATGTGAACTTGTTATTGATTGTTTACTATCTGCACCACTCATTCAATAAGCTTATCACTAAACTTGGCCATAAAAGATGCTCAAAGCAAATGAGAAAGTGCAGTATCTATTCTCCTTCGGTAATGACTAAATTCACCTTTGTTTCAGAGGAGTCCTTATGGAAAAAAATTGGACTCTAGCAAGAAGTTGGAAGATAGATTCAAGCATGATATTCACCAGCATGAGCACATGGGAAGATCTGGTCAAAGGACAAAGGAAACAATTTGCATGGATATATCCTTGAAAATAATATTTTGATAATTTTCCCAAAGGTTTAAAAGCCAGAAATGCAGGAGTCTGTCTCAAAATAAGTGAGTAGATTCTTTATGTTGTGAGATACACTTGAATCATCCCCTTATAACCTAAAACAGAAAAATCAAGAAAAGACCAATGTCTCCTTACAGGGATCCTCTAAGATCATATGGTAGGAGAGATAAGGTACTGTCTCCTATGAAAAACAAACAAACAAACAAACAAACAAACAAACAAACAAACAGCAACAAAACAAAACAAAAACAAACAAACAAACAAAAAAAAAACCACAAACAAACAGCACATGGACAGTGACTTAATTTTAGAAACTCCCCAAAGCCTGCATGTATCCATGGGTCTTTTGTCTCCACACAGGCACTCATAAACCCCTTGTGGTATTATATATTTTAGAATTTTTTTGGTTTTATGTAGAGTATTCCTAGGCTCTAGATTTTTAGTATGTCACTGTGCATTTCAAACAACATTAAAGAGATACCCTTCCAAAATCTGTAATAGCTTCAAAGATTTTTATAAATGTAAAATAGCATCAAAAATATCAAGATGCTAAAATCTGTCTCTATGATAACTTTCAGATATTTGACAGCATCACAGAGAATGCGGGATCTGTGTTACTTAAAAAGAAGATTATCCATCACTCAGTTTATCTATTTGAAAAAATATGATTTGACTGAAAGGAGCTATAAAAAAGAAACAAACCAGAAATAAACTATGTCAGAGAGAAAAACCTAGAAGCATAAGAAGCCCTAACAGATGGAAAGGGTGAAAAATCTTCATTTGAATTTCACTAGTAGGGCAATCAACTGATGTCTCCAGAGACAGAGATTAATGTTAGAAAGCAATCAAGCAAATAAACAAAACCCCTACTAAATGGTTAAAATTTTCACCCTATGGGTAGGGAGAGAAGAATATTTTGAGAGACAAGTACTGATAAATATGGAGCCAGGAGCAAAGGGGTGGTAGCTACAAAATGCTTGAGACCATGGGATTCACTTTGGCTTGGAGAGACCTGAGGAGGTACAAATGAGATGGAAACTTCTCCAAGATGTGTACACAGTGGTTATAACCCCATTGCGTTGGCTGTATTCCTTTGAGTGAATAAATAGTACTTCCATTTAGAATGAAGTAATCTGAATCACTTTCAATCAATTTACAGGCTTTTGAAAAGGTGTCTTAAAGACGATAATTACTGTTAGTAGGCAGATATGGCCATTATGTGAGAAGATGGAGGACGGTAATGATACTTGGTGTTCTTTACATGTAATCCTGACAAGAAAGCACAATTAGTGGGTTTGCAGAGATGTGCTCCAGATTCAGCTCACCTAGAAAAAGGTACAGAATGAGATCTGAAACTTGGAGGAAGTCTTTGGTGGGACAAGGGAGAGTTCATGCACTAAATTTTCCTGTAAGTCATTACATGAACTAAAAAAAAAATTATAATTTTTGTTTCTGTTTCTAAAAAGCTTCAGAAGTCTAAGAACCAGTTATTTGATATGCTTGAAAAAAAGGTCTTTCATTTACAGAAAAACTTTCTTTACAGGTCTTTTCAGATATCTCTTGCTGTTGAATAGCTTCTGAGTTCAATAAAGCACTTATTCAGCAACAAACCCTCTATAGGCAAACACTTTGGGAATTTTCAATGTGGGGTTTCTTGCAAGATTACTTCTGGTTTCTTTTTGTGACCATTCCTTGGTTTCCTGAACCTATCTTTATCTACAGATACTATTTGATAGAAAAAAAATAATACTCTAAAAAAAATGTTTCCTGTTTATTCCCAGGAGCTGAAGGGAAACTGGCAGATATAATGTTCATTCTGATGACAATTAGGCTTGAAATTCTTTATGAGTTAGTTATTCTGAGATCCCTTCTATCCAGGCTTTACTGTTGGATACAAAAAAATCGTTTAGACTTATGTATATGTGCAAATTTATATTTAAAAAACAAACAAACAAACCAACCAGAAAATAGATGCATTCTTAAACCTGGGCAGAAGATTATTGTTGTGAGGAATTCAGGCAGGCTTTTCGACATAGTAATTGTATTTATTTCATACTATTCTACTAATATGCTTCAGTATCAGCAACAAAATATCAGTACAGCAAGTTCTTACAGCCTTGATGCTGTAGAGGCAACCCCACATTAAAGATGTTGAAAACCAGTGCAGAGCTGAGAAGTCCTGTAATAACCTATGTTTAGGTAATCATTAATATACCTACCAGTTTTCATAACTTCAAAGGAAAATCTATAAGAACTTAGCTAGAATTCTTTTGTGCTGTTCAATGACTTCCTTATGTGTAGAAATGGAAATCTAAGGAGTTACAGATATGTGACCCCTTCATTTCAGTACTGAACTTAATTTGACAAGTCTGTTGCCAAAAAAGAGCGACTCTGGTAAACAGCTCTAGCACATACTGGTAGCACAGAAAGTTTAGGGCCTGATATTAAGACTTTTTGAGGCCCAGAAACTCCAGCTGAATAACATGGAAGATTAATGTTCAACATCTTTGGAAAAAAAGGCTTTTATTGTGACTGGCAAGGGAAATGCGGGTCTACTTATTAGAAATTTGCAGCTCTCTCAGTGTCCAGGGATGCTCACACATGAATACAGATTTGTGCAAGATAACTTAAACTCTCCAGAAAAAAAACAGGGAAATGGAGTCAATATTTTTGTGATCTTACAAGCTTTCTGATGGTTATGCTTCTGAGTATATAATTAATTATTTGTAGTACTGTAGTGTCTAAAATCTCTCTAAGGGGTTATGAAAGGAGCCTGTTGTGTCAGGAGCAGTCAAATTCAAAATAAAATACAGGCACCACTCCAGAGAATTTTCTACTATGAAGATTAGATCAATAACCTTTAATCTACTTCTCTACCTTCATAATTCTGTTCAAAATGTAGGAAGAGGAATTATGTACTTACAGTACCAGAATTAAACCAGCCGAGCTAAAGTATCCTCTGGTATGCCAATCATTTTCTCCCAACAAAGAAATAACCCACTGCTGGAGTTTCACCTCTGATCTAGGAAACTACTATCACAAAATGAGGCACTGAATACAATACATCACAGACGACACAAGGAGTCATCCAGAAAAGAATAGCTGAGAAAACACAGATGAACCTCACTAAAGGTCATCACCTTCACCTGTTCTGATAAACTTTCCTCCTCAAACCATTTTAGCCTTAGATAACTTGTTTTATTTCCCACTGGACTTAAAAGAGATCCAGCTGGTGTTCAAAGATAAATGTGAATTGTTCAGTTACTTGAAAGTCCTGCAGTGACAATGGTCACATTGGGTATAAGGAGAATGAAAACTTTATTTTCATTGACTTCTTCAGTATGACAAATTTTCACATTAAGTCTTTTAAAATTCATCAACCAAGAAAATGCTAACACTATGAGTCACTTCTTTATATGATCTTTTTCAGATCTCTTGAGATCTTCCCTGAACAGTACAAGAAAATAGTCACTTAATAGTATATCCTTTTTCTTAGGACAAAACACAATCACATCTCAGATTATTTTATATTAATTATCTCTCCTAGTTATCTGTAGTTAAAGTCATACAACATGGTAACAATATTTTACTTCCCCTGGATTTTTTACTTAGTCAGCTCTAGGATTTTTCTTAGGTGAGCTGGAACCCTTTCAGATTCACAGGAATAGATAAATACCATGATTTTCAAGACGGCTACAGAAGTAATATGAAGATTTCATTAAGGTTGACAGGAGTCTTTTCCTTGACCCTAATGGCAAACAGATTATGCAGAGGAGCAGGTTATGCAGATTTGTAAAATGGACCATACCCTTTCCACACACATAAAATATCACTGTGTCGGAGATATTCTTCAAAACTGGTAGACATGTGATCTGGAAATACATTTGACTTTCCAGAGACAAGTAGTGGCAAAGACAGTTCATACGTAGCCAATTACAATCACGATTTAAATCTATGGTTATCCCTTGCAGCATGATTTTGCTTGCCCATGATTCCTGTGATAATCTACCCTTAATTTCATTTATCTGAATATTTCAAGGGTCCTTAAACATTTTGAATTATCAGAATTGGACCTTGGGAAATTAATGGATCTTAAGTCCGTAAGTGATGATTGGATACAGCTTTGATCTTTCCTTAACTGTACATCACTAATTTTCACCTACTTACTACTGATCTTAATAACCTGCCTTTATTATATCACTTCCTTGGAAGTTCATTCTAGTATTCATCCACTCCTGCTATGAAAATTTTCTTTTTATTCTTTCCTTTGGGTTTTCCTGATCATCTCCAATATGAAATTGCAGAGCATGGCCTATTTTCCTCCATGTGCCTAGGTAAAGAGTACCAAGCACGGTATCCATGGTCAGCACTGCTGCATGTCTACTATCACCAATAATAAAAAGTAAGGCTCTGTCTGAGTGTGTGGGCTACTTCCAATAACAGCACTGCAGTATTTTGAAGTGTTAACCGAAGTCAAAAGAATCTAATTTAATTCACTGTAATTATGGGTGGGCTCATTTCCTAGTGCTAAGCATCCACAATTGGGCTATTTCACTGAACACAAGGCTACATTCAGGGTTTCTTGTGATCAGACCAGTTCTGGAGAGGTCAAACACTCTGCTGCAGAGTCAGCCTTTGAAATTGAAAGCTCAAGAGAAGCCACAGGGAGTCAGGCCTCTCCTGGAGCAGGGTGGCAAAGCAGCCATTTCATTATTGCTTCTTTTTTTCTTATGTTAGTGGGCCTGGTCCTACCCACCTTCCCAGAGACAACTAGCTTGAAGTCAAAAAATTTTTTACTTTACGGGTCTAGCAGGTTTGGGCATAGGCTTTCTCAGTGGAGTAAAAAAAATTATCCTGCTTTGCAAAACAGTGATCTGTTTGCCATATCAAAACATAGCTTTATTTTATTTTCCTTGAGGATATATTAAGACTACTTAAGGAAGAGTTAGAATGCTCAAAAATTAACTAAAATTATTTGGATAATGTGTAGATTTATTAATTTCAGGAAATATATATATTCTATAGAATATAATACTTCTAAAAATCATTAGTATCCTGACATGTTAGGAAATCTTTTTATTAAGCTTAGCAACCCATGAATATATCTGTGTGACAGTATTTGAACTTAGATTTATTTGTCATTAACTGGAGTTAAATTTTCTGATACCTTTGTAACAATCAACAATAAACACTTATGAAGTGAAAAGCCACTACACCACCTCTAACCTGGTATTTTAGAAAGGGTAGCTCTACAGGAGACTAGTAAAACAAAAAATGGTAAACCATACTAGTATGGTTTATTAAATGACAGTGATTCAAAAAGCTTGTTGCAAAATTCCTGTTGTTTTGCTGGAAATTCTGAAGAGTTTTACTACTTATGATGAATTTCTAAAAAGTCTGTATTCCTCAGGAAAAGAAGTGCACAGAGGGAAGGGGAGGTTATCTTAAAGTAGATTTGAAACTGTTTTATCTACAAAATGAAAGGTTTGCTTTGTGCCTGGAAACTAAGCACCAGTATAGTAGTTTTTGTGTTCCTAAATGTAATGCAAAGAGATTGATACTAACATTAATGTAATTCAGAAAAGGCAGCATGAATAAAAATGAGAATTAAAAAATGGAAATATATTCTACCGAAACTCACTAATAATATGTTTTTGCTTTTAGAATTCTTCTTTAGAAAAGATTAAGAGCATAATTCACCTCTGTAACTGAGCAAAACTATGTACAGAAAATAAGACAGAAGTACAAACACAAATTTATAGCTCATCTATGGAGGGAGTGCCAGAGGCTAAAGGGTATATTTTTGGACTCTCTTGGCCCTGGAACCTCTCTGGCATGCAGGACTGAGCAGGAGAGGGAACAACCAAGGAAGTCAGCAAGGTAGAATCCCAGCCTTTGCTCCCCCAAAATGGGAAAGTTTGAAAGGCGACCACCATTGCAAACCCTGTTTCCAAAATCAAAGTGAGAGGATCACACCATAGGGACCCAAAGAGTAAGAGGTTTTAATCCAAGTCATATGTGATCCATCAGCATATTTAGAAATGCATACTTGCATCTGAAAAACACATCTGTTACATTTTTTTTTCAGCTGCCAAACCCTTAAAAAAAAAGACATTGCTTCTGACCTGAAGTAAAAGCATCTTGAAAGTGAACTTGACCTTAGAATAACACAGAAGACCCAGTTAGCAAGGTATAAGCAACCTGTTCTTACATGAAAAATTTAAAGTAAAACTTCTGTGTGTCAGTTCATCACCACATGTGCCCCTTTTACCAAATGAGAGAAGTAAGCATTTTCAGGAGGTGATACATCTAATTTTAAGACAGACGTGTGAGATAGATGTACTGTTTTTTGGAGGTGACATTTTTCTCTCCATTGATCACCAGGGTGACCTAGGATGAACTAGATCATGTTTTGATGTCTCCTTTGTAGATAAGTTGAGAAAAAATGTTTCTCAAGTTAGTTTTTTGCCACTTCTCTCTGAAATAAAATGTTCCAGTCCCTCCAATCACAGAGAAGTCAAGAGAAATATTTTTCTTACACTTGTATTTCTCTTTCCTGGCCATATTTTTAAATGTCCACTTGCCCTTCAGTAATCAAATCACATAAATTACAAAAAATATAATGAAAGTGCTTAAAAATAATTGAAAATAAACATCTTTCACTCAAAGACCACAACTTTCTCAGCGATATCAGAAAGCCTCTTTTTTTCTCCACAAGCATATTAAGAGTTTCTGAAGACCAACTGTGACAGCGTCCTAAGATATTGCATTTCATTCCCTTATTCCTTTGAGAACACATAAAGGATTCTTATCATGATGCCGTGTCTTCATTTTCCAAAAAAAATCTATATAAAAGATAGCAAGTCCCATTGAATGGGTTGTTCATTTACAACTATCATGGATTTACTAAAAAATCAATTTTAAAATAAAAGTATGATTTCCAAAACATGGAAATGTACAGTATATACTATATGTACACGTTTTTCTCTCTTAATTTATTTGCTAAAATATTGGTGAAAGAGAGCCAAGGGAACTTTTCTCTTTTTTTTTTTTTTTTCATCCCATGAAGTGCTGAAGGAGCAATTGTGTTAATAACCTCAGCTGATTTTTTGCTTATTAGTGTAATGAGGTTGTGTGGCCCTGTGTGGAATACAGTGGCTTTGACCATGTTTTAATTTTTTCCCCCCTTGATTCCATCATATTGTTCTACATTGGAGTGAAGTGAAAACTAGGTCCAAAACACAATTCTTGATTTTTCTGTTGTTGTTCTTGAAAATGACACTTTAAAATTCATCCTACTTCTTGTCTGAAACTGTTTCTTTTGAAATCCTAGGATCTGGTGCTAGAGCAAGTTACAGCAAAGGAAAATGTCTGTTAGGAAGCCAGAGGAGTTTTAGATTGTCTTTTTCAAAACTAATCTCTAGTGGCTGAATCTCACAGGCATTTCAAAGTCAAATGAACTAAAAAGCTTCTTTGGGTAAACGTAGTATAAACTTGCCACAAACTGGGATCATGAAGACCTTTTCTGATATAGATTTACACTTGTGATAGAGGTGTACTAAAACAAAAACAAAACAAAACAAAACAAAACAAAACAAAAACCTTTTCCTTCCATTCATTATATGAAGAACCTGGGGACTTCATATCAGAGGCTGACTGCCAGACCTTATTTATTTATGGTGGTCCTCTTTTGTCCATGCTTGATGTGTCCATGTCAAAATGCTAATGATGAAAATGGGACACCTTCATAAACAACATTTGAAAATTATGGTGTAAATGGTCCACTGATGTAAACTGTCACAGCTACAGAGTAAGAAAAAAAATGATTAGCATTTGTAACAGCAGAAGAACTGCTTCAAGTAAATATGCTGTCTTTCTTTACAAAGTTTTGATAGCATGGATGAACCTCGTATTTCCTTAAATTTCTGAATGGATGGAATTTCCTCTTATATGGACAACTTATACAGGCATTAAGGAAAAGTGCTGAATCTATCCAGACTGAAGTCTATATTGTAGGTCTTCAACATGGTTTGGGAGGATTTAACTATTGAATAAATTTTTCTGAATAAAATTATTTAGCTAGCTTAGAAAACTAAAGAATGTAGCTAGTTGCTTTTTATTTCTCGATTTGGAAGGCTCATTTCACTGTATTTAGTGCAGAAAAAAAATACTTGATATTCCAACAGGTGAAATATCCTGAGGAGAAAGAGATGTTAAATGCTTCTTTTTCCCTACGAAAATGCCTACAGCATTTCCCTCACCAAGAGGTTTTTCTTAAATGAAAGAAAAAAAAAAAAAAAAAAAAGAGAGAGAACTCTATAAGTTTGAAGAATTCTGTGCTGTTCTTGGTAGCCAATGTTTATATCCAAAAAAAAATTCAAATGACTGGAAATTTTCTTGGCATGACAAGCTATGCAAATATTGCTAAAATGTGAAAAGAAAGACCATATTTAATGGGTGTCTGCTTTAGTTCTGCATAGGCTATTGCAATTGTCCTGTGCAATAATACATTATTTATTGATATACTTTTCCTCCAAGAAACTTTGGCTTGGTGTTTTCAATATAGTAATCCAAAACTTTAAATTTTTTTTAGTTTGAAGATTTATATTCTCCAAAGAACAGGTATTCTTTTTATGGAATTATGACATCATTTGCAGGAGAGATCTTAGCCTTACTAAAAGAAGGGAAGAAAAAAAATATAAAATAAGGGAGTCAATAGCAGAAAGGAAGGACCTTAATTCTTACTTTTTTCTTTCACCATGCATTCTACCTTTTTCTTAGACAAAGAATAAAAGAGGCACATGTTGCAAACAGTGAAATTGGTTGTCTTCCTCTTCCTAGAGTAATCAAATTGAATTAAAATGTTAATGCTGAAATTTGAATTTTAGAATTTAGATTTAAAAGATGTGATTTGTAAAAGGAAAATTACTTTGCAGATTCAACTCATCCTAAAGTAGCCATTTAAAATGGGTCGGCTAAGTAGAACCCAAAAAGTATCAATCACAGAATCACAAAAGGCCTGAGGTTAGAAGGGACCTCTGGAGGTCAGTTAAACCAAACCCTCTGATCAGGCAGGTCCACCTTAGATTCAGTTGTCCAGGACCACATCCAGATGTTTTTTTAATGTCTCAAAGGGTGGAGACTCCACAACCTCCCTGGACAACCTATTCCAGTGCTCAGTCATCCTCACAGTACCAAAGTGCTTCCTGATGTTCAGAGGGAACCTCTTGTGATTCAGGGTGTGCCCATTGTCTCTGGTCCTGTCACTGAGCACCATCAAGGAGAGCCTGTCTCTGTCCTCTTTGCACCATCCCTTTAGGTATTTGCATACCTTATGAGATCCCTCCTGAGCCTTCTCTTCTCCAGGGTAAATAGTCCCAGCTCTCTAATCCTTTCTTCATATGTGAGGAGCTCCAGTCCCTTAGTCATAAGTCTGTTTCCTCTAGTTTCTCTCCACTCATTCTTCAAGGATTCTAAGATTATTAATTCAGATGTATACAATGGGGACATGAAGGTTTCATCAGACTCCAGAGCTGAGATGACCATACTTAAGACAACACTGGCTTGATTATATAGTGCTGTATACTTCAGACTTACTATTATGTTCAACAGAGAAAGCTTTACTGGAATCTTTGGCATATATAACCTACAGTTGTTCTAGCAGTTTACGCTTTGAAATGTATTACCTTATCTCCTGGTTCTAGAGGATTTGCTCTCTCAATGTTTCCAAAATGCTGTCTTTTTATGTGATTCCCTTCTGATCACCACAAAGAATACTGAGATACTTTTTGACAAAATGCCAGTTTATTCTGTATCAGTGGATGAACTGAGCCCTTTTTTGAAACTCACAGGCTGAGCCATAGACAAAACCCAACCAAGTAGCTTAACATGACCACAGACCTTTCCAGAAGTTCGACTCTAATAACCTGGTAGTGAAGACAGTGTGAATCATGATATCGGTGTTATAACATCTTTGGACTTTACAGTCTGTATAAATAGAAAGAAGCAACAAATCAGTCTTAAACAGAACCTTTTAGTTCTAACATTTGAAAAAAAAAAAAAACAAAAAACCTGATGGATTTATAATATGAACATATTAGAAGAAAATAAATTCAAATCAAAGAACTTCAGATTCTTTGGGAATTGGATTACTAGAAGTTTGATATTATATTTTTTAAAATATCAAAAAATATAAGAATATCAAAGCTCAATCACCACATTGAGTTCTAAACAATAACATTCCACCTTTTTATTTTTTTAAATGGTTATTGTGTTTGCATTATGAAAAATCGGATGAGGTGGTGATGTGCTTTTGCCACATGCCTCATTACACAGCTAAAATGTGCATAAATCTGCACTACCTGATGCTCTGCCTGGCCTTGCCCTGATTACTTAAATTAAGGTTTATTGGGGAAACTATAGTAATAAAGACTAAGCTGCATGTCTGAAGCAGTCCTGCAATGTATGATATTACAGGAAGAGGATCTTAGGGGCTTTTTATGCATGGTTTCTTTTAGACCTGTAAAAAATAAAAGAAAAAAAAAAAGGTAGAAAAGTGATAAAACAGTAATGTTTAAAGAAAGAAATAAATGAATGTATAGAAGTACACAATGCCTTAATATTTCCAGCAGCACTGCAAAGGTAATGTAATGTGCACAGTGCCATCTAATGCTTTTTTTTGAGATTAGCTGGCACAAGTATTCACAAAACTGCCTTGAGCAGCATTTCATGCTGTGGCAGAGCAGCTATGTGAACATTATTAGGAATATTAACAATACGTTATTAGTAAAATCCTGCATTGTCACAATTTAGAGCAATTACATTTTTGATACGATCTTACCATTTCAGACACTGTTCTTATTTTAATATGTAACATTTAAACTTGATTTCAACATGAAACAAACACACAGCTATTTGTTTTAAAAATAAACTGCAACTATTTCAATATTGAAACCATAAAAATACTTTTTCAAACAGTAAATAAAAATATATTTTGATCTAGAGATCAAGAAATATAAGGTCATAATGGAAAATAGAGGAGGTATTAATAAAGCAGGAAAACAAGGCAAAACCTCTGAATTATATACATTATATACATACATATACACATTCTTAGTTAAATGTAACAATTGAACCACAGTAATTGAAGAACTCTCACTTGTTCCCTACTCCGCTTGATCTCTAGCTTCTTATTCTATCTTCCTTTAACCCTAAAATATATACAGGAGGACCGTTCTTACTTCATTATTTTTTTTTCAAGTTGATCTTGCCTACACAATAATATTTTCAGTGTAGTGATCTTAATGGAATTTAATATTGAAAAATAATGTTTATATACAGCAAGAATTCCACAGCAGGGATATGTCTCTGTTGCACTAAAATGGCTTAGAATAAAGAGAACAAGAATCTTCCTGTGGAGCTTTAAACTACCCTATAGAACCAAGTATTCTTGCCACAGAATTCTGTAAAAATCTACAGGGATGTTAACGTGCTCTTAAAATATGCAGCATTTTTTTATCACAGGGGAAAAAAACCCCAGAACTGTAGTCACAGAGAAAACCAAGGATGATTGCTGTAATAAAACTACAGGCCATGTTTTATGAAGCTATAAACACAAGCTTCAGCCACAAAATAAGCTAGCTGTCTTTAGCCTACTCAACAAACAGGTAAGTTTCTAGACCCTATAAAATATCTCTGAGCTTCTAATTATTAAAATACCAATCTATAACATGTGCAGTTCAGGCAATTCAGTGATGCTGCTGATACCTTCGTTGCAATATCTTGAGGAACTTTCAGAGCATTTAATGAATTGTAATTATGGATGACCTTGCTCTTGAGGGCTTGAGCTGTACATGCATGTGCATGCATTGTAAGACAAAATTGCACAATAACATTTCTATTAAAGGAGCTCTAATGCTCTGCTCTCCTTACAGTGCAGAACTGTCACTAATGTTAGAGGAATATAAAAAATATATACACATTTAAAAAAAAAAAAAAAAAACAAAAAACATTCAGATGTGGTTCATATCTGCCATATGATAGAAATGAAGGTCTGGAAGATATTTCAAGAGACCAGAAAGTATAGAGGCAGACTCTTCTCTTATAGCACAAAAATTCAGTGAAGTACATTCCACAGTCTTACAGTGTTGCTCCATTCTCAGACTTAGAATAACATTTCTCATACTAAATATAAAACTGTTTTTTCCTTCAAATTAAACTAGTATCATACTCTTCTCTGTATTTACCTGTTAGATGTAGAAAACAGCTGGTCATTTCCTAATAATTCCAATCTTAAACATCTGAAAGGTCAAATCATGTACACGGGGCTCTTCCCCACCCCACACACCACACACACACACACACACACACGCACCCCCCCACAGTTTATGCTTTCCAGACCTTTTAATATATTTTATTTCTCTCCTCTCAATTCTGTCTAAACTGTCTATGTCTTCTTTAATATAGGGTGCCCAAAGTGGAAGGAGTACTCTGCCTGAGGTCGCTCCCGTTCAGGTTAACAGGTGATAATTAATTTCTCCCCGTGGTTCATGTGCCGTGTTGCTGCTAATGCATCTCAGAGTGAGACCTGACTGTTTTGCAGCACATGGTATGGATGACTCATTTTTAATTTGTGTTCAAGTATGATTTCACAATTATTTTCTCCAGTACTGCTGCAAATCCAGATTTTCCTCGGGCTGGGGGGTCCCCCCGGGGCAGCAGGGCAGGAGCTGGCCAGCCGTGGGCCATCCCATCGCCCCAGCCAGGAGCAGGGCAGGCTGGGGGGCAGCCCAAGGCCTGGGAATCGGGCACCTTCCTGGGGACAGGGACGGGCCAAGGCCAGGTTGGGACATCAAGTCAGCAAGATTGGGTCAGGCTCGGGATCAGCAGTCGTAAGGCCAGGCAGAGGCATGGTAGCTCAGGCCAGGACCGAGGGCCTTGGCTCCTGAGCAGCTCCTGAGGGAAGGAAGGGGGACCACCCCCACTTCTCCCCAGCTTCTCCCAGCTGTTTCTCCTCCCGCTCTTCCCCAGCAGTCTGGTTAAAGGCCACAGGCCCATGTTGTATCAGAGCTGGCCTTGTGTGCAGGCTGCCAAACCCCTTTCTTGTGGGCAGGGAGCACAGCCGGCCGCAGCGGCCATGTTGATTGGAGCTGGGGCCCGGGACATGATCACTTGCAATCCCACCTAAAACTAACTCCCCCTTTGACCAGCAGTGGCCGAAACCTCCTCATCATCTATGGTTTTCTGACTATGTTGGGCACTAAATTCATGTCAATTTCACCATCTTAATGAAATTGTGATTCATCACCAAGTCTCATTTTTTTTCTGAGAAGAAACAAGAGGAAGAGCCTTGTTAGGTCAAAATAGGGCATTTCTTGTTTGCCCTCTATTGAACAAGAAGGTTGTGGTCACAAAGAAAGAGGTTACCCTGGTTTGCAGTTAGAAATTCAGAGAGTTTTGACCAGCTTATTAAGTTTCAGCTGCTTGGAGGTTGATGGCTTAGCAGGTTGCTCTAGCATCTTGTAGGGAAATAAAATTCGACCAGCAGTTCTGTGACAGGGATACATTCAGATGGGTCTCAAGGTAAAAGGTTCTCCTGAAACAAGTGTTGCTCAGATTTGGGAGTGACTCAACTGCATGAGTCGTTTTGCCATCGAGCATCAGCATCTCATGAGTCAAGCAAATAAACTGTAATGACGCATTTTGAAAACCCAGGCACTGGGCAACAACCGCATAGCTTATGACTTCATTATTGTCAATTATAGAAACGATATGGAGTTTGATTTCAAAAAGACAAATAATTTTTTATTTAACTAACAGTAAGTGTAAGTCACTGAAGGTGAGTCACCTAAATGGTCGATACATCACTAATTCAGATACCTAAGGAATGAAATCTGTTGTTTGGATGCCCAGATTCTTTACTCAAAACCCTATGATCCCCTATGCTCTTCCACTAATCTCTATTTTTCTGGCATTTCCTATGACCTCTCCAACCTTTACTCCTCATTTTAAAATGTTTATATCATTTATTCCTTCCACTTATATCAGTCCTACATAAATACTTTGTTCCTTTTCCCTCTGGTTATTCTCATGCCTTTTTATTAATATCTGCTGTGGAAGCACTATTTGCCCTTGACTGTACCGCTTACACAAACAGATATTATTTTATGAAGTCAAATACCCTAGAACCTCCATACACTTAAAATAAATATTTAATCTGATTTCTCCTTAAAAATAGGAAAATAAAACCTATAAATAAATGTTTCACACAATTTTCTGAGGGTCTTTTTCCTGCCGTAATGCAACGCAGTCTTGAATATCTTGATTAATCCTGCCATCTAGTGTCCATTGAAGAAATCAAAAACCACTTCACTCAAATACATGCAGTCTTCCAGCTCCCTGACCTATTTAAGACCTATTTAGCTTCTTCCTAGACTCAATTACTTCAGAGCATGCATTCAGCGAAGTGTGTAAGGCGTTAGCTCCAAAACTGTCATTTAACATTATATTCTGGTTTCGTATGATGATTCTAGTTTTTGTGCCAAATAGTGCAGCTACTAGAAATATTTTGGGGTTTTTTTCCCCATAAAGGAATATATAGAGACAAATGAAAATAAAAGATATCAACAGTTTGACATTTAACAAGTATATGAATATGTTTATCCTAACATTTGGTATATACTTGCTTTTCTTTAATATCTATCTTTCCCACCATCAGTTTATAGGAGAAAGGATTCTTATTTTTTTATAATCTCTGAAAATAAATAAAATTACAGACAGATAAATACCATTGATTCTAGGGGATCAAGACCAGACCTATCTTAAAAGCTATAAAATTATTGTAAACATTTATTTTTATTTAGAATAAATTTAAGGCATGTGTTCCAACTTTTTCATGGTAAGAAATCCATCTTAACATTTAATGAATCATATTCTTTTGATCCCAGGATAACTTCATTCATGTCTACACTCAAAGTCAGAATACTGAACAAATCTCTCTCAAGAGTCTTTCAATGACATCTTCTTTTCTCTGTTGACTTTATAGGTAGTTAAACATTAGCTGTAAGAGGACTGGGTACTAAAACTTGAAACGCCATATTCCAGCAGAATCCCTGTTAGACTGTTTTTACCACTAAGAGGCTCTGGCACAGATTACAAACATTTGCCTACCAATCAGTGCTGCCTTGCGTGTCAGTGCATGGGTTGGCAGGCAAATAGTTTCATGGACTGAAGAGAGATTGAAGTGCTGAACCTCTTCTTGGGCACAAACTGGCTGAGACATCATAAAAAAGTTACATCTCTGAATTAATATGAAAAGCCTCGAGCAGAATCTACTCACTATCCTACTAAAGAGGTTATAATTTGTTCATTCCAAAACTTTCTCATCACTAAGAAGATTATTGGTCTTCCTCTGTATTTCCATGATGACTTCCCTAGAAATCCAATCTTTACTCCAATTGTTGTATTAGTAAACAACATAGATATTGCCAGTGCAGCTGCTTGTCATCAAAAAGTCATCTTCCCTAATTCATACAATTCTGGAATGGAAAGGGGATCTATTTTCTAAAAGCCTTGTTTCCATGCACTTCTGTAATGCAAATTACACAGTTGTATAAATTATACTATGGGTTAACTTAGCTACAAGCCTAACTATTTTAGATGCTTTTAGACCTAGTCATAATACTGTGAATCATTATCACTATGCTAAACTGCTCCTAGAAAATAACAAGGGTAAAATAGTTCAGTGCATTTAATAACTAGGATTTCATTCAGATATCTTGTTTTATTCCTTCCTTCTTGACAACCATCAAAATAAAACTAGCATTAGGAACAGTTCATAGAAAAGGGGATTGGGAAATAGCTGTTTCTGTACCTAATTCCACTGTTTTATCTATAGTGATGAGAATCAGCTGCCAAATGAGAAAATTGTGACCGACTCAGACAACTGGATGAAAGGGGTGAAAAAGCTCAACTATATTGAATCTAGTAAAATCTTTGATGTGGTGTCACATTGAAAAGTTGTTCATTTAACCGAGGATACTGAGATTAGTAGATGAATTAGTAAAGTAGTTGAGCTCAGTAAGTAAATTCATAAATTAATTAAGGGATCAGACAAAGTAGAGGGGACAACAGGTTATGCAGAAAGGGAAGTTTCACCAGACAGGTTAAAAATAGGTGAAAAATAGATTCTTCCAGATCATTCTTGAAATAGATTTTTTTTTTAACATTTTTATTGTAGGAGCCTCACACTAAAAGTTGGGACCAGTAGATGGAATCTGGACATGATATAAAGGATGGAAATATTCAATACTTGTATCCGTATGAAAAGCTGGACTACTGAAATGGGAAGAAATAATAGATCATGCATACAGAGGACCATACAAGAAAATTGTATTGTGAACTGAAAATTTATTAGCCTAAAATGACAGAAGAAGAAAAACAATTTTGTTTCCCTGGATCCTATGTGTTGCCATTGTAGTATAGCCAAAGCAAATATAATCCTTTTCAGCTAAGAACCTATTAGTTCTGCCATCCTGATGAGAATTTGAGGTACTGTACATAATTTACATAATTCTGATGGACCCGTTGACAAAAGATGAACAAAATTTCAACTAGATATAGAGGCGATCAGATGGGTTAAGAAGACAAGGAAAGAAGCCCAAAAGACCAGGCTTGCCTAGTTTGGTGAAACCAAGGCTGCGAAAGGATATAATTCATGGCTCTTTACTTCTTCTACTGGAGGAAAAAAAAAAAAAAAAAAAAAAAAAAAAAAAAAAAAAAAAAATAGAATTTAAGTAAGTGTCATTCCTTGTGATTAAAATGAGATATACATATTGTCTATTCTGCTTTGCTATCTTCTACTGAAGAGAGAAATCAAAGGGAGAAGATAAAGGCTAGCGATTTTGGCCTAATGGAATGATCCCTGAGCAATCATTCCACCCACCATCACTTTAAAATTAATTGCATCTTTTCTATAAAGCTATTTTTTGCACTGTACTACTAGGATCTTGCAGCTTTCACTCTTCAGCTGTGCCTACCATGAGCTGAATCACAAAGTAAATGTCTAATTATATCAACTAATGTCATGCATTCAGATTGTAGATCTCTTAGCTAGTGTCACCTAAGGCTCCCTTTACAGTTAACAGAAAGAAGTGGGACTTACAGGCACAATTTATCTGCCTTATCTTAAATTTCTGCTGCAACATTAGATAAATGGCATCCCAGAAGTGCATACTGAGTGATTAGATGAGAAATAGACTTCTAATATACAGTAGGTGAGAAGAATCTCACTCTACGTTTCTAACATACACGTTAAAACAGAGGCTGTGTGGGGTACTGTACTCCCCAGGTACCACAGATTCAGGAGAAAATGAAAGCCATTCTGTGTTAGAGATGCAGAAAGAACTCAGAACAGCTGCAGTTTGAGCCATTTATTTAGTACATATGCACATGCTATCTGCAGTTCTCACAGGATAAAAAAATAACTCCAGAATTAATGCAAGGACTGAAATTATTTAGGGAGTCCTTTTATCACCATAAGCAATCATCGAAAGAATACAAATGAAATCAGTTTATATGAATCAGCAAATTCAAAGCAATGAATGTAGCTATGCATGCACTTTGGGACTGTATTATGCTTTTTAGAATTTTTGTTTACAGCTTGGCATTCTGAAGCATCATAAAAAATTAGTGGCCTTCACCATTCACTGTACAGGGATCTGAAATGCCATGAAACACTATGATGAGCAAGAATGAATACTGCCCAATTAACTTCATTTATAGACACACTCTGTCCTTGCAAGCCCATTACATGCAGATTATGCTTTTGATATTTTCCTTCTTTCATGCACAGACTGAAAAGGGATGAACGTTTTTCTGTGTTTGTGTCTGTGATAACAAATTATTTCAACCTCCTTTTGTTAGCTGTATGTAAACAACAATGCTAATGACAGTGGGTTGACAGACGAGCAAATACATGAAAACTTTCCTGTGCTATTAACAGTTGTTTAATCAACTCTAAGATGAATTTTAAAGTTACATTGAAAAATATAGTGAGTTAATATTCTAACAACTATCCATAACTAGTAATTATTCCTTTGTGTATGCATGTAGAATGTAGGTCACTTGAACTCTCATTTCACATTGTTTTTTCTGAATTCTACACAAAACAAAATAATCACAATTATCACTGTGAAATCAGCACATCCAACTGCATACACCTGTATATAAAAATTATTAAATGGATATCTCCCCATTATCTGTTTCAAGATTTTTTGGGGGTTGTCAAGCCAGATTTTCTGATGCTTTATTTTGTATTTTGAGTACCACATGAATTTGCTATAGACAATTTATTTTGCTGAGCTAATTTCTTGTAATCTCCAATGAACTTCAGAAAGAAAAGTCATGCTTTTGTGAACACAGTGACTAGCATGTCACCTACCATATATTTAATTGAATAAAATCCCATAATCTAATAAATAAGGCAGCTATTCTTATACTCCTTGAATTTCAAACATCTTATTACCTTTTAATGAATGAAGTGCATTAAGATATACTACTTTATGCAGTTACAAAATTACATACATCAGAGTAGGATATGACATCTGAAGCTGAAAAAAAGATATCTTCAACATCAAGTCTTTCATAACTTTTTCTGGTATAGTGACAATGTACCTAAGATTTCAGCCATCATAATAAAAATATGTCAATATGAAATACTACTGTACTGTTGTAGAGCAGTATATCTATATATGCAAAATGACCGAGGCATTGAATAATAGCAAGGTGCTTGTTTATGTCAGCTGAGGAGTTGATCTAATATATGAAAGTCAGATATTAGAATATTCAGCTGTCTTCTCTCTCTTAGGTTGTCTGGTTAACTAACAATGACCTCATACATTTCAAAAGTAAAAATTTTATTCCTTGCATTTCATGAGATGAATGCTGTGGGTTTTTTAGAAGAACACTTGTGGGAGAGCAGAACGGATCACATAGGACTAGCAATGTCCTTTTTAAATTTCCTAAAATCACCAGCTCTTTAGCTTCAAAGAACTTGTAACTGATGTAAAATGTAATGTATTATCTAACTTTCATCATTACTCTGTTGCTTTTGTATGATTGTCCCAAGTTTAATGGTAGGCCAATGTTCAAAAAAAAAAAAAAAAAAAAAAAACAAGGAGAGAGAGAAGAAAACAAAATAAACCATGGATCAAGTCAGTTGCACTCATTTTTCATATAAGATCAGAGCTGAATTCTAAGTGAATTTCTATTTCATCTTCTCTTTGCTCAGGTTACCCTGTCTAGAAACTACGTAGCCAAGAACAAATACAAGTCAGTGATGTGGCTGATCAAAGAGTATGGGCCATGAGTTTACATGATTATAAGTAACTTGGGTGGGCTTTTTTGCTATTTGGTTTGGAAAAGAGGAAAGACTTCCTTTTCTCAGCTTATTTTCAGTTCTTATTTACAACTTGGAAGAGCTGGAAATTATGTTTAATGCAATCAACTACAACTATCCAATTCAAGCATTAAATTATTATACTAGCTTTTCACACCTGGAACTGTGATTTAAAAGTCTTCTGAGCTAAAACACGAAAATGAATCAGTAGATGTATCCAATTACTATTTTTAGTCACAGTGAAAAAATATCTATCTTTTAGGGAGTTTTGTTAAGTCAAGACTCAGGAATAAAATAGAATTCAGTTTTCTCAGGACTGTTAGAACAAAGTTCCAGCTTACAGCAGACATGGCCATATTCATAAGAACTCCACGGTTTGTCTCATGTTTTAGTTGTTTCCTCCCGTAAGATAGGAATGAGTTTTTCAAAAGATTATAAAATAGTGAGAGGAGCAGTAAACTGTTCTCCAAAACATGCTTTCAAATTTCTATTACACCTAGTATCTGTATAGAATTATGATAACATAAAATATTTACTCTATAGAAGCCAGGACCAGCTTTTTAGCAGCTCTCAATAGTGTAACTTCCCTGGTCTGCAGTTAAAAAAGGACAATTTAAAAAGAAAATCTGATCCTTCTAATTCTTCCAGGACTTTAAACCAGCTGTGGGGACTTTGCTCTTGGTACAGAGACCAAGCATTAAACACTTCAGCTCCAAGGGGAGATGTTTCAGAACATGAGAACATTGGAATATCACAGAAATTGTTCTATGACCTTCACAACAGTGGCAACAAGTAACAGCTGCTGCAATTAAAGAGTCCAGTGGAAGCAAAGTGACAAATATCAAACTGTGTATCCTTTTTGATCTCTATACAGTCCTAATGCAGAGATAATAAACATGTGGTCCAAATTCTGCCACTGTGATGTTGAGTTTCAGAAGAAACTCCCATTATACATATCTGCAAGATAATTAACACTTTGGGACACACTGCCACCATCAGCTCTGACTTTACGATAACGATTTGGTCCATTATCCTGTGTGAGATGCATTCTTCTCACTTCTATGAAAATGGACTTGTACATTGACAAATCTCTGCATATCAAAATCACACTTCTGTTTGTTGTTTTAGTCGTACTCTAAACAACACTGAAGGTATAATTTTGTTCTCAAAAGAACATATAGATTATGTTTGGTTAAAAAATTGTGAGTTAGAAAAACTCTGTCAAGAAAAACATGAAAAAAAGGATGGAATAGATGCAAATTCTAAGCAGCTATTTCAACATCTACCTGAGTTATTAACATCCTTTATCTTCAAATTCTTCTTGTTTTCATGATTTTCACTAATTTTGATAAATAAGTTTTTTTAATTGCTAAAGAATTTTAAATTGAACTTTTTTTTTTTTTTAATCTTACCTGAAGCCTGGAATCACCCTATTTCATGTAATTTTCTTTAACCAAATTTTTAATATTTTTTCTACTCCACTTCTTGGATTTTTCATCACATTCAAAATAATCAAATCTATCCACAAGTATTAGGCATATTTATTCTCCACATGATAACTGGAAAGTCAGTGTCTCTCTTAACCACTTAACTGTGAGTATTGTTCATCTATCTATCAAAACTAATACCTCTATTAATATCTAAACCTGACCCCGAAATCCTGCAGCTAAGACTCTGTGCAGGCAGTGCCTGAATTATAGTTATTACTGCCAAGGATGATTTCAGATGTGCTGAATACATGTACCTTCATGTACAACTCAACAATTCTAGAAAACGTGATCTTTTACTGGCATTTGTAAATACTAAAAAAAATTTTATTTGCAAGTATTTCTAAAAAAATCTAGAGTCCTGATCAGACAAATTGATTTTTCATCAGTGATAATCCAGAATCTATTCCTAAATTTAATGGCAAGAGGCAGAATTCACCTAAACTTCCTCAAAATATGAAAATTTATGAAGTTACACCACTGACATAACGTATCACCCTGTTGTGTGATTCAGTGTGTTTCCCTCTGTCTCACTAGGTGGCAGACTCAAGTGGCTCTGATTTGAAAGGATCACCCTTTCAAGGGTCAGATGGGAGTTTAATTCTTACATAAAATATTGTTCAAATAACCAAATGTAAACGATTTTTTAAGACATCCACTTAAGCCGAACCAATTCATGAATACTCAGCCTCAGGTTACTCTGAATTATTTAACAGAGTGACTTCCCAAGACAGTTTATTACATCTGGTGGATCTTTGGCATGTGTCCACTTCACAAATCCTGTGCAAAAGACACACTCTGTACTACATCTTACACAAAATACTCAGTCTTACCCTTAAAATAACTAAATGTACTTCCAGCATTTCATTAAGGGCTTTCAATCTCATCTGTAAAAAGACTGGCCTTAAGTGACACCAAAAGAATAAAAATAACTGTGGCTACTCTCTTAGCTGGGGGGAAAAAAAAAAAAAAAAAAGACAGCAAAACTTTTTTTTTTCCCTATTATTATATTATTTTTTAAAATCTTATTCTAGATTACAAAATCTTGAAAAGAAAAAAACATATTCTGGACTTAAAGGAGAACTAATAAATTAGTTCCTTGAAAAAACTGTGGGTCTGAAAATATGTGTTAATTTATGTCTCCCATGCTCCCACTCCAGGCCTGCAACCATTATCTGATAAAAAGGTTTTAATCTGAGGATTTTGTAAGTTCTGAATGTGCCCTAACTCCCATTATTGCTAATGGAAGCTACCTACACAGTCCCTGGCTTTTTTTTTTTTTTTTCCTTGAAAAGTACATTATCTAAAGCACTTAGCACTGTGGTAGCTAATAGCAAACTTGATTTAAACAGAGAAGCACTAATAACGTGTAAAAGGGATCTCAGTTTGTCTGCTCTACGTGATTCCATGCTTCCACCATCTTCTCTCATTTTTTTCTGTGGTGTGAAATATTTTAATCTACACTGAATGATAAATGACACGAAAAAGCAAAATTACCATGAGAAATAGCTTATTGCTTAGTTGGGGAAAGTATTAAGATTATGGCCATGGCTTGGATGTTTCATGTTGCCTATTTTAAAATTGTGTGGCTCCAGTGACAGCAGAAATGTATAACATTATCAGTGAGACGGGAGCCTGGCCGTTTGTTTAAGCAGAGAAGAATTGTCCCACCAGCCTCAGCCAGCGTGACCCAGGGAGTTCTATCCACATGGGGAATCTCCTCCTTATAATACCAGGCATTACCCAAAAATTTTCATACATCTCATGCAATACTTTCTTCAGTCAGGCTACATGACTAGAAGTGTATGAAAACGCTGTGTCACTAACAGGACAATATGGCAACGTTTTACTTAATCTATTTTATCCTATGGAGAACAGGTTTGTGTGATATCTACATACCTCTAGACATACCAGCAGAGGAGACAAATGACCATATCACCTACAAGTAGTCATACCTTTGAGAAACCACACTTCTGAAACTTTCAGGTGCAAATATCTAGTTTATACTTTTGTATGTTTCCATCCTTCTAGTGCACAATCTTACCTCTGATCTTCCCTATTTCTGAGGGCAGGTAGGAATCAGCAATCCTTCCCCCTAAGGCCATGGCTCAGGGGAGACAGCAGTCTTTTATTGTGTGGCATCTTCCCATGTAAATCTTTATGAGACCATCACGCAAGCTGGGCTGGCAGCCTTATTTGCCCTCAAAGAACAATGCATATCTCTTTAAAGAAGCATGATGTGGGATCTGTATAAGAGTGGAAAAGAGAGAGGTACAGAGACAAAGGTTGTTTATTCAAAGGAACTGTGTATTCTTTTATAACATGCAGGAACGTGCTTTGATTCAAAGTGCAGTGATTAAGCAAGTATTGTTTAGTATAAATTATTTTCAAGTCATATTCCTGAAAAGTGCTCCTTTGCATCTTAACCGAAATATAAGCAGATAATCTCAAGATATGCAAAGCTATTTACAAAGATAACTTCTCAGTTGAGCTGTTGTTGGTGCTGGAAGTGAACAAATACTAATCGCCTTGCCAGGCTGTTCCAAACAAAACAAAACAAAACAAAACAAAACAAAACAAAACAAAAAACAAAACAAAACAAAAAAAAAAAACAAAACAAAACAAAACAAAACAAAACAAAACAAAACACAATAACAAAAGAAGGAGAAACAAAAAAATCTTATTTCAGGTATCCCTCTGGTACTGCTCTGCTTATTTGCAAAGGAAGATTACAGAGTCTCCTTTTTTCAAAGAGAATAAACAAAAGGAGGCCATCTCTTTATTCAAAAACCCAAGTCTGTTTTTGTAGTCAGTTCTGTGCCTAAAAGAAGCTCTTCCTCCTGGAAGCCTCACACTTCTTCCATCACTGTTGAGTTGTTTGCAGACCCACGTAAATATTCCCTGGCTTCATACTTGCTTACACATGGATATGGATGTGTGAGTACATGCAATGTTTTGTTCATTTTAATTTAAATATTGCAATTATCATCTCCATTTATGCAAAATAAAATACCTTCAGCTACTTGGGCCAGCTTCTGTTCACAACTTGTGATGCTGACCTATGTCTGGGCACAAGTGTACTAACATTTCAGACACCAATTAAAAAAAAGTACTTACCTTCACCCTCAAATAGCTTGAATAAAACAGGGATGAACAATTTATTCTATGCATGAGACTGGCAACAACATATTTTAACACAACAATTTCCATCTTTCTGTCTCTCCACAATATCTGTCTGAAGTCATGAATTTAAATACTCATTTATTTTACAACACATATGAAATATATCTGCACAAAATTCACCCAGCTTAGAACAAAATAGCTTATCTAATTTTTGTTTAATTATTATGTTAAAATGAAAGGTGATTTACTAGAAATGACAAATAGGTATTTACTTAGGAAAAAATCTGTTTTGCTTTCCTTTGTATTCTTTATTACTTTTGAGGAATAACAGTGGAAAGAAGAAAGGTCTCAAGGAGTTTGTTATGTTGTTTAGCTCTCAATGTCTTTGTCTTTCATTTAGAAATAGTCATTTGTTATGGTGGTGTGTATGTGTGACTAGAATGGACACTGACTGGGCAACACCTCCCCTATCCTGTCCCTGTTTTCCCCAAATATTTTTCATATGCTGCTGTGATGGTTTTATCTCCATCCTACCTCTTAAGTCCCTGTACCCTGCACAGAAGGCACTGGCCCCTGACTCTGGGCATATCTGCTGACTTCAGAATGTTTCTCTTAGCCCAGCTACACTGGAGCTGTCGTTATGATGCCATGGAAACTTGTATGCTTTCTGAGGAAGGATGTCTCTGCATGCGATAGTCTTCTAAATTGTAGATTGGAGTAGACTGAGACATGGACCCACGAGAGGAAAAAGGTAATCTACTGGTATCAGTGGAAAAATGAAAAAAAAAAAAGAAAATGCCAGTAACTGGACCCTCAAAGCTATTACTTCCATAGTTGACTTTAACATAAGCTCATTTACTTTTTAGGGTTTATTTGACTTTTTTTTTACTGTCTTATCAGTGCTTGATCTTGGTTGCAGACTTAAATGATTTCCTTGCCAATGTTCTAGCTCTAGACATCTCATTAAATATTGGTTTTAATTCAACATTAAAGGCTCTGAAAACATTTGAGTTTCCAGATGATCTTCTAGATCCTTTACCTCAAATATAAATCACCTTCCAAAAAAATATCCCTTCTAAATGCTAAAATTCCTGTAGTGAGGAAAAAAAAAAAAAAAAAAAAAGGAAAAAGAAAGATTTATGACAAGCAATTTTTTAAAAGTCAATTTTTAAAAAAAGAAGTTAAAAAATAGTCTGAACTACTCTGCTAAGAATACTTAAGTTAGGAATGAGAGAGCAGGGGATATACTTTTTGTTATATTCACCTTCACATGTTCAACTCTACTCTTCATCATGAAAAGCTAGACACTTTCATGACCTCATTTCAGACCTTAGTACCTCTTGTTCTATTGCTTTACAGCTAAGAACTGTGGAAAATGGAGACATGGATGAGAATTGCTCTGTGTCTAGAAGTAACAATCTGGCAGCACAAGAAAAAAGAAGCAGATGATAATTAGCAAGTAATGAAGAAAGAGATGGTAATCAGCAAGTTGTTTTTATCCCTTTGAGTCTTGATGTCATGCATGTATCTTGCATGTGATGCTGTATTGATTTTGCATTCTCAGCAAGCAAACTGCAATACAACACACTTTCATATCTACCTACAAATAATACTATGCTCCCTGTGACACCCTGGGCTTCAGAAATTGTGGAGAGGTAAGTTCTCCATCTTGTCAGTGATGGAACCAGCCAAAATGCCTTTGCTGTCTCAAGTGACAAGAGTATTTCCTTACTGGAAAACAAATTCATAGAAATCATTCCCTAAAATAAGTTGTCTGGCAAGGACTGAAGCAAACATTTTTATTTCTATGACCACCACTGATGTTTTTATATTATCTATTGTACCACGCTTAGGAAAATCCGACAGAAGATGAGCACAACTTTTATCCTTCAAACAAGTGCTGTCATTCAGTTCTGTTGTCCTTCCTGTTCATTGAAAATTACATTACTTGGCTTTAATTGCCTTTTTGATTCTTCTTTCTCTTTTCTTAAAGACCAGTTAAGCCATAAAAAGTCAGTCTTACAATTCATTCAGTTTCCAAGGTCCAGTAATTACCAGATATCTGGGCATGGTCCCCATATCTGTGCATGTACTATGTAAAATTACTCAGTGGTGCTGGAGAGAAGTCCATCTGGGCCTCAAGCTAGACACCAGTGCACCACTGTGCCTAGATAGACATATACAAATGTTTTCACATGCTGCAGTCCCCTGTTAAACCAGAGCAGCCTTGGGGCTGGAGCCAATTTGCCAACTCACACTGAGATCATGCAGATCAAACATACTCTTAGAAGTTCAGGCTGCTATGGACACAGTTGTTACCATAAGAGTTTCCTAATGAAATATTAACAGAGTTAATAGATTATTACAAGAGTTGATGAAACCCTTCACATTAAGCTATCAGTCTGCTTCTCAAATATACTTTTCCCAACAGAATTATTCTGAAGCAGAGTCTCTGACTGTTCCCATCTAAAAGTTCCCGTTAGACTTTTAATTTTTCAGTAATGCATTCAGTTTATTTTTATTTCTTACTGTTACTTAAAATATATTTTTCCTCTCTTTCACAACCTGATGCTGTGTTAGAGGATGAGGAAGTTCACAGAAAACGGGACAAAGCTAGTCAGATTAAAAAATATAAATAGTTATTTATCAGAATGTCTAGCAGTCAATACTGAATCTATAATAAGTATAGTATTCAAGTCACTGTAGATTGTTGCATCAGTACAGGTAATTTTAGCGTGTGAACATATGATCATTTAATTCAACTCTCAATGATGAAAACTTAAATTCTTCTCTTAATTTATCTGGGAATTGGAATTGGCTGATGAATAAAATTGTGGTTAAGTCTATCTTGATATGTCTCTTTCCCTGCCAATTATTTCCTGTATCCTTGCACACATTATTATGTGTATATACAGAGAAAGACTTTATTTTTTCAGTCTGTAAAATGGGAGAATGAATACCTTCTTATCTCATGTGCTACCGGTAAATTAGGGCTACTTCTGTATTTTAAATTTGATTTGAGACTCATGGATTCTAGTAAAGTAAATGAAATCACTGTGAGTAGCCCATGTCAATGAGGTCTTTAAACTGCTTTCATCAGATCTCTGATGATGACATTTGTAGTTACATATACACAAAACATGTCTCTCTATAAATAACAGGATGTACACAAAGTAGTTAAAAAATCCAGCATCATAAGCTAACTTCTCAGTGTTTTTACAATGTACTGTTGTACTTGTTTTTGTAAATCCAGCTTCTTTTTGTGAACTAACTCCAGTAAGTTATAGTATTTTTTATATACTGTTGAAAAACTACCATTTAGTTACTGTAAGTAACTGCTTGATGCTATATTCATCAAGAATACCTATTATCCAAGCTGCATTAGTTAATTTTACATAGATAGACTAAATATGCTGCTGCTTCCTTTCCTATTAGCTAAATATACAGGATGCATGAGTTACTGGTTATTTAAAGTAATGAGCAATGCAGGACAAGCTTCTGCAGTCTTGTTTCATTTTACACACAGGTAATAAAACACACAGTTTTCAAAAGTTACTAGCTAGTGTGGAGAGTCCACCTTCACTCTTGTTGAGACAGTACAAATAACTGTTCTTTTGATTTGCTGTGAATGAACATGTCTATGTTACATACCATTCAGGACTTGTCAACAGTAGGGAAAGAAATCTAAAAAATTCCTAAATTTTACTTGTTAGATTCTTTTTTATTTGGCAAATTTGTTCTGAAATCCTTTCATTTTAAGGTATTTTTAAAATAAAAACTTTTTTTCTTAAATTTTGGAGATCTAGAAAACAATATTACTTCAGCGGAATAAAACATCAAAATGCTTATTTAAAGAATGTCAATACATAACTTTTTGTCTTTTTTTTTTCCAATGGGAGATCATGATTTCTTTTTACTTAATGTATCTGTAGAAAACCCATATTTATTCATCATTGTCTAATTCTG
This sequence comes from Tyto alba, assembly GCF_018691265.1. Classification (NCBI taxonomy): domain Eukaryota; kingdom Metazoa; phylum Chordata; class Aves; order Strigiformes; family Tytonidae; genus Tyto; species Tyto alba. The sequence goes on from NW_024881321.1 coordinate 25,721,821, forward strand.
AACATACAACATGGCATGCAACAGGAGTGCAATACCAGATACCACCCAGAGTCCCTATTTCATTGTTTATTTAGCAAGACTTACAATATTCTCCCACCCTTCAAGACTTCGACATATAAATTACTTTTCCTTTCTTCTATAGAACATATACATGTAGATGACTACCCTGAAGATAATACAATGTATTCATTTACTCTAGAGCAGTCAAAGGTCCACATACATACACCAGCACTGGTTTGGAGCATTACAGTAGTAAATTAAAATCTTCATAAATCGGGAAAAGATAAGCATTATTCTTTAATATCCATGCAGCTTCTTTGAGAATGTCTCTGAAAAATCCCTTCTGTGTGTCCAGGTCATTGTCCATCCTTCAGTTCCATCAGCATTAAAAAATCAGTTGCCACCATGCTACACCTAACTTGAAGTTAAAAAGCCCAGTTTCTCATTTTCATATCCACTACTGTATTAAAATTTTATTCAATGCCTAAATATCTATCCAGAGGTGGTAAAAGGTTTTCTTCTGAGTCAGTGAGGTGTGACTTGTATGTAATATAGCTGAACTGAAACTCCCCATCTGAAACTCCTGGAGACAACGGCCAGCAATAATCAGATCCGGTGGTAACTGGTCTTCTGGTTGTGACTGACATGCCTCTCACCACATCCTGTAAAGTTTCCAGGTTATAAAATTACTTGGCTTTGAAGGTTCAGTTATTAAATTAAAGCAACAGTCTTCTTTTGTGTTAACTTAATTTAGTTGGAGACACTAACTAAGCTAGTTAGTTAACCACCTAACTAAGGCTAAGACTGTTGTTACCATCTTCAGGAGAAGAGTGTCAAACAGTTTATGTATACATAAATATATATAAGCATAGATATATAAAGTTCAAAAGCAATCTTAAGATCATTGTGGTACCAATGGAGAGGACATACTTAACAAGACCAATTAAGTGTACTTAGCTCTAATTTATTAAGGACACAATAGAGAACAACCAGTTATTGTTTTTTCAACTAGTTCTAATTATAAGAACTAGGGATGGGGACAGGGAGGAAAGAGATAAAGGTCTCCAAGGACAGAAAGGGGAGTATACCCCCTTTGGCATCTTATTGGCAAGTAAACATGTCAGAAACTAAGAATAACTATAGTAAAAAATCTGAAGCTCTAATTTGTTAATGAATAGGAACTTTTCAGCTGTGAAAAAACAATACCAAATTGGAAATGAGCTGATTTGTTCCATTACAGTCAGTAAACATAACAACTAAAGGTTTCCACAGAGCCATTAACTCATCAAATGCATAAACTATTCATTGAAATACACAGTAGTCCAGTCGGCAGTTGCAAACACTTCAGATCCACAATACTAGTAAACTACTATTGCTATGGAAACCTTAATTTGCATTATCCATTTATTTTTATTTTAGTTTTAGCCTACAATATCGTCTTTTATTGCACTTTCTCTCCACCACCCCCGAATTAAATTAAAAGGAAAACAAAGATATTACTAAAAGGTGGTTTATCACAGCAAGATATGCAAGAATTAAGTTTCCATACACTTTTCTTCGGCCTCAACCTACAAAATATTAGTTTTTGTCTTTATGGGTTCAAGTCTCCCTCTTAAAATGCATGCACTTCTCCCACTCAAAATCAGAAAGGTAAAATTTAGAAAAAGGAGATAAATGGGGGGCATTTCTTTAAATATAGAAGAATCACAGGCTCATGCACACAGAATAAATTAACAGCTGGATTACAAACAGGCTAAAAAAAACCCTGTAAAAGCTATTCCACCTAAGAGGTAGAAAAAGAAGCATAATGGGACTCCAGAACCAGTGAAGAGTTCTGAGTTTAGATTACCACAGATTTTCCCCATAATTTTGTTCAGGAATATTTTCAACGATTTTTCATATTTCAACAGGATTTCAGATAAATTACAGGTAATGCACAGTAGCTCCACCAATAGATGTCAGACCCAAATGTTCATACTAGATAGGTGTTTCCACTGTAAGATCCTCAAGGGAATAACCTTGCAGTGCAGGTGTATGGGTTGCAGAGTCAGAGACTGATGCTCCCAGGAAATGGGGTTTTTTGTGTAGTGCACAGGTTGCCTGCACATACACTGGAAGTTTTATGCTTCCAAGTGTGGATTTACCATTCATGAAGAGAATCACCTGTGCACTGCATACACGGTACCATAGATTGAACCTATGCCATCTGTAACTTCCAGATTTATTGCACGTAATTTTATAAAGCGTTCAGCACTATTTCCATCTGGGAATTCTCACAGGAAATATTCTAGGCTTAGCCTCTGCCAAGCATTCTGTTGCACACATGCAGACCAAAATCTATCAAATTATGCCAATTCAGGGACAAGCCCCAGCATCTTTTTGTGCTCCCTATTTCATTAATTAGGGCACATCCCTAATGCCCTCTAAAATCTAAGCATAATTTAAGATAGTAAATCCTAATCACATGACTCGCTATAGCACAGTATTTTGCCACTTACAGACAACTTGAGCCCAAAGCAAAGCAAGAAAAAAAAATAAATCAGAAGTTTCTGGTCCATGTTCCCAGCACTTTTGGTTTTGGCCTGATAAACAAAGCTTGCTTTGGTGTATCTGGCCTGGTCAGTGATATCTTTTGAGTCACAATGAACTGGTTTCATTGCTTTCATGTTAACTAATCCTTAATAAACGAAGAACAATTAAATCTACCACTATTATATAGTGCTTAAATAAAATCATGGAATCAAATCTGAAAGTCTTATATAAATCTTGCAGTCTTCTTACACTTGTAAGAAAAGGCTTATTTGTTCAGTTAACTCAGAGGTACCACAATTGTGAAACCCTCATTTTATTGTGACATTTCATTTTCCAGCCAAAACCAAGAAATCTACCACTTTTGAAAGAGAAATTAAAATATTTTCTAGATATTTGATATTTTTGCTTTCTTTACTCTCATTGAAATTCACAGCTCAGTAAGAATTCAGTTCCACCTAATGGCCTGCCACTACTTCTAATCATTTCACAAGTTTCCTTAACCTGGAATATCATAAACAGGAAATGCCTTGCCACTCTCTGCTAAATGTGTTATCGTATCTGGAGGCAATGATGTTAGCAGATAATCCATCAGAGCAGATGGCAGTTGGTGTTCAATGCAAACCACAGGTCAATGTGGTATACTGTTAGTAGCCATAATAAATCATTAAGAGGAACTACCTATGACACTTCCAGGATGTGTGTTAGCCCTACATGGAATTTTTATATCACCATCCATAAATATCTTCTTAATTACATGCAAAGAGACAAAATCATGTGCAATAATCTATAGCTCGTTGGGTTTTAATTAGAAATTATTGAAGGAACAGAAAAAAAAGCCTTCCTGGTTTTTGCTGTTTTAATCTTTCAGGCTGAAATGTTTGACTTAGGTAATTCATTTTAACTATTAAAATGAGTTCTTGACTTATGTGTGAAATGTACAGTCCATCTCTTAATTTCTGCATGAAGCCTAATGAAATGCAAATTGATAAGCGAATTGCCAGTAATTCATAAAAAAGTCTTATGTCTAAGTTCTTCCAAAGATGCCAGCTCATTTCTGTTGGAATTATAAGGGTCTTTTAAGACCAGGAAAAGGCATTCCTAGGTCTAATATTGTAAGACATGATGTTATTATAAAATAAAGCTTTGAGCAATAGCAAACACTCAGTAGGTTTCTAGATTCTAGACAGCTTCATCATGAACACAGTGCAAAACAGCCACTTTTTACCTAAATCAAAGGGCTTTTCAGATACATATCCTTGTGTTCTTTATTTAGCATTTGGTCTGTATGATCCCACGTGCATACTGCAATCCAGTCTGGGTGGACTAGCTTCACTCTGTGAGGGACATCTGAATCCGCCTGATTCAAGGGGGCCAACAACCTTGTAACCACTTCAATAGATTTTGGCATGAGCTAAATATTGACTAAATAATTTTTATAACCATTTTTAATAGATAGAGAAGTTTCGTCACTTTGGATTAGTTAAAAAACTTTTGGCATGCTACTTAAATAGTAGTTAACTATTACACACATTTGTACTTTAGTTATATTTTGAGATGCAGCCTCTGCTTACAGGGCAAGCAATCCACTCCCAACCATCCTGGTGGCCATCCTCTAGGTTTGTCCCAGACTGATGATATCTTTCTTGCCCTGGGTGGGGAACTGTATGCAGTAGTCTGTATATGGCCCGAAAAACAGAAGACAAAGGGGAATATTCAGTCTTTTGGCTACAGTCACTGTGGTACGCTGTTAGCCTTCACTGATGCCAGGGTATACTGCTCACATCTGTTTAGACACTGATCATTTCCAGAGCTGCATGATTTTCCCAGAGACCAAAGGAAGGAATGTTCTTCCATCACAGGGCCACACTCTAGTTCACCAGATATGGTCCTTTTTCCTCTTTTAGAAGACAGATGCAACAGTTACCTTCTCCATTCATCAGACACCTTCCCCAATCTCCACAAACTTTCAATTATCATTGAGTAAAAACATCGCAGATATTACAAAGCAACAAAACCCCCCTGAAAGCATGTCTGTCTGGCAGATGGGTGCCTCCATCTCCTGCAGGAGGGAATCTCTGACCTCTACTACCCACCACTTCCTTCTGGAGCTCACGCTCACAGAATACTTTGAAAATCCTAGTCAGCGTGTTAAAATTTCTTAGTAGGATTAAAAAAAAAAAAAAAAAAAAAAAAAAAAAAAAAAGGGCCTTGAGCTATGGCTTATATCTCTTGCTTTTGAAACGGAATTAAAAAAACTACACTGACCAGGAGAAAAGGAGTTGGATCAAAACTGAGCCCTTTGCAAATTCAACTCTGTGTGTGAAAGCCTATTCTACCACTTGAGTAAAATAGTTAGCAAGTACTTCACAGAAATTACTATTGTAATTTTAGTTGAAAAGTTTTAACTAATTCTCACTTCAGTGATTCCACAGTAAAAAAGGAAAAATCTTATTTCCCTGCTGTTTGCCAACGTCTATGTGCTGTGACTTAACTAATGTTTCTCCATGTGTTTCATTTTCAAGACATATTGAATCCACAATGACTAACTATTCAGACTTTTCTCCTATCAGGTTATTTTTACCTGATTTTACCTTTTACTAAAAAACCTGTCAGGCTCATAACTTCACTGTACCACAGATTTTCACTTTATATTCTCCACAATTGGTGTTGAATAGCTTGACTTCAATGGTCTGTAGAATCAGCTAGAATTCTCCTTTGGAGAACACTGTATCAATCAAATACAAATATTATCTGCACAGGTTGTCCGAGTAAGATGTATGAGACTATTCATATTATTAAAGGAACTTATCCACAGACCCTGATACAAAATGAAAAACGTACATTTGATTGCATGCATTGTACTCAGTCACATTCTACAAATGCATAATCTAATATAAATGGTGCCTATTAATTACTTGGGTTTATTTAATTTTTATCCCTCTTTTTTCCCTCAATTTTTTACAGCTATCCATGACTAGAAAATCTCTTAACAAAAGTAGTTCTGGTTTCCCCAGAATGAATATATATTCAGTCACACTATCTAAACCTTTCTAAACTTCTAGGGTTATTCTTTTTTTAAATTGTAAGGGTTTCACAATATAAATTTCCTCCACTGTGTGCATACATAGGGCCTCATAAATGACTGCCTCAAAAATAATCATTTTTTTCGTCTGCTCAAACAAATCTTTCTGAAAGTGAGTTCATCCCACAGATAATGACAGGACATATTTTGTCTTCAGTTTTTACATTTATTGCTCTTTCTCAAAAATAGGATGATACAAATATATTTAAATTGGAAGCAACGAAAATGTTCCTAAGAGAAAAAAATCTTCTTGGCTCCATAAAGAATCAATTGCTCTGGGAAACAAAATAAGAAAAAGAAGGAAAGAAAAAAAAAAAAAAAACAACACACACACAAAACAAAAACCCCCATGAACTTGAGAACATTGAAGTTATAACAGATATTACATTTCTTCTTGGTGACAGTGTCTCAAAAATATTAAAACCATATATAACCGAAGAAGCAGACAGACTGAGAAGTATTCTGAAAAAAGAAACTCTGATAGTTACAATTTAACTACTTTTTAGCCTTCTCAGGACACCCAGAGACATATCATCTTGAATACCTTGTAATCAATATATAGCAAGTACAATTATTTTTCCAAATTAAAATTGTTCCCATGACTCTTGCGATTTCCAGAGGTAGTCATAGTTCTAAGGTCATACTATAGTACATAACTACAGTTTATATGGTCTAGTTTCTTATTATTTTTCTTCATTTTATATTCTATTTAATGCTTGACCTTGGGATTGAGAATATATTTCTAAGATTTATTCCATTTCTATGGTTACAATCTCCTGCAAAATAAGATAAAGGTTCAGAAATGAAATGTATATCGGGTTGAATATTATCTAAAAGATTGTATGTCCCATTAAACAGTTTATCAGCTAAATAGGTAGATTTCACCAACTACTTGCAATTTTAAAACTTTCCCATTCATCTTCATAACTGTCACAGCTACTGCTAATTATTTGTTACATACATAAGTTTATCCAGATATTTACAGGGACTCCAAACTGATTGTGTATACACCGTAAACAGTATGCTTCTTAAACACTTTCCTGGAAATCTTTATTAATTTTTTTACATCTCATTATTTTATTATTCTCAACCCATACAGTTGGCCAAGATTTGCCTTTAGCTTAATTTTCTTCAGATCTGAAGTACAGATTTGAAAAGGATAATGATGTAGAAACTACAATTCTTCCAGAACCGTATGGAATAAGGCTGAGCTTTGCCTTCAGTGATTTTAGTCTTTTGTGACTCACAGAGACAAAAGACTCGCACAATGACTACAGCTAGTGACTGATCGAAGTCCCAAACACATTGTGTTCTCGAAAAGACATAAACATGTTCTGTGTTCCTACTTGCTCTAAGGATAATAAGTACAATAGGACTACTCATGTAGGTTAATGCAAGCATTTGCAGTTTCTTAGTGCTCTCTCTTTGCGTTAACCCTAATAGCCTATTCCCTTCTTTTACAGGACTACTTTTCTTGATCGTTATTGTAACATTCAGACTGAAAATATGGAGCTTTTGGTTTTGTTTTTATACCATTTAGTGAGCCTCTAAATTCTCTTGAACTATGTTGATGGGCTTTGGATCATATCTTTTGTTCCCAGTCCCAACTAAATTTGGTATCATACACAGTACATTGTTTCCCTAAAACATCCCTGTCCAATCAGTAAAAGCGAGATACAATTTCAGAAAAAAAAAAAAAAAGTGCATTTTTAACTGAAGGGGTTTTGTTCCTTAGTCCATAAGATGGGCTTAAACAAATAAATAGAAAGAAGAACTTGTGCTGAAGAGCCTTTTCAATTTGCTTCAGTTTAACTAAAGTGGCAGATGGCAGCTATCTCTGTTCTTCTCCCAGTCCTGCTCTCTGTATGGCTTCTCTCTGCTGTTCAAAGGAACTCCACACTCTATACAAATTATTTCAGAAAAAGGAATATTAAGGTGCTAGCTGAAAGAAGTGCTTTCATGAAAAGCAGGAAGCTGCTTTGAGGAGAAAAAACAAGCTCTTTGTTGATGGAACAGGACGGGGCAGGGGGCAGAGCAGTGCGGGATTGAGTGGCAACAGAATGCACCAGAATTTTAGTATCACCCTAAAGCACTCACTAGTATTTCTGACTAAGCCTGAACTACAATAATATTGAAAAAGAAATTGATGCAAACATATCTGAGTCTTTTACTACACTAAGAACAATTGCTCATGTCAAAAGATGTTTCGATGAAAAGAAAATTCAGCTTGCTCATTTCTCAGGACCCATTGTATATTAATTTTTTGTGAATGTTCATTTGATAAAAAAAAAAAAAAATATCCGTTCCATGTGCTTCTTTAGTGCTCTTTAATTAGCATCATAAATCCAAATTCATGGTATTTCTTTCAAAGCAAGTGTAAAATTCTCATATGAATATGTAGTGGCTTGAAATACTCAGAATTTCTTTAAGTAAAAATAGACATTTCTGTAACTATAATTTATTTCAAATATTAATTTTGTACATAGATAGTTACATATATTTTCAATAGGTAGTTTCTACATCATTATTTCTACCTATTTTTCTCCCTTACAAATTCATTAAATACTGTATTTCCTACCGTTGCTTGACTTACTAACAGTTTGCTTCTGGCATATCTAAGGTTTTGAACAGCATCCAGATTCCACTGTGCTGGGTGCTGTACATATGCAATAGTAAGACATCCTGAACTACCATGCTTATGCCAAATATAGGAAAAAACTAAGACAATCATGGGAAAATATTGTTTTTAAGTTAAAAAATAATGTGGTTAAATATGTATTATTGAAAATCAACTTGAGAAGGATTATGATCTTGAATCATTTTGAATTTTTCTAATTTTGAAACAATAATGTTTTAAAGGTGATTTTTTTTTCTTCCACATTCACTTTCACTTTTCCATTAAAAAGCTACAAGTTTAATAAAAAATAAAGAAAAAAAAAACAAACCAAACCAAAACACTTACTTATTCTTTCCCTTTTCTTCACTGAAAAAGTATAACACTCAAAGAAAACTGAAAGACGGGATAAGGATGAGAAGTGAAAGGTAAAAGTGGGTTTTGAAAGGAATGTTTTTAATCAGTTTTCCAGAAGATAGAAAAAGAAGGTAAAAGCCTGGAAATAACATTTAAAATCTTCAGTTTTTCTCTGGTTACTTTTTCCACACAAATATAGCTTCTTCGCTGAGATAAAGAAAAATAACCATGAGGCACAAAGAATCAATAGAAAGACAAAGAAGTCTTGAAATTCTAAAAGGAAGTTATGATTTTAAAATAAGCATATAAGTTTCAAAAAGATTTTTTATTTTATCATTTAAAGCAAAAAACAAGATCAAAGTGCTGACTGGAATATTTTTATGTGATTTAACTTTCTTATTAATTTTATACAGCTACACTCATCCAATACCATTTATCTTTGCAGCTGATCAGGATGTACATACTGGACAGAACAAACAGAACTGCTTTATCACTCAATTAGAAGAGTCAGAGAAAAAAAATCAAAATAACAAACAAACAAACAAAACAAAACAAAACGAACAAACAAACAAGACACATTTATGTAGAAGAATTTCTGACGGAGAATGGCCATGACATTTTGTTGCAAGGTTTGGACAATCCAGGCCTGAGATCAGACTGCTAACAACACCTGTGTTACGAGGATGACCTTGAAGGGCTGTGTTGTGAGGAACTGTATCTGTTAATGAGGAATTTTCTCAGCTATGTATCTGGCTAAGCTAAGCACAAGTATGCAGCAAACCGCAAGATGCTTGCCTATCACAGTTTCCCTTTGGGTGCGTGATAAGTTGCTTATGACCAATAATCAAGGGGTATGGGGCGCGTGAACAGCGGGTGCTTGCTGTGCAAAGGATATAACCAAGCGATTCGGGCAATAGAGGGGGACGACATGTAGCCGCATCGGGGTGATTGTCGTTACTCGGGCCACACTCTGTATTGGGAACCTCTTCATTTGGCGCCCGAACAGGGACCCTGTAGAAGACTAGGACTGTGATGAGGTGTCTGAAGTCTGGTGTTTAAATACGGGAATCCTCCGCAGCATTGGATGACGGATCCAATTTGGGAGCCGGAGAGTTGGGGGCAAGAGAGTTGCTGCAGTAGGAAAAGACGCGAGCAACCAGAGTCAGCTGGCCGACTGACCCTGGCCGGAGGTAAGGCCGCGATGGCAACGGACGCGGCAATAAGACTGCTCCTTAGCATGCTCTCTAAGAGAGGGGAGAGGCTAAAGGAAGGAGATGTCCACGATCTGGTTAAGTGGGCTAGAAAACGGGTCAGAATGAGTGACCCCTTGCTAATATTTAGCCAACAGGAGTGGCGCGAAGTAGGTGATTTATTGTGGGACGAGACTATCACTGGAGGCAATAAAGGCAGTGAAGCACGAGAGCAAGGGGTGGTCTGGCGAACGATCGTAAAAGCTCTGGGGGAGATGAAAGCAGAAAAGAAAGTAGCTGCCGCTGCTGCTATTGAGGCTATCGGCGCTGTACCATCTCCACCGGTCCCTGCCGAAACCAACCGTCCGTCACGGTTAGCCACCTTCTTCGGGTGTAATCAGCAGCTCCACTCTATTAAGGGCACGTCACCAAGTATTCCTGTTCGCTCCACCGCGCAAGAAGCGGCACAGAAATCAGGCGGCGCGGGAGAACGAGGGGCAGCGCCCGCGGAACGCGGTACAGCGTCTGGCAAGAACCCGGAAGTAGCGCCCCTCCCAGCCGAGGAGGCGGGCCCACCTGACCCCTCCCGCCAGGGGGGAGCGGCGTGCCGCCCCAAACTCCGCCCGCCTCCCCCCCCCCGCGGATGGTTCCGCCCCTGACGGCGCGTCAGCGTCTGGCTCAGGGAGAAGGACGGGGGAGATGTCCGAATTAAGGCAAGAGGGTCACACGTCGGAACAGGACAGCGAAGCTTACAGAAGCAGAAGAGTGCCGAAGTAACTGATGCAGTGCAGAGACTGCCTAAGGTTTTATTTACGCTGAACTATTTGTGTCTCATGGAAGGCAGAGAGGAGCCTCCTGTTGTGATTCATCATACCGTGATAAAGACCGGTCATCCCCAATCACTCCCTGGTCTTATCGTACATTATAAAAATCCCAAGACAGGGCTGTGGGAGGGACCGGCCCCGGTGCTGTTTAATGCTGGTGGTTATATGTGTGTCTCTACAGGTGAAGGACCTCTGTGGATACCGAGCAGATTCACCCGACTGGCACATCACACTGGTTTGACCGGCGCTGGGGAGATAACCACATCGCATTGAACAGCTCATCAAATAGGACAGGATGTGGGGTTGGGGAGTTGGAATAGCACTATCTTGGGTTTTATCTTGGGGCAGGGGTTGGATGGTCGCACAGCCCAAACAGAATGTTTGGGTCACACTGGCAAATTTAACACAGGAGAACACTTTGTGCCTTGCTACATCAAGCCCCAGCAGTCCATTCTCTACGTGTCTGGCAGGGGTACCCGTGGATGCATGGCCAGTACCCCGGATGACGGGCACTATCCAGACAGCCCTGCGGGTGCTCTGTGGATCTCCGAAAAACTGCACCGACAATTGGGATTTTGTCTATGTGCATCTCCCACAGGTCACCCAAGAACCCCAAGAATTAGATTTATTAGGATCCGTTATGATGGATGCTTGTATATTTTTTAATTACTCCTATGTTAGCTGTACTCCTCGCTGAGGCCAAAATGTTAATGCAACTAGTGTTATCTATCGCAATGCCACAGCTTGGTGTGCTTATACCGCTCCCAATGCTTCATGATCTTCTAACATTCCCCTAGCGCTACCCCCCGGTATATTTCTAATATGTGGGGATCGTGCCTGGGGAGGCATCCCATCAGAATTGAATGGAGGCCCGTGCAGTCTCGGACGTCTCACACTTTTGACACCAAATATGTCCATGATTCTGAACATGACTCGGGGTCATAGGAGAAATAAGAGATATGTTCATCAATTCGATCAGTCCTGTAGGGACAATGTCCAATTTTGGAACACGGGTGAGATGTTCGCCGCTTCCATTCTAGAACCTGCAGTTGGCATTGCGCAGGGCTTAATTACCCTTAACAAACTGGGATGCTGGCTTAGTAAACAAAGTAATGCTACTTCCTTAGCTTTAAGCGGCCTCTTGACTGATGTCAACAGCGTTAGGCATGCTACTTTGCAAAACAGAGCCGCTATTGATTTCTTGCTTTTAGCACAAGGACATGGCTGTGAGAATTTCGAAGGAATGTGTTGCATGAATTTATCAGATCACTCTGAATCTGTCCATCGTAGTATTCAACTACTCAAGGAAGGCGCTAAAAAACTAACGGTGGATGGGGATGATTGGTTCAAGAGATTGTTTGGTGGCTGGGGAATCAGTGGATGGTTAGCTAGCTTATTAAAAGAAGGCCTTCGCTTGCTTATTTACTGTCTTCTTATATTTTTAGCTGTCTGTCTTTTTATTTCATGTATACGAAAAGGGCTGACAAAGGTCATGAATCAAGTCTGGATTGTCCAAAAAGAAAAAGGGGGATATGTAGAAGAATTTCTGACGGAGAATGGCCACAATATTTTGTTGCAGGGTTTGGACAATCCAGGCCTGAGATCAGACTGCTAACAACAGCTGTGTTATGAGGATGACCTTGAAGGGCTGTGTTGTGAGGAACTGTATCTGTTAATGAGGAATTTTCTCAGCTATGCATCTGGCTAAGCTAAGCACAAGTATGCAGCAAACAGCAAGATGCTTGCCTATCACAGTTTCCCTTTAGGTGTGTGATAAGTTTCCTATGACCAATAATCAAGGGGTATGGGGCACGTGAACAGCAGGTGCTTGCTGTGCAAAGGATATAACCAAGTGATTCGGGCAATAGAGGGGGACGACATGTAGCCGCATCGGGGTGATTGTCGTTACTCAGCCGACTCTCTGAGGGGACCCTGTTGCGCATTTATATCTCCCTTTATATGTTTTTCTCCATATGAAATTGCCTAATATGTAATTGTCAGGAATCACCTGATGAGTGGGATCAGATAAACAAATTCTGAAATATCAAAGCATATTTTTTTTTTAAGAAGAAGCTGTTTATGGAAAACAGGCATGTGTTACCAGTATATGAGTGGACAGCTTTCTCCATAATGAAAATTCATCCTTTTTTTTTAACCTGAGCAGTTATCCAAACCTAAGGTTTTATAAGTTGTTTGAGATTTCTATTGGGTAAACCTAATATTTTTGTGACATAATATTATTTATTTCTAAATAACTAATTTTTTCTCTAAATATCAATAAATTAAAACAGCCACTGCTGCTTAGAATCCCAAATCTCATTGATGTTAGCACTCTAGTCTGTCGTAGCTAAGCAGTGGGTCACAAGGTAAGGACTTATGTGTCTGTCTCAGGGTCTTCTTTTATGTCTTCCATGGGTAGGTAATTTTTCTAGTTTGTCATACATATAGCTCCAGAAAGTATTGGCACAGTGCCCCATTTGAATTTCTATTTTAAGGAAAACCCTTCTGACAACAGAATTTACTTCTACCTCTGGCAGCTGATCTGTTTTGAATGCTGGCTCCTATATTTTCAGTTACCTATTCCATGAACCAATGTATTTACCTCCCACATTTATCCTGAATATATAGCAAAAAGTTATGTTCATAAGCTTCAGAAACATTTATATTGACCAAGGGGACAAACATCCAGTTGCCCATATTTCAGGGTATGGTTTTGCAGCATGGCCTGAACTGAACAGCTTTATCAAAGGAGAAACTTCAGCTTTGCACTTCCATCTGTACTACCCCACACTCCTACCAGCTTACTTTGCAACAAGTGCTGGTGTTAATTTCATCACAAGCTAAACTGATTCACTTAATTAAAATGGCAAAAAAAAAAAACCCTAACTACGCAGAAAATGAAAAATAATGGGAACTGCAGGGCAGGGGGTGGCCAGGTTAAAGAATTTAATCTTCTGTAATCATACAAAATGCTAAAGCAGGCACAAGGCAGGAGTAAATAATACAGCTGATAGCAGTGACAAGTAGGAGAAGGAACCAAACAAAAGATGAACCAAACTGTCAAAAAGGGAATTTTTTTTTTTTTCATTTCTGTTTTATTTTTCTGCTACTGCTAGCCAGTAATTTGGCACAATTGTAAAGAGAAATCAATACAAATTAAACTGAGCAGGTGTTGTCAACTCATATTTAGCTTTGAAGTCTGTTGCTTCTACACCAGACTTAAGAAGGGCTTGTATCTTCTTTTTCCAACTATACAGGTTATTCTAAGAAAATGTATTACCTCTACCTACAAGCCATGTCTTCTCTCAGTGCAAGTGACTGCTTGGCTTGGTGTCCGTGACAGGGCGCCTAACACTGCCTGTAATATACCAATGTACGAACAAGACATTATTAATTTTTGTTGGTGCTGTCATAGTTTCAGATGAAGGCATTAAGTAAAACAGTGGTAGATATGTTCTCCTTATCAGAGACAAAGCCTAGGAGTCAGATTTTTTAGGATTAGGACTGTGCCAGTCTGCAGAGGCTAACCAGGTTCTGCTTAGGACTTTCATGAAATAATGCATGTTACATTACCAGTGTGTTAGAGAACTCCAGGCTGATTGCAGATTGTTGAAACTTCTGTAAGCAAGCTTCAATCCTATCTGCAGTGTAGGAGAGGACATCTGGGGGTTTCTAAAAGAAAATGTGTAAAAATGTTGACGATGCAACTGAGGTATGGCTTACATTACAAATGGGGAGCTAGCTGGGAAACTACAATTTTAAAAAGTGTCAAGAAATTGCAGAAGTCATGGTTAGCTGACAAGACCTGCCATCTGAGCTCACCACAGGGAAAATGTTGATAATTTTCTATGGGAGTGTATGAGAAAAACTGTGTCTTGGTGTCAGGCAAAAGAAACTGATGGCTCTGCTCTCATTGACAGGGACATAAGCCTCACTGTAGAGAAACAGTGACAGTTCTCAAGTCACTCTTAAAATGAACTATTTTAACCAACTATTCAACTTACCTATGTTGCCAAATTCATTTGATACATATTCTGTTCAGGAAAGTCCATGGAGAAGAGTGTGCCGGTGATGAATCCCATTTCTCTCCCCCCTATGGCGTAGGGCCAAAAAAGTTCCAAGGTCCTGACTATAGGAATGCCAAAGGTCATTCTCAGAAATGTCTGTTTGAGAAATGTTTCATAAACGAATTTTGAAAGCATCGCAGAGACAAACTCAGGAGAACAGAGGAAACCTCAAGGCTGTTGATCTGGGAGAACAGACAAAGAAAGTCTTCTAGGACCCAGAGGGAGTGAAAGAAACAAAACGTTGCCAGATTCTGCATGGTTTTTTTTCATATATGTAAAAAAATTCTTTGCTCCATTTGATTTGGTCAATTCTATTCATGTTATTTCAAAACTGCAAAACTCATCACTATAGTCTCAGAATTGCATTATTTGCTCTTAGTTGAGCAAAAGATATATGCTGGGGTCAATGTTAACAGAAACTGAACTCCTCAAGCTTACAAGATAGGATTTTAGGTGACAGTTACATAGTCTTTCTGATTGCCAAAGCAGTGTTGTTTATTGTTATACCTCTACGACGTATTTGCCAAACCTACTTTTAAAAATACCAAGTATTTGAGTTTTCACTGCTTCCCTTGAGAGACTATTCCACAGTCTAATACATTTAACTGTCAAGAAGTAAAAGACTAATTCTGAGTATTTTCACTTTCAGGCTGAATCTTTTGTACAGTTCTGCCTACATTCATTCTCAAGCCTACACTACACACATTTTATCCTGAAAACTTATTTCAGAATTTTGTTGTACTAACATTGCCAGTCTTAAATAATACATGAGTAACCCGCATCAGGGACCAACTGGAAGTACTAAAGCTGGAACTGCTGGCTGTTTCTAAATATTGTATAATCTTGAGAGAACTAGAGGAAACACATTTTCTTTCAAAGGCCTCTGCAGAGGGAGACCTCTTAGTATGTGTCAGATTACATCTCTGACATCCCTCTGGGTGAGCCTCAACGCTGTTTAACTTCCTTCCAGAGCAGTATGTAGTTTGAAGTAAATCTTTACTTTTTTTTTTATCAAACTGTATGCAGTTTTTTTCATAAATTTCACTACAGTGTTTTTTTCAGTGTATTATATTTAATATATGTTGAGAGTTTTTGGAAATGAAGTCCAGTCAACTTGAATGAATTGATATTTTATATTTAATTTCTCTCAATCTAAAAATATTTCCAAAATTTTATACATATAGTCAACATGATCTGCTATAAGTCATCCTTTCAGTCATCCTTTAGATAGATGGGATACACAGAACAACTTTTCTTTTTTGTATCTGATCTATTTTAAATAACTTGGTTCACTCACTCTGTGCTTAGATGTTTTGCCTGTTACAACCTGGCGTCACCATTACTGCCTGCTCATAATCTGGTATTATGTCTTAAAACTTCACTGGTATAATGCAATTTATTTTTTTTTAGTACACATATTTAAAAAGTAAACAAATTATTCTGTCATATGATCCTTTCAACGAGTCTGAATAATATCACCAGAAAGTAAAGGGATTGATTTGTACCATCCAATTTCTGTTTTGCCTTAACTGTTCATGGTTATTACAATCTGAAAAGATAATAAAAATAGAAGGCCACCTGAAACGTAGTACTGACAAAGCACTGTGTCACTGCCATCTCTTTGGAGCCTTAATGGCATGAGAAGGTTCAAATTTCTGATTTGATAGAATCTAATATATATCACTGAATACACCCCAGTTAATCAGACCCCAAATTTTGGTTCATCCAATTTTAGAAATAAGAGTCTGCCATGTAGTTCAGTTTTGGATTATCCAGAAGGTGCCAATACAACCTCAGAGGATGCAAGGAGGTGTATCAGCCCATTAACAGCTGACTCTGGTCAGTGTCAGTTCAATAAACACAGTAATTGAAGTTTTTGGTCCCTTTCTCAAAAGGTTCACCATTAAACCGCTCCTTGCTTAAAAACAATTACATCTTTTCTGTGGATAGTGAGATATCTGTTCTCATACTTTAATTCAGCAACTTAAAGTTATTAAATGTGTTCTGAAATACTTGAAGTATTATTACATTAATCCTTTCAAGGATTTCTATCTTATTCTAAATGCAGAGAACATTGTCTTATTACTCTTTATTGCCTAAGCTGAACTTGTACCTTCCCAAATCTGTGGCTCAGGACCTATGTCTCAGTATTAAGTTTAATTGGAGGAAACCTAAAATATTTCTATAAAATAATCTGTGCAAATACCCTGTGAACAATGGTAATCTAAACTCTTGCCAGTAACTGATATTAAGGTTAACCACCTACTCAGGAATTGCATTAAGCCTGAGGTTGATAGATATAACCAAAACCAATTCGAGTAAAGTAATTTAACAGGCAGCAGATGATATGCACAGATGGGATTTCCCAATTGTATCACTTTGAGGATAGAGCTAGTGTTATGAAAAAAATAAATCGTAGCATTTCATAGACGCTTTCCATAGGAACTCCCCTAAAGAACACTGGAACTGACAAGATTTTTGTTTCAATACATTTAATCAATGTTTTTTGACCTGGAGGAGGAAGAAAGGTAGAGAATGTTTCCAAACAAATCAGCATTTAATCCAACTTAATTTATACCTTTACTTTTGGACAGTAATATATCCAAACTACAGATAAGCAGGGAAAACATATTGATTTAGTTACCTTCTTTGATTACTTTTTTCAATCAACTTGTTCATCCTTGCCTTACACACCAATGAGCAACTGTTCCACTAAAACTCCTAGCAGATCATCTGTAAGTAAAAGTAACATCTAGAATAACATAGTTTAGACGTAACAATAGAAAAATGGTGTTCAAAATACAAACGCCTATTTTAATCTAGACGTATAAGTACATATACAGAAAAGTATACAATTCTCTTTGACTTGCAGTGTTCTTGTTATGTAAGGGTGTGAATGTAACTATGATCTAGGAATCTGTATCATCAAAACCAAAACATAAAGAACATAAATATTTATGGTCCTTATTTAAATAAATAGAATTGCTTATATGAGGTAGCACCAAAAGATTAGGGACCCATTATACATAGTATTCAATAAATACAGAAGAAAACACACAGCATATCCCAATTCCCCAGAAGCAATGATAAGAGTTCTCCTCATAACTTCCAATTTTGAGTATTTACAGTTTTGTCAGCAAGTGTTCATTTGTTTTTAAAATCACACATATAAGACAAGGGTATTGAATATAACATTACAATATAACCTAACAGAAAAACACACACATCCTTCCTTGCCTTGCTAGCTGAAACCTACATGTTCCCAAAAATTTACAATCTAGGGCTTGTTCACACTGTAGATTGTGTCTAACTCCAGGTTTCACATAAGATGTTCCAGACAAAGTGGCTGGAACTTACTCCAAGCCATAGTTGCGATTTACTTTTAAAATAGATTAATGTTTGGTCAGCAACATTTTTAAAAATCGTTAATACACTGCAATTTACAATTATAATATTGAAAGAACCTACCAAACCATGGGAAAACTAGCTTACCATTACCATCAGCTATCAATGGGTAGAAGTATATTATTCATAATTTCTTGGGCAACTGCTGTTTTGTTGGTATTTCAGATAAGGTTACATTACTGTACCTGATTTGACCTTAAAATTCTGCAACAGTGTTGTATTTTCCTTTTACCTGAAGCAGGCTCAAATGGAGAGACTGCTTTACATTATGTTATGCAATTGCTCTTTAAGCATCTTAAAACCTTTACTATACCACCCAATGAAGTTACTTACTATACCACCCTGCAGAGTTTGCTTTTACACATCTTCCCCTACTCTGTATAGCAGGACAAGCCCTTGAATTTTTCAGTGGCAGAATATATTGAGCCTGATTTGTAACTGAATTTCCCATTTTTATGACAAATGGGGCTTCATTGAAATCAATGAGATCCTATTGCAACTCAGAATTGTTCTTTGTGGGCACAGTGTCATTTGGAACAGGGAGGCTTAGGCAGTATATGACCTGTTTCTAGCTATGCTCACCTATGAGGGGAAACAATATGGGTAAATAGAGACCCCCCAGTGTATGTAACTGTGAACTTGAACTGAAAACGGTGTGTGTTATGTTTTACACACATGATTGTAAACTGCACCTGCTCAGGAACAAATGCAATTCTGTTTAGTATAATGCCATGAGAATGGCAGGCTTTGGGAAAAACAGGTGGGTTAGACCCAGCCCAGATAAATCCACCCACATATTTGAGTCACTGTCCTAACAGTTACAGCTAACTCTTTAGAACTCAGATTAAATCTCTCCCATCCTGATTCTCTTGCATGGAGCCAGAGGCTTCTTTTTTTAAAAAGCCATAATACACGGATTACCATTCAGTTTAATGACCAAAACAGAAATCTATCAAGTTAAATGTTGGTGTGTGGAATGTGTAATTGGAAGGTAATGTCTATAAACACTTCATTTGATCACAGTGAAACTTATTATGTTTCAGGTATAAAATGGAGGGGAAATATAAAAATAGTTAAGTACGAAAGAAAAAAGGGATGAAAGTAATAATTGAACAAAACAGAAAGACAGTTAATTAGCAAATGCTATCACTATACTGTCTTCATAAGAAGAAGAGAAGACATGTTCAATTTAGTGAGGGGTTCATTTTGCTGAACAAATGATGTTAGGGATATTCAGTAACCTTTTTGCGCAGTGGTGTTGAAACTAGCACTAGTAATACACAGTACTGCACTGTGCCATTGCAGCTGGGTATGAACCCAAGTGCTGGCTTTTTGAAAACCTAACAAAGCTTCTTTTGGACTCTTTACATTTCAATTTAACTGAAGTACTGACACATTCCAGTTTATCTGCCATCCTTTCTGCCAATGTGGGAGCTTTAACAATAATGGTTATTGCATCTTCCCCGGATAGTCTCTTAGAAAACAATAACATTTGCACTAATTTTGGTCTTTAATAACTACTGTATCAACCAAACATGTTAGAATCAAGAACTGCTTAAAAAAAAAAAAAAAAACAAACAAACAAAAAAAACCACAGTGAAATTCTGTGTGTACTGCATATATAAAGAAACAATGATGCTAGAAAATTGCCCATCTTCCTTAGCTATATCATAAAGAATTTTATATACACTACTGAAAAATTGTTCCTCTGATCATTTTTCCCAAGGTAGCAAGATCTTTTTTAAACAAGCTGTGGAAAAGATACACATTAAGGACAGGACTGCAACACCCTTACTCACTCGGAATAGTAATGTTCATCATAACTGGTTCCACTGTAGTCAAAGGGATTGCTTACAGAAAGAATGCAGATTTTATCTGAGGAAGAACAATCTAGATCTAGGAAATTAATAAGATTATGTGACTGAAAAAAAAAAAAAATACACAGATAAATACCATGGTGACATTTACTATTTTCTACAAATTGAATCATGAAAAGGCAATCAAAAAAAATTGTGATCAAAACAGCTATTTAGATAAAAACATATATGCCATATACTCATCAAAGAAAATGCAAACACTTTATTTTGTTTTGTTGCATCTCAAAAGGAGCACCGAAGTATAACTGCCAGGGTGGGGAGACACACAACCCAAAACACAGATGCATGCTCTTAATCTTTTAGTCACAGCAGCTTCTACATGACATCTCTTACAAGCCAACTTGTCCTAATTTTTAAAATGATGATGTCTAAGGCATTGCTTAAACGTGACTCCCTCTTGGTCCACTCTGTGTTTAGTGCATTCCTGTAAAATGCAATAACCAGAAAGCTGATGCTGAGTACCACAAACTCATTGCTTGCACAGCAGAGAGCTGTAATTCCTGACTGTAGATGTAAATGCACATTTCCCTGAAGTAGCTACATGGTTGGTAGTGAACAGAGGCAGTTTAACTATACCTGGCCCAGTAGATGCTTCTTACTTCCTCACTCTGAAGGAATTGAGATAATCCTAGAAAGAGATCAAAAATCATTTTTTTTTCTTTTTATAATTTATATAATTGTTTTCACCTTTTAAAATGATCTAAAGTTTTCTAACACTTTGTGATTTGTTAGCACCTTCCTGTAACACTCTGGCATTGAGAAACACAGCCCTTGATGATCTATGCTACAAACAGAAATAAATTCTAGCTACTCACACAACTAGATTGACTTTTGGAACCATTTGTTCATAACAATCGCATAACAAGGAAATTTTCATCGAGTTCCCTCTGATTTCCTAATAACAGACTGAGAAGCTCCCCCTTGCAGCAAGCCCAAATGATATGCATATCAATGCCCAAACATCTATCGACAGGGACAGATTATTTTTTAGAGAGTAATCTCTGTTTTATTAGCTAATCTCGGTTCCTGTAGCTTTGATCTCAAGTCATGCTGATTATCATTCAGATGGTTCTTACAGACCCATAGGGATAAGCTCAGGATCCAATCAGCTCTTGTAATGTCACATTATATACTCAGATCAGTAGTGTTTATAGTCCTTTCCAATGTTTGTGCAACTACTGTCAGGGCTACCTCTGCTCTTAAATGTTCCCATTAAGTCTCTATAATAGATCAATGACAATCCTTGAAAAAAAGATGAACTTTTCCAACTGTAGAGAATAGATTGTTTCAAAGTCGAAATTTCTTTGACCCCTTCAGTACTTCACATGGAGGAGCTGATGGGTTTCTTTGCTCAAACTCATGGATTGGTAGTGGCACACAGGGTGCTCTTGTTGACTCTATACTGGAAATCCAGTGGAAAGAAATGCAGCACTAACCCTAACCCTAACCCTAACCCTAACCCTAACCCTAAACCTAACTGCTTTGGTTTCAGCTAATTGAGTAACAATAAAACATTCTTCACTGAAAGGTACAACAGCGGTATGAGTAAAAGTTCAGAGTACATCAGGTCCCCAGCACATCTCACACTGTAGCCAAAGGATGAGAGTGGCATCTCAACTGAATAGTATGGGCTACGAGAACAGTGGGTACCGTGGGCATCACAGAGAGCACAAGTGTTTTCCAGTGACTGTGGCAGGGACTGGACAATCTTCAGCGTGCAGTAAGATACTCAGACATCCCACTGAACCTCGAAGATCCTAGAGGAGACAGTAATATGGTTTATCTTATCTGCTCAAATTTCCTTTCAAATATGAATTTTCAGGCAGACCATACTCTCTTTGCTCTTTCCACTTATGACCAATTGGTTTTCTTTCAACAATATTAACTAACTCATTAATAAATCAGGATCTAAAACCTTCAGTTTCTGCACTTGTCCAATATTTTATAAGATTTCCAAGATGTTGCTACATATTCCTATTATTATCATCCAACTATGAGAATTTAAATAAACAAATAATGATAGAAGGAAATTTCTTGGGCAGCCTCTGCTCCTCCAGTTTTTGCTACTGTAAGATTTCTTAAAAACTAATAATGTTCAGCTCCGGCTGACTCTGTATTTTTAACAGCCCTTTTTGTGGATGTGTTTTCACCACTTACCGACTCTCAACTATTATAGTTCCATTACTGTTACACTTGTTCCACAAATTGAATTCAATATGATTTGTCTACTCACTCAAAAAGCCAAAATAATTTTCCGTCCCAGGACTGTACTTCTAAGGTTTGTAGCTTAGCAAATTTCACAACTCAGAATGACCTAATCTTATTTTCAATCAATTTCAAGTACAATTCTAGTTCTACCTAAATATTTAAAATTGATTCACTGCAAATTGAATCTGCTCCAGTCAGGTCTCAGTTTACCAAAAACAGATAACAGTTGCAAAAAACCCAATCCTATGCAAATTCTTTGGGTGGTCCAAATGTAAAACCAAGTAGTCTTTTTCCATGAAGATGTATGACTGACTGATTTTTTAATTCTGTCAGTCTTTCCTGTAGCTCATCTTTGGAAGCAATTTGACCAAAGTTTTCTTTGGAGAAAGCCTTTTCTAAATGGCACTTAGGTTGCTGGCCACCTATTCTATCTGATTGTTTTACTCTGGAAGCTTTTCAGTCATGTTTCCCTGGCGAGCTATAGAAAACGCTTACAGTAGGTCAGAATTTTGAAGAAATCTTTTTCCTGAAGAAAATATTTCTCCAATCTCACTGGAACACCGAGTTGAACAAAATACCTCATGAAAATGCAGAACCTATTGAATGGGACAGACAAGATAAAGTGTAGAAAAGAGTTTTGCCTACAACATTGTTCCAGTCTTGCTCTTAATTTAGTAATTTTCAGTGGTTTTCATTGGTTGCAAAAAAAATGTACACAATTCATCTGAGGTCTTCATCCCTAGGAAAAGCTTCTTGACCACTGTCTTGAGTTTAGCAGCTCATCTGTTCCCTCCTCAAGGATCACTCTACATGCTTCCCACCCAAACCTACCCTGCTCTGTTGAGTGGCTCTTTGGGATGGTGCTCCCCTGCACACTACCCTGGGATTTGCCTTGACCCATTCTGCTCCAGCCCAGACAAGGCACACAGACAGACTAACCTTTCTGTCAAATGTCTTTGACAAGGCATGAAATATATATCTAGTAAACAAATAAAACAGATGCCATTCATCATACTGTTCCCGAAAAGACTTTATTGTGTCTCTTCTTGCTTTTTTTTTTTTTTTTTTTTGGGGGGGGGGGGGGGGGCGGGGGGGCAGGGGTAGAAGAGTGATTGGCAGATTGTCTTTAATTCCATTTGTTCTCCATTTGGGTACTTTTTTAGCTTCTTTCGACCATTCTAGATTTCCCCAGGCATTTTCCCTGAATCACTTATCCATTTTGGTTCAGCAGAACTTCCTTCTACGTCTATTTTTTTGAAATAAGTCCAATCAGTGACACTTTTGTTATTCCTTCTGTGAGCTAAACAGGTAGAAAAAAATCACAAAACATAAACTGTTTCCATTCAGAAATGAAAATGATGGTAGAAACAGTCACTTTTTTTGTGTAATCTTATTTTTTTCTTATAAAGGATATACAGACTTCCTCCTTAGAGTTGGAAAGTTGGAACTATTAGCATTCAACATAAACACTCTCTTTAGCTTTTCCTCAGTGGCAGACACATTATCAGGGGGTTTATGTCATGCTTTGTTACTTCCTTCTTTTATGTTTTTGGGGATTTTCTCTCTCTAAGGGCACAATTCAGCGACAGCCATGAGCCAGTTGCTGCTACAGGAGGTGGCTGTGGACACCCAGGCTTCTCCCTGGCTTCTGCCTGCATACCCAACTGTGCAGCTCACATCCCTTTTTTGCCACATCCCTGGGTCTTCCTGGAAGTCCCTCCTGGCTGATTTCAGCCTCTAAAAGAGCTGAAAACTACTCCCTTGTTTATCACGTTAAATTTCGGTTAATTTATCAACCAATCTCTTCAGTATGTCTTATAAGTGCTAGAATGGATGCAGGGTGGGACCACAGGGATGGGGACAGGAGTACTAGAACCATTTCACTTTGATGGCAGTTGGATATTACATTATCCATTTTGTTGATTTGTATTTGTATATGTGCAGGTTTCCACTACAACAATATTCACAATCTCTTTACCTACTTGATTTATATTTCTGTGGAATAACCTCACATTTGTGTCCGTTCGGGGTGCTGACAGACAGGTATGTTTGAGCTGTGGGCTCTTTGTTTTATTATGTGGAAGTAATTAAGAGGGAAATTAAAGGACCCCTAAAATTAAAGCTCTTTTAAATGAAGGGCAAGCGCTTCACTCACACACATCATTCAGTGCATGTTAATGTATCCAAAATATGCTGTGCTGCAACTGATGTTACTAATTTTTGTTGATAACAACCCACCACCACCCCCAACAAAAAAGGCATTAAAAAGATTAAAATAATACCCCCAAAAAAAAGCATGGAAATAAATATACAATGCCAAAAAATGGGTAACAGTGAAGACACAAAGTGGTATTTGGTGGCAGTATAGAGGATTTGCAGAATTGTCTACTTGGCCACAATATGAGATATAGTGCCTCTCAAATTTACTTCCACTGGGAATATTTTATCTCTGACCATGTGTTATAACCTATTCTGGTTTTGGATGTGGTCCCTTGTCTTTTATTCATTTTTGGACCATGTTACTCCCTCCTTGTTGTCGTTATTTTCTTTGAATGTTATTGTTTTTCTTCTTCTGTCAGCTTTAGCTCTTGCTTGATGCTAAAATTTCACTGTTTGGTTCTTTCTATTTCGCAATAAAATACAGCATTTAGCTAATGTGTTTGTGCCAGACTTAGGTGGAGAAAGCTGGCTGCAGGCTGCTTTTTTGTTCCCTAAACTCCTGACAAACCAAAGGCTCATCTGTGTGCTTTTGAGCTGTGTGGTGTTATGCCATATTGTATAAAATGATACACAAATAGAATTTGGCACAGCATTTCATCCTTTGCTTATACTGTGTCTGGTTCTTTTAATATTTTTACTGATTTACCTTGTCATGAACAGGATAACACTATAAAAACAAAATAGATCTCAATAACTAGAAAGACATTTGTCTTGGGCTTTTGTTGTTGTTTTACATTCTGCATTTTGTTTTGCTAATCTTTTGCCTCTTAAAGGCAGGTACAGTAGCTGGAATTGTTTCTAGCACCTCTTCCTTCTCCTTTAATAGGTGATATCTCTCATGACCTAGATTCAGCAACTGGGGCACCATATTCCGTACACAGTAAAACACAGAAAGAGTATAAGTTCCCTATATGCAAAGTAGGGAGAAACAGGCAAATTTAAAGGGTGATTCAACCCATTTACAATTACTCTTGTCCTGAGAGTCATTTACTTCTCTTAATCAGTTATTCAGGGGAATTTGAACAATGAGACTCTCAATTAGGCACTTCTTTAAAAGTTATCAGGGTCAATCTGTATTTAAGCACTGCTGGAGACAAAAGGCATCTTTGCCAGTTACTTGTTTTACAATTATGTGTTCAAATTTTGCCCAATGATGGTCTGTTCCGTAAAGAAAGTAACTTCTTTACTGTCTCCTAAAAGAAAAAAAAAAAACATTCTCAACATATGGAAGATGAAGTTTCCTTCATAAAAATCACGTCAGGTAGCTTCTGTTCCATATCAGGAGCATGCCATTCCATTTTCTGTTAATTTAATTAGTTTCCATGATGTACAGAGTTTTAGCAATTCTGAATTTGTTTTCACTTTTACAGATTGATTGATGCTTACATATTTGGCAGAATATTTTGGCAGAATATTATCCGAGTAACATACTCAGCTCTTTGGAACACTATTCATGTAGCACTGACTTGAAAAATTTTCCATCTGTGGATTTCGAAGTATTTCCTAAATATTAGTTAATTATGTCTCTTTATACCTCTGTGAAAAATTATTCCCATTTTACAGCTGAGGAATCTCAGGCCCCAGATCAGTACAAAAAACTTACAGAAACATATTCAAGTATTTTGACTTTTAAAATATATGACTTAGAAATAATGGATTTTTTTTTCCCCCTCCATTAAGCAAGAAAGAGGCAACTGATAGCAACTCAATGAAAATAAATTGAACTATTCCAATACATTTTATTTACTATCTCCATCTGATGTTAGAATAATTTGTATCTTATTATCTGGCTCTTACTCGTGGAAACAGAACCCCTTGGCAAATGGTGTCTTAAAAAATATCTGAAGTTATAACATTTTCCATCACTCCTTCTAGGCAGTCCTAATGATCTGTCATATATAATTACCCTAGAAAAGTAAGAGTTGAGTATTCATCAATATCAGTAGACAGACGGAAGCCCAAATGGGAAAACAGAGGAAGAGGTTGCTGTCTGACCCACTGAGTTTGGTTTTTTCTTTAAATTAGAAGTATATTGTCAGAATGTTTGACTGATTTATATTCCCTTTAACTGTGCTAAAGGAAATTATTCTAAAAGTTTTAACACTTTTTTTTCCACAAGGAGCTTTAGTAATATGATGAGAAGAACACACTGTCTGTATGAAACTTTGAACTATGCTGGTGCAGACTAAAGACACAGTTACTTTAATCTAAACTAAATTGACTTTGCTGATGAGAAGGTCATCCTTCCCTCACTCCAACTGTCTTCCTTGCGCACACAGAAGGATTCAGGCATCGAGACAGCTCTGGGAACTGACAGTGCTGGGGACAACACTGTGCTCTTTATGTGTGGTGCCAGATCTCTGCCAGCATAGATCCCTGATTTGGCAGTGGTCTTGCAAACTCTAGTACCAGCAAAAGCAATGTGGTGGAAATTGTGGTGCAGCCAGGGGAGGACAGACACCACTTTTGGAGGAGAAAGGCTAACCATCATTTTCCCATTAAATATGCTTAAGAAGAAATCATTCACAATTCAGTTTAATACTTGCACAAAGCAAACTTCAGATTTAAGCATCCAGAGTACACATACTCACCACAAATTGGGCCATACTGTACCCCATCTACTTCTCTGAGTGGGGATAACTGTATGCAATCCTCCAGCTCAGAAGCTGGTATCATCTGAAACAGCTCAACTGTGACCACTGTTGCCCTAGACAGGGTTTCATAAAGACTCTGGTCAAATGCCAAAGGCAACTTAGTCCCCTTTTAAGTTCAGTGACTAGGTCAAAGGAGCCTATATGTAAAAGAATAAAAGGAAAGACCTTTCTGAGCTGGTATTTCAGAAAGCTGTCTTGGATTTTAAGCAGTGGTTTGAATCAATGGATGAATATTGGTACAGGTCACAATCCTAGCAGCAGCCACCTTCCATAGCATCGGCTCTTCAAGAGTTATATGGAATTTTGCTAATTCCTGTGATTTCATGTGTTTGGCTACCTGCCAGGTTTAAACCATGACACATCCGTAAGCTAGTGTTGCACATAATGCTCCAGCATCCATCTTTCTTTTTAAATGAGTCAGAAATGTTCCATACTTTCTAGAAACTGCAACAGGTCCCTAAGTATGCATAGATACTACATGACATCCTTAAAAATATAGATAAGACATTGTGAATTTCAAGAATGATACATTCCCTGTTATTTCAGAGGTGACACAAGAAGAAACAGTTCTTTAAAGGGAATCTACAGGATGAAATGATCAGAAAGGATTTTTTCAAGGGGAAAAAGGTTAAGTTTCTCAGTGAGTAACTGTGTGATAGCTGTTCTAGCACTAACATAAAAAAATCAGATTCCTTAATGAATAGTTCATAGAAGTAGTTTCTCCTCTGAATATGGAGTAAAGAATTAATTCTTTAATGAATTAATTCAATTTTGTACAACCTTTTTCAGCAAGGTAATATCACTGTTCTTATCTTCCTTGCCCTTTATCTCATTTACTACCCCTCTTCAAAACAAGTGCTAAGTGAGTAGATACTGCTGTTTTACAGCATTTTACATTCAAACTTAGCACAGATGGTAACGAATTTAAAAGCTTCAAGGCAGTGGAGTATTATTTTCACAGCATCTAAGGGTCTGTCTTCATTAGAGAAATTTGCATATGAAAGTATCTAACAAATTCAGTTGCCTTACTACAAACCCCATTTTATAACAGGTTAGCAAGCATATATTACAGTCTTGTACTATTCCAAGTAAAATAGAGTGACTTTATTTAATGTGGCAGACATTATAACAACACTGAAAGCCATCTCTTCCTCAATTTAAACTGCTGTAACTCTGCTGTAGCTTCATTACAGTCATAATAAAAGTCCTCATATGTATAGATCTTAGAGCAGTTAAAGGGGTTTTTGACAACACATACCAAGTGTGACTAAGGCTGCTCGGAGCAGATATTGAATGAGATTCACTTCACCTAAATTTTGTGTCTAAAACTAGTCAACATAGAGAAATGGTCACTTTCTGGTCTGTCCTAAATGCTTTATTTAGGATTAAATTAATTACTTTTTGGATCTTGCTGGGTTTTCACAGTAACGATCAAAGAAGTCTGAGGTAGACAGATTTGACAGTGGATGACTACCTCTTAGGAATCTTGTTTGGCCAGATTAACTCCAGCCATTACTCCTATGCAGCCACCTCTGATTTATAGTTAAATTTTAAATAATATATATTTTTATAATTACTGATTAACACTTTGGCATAATACTTCCCTGATCTAATCTCCGTAAGCAATATAAATGCCAAAGATGGTGGTGGCAAAGACAGTTTGATGATTTTGTTACACGGCTCACTAATTTCAGAGACAGAGGAAGGTGACAAGACCTCAGTACTGATAGGAGAAGCCTGAGACTTGCAAGTTATCCTACAGGGCTGATATAGCAGCTGGAGATCACCAAAGTGCAGCAGGTTTCCAAATACATTTCCCTTAGGCTACAAACCAGGAAAGGCTGTATTGAAAGAGCTGCACCACAGCTGGGTATTTGTACCACCCTAAATCCTGAAGAGAGCAGTCTCATGAGTCACAGGAGGAAGAAATGAGACAGTGGGAAGAACAGGCATCTGGTAGTTATATGTCCCTATTCTGGATCAGGGGTTAGATATTTCCTTTATCTTAGTCATTTTTACTTGCTTTCCAATAACTTTACATCATGAAAAACATCCTCCAGATTTATGCTACAGCACAGAGGCCATGCGTATGACATACCTGTACTACTACAGCCTTGTAGGTTCATACAAAGGGCTTCACTGCTCTGCCTTAAATGTGCATCTTTCTTCACCATCAAGGGCAAGATTTTATTAAGTGGTACTGTCATAGTTTAACCCCAGCTGGCAACTAAGCACCACGTAGACACTCACTCTTCCCCTTCCCCAGTGGGATGAGAAGAATCAGGAGGAAAAAAAAAAAAAAACAAACTCGTGGGTAAGAACAGTTTAATAACTGAAATAAAATAAAATATAGTAGTAATAATAATAGTAGTAATGAAAAGGGAGATAACAAAAAGAGAGAGAAATAAAACAAGACACACCAGTGATGCACAATGCAACTGCTCATCACCCACTGACTGATGCCCAGCCACTCCCCAAGCAGCGACCGGCACCTCATGGCCAACTCTCCCCAGTTTATATACTGAGCACGACATCCTATGGTATGGAATAGCCCTTTGGCTAGTCCAGGCCCGCCGTCCTGACCATGCTTCCTCCCAGTTTCTTGCACAAGTGCTTGCTGGCAGAGCATGGGAAACAGAAATCCTTGATTTAGGATAAGCACTACTTAGCAACAACTAAAACATCAGTATGTTACCAACATTATTCTCATACTAAATCCAAAATACAGCACTGTACCAGCTACTAGGAAGAAAATTAACTATCCCAGCTAAAACCAGGACAGGTACTTTGATGTTTACTTCCTACTAGCAGCAGCAAGAGCACAGCAGTAACTCCTAATGGCAAGTATGGTATTGCTAATGCATTACACTAGAGTTTTGAGGAGTTTAAGAAAGAAGTGTTGCCTGAAGCATATTCAGACTTCTGACCAAACACCGAAACCTTCTGCAGAAGATGCACTACTGCAGCAATGTCACACCCTGTCTCTTTCCATAACACACCAAGGATTTCACCACAGAGCTCAGCTCCAGTGTTGCCTGCACTTGCAGTACTTTGTTGCTGGACACCACAAACAGGCTCCAGATGTCTAAGTACAACACAGTAATTCATCATATTCGACAATTCCTGAAACTGCCACTGTTCAAAGGGGGGATTTTGCATTCTAACTAGCAAAGAGGGACCCTGGAGTTCCACCTCTTTCCCTTCTTCCTGCACTAACTTCTTGCTTCATCAGTCTTTTGTCCACAGAAATTTGCACAGATCTCCCAATGCTATTTATGTTTTACCCTGAACAGCTCAGCCCCTCCACTAGTCTTTTAACCTCCAGGTTTTTATCTCAAAGAAACCAGCTAGCAAACTCCCCTACTGCACTCTTAAATCTCACATATCTGCAGCTTTTATCTTTCTGCTACAGTGAAATCAGCTAGTACTTTTTCTACTCTTTTTGTTGCTTGAGTCATCTGAAAATCTGTAGTCAACAGTCAGGTCCTATTCATCCTTTTGCCACATCAGAGGAAATGCCCACAGCTTTTCCACTATCAGTACCCACCCATGCCCAGCTGTCTTGATCTGTGCCTTCCCTTTCCATATTTGGCAGCCTCAGGTACCACCCATTCCTTCTAATCAGATCCCAAAAGTAAACAATACCAGTTCAACACAAGGTTTTTAGACACATCCTTGTCAAGAGGGTAAATATACAGTGATGAGAAATCTAGCCCTAAACCCACACAATTTTCCTGAGGCAAAGTATATGACTAATTTTTACATACATCTGTAGGCATGTTGCCATAAAACTGCCACTTCAGCCACCTTTCCCTGCTTCCTCCCATCCTTTCTAATAGCCATGCTTCACAGCTGGCTGATCTCCCCAGCTCCAGACCTTATCTTCAGTGTCCTCATGACCACGCCACCAGATCATTTCTTCACTTAACAAGTGAGAGAAAAACATTTCTTTTGAGTAATTCCTAAGGAATTCGTACCAGAAATGTCAGGGGAAGATAATGACAAGTAAACCTTCTGGGCTGATTCACTGCTCTGTTGGATTCTGCTGAAAAGAGTGAAGCTGAAAATCTTCCAATAAAGTATCAGTATTTTTTTTTCATTTTTCTAAACAAAAAAAAATAATCAAACTCATGTACAGAAAAAAGGATATCTCAGGTGGATTAGAACAGTTGAATTCAAATAGTGTCTCAGTTCATTTATTTTTCAGTAGTTGTACACAGTATTTTCTAAAAGCATGCATATAGATATATAAGCTTCAGATTTCTATATGCTGGTGCATTGCTATCATGAAGACCCTGAGTTTCTATTTAATGTTTTCAAGACAATACAGTCTATATTTTTATTATATTATGCTAGAAACAAAAAAGAAGAGCCAGGATTAAAATGCATGGATGGGGAGAAATAAAATATTACTATTTTTGATTAAAATTCTTGGAAACATGTCTATATTTTAATGCCCTGCTTATATCAACTGGTGTAAGATACTATCTCTCCTGACAGATTAGTTCTTGATATACTCTTTAACCATCAGATCTGCAACAACATTGCTACCTCTAATATATTGTAAGTCGTTTTCCATATCAGTATTAATCACAGTTTTGGAATATTATTTTTGTTATACTGTATTTTAATTAGAGATCAAAACATAAAATTTAATGAGTCAATATGGAATTTTGGAGTCTTGATATGGAAATCTACAAGCCATATTTCTTACAGTAATGTATGTGAGAAATACCAATATACTTGGGAAATATTTATACAGCTTAGTTTGATATAAAAGTCCATATGACCATTGGTTATAGGTAAGTATTTAAGTATTGCATGTACCATAACTGATGGTTTTATTGAACTCGCCTACTTCTTCTAATTTTATACCTATTTTCTTCATTATTTATTGTGTTACACTAATCAACCCTCAGAAAAATTCAAGAGAAAATAAAGAGTAATTTCACTTTAAATAGCTTCTGGAGACTGTCAAATTCAATGTTTAAAAGTACTGAAAACAGATTGACAATATTTCTTGCAATACATTGCCATCTAGAGGAAAAAATGTATGTTGCTGCAAAATAAATATGAGGGCTTAGGTGTTATTTATAATTCCTATGTTTTACTGTGAAAAACATACATTGTGCTTTCTAGGCATAGTGATGTGCCATATTAATAAAATCAGCTGAGCATAAATGCATATGCACAAAACATGCAATAACACATATGTATGCATATGTTGAATACTGTATGTGACCCAATCATAAATATATGTGTCAGCCAAACGTTACTGGAATTTTCAGTCTGTTGCAACAAATAAAAGGGTTTCCAGATAATTCACTTTGTGCATCCAAAACCTGTAACTGATTTTCTAATTAAGGCTAAGTAGCACTCTTTTCAGATAGTGGCACCAAAAATATTAAACTTACTGATTAGATGAAAGTTAATAAGTGAGATGCACTGCAGGATGGCTGTGTAGCTACATAGTTGATTGTACCTAGAAATAAATGGGATATACAAGTCTAATACAAATAACTGAAGGTATTATGCATGAGTTCTGACTCTCATGTAACATATAATAGGAGTATACAGTATACAATACCGAAGCAGTTTAGACACTGAATTCATTTGGACTGTCAAAGCCTCAAAACTAAATTATGTATTTAAGTACTTTTCTGAATCAAGACCTCTATTTTCAATTGTTATTCTGGATCATAAATGTGACTACCCAAGGTATATTTAGATATGAACTAATGGTTAAAAGAATTATTCTGTTTCATTTACAATTCCTTTGTACTAAATGTTTCTAGTAATAGTTTTAAATGATTGAAAAAATACATGCAAGTATAACAGAACATGCTAGGAAAATAACAAATTGAGTATAAAACCCTCTAAATTAGTATGTCAATTAGTGCAACCTAACTCACAGGTTGCAAACTCCATTGCAAGTACTCTTTATCTCAGATTCCCGAAGTGCAGTTAAATACAGGCTGATCAGTATGTGCAAAGCAATGATCTTTTTCAAAAATGTGGCAAAATGTACAAGTATTAACTATCTCAAAGAAGCAAGAATGTGAATTGCTGCTATATAAATAAATAAATTATTTAAAAAATGCAGACACTAGCATTTAACCTCATGAGGTTCCACAAGAGGAAGTGCAAAGTCCTACACCTGGGGAGGATCAACCCCAGGCACCAGTACAGGCTGGGGGCCACCAGCTGGAAAGCAGCTTGGCAGAAAAGGACCTGAGGGTCCTGCTGGACACCAAGTTGAACGTGAGCCAGCAGTGTGTCCTTGTGGCAAAGAAGGCTGATGGTGTCCTGGGCTGCAACAGGAGGAGTGTTGCCAGCAGGCTGAAGGAGGTGATCCTTCCCCTCTGCTCAGCACTGGTGAGGACACACCTGGAGTCCCGTGCCCAGTTCTGGGCTCCCCAGTATGAGAAAGACTTAGACATACAAGAGGTCATCCAGAGAAGGGCCATGAAGATGATGATGAAGGGACTGGAGCATTTCCTCTATGAAGAAAGACTGAGGGAGCTGGGACTGTTTGACCTGGAGAAGGCTCAGGGGAATCTCATCAGTGTGCACAAATCTTAGAATGGAGACTGCAAAGAGGACAGAGCCAGGCTCTGCTCAGTGGTGCCCAGTGACAGGACCAGAGGCGATGGGGACAAACTGAAACACAGGAGGGTCCCTCTGAACATCAGGAAACACTTTTTCACTGTGATGGTGATCAAGCGCTGGCACAGGTTGCCCTGGGAGGTTGTGGATTCTCCCTCCTTGGAGATACTAAGAAAACATCTGGACATGGTCCTGATAAACCTGCTGTAGGTGTACCTGCTTGAATAAGGTGGTTGGACCAGATGACTTCCAGAGGTCCCTTCCAATCTCAGCCATTCTGCGATTCTGTGATATGAATATACATACTTGGTATTCTGATGCTTCAAGAAGGGAAAAATATATACATTGACAACCAGTGCAGACAGTGGGCGAAAGCTCAACCTCCACTGCTTTTTATTATTGTCTTAGTATCTCTCTAAGAGGAGATGGAGAACTCACTAATTCTAGTTTCCTTCTGAGACATAACTTATAAATTTATTTATATTATTTTTCACTGAGGCGAAGTAATACAAGAATATAATTTTCGATTTTGTCAGGAAATAAAGAAAATCATGCATTCACAGCAAGGAGGTTTTTTGGAGGTCATTTTGTTCCTAAAAAGCAAAAAGTGATAAGAACTGATGCCTTTTATGGATTGTTTACTTGCATTTGAAGCTATTTGACTTCCAAAATTAAAAAAACAGGCCACAAAGAAGTGCGGATCTGGGTAGTTTAGCAGGAGACTAACTGAATGATTTTTGGAATTAAAACACCTAGACTTTTTAAAAAATAAAGGAAAATAAAAACTTTCCTTTGTTGACATGACTGCTGCATTTGGAATTTGGATGGCCTCTGGACTAAATTACTAAGTTATGCTTTGTTCACTTTTCTTAAAGCTGTTATTTTTATAACATAATCAGTAGTAACTTAAGTAATGATATAACAATAATACCTGTAACAGAGACTTCATGAAGTTTGTCAGTATCTGTTTTTATTAAATATTAGTAATATAAAATAATCTAATTGTATACATCTAATTATATTTTTTTCACTTTTAATTAAAAGTCAGGAAAAATCAAATCTTATGTCTATTTGTCTAAATACATCTCAGAAAATTGTGATTTCATGGGATTTTGCAGGGAACAAAAAATTGTAGCTGAAAGAGTAGAGAGGGGTAAAGTAAAAAAAAAAAGTTTAAAAAAGTATAAGTTTTTATTGTTTTCTTGCATTATTACTAAATTAAGTAAATAATAAAGTAATTACGTTGAAGCCAGAAGACAGTAAATAATATACTTCAAGAAAACATCATAAAGAAGACAAACGAAACTGGAAAGCTATTTTTTAGACAATATGCAGAGACTTACTGGCTGGTGATTAATATGTATTTTAATACAAACCAGCAGTCTATGAGACTAACAAAAGGCACAATTTATGTGAAATAGTTTATTCTAATTGTTAGATTTTGTGTATTTAGATATATTAGATACAGCTTCTGTTGCAGTTCTATGGACATGAATGAGCACAGTACCCACCTAAACAAGAGGACAAGTAAGCAGACTTTTATAAATGGTTGATACTGATTTGCTATCTTGCCTATGTGTGCTTTGGCATTGCTAGGAGCTGGTTTAAACACACCCTGACAGCAGTTTTGAAAATACCAGAATTGCCACATTTTGTGATTCTTTATAATTTTCCATAATAACTCCACCTTGTTTAGAAAATATACATCGTACACACATTTTATTTATTCCTGTGTTATTACCATCTATAACTTACAGTTGTATCTAAACTGAAGGGAAGTGCATTCCTGATGTGCTCTGAAGTCCCGTTCCTCCACCCTCCAGACCAGGATGCCTGCTGGAAAGAACTTCCAACCATGCAACACTTTTCAGGGGCATCCAGAAAGATGTTAGGAAGTTACGGATGAGGTACGATCAGTTCTTACTATACATGCCATCAATCCACTGAGACTTGTTAAAAACAACACAGGATTTGTTTTGATTGCTGTAATTTGTACACGTGAAGAGAAACATGAAGAAAATAAATGGTTTACATTCTAATACTGAGTGAATCTGAGATCAAAGATTGACTAGTCTTGGTAATACCCATTAATTTAATACCACTGGTGTTTCTTAAAAAGCAAACCACAGGCATTAAAAGCATCACTTTGCCAAGTTTAAGTAATCATCGCTTACAGAGCATTTTCTGATAGTCAAAACCAAGTTTTTCAGAAGTTACTTTTGGCTGTAGTGATGTGGCAGCTCAATCCTGAAACTGAGATGCTGCAACAGGATCTAACTAGAATAGATAGTTAATTCTGAAAATCAGGGTCCTGCCTACCAGCAAACAACCAAACATATGGAAAAACATCTGGATAAGCACAAGGTTTGACAAATTGGTTTATGGACGACTTGTACATTCCCAAAAGCAAAGACGTATATAGGTATACAGCATGTGACTGAAGCACTCTAAGTGTCATCTAAATTCCTTCACCCTGTTCAGACCTCATCTCTAAACCTGTATCATCTCACAAGGTCTCCAAAGGCACTCCTTACTTCCTCACCAGTTATTTTAGTGATTTCAAAGAATAAGAGAGCTATCATAGAAATAAGCAAAACTCATTATATTCCATATATTTAGTCTTTTGTCATACCAGATCTAGATCAACATGGAGGTAACATTTTCTTTGGTCTTTTTTTAAACTCAGTGCAAAATATAATAATTAGCCATTTGATAAAGAATAACTGGCTATCATATGAGGTGCCAGCGAAAGAAGCAACAGCCAAGAACTTTGAATATTTTTTTATGAATAGGAATCAGAAAAGTCTAACAAAGAGTTTGAATATTTTTCTTTCCGAGCGACCCAAGTAACACATGAGGTCTTACTCCCTTATAGTCCTATATGTCACCACAAGCAATCTTCCCCTTCTTTCTGTCCCTGCATAATTTTCTTCAAAGTGCTTCATGGCAACCTAGATTTTGTTGCTTGGCTTCTTTTCTGTATCTTTCTCATGTTTCATGTGCCACTTTCTCTTTGCACCGTTACTCTTTTCTGGGACTATACTTGCTGTAAAATACTACTTGCACTGCTGCCCTCACCGTGCATCTGTAATTAGGGACAGCCTGCTTCAAACTTACAGGAAACAATCGACTGTAGTAGCCATTTTTGCTAGCAGAAAACCAATTTCTTTCTCCCTTGATTTGGGAAAAAAAAATGTGTCAGTATTATCTGAAACCTTGTTTCAGTTCATCTGAAAACACTGCAAAAGCATCTCATCTAGTAAAGGCACACAAGAGAGATCCTGCCACTTCTGCTACTACAATCATGTTTAAAATGAAACCAAACCAAATCCTAAAACATAAATAAAAACATGTCACTCATGGTAACACTGAAGCATTGACCATTTTCCAGCTATATTTTATTATTTTGCCACCTATTATCATTACAAACATGGGAATTTATCATTTCAGAAAAAATCCTCCAAATTTCAGAGTCAACATGAAAGGGCAAACCAGAAATATCATCTAGACAAATATACTTAAAATTACTAAATTACTGCTTATATTTTATTGGTGTTTTATTTAGTACTATGTTATTTTAATTGCAGCTTTAAAATTAACACTGAAAAGCTGGTTTCAATATTAGAACTCAGCTCATCCATACTGTTGCTTCCAGGTTAACTGACATTTGCATGCACGAGAAAAACTGCAGGTGACAGAGGTCATCTTGAGTGAAAGGGGACATGGGACTAAATTACCTGTCTTTAATAGTCTCATATAAAAAAAACATATTGATGACAGAGATGAAAGGGAAAACAAACAAACAAACAAACAAACAAAAAATAAAATAAAAATAAAAAAAAAAAAAAAAAAAAAAAAACCAACAGATTAAAGGAGACCATACCAGAAATATCGGTTATCACTTCACTTTCAATGAAGTTTTAACACTTCATGGAAGTTCTTGTGTCCTTAAAATCTAATTTCACTTGTAACAGTTTAATCTAATCAGGCCTTCTTTGTCTATAGCTAGAGTATGTGAGCATCTGGCCCTATTTTCAAGGAAAAGTAAACAGTATGGTAAATTAAATAATTAATATTCCTTTTAGCGTTAAGGTAGCCAAAAACACTGAAGAATACTAACCTGTAAATTTTCCAGAAACTTAACCTTAGTACAAAAGCTATACCAGTTTGTCATCCAGAGCCCAGATCCCATTTGCTGGGCAAGTGCTGGTGACCAGACTTCAGTAGCTTCTGTCCTCGTTCCTTATTTGATCAAGGTTGAAGTCAGGGCATGCTAGAATGAACTCCCCGTGTTGCAGGTATGGAGAGACACAGCCCTTAATGATTACAGTTCTGGGTCTCTGAGCAATTCTGACAAATCTATGAGAGGAAATGAAGAAGTGCTCTAGCATCTGGGGTTTTTTTAGTTTGTTATTTTGAGGTAAATCCCAGAATATCTGATTCTTTATGCCGAAATTCTGAAATTTCAGGAGTATGAATGTTTTACACGTTCCTACATACTGCACAGCATGCACAGCTCAGAGGGAGCATGCAGCCCCAAAATGTTTGAATACCCCCATAATAGAGTGGAGGATATAGATCTTTCTTGTCCTATACACTTCCTGTATATTCTTCAAGAACATTTTTTTGCCTAAGAGAAATAAGCAAAATCAAAATCAACCTTTAAACTTAAGGAGTGCTATAGTTTGGACATAGCTGACATCCTGTAAGATAGCTGCAATAGATGTTACACTTCCTAATAGAACTGGAAAGCTTCAGGGAAATGATAAAGGTCCTAATCTTAAATAGAACAAATTTCCTGGTTTGGAAAATAATCTACTTTTCTAATATTTTATTTCATTCCCAAATGAGTGTCACCAAGCTTTTCTAAATTTTAAGCTTACTGAAAAACTGAGAGAAAAGCAGCAGAGGGAGAGCTGTTTCCAAAGTGAAACACTAATGCCCATGGTTCCTGCAGAGTCACAATGGTACTCCTGTCCTGGGGCCATAGGAAAACTAGGATTGCACCAAAAAAGTCATTTTGTAGGGCTCCACAACTGCTGTTTCTTCAATTTTGAGTCAAACTTCAATGTCCTGTTACTCAGGATCCCAAATCAGCCCAAGTCTAAATAGTTGAGGAGATACTTCCAAAATTGCCAAAGAGCTAAAGAAGCCAAGTTTTAACTGTTAGATACTCGGGGGGGGGGGGGGGGGGGGGGGGGGGGGGGGGAAGTTCCAAATGGCAGGACATCTGTTATGCAACTACGTATCAAAGCAAGACAAATTTACTTTTATCTTGAGTATTTTCAGATCAAGAGGTAGAACCCACCCCCTTTTTTCTTCTGGTTTCCTGTTATTGTTCCTGCAGCTGTATATTTCTTCTTCCATTTCACTTTGTGCTTTCAATAAAGAGCTAAGTTGTGACTCTTGGCTTAAAATTATGTTAAAATTGTGAATGTTGGTTTTGAATTACTTTACTACCTGAAGATTGTTATCAAAGTGACTGTTTCTTCTTAAGAAAGGAGGTAAGAATATCTGTTCTACCTACATCATGCTCAGATTCTTGAAGCTCCAGGAATCTCTCTTGGATTTGACAAATTGAATTTGCAGTGATTGATGAAAAAGTAAGCTGACGATAAAATACTTGTGTCTCATCAAAATATTTAAAACATCTTTCCTCAAAGTTTTCAGTTTATTACTAGAGCAAGTTAAAACTTCCTTCTCATGAGGACTTTTTCTGATCTTACCGTAGAACCATAAAAATGTGGGTAGGTTGGTAATATCCATAGGAGATTGCTCTCATTTCCA
The DNA here is from genome assembly GCF_018691265.1 of Tyto alba. Taxonomy (NCBI): domain Eukaryota; kingdom Metazoa; phylum Chordata; class Aves; order Strigiformes; family Tytonidae; genus Tyto; species Tyto alba. The sequence goes on from NW_024881321.1 coordinate 25,761,244, forward strand.
CTGCATTTTATTGACAATTTTTCTGGAAGGTAAAATGTTAGTTTTAAAGCAAACCAGACATCCATATGTAATCTTTCTTGCTACACCATTTTTCAAGGAAAATGGTTACATTTCCTTCTAGACTGTTCTTTCTAACATAATCTAGATATTTTCACAGTCTTCAGTTTATAATACAGATGACTAAAATGCCCAAGAACCCAGAAATATTGCTTTCTTCTTTCACAGCATAATTGAAAATACATCTCTCAGTTGTCACAGTTATAGCATACATCTGCAAGCACACACCCATGCACAAACACACATGTACATTATACAAATGAGAACATTTTCACATTAAAAGTTTAATCATTGTAGGAAAGTATTTCTTCATTATATTTCTTCTTGGGGTTTTTTTGTTTGGTTTGGTTTTGTTTTGGATGTTTTTTTTTTTTGCTTTATTATCTTCTTTGAATATCATCATAGCTGGAGCTTTTTGTTTACTCTTCTCAAATTAAGTAGAAGTCATTTGCTGTGGAATGCTGTGGAATAAAATATTGCAGGTTCATGACTGGTTTAAAATAATTTCAAAAGGAAATTAGTAGCACTTTTTCGGGGAAAAGTATTACTATATATTTCCTCAGTGATCAGGAATGTGGGATTTGGAAAAGCAGGAATATTTCGAGTCTAAAGTAAAAAACACTGTCTCCTGTTTGGTTACAGCTGAGCACTCAAAATCTCTTTTTTTTTTTTTTTTTTTTTCTCATTCTTTCAACATCTATGACTTTGTTTCCTTCCAGATTATTCAACCAAGGGGAAAAACACAACTCTTTTAACATGTAATTACAGCTTGGTCTCCTTCTTCAAATGCTATCAGGCATAATATGACCGCCCCTGAAGACAAACCCATTGAAATCACAATCCCTCTTGTCATTTAACATTACTCTGGGTCCACATTAGCAACCATACTCTGAGAAGGAATTATTTTCTATCGTAATATTTATTAAAATACTCTGAAATTACAGTTCCATGAAGGTGAACCTCAAGTGCAATTCATATGATGAGGTTGTTCTATATACCACCTGTGCAGCTGATACCTTGTTAGGTGCATAATGAGTGGTACCTGTAGCTGATATGACTAAAGCTGACAGAGTTAAGAATACTGAGCCATGAGAGGGTCTGAACAGGCTGTTCTTTGACATGCAGCTGCCTCTGGATCATATTCAAACTGCCTAGCCTTGGCTCTTAATTTTCACTTTGCAGGACATGAAGGGCAGCCATCTAAACCCAGCAACCTGATTCTTAGCATGTGAATTAGAAGCCTGTATTCTGAACATAATCAGTAGCAAAAAAACAACGTAACCTGCTCTTGAAGAGGCTTTGGTTGAAATTTACCACCCACTATAATAAACTGCAGGTTGTTTGTTAACGTCAGAAGCTGGGATGACTGAGACATCTTTCTCCTTCCCTCACAAGCCATTTTTCCTGAATGTTTTTCTCCTACCTGTTGTTATACAAAACACTCATCAGAGTTAAAAATATTAATTCAAACCCTTTACTGGTCTCTTAGTGAAAAAAAACTTTACAGCCTCCTACTAAGGCATCTCTGAGATCCTACAAAGAGTAATTTGGTGTTGAAATTAGGAGACAGTCTCTCTCAGCTTATTGTAAGCCTTGGTGTCTCTGCAGAGAGACGGCGTGCACCCATGCTGCACAGCGAGTTTCCCAACGGAGGCCAGCAGGAGCTGTTAGGAGTAGAAGTGCAACCTAAAAAGGTCCAGATCCCAGGCTTCCCAGCAATTCTCTTTATTCATGAGGCAAAATCCTCTTCCCAGGGTGCGGTGTAGGAAAAACAGGAGCGTTGGTGGGGGAGATGCTCATGGTTAGATCATCCACCTGAGAAACAGGGGACCTGCGATGCTGGCCAGCCTCCTTCAGAGGGGATTTCAACCAGCCACTTTGTTTTCCTGGAAGATGACTTAAGAGCAACTACGGAAAGGGTGCTGGATCACCCCACAGGAAACAGTACCATAAGCTCAAAAGCCATTGAGAAGCAGCCTCGTTCTCCGGGCTCTGTGGGAAAGCGGAAGCCCTGGGGTCTGCTCACAATAACTTGAATGAGCAAGTAGCTTGCGACTGGTAATAAAACCAGGATTGCTGGTAGCGGTGGTAGCTGGCATAAGAAATGTGAGCCAGTGGTACTAGGGAGCATAGGGCAGATCGCAGTTCTGATTACAGAGCTCCACGAGCTGGAGCAGAGGGTGAGGTTTGGCTTCCCTGGGTTCCCAGGTGGTGATGGAGCACTGCTTCGCACAGCAAAAGGGCGTTAAAAGAAGCTGTGCCCCCGTGGACAGTGAAAGCTGTGTTTCCTCCCCCATCCTGAAGCTTGAGAAAGGTCTGTAAGTTCTTCCATGCCACATCAGCAGCTTGCATGGGAATAAACCAAATGATGATGAGCCTTTACTCCAGTCAGTCTCAAGGGTTTATGAAAAAAAGGGGGAAACATTACCCTAAATCAGTAAGCATACACAAACTAGATCCTGACCAAAATTACATGTTTACTTTCTTGAAAACTAGCTTTTCCCTAAATTGTATACATAGATTTCTGGATTAAAAAGGGATTTAAATAAGTGTAGGTAGTAGGGCAAATCTGTGGCTTCCCTATTACAGAGGAATAAGGTATCATAAAACACCTCCTACTCGCCTGCTGTGAGAACAAGAATACGTGAGGCAATTTTCCCCTCTCCCATGCATGTGGGCAGAGGGTGGGTTGGCAAGGGGAAAAAATAGGCGAAAGACTGATTGATACACTACTGAAAAGGCAAGATAGACTAAATAGGACTGAAAAAAAAAAAATAGACCACAGGTAAAGATAGACCAGTCTGCCCAGTGCATTACAGGAGGAATAGAAATAATCCATTGGATAGTTCTTATCAGTTACTAGAAGCCTTATTTAAAACGTGAGTTTGTTAAATAAAACAAAAAAGTTCCATCTATTTAAGGATCATAAATTAGTTAAAAAATGTTTATCCATCCACTCCAAAAATAAAAATTTGTAATAAGCAATACACCACATGGGCAAAATTACTCCAACATACTTCCTTAAAAATCATTTTGGTGTCCAAAATTAATGTAAATTTGAGTGAAGTACTATACGGCAACACCAACGTTAGGCAGGATTTGTGTTGACTGATTTATGCCATCTGTTCACGACTCAGATATCATTCTCTCTTAGCTTTCAAATAGGGAAAATAAAAACAAAACTTGCTCTTCCCAATCTCTAATAGGTATTTAGTGAACTTAGTTGGATTTTCAACATTGACTGAATTGTTTCTTTGAAAAATAGTACTGATAACATAATGTTCAGTTACACTTAAGCAAAAAGCACACTCTGCAAGATATCAATGTTTTAAAGAGCACGAAGGGATAAGTATTGTAATTAGCAAATGTTTTGCTAACAGCTAGAAATGTACATCCACTCTGTAGACTTGTTGGAACATAAACTGCTTTTTTCCCTACATCTGGTATCCATAAAAAAAGGGACCTAGCAACCAAACTTTACATATAGCATTTTAAAGAGGCAGTACGCAATAAATTACTCCCCTCTTTAAATAATACGGGAGCTTTTTCCCGAAACAAATAAACAGAAGTAGCAGGCCAGTGCTTATCCAAAGTGTCAACCAATTTAGATATAAAACCACTACAGATTTTCATTCTGCGGACAGCAGTTTGAGTCTAGGATTACTTGTGACAATCGCCATCCGCAGGCAAAATTCCCTTCTGGCTTTGATTTCTTTTACTTCATTTAATTCCCCTGATTTCCATTAATTCCCCCGGTTTCCTTCGAGCCGTTTCTCCCGACAGAAGCCTGGCTGCCCTCGCAGCCCTCCGCTCGCCTCAGCGGGCGGCGGGAAGTAAACGACCCGGCAACCGCAACCCCGTCACGGGCACTTGCCCGGTGCCCTCCTCACAGCCCGAGGGAAGCACCGGCCGCCCCGGGCCTCCTCCTCTTCCCCGGCGCTCGGCGGGGCCCGGGGGCAGGGCGGCGGACCCCCCCCCCCCCGCCCCGGCCCGCTCCCGCCGCGGCCGCTGGAGGGCAGCGGGAGGCGGCGGCGCAGGGCCGGGCCGGGCTGGGTGTCGGGGCTACCGCCGTTTGGGCGGCGCGGCGCTGACGGGCGTCTAGCCCGCTGTCGGGGTATCGGCGCCGGCCCGACAGGGCCGAGGCGGGCGCGATGCGGGGCGGCGGGTCCGGGGCCCCGGGGGAGCCAACAGCGAGGCCCGGCTCCGCTTCGCCAGGGAGGGCCCGAGAGGTCCCTCACAGCGCTGCTCGCGGATGCGCGCCCAGCCCCGACATCGCGCTACTTTCTGTTTCGAGAACAAAGAACTCTTACTTTCAAACCGTAATCGCTTACATATTTCCCATCTGGTAATGCTGCCGGAGTAATTCGTTGCTCCGTGTTAGGTCACGGGCCAGAAAGCTCCCCGGAGTGGTGGGGCCGACAGAAACCTCCCGGGGCTCCGTCTGGGGAAGGACCCAAGGCCCGCACTCAAAATGGCATCGCCCCGTGCGTGTCCCGGCTGCTCCCTGAGCAACGGGCCCGGCCTTCAGGGAAGTGGCGGGCGTTACAGCAGGTGCCGTGGCCAGCAGGAGCCCAGAGCGTGTGTCGGTGGGGCAGCCGTGTACCAGGCTCCATCCCGAGGAGGATGGCCAATGGCTGGATGGAAGCCGCTGCTCCCCTCTAGCTGACAGGGGTAGGCAGGAGCTGGCATACAACAGTCAGGGTCGGGGCCCACCAGTTACAGGAGAGACTGGCCCAGTGATGGTTGACCAAGATGGTCAGTGCCTAAAAATTACCCTACAAAAAAAGGGATTGAGGGACTGGGCTTTTATGGTCTTGGGAAGAGAAGGCTAAGGAGGGACCTAGTGATGGTTTGTAGCTACTTGAAGGGCCATTACGAAGATGATGACTCTGCCAGCTAAAGGAAAGAGCGGGCAAATACAACACATTTAATCTTGGGATGTTCAGTTTGGACATTAGGAGAAAAAAAGTCAGGGAGGTTGTTCAAGACTAGAAGTGGCCAGCGACATCAAGGAATCTGTACTTGAAGGGTTTCAGACATCAAAGCTGAACTGGGAGTGGCGTAAGAGGCCTGTTTCAAGTAGGAGTTTGGACTCGATGATCTCCAGAAAACTCTTCCAACCAGTGTTTAGTGACTGCATGTTTTGTATGCTTGTCAAGTTTGACAGTTCTGGCTTTCTACACAAGAATATACAGAAAAGCACAAGCAGGTACTGTAATTTACCAGTAAGTTTGTTGTTGTACAAAGTATACAGTATAACACATGGTTTATTACTGTTGCACATTACTGCTGTTATTTCCCAGCATTTGTAAATGTACTTATAGCTGGGTGGATGAGATTGAGCATTCATTTTTTTCTATGATGGAAGAAATTCCTTTGGGATAAACCTTGACACAAGAGTTAGTGGCTTATAAGAATCTTTGCCCTGTAACTAATGAAATACATTAGTTGACCTATTTTGAATCTTTTAGCTCAATAGGTATGGGTAGGATTTTTAAAGCACTTTAAATCTTAGTATTAAAAAGCCCATAACTTTGCCTTAGACATCACATGCTCTTAAAAGACAATAATTCTGTGAAGTAGGTGTTATGTCTCCTGGTTGCAAGATGTAGATCTCTGAATACATACTAGGAGTAATCAAATGGTAAATCTGAATCTTGACAACACAGAAAATTTACCTGAGTATCACCAAGGACCAGCACTACTAATGGGAAACGTAACTTAACTCCTGACTACAGAGCCTAATTTGTCAAGATGCCATATAAACCACAAAATTAATTAAATTTATGATTATATTCAAGTGGTCTGCTCCAGAAGCAGACATGAATCTTGAACAACAAAAAGTTCATCTAGCAAATTTCAGTTTAGTCCTGAAAGGTGTGGGTTTTTATGCTTTTCTTCTTATGAAGCAAAATTGAGTTTTCATTTCCTCACAAATGGTAGCTTTAGTCAAAAGTAGAAATTTGAAGCATTATTTTCAGCACTTGCAATGAAAAATATCCAACTGCAGTGTTTAGCAAGGAAGGAAAGGGTAGGCAGCTGAAATTTCCTTAAATTTTTGCAAATGGTATTGAACAGTGACAGTTAAGAAAGTACAGTGTTTTTATCAAATCATCACTGATTGGAAAGTAGTGGTCAATGCATGAAAAGAGGATCCCAGGTTTGCTGCATTTTAGCCAAGAAAAAAAGGTGCTTTTTTGTAAGATCTAAAAGTGTGAGAGTTCATGATTGAAGTAACAAAGATTTGATCTTAGAAGTTACCTCTTCATTATTCAGCAGTCATTGACTAAACATACGCTTCAAGGTGCTAGTAAAAAAATACCTTATACATTAAGTCTGTAACTCAGAATATCTTTTTTGTCATTCTTCAAAAAGCTCATCTACATAAGTGATTTAACACAGCTTACAATACTTGTTTCTTCAACATCAAGACACCTGAATTTTTTTTTTTTAGGTTTAGTGTTGCTGTGTCAATTGCAATGACTGTAAGTAAAACCGAACTCATTCATTCATCCTACATCAGATCTTGTGCTAAATAATGTTTACTACTACCTTCTACATCATGTCTTTGCTCTGAGCCCTCAGCTGACTTCCGTCAGAAGTGCAATGGATTAGTCTGTTAACTTCATGGAAGATCATGAATATCAGGTTTTCTTTAGGAAGTAGATACTACCTACACAAACTAATTTTTCAGTATGTAAGATAACTAAGTGAAAAGCATGTGCTAACACACTTCTAAGAGGTGAGGAATGGCCTGAGGGAATTCCTTACCCATGGATGTGATGCCAATTCCCAATCTGTTCTGAAAGCAAAGTGGTAGTAGAAAAAATTAGTATGTCTGAATGACATTTTCCTTCACCTTAGTGACTTTAATACTGTTCTACAGCCTGTACCAAAGCACAGAAAAAATGCATGCAGATTTTGTTCAAGTAATATTAGTGATGTTAAGTATTTTTGAGGAAAGACAAAACATTTCATGTGGCCAACATAAATGGAGATACATGGGAATATCTGAGAGCACAGAGTAGCATCAGAGTGACAGAGGGTGGAAGGATTGTGGTCCCATCCATACAGCCTCTGCAGTGGGCAAGGGGGGTGGTTTTTCCTTTGTGGGTGGTGGGGTCCATCCCCCTCAAACCTTTAGAAGCTCTGGTAAAACTTTTATTGGTCTTCCCTCTTGTGCTAAGTGTAGACAGTGCACGTGCTAGCAACAAGCCTGGCACAGCAACACATGGGAGTGAGATGCAAACACCAGAGTGGGTGTGTACTGTCCTCCAAGGGGATTTCACTGACTGTTTCCAACGTCACAGAGACAGGCATACAGCAGCTCAAGCTAAACATGAAAGAGGGAGCATAGGAAAAAGTTATCAAGCCCTTTACAGTATAAAGGCCATTTTTCATGTTTTCCAACATAAAACACAGAATGTTCTGATTTTGTTAGTGTTGTGAGAATGAATAACCTTGTGCCTTGTACAGATTTGTTTTATCAAACCTCTGGTGTGATTCTGCATTTGCATGAATGCGCAAGTGAACTACAAAGTTTTCTGCTAAAAGCCATATAAAGTTACACCTAAAAAACATTAGAACTGTCAGTATGTATGAACTATCCCCAAAAGTGTATCTGGATTTGTTTCAGAAGAAACTGGATATTTTTTTTTTTTTTTCCAGAAGAAAGCCCATAAATGAGCTAATATTCACATTGTGTGAATGATGAGGAGATGAGGGCTCAGGAATGAACTGGGGAGGTATGCCATTTCATACTATAGATGTACCTTTTGAGATTTAAAGATTTCTACAAGCATCCCAAAACAAATAAGGTTTAATGGTTTATATGAATTATTATTTTTTAGCTTTTCAAATTGGTGAGGAAATACCAACATGTGAATGATCAAGTCAACACATAACTTTTATAATGGAGAAGAGAGTTAAGCACTTCTGGAATTAAACACAGCCAACCTGTAAGTAGCCTTGGACAGGTGCTTTTATTGACATTTGGACAGAGATTACTTTCCCAGTTATACCAAATGGCGATTTTTTTTATTAATAATGTTGGATTCTACTTTTTTTAATATGAGAGTATGTTTTTGAGGCAAGTCTATAAACAGTGGTTTTATTTTAGAAATGTTTCAGTGGTTACTTAATAATTGAAACATATGGTCACACATTAAACTTTGAACAGCTTTCTAATAGTCAAAGGGTTATTCTTCATATTTCAGAATGTGTCAAAGGCCTTATGTTTAAAGTTCAAGAAATTAATGAAACAAATACCACCTTACAGTCTTACTAAAAGACAGTATCTACGGAAAAGATGGAAGAAATTAAGTTTAATGGAAGTATAGTGTTGGATCTCTTCAGAATATAAATAATTTTTAAATGATAGAAATAATTTTACAGAATGTATTATGTATTAAGACAGAAAAGTGGTGCTTATGAAAATTAACCAAACAGTCCTTATTCATTGTGTGGACAAAGTAGTAATTAAGAAAGGGATTTTAGAAAAAGACATATTTGGAGAAATGATTTCAGCATAATTTAACAATGCATTGTTGATTGTGTAAATAAAACAAAGTTAATGTCCCCACTTTATCCCAGCCATATAGAGAGCATGATTACACTCCATACATTATATGCATTACTTTCAAAACAGCTGGAAATAGTACCAGCTCACATTGCTTTTTAAAACTAAAACTGGAAGACAAACTCTTCTTTCTATGAATAGGTTATTTTGCATGTTAAATTAATCTCTGAATTAATAAATTTAGGTTTCATTTGAAACCTTCATAAAAGTTTCAAATTTTTTATACTTAAAACTTACAGGTATACACAACAGATGAAGCTTTGTTCCACAGTGATTTTTAGGGTAAGATTCCTCTCAGCAGATTTTAGGTATCACTCATGTAGACAACGGCATCTGAGCTAGTCATCCTAGAATCTCCTTGTAATCAAAGGGGAGAAGAACTTTTGAGCTACAATTCATCTGGTCAGCTTTAGGTTTCTTTATTAATGTGTGATAAATTACACCAAAGAATCACCTGTTTATTTCCACTGATTGCAAAATAAATCATTGGCATGCATCCTGACCTTTGTCACCCAGCTGTCCTTTAGCATTTTGCCTTGTATTTAAATATAATCAGTAGAGTAGATTTTGCCTGCATTCCTAGAAACCTAGGTTTATTGGGTTATGTATTTTAACATATAACAGTTTCACCATAATTTGAGTTAAGTCTATTGGAGCCTAAATTACTGTGAAAATACAGTAACCTGGATTACAGAATATTAGCCTTTCTCTTTTTATATGGCTTGGGTTTTTTTTCCTCTGTGATTTTCAACAGTTGTTCTGAAATATTTATAAATACTGTAATTTCTGTGGTTCTCTGTATGTTTCAAGTGAAAATCTTCATCACTTCAAGATAATGCATACATGAAAACAAAAATTAATATAGAAATAGTTGTACAGGAAGATCTGTGTGTGTAACTGGAATTGTGCTATATGAACTAGCATTTGAGTGTGTGTTGTACTAAATACTGAATTTGGGAAGGACATAGTGTAACAAGAGAGTGTTCCAAAGCTGCATTTACCTCGGGTTCCTCTGCTTGGAAGATGTCATCACTACCTCAAAAACATACATATAAAAACAGTACAGCACTGAGAGTCTGTAATGTTAAGGTATATCTGAGCAGTAAAACTGACAGACATATCAGTTTACAGAATTTTACTTCATAGCTTTATCTTGTAGGCAAAGCTAGAAAATGTGAGCAAAGCTATTGCAGACTGTTAAGGTAAAGAAGGGTTATATAAGCTTTTGTGAATAGTCAGCATCAACCTGTACATAAGTGAAATACAATTCCTTGTAGAAAAAGAAGCCTGAAAATTAAAAATTCAACAGCAGATTTTGTTTTGTGTAAATGTGAAGTTGAATTAAGGCATCTATTTCACCAAAACCTAAAAAGAAAACCCCGGTAAAATGCTCATTAACTAAAAAAAAAAAAAAAACCAAAACAGAAAAAAAACAGAAAAACACTGTTTAATGTCACCTGACTTTCTAACACGACTAATTTTAAACAGATTGTATAGACCTATTTCCATGTTTCTGTAGCAGTATGGAGGGAAGAGAAAAATCTTCAATAAAGTAAATTAACTTTATAAATGAAACATCCATTGGCCTGATGACTAGGAAAGCTCTCAGAGGCAGTTGGACTAACTGATCATTGAAGGTTCCTTCCAACTATTCTGTTCTCAAATTATTCATGCCCTTCTCTACTGTCTCCTCACTACTATTTCCATGTCTGAGGTTCTGACTGCACTGTCTTGCTCTGCGCTTCTGTTTTATGCATTTTACATCAGAATTATTTGAGCAAAATCTCAGGCCCAGGCTTCCAGCCACGAAAGGTTCAGATATAAGCATTCATCTTCTGGCCCTTCAGATTTTTAGGATGCTCACTAATTATGTTCAGCTACCCGCTAATCAGCATGAGAAGCTCTTTCAGTCTTTGTTTCACAATACATCCATTCTGTTAATATTTCCCCTGGTGGGAAAACCTTCAATATTGAGTGATTATAGACTGAAATCTACTGTAGAGATAGTCGTAGCAAGTGTGGAGTGATCCATCAAATGTCAGTTTGAAACAATGATTAATACATTAATAATAATTTAATAGATAAATAAATATATCTTCTCAAGGCTGAACCTTTAATTTCCCACTCTTGCAACTCTAAAATTTTCAGTAGCACTGTCATCTTCAAGGGACATCTTTATCGAAATATTGCCAATAGAAACTTTAAAAAACCCTATTTAACTTACTAGCTTTCCTATTTTTAAAAAGCAAAATTATAGAACTGAAAAGTATGTGCAGTGACTGTTGCCGTGTCTGTTTGGAAAAGAAATTTCATTTTGGCTGGCTTTGCACCCGCTTACCTCACTTACCCAAAAATTTGTGTCTTTCCTAAACAAATGGTTGTCCAGAAATGAAAAACTACATGGATCAATTTTACTCCACCTCAGACTGCTTGAAATTTACACAGTGGCACTAGTAAACAGTTTTGGCTGAGGAACTGACAGCCTAATAACGTATATATCTGCTAAGGACGCTTGAACTCATTAGAGTGTTGTGTATATGACATTACAGACAAAACTTTGCCAATCAAAACTGAATTCCAGTTGAATTATTTGTTAGCTATTCCTTTCCTGTGAGTAAAAGAGAGATCCCAGATACTATAAATTGAAAAAGCTACTTAAATCTTATATAAATGTTGAGTAAGATGAAATCCTCCTTTGTGAGTTAGAATCTCAGCCTTCAAACAGCATTGACAGCGTCAGCTCATCTGAACCAGATTCTTTAGAAACTCATGATGAGCTAAAACTCTTGATTCTTGGTTTCCAGCCAAAAATTGCACTACTGACGACACAGTGTTGAAAACGTAGATTGGCTTCCAAACATGTCTGTTCTTCTGTGTATTTCATTACCTTTTTCCTAAAGTATAGAATTTGATGAATACAGCCACTTGTGAATATATTTTAGGTATCTTGTGACATACAATAGCTAAGACAAAAAATATATATTATTCACCAAAGTAATTTATTATTCTGAATATCTTAAGAATACAGCTATCGATAATGCAGTGTAATTTACTATGTGGGTTCTTTTCTCAATATCACTAATTAATAAAACTGGTCTTTTTTATATGTTTTAAGTGGGACTTTCTACATAACTCCACTACTGTTCTTTTGTGGAAGTTGTTTTTGGCTTTATTTTGAAAATAGTGACTCTATGTGAAAGGTTGCAGTTTCCCTCTATTTTTTCCTAGCATGCCTTTGGAGGAAGGAGGTGGAGTTAAAAACAGGCTTGGAAGAAACCCTGAAATATTCAGGGTGGAAGTCGACGGTATTGATATTTCTTTTTTAACTCTACATCTGAGCTCCTAGTGTGGAGAAGTTCTATTACGCAACAGAGACAAATGCTGTAATAAGGAAATTAAGGGATGAGAAATGTTAAAAATGCTACCCCCTGAATCATGCCTGGGCCCTGCTGCTATGTCTGTAGCACTAATAAACAGGGTGAGAGCATATAGCAGGTGCTCAAGTGCTATTAGCATGCTCTCCTGTATGATGGGATTTGCTAGCACATCAGCTCCTGTGCTTTTGGTCCTTGCTAACTAAGGCTCTGTCAGGCAGAGTTTCAGTGCTGTTTGGGAAATACCACTGGGCAGAGACTGTTATCTGCTAGGCAGTAAGCAAGAGGCCGTCCTGTGTGAGTATGAGAAGCAATTTTAGCTTTATGGGTGTGTTTGCCACTGCCATCAGGGCCAGCAAACTAGCCCTTGTCCTTTTTATTTATTGCTATAGATACAGCCTCAGGGTTTGCTCTAGATGATTGGGAGCCAGAGGATGACCAAGTAAAAGAGCATGGCTTTAATGAGAGTGCTGGCAACCTGTTTGTTATCTGAGATTCTGCTTAAGGTTTCAGACATGCCTAAAGAAAGAAACAAGTTTGTCCTAGCAAAGAAGGATAAACTCCTCAGTGAAAGAATTGGAAACAAAGTTACAAAAGCCATAAATAACAACAACAACAAGAAAGTAAGAGTAAAATTTATAATATGCCTTAAAATAACTCTTTAAAGTTTGCTTATGGTTGTCCATAGGCATTTACTAATGTGTATGTTAGCCACAAAAACTGAGGAAATAATTCAGCTACAGCCCATCCCATAGTACTGCCTTTTGGAATTAGTTCCAAGCTTCTCCAGAAATGAGAAAACACTATCATTTCTCCCAGTGATGCAGACTTAAGCAATTTTATTTTCTTTTGGTACAAAAGTATCCTCTCTTTTTTTTTTTTTTTTTGTTTTTTTAATCTGCTATTATTCTTAGCCTGACTTACCCTGCTGTTCAGAGCAAATTCAACAAGTAGACCTCATCTTCCTTTCAGGAAGGTTGCTTGATTCCTACTGTATTATTTGTTTGCACATTGCTTCTAGCTTAAATGACCTTCTAGTTAACAAGATGTTTTAAAAACTCATATGTTTTTTGAACGTACCTAAAGTAGTAAGTGATGTGTGTGTGTGTGTCACGAAATTGACATTCTTAAACTTTTGTTTAAATCTTCACAGCCTGAACTATGAAGGTGTGCCAAGCAAGCGGCCTTCTTGAATATACCATGGCAGCTTCTCTACTTATCCAAAGGGCTATAATTGCTCTCACCCAATTAAGAAACAGCTGGATTATACACCTGGATTCACTAGCTGTGAAATGATCCTACATTCCTCAATTTAGACAAGTCCTTAATGTTAATAATGCAAATTATGTTAATAATATGGGTGAAAAATTGGACATTTTAGAATGTTTTGTCTCCTCCTGCATGTCTTCTGTCATTTTTTGATCTTCTGCCATTGTAGTAACAGATGGTAAAAAAAAATGACAGTATAAACATTAATTTTAATACCAAATATTAAATTTTAATAGCTTTAATGATGTTCTTCACTGAACATCAGAACAAATCAAGTCTGAAAGAGAAATCTGTTCACCTTTATTAGACAACTTACACCTAAATGCCCTGAGTTTGTTGAAGTAATCCTTCTAAAACAAGTGCTTAATTTTCCTGGATAGTCAATAGTAATAGTTTGTTTCATGTAAAGGCCTTGAGAGGGCTTTGGAATTCTTCCAGAAAGCCATCCTCATTGACTGTAGAAGAAACTCAGGTACCCTGAGAGAAGTTTAGTAATTTACAGGATAGGATTAATCATACCTAATTTAAACTGTTTAAAAGCTGATTTTCTAGTCTAAGCTTATTGCTTACTTTTCAACTATGATCAACAGCAGAGTTAAGTCTTTCCAAGGATAATTCATGTCATCATCTGGACATACCCGTTAGCTCCACTGACTATAGATACCCTACTATGAAATATAAGATTGTCAAGGAATAAGCTCAAACACTAGATATCTACCCACTCACACTACTTAATTTTTTACTCTCTTCCTGGAATTGCCTTGGATTGTTACAACTTGTTTTCTTCCAGCCAAATCCACTGTATAAGATGTGGATGTAATCAATTAAAGTAGTTCAGTGAACACCAAAAGAATTTAAAATCTGAAGCAGGAGTCTGTCTGTCTTTACTAGATACCTTGCACCTAAGTTTCCTGTGTTTGTAGAAGCAGTCCTTCTCAAACAAGTACTTAAGTTTCCTGGAGAGCCAACAGTGCTATTAGTCATGGCCATACAGTGCTATTCATTTTTAGAGCCAGGGGCTTGTCCCTAGCCGTATTTCATTCAGCACTACAGACAGAGCCTATATGACTAGTTTGGGATAAATAACTAATTTTCAGATGGCCAGTGTTGGGGAAGTAACTCTTATCTAAGCTGTAGGTGGAAATAAGATGCCTAAGTCAGGTAAATTAAGTTCTCTTACTGACAAGTTTGTAGCTGGCAGTGAATTAAGGGCCCTTACCAAGGTTGTTGGTTTGGTTTGGTTTGGTTTTTTTCCCACTGTTACATACACCTCTTTCCCATCTGCATTCCCTGGCCTTTATGGCAGGCTGAGTTTTTGACAAAGCATTTTTTTTTACTTAGATTAATATGGTCTTCTCTTCCCAAGTACCTATTTTTATGAAAACCGTAGGAATTTACATATTTTTGATAATTCCAGCTCTCTGTCAGAAGTGACTGACCTGAAGCGGTAAGTGACTGAAATTAAGTTAGTGTCATATACCCTACCATACCCACACAGTGACTGTTGCCACAGGGCTCTTGTTTCCTTAGGGGATGATCTGAAAACTTTTTACTAATAATCAGTAAAGGCAGTGGCAATATAATGTCCTGCTAAGTATTGCAACTGTTTTATTGTGATGGTATAAATACCCTTATTAATTTTGGAAATTTTGAAATGTTATAAATACTGAGTGACTAGTCAAGAACCTATGGCCTTTTGTTGGGAATGATGACTTTCTGGCATTATCTCTTTATTTATAGCTAGTTTCAGATATTTGTGAATAAATAAGTTTTCTTTCAGGATGCCTCCAGCATGAGAATTCATGCACTTTAGGCTTGATAATAATTTATTATCATGTATCAAGCTGTCTTGCTTATACCAGTATTTTTATAAATTGGGTTGTTAGGAAAGAATTGGAGAATTATTGAAATAATGAAGCATGTTAAACATACAGAAAGGTACCAGGAATTATATACTTTCCAAAAGTTATTATCATCCACCTCCACCCTTAGAGTCACAGGACTGGTCATTCTGAAGGTTTTCTGCATATATTCACTTAGGTTGAGTGTTTGCAAACAATTACAAGTGAGAGCCCGACAGGGTGATAATGGACTCAAACAGCAGTAAATTTTTTCCAAGAGTTACTGCAAAATGAAAGCTTCATAAGTATAGTTGTTTCACATACTACAAACCACACAAAAGCCCTGACGTGCTTTTCTCCTAGCTTATCATACTGTGAGGTTACTGACTCTTTTTGAGACCTTTCAACTTCAGCTAGTGTCATTTATACCGTTTCATAAGACCAAAGGCCAAAAATGTTGCAACCAGCTGGAAGCAGCAATACCCTCACATAAAGAGAATGGAAAATTTTTTTTTTTTGTTTCTGTTCCTTCCCATAAATCTTCTGTCTAAAACAATTAATTTTAGATTCTCTTACCTTCAGTTTCATGGTTCCTTCTATGCTGTCCTTTCTGTCTGGAAGAAATTAATATATACCGCTGAAATATTTCTTTAAAACAAACTTTCATGCCTTTCAGCAGAAATCCATGCCATAATCAAATTTAAGATGCACACCAATTTTAAACTTGGTCTTTAAACTGGACAGCTGGGAAATTTTCTGTTTGGACTGTGTTATCTGTCTAATTGAACTGCTTTCTGAGCAGTGCAGACTGTGGTGAAAGGTGCCCTCTAGCAAGATGGCATTTCTAATTGACTCATCTGAACTGTAGCATTATTGCTGTCTTTCATTTGACTGGGTCATGGTGAGTACATCATGATGTTTATGATCTTTATGGAGGGTGGATCACCTTCCTAAATTTAGGATGTTATGAATTATGGGCTACAAAATTGTCATTTACATACAAACAACCAACTGAATTTCTTTCTGACGTGGTCTGTTACTACAAAGACATTAGAGATGCTATTTTAAGTCACATGTACAAGCTGCCTGGCAACTATAATCAGGTTGAATAATCAGGTGGCATGGCAAATTTGGGCTCTTGTATGGTACATTGAGTCCACTGTCTTTGGATTCAACTGTAATATTTTTTACTTACTAAGGAAATAAAATCTCCTTTCTCTTCACCTCCATTTAAATTCAGTTCATCTAGAAAAGTGGGTATACAGTTGCACTAAACTCTTGTCAGTTATGTTAAAGCATCAGATACAGGATAAAACCTTGTAACTAGGGGCTCTTACAAGCATTATTATACTGCATCTGCTCTTCTTTCAGAGCCTTGAATAAAGATAGAATGAAGTCTGTGTTGCTAATGGTTTGTTGGTTTGTGGTTCATTTGCTAGTTCTCCCTTTCCAAAATACTGCTTGCATATTTTTTAGTCCATGATTATGCAGAAACAAAACCACAGATGTTTATATTACCGAGGTTTCCCTCTTCTAACTGCATTCTCTCTTAAGCACGTCCTGTGAAAAATCCATGCCTTACCCATTCATTTCATAATCATGTTAGAGATCTTCTGGAAGCAGCATTTTATGGTCTTTTTGTGGTTCTCCTCAATCTCTTTGCCTTCCATTCTTCATTTCTTTCCTTCATGTCTCCCTCTATCTCATTGGCATGTCTGACTGCTGGCAGCACTGTCAAGTCATCCATTCTCTTCTGTTGCTGTGCTTCAGATTCATTATACAATCACTGGAGTGATTATCCAGTGGCCAGACCTTGGCTTGATGTTCCTCACAATGTCAAACTAGTCCCCAGTGGCAGAGTCATACCAATGGTACATACTTTGGAACAAAAAAGTTTTGTTGTCCTTCAAAAATACAGTATGAAGACATACGAAATTTGTTTCTGCCTTCCATCTAATCAAAATATTTCTGGAAGGAAAGGGGTTTGGGAAGAATAACTAATGGCAGTCTAATTCCTGAGAAGGGAATTAACATGGTCCAACTGAAGCAGTCTGGTCGATACTGGTCATCCAGACTTGTCAGTAGATGTAGAGAAACGGGAACATCCAGGGGTGCTGCATGCTAGTTATCCTAAACAGCTATCTTAGAAGACAGGAGTCATCAATTTGAAAGACCGTGTATCACTGCCTATAAAGGCAACCAGCTTATAATTCTAGTTGCATCTGCAACCTTAAAATTGTGTTCTGCTTCAAGAACCAGTGGAGGAAAGGCTAATTATTCCAGACATCTTTTATGACTCTTGGGGAAAAAAAAGTAGCGAGAAGGGATTTCAAGTTTCAATGACAGCAAAAGGAAGCTTGCTTTATCATATAATTTCAGAACTCATGGATCTCTTACTGAGTTAAGAAAGTGTCTTTCATTACTGTCCAGAAACTGGCTAGAGTGAGAATAATGATAGAGCAACTGCTCTGCTGACAAGAGGCTGCTGCATTATTCAAGGGGCTTGAGATAATACGGAGTGTATTTAATCACACTTCTCTTGTAATTTACTGTTTGATAAGGACATAGCTGTATACTCTTTAACATTTATATAAATATTGTTGTTCTATATAAATATTATTGTTCTTTCCATTAAAGTGTTATCGTTGTCTTCAATTTCAAAATAATCTTGAAATACATTTTTCTTTCTCTGGCCTGAACAGCATTGCTGAAAGAAAGAAATTAAAGGAAGTAGAAGTGGGGATGAAAGGACAAGCTTGCCAGCACCACAGCTACCCTCATCTGATGTTAAGATTGAAGGTTAGTAACATGCCAAATTTTTCATAATACTATCCATAGTAATTATAAAGAAGATACCTTATTTTTGTGAGAACAAGTTTCCAAGCCCCTGCCATATTTTTTAGTCTGAACAATTTCTACCAAGTTATGTCATATCACATCTTCACAATCATTCAAGTTACAAAGCTACAAACTTCCTTGGTTTAAGTGGAGCTATCTGCTCACATCAACATTCTCCACAACTGATCATAAAACTAACATTGATAGGGCACCACAAGATCATTATTTCTGCCTCTGCTTCTTTCCGGTAACATACCTTGAGCCTTTTTATGTTCTTTCTACAGAAATATCCTGTCTGTGTAGTCTTAGACTGAAACTGTGGAAGTATATTTTGACACAGTTCAGTATTCCTCTTCGAACTTTTAAAGCTCTACAGTGTTCTCACTTCAGTTTGAAGCTCCTCAAAATTCTTCTATATGCAGACAGTAAGTACACAGATGTAGCAGTAATAATCCTGTTGTTTCAAAAGAATAATTCTGTTGTTTCAAACTCCAGAGACATAAAACCTGAGTAAAGCTTGAGTGAATTGGGAATGTAAACACTAAGGAACTTGGAAGTTGTATCATATTTAGTCAGAGTTCAGATCAAATATAGTATATTATGTGCCAAAGCATAAACAAGTATTGTTCAACAGGTGTCTGGAAGGAGTCTGGGATATATCAGTTATTGTGAATGCCTACATACAGTATTAATCTCTTGGGAACAAAGCGTGATCAAAGGTACTTGTGGCTTGTGGGGCTGAAAGCTACTTTTTTTAGATTAGATCTGGGTGGCTGATACACAGATATATGAACAGATGCTCTTTGAGTGGAAAACAGAAACATCTTGCCACTAGGTAGTAAATACATCTCATGTAGTTTTAGGTATCTACACTACTTAAACTTGAGCTAGTCAGGGTAGACTCTCTTTATACTTAACAGAGAGGAAAAAGCACTTTTAGGAATTTTTAATGGACTATAGTATGCAAAAAGTCCACTTTAGAAGAAACTGTTCTTCTCTACTGTGTAAAAAGGCAGCCTAGATGACTAGATCAAGTGTAGACACCTACAGTTTACACATATGTATTTAACAAAGTGAATCCCAGCAAGTGTTGGAGCTGACTTCACCTGTGGCCAACAAAGGTCTGTGCCTTATCTTATATTGGCTGACCACCTATATAGTAACTAAACACTGGAATTGTTTCTCAGTTAGTGATTGATGAGGAAATGAATTGGATTTCACACTAACTCGTTAGTTACTTTTTGGTGCAGGAAACATTTAAAAGGTTTTGTGTCAATTTTTTGTTTTTTTAATCTAGTTTGCATTATGAAAATGGGTACATAGTCCTTATTAAAAAACAACAAATCCGGCATATATACAGCAAATTAACTTCACAAGAATATTAGAAGGTAGAGATAAACCATATAGATTTTAGAGAAAACTTAAGATGAATTCTGCACAGGGTGGAAAAACATCAAGACAAAAAATACTGGAATTTACCAAAAATTCAGTATGTATTAATGGCAACAAAAGGAACTATTCTCTAAAAAACACAGACTATAGTACTTCCCACTTTGTGCAGCAGAATAAAAAATCGGCAATACAGAATTTATTGAATATTCAAGATCCACATCCAAAAAGTAACTTTACATAGCAAAACTTAATATCTTCGTAGCTAACTATCAAATGTGTGAAATGGTATTGAACATTTTAAGCTAGGCTTTCTTGGTGTTGATCAGAAGGACCTACACTGTTATGAATGAGCTAAACTATCTTGTACACTGAGGGGACATTTTGACGGCAGAAGTGGAGGTATCTCATACCATCACTGTTCAGTTATGTGATAGTTCTTTTTTTTTTTTTTTTTTTATTTATCTCCAGAAAGCTGAGGATTCATATCAGACTTAAGAACACAAGTCTCTTACTTGTGATCAGTAACCAGCAACTATACTGAATGATAGAAATCATGCTTGCAGTGATTTCTGTTAAATGTAATGTCATCCATGTAAGTGTTCTGGCATGTAGCTGTGGAGACACCTTGTTTATGAGTCTGAAATGCTGTAGACAAGATAGGTGACTAAATGATTTGCTCTGAACTTCATCATTTTCAGGCTTCAGAACTTCAGCTACAGAAGAACATCTGGCAGCAAAATGAAGATGCATTTTTTGGACTTCACCTTCATCTTTGATGGTGCTTGCAAGAATTCTATCTTATTATGTCTTGTTCCAAGATGATAAAGATAGGATCTTCATGTTGGATATTCAGATTCCTTTCTGTGAAGTTTGACCCTGAGAGGCCCCACATTGTCTTTTGTACCAAACTAAAATGTAACATGATAAAAAGCTAATATTAACATAATATGTGATACAGATACTTATAACCCCTTGACACTAACCATGCTAACTAACCTTGTGGGAAAGTAGTCACTATTAAGAGCCCTCCAGAATTATAGCCTTCCTGTAGCCTGGAGACATTAAGCCCTGGTGTGCTGAGGCTGTGCAGTTCCACATGCTCTGAAGCTTTAAGGGTTAATTTATTTCATTTGTCCACTTAATTATCCATTATTGCCAGTTACCCATTTCCAGCTAGGTATGTATAAGGACAGAGTATTCAGGCAGGCCGTTCATCCTGTCTGGGAAACTCAGTCTTTAATGGCAGTCTTCAGTATCATAAGCAGGAGCCTTTTCCAGTTTTGGGGAGTTTTGATTTATTATCAAACTAGATATGCATCTCAGTCTATCAGTTAAATCATCATTTATGAGAGGTGATACATCAATACCAAATAAAAGATACAAACTCACAGACAAAGATGAAACATCAGTCAAAACCTGAAATTGTACTGAAAGCACAAATGGTTAAAAAATCAAAATACAGAATCAAAAATCAGCCCACCAAACCAAACCAAACCACTGATGCAAAGTAATAAGAATTCAAATTATTTTCTTATTTACATTCAGTTTTACAGCATATAGGGCTTCAAGTTTTATTCTGCATCCAAGATGAAAACTATAAAAAATGAAAGTTGAACTACGAAATGATTGAGGAGGCATCTACAAAACCCCCACAGAAACTGTCTGTATTTGGTAAGACGTGGAATCAAATAATGAGATATCACACTATACACATTTCAAATTCAGCTCTACTTAGCATCAGTTCATAACTGGAGAACAGTTAATTCTCAAAACCACGGGCTGAGAACATGGTAAATTCAGAGAAAAGCCATAAGTAAGCTCATACAGCAACTTCCATACATTTCAAGGAAGTAAGTAAACCAGAGATTATTATGTAAAAGAAGATGCTGGAGCAAGGGCAGCAAATTTTACTTGTGAGAAATTCTAATATATGTTTGAAAATTTAGTGTTGAAAACCTTGAAAAGTATGGATTTTTTCATACTAAAAAATTCAAGGATTTCAAAATAAACAAGATGAAAATACCAGGAAAGGTAGCAGCATGAACAAAAAGGGCTAAAGGTGTTGAGACAGTAGATTCTTTTTGTTGATGTAAGGAAAGATGACAAAAATAAAAGGACTATAATAGATAATTCTGTTTACCGACTTTTAAGGTCAGGAACTTGTTTTTAACCTCCATGCTTGCAAGGAACATAGCACTTACTTGCTCTGCAGAATATTTGTTATAAAACAATGGGGAAGCATATGCTGGTTTTGAACTCAAGCAGAATATCAAGCCAGAATGTCAGAAAAATAGGCTGTTTGTAAAGGTCAAAACATTTGGATTAGCAAGACGAAAATATGTTTAACCATTTTAATATTAACTTCATTTACAGAAATTTATATATATTTATGCGCATGAAAGGAAAAAGCCCTGGCATTAGTACGTTCTAGGCTATAATGACATTAAAGCCAACACTACCATAATGTAATGTCTGGTGTCTTTAAATCTAAACATATATGTTCATATGCACCTACATAATTTCCTGAATAGAATATACTTTGGGATTTGGTTTCCATAAAGCTACAGAATGGCTATTTGAAAAAATTCTATCCATGTATCATCTTTTTTTCAGAGAAGAGCAGTAGAGATTACTGTCCTAGTGTATGTAAAAGTCTACGTTTGATGTTAATTTTAATTGTATATATTTGTGCTAGAGACCCATAAATGCTGTCATTCTGGATCATTTGGTGCATCCAGCCCAGTCTATTTGCCTGCAATAGCTGACAACAGATGTTGTTACGTCTTGTAACAGATGTTGTATTTCCTGTACATTAAAGTACAAGTGGTGCTGAAGAAATCATCAAAACAGAGAGGGAAGGTAGAATCTGCCATTCCCAAAGATCATTTCTGGAGATCCACCAGATTGGATAACAGCACACACCAAGAGCACTATTTAGCTTTCTGTTGTGGATCTCTTTACAACAGACTCCAGAGCTCAGTTCTGGCCTGACATTCTCACCTTGATTTCCTATCTGGTCACCTCTGCTGTTCTAGTTACATTGTCCCATAGTGTGGGATTTTTGACAGGTTGTCCTATCTCATTGTTTTACCATATCCTAACCAGAATCAAGGATTTACAAATGCAATGAAACTCATTGGAAAATCCAGTTTAATTAATTTATTGACCTTCTGCTGAGGTTGGAAGGTTTGGGGCTGGGTTTTTTGGTGTTTGTGTTTTTTTTTTGTGTGTGTTTTTTTTTTTGTTTGTTTTTTTTTGTTTTGTTTTTGTTTTTTGTTTTCTTATGTATAAAGACAAATAATTAAATGCTGGATTGTGTTTTGGTTTTTTTGTTTGTTTTGTGTTTTTTTTTTTTTAAATAATCTGTAATTAAGTGGGAAATTTCTAGAAGACAGATTTCAACAGAGTTTTCCAAAGAGCTGTCTCCTCGTTCCTCCTCTCCCCCCAAATCAGCATATTGGAAGCATGCATTTGTTCTGTAGTAATGAGAAGATAATTTACAGTTTCTTCACTCCTTATTTGGAGAAATCCATATGAAGAGAGGAAACTATTTTTGGTCTAGGAACATATGGAAAGAAATGGGAGAACTCACATCTCACATTAACCATGATCATCTAAATCAGAATAAAGACAAAGATATTAAAGATGAACTAACTGAACATCTTTGTATCTTTTGAAAGTATAGTTAAATATCATCACATTTCTCCCATTGTTCTTTCTAGTTCTCTTTACTACTGTGATTACATTTACAACATTCTTATTCTCTTCTGTTGTCTATGAAAGTTGATCCTTCATTTTGATAGAGCATAAGGACCTGGGTTGTAATTCACTTTATATTGTCAATATCAGTTTGACTACACCCTTTTCTACATTCTGCAAGGAATTTGTTTTTATCTTCATTCTTGCATTTGTTGGATCAAGTTGCTAGCTACCATAAGGTGTCAAAAGTCTACTAAATTTATGCTATTGATAAATCTGTCCCACGGTTAGTGGCCAGAAAAAAACTATTGAGAAGAGTCAATGTTATATTAAATATTTTGCTTAGATACTGGGCTGTGGAAAAAGATATCGTAGTGCAACTTTTTTTGGTAAAGCAGTATCTTAAAATGGTTTACATTACAAATTGCAAAAAAACCTTGATCATTTGAACATAATGTGAAAACTCATTATTTCCTGTTGCTTATGTTTCTTGTTCACAAGTGTTTGAGCCTGAAGTTCTCAGTTCAGAGGTCCTAAAAATCTTCTTCCTCATTGTGATAAAAAATAAACCTTTTGCAGCTGCCACAATGGCATAGGTATATTTCAAAACCCAAACATACCCAGTTCATCCTAAACAAAATACAAGAGTTTAAGTCCAGATTACTTTTTAAACTGTTAATATTGCTTGTCTGCTCACCAGATAAACTTATTGGAGGAAGCTGACCAGTGTCACAGACCAAACCTGAAATAATTTTGTAAAAATAAAGGTGTGGATAATTTTCCATGCTGTATTCATCAGAGAAAGATGAGACAATCTCCAAATAAATATTCAGCTTTCTATCCACAACTATCACTGCAGATTTCTTGCCATCAATATAATTTTATCAATAGCATATGCATATGTGTACTGTGAAAATAAATTTGTATATTTTTCATTTTGACATTACATCAAAACATCATTTTCAGTCCTCAGGACTGAAAGACACAATAAGATATGCTGATCATATCAGTGTGCAAATACAGCTATATGTTAAATATTCTAAGTAAATTTCTGAACTTCACAATAACGAAGTAAGATGCTGTGGTCAAAACGCTGTGCTCGGGTGTCTCATTTATTCTTCTTTGGGTGCACAGGGAGGCAATGAGTGTATTTACACCCCAGCATGAGCAAACGGGAGCCGGGTGCTTAGCGTCCTGCAAGTTACTGGTGCTCAGCACTTCTGAAAACAAAAAAGTGCTTTGCAAGTGTGTCCACAGGGTAGTACGATGCAGCGTGATGTTGCGATACCTAAAGTAGCTGTTAGTGATCTTAGTTTGTGTACCAGAAACAGTGCTACCGTGTTCATTATGCTTGGGCTAATTATAGGACTGGAAAGTCTTTTTGAAGGAAAAACCTAGAGAGTGTGATGCAGATGGAAGGAGAGAAGATGATGGAATGCAGTAAAATGAGAAAATATTTTGAGGATAAGTAGAGAAGGTATTTACTTGAGACTTTTCTTGAAAATGTTTTAATTGAAACACTTTTTATCTTATAAGGTGGGACAAAATTTGCTCATTTTGATTCACGGTGTTTTTTTGTTTTTTTTTTTTTTTTGTTTTGTTTTGTTTTGTTTTGTTTTGTTTTGTTTTTTAAAAAAAAAAGCCCAGGATACTTTTGGACAATTAGCATTTGATCAGAGCTCAGAATATAGAATATAATATTATCTGCTCATGTAGGGAAATAATGTGACTGAGGTCAAAAATAACTTTACCATTGCTCCAAAAGGAACATGACTAAGCTTAATTAATGTGTAATTCTACAAAACATTTTTTTAGAGGTGTATCTAGCAGTCATAACCCTTATGTGTCTTAATGACTACAGTAAATTCTCAGAGTAGGATAAGATATTTTTATTCCTTTCTCTTCATAAAAATTCTATTTTTACCTCTGCATTTGTCTTGTATTTGTTCCATTTAACTCATAACAGTAGGTTAAAGTATTTCAAACTATTTGGCACGTCAGCCAAATTATTTAACACATTTTTAATTTTTAGTGTATTAGTCTGTGACAAAAAGAAAGGTGCCAGATTTCTTCACTACTGTCTGTAGTTTTTTTAATTTTAATAACTCTGAGTGATCATAGTCTACTTACTGAATTAGCCCTATTGTCCGATTTTTTTCATTGTAAAAACGACCGAACAACTAATTGAAATTGCAACAGCTCATTCATTTTCAAAGCTGCTCGATCTTTCTTTTTACATGCACGCATGTAGAATGCTGACAATTCATCATTATTGGCTTCAATTTTTAACTTGCCAGTTAACAGTTATAACACATTGCTGTACAAGTCTCTAACTTTATTCATGTAGTTTCTTTCATTAAAGGAAATTAATCACTTGAAATATATGTAGTTCAATTTTCCTAAATAAAAAGCTGAAGATAGGAAATTTAATTGGTTGCATAAAAGTTTGGGGTTTTTTTAATCTTAAGGTAGTGGCTTCTGAATGTCAAAATATATGAAACTATGCTGTTGGTTTGCCTCTGAGTAAGTAAGCAGCTTTTACAAATTAAGCTCATTTAACAGCTCTGCTGATGACAATAAAATTGGGAAAAATATACCACAATCTCTCACGAACGCTTTTTTTTTTTTTTTCCCCCAGGTTTAACGAATAAGGATTATATCAAACAGATGTTGTTAATCAGTACAGTAGATACGACATGGACTGTGTGCAAGGAACAGATCCACTGAATAAGCAGAGTCTGTTTCTACAGTTATACTTCACACTATAAAATAGCTTGGTCAAATTCAATCCTGTTGTAACAAGAACAACTCCCTAAGTGTCAGCGGAGTTTTGCTGTCTTCCACTAAAACAAACTATAGGCTCCCTCATTGTCTTTGAAGACCTGCATAACATATTAAAAAGCAAAATTTAAAGCCTATGTTGAAAAGATATTATTTGCCATAGAATTTGAAGGAGTCTCTTAAAGCAAAACAGTTAACAGTATGTTAATGAAATTATGCTTTAAATTAGTTAAGTCCTATTACAGCATTTAATAAAAAGCTATCTGTCCTCTAAACATGAAACCTGTGAGTTCTGAATATTTAATCTTCAAATATTTGTTGAATCCTTCAAAACAGCATTTGTTTATGACATCATTATATCCGTGCTTTCATTCACTCTGTACATTCATAATTGTTCCTGTACTTTGCTATTCAGATAAATTTATGAGAGTAAAAAAATGTGGATTTATTTTGTTCTGAAAAATCAATAAAATCCAGATTAAATTTTTTTCAAATTTACTCTGCTAATAAACACCATATGTAAAGGGCGTGAAAGTGACTTGTAATATCTGAAAGCTCATGGAACGTGACATTTGTTTTGCTGTAGTTCAGTATTTTAAGTTCCATGCTACAATTTGGCACAGCTCTTGAACACACATACTGTATTCAGTCAAGATGAATCTCTGTTCACGAAAGAGTCTGGACTAGCTTCAGGGTAGCTGGCTGCAGACTGTACTGCAAAAATGTAACTGGGATGCAACAGTGATGTGCACAACTGGAGAAGGGTTCACTGACAAAAAAGTAATAGAATTTGCCTAAAGGTAGTTAAAACCACGTCTTTATTTGCTTCTAATACATACATATCTATCTGCAGAACTACACTACATATCTAAAATAAGTGTCACAAATGGTGGTCAAACTCACGAATCAAAGGTGCTGACACAGAACCATTTTTTCTCCTTTTTCCTCACTCTGCTACTGCCATGTTAGCTGGCCAGGTAGCTCTTGTCCAAGCCTCCACCTCTGGCAGACACCGAGTTCTCTTTTCTACTGAAGCACTATGAATCATAGAAAAGGAGACAAGGGAAATGGTGAGTTGTGTGTTGTCCGCACAGTGACAGCATCTAGTCCAGTATCTCACTTCTAAATCTCTCAGAGGTTTCCCTACTGCTCTGAGGAGGAGGAAAGAAGAGGGGTCAAGGAATAGTCATAGAATTAGGCAAAAAGTTGCCTATGCTTACGGAGGACTGTGGGCTAATCAAGAGTACCTTCCAAGCAACAGAGGACTCCTCGAGTCAGGTGAACCAACCGATACAACTTGTTAGTAACATCTAGTGAAAATCACCATTAGAATAATTAAAATATTTTTAGTTCAGTGCCTGAAGCCATCTGAAATGGGAGTTCAGCAGTGCAGAAGAATTTCCTCTTACGAAAGGTCCTATCATCCTTCTCCTCTAGAATCCGTGTATTCAACCCATCATGCGACAGTCGTCAGTTGTCACAAGTTGCTGACCCGATGAAGGATGTTCATCTACATGCACACTGACGGCACCAAGAACCATTAGTCACACTGACACAAAGCTACTGAGAAACCTAAAATCTTGGCGAAATACTCTAGACTAAGGCAAGCTGAATGCTTATGGCATCACTACCATTTTTTATTGGTGGAGACATGCATCCATCCATACATTTATTTTATTACAACATTTTAAGCACAGTCCCACAATGAAGGGTAGAGTCACTGTGGTCTTCAATATATACATATGAACAGCCATGCACTTGAATTTACTGGACGACTTTCTAACGGGAGAGAACGCTTATTTAAAAGTCTGCACACAGCTCACCCAATGCCCAGGTGATGTTGAAAAGAATGAAATGTCTGTATTTTGCTGTGATAGATAAAGATGGTTGAGCTAAAGCTACATGAAAAGAGGATTAAATAAATACCTGGAGTTTGTCCCTATCTTGACTAATGTCTTAAAATTATTTAAAATTAGAAGACAATGCAGTTGTATGTATATCCTTTCCATCTATAGCCTTCTCACAGGTTCTCACATCAGAAGAAGGGACAGTTGCACCACAGAGCTTTGTAGGAGCTGAGGATGGTGCTGGAGAGGACAAGAAGGAGCGAGTGTTTTCGGAAGTGCGAAATAAGGGCAGGGGGTGACATAATGGAGAGCATGCAGCTCGCAGAAGCTGGACAGCTTCATCTTCCCTTGGGACGGGGACACCCTGAGGCTACCCAGCTCCAGATGCACCCCTAAGGAGGGGTTGTCAGAGGATGTCTTAGATGTGGAACAGTCATTGCCTGTAGAGATGCAGGCAGTAAGTGGAAGTATAACATTACTGCACATTGTCCATGAACAGATGTTTCTCAAGTCATCTCGGCCCACTGCGCGACCCAAATATTCGGACCTCTGGTTGGGCAGCAGGGTTACGTTTGGTCAGCAGAGTTGCCAAGTGCTTCAAAACACATTAGCATTGGCTCCTCTGAGGCATTGCTTTGGTTCTGGTGCTGCAGTGGTGCTTTACTCATTGGCTAATTTCAGGGTCTCAGAAGAAGACCTGAAGTACAATTGAACATTAGTCCCGCAGATTCAGAGGACAGCCAGAGGTGTAAAATCCTTAAATACAAATATCAAGAGTTTATAGATATAATTCTGAAGAATATCTGTAATAATATCTACAGGTGTTATTGTAACATCCAAAAGGACTCACTGTGCCTTGATATTCAGCTATCATATGAACATAGAAAGTCTCCCAAATCCCCAGTTTTCTCACCACTTATAATTTTCTCTTCATTACACAATTCCCTCTTCCATACTAATTGTTTCTCTCCCTTGGTCTATTAATCATCATATTCCCAAATCCCTACAGTACATGTATTGTCCCAGTCCTTCCATCTATCATTTTCATCCTTTTCCACTCCTTTATTGTTCATCTTCATTCTCTGATGAATCCAGGAGATGGGTAGCTGTGTGAAGCATTTGGGTTAACTAACCCAGGTATCCCTAAGAGATAAGCATGTGTGCAACTGCATGTATTTCAGTAATTGTTCTTAAACATCTGTGAAGGTATATTACATAATTATATGCATTAACGCACCAGGATTCATTCCTATACAACAGTGGAAAAACTATCCCATGGACTGCGGAGAGGTGATTTTGGGGAAGGGTACAACAGCCATTTTGCTTTCTCTCTCCTGGTATGTTTTTTTACTTAGCCTCAGTAAAGCACTGCAAGGCTTGAAACCATGCTCTTAGTCATTCTGAATGTTCGCAGAGCAGAAAAAAAAAAAGTACATGCTTTTTGCATGGATGCAAAGGGAACAAAAGGCAAGAATTACAACTACCAGTACCTAGAAAGGCTAAAGTATGGACAGATTTATTGGACATTTGTAAAAACGGTGTCAGGGCACAACTTCACCCTGAAGAGATTCTGTCCCTATCACTCTCAAGTTTTTCTTCCCCCTTTTTTCAAAGCCTCTTCCTTCACATCTTTTTCTTAACTTTCCAAATCCTTTCTTTTTGAAGACCACTTTTACATCTGTGCTTCCCCCCCTCCATGTTTTTATATATGATTTGCTCAGAAGTAAATTCTGTGGCTTCTCCTATTTTTCAGCTGTTCAGCGCTTTTCATGCTACCTTCCCCTACACTGCGTATTTAAACGAGCACAGGGGAGATACTTAGGAACTGAGAGAAGGAAAGGCAGTGAACGGTTTGAAACAGTAAGCAGTGAGAGTTTCAGCAGGCAAGAAAGTAAAATTGTGAGACAGAGGAATGAAGCAGCTTATCTTCAGTCTTTCTTTTCCCAGCAACACATTTGCTTCCTATAGCTGACTCTGGATCGCACTAACAGTAACACCTCTCCAAATTATTTCAGAATAGCCCAACATCCGGAAGAGAAGCATTATTTCTAGTTTCTTAGCATTCTCAAGAAACCCAAGGCACACCTTGCAGCAAAACCTGGCTCTATTAAAAAAAAAAAAAAAAAAAAAAAAAAAAAATCACAGCAGCAGATGCTTTTGGCCAGCTTGAGAGAGAGGGGGCAAGAGTCCTCCTGCCTGTACCCAGCCACTCCAGCCTCCAAGCGTGAAATCGTGAGCCGTGGGGGGGGGCAGAGGTAAGGGAAGCACTGCTGCAAATGTAACACTCTCCAGTTATAAACGTTCCTTCTTTACCATGCTGCTTCAGCTGTTAAATTTTCGTCTCTCCACAGATGCTGAAATATACCCACAAATTAGAGACTTCCATACCTCAAATGAAACTCACATATAAAGGGGAACATTTTTACAAGTGAAATGAATAGGTAGAGTCTGTGAAAACACTGATCTCTAGATAGGATAACATCATAAACACTGGGAAATAAAATTAATGGTTGAATGATAACAGTGCTAAACTCCCAAGAATAATGATCAGATATAGACGTTTAACTGCCTGTGACTGAGGACTCCTATATCTCGTTACAACTCACCTCCCTAGAGAGTACATGCCTCTTTCTAAATATAAATATTTGAAATTATGATTCATGTGTACTTGAGTATGATAAAATGTGCAGGAATTAAAGGCTTGATTGTAAAAAAATGGTATGACTGGAAAATATATTTGAATCCTGAAAACACAGAAGCCTCTTTATACTGTTTTTGTTTGCTGTTTTGTTAATTTCATTTAGTGTTCTTGAAACGGTAAGTGGAATAGAGTTGGCTCTGAAAAATCAGTAATTCCAAAATCTGCCACCTCTGCTACAGATAAACAGTTTGTAAAATTTTGAAATAGTAATACAAATTTTAAAAAGGAGAATTTTTAAAGTTGGGAGTGAAATACCAATCTAGAACACCTTCTGTCAGTCTGTCACTATTGCTATTTCTTTAGAAACAAATGACCCTAAAATCACCAAAAGAATGTTGCAAACTTTTTGTTGTTCATAACCCTCACTATCTGTCGTTTAGGAACTGCAAATGGACAAGGAGCTGGCATCACTACTGTACATCTTGTTATATAACGATGTTTAACAAACTTACAAAAGTCTTAGTTTTACTTCAGATAGTATTTTTTTTTTTTCATTTCTTTTTAGGGGCAGCTTGCTAAATAGCTATTTCCTAAGATATCTTAGTAGCTATGTACTGCGTAACATACACATTATGTGTGATCTTGAGGGATGTATAAAGGATACTGATTTATTCTGTGTTATTTATATCGATTAAAACAGAGAAAACTGGCCTTAGTTAAGGTGTCAGCCTTGGCTTTGAAAGAACTAACTTCTGTTCCTTATTATGTCAGATTCTTCAGTAAATGCCATGTCACACTGTGCATTTATCATAATATTTACCTTCACAACAATGTGCTCAGCTACTGTAGTAAAGAAAAATAAGATGGGCAACACTCCATAAAGGACAAACAGATGAGTTAATACATGTTAAAATACAATGACCTTAGGGCCTTCATTTCTGAGTATTTTCTGCAAGATACAGAACAGTACTTACCGTGCATCACAGGAATTCATAGTTGTATCAGTTTTCCTCTTAGGAAATCCGTTCTCATTGAGTGGCTTCTACTCCAAAGCTACATTCAAAGAAAGTTATTGGTAGGGGAATCCACTAGAGCTATGAAACACCTATGTGCTTGTGGACGACTTATGTGCCCAGGGGCTTTATGGAGACCATTCCACTGGTTTCAGTCGGGGCCAGATTGGATCCCATGGGCGTAACCATTTGCATCAGTGAAATAATAAACTTGGTTTTCTTCATCAGTGGCATATTTCTTCAAGGTGTGGTGAGAGGAACACAGATACCTCCTGAATTTGGTACATCCCCTCTGTTGCCAATGAATAAAGTGACTGAGAAAAAAAATCAGTCTTCTACTCTTTCTCGCCTACGCTTTTGCTGGCTCTTTTCAGCCAGTGGACAGTTTGGTATAACGTGGCATTCCTTTCCCTACCACTTTACTCGAATCTAAGGAGTTGAGATACTTGCCTAGCTTTGTGGAAGCAATCTGAGATCTCTGGATATAAGACAAGGATTGAAATCTTACCTGTTCAATCAGCAGGACTATTGCCACCAACTTTGGTAAGGCCTGGCGTTCATCCAAAGCAGTAAGAACAAAAATATGCTTATATTTGCATCTTACTGATTACCTTTTGTTGGTCCTTTTGCCAAAAGTTATAGAACAGAGAAGGAAAAAAAAAAAAAAAAAAAAAAAAAAGAGAGAAAACACAGGAAAAATAAAATGGAAGAGGGAGGGTAAATAGGGTCAAGGAGTAGGAAAAGAGCTTCTGCTGCAAGGGAGAACAACTTCATACTTTATTTCAGTAATATTGAAAAGAAGGGCATTTTGTGTTACTGTGGTTTTTAAAAAACAGCTGTGTCTTTCAGGTGAAATGATCCTTTATCAAGTACAGTATTGTAAAATAAATTTTTGTATATGTATCAGTAAATATATGTTTAAGCTAAAAAACTGCCCCCGAACTAAAGGGTGTTGATGAAAAACCCTGTCAGTCAACTTCTGTGACGTTCGACACGACATATAAATGTCAAAAAAGAAGAAATACTCTCTGGTTTATTACTTTCTGAAGACTCAAGAACAGCAAAGTTACCTAAAAGATAACGTTGCGCCTTTAATGAACTGTAGTTACCAGCTCAGAAATGACTAGTGTCCTATTGTGAACAACTGCAACGCAAGGCAAACTGAGAACCGTCTTACTTTTTCTGCTATATACTGAAGGTAACTAGAATGATTGATAAAACCAAATATTCTGTTGCCTGCAGATACCATTGGAACGATACGACAACAAACGAAACCTCGAAGTTCTTTGGAAATTGAAAAATCATAATACAATTTTTCTGGTCCTTTTATTCAGATGTTGTAATTTCTCCATTTATAGCAACATAAAAACTGTAGAAATGTCCACCTATAAAATATCACTGTTGTGTAAAATATACCTAACTAAAGGCACTTTCACCTTTTAAAATACAGAAATAACTTTTTGTAAAATAGGCATCTATGTCATAGAAAAGTCTGTCGATCTCCAACTACCATTTTCTGGTTTTGAGTCCAGAAAACTGCGGCGAAGGCAACGACGACACGGGGCCATAGGGAAACCGGGTCATTTTTTTCGCCCACGCCACTTAAAAACCACTTTTCGCCCCGTCTGCCCAGCTTCGCTACCGGGAGCATCGCAGGGGGTCCCGGCGCCCTTCGCTCCCGCCGCCCCACGCCGCCCGTGGCCTCGGGAAGCGGCACTTAATGGTGGCTGCGGGAAGGGCACATCTGCTGGGGGAGAGCGCGCTGCTCCCGGCGGCCCGCCCGGAGGGAGGGACAGACGGACGGAGGCTGCGGACCAGAGCCCAGTGAGCACACACACCCCCCCACACCCCCCGGCCCCGCCGCGGCGTCCCCACCTGGGACCCACGAGTCGCGGGTGGAACTCCCAACCAACCGCGGCGTGCGACCCGGCAAACGCCGCGGGATGCCGCCGCTCGCCCCCCCCCCCCCCCCCCCCAGCCATCCTCCCACTCGCATCCTTGCGCTGTGGGTTTCCTTTCCTCTTCCACCCCCCCACCCCACCCCCCCGTCACCCCCCTGCGCTTTCGGCCAGGCGCGCAAGTGCGGGAGTTTCCCGCGGACAAGTGCAGCCGCACGCGGGACCACCCCCTCCACTCCGCGTGGGGCCGGGGACGCGGAAGCGGTGGTGTGTGTGGGTGGGTGGGACGGACGCGCGGCGCACCCCCACGCGTAACTTGGCGGAGCAGGCGGGCCCGGCCCGGCCCTACCCACCCCCCGCGGCCAGGCCTCCCCAGGCCCTCCCGTGAGCGTGGGGCCACCATGTGCATTCCCCCCCCCCCCCCCCCCCCCCCCCCCCCCGCTCCTGCCCTCCCCTCCCCTTCCCCACCGCCTGCGCAGGCAGGATGCGCGCAGCACCGCCATTCTCCCCCCCCCCCACACACACACCCCCCGCACCCCACAGCGGGGAGCCCTGCGCGGCGCGGCGGCCAACCCCGCTTCCCCCCGCCGCCGCGGCCCGGCTCCCAGCGGAACGGCGGAGACAAAGTTTGCGGCGGAGGTGCCCGGGCGGGCGGGCGGGCGGGCGGGCGGCGCGGCGCAGGCCGGGCGGGCTCGGTGCATGCCTGGTGTGTGGATGAATCGCAGCAGGCGGCGGCGGCGAGCGGGCGGGGGCGGGGGGGGCCGCGGCCGGCGATTGGGCGGTGCGGCGCTCGGAAGCACTTTGTTTTCTATTCTAATGAGGGCGGAGCGGGGCTTGTGGATATTTACGTTGAGGCGGGAGCCGCCGCCCTTCATTCACCCACATGGTCCCCGAGCCCGGCCGCCGCTGCCGCCGGGACCTGCCTTCGCGCCACTTCCCGCCCCTCACACCCACCCCCCCCCCCCTCCCTTCCCTCCCGCCTTCCTCCATCCGCCCCGCCGGAGGAGCGGCGCGGCTCCCCTCGGCCGGGCTCGCCCCGCCGCGCAGGGCGCCGGGGGCGGCGGGAAGATGGTGGCGGCGCGGCCGCCGCCGCCGCTGGCTGGTGAGTGTCGCTGCCGCCGCGCGTGTCGCTGACAGGAAAACCTGTTGGGAAGGCGCCGGCGGCCGCCCGGCGCGGGGGGCGAGAGCGTGGGGTTGTGTGTGTGGGGGTGTGTGTGTGTGTGTGTGTGGGGGGGGGGGGGGGGGGGTGCGGGTTCAGCGCGGCGTGGGGCGGGGGGGGGGGGGGGGGGGGCTGGGAGGGAAGGCGAGCGGCGGCGGCGCGGGGGGTGTTGGCGGGCCGCTGTGAGTGGCCGGGGTGGCGTGGAGGGGGTGTGGGTGGGTGGGTGGGCGGCGTGGGGGGGGGGGGGGGGGGGGGCGGCGAGCGGGAGCAGGGCGCATGGCAGCGTCCGCCGCGGCGGCGGCGCCTCCCGAGCTCGCACACGGGGCGGGAGGGGCCGGAATGAGGGAGATTTGAAAAAGCGTGCGCGCCGCTCGCTGCTGCAGTGAGTCCCCGCCGCCCCCCCCCCGCTTCCCTCCCGCACCCCCCCTCCCCCCACCTCTCCCCCCCGCCGATCCCTGGGCCCGGGGCGGCCCGCCGGGGCGGCGCGGGGAGCGGCCGGCGGCGGCCGAGCCCCCCGGGGCGGGCAGGGCGGCGCGCAAGGCACAATGGCAGCTGCCGGGGGGCCGGGGGGAGGCGTGTGGGAGCGGGCGGGCGGGGGGTTTCTTACCCCCGCGGCCGGCGGGGGAAGGCCCGTCCGGGAAAGTTTGCGCCGTGCCCGCCGCGGCTGCTTGGAGTGCGGGGGGGGGGGGGGGGGGGGGGGGGGGGGAGGGAGGGAGTTGGCGGCACCAGAACAAAGCCGCACGTGGGGCAGAGGCCGCGGCGGCGCGGGGGCTCCGCTCGCCGCCCACGCCCAGCTCGGGGAACGGCAGCGGCGGTAAAAGAGGCGGCGGGCGGGGAGGGCGCCGAGTGGGGGCGGCTTTCGGGGAGTTCCCGGCGGAGGCGCTTTGTGCTCCGCCGCCCCCCCTCTCCCCCCCCAACCCCCCCGGGGGAGGGGGCGCGGGGCCCCGGGGAGGGGGCAGCGCCGCGAGCTGCGAGCGCGTCCCGGGCCCCTCCGCATGGGCTTTTGTTCGCAGGAGGGGCGGGGGCGGCGGGCCCTCCTTTCCTCCCCCCCCACCCCACTCTTTCCCCGCCGGGGCGCCGGGCGGAGGCTCCCCGCTTCTCCCGGGGTAGGCGGGCGAGGGGTAGCGGGCGGGCCGCCGCCGCTCGGGAGCCGCGGGGCTTCATTACGAAATCGGCGCGGCGGCAGCTGCGGGGCCTCGGCGGCGCCATGTTGCTGGGGAAAGGCGGCGCGGAGCGGGGGGGGGGGGGGGGGGGGGGGGGAAAGGAAGGAGGAGGAGGAGGCGGGGGACATGGCGGCGGCTGCGTGCTGGGGCCGATTGTTCCCTGTTAGGCCCGGAGCCGCGTGTGGGCAGCGGCGGCCCGGGGTGCCGCTCCCCTCTCACCACGCCGCGGGACCCTTTCCCGTCCCGAGTGCCGCCCCCCCCCCCCCCCGCCACGGGAGCGGGCGGGCCCGGCGCTTTCTCCTCTGCGCGGGCTGCGGGACTCGGAGGGCCCGGCCTGGGGGGGGGGGGGGGGGGGGCGCGGGGGGCGTCACGCCGTAGCCGGGCTGTGACCTCCGCGCTGCTGGCGGCGGCGCCCCCTGGCGGGCGCGGGGCGCGCGGCCGCCCCCTCTGTTCTCGCCGGAGCACGTGCTGTGCGGTGAGGGGAGCGGGCCCGGCCCAGGGCCTGCGCCGCCGCCGCCCCCCTAAAAAAAAAAAAAAAAAAAAAAGAAAACCAAACAAAACAACAAAACCCACCCAGGCATCGCCGTAGCGGCCGCTGTGGGGGGGTGGCGGATCCCCGGCGTGTGGAGGTGGTGGTTTTTCGGGGAAGCGGGGAGCCCGCTCGTGGTGGGGTGTCGCGCGGGACTGGTTCTCGTCCGCCCGAGGGGGGGTGGCGGGGCGTTTCGCGCCCTCCGCGGGGGTGGAGTGTGGGGATGGGGAGTCCTGGCTTTCGGGAACTCGCTCGGTGACTTTGTTCTTTCCTCAGCAGCAAAAAGCAAATAACTTGGCGTTGTTTTTCGTTTTTTGTTTTTTTTTTTTTTTTTTTTTTTCTTTGCAGAGTCGACACGTGCAGCAGGAAATAGCCAAGCACTCTGTGGATGTTGCAGTAGTGTATTTGTGGAGGAAGTTACTTTTTACAGAAAATGGTAAGTTTTTACTTTTTTGATAATTTATTTAAAAAAAAAACTGTAGAGGCAGACCCAGTGCTTTTGAGTCTGAGCCTCAGACTTTAGTTAGGAGTGCCGCATTCCAAAGAGTTCCTTGGGATTGTAGGCATGTGTAGCAGTCCACAATTTTCACTCATTTAGAGTAGAATAATGCAAGTTTTTCAAGCACTCATTTGTCCAACTAAAGAAGCTGGACAGTGAGACTGTTTTAAAAATGTTTAAATTCTATATCTGGGATTTTTTTTTTCTTTCAGCAAGGCTGTTTTTTCAGTCTAACAAAAGTTAGAGCATTCTTGTAGTTTTCAAGTATTATTATGCTTGCTATAAGTATCAGGTGAGAGATATTTTATGCTTACGTGATGCGTTAAGTCCATATTCCTATTAAAGAATAAAATGTGTTTTCAGATTTTGAATGTAGCGTTGTCCCGCTTTACCAAACCCCAGGTCTGTAAATAAGTATCTGTAACTTGGTTGTGGTAGTGTGTTTTACAGCCATCATTATTAGAACCTGCTTTTTGTTGCTAGCTATAGGCCAATCTAACTACAACAGTAGGAGCTAGATTCTTGAGGAGTAGATTCTTGAGACAAGGTGTCTGTGGCAATATCAGCAAAAGTTCTAACCTGCCAGCAAAGCAAGTAGCTGGAAAGCTTAAGAGGGCACCTGGCATGTCATAAAGTGCTTTCTGGACTTTTGGAAGATGATGGTGTGAACTATTCAATATAATTTTTAAATTGCTGGTTATCTAGAATTGGACATAAACTTTGTTCAAGTGCTTACTTGCCTTAGCCTTTTTTTATTGAGGAGAGAGTGGTGGGAGTTCTTATCCTATTTCAGATTGGTCTTTGAAAACTAAGTTATTTCTGTCTCCACAAGTTGCAATGGCATTCTAACATTGGTATGGGAGAAACTGCTAACTAATTCTCACAATTGGGCTCTTCTGCTGTCAATCAGCACTGATTTTTGATACTCCAGAGTCCTGGATTGGGCTAATAGGCTGCTTCAGCTTACTCTGAATGAGGTCTTTAGCCCAGAAACGGTGTGAATATTTGTTTAAAAGCTTGGTTGTCAAAGGTGTGCAATTCAAAACCTGGTCAAGTACTCACTTTGTTCTTTTCTTCCAGCAGGTAGACAACATATCTTGAATTACTAAAAACGCTGGTTGCGTCAGAGTAATGTCAAAGTGCTTACAGTGCAGGTAGTGATATATAGAACCTACTGCAGTGAAGGCACTTGTAGCATTATGTTGACAACTGCCTCAGGAGATCTTGCAGGACTTCAGAGATTGGAAAGGTACAGTGTGGTGGTGTCAAGTGCTTTTTGTACTAAGGTGCATCTAGTGCAGATAGTGAAGTAGATTAGCATCTACTGCCCTAAGTGCTCCTTCTGGCATAAGAAGTTATGTCTTCATCCAGTCACTCAGGTTAAGACTGTAGATGTTCCAGTAGTTTTCTGCTTTGCAGTCTTCTGTTAGTTTTGCATAGTTGCACTACAAGAAGAGTGTAGTTGTGCAAATCTATGCAAAACTGATGGTGGCCTGTTATAATCTACATCAAGGAGTTTGAATGCTTTCTGCTGGTTATGGGATATTTTGTGGCCTTCCTTGTTTTAACAGTCTAGTGAATGACAGCTCTTGTAGCACTAAAGTGCTTATAGTGCAGGTAGTGTTCACTAATCTACTGCATTATAAGCACTTAAAGTACTGCTAGCTGTAGAACTACATATTCAGCATGTCTTGCAATTTATTTGTTGTTTAATTGAACACTGTTCTCTGGTTAGTTTTGCAGGTTTGCATCCAGCTGTATGATACTCTGCTGTGCAAATCCATGCAAAACTGACTGTGGCAGTGACAAGTCAGTCAGTGAGTGTGGAAAAATTGTACCCCTTTCTACACAGGTTGGGATCAGTTGCAATGCTGTGTGTGTCTGTGGTATTGCACTTGTCCCGGCCTGTTGAGGTTGGTGGGGATAGAGGCTGAAACACCTTCATAGCTTTAAGGAATTTCTCCTTCACACATCCAAGAAAGTTAAGATTTTTAAGTTTCTTCTTGAAAAAAATGTCGTGTAACTTTCTGTGTAACCAGACTTCCATTTTCTGTATCTGGCTTCCTGTTTGTATGTACTGGATCTGTTGCTGACATAATGTATTTACTGAAATCCTTCAGTGTGAATTTTATTTTATTTTTTTTTTTAAGGCTGTTACTAGCTTTCAATTAAATTGAGGTGGATTCTTGTTCACAGTTTCTTCGTGAATTCATTGGAAAGAAATGGATCTTGGGTGTCAGAAAATCTGGCTGAAAGTTCTAACTTGTTTAGTGTGAACTTGTTTCTCAAATTACATAAAGGATTCGGTGGCTTGCTTCTGTAATGCTTTTTATTATATTGAAAATCTGTGTATGTTCTAATTGGTAATAGAGTGCATTTTTAGCCTTAGTTCTTCCATCCAGAATTTGTCAAATTAAAAAGTAATAAATGAGTTTACAGGCAGGGCCTTAATCATTACCTGCCTATGGAATCTTTTAATACTAGTCAGGTGTCCACTTCTTGTTGAATATCTACATTCATGGTGAGTGTAACAGTGGTCAACTCTTAACCTTTGAAGTGAATCACTTAGCGTATGATGGATGGCAATGAAATAAAACATTTCTTGAGCTTCTCGAAGAACTTAGGTGGGGAAAAACTTATCCATATAACTGCTTCAAAGAAGCTGAGGTTGGCTTGGGAGGACG
Organism: Tyto alba; assembly: GCF_018691265.1. Classification (NCBI taxonomy): domain Eukaryota; kingdom Metazoa; phylum Chordata; class Aves; order Strigiformes; family Tytonidae; genus Tyto; species Tyto alba. The sequence goes on from NW_024881321.1 coordinate 25,800,506, forward strand.
TGGTAACTGGCTCCGTAAGGAAGTGTCCATGTAAAATCTGCAAGTGGAGCATTCAGCATATCTTGTTTTTTGAATGAGCTGGATGTTAGTAAACTATGCTTGCAGCTCAAATATTAATGGTTTTATTTCCTAAAACAGGCTTCCAGAGTTCTGATGCTGTAAACTCAAAGCACTCAATTTATTGCTTATAGCTGCCAAACTCTATATAGCGCTCTAAAGTTCCTTTGTGCTGGAAAATGAAGAATATTTGGGTCGATGCTGCCCTTGCTGTACTTACTTAAATTTAAACCAGAATAACGAGTCATTGTTCCTAGGAGTGTTGAATGCTTTTCCAGAGTTGATGAGTGTGTATTGCAGTGCTGCCTCTGTCCTCTATCAAGACTTGAAAAATCCTTAGATGGGTTTGGCATCTCTTAAGTTTCTTTTCTGAAGTAGCCAAGTCAACTTAGGCTTTTACAGCATGCTACTCAATTGCTGCCTCTTTTTCTATCTCTATTTCTTTGGAATGTATTACTCAGGTTTCTTATTCAAAATATTATTTTCCCAAGTTTAAAATTTTCTTTAGTTTTGCTGATGAGAGGAAGCTTGTGTCAGTGAAGTCAGCAGATCAAGCTGTGCATTTTGTGCCAATTTCTGTATGATAAGTTTCTGCAGTAATCCACAGGTGATGGCAGGTTTAACTCCTTTGTGAGTGTAAAAGTGACATTCTAAGAGGTGAAATGGAGGAAGTGTTTTAATATGTGATCATGTTTATACTGGAGTGTAAGCATCACATTTTGAAATGCCTGAAGTCGTATATTACAGTTAGATAATGAAGCTTGTTAAAACTGGGTGCTTGTAGGAGCAGTTTTTATGCCCATGGAGCCTTAAATTGTCCAGCAGCCATGTTGGAGTGTACCTAGCTTTAACACCTTTGTGTGAAAACAAACTGTGACATTTGTTAGTGTTTCCATCATTTAGTCCTTTAATTGCCCAGACTCCAAAAAAGTACTTTTACGTGGTGCAAGTCTGTGAGGAATGATTTTGTAACTGTCATACAGCATTTTAAAGGCATGGTAAGCTATGCTTTAGTCAAGGGGCAATTACAACAATGGCTGTGTAAACGGTAACATCACTCTTATTTGCATGCTTTCAATACAGCTTTGGCTTATTAATTGTATAACTTATGCTACCAGAATTTTCAAGTTATTCACACATGCTGTATTTTGGAAATACCTGTAATACTCCGTTTCAACTCATTCTAATGTATTAGTAGCTTTTTCATGGGTATGTAATAAGTGAATATAGTCTTGCCTTGTATACTAAGTTCCATGTAAAGGCTTTTTTTTAATAGTCACTTGAGCATCTCCTAAGAAAAGATTGTTAATCCTGTGTATGTTAGTTTCAGCGTAGCTGAGACATTGAGCTCGTGTTGACAGAAGACTTTAGGGAGAGAAGTCGTGCTGCTAAGTTGAGCTGTTTTTTCTGAAATAAGCTGAGCCTTGCCACTGGTGTTTCTGTAGAAAGCTGTGACTGCAGTGGAGTGGTTAGGTAGGCAAAACAAGTGCCAGTTAAAAAAAATCTTGCAGAAATAACCAAGAAGCATTTTCTGCAGATGTGTTCAGCTGCCATGTGGATGAGAAGCTAATTTCTTTCTGCTGACTATGATACAGGTAATAATTTTCCAAGTGTACTACTGCGAATTAGTTTGAGCCATTGAACTGCTGTGAGCTTAGCACTGATGAAGATAAGCCTGTATGGATTTTTAGGAATTGTCTAAAATTAATTTATTTTTTTAAATGTGTATAATGCAGGAAGAACGTAACTTAGTCTGGCTTTCTAAACAAAAAGTAAGAAATTCCAAGCAGTCCTAATACTTGCCTGAAGTTCTAGTATAGCACAGTTAGCCTTATAAGGAAAACCTTGTCTGTTAACCATAGAAAACTTCTCTGTATATTCTTATATCTGAAAGCATGCTGGGAAATTAAGCAGTTGTTTTTCACTAATTTGTCACTAGATGATACTGAAAAGCCAGCTCAGTTCTTTAGAATTGACTTTCTTGTGTTGACTTTCGAATATCAAAGCAACTAGTGAGATGACTGTCAGGAGCAGACATTTTGAGTAATAGCTAGTCGTAGGCATTAAACGAACATAGGACTAGAAGGGGATGTCCCCTGCTGTGGCAGCACAGAGCTGTATCTCTCCTGCATCGCTGACATAGTATGAGAAAATGAATGCAGCACTCCATGTTCTGTTTTTCACTAATTCTCATCTTTAAAATACACTACTTGTACTTGTGGTCTTGTCTATGAAATGGTACTTGTAAAGACCCACAGCTTTCTTCAAATCTGGGACTTGGTTTACACCGTTTGTTTCCACACCACCTTTCTCCTCCCTGTTCCTCTCACCATCAGTAGACTAGAATTCATTCCCTGAAGCTGCCTCTAAATGTTTGATTTTGGTAGCTTCAGATGAGTAGTCAAACAACATTTGAGTATATAAAACACAGAAATGTTACGGATACAGAAGATAAAGCAACTGATCATAAAGCAGTGGACTGTATCATTTTGTGACTCTTGATCATAGTCTTGGTATGAAATCTATAGTTTTGTTCTCCGAGTCTAAATTTCTGGTTATTTGCTTTCCTGTTTGCATTTTTGGATGATGTCTAAATGAGGTACTGGGGGAAAATAAAAAAAGTGCCATTAGGATTCTTTTCCACTCCTATTTACTACATACTACTCTTCCTGATGGATTATCTGCTGCACTTGTGTCTTTAATATCTGTGTAGCAGTGTTAATAAGAATCTGTCTTCCCTCAGTTGATAATGGTCAGCAGGAGAAGAGTTGAGACTGGTACCTTTTATCACTGTGCATGAGAATTGTTGGGCTGGAGTCATCAAGGCTAGACGCATGTTCCCACCCTGGCATTGATGCATGCTGCTGGTTCTGAAGCTTCCCCTTTTGAAAGGTAGTTTGAAACAGGGCAAACAAAAATTGTTGCATATGTTGAACGAAGTTAGGTTTTTAATGTGACTTAAGGCTGCTAATTGCTATAGCCAGTAGGATTCCTGGCTCCAGGGGAACTGAGTAGTGGCCCTGTGAGTAGAGACTGAGAGTTGTAAAATGTTTCTCTGTTATTCTAGATTTTCCACATTTCTAAGAAAACCCCCCAAACTTCAGAACACTACAACATAGCATTTCATTCTTACTGTTAAATAAAACTTGTTTCCCAAAGTGATTTAATGAGTGAACAATTCTGTGAATTCAGTCTCATTTCAGGCTTACCTGTTGGGGTTTTGTTTTTTGTTGTGTTTTTTTTTTGTTGTTGTTGTTGTTTCTTGGGGTGGGCTGTTGTGGGTTTTTTTCATTACACTTAACTCTAGGGTGACATGACACATGAGTAGTTCAAGTCGTAAGTCTTCAGATACAGAATGCTTGGCTACAAGCTGACTTCATCCTCTCTAGGACTGGGTCAGGTTCTTTAAATAGGTAGCAAACTACAGACAAAGCTGTAAATGCAAGTAGCTGTAATCTGGGTAACCTTAGATGCATTCTTGTGACTTCAAGTGATTAGAACTTATGTTCATCACTAGAAGGACTGATTCCTTCAAGCGTTAAAAATTGTGTGAGGTTTAGACGCCCACTGCAGCTGAGGGAAAGAATCTCCCTAGTTAAAAAATCTTTAATGGCTCTTATGTGTGGCTAGCATGCTTTGCGTGGAACAGGATTTTTATACAAGCTTGGTGAACAGAGCTAGATGAGATTATTAACTGGAGAAATGCTTATTTTGGTGATGGATGTTTTGTGTGTATCTGGGATTTAGGCTGGTTTTGATTACTGTCAGTTTGACTACCTCATTAATGGATAATCTGAACTCCTAATGAAGCACTGTTTGAAAAGACAAAGTCTGTGACATGCGTGAGTATTAGTCTTTGTATATTGTAGTCACAGGAAATTAATCTGCTCTTGAGGGTTTGGTTGGAGATGTGTGTTTTAGGGAATCTGATCTGCAGGGAAGCAGTAGCTAGTCATGTCCCACCTGCAGTAGAAATACAGGGGCCTGTTTCCTGCTGGAAAAAGTGTGGTATTTCCTGGGAAATGGGAGGTGATCAAGGATGCAATTAAAGGTAGGGAAGGTGAAAACAAGAATGTATAGGAAAAGAAAAAGTAGAAAGATCAGTTGAGACAGGAGAGTAGTATAACTCGGGTTACTTAATCTGTGTTTTCTATGCCTTGTACACTGCTGTGGCTGACAAGAATGTTCGTGCAACTGTCCTGCTGTGGGACATGTCAGCAGTTTGTATGGAAATAGTCTGGATTTTAACAATGGATAAGGCATTGTACAACAATAAGAAATCCTTTGGGTGACATGTTATAGAATCTTTAAAAGATTCCAGATATGCACATCTTTTAAGTGCATTTATGGCAGTGGTTTTTTTTTTTTTTTTTCTGCTATAGAGCAAATTAACTAGTTCCTGCTTAGTGTACTTGATGAGGAAGGAAAGCTGCTTCTACTGTTGTACAGGACTGGCACTTCTGTAGTTCTTTAATAGTCCTCTCTGCAGAGATGTGAATTATGAGCACTTAGGAAGTCTTTGAGTTGCTAGTTAGTTTTGATATGTGCATCTTTTTTTTCCTCTTCCCCACTCCATGCTACTTAGGCAAAGGTCCATCTTTTATGTGGTAAATCAACCTTCTGTAGTTTTTGAATATTACTATAATACTTGAAAAGCTTATAAGTACAAAATCTTTGTGTAAAACTCTGTGGGCTTAAGCTTTCTTTGGTTAGTGGTTGATGTGTTCTGTTTTTTGTGTGGTTTTGTTTTTTGTTTTTTTTTTTTTTTTTTTTACATTCCTAGTTGTTTTCCAAACACCAAAAAATGCTGTGTCTTAGGCTTCTTTTAAGTATCTAATTTTTTAAAGTTAAATTCTAGAAATTGGCACTACTAGGTGGCTAATCAGATTTTTCTTATTTTATTCAGTAAAAGCATTGAAATGAAAGGTTCCATAATGAAACAAGAATGGCTTGGGGACAACTTAAACTGCATAAGAGTGTCAGTGTGTGTGATAAACTTTAGTAATGGGTTTTTAATAAGGTGAAATTTCCTTAATTCTCATCTAGCAAAAGCTTTTAAAAAACATGCTGATTGAACAGTAACTGATACCTAGATTTTACGATTGGGAGTTACTATATGTGGCATGGAGCTGTGTGGTTATGTTAAATAGTTCTTGATATGATGTAGTATAATGAATGAGACACTACAGTTCTGGGATGTAGTTTCTTTAATTTGCATCAATATTGTCAGGCGAAGCATAAAAGCAAGTCATGAGTATGTATCTGTGTCTATCAAAACAACTGTTCCACTGCAAGTCATTAATCTCTTTGAAATTACATTACACTTACGTTCTCAGTAGTTTTTCTCTTGTCATTTTGTGTGAAGAAGTGCCCCCTTTCAGCCATCCCATAGAAATTCTTCAAGCCCCTGTAGCAGTACAATATTGCACAGGGTGGTTAGCTTTCATCAGCAAGTTCTGCCCTCTGAACTGCTCAGTTCATAGTTTGGTTCCAGCCCAAAGGTTATACAGCTGTGTTTTAACATTCTTATGTACGTCAACAAATATGTGCTCCTTGTATTTGTCAGCATCTTCTAGTAGAGATTTAGCCCTGATCTTGCAGTAACAGATAGTGTTTCTAAAAGTGTTGGACTGGATTTCTGTTCAGGTGAGTATGCTGTAAGAATTGGTTAGGTGTTAGAAAGCCCAAATATGCTTACTGACATAAATGAAAGAATGAATGTAGAGAATATTTTGGAGTTGTCATGGTTAACAAACACAGCAGAGGTCCTTGGGAGTATTTTCAAGTCAGCCTGTAAGCTTGGAACACCTCCAGCTTTGTGGCAAACAGGGACTAGAGATGCTAAAAAAAATATATGGCTCTTAATTCTGCCGTGGTCACGTTGCTTTAATATCTCGGTGCCTGGGGAAGTAGTCAAGGAATTAGTTCTTTCCTGTTCTCCCCATTCATGTGTCTCCATTTGCAGAAACTTGATGGTCCCAGGTGAAATCAAATGGTTGAATTAAGAGTAGATCCTATTAGGCAGCATTTGAGAGACTGCTTCAGCAGGGTAGTGAAAGCAGATTTTGGTTGGGAAGACTGCGTGAGCAATCAGTAGTGTGAGTTATCCATGGAGAACAGTGTGAACAAAAGTGAGCATGTTCTTTGTCTGGCCAGGTCTGAGTCAGCTTCTGTTTGAAGCTGTATTCTCAATTAGGATGTTTTCTTCTTACCTTTATTTCCTAGCAGCTCATGTCTAAGGATTGTACCGCTCTCTAACAACAGATGTTCACTTGCTGGTATCTTTTTAAAAATCTGTTTATTAAATTCAGCCAATAATTAAACACCCAGTCAGTAGAAAGATGCAGTTGTACATGGATTCAAACATGCATTGCACTTGGAATTTGGAAGAGGGAAAATATATTTATTCAGATCTTATTTGTGTGTCTGGAGCATTTCTTAAAATGAGAGGAGGTTGAGGTGGATGGAGGTTAAAACTTAGGGCTGGAGTAAAGGGGAGGAAAATGATTACTGGAGGAGAGCCCTGTATGTTGGGGAGGCTACAAGTATATTTTCTGCAAGAAGGTGTTGAGGTAGACTGGAGTGTTTTTCCACTCTGGGTTTATAATACTGCAACAGTTGTACATACTGCAAGCATAGTTTAATTAAAAGCGGGTGAAATCCACTTTAGTGCTCCTTGTTTGTTTGTTTTTTGTGTTTTGTTTTTTGTTGTTGTTTTGTTTCCAGAGAAGTGGGAGGTGAAAAAAGCCTGCAGAACTTCGTCTGCTGAACCAATGGACTATTCTCAGTTCTTATTCATTGTCGTATCCTAACATGGTTATTGAGTGTTCCCAAGAGTATTGTGACTTTCTCAGGTATCCCATTCTGCTCTGGTGATGTATTATACATAGGGAGGCTGTGGTTTTGGGGGCAATTTTGTGGTTTTTTTTGGGGGGGTGGGTTTTGGCACATAGAGAGGAAATAGGGGAGTGTTACAGTTTTGAACTACTCCATGAAGAGGGTAAGTGAAGAGTTCCCATTCCTTGAGACATGAGTTGGTTTTAGTTTCTTGGATATAGAGAATCCTCACAGGTTGCTACTTAGAATTTCGAAAACCACCAATTGTTTCACAGAAGTCAAAAACTTCTGTCTTTACAGTTTTTCGCTGTAACAATGGAGAGTAGTGGTTAAAAAGGAATCAAACTCAGAGGATCCATTCTCTGGTATTTTGTAATGGTGTGTTCTAAGACTGTCCTGGATTCTACCTGAAGATGACTGTACCCTTGTATCAACACAACTTTCTACCCAAATCATAAAGTTACCTGGCAGCATAGCCTAGTATATCAAAAAGTAAACCTTCTTACACTGATTGGATGCTTCTCTGGGTTACTTTCATGTAGCAATTGGCAAAATAACATGTCTGAACACAACCTGGAATCTGAGCTCTACACTTCATCTACTGGTATAATTTTCACCTGAAGTCAAGCAGTGTCACTGGCCTTGACAGACGTCATGCTCTGATGTGTGAGTGGTTACCTGGGGAAATAGTTTGTGGGAACTGTGGACAGCACTGTATCTACTGAGACATGCAGTATTGACAGCTGGGTAAGTGGTGTCTGTATCTCGGAGCCACGTTCAGTTATCTGTAACCATGAGGAGTTAACCTGAAAATGATTTACACCATCTATGTGTATGTGTAGTTTCACTTGGTAAGTGCTTCTCTAATACCAAATTGGAGTTTGGTCTAAAATGTGTATTGATTTGTAGGCCTGTTCCCCTTTGGGGATAGGGAAGCTATAGTACCTTGAGAATCACGTACTTCTAGAAATCTGCAGATTTCTAGGTTATTTAAATTAGGTTACACTCCATCTTTATTCTTTTATAAGAAACACGGAGCCAACAAGAATGTGAGCATATTGCAGGCATTGCAGAAACAAAAGAGCTGTCTAGCATTCAAGAAAAATTTAAGGGATGTGCATTATTCATAAAACATGGACTCTGTATTTCAGCGTTCTGCTAGTGATAAACTGTCTTCCCTCCTTGAAGGAGCTTGGAAAGCACCCATTCCCTCTCCTTTATAAAAGTTACCTGCAAGGGAGTCTTTGCCAAAGAATCTAAACAACAAATGGGTAAAGAGGCTGTTTACTAATGATCTTCTAGAGACTTCTGATAAAGCATAGTGGAACAAAACCTAGATGGAAGTTGTATAAAAATGTGCATCAGTTTCTTACTGTCTGCTGGAGAGAAGGAAATAGCAGAGCTAGATGTTATAGGGGTGCTACTGAATTAGTGTTGAGGTCTTTCAGCCAGAGACTCCATGCAAAGCTCCGATTTGGGGTGGGGAAGGGGAGGAGGTAGCAGCTAGGATAAAAATGTCCCTCCTTGGTAAAGACTAGATTTTTGGGGATTGTTTTGGTTATAGCAAGTCACTTTAACATGGTGAAAGGAGAAAAGCTATAAAATTAGGTGAAATTAAGCTAGAGTTGAAATACTTACCCCTTTGACCCTTCTCAGGTTTGTGGTTTGGTGGTGGTGTGTTTTGTGTGTGTGTGTTTTTTTTTTTTTTTTTTTTATTGGCCTTGGGTGATGAGCAACAGTGAGAAACCTGCTTAGTTCTCCTTTGTGCCCACACCAGAAAACTCTGTATCAATCACCCTTGCAACAAGTGTTGTAACAGCTTTTGTTATGGCTCCCACCAGGTGGTACTCCCAGACCATGATTCTGAATTGGACCAAGGTGCTCCTGTGGCAGAAGCATTCCTTGGTTTTAAGTGGTCCTGGCTTTTGTGATGAGACCAGACCTGTGCTTGGAAGCATGACCTCTCAAAGTCTCCTGCTCAGCCAGGTTGCCTTGACTTTCCTGTTTGTGGGTGTCTGGTTTTGGCCTGACCTCCAAGTTCACTGGTATTCAGAAAAATAAAGGCAACACTTAAGTATGCTAGCACTTGAACTGATAGGCAGGGTGCTCAGGATACCAGAGTGCCCCTTCCATAAGGCAGCAACACCACCTTGTGCTTGACTGGCAAGGCAGGGCGTGTGCGGCGTTCTTTCATGTGGCAGCTGTAACCTGTAGAACTGGTGCATTAATCAGTAGTTGAATCTCCAGTATGATTTGAACACCCTGTTAGAGCCACAGCTAGCTGCTTCACTATTGTTTGCTAAGGAGAGATCTGTCTCTTACTGGGAACATCCTCATCTATTGGCTCTTTATGGCCCCAACAAAATCAGAATGTCTCTGGTGTGCAACCAATTTATCATTGAGAAGTTTGTGTGTACCTTATTCTGGGAGTCTCATGAATGGTAAGGACATAGACATTGATAATCCTGACTGGCCTGGTTGGTCTGTTCTAGTATCAGGGTTATGTTTGCCTTTTTGCTGAGAGTTCTCAGACTCCTTTTCTCAGATCTGCTAGCAAGTCTGAAACTGCAGGATTTATACCAGTCTTCCTTGACTTAATTACATTTAACAGTTTTCTAGTCCACTGTGGTGCTAGTATAAAAGGAGGCTTTCTGCATAAAATACCAAACATACTTCTTGGGCAAATGTAGATGGAGTCTAAAGACCAGTACTTTTTTTTTGTGTGCAAGTGCAATGGAATGTTTTGTAGCACTATCTTAACGATAAAAGTGAGTTACTGGGGAATTAAAAAAAAAAAAAAAAAAAAAAGAGAAAAAATTGGAGGGAACATGCTAAGCAGCGGAGCGTTGATGAAGAGGAATACCTGTCATGTTTCTTACTTTGCTGGACAACCTCTAGCATAATGTATGTTAGGTCTTCAGACCTGGAAGTGATGCTCAGATTCCTTCATTTAAGAAGCTTAATAAGCAGGTAAAATCACAACTGACTAGTGTCTAACAGGTTGCTTCTGACCTAAGTACCTTTGGAGCTTCCAATCTTCCCAACCTAGTATGTCTAGGAATACCAGAAATGAACTCTGAGATAGATACTTAGCTGTGATCTCACAGAAACACTGACTGACAAAACAGATGTGTTTTTTGATGCATAGTTCCAAAAACAGACTCTGATTTATGAAGATTTAGAAATATGTGAATAGCTTTAATTGTAATAGATCTACTTTTACTTAATGGATCTCAGTTACTTCTAAGCTGATCAGTTCTTTCGATTAAATGTTTGATAGATTTTACTTTGCAGCCACCAAATTGTCACGTTCGTATCACAGGTTGTCCAGTACTTTGAGCAGTTGGTTTTGTGTTCATGTGTAGAACTTGCACAACAGTGAGTAACAGGAGTCAAAGTTGTAGTTTGGAAGGTCAATTATCCACTGTATGGAGGTGTGGTCTGTTTAATTATTTTAGTAAAGGTATGTATCTCTTACCCATAGATTGTAACTTTAAGATTCTAGGATTGAGGTTGACGAGTGTATGTAGAGACTTTTCTTTCTGACGCTCTGCTGTATTTGGTTTTGCCTTTTTTTTTTTTTTTTTTTAAGATTCTGGGAATCTCATTTTTAAAATCAAATACAACTCTTAAGTTCACCTTCAATTAGTTTTGAGTGAAGTAAATTACTGGACCTAAGCACTGCTAACACTTTATGCTATATTTTTGTTCTTATACCATAGCCATGCTCCTTCAGCGTCAGAGTTTGTCATTGCAAGAAATGCTAATTTTGTTCCCCTTACCTGTAGTTATCCGTACCTTTTTCATGTGTTGATAATAAAGAACCTTTTGTAGCATTGTTTAGTAATATTAGAATGTTAGTTTAAATGTGCTGTATGTTAGTCAGAATTTTAGTAACTGCTGTGGATTCCTGAGAATATTTTGGGGAGACATTTAATAAAGCTACAGATATTTGCAATTTCTCTGACTTAAATTTCTCTGATTTCCCCTGACTTTTTTTCAGGGATAGCCTTTCCCTGAGCATACGAGGTCAAAAACTATGCTCACAAATGACGTTAACGTCTTTGTCCTTGGGGGGGGATGAGAAATGTGTTCTAAACAAACGAGGAGCTTTCAGATTTCCTTCAAACTTCAGAAAATGTTCTTTCTTAACAGCTGCTGCTTGCTTCCCTAATCTACACTTTTTCTCTCTTACAATATGTATATGTGTCTGTATAGGTACATACATTTGTGGTGTGCAAATATATGCAGATGGGAATGCTACTGATAGACAAAGGGTGGTATATATGTCCACACAATGTAAGGCAAAGAAGAGGTTGGTTAGTGAAATTAATTCCTGCATAATCTGCTACAAGTGATCAGGAAACAGATAAGGAATCACTGTATCATGACATAACATCAGCATTTAATGTGTATTCACTTATTGGTGGTATCTATGAAACTAAATTCTTCAAGGAAAACCTGTTTGCGAGGGGAAGAAACTATTTTTTGCTTGAATGCATATTCTGATAAGTTAGTTGTGGACAGTGCAGGTGCTGAACCTGGAAGCACATTAGGTTTTCTCCTCTTTTCAAAATCCTGAAATATTGGCAGTGTGAGCTTTTTTTGCCTTAGCTGGATTGCAAACATAGAAAGATGCCAAAGTGTGTTGGGAGTGGTGGTGGGTGCAATTGGACTAAAAGGTGTAGGGTGGCAGCATCCATTAAGGGATGTTTGAAGAAAGTGTGACTAGTAATTCAAGTAGTTCTAAAGTCACAGGTGTTTGGAAGGATGTGGGGGGGGGAAATATTATGTTCTTCCCTAGGGATCTGCTATTACAGTTGGGATACTGAGTGACCAGAGCTGTAGTGTGACCTTGCCACAGCCTTTATACACTTACGGGGGACTCTTGTTTCTCCATCAAGGAATTAGATGGTCATACAACAGTAACAGAGATAGGATGGCTTAAATATCTGAAGAAAGGTTTATGTAGTGAAACTTCTCATAGTTGATCTAATAAGATACTTCCTCTAGCTGTGGAGTCTGCCTCACTTGTATTTATAATAATTTTCTTAGATACTTGAGCTATTACTTCATAGTACTGAGCGCAACATAGTGTTAAGATGAAGGTAAAACTGATCTGGTTTGTAAGAAGATCTGGGCTTCTTGTAGGTCAGCTGTATGGTTGACTTAACCTAGGAGCTTGCTTCTGCAGTGTGTTTGTTGTCATGCCTGCTACTTCAATGCTGCAGTGTTGTAATATAAACTCACCTTGTTCCAAGATGCTTTGTAAACTGAAATTAGCACTGAATACTGTTGTACGCTGGTTAAAATTCTCAATAAACTTTACAGCTTTCATTGTCCAGATGTTCCTTCACTTGTGCCAATCGAATTCAGGTGAAAGTAGAATAGTTCAGTTCAGTTGGAAAGGACCTACAATGATCATCTAGTCCAACTACCTGACCACTTAAAAAAAATTAAAGCATATTAAGGGCATTGTCCAAATGCCTCCTGAACACTGACAAGCTTGGGGTATCGACCACATCTCTAGGAAAGCTGTTAATGGTGTTTGACCATCCTCTTGGTAAATGCTTCCTACTGTCCAGTCTAAACCTCTTCTGGTGCAGGCTCGAACCATTCCTATGTGTCCTGTCACTGGATCCCAAGGAGAAGAGATCAGCACCTCCCTCTCCACGTCCCCCCCTCAGGAAGCTGTAGGGAGCAATGAGGTCACCCCTCAGCCTCCTTTTCTTGAAACTAGACAAGCCCAAAGTCCTTAGCCACTTGTCACAGGACATGCCTTCCAGCCCTGTCACCAGCCTTGTTGCCCTCCTCTGAACGCATTCAAGGACCTTCACATCCTTCTTGAATTGTGGGGCCCAGAACTGCACACAGTATGCAAGGTGATGCCGCACCCAGCGCTGAGTACAGTGGGATAATCGCCTTTTTGGCCTGGCTGGTTATGCCTTGTCTGATGCACCCCAGGATGTGGCTTGCCCTCTTGGCTGCCTGGGCTCACTGATGACTCACGTTGAGCCTGCTGTTGACCAGCAACCTCAGATCCTTTTCTGCAGAGCTGCTCTCCAAGTTTATACTAGATGCAGAACCCAGCATTTGGACTTGTTAAATTTCATCCCGTTGACAACTGCCCAATGCTCCAGTCTATCCAAATCCCTCTGAAAGGCCTCTTGTCTCTCTCGAGTGAACAGCACCTCCCAGTCTGATACTGTAAGCAAACTTGTCGATGGTGCATTCAACTCCATAGAATGGCAGAACTGGGAGCAGCTGAGACGTTCCGCTGCCTCAACTGAATCGGTACAGCTCAATGACAGAAATTTATGGTTGAAGTGGGCACTGTGGAAATGAAACGGGGGAATGAATAACTGGATTTGAAGATAAAAGTTCAAGATAAACTTTAAAAATCAAGAAAAATTACTAGCAGTTATGTTGAGGTATACTTTGAAAAGTGCGTGTAGGTTTTTTTACCAGTCTGCTCCGAAGTGACTATTTCCATTCTGCCGATTAATTTATTAACTTCCATTAAGTATTTAAAATTTATGGATATAATTGTTTGCAGTGATAAACGTGTAAAATTCTCTATAGAAGGCTTGTATAAATTTGTTGTTATGAACTGGTGCACAAGAAACTGCATATGTTGTATACCTCTATCAGTAACTGTCTTCCATTTGAGTGCCTAATTGATGGGAGAACTGAGAGAGCTTCTAGGGTATTAAGTTCATGTCTCATCTTTACAGGTAGCAATATAATCATTTGAGTTAAATATATATTTTTTTTTAATCAAATACAAAGTTTTCAGAATTTTAATAGGATATATATTACAACACTGTGTCTTAAGTAATGAAGGAGACACAATAGTGACAAAACTTACTTTACACGTTGTGTTTTGTATAAACTACTCTGCAATAGAAGTTAGGTAGCTGTTGCCATGTTTGAACAGTTGGTGGCTCCAATGCTTTGCAGCTGTCACTAGACATAATGCCAGAACAAGTTAATTCAGTTCTAGCTGTACTGAACTAGTCAGAAATTTAAAAAGAAAAGCAGAATCCAGTACTTAGTAAATAGACAAACACTTCCAACTTGAATTTTAAGCCGCTATGTAAATACCCTTCTTAGTTCCTAAATAATGTCTAACTTAAGGGGCTCCTTTGCAAAGTGCCAGTTCAGAATCAGTAGCCATATTCTTAAAACCAACATAGCTGACAGACTATTGCTGCTCCATATTGCAGGATTATAAAGGCGAAACAGGTGACAGCTCTCCTGACCAAAAAAAGAGTGGAGAGGGGAATAGTCAAAGAATCCATTTCTGGAAAAGGGACAGAAATGAGCAAATACCATGTAGACAGTCTTTAAACTGAGACTCACACAACTGTTTATGTATTTAAAAGGGAGGTGCTTTTGCTTAGACTTGTAAATAAAGGATTTATTGGGCAGTGGAGTTTAACAGCGCAAGATGATAACTTCTTAATAGAGGAACAAGTGCTGCTTGGCTGTTTTCAGTCATGGCAGGAACATTTAATAAACACAAGACTTGAATAGGATGGGCAACTTTGTAGAAAGTGTTTAGTCCTGAAAGTCTGGGGAAAGCCCTAGATAAATGTGCAGAAATGAGGCTAGAAACTTCCAGTGATGACTTCTGCCAACTTTTTGGCCCCAGAAGATATAATTGGAGAATGGAACATTCTTCCCTGAGTTTTTGATGTTCTAAGGAAAAGGAAAATGTAGGGGGGGGGTGTTATTTTCTATTTTCACTATTGGAAAACTACAGTTTGCCTATATTTAATATTTGTATTATACCATCGTGAACTACTCTAGGCACCCATGTTCCTGTTTTCTTTTGCCTTTTTTTTTCTCATCTGAATTGTATTACCATGCTTTGTTCTTGAAGCTTCTGCAGCTTATGGTGGGAACAGCACTGCAGGACAAAGTCATGGGGTACGCAGCCTTGCAGGTTAGCCTTGTGAATTAGTGAGGTAGAGAGCATCTTGAGAAGACACAAGCTGATGAAATTGTGTGGTGACCCGAAGTTACATGCAAATGCAATCTGTGTGTAACATTTTATTTCCATAGAGTTGAATATTTTATACTGATGAAGTTCTGTTTGGGGGTGAAAAAAGGGCGGGGAGGGTGTGAGGACCCTTTGCAATGTGCAAACAAAATTCCTTACCAAGGCCCTTCATTTTTGTCTCCTCCTGTCTCCTGGATGAGACAGAACAAAAATAGGCCTCCTGATCAGAATTCATATGTTGGTTTTGATTACTGTATAGCATCATGTTATCTTAGCAGTGTTTCATTAAACAATATGTTCTAGCAAAGTGAAGCAAAAAAATGTATCCTTCAAATACATAATCTTATACACTTTTTTTGCTTTTAAAATTAAGATTTATGAACTAATTTTTTATACGAAAGTCATCTAAGAGATGCACTTGAAGACAAGTCTGGAATGTAGTTAGAGGTGCACAGTATTTACTGGAAAACTGCCTTTGCTTTTCTTTTAAGCCTATAAAATACCAAAGTATTTATTTTGGTAATTTTTTGCTTAGTTATTCCTAATATTTCTATTTTAATTATTATTGAGTAATTATTATTGAGCTAAGACTAGTCAGCTCATTAATGGGGAACAGTTTGGTTCTACTTTGTAAAAGATTTTGTTCCTATGTAAGAACAAACACAGTTTCTTTGGTTGACAATAAGATGTGGTATGAAAATTGGTGGTGTCTAAGTATCTCCTTAAGCATCTTTTTTTTTTTTTTTTCTTGATAAGGACCTGGGCCTAACTGTTTCCATACACGAGTTTCATTTATCTGTTGAATACAAAGTGGGAAGTAAACTTCGAAGTACAGCTTCAGAAGTAGTTTCAGGGCAGTAGAATTAATGAAACCTTATGTGGTGATTTGCCTTGGTATCCAAATTAATCCAATTTCCACCTGAAGCTTTTTCTGTAACTGAGGCATTTCTTTTATACCTAGAACACCAGAGAAATACCCATTAAGAAGTTATTATGAGCAGATAGAAATTAACATCATTACACAGTGTGACTTTTGTTTTAAATTAAATGTAAGGTTGGAAATTGACTTTTTGGATTGTGAATTTCATTACAAAGTTCATAAAGGTTTTGTGCACTGATGGAAATTGCATCTTGCTAAATACAGTGATCTATAAAAAAAAAACATGTAATGTAGTTACGAGGTTCAGCGGCCTTTCAATAGAAAGTTACGGCTGTGTTTTGTGTATTTATAATGCAGAAAGAGATCAATGCTAGCACTTTAAGATGAAATACTTGGTCATCTGTTGAAAGAGGTTGGAGCCCAGTATTCCTTCCTTCCAGTGCCCCAACTTGGTAGGCTGAAGTTCTGCTCTCCTCCAGACCCATTGCTGCAACTAGTAGAGTGTATGTTGGGAAAACCTCAGAGACTTTATTGCATAGCCCTATCACCTTAAAAATACATTAATATCTCACATGTTCACCTGAGAGAGGTATGGAAGGTTTGAATCTGAAGCAGAGATAGCCAGTTACTTGCATCTTGAGTGTGTGAATGGTGTTAAAGAAAATGAGGGTGTCTGCATTCATTTTCTTTGATACTCATTTACATAAGATGTGACCAAATTACTGCATTTGGTCTGAACTTGAGATTTGGTAGGCATTCTTTCACTTAGTTTGTGGATTCAGGTGGGACTCAATGGTGAGATAGGTCACCTACTCAATACTGGCAGCATGATCATCTAAAAATAAGTGCCTGGGAGTCATTACTGATGGAAACTTGAGCCCTTACTGACTTCTAGGAGTGCCTAGGTTTGCTCTGATTTTTTAAATGACTGAGTTCCATATTTAGTGTCAGTAAAGCATGCACCTGTAACTGCCTGGATTATGTTGCATGAATTGGGAACTAGGACTCAGTGGAGAAAAGTTAGGATGAAATAGAGTTGATCCCTAAGGGCAAAACTCAGTGCAGAATTGAATTTGAGAGCTGTAGCAGGATCGTGTTCAGTTCTGTTCTGTGGGCAATAAACCACACTTTGAAAAACATGAGAGCTGAAGGAAAAAACACCAGCAAAGGTTCTACCTCTCTGGCTAAAGTTTTTCTGTAAGGACTGAAACAATGCTATGAAGACACCATATTTGCCCAGATTTTGCTGTTTGGGGTAGCTGGATGTGAAGGGCTGCAGGGACATGAAGAAATAACATAGACACCTTTAACCTTTTAATATTGGTTTGTGAGACTGTACATTACTAGTAGAAGTGGCATGCTACTGTAAAATAGGGTCTGGAGTTCTGAAGGATTCTATAACCTGTGTTTCAGTGTCTTATGGAATGTCTTGAGATACATATTTTTTCACTTTTTTTAACTGTTGTTCTAAGTAGAATGAATGTGACTCCAGCTTGTTACTTTCCTTGGATCTTGTATAGGCAAGATTCACATATACATTTGCAAAGCAAAACTGAAGCATTTCTGAGATTTACAGGTGTTCAGAGTTTAAAGAATCAATAAAGATTTTTTTTTTTTGGGGGGGGGGGGAGGGGGTTGCTGCATCTTTTTGGATGTTTTGGTGTCACCCCCGTCTGCTTGAAGAAAAAAGAAAGATAAAATCTGGTACACTATAAACACTTCACCCAGTTTCAGGAAGCTGAAGCATCAAGTATATTCTATTTAGGTGCAAGTCATGTGGTTTATACCTCTGAGGAATAGTTTTTAATGTGTTATACCCACCAACAGAAACTGAGCAGCTGGACATCAACTACAGAGTTAATGCTTCCCAAGTTGCAAGGGCGTGAGGAATAGTAACAGAAGCTGTGAGTGATCCCATTTACAGCAGGAGTGTCATTAGGTGTGCATGTTGACTTACCTGCTAACTTACTGTGGTGGTGCCTGGTCCTTCTTGTTGAACAAGTAGTTTCTGATTGTGGAGTCTCCTGAGGCATCACTGTTCTGATGAAGCCAAAATGTGAACATCAGATATGGATTAAGGGAAATTAATTCACATCTCTAGGTACGATGAAACTTGAATTTGTGTTTATACAATATGAACAACTGTTCTGTTGTGGCATACAGAAAAGAAGACATACCCCCCTGTGTATATTCTGTGTTTAGAGATGAGCAAAGTTGTGTTGACCTTCTGTTGATGCTTTAAAGACGACTGTTTAAATATTTGCAGAAGTCTGTCTTTTTAAAATACTGATGATGCTAAACAGAAACTGATACAGATGTAGATTTCTTTCATATTAGGATAAGGTTGCAGAGCTGTACTTTTACACAACAGGTTCTTTCTCTGTTACATGCTAGTATTGTGTAGAAGTTGCTGCTTTTCTTTGTTGCAGTCTCCTCTACTGGGCATTCCAGGTGTTCTTTCTGATAATGTCTGAATTGTACAGGCTTGAGTTAACTGTCCTGAAAGGAAGGCAAGTGATAATAATGAAAACAAGAGATTAGGAATGTTCACCCTAGAATATCTGGGGAAGTCTCCATGGAAACTGTACCTAGCTGTAAGAAGTACTTTTCAAAATAAACGGCTGGCTGCTGAGCTATGCTTGAAGTATAAGTTATTTAACAAATAAAACCGTTATGAAAGTATTTGTGCGGTTACATTCTGGGTAGAGTACCCCGAAGTGAATGCTTGAATTTGGAATTCCTGTAGAGGGGACGGGGCTCTCTCTGCGCAGGCAGGACTCAGGGTCTGCGTTTTCAAAACTTCCCCCCTCTCCCTTTACGAGAAGGGGCAGTAATGCAGAGCTGTGCGGGGCAGAACTCGGGAGGTGGGCCCCTTCCCCTGCGTGGGGGTGCGGGAGGGTTCCCCCGCCGTCTGTCCCGCCGCCGTGGGAAGCGGGCGGCTTCCCACGGGCGGCAGGGGGCGGCAGAGCGCGGGGCGGCGCGCGGCGGGAAGCTGCCCCAAGCCCGTGGGAGCGGTTCCCGTGGGAGCCGTGCCCGCGTCGAGCGGCGTGGCCGGCAGGGTTAGCGGGCCCCGGCCCCGCCAGTAACGCGTCCTCGGGTCTGCCAGCGTCGTTCTGGCTGTCAGTGGCTGGCGGGTTTCAGCGGAGAAGGTGGCGAACGTGTGGGGAGTGACAGGGGCAGGGAGCGGGGCCGCGAGTGGGTGCTGGAGCCAGAACGCGCTGGGGGGAAGCCGCAATGGAAGTTCAGGTTTTGGAATAAAGAAGAGTAGTGGAACAGCGTTCACTGTGCCCTTGGGGGCGGGAGTAGGCAATGCTGACGGTCTGCGGTACTCCTCTGTGGCCTGCAACTTCAAGTACTTCCCCAGCGTTCTCTCTCTCAACTGTCCCTATCTGTGGTCTTGGCTGACAATTCTTTGCAAGCATGAAACAAAAAACTGTGTTCTCATTAAGATTTCATAAAGATTTTTCCGTTGAAATTTGTAATTCATCTTTTCTAAAAAGAAGGAAAAAAAAAATGTTCTTGGAGAATTTATTTCCAAATCAGGTCAAACTTTTGTAATGCTAGTATCGACTCTTATTCAGCACTGCTGTTAACAAACCCTTACATGAATTAAACTTGGAGTTGTGTGTGCAGTTTTACTGGCATCACTAAGTTCATAGTGTCATTGATAACCGAGTGTGGTAGTGTTATGAACCCAGATGCTGCATAGCTTTTAGTTCCAGTTTACTAGGTTAACCATCTCAACCAATAATAAGAGGACTTTTTTTTTTTTTTTTTTTTTTTTTACCATAGTCACTATGGGATAGTTCTGTATAACTGAAGGAAAAAGTTGGTGGTTTGTTGGGGTGTTTGTTTTTTGTTGTTGTTTTTGTTGTTGTTTTTTTTTTTTTTTTCTCCCCTCCCTGTGCTATTACTGTAACTTCAAGCAGCTCCATTTGGGTGCTAGGATCCCCTCTCTGTCCAAAGCTGTATAAAAAGCAAAAAGATAGTATCAGAATGAAGAGCTTACAGAGAGCATGTATTAGACCAGAATTTGCCACTGGGACATGTGAACATACTAGTCAACACAACAGTCCATGTTCTCAGTGAAAAACTTCCTTTATTGCTGTGATACATATAATAGCTAAAAGACTCACAGTAAAGAAAGCTTTAAACAAGTAGTTAGAATGAGGCGTCTTAATGGATGTTTGAACTACTTTCAGAGCTATGAGACAAAATAGGAGATAGAACCAAAGTATTTGATCATTTCAGAAGTTGGAGATGAAGATGGGTGCAGTGGTCCTCTGGAAGTGGAAACTCCTCTTTGCATCCTGAGATGGGAAGAGTAAAAAGATATGCAAGCCAAGCCGAGTGACTTGTGTTTGACACAACCGAGAATGCGAGAAAAGTGGATGTGGTCAAAGGGACTGGTCAGAAAGGGCTGTTTTTGTAGTAGCTTTCTGAGAGGATACAAACAGGGAAGATGGCACAGTCGTATTGAAGTGTTTTCAGTAGTTACAAGATGACAGCCCAAATGAGAATATCATGCATGTAGATGAGCAGGAAACTTAGTTTTGTATGACAAAAATAATGGAAAGTTTTACTTTGTCTCGATGTGATTCAGAGGGTTAAATTGGAGGTGTAACCTCCTCTATCATTGCACCAGCATTTTAGGTAATGCAGTGGTATTGTTCATGGTGATTAAGAAAAGGGGGGAAAGGGAGAATTTGTACAACTGGTATTCTTTCATCATCTTAAACTGACAGCTACATATCCATGAGGAGCCACCAAGGGCACGTGTTAAGGCTTTGGACAGTAAAAGAGAAGTCTGTAGGCAATGTTAATGTTCTTTCATCAAGTTAATACGTATCTATTCTTGTCTTAAAATAAGAGAAATCACTTCCTTCTGCATGTGGTTGCAAATATACAGAAACCTTTTCCAGAATATTTGATTCATGAAACTTGTAAGATGATAAATACTTTTTGATACTAAAATCAGGGAGGCTTTGAAGCATAAAATCTGCAAGAAAATTAAATTCAATCTCATAATTAAGCCAAAGTTGATTATTTCCTTCACAGTTCTTATGCTAGTTATTAAAAAAAAAAAACAAAAAAAAAAACAACCAAACCAAAACAAACAAACAAAAAAAAAAACAACCCAAACCAAACCAAACCCAGACAGACTCCCCAAATCCCCCCCTCCTCCCCCCAAAAAAATAAAAAACAAAAATCCACCCCACCTTCTGGATTGAACTAGAATATATTCCTCTTCTTGAGACAGCTAGTTAAAACATGTATATTCAGTTTCTTACCAGAAAGCACCCTTTTCCCTTAGCCTGTAGAATTGGAGGGTGGAGGTTTCTTTCAATTGCTACTAGTGGAAGATGGGAGGAAGTATGGATTAAAATTAAAGCTGTGTGGTTCTAGAGTTTTTGCAATATCATCTGTTGATGTTGGCAAACTTCTGTACAGCTGTGAGGTAAATGAGAAACTTTTATTTTTAACATAGGAATACTTGTCTGTATTTCTTAGCCTTCAGGAATTTTTCACTGTCTCCTAATACTTTATTTTCACGTTTATTGTGAGTGCTGCACGTCTTGTACTAGGTGTTGAGGTTGGCATTTCACGATTCCCAGAACTTCCTCTGCCATTTTCAAGTTGCTGAATAAGATCATATGTTCTCTGGCACTCCCATACTTGGGTTGTTATCCTCAGAAATATTTTTAAATATTTAAAAGTAAGTGTTCTGTTTAAAAGAGAGTGTTTTACTGACTGGCAAGGGGTTTGCTGTCTACTACCAGCTTCCATACAAGGTATTGCATTTTTTATTATTTTGTTTTTAATCTAAAACATATTTTTATTTGCAGTGGGATTCCCTCTTCTGTTTTTCTCCTCTTTTTTTCTTATGAAGAGCTTAAAATGTCTCTTGCTGTAGTTTGCTTTATCAAGATTGTAACCTGTCATCTGTGTTCACTGCTTATACATCAACAGTATAAGAACAGTAGAACAAATTCTATTAAAGGACATTTCATGTATGTTGGAACTTGCTGACAGAAGGGAGTTGTCAAGTCCAGGAGCACAGATGATTCAAAAAAGGGAAATACCAGTTCTCTCTGCTTCTTATGAACTGTCACTCAATAGACTGGGTAATGAATGTTAATATAATGCCATTCTTTTACTGCTTTGCTCAGCAGTGAAATGGTTGATCCCTAGTGCAAGTTTTAATAACTTACGTTTCAATTTGTTACCCATATTCAAATGGATGCATAGAATAATTCACACTTAAAACTATTTTTGCAGGCCTGTCTTGAAATTGCTGCCATAGATATAAGATTTAAAGTGAAAGCTGGGATAGACCAGTGCTGTACAGTGCTGAATGACCACCATCAGCTTCAAAACTAAGAACCATTTCCAGCTCTAAGGGGTAAGGTGTGACATTTAAATCTATGCGTGGAGGGGACTCTTAACTCTGGCATCAGGGAAGCTGTTTAAAAGATAACCTGCAGAGTCCCGGCTGCTTCCTCGGCTGCTCTGACAGGTGCCATTGGGCTTTGGCTGGTAGACACGAGGGGGTTTTGTAAATGGGTGTCCTTTGCCACTTTTGCCCAAGAAAATGGAAACTTTTGAAGACATCTTGATGATAGATGAAGCTTTTGTCAGAAAAGCAAAAGCTTGGCATTTGAGGCCAAACTGAATTGTGTATGTTGCTGCCAGTTTGTAAGCTTATTGTGAATAGTTCCTAAAGGCACTACAAATTACTTGAAGTCTCTTTTCCGTGCTTTCCGGGAGTTATTGCTTACGTACCACCGCATTGCTCCCGTTTCCCTGCAGGTTTTCCCTCCCCACTCCGAGTGTACGTGGGCTCTCCTCCCCTGCCCGAACAGGCCGCGCCCACCCCCCCCCAGAGCCCCGACGAGGCGGTGTGCAGGCACCGTGACACGGGTGGTGCCGCCCCCGGCGTCGGGTTTGGGGGTGGGGGGAGCGCTCGGCTTCTGTGTGTGTTTTTGGGGGGGAGGGGGGGAGCGGCGGGCGGGGGGCCGGTGGGGGCCGGGCCGGGGGAGGGTCCCGGCGGGCGGTGCTGGCGGCCTCCCCCCGCCGCGGCCGCGGCTCCGGCTCCGGCTCGGGGGCGGCAGCTGGCGGTGGCCGCCGGGCCATGGAGGGGAAGAGCCTCAGCCTCGGCGTCCTGAGCTTCGGCGTCCTGCTCCTGGCCGCCGGCTCGGGGCGTGCGGAGCCGCTGCCGAGCTGCGAAGGCGTCCGGAAAGTTTTCCAGGTGCGGCAGCTCGGCCCCCTCAGAGGCATGCCGGAGTCCCCGCGGGCAGGTAGGGAAAAACTTGCCCGGGGAGGCGGGGGGAGAAGGCGCAAGGAGGGGACGGCGGGTTTGAATTTGGTGGTGCCGGCGGCGGGGCCGCGGCCCGGCTGGGCACGGCCGGTCACCCCTGCCCCGCCGCCGGGGCTTGCGTGGCTCCGGCGGGGTGGTTCTCCTGGACGGGGGGGCATGCCTGGCTCCTTCCTCCCGAGAGGAAAAGCTCTTCTTGGGGTGCGGGCTCCGCACAAGCTGGAGCGCCCCCGACGCTTGCCTAAAATCCCCTTGTGCCCACTTCCACGCCGCATCACGGAGGGGAGAGAGCGGGCGTGAGCTGAAGGGTCCTCCCCGCTTAGAGCCGTCCGTGGGCAGGCACAGATCCATCGGTGCCAGAGCAAAGCCTGAAGGACGGGGAGAGCCGCCGGACTGCGCCTTGGACTGGTGGAGTTTCTCGTGTGTGAAATGAGAATGATTTACACCACTGCAAGCGGTGGGTCTGCACGTTTTCTCTACTGGATGCGTGCCTATTGCTGTAATTGAATAAAATTCCCAGGAAAGTAATGTCTTAATGGCAGTTTAAGTGCATCCTAGCATTCATATCAACAATGAAACTTTTTTTTTTTAAGCGGATACCAAAAGACATTGCAAAGCATGTATGTAATAAGATGTACCTTGTTAGATTTGAGGTTTGTTTCTAGCCTTGTGAGAATCTTGGTTGATTTTAGTGGTGCTAATCACAAAATTAAAATTCAGATATTTGGTCAGGGATATAGAACTGGAAAATACTTTTTTTTTTTTTTTACACACATATCTGTAAAGCATGTTCGTGTTTAGACGACAAATTAACCAGTAAATGGGAGTCAGTATGTTCCTGACAGAAAATTATATCTCAATGCAACAAAAGCTGAATTAACATCCCCTTCACTTTAAAATACCAATAGTCTGTTTCTTTTTTTAAGATAATCTGTGTAGTTTTTATTAACTCTGCAAGTTCAGATAAGGCATATTATGTTTATTCCTTAAGGAATCACTTAAAAATACAGCTTTTCAATGTCTCATAACAGATAATCCTAAATTTAACACACTTAATATTGCAGCATGCAGTTTACAAATCAAAGTGCTACATTTGTTACCAGTACATTTGATAACATCCATTGTCTTCTTACATTGTCCTTAGCTAAATATTTTATTATTGTCTTTACTAAAAAGAAGATAAACACTTTATTTGGAAAGCCTGATTAAGTAGGTAATGTGCAAATGAAGATGTCTGGAAAGTGAAATCTGAGCCCTCTCAGTGATTTAAATTTTTTGTGCTGATTATTTGTGTGAATAATATCAGTATGAATAATATGGTATGAGTTTATCTATGTTGTTCTCATTCCATAGTCTAGTGTAACTATTACACTTTCTCTGCCATTGTAATTTATTTTCATATGCTACACTGACTGGTATTTTGGGATTAGGCAGGAAACATGTTGCCACCCTATGGTACCTTATATATGTTTCTTCTGCCCAGCTTTCTGGTTTCCTCACTTCCCCTATAATATTTTTATAACACCACTCTCATTTTTTTCTTTTTGACTTTTCTGTATTTCCTGTTCCTGAAGCAAAAGCTGGTTTTGAATTATAAGAGTAATAAAAGAGTTCCTTCTCTGCTGCTGCCCCTGCAAGCAGTGGTCAGCAGGAGGTGTGGTACAGCTGCGTGGTCAGCAGCCTTTCATGCTTTGAAGGAATTGCATTGCTGTGGGCAGCATGGAAAACACCAGCCCTCAAGGAGCCCAGTACAAGTGTCAGAGTTCTCACTCTGAGTAGCTTTGATGTCAGAGGTACATGAAGCAAATAATTGCGAACAGTAAAATCTATCCAGGATTGGAAACTACAAGAAAATGGGGATTAAATGAGTGTTTTAGAAGGTTTAGGTGAGATTAAAGGTATTCATAGGCTGGAAACATATTGTGAAGAGGAAAGAAATGTCACTTTTTCTACTGATCTATATTAAGCCTTCTTCTGAGGCAAGAGGTAGAAAATATTTTAAAACCTTTTCTGATGGTGCTTAGAAATGTGTGTGTAATACACACAAACACTTTCTGTAGGTGTCCGCTAATGAAAAAATGTGTTAAAGCTGCCTTTACAATGCTTAATTCAGTTGCTTCAGTGTAGGCATCTGGCACCATTTGGGTTTCCCTGGAGTCTCTGGAATATCCCGGCGGGGCTGGCAGATGCCTCTGGGAGACATGTGTCTTTCTGGAGGGACAGCGGGTGGCAGGTGGGATACCTTTGGCATCTCAGATGTTCCCTGTGGGCAACCGCGCTGCCGGGCCAGTGCAGCCAGTGACATCTAGGGGCTAGTCAACTGTCAGGTGTCAGCTTCACAGCGAGCTGCATAGGTCCTTTGCCTCTATAGTACCGCCGACGTTTCTTTATTTTAGTGGTACCTTAGACCTAGCTTGTGTAAGGACACCTTCATTTAAATGTCTGAAGCTGAACCACACCTTTTAGGTGGAGAAGGATCACTAGCTGAAAAAGAGTAGGAATGTTAATTGGTGTATGGGTTTGTATACAGTGGAAGGCTACCTCTACAGTCAGTAAAATTATAGGGGAGAAATCGGTTTATACTGGCCTTGTTTTCATTGCATATATAAAAATAAAAGACTGTAGCATTTACAGTCATATTTTTTCCTCTTCTGAGTGGTAATAAAAAGTAATCAACCTTGTATGAGTAAATCACGCAAATTGTAATTCTCTTTCATTCAGGGTCTGCCATGTGTCCATATTTGGATATATGTTAGCTAAAAAAATTATTCATTATTTCATATAATCAGTTTTGCAGCATACATTGTATGTAGTTCTTGTATCTTGAAAGGAGCAAAAATACTTGTATCAGCATAAGCAGAAATGGCAGATACATGCACAAACGTGATCTTGAGGGGTATGGGAACCAGAAATTTGTGTTATCATTCAAATAATACAGAGTATCATGGTGTTGAAGTTGTATATAGTCAAGAAAATATGAATATCTTTAACAAAGCCAAGATTTCTATTGCTACCCCCAGCAGTGAAGAAACTTGACTGTGCTCAATCTTCTATAGCAGTGATTTGTGAACTACAGTACAGATTTATGCTCAACCCCATCACATGCCATATTGAAACATTTATAGCTTTTATACAGATTTTAAATGTTAGTTACAAAAATACTTATTTTTTTCCTATCTGGTTCTGTGCTATGAGTGTGGTGGTGTTGGGGCTGTATAGAAAACCCTCAATAGTTAAAAATCTTAAAAGACCCTTTATATTGTATGAAGAATCAAAAAATATGCAAAGCATGAATTAAATATAAAAAGTCCTTAAAGGTTTGGTTTGTTTTTTTTTATTTTATTTTTTCTGGATTTATGACTTTGGTTTATTTAAAAAAACTGTCTGTAAAATACTTTTTTTTTTACATATTTTTATCTCCTGTGCTCAGTTTCTGGTATTGTAACCTAAACAACTTTCTTGAAGAATTCCCCATATATGCTGGTAATGCTAGACCTTTCAGCTGATTTCAGCAGCT
Organism: Tyto alba; assembly: GCF_018691265.1. Lineage (NCBI taxonomy): Eukaryota > Metazoa > Chordata > Aves > Strigiformes > Tytonidae > Tyto > Tyto alba. The sequence continues at coordinate 25,827,117 of NW_024881321.1, forward strand.
CATTTTTCAGACAGGTTAAATGGGAGCTCTTAGCTCTCCTTGTTCTCTCGGTTGCAAGTAGTATTTTTTTTATTCTGGTTTCCTTCTCTGAGAGTTCGTAGAACAGCAGAATAGGGTGGACAGTAAACCAGTCACCTTTGCCTTCTTGACAAAGGGCTTCCAGTAGGTACATCAACAAACAAACTGTTAGGCTTCTGTTTGCACCAGAAAGCTGAATTCTCTGCCTTATTGGAAAATGTTACATTTGCTGGAACTGTAGAATCAAACAGTTACCAAAGAAATGGAAAAATGTGTGAGAGATATTTTTCCAAGTTCTCAGTGGGGTTTTTTGATGTGGGTTTTTTTTTTTTTTTTTTTTTTAGGAATCAATCTAGTCTTTTCAGCAACCTTTGGGAGGTCATGTATACAGTCGTGAGTACAAGAAACATAAAAAAGAGTGAAGACTGTGATGAGTATAAATTTTATTGCAAAGGCTTTTTGATAGAGAATTGTTATGAATGTGAAATTGAATAAATGAGAGAAACTATGCTTAAAGGATGAGATAATCTCAGCAAAAGCTGGTGTACAATACTCTTGTTAATTCAAGTTAAAACATTCTTTCTGATTCAGTTTAGAGTAACAATAGAAATCAGTTTAAAATCCAGAGCAGATTACTTTGATGCAACTCCAGAATCATCTTTGAGTTTTAATTTGGGTTTCTCATCTGGTTTACATTCCGCTAACTGGGATTTTGGTTCTATCTGAAGTCAAATCAAGAACTGTGGGGTTTTTTGGTCTGTGTAGGCAGGGGAACTTCTAATTACTCTGTTTGGCTAACTGACATTTAGATCTCCAGAAAAGGATTTAGGCAGAGACAAAAAGTGAGTTGCTTTATCGTATCAATTACTGATGTTCATTGTAGACAATGTCTGTTTTTGTAAGAACTGTTGCCCACAACATATCTTTTTTTGTGTGTGTGTGAACCAGCATACATTGTTGGTTCCTGTGTGCAAGTAGTATTTTGCATGTGGATCCATAAAATGATCTCTATGAAATAATTCTTGAAACATTTTGAGATTAAAACCAACAAAAAAATGGACTCAGCTACGTAGCAGCTTCCCCATCTCTATCTCCCGTATTTCACCTTCTCTAGGAAATCATCAGTGCTCAGCAGCCGTAGGACTTGATCTGTCTGGGATGACCCGAAAGGCAGTGTCCGTACTGCTAAACAGGACAAGGCACCAGCTCCTGCTTCTTGTGCTGATTGGAATAGATTGGCTCATGTCTACTTGCTTAAGGCTGGTATTCTGTAGAAGGGACTGACCGTCCTCACTTGTCGAGGTTTGCCCTTGAGTTTTCTCTAGATCCGGTATGATGCTCTTGTAATGCCAAAGCACTGTGGATTTTTAGCGTTCCCTTCCCTCGCAATTCAAGCAGTCTTAAAAATAGGAAGGCTTTTCACAGGCAGTGAGTGTAGTGTAACATGAATGCATGTGTTGTGCCATGAGCTGTAGTGTGGGTGTACGGAGGGATGCCTGTACCTTGCTAGGGTGCCTGCTAGTAGGAGGATGATCTTCAAGGATGCTAGGAAGGAGCCAGACCTGTGCTACAGTGTCCTCTGAAAGCAGTATCAAGAATGCATCATCTCTAGAAGTGCAGCTGAGAGAAACATTGATACCTTCTGAGCAGAGCCACAGAAAGAGGTGAGGATGTAGTTCAGCAGTGTAGACAGTCAGGGCCAGGTACTTGAGGCTGATCCCTGCCTCTCTTACTTAGCAGTGCTGAAGTACTTTACACCAATCACAATGATGGCGATTAATGCTAACTGTGACATTTGTAATACAATGAGTAATAAAACGAGTGACATTTGTAATAAAAATGTTAATGGATATTAAAGAGTGAGCATGAGAAGGACTCATACAGGTTGCAAATCCATTTTGCAGTAAACCACTGGTATGAACAACTGCTTCCAGGCCATATGGCATTTAGGTGCTGGCTTTTAAAAGACTGGTTATTGTGACAATCCTAGGTCTGTTGTGGGATTTTTCAGGCTCTGGATTTGATCTCATGGAAGTATTTATATAAATAGGCAGAAATTTACCACACATCTGGTAGTTTTCTGGTAGTTTCTCTTCCTGGCAATTAGTGTCCTCATCCTGTCAGCACTTGTTTATCTCAAGGTACTTGAAAATACGGCTTTGTATGGCTGAGACCATGAATGAAAGTTTGAAATCAGTTCCAGATCTTCTGGAAATAGGTAAACCTATACCTCAGAATAAATTTTATTCTTGCTGAACTGCCTTTTCTACACCCAACTAGATGGTTTTCAGTTGTAAAACTTTTCCTATACAATAACTGTTTATGTTAATATACATATTTATTGCAGACTGTTATTTCACTCTTGTGGTCTTGTGAGCTTGTCTAAAAATAGATTGCAGTGTAGACCCTTCAGAATTCGGTACTGAAAAGAGCCGATATTCCGTACTGTAGCAGAAAATATTTTCTCACTGTATTTCAAAGTAATTGGTTATTGATACAACAATTCTTGTGGAAGATAGGAAGATTTTTAGATGTGAAAACAGAAAATAGGTGTGTGGTTTTCTAACATTGGTTGTACTGAAATGGCAAAACCTGTTTCACTTGCTAGTTTACATACCCTCTTCTGAAACATTGTCTGTAAGCTGTTGCTTGTTCTGTAGCTCTAAAGAAACAACTACAAAGCCATTCTGGATTTTGAGCAACCACTCCATTTTTAGTCAGTTGGGTTCTTTTTACATGTTGTATTTGGTTACTTTTTGCTGATCATTAAAAGCAGCTCTGTTTAGTGAGCTGGAACAGAAGTAGGTCAATAAAATGTACTTTATATGTACGTGATTAGCAGTCTTAAAGTATAAAACAAAGTTCCCTTAGGGTTGGGAATGATATTCATATCAAGATGATGCTGCTTAAAAAGAAACATTTACCATAAAATCAAGGAAATAAAAGAATATTGAAGAGTCAGCTGAAACTACAAACAAATACTCATTATTATTTGAATTTTGCTAAGAGTCTAAATGTTGTCTTGAAGCTATTCTAAAGGCCATAATAAGGCTAGATAAAATTTCATATTAGCTCCTGCTTTACAAGAGGCAAAGTGCAGAAGGCTTGAAAGCTAAATGGTGCCTAACATTTGTTTAAAATATTAAGCACAGTTTGTGTAATAGAGCTAATCTTTAGGTTATTTAATTTTAATACTAAGCAAGTATTATCCATGTCTGTGCCTGTATGCATATGGAACTGCATGTGAGCATATGGTGTGTATATTATTTGTTAATATCTAAAATGTGGTAGTTGAAAGGTCGTCCTTATTGGAAAAATGACACAAAGGTTTTATGCAAGATCTTCTTTTCCGAACCTCATAGGAGAAAGGAGATCATTGCTTCTAAGAAATAAAGCTACTGTTTACTTGTGAAAAAGACACATATAAAATCAGTAGAAGAATGAGGACTAGTACTCAAGTTCTAATTTTTTCTTGGTTTGATAACTCAGCTACAGAATTCTGATTATGAAATTATGGTTTATCCTACAACAATGCCATTGACTAAAATGATGTTATATTCAACACAATGTTATTTGCATTTGAGGCAACTTGATAATAACACTTCGCCAAGTTTTATCTCTTAAATCTTCAGTTCCACGCAGAGAGAGGACATTTGTATGTAGTTACTATTTGCTAAGATTCGGAGGATAAGGTAGGTCATCTTGTATACATGCTAGTGAGGTGTTTTTTACTGTTTTTAAATACTTTGTAAAACCAAACCCTCCCCAAACTCAACACAACTATATTCTTCATCGGGAATAGTTGTAAGTCTCCTGCCGGCATTTGGGCCTGTATACAAGCTGTGTTGATGTTTGGGTATTGACCAGTTGTACTGGGGAGACTTCTGTAATGCACAAAATTATATAATATCTTTCTAATAAATCACCTATCAGGAAACTGTAAGGCTATAGTGATGTAAGAGAAGCAAAATATATTTAAGTGGGAGTCTTCTTTTTTAACCTTTTTGGAGTTATTTCTTAAATTGTTTCGTATCTAGACTGTGTAATAAGTTTACTGAGGAACTTAGTGCTTATCCACTGTAGTACTGTTTGGGGTAGTATGAATTGTAAAGAATATGTCATGTTGTAGAAAGCAAACTTTCCAAACCTAGAAATGATTCTGGATATGTAGAAATCTAACACTGAATTATCAGACCAGCTGTACAGGTAACAAAAGTCAGACCAACTGGCGTGCAGTTCCCTCAATTGCATTCTTGCAATTTGAAGGTAGGTGCACCATTTGCTTTTTCCCAATCACTGGGGACTTGCACTGGGTTAGCAGCATTTCAGAAATAACAGGGAGTGGTTTCTCAGTGACTTCAAGCATTTCTATCAGCACCTCTGGGTACATGTCACCTGGTCCCATGAGCTTGTATGGGCCAAGATTTCCCAAGAGATCCCACACTTAATCCTCTTCTACTGCTTCTGGTTCTTCTCCTACTTAACCCTTGTCTCTAAGCACAGAGGCCTGGGATTGTAGGTGAATGCTGAGGCAGGGAAGGGAGTAGCTCAGCCTTATCTGCATCCATGGGCACAAAATCACCTACCCCTCTCAGTAGCAGGCCCACTGTTCCTGGTTTATTCTTCTGTTGTTCACATAGTGTTATAAGCTCTCGCCCTTGATATATTTTGCCATATTCAACTTCAGTCAAGCTTTGGCTTTCCTAAGAACATTCCTTCACACCTGGGCAATGTTTCTATATTTTGCCTTATAACCTGCCCATGTCTCCACCTCCCATTTACATCCTTTTAGTTTAAGCTTAGTAATGAGTTCCCTGTTTACCCAAGCCCATCCCTTGGTAAGTCTACCCACTGGGGTGTCAGGATGGACTGTCTGCTTGAACAAAGGATGGTCCTTAAAGACCTGCCAACTGTCCTGAGTAACCTCACCCTTCAGTGCTGGGTCCCAGAGGATCCCATCTGCCAGTTCCCTCAATAAGGAGGTCTGCTCACCTGATGTCCAGGGTCTGTACTCTGCTACCTGCCTTCCTTTCACCCTTTGGCATCTTGATCTGCACTATTTCATGGGCACTACAGCCAAGGCTGGTGTTGATTACCTTCCCTGTGACTAGGTCCTCCTTCTCTGTTAGTATCAATGCGAAGAGTGCTGTACCTGGTTGGCTCATCTATCATCTGTGATGAAGAACTTGTCCCCAGTCCCCTCCAGAAATCTCCAGGTTTGGTTGCATCCCCCTATGTTCTACTTCCAGCAAGGGTGAGGTTTAAAGTCACTCATAAGAAGCAGAATCTTGCTTTAAAGAAGACTCAATCCACTTCCTTATCCTGACCTTGCATTATATCAAATTCATACCACAAGGTCATCCTCACAGGGCTCTTCTTTGGTCCTGGGTCACCACGTGCTGTCAGCTAGCCTGCCTGCTCCATTCCTTCAGCCTGCTCCTCTACATGAAGGGCAACCTCCCTTCTTCCCTCCTCATCTTTCCTGACAAGCCTGTATCTGTCCATTGCTGCACAGTGGTCACTCAAGCTGTTTCATCATGTCTCAATGTGTCTGGTTCTTTTGGGCATGTGCAGAGCTCCAACTTTGCCTGTTTGTTTCCCAGCATTAAGGATGTTACAGGAACTGCCAAATCCAGCAGATGCTGCTCCTGGAAATTCCTTCTGTCACCTGAAGCCCAGCTGGAAGCACTCAGAGTTCACTAGTGAAATTCACTAGTGAAAACACATCCTCCCTCTCCAAATCACAAGCACGCTCACATTCATGGATCCCTTGATGTCAGCGGCCTGATACCCATGACCGATTCCCCCTAACTGCTCTGCCACTCTCCTCCTGTTCTCCTCTTCATCAAGTTAGTCCAGATTGGTGTTTGCTAGTGAACAGATGTGTGCACTCACACATTTGTCTCACAAGCTCCTCCGCAGCTGCAGATCCCTTGAATATTAGTATGAGCTTTCTGTCTCCTCAGTTCCCATGCCCGAACTCTGGGCCTCCTTAGCCACCACTGGCTCAGACAGTGAGTCTTTGTAGAGGCAGGCCTCCTCCTACTCAATGGCTATTACATTTTTTAAATTTGCTAGTGAATTACATGTAAACATACACAGGATTAAATTCACCTGGAAAATATGAACACATTGAGGTCACTGCTGTTTCTGGCATTTAGACTTCTCACACTTAAGCATGCAGATAGTCCCTGGTCTCTCCAGTTGCTGGTATGTACATCTTGCAGCACTCATGAATAACAGAATGAAATTATACATAAAAGTTAAGATAAAAGGGTTTACTAAGAAGATAGGATAGACTGAGGTGCTCAGGTGCAGTGTTTGGTGAAGCAGGTGTACTAAGTGGCCTCACCTATGCCTTTTATCCCCCCATCCCTTCTGTCTCTGCATCCTTGTTTCTCCTCTCATTCTACCTTCTCTCTCTTCTGGCATTAGACCATCCTCATGGTAGATTTTTTTTTCTGAAGTGGCTACTTGGCTAAGGGTAGTGAATGGTTCATTACATATTTAAATTAATAGGCTACAGGAAAATCAATAAAAGAAATTACTTTTAAATAATCATAAGTTACATTAACTTAAATTATATAATGTCACATATTGCCTAAATTGTGCTCTGTTTGTTCTCTTTCAGGTAAAATTTGAGAAAAAAGTAGTTTCAATAAATCTATACCTTTTAATGAAAAGAAAAAAACCTCAGAAAGTTTATTAACTAATCAGATTCAGCCCTAAAATGTGAATGTAAAATGTGAATGCTTTTATGTTGTTAGTAAAACAAAATGGTGTATATTACAACTGTAGCATCAGGAGAAGATGGCATTCTTTTTTTTCTTTTTTTTTTTTTTTCTTTTTCCTTCTGCACTAGGAATAGAATTGAGTTAAAAGTAATGACCTTAGTGTGATAAATGTGTTCTCACTTGAAGGTCAAAAAGAAGAAAAATTAGTTTTGATTAGGAAATATAGAGCCTAAAGCCAGTCAGGAGTTTAACATTTTGCATTTTCAGGGAAGGCGTTCAGGCCAAAAGCATGGTACCTCTGTGTGTATTTAATGTCACTGATTTTAATCAATGCTAGAAGCTAAACAGCTATAGCACTTTGCCCTTTTTAACATCGGTGAATTAATTTTCACTGTAATAACAACTAAACCTAAGTGTGTGGTAGTCCTGAAATTACACAAGGAGAGAGGGGAAAATGGAGAGGCTGTGTGAAAATTGCGTGGCAGGACCCTCTAGTTCTCTTCATCCACTGGCTGGTGTGAGTAGCCCGTGTGAGTAAATCTTCCTACTGCAGTGCTGGAGGGGGCACATCAATTGCCTGGAGCTCAGTGTGGAGCTGAAACATGGCCAGCCCACATGGGAGCACTCCGTACCTAGGAAGTGCTGTTGCATCCCACAGCTGAGATGTGCCTAGTCCTGGACAGAGCCCAGACCAATAATTGCCTAACAGATTTCGTACTTCCTGAAGAAATCATAAATGAAATTATCATGAGATCCCACTACTGTGGTGCTGACAAGGTTACAATTCAGGATCCCCTTTTTTCTGCTGAAGTGCTCTGATTATGGTGCATTGCCCTTCTTCACACAACTCAAAGCAGGAAAACAAAGCAGTGGGAACATCACAAGTTATGAATTATCAGCTTCACATTTGTGCTCTGCGTGCTTTGAAGGGTTACTTCATTACCTGGGTTTTTTTTGTGTTGTCTTTCTTGCCTTTTGGCTGTTGTCATCCTTTTCCCAAAGGGTCAGCAAGCCAAGAATTTTACCATGCCTCCTCAGTATTTGTTGAAGCAATTTAGCTAACTGCCAATCTCATATAGCTGATTCGCTCCACATCCACATGTACACACAAAAAAAAAAAAAACAAAAAACCAAAAAAACAAAAAACCCCAAAACACAGAAGAAAAAAAAAAAAGTAGAGGATGTTTACAGAGGTCGTGAACAAACAAACAAAAAGCACTGTGTGTGCTCCCGTTGGATCAAACCTATTCCAGCTACTTAGGAGCCTTGCTTCTTCATTTAACAAAACAATGGCATATGTCACATAGAAAGTCAGAATAGTTGTTTGTAATACTTTGAATACCATGGAAACACTTCTGTGATGCTCTTAAAAAGATACACTTGATATTTCATATTAGTATTAAAGATCATAGACTGAGTTCAAAACTATAGTCAAGAAAGGCTGTGATCGATCTCTGTGTATGTGCCCCTAGAGAACAGCTAGCAAATCTAAATTCTTGTTGATGTTAATACAAAAGCATCTGATTTTTTTAATTGTCTGATTCTTATTGCTTTTCACTTCAGCTATACTAAAATAGCTAACCTAGCCCTGAAAAACAGACTGAAGTGTAATTATTATGTTCCACTTGCAAATTAACAGTCAAACCTTCAAAGTTTTTCTGCTTTTAAAACTTTCTATGCTTTATTAATTCATTAATTCTGTTTGTGGACTTGAAAATGTATTGTATATTGATAAGCTATCTTTTATTGTCTGAGTTCATCTCTGGAAATGTGTATATCCATCACTGCGGAGAAACAAATTGTGAAAAATGTAGCAGAGTACACGAGTCTTCAGTATGACACTGCACAGTTCTGTTTTCTTCATAATCATGTTTTCAGCTTGTGAAGAACACAAAGTCCTAATGTAAACAATACTTAGTAAAATCAATCTAGAGGAATTTATCCTTCTCTTTATCATTTAATTCTAGTTCAAACTGTGTTTCTTATTCTGACAGTTATGTTGGGCTCTTGTAATAGTACTTAAAATTTTCTGAGGTTAAGAAGAAAATAAGGATAGTTAGGCATATTAAGCTTAAAAACTTATTTCATACTTTTTAAGTTTAATATTAAGAAACATGAAAATTACTGACAATATAAATATAGAAATATATATTAGATATTTGTAAAAGAAAGGTATGTGAGATGAGTGGATTTGGGTTCTTGGGCTGATTTGTGAAATTGGAAGCGAGATGAGCATGTTGAGAATGATTGATTGCTTCCAGCATCTGGTAGAATAAAAGGGTTTGGAAGCCAAATCCATCATGAGGAATCTCGGTGCTGATGGTAAACTGAAGGAGCACATTGCAGGAAGAGTGGAAAGACACTTTTAGAATAATACAGCAACAGTGGGTTATCGTCTGGATATCTAGAAATGAAATAATTTGTTTACAGTTTTGTCCCTGTAAAACTGATGCGGCTTTGAGGGAAAGCCAAGCTCAGGGTTGTTCTGTGTTAGCTCTGTATCAGTCTCTTAAATAGGTGCTGAGAATGTTTGCCGACAAAGACAGGCTTTGCGCAAGGTCAGACGTGAATTTAGCACATACACAGTAAAATTTCTAATAGCTCTAGAGGTTTCAGCAACATAGGAATTCATAATTTAATCCAGATGTTAGTCTGATTATATGAATTGATGAAACAATGAATTGGTGCCTAACTTGTGCTTCTATTTCTTAAGGTCATCATATGGGACAAAAATACTCTCTTAATAGGATACTTCCATTGTAGCGTCCCAATTCAGCTGTACTTAAATTAATGGATATATTAGTTACCAAATCTAAGTCTGAGCAGCAGTATTAATATTGATGTACCAGACACCTCAGCATTCATGTATTTGGGTTAAAAAAAATCTGTCACAGATTTGTAGTATCACAAGTGACCTCTGTCCCCACTTCACTCTTTCTTCACAAGTCACTCTGGCTAGAAACTTCTTTATGAAGGTAAGACTTTCCTGGAACAGCAAAATTGGTTTTAAATAAAAACAAGTACTTCAAAGAATTAGAAAATTGCTTAGTTTGTCAATGTGAGACCAGTAGACAAACACTAACAGAACAGGCTATAAGACTAATTCTTCTTTTTTTTTTTTTTTTTTTTTTTTTTTTTTGAGATCTCTGCTGATTTGTTTGAAGGTTAGTAAAGAGAAATCATATGCACAAATAATTGAAAAAAATACAGAATCAATTTTTCAGTAAGCGCACATAAACAAAACCTTTAATTTTGGAAAAGAACCTAAAGAATTTATAAAGGGGAATAAAGAATACAGTAAGTCTGAAATTTTTATGGCATTGAAATGTGTTGAAACAACTTAATAGCATAGTTCCTCCCTTTAACAATGTCTCTTACATGACTAGATAGCTGCCTGACTTTTTTTGACAGTAGTAAGTTGTTTTTTGTTACAAGCAGAAGATAATATTCAGTAACCAAGTAGAAAAAAAGGCTGTTGTAATGCAATATGGTGAATATTGCTATCACTGTAAACATTTTTTCTCTTGATGTTTGTCAGGTGTATTGCTACTGGCATACTACTATACTTTGGCTTGTCTTGCACTGTGATATTCTTTGTGTGATAACCTCTTTGAGAATAAAAAAAAAGATAAAATGGAGAGAAAGAACTGTGTGTCGTACCTGTGGATAGATGAGTAAATATTGCTGCAGGCTTATTTATCATTCCTTTAATTTGTTTGTAGGTGGGTGGTATATTAGTCCAGTTTTCTGCTTGCTGTTTTAACAGTATGTTATTTTAAAATTGTCATTTACTGTACCTTATAATTAATTAGTATTCAGTACGACAATAAATGTATCTAATCATGAGCAAGAGGATTTAAAAGGTTTAATAGAAACTTGCAGTATTTTATTTCCTTAAACAATGTCAACTTAGACGTGTTTTGCATTAGAGTTATTGCACCTGAATTTGTGTTTTATATACGTGCAGCATAACTTACCCCTGTGACAGATAGTATTAACATAGCTTTAATCCTTACATTTCTTGATTTGAGTCATACACCACTAATCTGTTCTCTTGATCCGTTCCTTTGAGTAACCTGCTCTTTCCAGAACCAAAGTTTGCTGAAGCCATTGCCACTGCCCTAATAAAAAGATTTGACTTTTAAACAAGTGTTGTAACAGCTACAGCTATAGGTTGCAGAAAAACAAACTTTCATATGGTTTAAGTTCTATCTTTGTCTGCTTTAAATCCTAGATGTGGCCAGGCTTAAGCACAAGCATCTGAAATGGTTGTTTGGAGTCTTATGACTCAATCCGTTCCTGCTGCTGGTCCTTCCCCACTTTTTACTGAGTTTTAACTGCATGTGATTTCTAAGGAATCCTCTGCATCTTTTCTACCTGTCTAAATATGACATAATGTGTTCATGTTTCCGGATTGGGATTTCTGTATAGAAGTAATAACATTTTTTCCTGTGCTGTAGCTGATGTGAAGTCCCAGAATCAGGAATCCCTTCATTAAGATTGATTCAACTGACTCATGGATAAAGGGACATGAGTTTGACATAATGAATTTAAACATTTTGCCATTCTTCCATAATGCTCCGATCCAGCCCTCAATATCTTAACTTTTCTTTCATAACTTTCTGGAATATATTATTTAAACCAGCTAATTTGCATGAGATAACTAAAGGAATATTTAGGGCACAAAATGTGTAAGGCCTCTCTTTCCCCATAACTATATTCATACTATCTTAGAATGATTTATCAGAGAAAATTAGGGGAAAAAAAAAAAAAGAAATTTAAAAGGAATTATAATCTTGTAGGTTTAGTGGTAGGGAAATAAATAAAAAGTTAAGTACAAAGAGGTGGTATGAGAGTTTAAAGTGAGTATAGAGGCAAGGGCAATGTGGATTTAAGTTTTTACTTTTGAATTTCTTGCTTTTTTTTTTCCTTCCCATCATTATCTTGCATTTTACCTATTATGAAGAAAGAGTGATATATATACACACAACCACAGAATTAGAATTTAGTCCACAGAGCAGATAAAAAAAGTTTCTCACTATGTTTGCTGGAAATCTTGTCATACCTGTCAGTAAAACAGCATATCTGAGAACAGAATTTGGATTGGACTGTTAAATTTTATATTACTGTAATTTTAATTATCACATCTTTGTTCTTTCATGAAATGTTTGTTTCCTCATCTTGGAAAGCATTGTTTAGATACAGTGTAAAAAAGATGTTAAATACCACATCATAACAAGATATTTTCATGCTTGATTATGCTCTAGTTAAAAAACATGAAACAGATAGCTGTTATAACAGTACTGAATTGCTCCTCTTGAATTTCAGTGTGCCTAAAATGTGAAAAAGTGTTGCTTTCTAGCAACATTTCCCAACCTGTTACTGAAGTAGTGAATTGACATGTAGAGACATTAGAGAGACACACAGTAAGAGTGTGGAATTTAGGACTGCTCCATGTAAAAGTTAATATGAGAATATTCATTATAAACCTATCAGGAATGAGCTTTGCACTGGTGTGTTTGTAATGCTTAGCAGTAGTTAGCTCTTTCCTGTCCAAGACTGACAGAAGAACAAGAATGCCAGCCATGAGCTGGCCCAGCAGTTCAGTGTTCTAGATGATCATAGAATGGTTTGAGTTGGAAGGGACCTTTAAGGGCCATCTAGTCCAGCCCTCCTGCAATGAAGGGACATCTTCAACCACAGCAGGTTGCTCAGAGCCCCATCCAACCTGAACTTGAATGTTTCCAGGGCTGGGGCATCTAACACCTGTACAATGATGTACAGTGCATATTCAGTGTAGTTTACCAACGTTAGTTGGCAACATTCACAGCTGGAATAAGATTACAGTGTTAGGGAAATTATATTATATGACAGTAATTAACTGTAATAAATATACTCTTTCCACAGAATTTTAGTTAGTATCCCCTTCTGGTTTTTATTTAACAAGGCCAGATGCCTTTAAAGGTTTGGGTATTTCTAAATCATGATTTGGGTGTTTCTTTTATGTGTCTATAACTGTGTAATAAAAGAGTAACTGTTTTCTATGTATTTGTTTATTGTGTGCTTCTGTTTTGTAGTGATCAGTGTAATTATCTCTTTCTGTAGGGGTTAATCTCCAGGTTTGTAGTTCCAAAAATCCAACATGCTGTACCAAAAAGATGGAAGAAAGATATCGGTCTGCAGCAAAGCAAGATATACAGCAAGTGCTTCAAACATCAAGTGCTATGTTAAAATTTTTAATATCTCATAATGCAGCTGCTTTTCAAGGTAAGTCTTTTTTCTTCCAAACTTGTTCATACTTTTCTTGATTTTCATCTTCGATTAATTTATGCATGCAATAAAAGTTATCTAAATTTTTAGTTTCTCCCTGTGCTTTCAAAGGAGTACTAAATCGCGCAGGTGATTAGAAAGTGAATTGCTTTTGGAATTTCTGACTTTTAAAAAATGATATTTGAGAAAAAGTAAGAAATTGTTTTAGTAAGATGCTTTGATTTGAATTGTAAACCAGTAATTGGTGTTCCTCTTGAACTTCTTTAATTTGGATGATACTAAAATGCAAATTATTGCCTAGAGTTCTACAAAAGAGAGATTTTGTTATTCCAGTATTTACTCCCATCATGTTCTTTGTCTTATTCTAATAGAAATACTTGGATAGTTTGTTTTTGAGGTTAATTTTGCGGATCTAGTTTTGTAAGCTTTTGAGTTTCTAAAAAAATTTCTGAGTTTCTAAAAAAAAAAAATAATTATTGAAGGTTCAGTGAAAGTTGTTCCAATGCACAATAGGAGGTTATCTGATAAATTAATAGTTATTTGGGCTGGTGGTGGGATTGACTTTTAGCAATTACCCTGCATACTATTCAGTTTTCTCTTAATTAATAAGGCATGTTAGTGCAGAAATTGGCTAGAAGCTGAAAGGATGTGAGAAATAGTGGCACTATGAGGTTGTATATGATAGGGATATAGAGTTCACATGTGTTGAGGACAAAGCTCTACAGTCTTGTCATTTGTCTATTAATGTATACTTATGGCCTTAATGACCACTTGATTGGACAGGCTAAGGGGGTAACTTCATGTAGGCTTAGGAAGTTGTCCTGGTGACTCGTTTTTAACCTGTGAAGCTAAAATGATTAGGAGAACAAAAACAACTGCCTAGGGTCATAAAATGGGCAGTGAAGTTGACTCTGGGGTCCTAAAGCCTTCCCTTTTTGAAATTTAGGCAGTTTAAGGCTAAAAACTAGTTGCAGTTGCTTTCTAGCTTTCTATCATCTGTGAGTATTGCTATCTAGCCTGCCTAACCCAGCTGCCAATGGGTGTCATGATCAGATCATCAGTGGTAAAATGTGCAAAGAAACCTCTCCCTCCCTCTCTTTTGACTTCATTCTTCCTTCCAGCTTTATATTATTAGCTCTCTTTTCTGCACCATAATAATACAGTATGTTGTACTGCTTTTCTGACCTAGGGCTGTAGACACTGTAGAGCTCAGTAAGCAGCTGTACTTTCCTTAAGTTAGGGTTGTAGTCTCTGCTTTGGTGTTTTAACACCTCCCTCTTTCCCCCACCCTTAGAAAAAAACAAAACAAAATAAAACAAAACAATGCACAAAAACCCCCTTAGGTATCTGGATAACATACTTGTGCAATCTTGAAATTTCTCAGTCTTCCCAAGAATGGGATTTAGGTGGGATTTTAAAGTGTAATCAAGACTCAGAAACTACATTTCTGTTGCTTTTATGTTCTGAGGGGCTCAGTCAGTGGGGCATTTTCAGAGTGCATACACTGTACATCTCCCCCATATGTGAGTTCTCCCTGAAAGACAGGGATACACACATGTCTTTGAGGAGAAATGGTTGTGCTTCCCTCAGGTACAATCTGAACAGTTATTCAGGGTGTAGTTTCCAGGCCCTTTTCAGCTTGTAAAGATTCAGATATCATCTGTCAGTCCAGGAGGTTGCCCTGAACACCAGTTCAGAGGCTAATGTGGGACATAAGCAGTTTTCACTTTCCCAGTAATGCTGTTTTACAATGTCAAAAGGAATTCAATAAACACTGACTCAAAGGAGCTGCTTCTGTAGCCTCATAATGATACATCCTCCATATAGAGGGATGGTTTCAGGACTGATTGAGAATTACAGTTTTTCATTTTTTTAGTGAAACATGTGAGCAGTTCTTGTTATAGGAACGCAAGCCATCCTTCCCAAATATGTAGCCTAACACTAATTATTTCTCCCACTGACTTAATTTAATCATTTGCTTTTAAACAAATATTCGTCAAAGCATATACTTTAAAGTATACATATTTTATATACCTTATACACTAGATACATTTTTGAAGTGCACACTTTAGTACTTTTGTCTTTAATGTCCTTTTATGTAAAGAATTATAATTGAGAGAGAATATTCCATAGAGTATGGTATTATTTAGATTTAAAATCTTGTTTAACCTTGAATTAGTTATTTGTGGAAAAAACATGCTCTTGAACATACCACTCATTTTTGAAGAATAGCTATCCTTTCTAACTAAAATTCAAGCTAGATGATTTCAGATTCAGAAATCATAAAAAGATGCTGCTGATGTTTTTTGGTTTTTGAACTCCTGGAATGTGATAAGACAATATACCTGGCCTGAATTAAGTTTTGACCCTGCTTTGAGCAGGACTTTGGACTGGAGACCTCCCGAAGGTCCTTTCCAATTGGAATTACTCTATGACAGGGTGTCTAGCTCTGCATCCACCATGAAACCTTAGGCATTCCTTTTATGTTCAGCTGAGGCTGGGCTGTGCATCTAGGAGTGCAGTTACTACTTCTGCTTCTTTGGCAACTGGACAGACATTGCAGCAGTGAGGCAGAAAGTGTGAAGGGCATTGTTGGGGTGTGTACAGAGGGGAGCAGGTGTCTTGGACTTTGCCACTCGTCAACTGCCTCATTTTGAAATCCGCTGATGTTGCATGCCTTGGCCTAAAAGAGGTGGACTGGATCCAAACAGAACAAGTAGCTAATGTTCTCTCTGTTTCTTACATACTCATTAGAGAGAAATAGGCAGTTAAGTAATCTGTATCTGCCTCTGGAGGTCTTCAGAGGTGTTTTTTCTCTATGTATTAAATACAGTCTAGAGATCCTGGGTACTTCAGGATGACTGTGTTTGTGAAATGAGGTATCTGTCTGCCTGTGTATCTATTAACTATTGTGTGTGCATGTATAGATATATATTGGCATACCTTTGTCACCTTCTAATGTTTGTTTAAATCCTGTGGTAAGTGCTGCTTGTTGGCAGTAACTCTCTACTGACAGTTTTCAAATATTGCAAAAACTCCATGTCTCAGGACATGTCAAGCTACGCGATGCAAATTTCACCACTTGTGTACTGCTTCCTGACAAGTACTGCTACAGTTTTTTCCTTACATTTCACAGTGCTTCAGAGTCTGTAGTTTCTCTTTCACTGTGAGTCTTGTTTCTTTTTAATACTTTTCAGAATTGGTAAGGGAATAGAAGGATAGGTGAGAATGAAGTTAAATAAGATAGTAATCTGGGAAGTGGGAGATACAGTATGGAGAGCAAGAAATCATTCGTCCTTTGGGAAAGATGACTAGAGAACTTAAGCTGTATGGTAATCATGTTTCAAGACAGTTATTTTGATAGGATAACATTCTTGCATATCTCTGCATTTTTAGTATTTATTATCTTAATAATAACTGAGAAAAATATTGTGAATACTGTACAGGGATTGCTATAGCATCTCCATTCTAGTAGTAACCATAAAAACAAATGCTTTGCTAACCTTTATTTTACATGATGTAGACCTACCTATATATACACACAAACACACTCCTTTTGCACAGTTCTTAAGTGTTACTCAAAGTTCACACTAACCCGTCTATACCGCCAAACAAAAGAGGAACAAGTCCCACCAGGGTCAACCTTTATATAGACAATGCAGTGCCAGTTTTTGTGTAGGGAGTAAAAAATCCCTACGGTCTGTAACAACTTAGAGAGGAATTGAATAGTCATCTAAAAATCTGGTGATTTGGCATGGGATAGAGCTCTGTGCAACAGAATAGCAGATCTTGTGTCACTTCACTGTTTTTCCACACAGAGAGCGAGCTCATAACCTTTTAAAAAGTGGCAATGTATGACATAAAACAAGATAGCAGTTTGTCTGGTTGAATGGGAAATTTAAAGACAGTAGTTAGGTTGTAGAGTCTGAAAGCAAATGGACTTCTTTTTGTGCTGCTATGTTTGGCAACTCTAATACTGTACAATTGATTTTAAAATATCAAACTGTGAATCATTTATGAACGTCACAACCTGCCACCAAAACAGTGGATTTGGCAAGTGTGCCTCTGTAAGAGGTGATAAACTACATTCTTCAGTACAGCATTTCCTGACACTTTTCTTGCTGTCTAGGAAAACTCTACTCCCTTTGTGATATAAGTTCTGGTGTATATTGAATCCAGTTTTCCTGATAGTTTCATGTTCTGTGAAATTATTACTACATAATAGATCAATGTCTTCTTTATCCTTGACCAAAATTAAGTGAAGTCAAACAGTTATATTGTTTGAGGTCACAGTACAATTACTACATTTAAATATGATAAACTTATAGTCAGTAGCTAAAATAAATTGTGTGAACTAGAAAATATGTTGAAATCTTCTGAGTTGCTTTCTCTGGTAGCCTAGTAAGCCATAAGAAGTAATGGGATATCTGTTCATCCTTGTAAAACTAAATCTGTCCTGGCACTGATTCAATTGTTTTCCATTTGTGAAGTTTTCTGAAGCATGATTTGAAAATAAGAAGACTTTCAGCAAGAGCTGCTGTGTCTCACTTACAGTTTCAAATGATACATTGCCCTCTAGATCATTTGCAATGTGAAGAATTACTTTCAAGTTCCAACATTTTCTTCTTTCTTGGCTCCATAATCCTTTATATTTTAAGTGTAATATAAATAAGCTAAAATTCAAATAGCTGTGAATCCCATGTTATATTAATTAAATTAAACTGAATGATTCTATTAGAAGTCAAAAATGTGGACAGGCTAAGAGACCTGGTTGTCACTCTGTTGTTAATTTGAGGGTTGGGGATCTCAGTGTGTCTGGTTCACCAGAGTTACGCTCCTTGTTCTCTGTTGCTCTGCAGACCTTCCCCACAGCTATGATCATGTTCCCCTATGGACTGAGAAAGTAGGGAATTTTAATAATTCAGGAAAATTATTATACCCGCTGGTTGGTCTAAGGAGCAAAGCTGTTACACGAACCTTATTAACTTCAGAAATCATCTATTCAGATGGTATTTTGTTTCCTTTATAATACAAAATCAGGATAAACAGTATGTTACTGTAACTTAGAATTGGACCCAGTATGTCTTTATATACATAAAATACAGCATTAAGAGGCTGTTGTAAGTGGAGAAATTTGGAGATTTAGATTAATACTTAAAATTTCATTATTAATCTTGAGTGTTATTTCTGCATTGCAAACAGGTCTTTTATCATTCTAGAGGGATTTACTTCTGTTGTATCTCATTCTTATCTTTCAGATACATATTTGCATACGTGTGTGCTGTGCTACAGGCACTCCTGGAGTATATATATGCAGGGATTTAATGGGCTTCTGTAATATGTTTTCACCACATCAGTCTTTTCTTAAATTGTACTTTTTTAGCATGCACACTCATGGATTCTTGTCTCAGCCTGTGTTTATTTACCATCACCTAATTATTTCTTCTAGTTGCAGTAACACCTGAGTTACAGTGAAGCTGATAGAGGTACACAGTTCAGACTCGCATACTCTGTGAATACTAAGATTTTTTCATAATCATATTTTTGTTAGTACTCAGCTAACTACTATTTTGGTTTACATCTTTGTAACAGTGATCAGTGTAGACATATGCTAATTTAGATTTTTTGTACTTTAAGTAGTGCTCATACATTAAAAAAACAACAGTGAAGTACAAATTTAAAGCATCCATCTCTTGGGAACAGTGGTTATAGAAAGTTTGCATTTTCACAGAAATGTGGATGCCTGCTTCCTGCTTAGTCTAAGAATTCTGGGAAGCTGATTGCTGGCAAAATGTAGGAATTTGAAAGAAGACTGAACTCCAACAGAAGGCATCAGGATAAAGTTGCTGGTTTCGAGTGAATGTTTAGTTTTGTTTCAAATATAGCATTTTCTGTAGCCTTTTAGATTTCGAAGTACACGTGGAAAAGTTTTCACTTAGTATTTTTATTTTCTTTGTTAAGAAAATAAAAAAAGAAGTCATCAAGTCAAATCTTGTTGAGGGACAGAACTCAAAATCTTGACAAGTGTCTGAAAAACATGTTCAGTAGGAATAAATGCAAGGTGCTACATTTAATTGGGGAGAAACAATGGAACACGTAACAGGGTATGGGGGATAACTTGCAGTAGAGTTCTGGGAGTAATGATGGATCAAAAACTGACAAAAGTCAGCAGTTTCATGCAACTATCATTGTAGGTTTCTTAAACAGAGAGCTAACAGAGATTTGTGAGCTGAAACTTTTCTGTTTTGCACTGGTAAACTGGAGAACCATGTTCAGTTTTGGATAGTTTACTTGAAGAAAGACATGGACCATTTGGAAAAAAGAGAGCAAAAATATGCCCTGAAATCTAAACACGTAACTTAAAAAAATGGACAACCCTAGTTCCTTTAAAATGAGATACATAGGGAAAAATTATGCTATTTCTTTAAAAAAAAAAATGTGGCAACTACATAGGAGAAAGTAATCATCTGTACTCTGCCGTGTATTAGAAAAAAACCCAATGGTTTCATACTGTAGCAAAGAAAATGTAGGTTCAATATGAGGATATATTTTCCAATGACAACATTAAAATGCTTTTGATTAAACTTTGGGGGGAGGGGTTCTGGGTCCAGAGGTCTTGGAAACAATCTGGACAAGATAACATCTGCCAAGAATTATGTTGCAGATATGACTGATTCTGCTTTGGGGGCCAGGGCTTAGACTAGACTGCTCAACAGATTTTCCAGCCTTATGACAGGTTTAAAATGTGATTTACAAAGAAAGGCTAAAGGAATTCAACTAGTTTTAAGCTTAAACTATGAGTACTATGCTCTAACAAAAAAAGAGTTTATTCATTAATTTCTGTCCAAGAAAATAACACATTTTTCTAACATAATGGGATGAACTGCTTCAGTCATAACGATGCTTTCAGAATGGGTTTAAATTTAGAATACTCCATTTCAGTATTAAAAGAACATGAATTTGTTCAAAACTTTGTACACAATTTTTTTTTCATTGTTTTATTATTCCTACAATGAAACTGTTGTGTATGGAGCTACTGAATTTGTACACTGTCACTTGAACAGGTACTTAGTAACTATGCTTTTATGATCTACATATTCTATATGGGAAATTGAAGAAATTTTGCAGTTTTTACAATATAAATCTTATTTTTACCTCAGTTTTTTGTTTTTTTTTTTTTTTTTCAAATTGCATCTCAGTAAGCCTGGCATACTGCTTAGGAGAAGTGGAGTCATGTACTGCATTTGTGAGAGGTAAAACCAATTTTCTTTCCCAGCCAAAGTAAACTGGTTTTAGACGGAATTTTTAGAGATAGATATGTTTACATCTAAAGCAGGTAAATCTGATTACATTTTAAGTGACTTCTTAAATTAGAAAATCATCTTGTCAAGACAGCAAAAAGGAAAAGTGAGGGAGGGTAGAGCTGCATCAAATTTGAATTAATAAATATTAAAATATATTACTACAAAATTTAACAAACCAGGTATTGACTTTTCCTGTAAATAACTACAACTGTACTTGAAGTATCTGATGTGTAATAAAGAGAGAAATAAACCTGGAAATCTGCAAAAAAAGAACTGTACAGTAAATGTAAACCTGGGAGGAGAGTTTTGCTCCTGTGGAGAAAAAAATCCACAGTTACTGCTAGACACCTTAGGGCTTGTCGAATGTCACTAGAAACCTATGGCAACTGAACTGAGCCCAGTGTTGTCCTTGACTGTAATGAAAGTTTGGACACTTACATAAATTTCAAATATTTAGATACCTACACTGAAGTGTCTGAAGCTGTGCCCCATTATGTATATTGTACACACCAAATAACAGACCTCAGGTTCTGTACTCTGAGACCTTACAGCTGCTCTGCTTAATGTAGCTCAAGGGTGTGAGTAAGGTCTGGGAACAGAAGCAGGTTATTGAGCAATAAGCTAATATTTGAGTTTCCAGCCTATCATCAACTATTTGGAGGTGATTGCTTTCATCCGGAAGTAAATGAAAGCTGGCATACTACTTGGAGCAAACTGCTTCCTTCCTGCCAGAGAGGTGGAAACATGCAAGTAGATTCTGTGCACGTATTGTGAAATCTGTTGTCTGCCCCTTTGCTTATCATGTGGCAATTTGCTTACATTCAAAATAGGAAGTGATCTACTTTTCTTTCTGTTCTTCTGGAATGAAGCAGAAAGATCTATCTGTGTTACGTAATGAAGTAGGTGACACGGTGAGTTTAACAGTGGTAATGAAACAAACTTCTACTAATATTAAACAGGTCATCAGCAGGCATAGGTAACTGTACTTTGAGTCTTAACTATTGGTACAAGTAGTGTCAACGTTTAATAAATCTACAAATCTCAGCTTGCATTAAGGGCTTGAATTTAGGTCTGTGCAGACTGGAGGAGCACCATGATAAAGATCGGCTGATCATGGAGTTCCAGAAGAGAACATTTTACGTTCACTATTTAAGTACACTTAAAATACATGTTCATAGCAGCTCCCAATACAGAATGCTACAGTCTTACAGTACATCAGCTGCATAGCCATTCAACACATGCACAGTAGCCATTTATGTAGGGGTTTTGGATAGTGTCTAAAAATACAGTAGATTACTGAGGAGAGTTGGCTGTTTTCTGAGTTTATTTTTATAATTTTTTATATTGTTTATTTTGCAGTGTCTTACTCTTAGACTTCCCTGTTGCGGGTGTTCTGGTCTGTATAACTACTTAATACTCATTGGGACAGAAGCAAAGTGAAAAATTAGCTCTGCAGTTCAGTGGTTAGGGTACTCATCTGCCACAAAGGAAGGCTGCATGCGGCTGCTCCAGTGGGCATTTTTAGTTATTTGTATAATCTATAAATACAGTCTGCACTGGCATAGTTTCATCCGCCAGGCCTGAATCACTTTGGAACAAGTGTTTTTCAAGGCATATATGAACTCTGGGCTGTATATACTTGCAGTTGTCCATACCTCATTGATTTTGTTGTCCTTTTCAATGGATCCTCTACCATCACCAGGACTTTAAAAAGAAGGAATTATGTGGTGAATGGGAGCAAATTAACCAAGTTCTCTTAAAGACTGAAGAGAGATGAATCTAAATTCCAGTGTATATTCCCCTCCACTACTACCACTGTGATAGCCATGTGCTGGCTGCTTGTTTTGAATGAGAAACTTGTGCAGAGTATGACATAGATGTTCTGCAGGATCAGGCTTATTATGTGGCTGAGAAAATTTCTTTAAAATCAAATTAATGTGTTATTTTTATACTGGAGCATAGCATGTCTTTGTTCCGTGCTTGTGTAAAATGCATTATGCATGTATACATATATTTATTTATTGTTAGATGTCTAAAAATACGTTTGAAGTATTCCTTGTTCTTAATGTGTATCTACAACATAAAGATCTTTGTGATTTGTAAGTCTTTGTGATTTGTAAGATGGGATAATGTAGTTACAGTTTGTAAGATTTGTACAGGTACAGAATGGGACTAGAAAATTTAAGTTATAGCAGGGCTTTGTGTTCCCATTATGTCATGACACTTTTAAACTTTAGTAGTTTGTAAGCTAATTTTCTTGCTTTTGCCTAACACAGTTTTAACCTCATGTTATTTTAAACAAATTGCTGGTAACGTAAAATATCTGATTGTCACCAATGATTACTGAGTTTTGTCACTCCTGATATGTTACTTAAAAGCTGCAAACAAGAATCCTATAAGCAAAGTAAAGCCTCGTTCAACCATATTAAAATTCTATGTACTTTTTAATTTGCTTTCTGCTGTGTGACTGTGTTATACTGAAGCTATTACCTGGCTCAGTGGTCCCCACAGACAATTTCCCTTTCTCATTCTGATTTTATTGTAAATGATTGTCAGCATAGTAGAGGAAACTGCAAATTCAATTTTGATCAGTCCTATGAGGGATTTGATTCTTCATGACTTATTCTTGGTGTTTTAAAAATAAATTGAAATAGACATCTAATTTAAGGGTTTCCTTCAGAGTAGATTAAAATCTGTAATTTCTTCTATGCATGGGCTTTTACTTTATTGTGTTATTAGGTAGAAGCTAATACTTAAGGAAATTTTGTAGTGATTACCCTCTTGGGAAAGATTTAGTTCTTCATTTAATATTTCCATTTTGTATTTAATGGTTCGTTAAGCTGGCTTTTTCCTTTTACACCTGGTGATCATAAACCTGCTGTTTTCTTTTAAAGATAATGTTTTCTTGAGTATTTATTATAATGTAAGATTTAAATATAGCCCTCCCTGCACTCACTGCACTTAGTCCTTACTGTGAAACAGATTAATGACCCCTTTGGTGTAAAGAACTTTAATTTTGCTTCCTCTATCTGTGCTTTGTTACTGTGAGACAAAATAGTCAAGAATGTGGAAGATGAAATAGTGCGAAGTTAGAAGGGGACCATAAGGAGAAGAGAAGGTAGCTGCCTAAGAGCAAAAATAGTTAGATATAGTGCATTGTGACCCTCCCAGAGACAAAGGTGTTAACAATAAATCATTGAGATGAGATTCAGAGCTTGGTTCAGCTGCAGAACAGGCATCTATCTAGTGCTGTTTTAACTGTCATAGGGTGCCCTGTCTGTTCTCCTGGTCTACCTCCCCGGAGAGGTGCTCGTCCTGTTTGCCCTCTCTCATATATGCTGATCCTGTGAAGGATGTCCTGCATAACGTTGAGAAAAGCAAATGAGACTATATTTTGGGCAACAGATTCAAGATTCAAGTTCACTCTTTCAGAGTGTAGATGTCCATATCTAGTGTTTACATGTGAGGTAAGGACATTTGGTCCCATAATAGTGAAAGGAAGTAAGTTTAAATATGCCCATTTTAAATGGAATTAAGTAACTCCAGTGACTACTCCTATATTAACAGTTTTTACTTGCATATATATGTATATAATTATGTATATAGTATGTATTTATATTTTAAAAGTAAGGGACTAATTTGTATTAAAGCCTTAGACAATGTCACCATTACAGAACAGTCACTGGAGTCTGAGAAGATTAAAAAAAGTTACAATTCAAATTGCTGCTCTTCAGGAACATCACACTTTTTGAATTAGATACAGAACAGACAAGGTAGTAGGGTGAAAAAAAAAACCAACATGATTGTAGGTTTGTTCTTGCTTGTAACTACAGATTTTCCCTCACTGAAACAGTTCTTTGATACTCAGCTTCCCTCCCTGCAGTTGCTATGGTACCTAATGCAACTGGAACAGGAGCATACTGTCAAAGCAGATTTGGGAAGGTGCACTGAGGCTCAAGCTTTTTGCATATCTTCTTAAATCTCATCTCCTCTTATAAAACCAATCAAGACCACTTATAGTAGTGACGTAAATAATTAAAAATATCCATGTAAGTTAAAGATCTTTAAAAACTATCCAAGCATCAGCTTATGTCTGTGTACTGATCAAGGCAATCAACTGGGGAATGGATTAAAAAACCAAATAAACCAAAAGTTAATAAATCCTAAAAAACCAAACCATAAAGAAGTCATGAGAGAAGTATAGATTTAGAGCATTAGAAAGAAAAAAGAAGAGAGAACGAGGGAAATAGGTGTGGTCTTTTTAATTTCTTCTTTTCTATGGAATGTTACGCCTTCAGTTCCCTTACCTGCGCCGTGTACAACCATAACCAACAGTCCTTTCTTGAGCAGATTGCAACCTAAAATGATTATAAGTCTCAGAAATGAAGGGGAAAGTCAAAGACAATATTAAGAATTCGATGTATCCAATTAATCAGCTGGCTGTTGTAGAGAATCCGGAAAGTTTCTTTTCCACTCCTCAAATGAGCACACTGCTAACGTAACCTGAAGAGAAGAAAATCTGATTGTGTTTTAGAGATTGATTCCTCTCTTCTCTGTATCATCTACATTTAAATTTCAGTGAGATACATTATGTTTAGGAGCTGTAAGGAGTAATTCTGTAACTTGGTCCATTTACATGCAAGTATCTTCTGTAACACTGAAAGAAGGCCAACCATGGCATCTTCCTGAGTATGTTGAGAATTCAGAACAAGTGATAGTTTTTTGACTTATTTGAAAATGTAAAATCTCAGTGTAAGATCAGGATTACATTTTCCTGAAAAAGTAAAATGAAAATTCTTAAGACCAAGAAAAGTCTATTTGATGTTCTAGCAAAATGAAGCAAGAAAAAACATTCTAAATAGAGCATGTCAAGTTTATTTCAAAGTATAAGTAGTTTATAAAAAAAAAAAGCTGCTAACCTGTTTCTGTTCCAATAATTATATAGGGAAAAAATGGAAATGGTTACTCTGACTCAAAACTGTATAGCTTGTACAAATTCTGGGGAAAAACACGTGCTCTTTTGCTCTGCAGTGCTACATCTAGATTCTCCATAGCCTTAAACTTTAGAAGTCATCACTGTCTATTTAATATGGAGATGCAGTGTTAGTGGCATTCTTTTGCTGTCACTCTGTATCCACTTTCACAGAGTAAATACTCAGTTATTTGAAGGACTCAGCATATGAATCCAGTTGATGTGAGCTATTAAGTAAATCTACACTGGTAAATGCATCTTCTAAGCAGGGTCATCTCTGGCCATGAGGAGGTACCCAGATTGGTTGAGGTGCCTGTGTAATATCCAGGTATAAGCAGTATCTAGGCCAGTACTTCCACAGTAGACTAACCACATCCACGTGCATAGCATTGAGCTGTACCATTTGCTGCCCTTATGCTCTGTAATATGTAATTATTTTCATAGGTTTTCTTTTTTGCTTGAAAATATCTGAAATAGTGATGGTAACCCATCAGAGTAGTGTTTTTAGAGCATGGTGTCAGATGCATGCGTCGCGTGCCCTTGGGTGTGGTGTTGGGGCAAATGATGGTGCTTGAGTGGCGAAGGCTGCTGGAACTGTGATAGTGTCCTGGGTTGAGTGAGTGGTGGAGTTTTTTGGTGGCAGGGGAGGGGGCTATCGGGACGGTCCCCTGTGAGAAGCTTCTCGAAGCTCCCCCAGCTCCACCTCAGTTCCAATTCTGTTTGGGAAATCGAGCCAATCGGCTGCGTCTCTGCGATACCGTATTTAAGAATGGACGTGGTGACAGGCAGTGGGACTTGTGAGGAGGAGTTGCTGCAGCTGCATGAACACCAAGGTCAGTGGAGGAACGGAGGAAGAAAGGAGGGGGGAGGTGTTCTGGAGCAGAGACCCCCCTGTATCCTGTGGTGAGGCGTCAGGGCGGCCCCCCCTGCCACCCATGAAGATCTACAGTCGAGCAGACATTGATTTATGGCCTGTTGCTCCTGCTCGGATAATCAAGGTTCTGTGCCTGAAGAAGGCCGGGGTCTCATGGGAAAAGGTAGCCCCGCTGCTGTAATTCAGCGCTGGGAGGATTGCAGCATGCGGGGGAGTCCCACGCCGGAGCAGCTCGGGAAGGGCTGCAGCCGTGGGAGGGAATCCAGTTGGAGGAAGTTAGTGACCCATGACGGAGCAGTGTGGGGAACGCTGCGGCCCATGGGAGGAATTCAAGTTGGAGAAAGTTTGTGGAGGACTGTCTCCTGTGAGAGGGGGACCACGATGGAGCAGGGGGAACAAGTTTCGGACACTCCCCTCACTGAAGATGAAGGAAGTAGCAGCGCTGACTGCACCCCCCCATTCCCTGCCCCTGCGCCACTGGGGGAGGAGGTAGAGATATCGGGAGCAGAACTGAGCCCGGGAAGAAGGGAGGGGTGGGGGGAAGGTGTTCTCAAGATGTGGCAATGCTTCTCACTGTCGTACTCTGTTATGTGTTGTTAGTGTCTGTAATAAATGTATGTTCTTTTTTTTTTCTTTCCCTAATGAGTCTGCCTTTTGCTCGTGATCATAAAGGGGGATTTTTCCCCATCCCAGTCCTATCTTGAACCCCAAGCCTGGCTCTCTGTCCCTTCTCATTGCCAGAGGGGAAGGGAGAGAGAGCTGCTGCATTGTGGTTGGCTGCCAATCAGGCCTAAACCACAAGAGATGGTTAACTATATAGGCTGGAGGAAGTCAAACTCATCTGTATTGCTTTTTAGTCCCAGGTCCCTGGAGTAGAGTTTTGTTTCAGTGGGCACAAGTTGGCTCGCATCAATCTTAGGAGCAAGGTGGCATTTAGACACTACAGATGATCAGGATAGATGGGAATGAACAGGGGAGCTAACTTGCTTGGTCTTGTATACATAGCTATACTCTGATTAGTCTTCCAGGAAACTTTTGACAGTCCATCAACAGAAGTATTTAGTGGACAAACAAGATACAAGATAGAAGATAAAATCCTTGTATGACTGAATAACTGGGGTGGGAGAGGGAAAGAACAAATTAAAAAAAATATGGGAAGAAATGGTTGATTCTTACAGTGGCGGGAGGTCACCAAAGTGTTGTTCAAGGGTGTGTGCTGTTCAACATAGAGCAAAAAAGAACATGGAAGAAACAAAAAGTAAAGCAATGATCATGATCATAAGTTATACAAGGTAGTATAGAAGAGGGCCAGATACAGCAGGTTGCAGAAAGACTTTACAAGGTAGGCTAAATAGGAATTTAAATGGCAAACAAAATCCAGTAAAATTACTTGTCAAGCGTTATATATGGGTAAAATAAGTCCTGTTTCTTGCAGAAAATGGTAGTCTCTGTGTTGACCAGTAATAAGATCTTGTGACTGTGATAGGTAGTTGTGTGAAAAACGCAGCTTGATGCTCTGTAGTAGTTAAAAAAAGTAAGTAGCATATTAGGAACTGTTAGAAAAGGAACAGATAGCAAAGCAGGAACTAATGTATGTTGTTATGTAAATTCATGTTGTACTGCATTTTGAATACCATGTGCAGTAGACTACTGACATAAGCTTTGAAATCCCTTGTCATTGAATCTCTCTGACTTCTAAATAGAAAAATCCTTCAACATCATCTGTCAGGAAAGTTACAGTTGTCATTTATCCTTTCTTGAGGAAGAATGAGAGGTTTGATGACTTCTTAGAGTTGCTTTAATCTGTATTTTATTTTGGGATTTTATTTTTGCAGTTCATCAGTAGCTACAATATTCTGGGTACTGAAGAGGTCTTTAATAACTGAAACAGTAACAACAACCAGTGTCTGGGAGCTCAGCCAGATGGACTCAGATGGGAAATAAGCCATAAATTTTAATAGTCAAGGTGACTGACCACTGGAACAGGCTTATCTATGAGATGGTAGAATATCAACCCCATCTCAAGTTCTTCAGTTCAGGATTAGCATCAGCTTTTGAAGATGTGCTGTGATCAAGTGCCAGCTACTGTCCTATTTTGTATAGAAATCAGATTCTGTGATCCCACTCTAGTCTTAAAAATGGTGAGTGTGAACATATGAAGGCATTCATCGTAGTACAGTCTGGCACTAGAATTGTTCCTTGAAAGATGAATAATGTAAATTTAATCAGAAAACTAAATACAGTGTACCCCACACACATCCCTCCAGAGTTTTTCTCCTCAGGCAGAGAGTTAATGGAAGACTACCTACTGAGTTATTCAAGTTCTTTGAGCAGTTTTATGACTAAGTGGGATTTAGCGTGGCATGTGTATCATGAAATTCGTCTCAAGTATGAATATCACATCAAGTGTTTATGGTTGCTTTGGATTCTCTTTGCATGCTTTATACGTTTTTTAAGGACCTTAGGACCCATGAAATTTGTATCCTTTGTGAATCCTTTCTGGATTGCTAGGCTTAGGGGTATCAAGTCATGTTACACATTTAAGCCTTGAAGTCACTTTCACTTATTTCTTTCAACATCACAGACTTGTATACCACTGACATTATTGCTCTGTGCTGTCAGTTTTTTGTATAATTATTCATTAAGGCTTTTTTTAAAAACAGATAATGGCCAAAATTTCTTCCCTTTCTCTTTGCACTCTTCACCGTGATTCATACTGTTTAACTGAATTTAGCTCCATCTTCTAAGAAAGTAGTATTTAAAGCCTGAAATACATCAGTGGAACTTCAAATCATCAAGTTTTCCAGCAAAACAGGACTTTAAAGATTTTACAAACATTTTATTTTTTGGTCACAAACGGAGAAAGGTTGTGCAAGAGAACTACTCTATTTCTTACCAATCTAAAATACCTTCAGCATCTTGAAATCTTGCAACACAGTTATTTCACCATGAAGAAACAATCCCTTCCTGGCACCCCACCCCACCCCCCTTGCCCCCGTGTCCTTTTCAGTTTATCAAATTAAATGCATAGCATAATACAGGGAAAGAATAACTTTGGAAGCAAGTTGCCATGATTTATTATTACTTGTTAAATGAGTCCTTACATGAAATAATATTTTGCCTCTTTTCTTTAGCAGACTGATACTTAACATGCCTTATAAGTTACCTACATATAAAGTGAAACCAGGTTATTTTTTATACCTGGTTGTCTAGTGAATATTATTTTGAGCTGTTGTTCATTTTCGCTTTCCACTTTTATCTTTTGTGATGTATGACTCTGTTACTATGGTAAGTGTATAGGATTGAGAACATGCCTAGCTGAAGGAGGTAAATAAATGCAAGGATGACAAAATATGACTTTTTTATAAAGTATAATTAAAATTCTATTTTTTGCTGGATTTTATTATATAAAATAAGTTAGGCAAAAATTTGTAGATAGAGATAATTTGTCTTATGATCTATAGTGAGTGGATAAACTTTCAACTGTGGTTTTTGAGATCTTGAAAAGATATTACCTCTGTCTACAAATTCGGGTCTTATATGTGTCATTAGGTCATCCGAATTGCAAGAACACTACAATATTAGATAGCGTACTTTGGATATATGAAAAATAATCCAAAGAGAAAATTCTTGTTCTCCATACTGTTTCAATTAAGTTCTACTTAAGGAGTTTTTGAAAGAGTGTTTTGCTTTGTCCATTCCCACATCTATTTCCAACACCAGTATCTAGTTGCCCTGTGAAGACCAAGGCCTGTTCTTAATCTAGTTGTTATTAACCTAGTAAGGTTATGCCTCTCAGGACCTTTGAGAAATGCATTAAGTGAAAGGACTAGCATTTTTACTTGTAATTTACTTTTATGTCTTGTTGCTTTGATAAGTTTTCAAAAATCAGATGTAGCAGCTGCTTCTAAGTATTTACCTGGTGAGAGCACAACGGTAAGAATCTTCCCTGAAGCTTTAATTATGCTACTTTTAAGCAAACACATAATTTTCACCCTTTCCCTTTAGGGAAGGAAAAGATGCCTACCTAGAAATGGACAGTAGGGGGACTTGGACTCTGTTCTCTGTACTATTTATGTATTTTATTTTAAACAGCTAGTGGATTTGAAACAACAGTAGAAACTGGAATGCTTCTAACACTGCCATAACTGTGTCTTTGATGCAGGGACTAAACCAGTAGGTCTTTCTGCCCTTATCTGAGTTTTTGATGATTAAGGTGGAGCTAGGTTTCTTTTGCCTGCTCTTCTTCCTGCCCTGAGAATCTTACATCCCTGGCCAGAGGGTGGCTGGCTGAGCTTCCACAGGAGTAGTGGAAGGTGTTTTCTCCCACACTGCTTGGTAGTCCCAAGGACGAGTCCCATCTGGCTCCTTCCAGATTTAAAGAGGAGGATTTGTGTGTTTATGGACTGAATACAACTTAATGTTTGGATTTGTATGTATCAATGTATGTACATGAGTGGTTTCATCTGTTTGAATATGTATTTATTTATTATAAGCTTAATGCAACATCAGAGTGTTTTAAGTAAGTTTTAAGTAGTTTGATTGGAAACCTGATGATTATTCTTTAAAATTTATACCATATCATAATGATAGTTATCTTTCAATAAAAGTGCTAGACTGGACTACAGTGTTCAATCCTTAGTAATACCATAGATTTCCAACATGGACTAAGAAGTCATTTAATCACTCTGGGGGAATACAGTCCTACCTAAACTATGAGTTAATCAACTAAAAGTGTAGCTGGATTCTGGACAGTGATACAGACCAACTGTTTTCAACATTACCTCGGTATGTGCGTGCTTTAGCAACTTCTGCTCAGAGAGAAGAGAAGGAAGCAAAGCTGCGTTGTTAGAATAGGGGACAGGGGAACTCAGAAAGTTGGCTCCGTAGTCTTGTGTAGGTGCTTTTACATTAGCAATTTAGGTTGAATTAAGAGAGCTCTTTTGAAGGGATTCTCCCACCTGTTTTCACGGACTCTGCTTTGACTTGCATCACTCAGCAGTTTCACAGTTCACAAGCTTGACTCCTTACAGATGAATCTAAACTGAATTATGCCTTTCAGGATTATATCTAATTTTCTCCGCCTACTAGTGGGCATGGGATCTGTGGAACTAGAATATATCTGAAATAAAGTAATCTAAAATTCAAGCCGTGTGAACACTGGATCATCTGCACCAACTGTTTCACTCTGTAAATCCATTCCGGTTACACCACAGAGCTTGGTGATGTACTTAGCCTATGTGATCTTCAGTAGAGTAGCCCCGTCCATTAAGGAATTTCCATCCTTATTACCATTTTTGGAAGTGAGATTATTTAGCATTTTTGGGGACCAAATTCTTAAAGGCTTCTCATTTTAATTCATCAAAATATCTTTAAGACTGATGATATCTCCTTTTATGTTCATGTGTATTATATCATGATGGTAAGACGGCATAAGTCCATTTAAGACATCTTCTAGTACTTCAGAGAAAGCTTTAAAACAGTGTAAGAAGTTTACGTGTTTTGCAGTAACCCTTTTATTGTGCATTGTGCAAATGTAACTCTCTCTTTGGGTAAAATGATTGCTACTCAAATAATAGAGAAAAAATACATTATATTTAAATGGAAATGGATAAGGATGTATATTCCATCAGGAATGTGGTAAGGTAAGTAGTTTTCACAAAACTACTTCTGTACAGTATCATGGGATATTTAATAGCTGCTAACATCCAGGATGTTGATTTCAAATCTCCTTTTCACCAACTGGGATAGTATCTTGTAATGAAATGAGTTACAATAAGGGTTAAGGTCCTGGAGGGAAGAAAGCAAGCCAGTCCAAGAAAGCTGGTTGATATTCAAGGATCACCTCCTCCCAGATCAGGAGCAGTTCATCCCAAGAAGCAGGAAATCAGGCAAAAATTCTAGAAAGCCCATGTGGATGAGCAGGGAGATTCTGGTAAAATTGAAACACACCAAGGAAGTATACAGAGGGTGGAAGCAAGGATGAGTTACCTGGGCAGAATACAGAGAAGCTGATAAGTGTGGGCTGGATGAGCAGCCAGTGAGGTGGATTGAAAACTGGTTGACCATCCAGGCCTAGAGGGTGGTGATTGCTGGCACAAAGTCTAGGTGGAGGCCAGTGGTGTACCCCAGGGATCAATACTGGATCCAATCCTACTCAACATCTTCATTAATTATCTGGATGATGGTTCAGAGTGTACCCTTATCAGTTTTGTTGATGACACAAAACTGGGAGGAGTGGCTGATACATGAGAAGGTTTTGCAGCCACCCAGAGGGACCTGCACAGGCTGGAGAAATGGGCTGATGGGAACCTGATGGAGTTCAACAGAGGCAATGCCAAGTCCTGCCCCTGGGGAAGAGTTATCTCAGGCAACAGAACATGCTGGGGGCCAACTGACTGGAAGTCAGCTGTGCGGAAGAGGAGCTGAGTGTCCTGTTAGACACCAAGTTGGACATGAGCCAACAATGAGCCCTTGTGGTGAAGACCACCAACAGCCTCCTGGGCTGCATTAGGAGGAGTGTTGCTGTCAGGTCAAGGGAGGTGATCCTTCCCCTCCACTCAGCACAGGTGAAACCACATCTGGAGGTGTATCTAGTTCTAGGCTCCCCAGTACAGGAAAGATACAGAGCTACTGGAAAAGGCCAGTGAAGGGTCACAAGAATCACTAATGAACTGGAGCATCTCTCCTGTGAGCAAAGGCTGGGAGAGCCAGGCCGATTTAGCCTAGATTTAGCCATAGCTAAGACTGCCGTGTTGTTTTATGCTTTTAAGGGTTCAGAACTGGAGAAGGTGAATCTTTCCATAACATTATTGGTGATTGCACAAAATCTGACTGTGCTAGCATACCTAAACATAGGGGTGGGTTCAGATGACTCAGTAAAGGTCTCTTGTGTAACTCTACCTCTGTAACCCCCTTTGGTTACCTCCTCTGCTGCCCACAGTTCAGCAGGCTGTGTGCCAGGGTCTGTCTGCTGGGGTGCAGCTGTGCATAACCTTGGCTCTGACTTCTGAGGAGGTTCTGTGTACTGGCTGCCACCTCCTGTAGTGTGCCACTGCCATCACTGCCCTGGATCCAGCAGTCCCCTGCATCGTTCCTTTCCATTCTCTCTGCCAAGTCCATGTTAACTGACGAATCCACACCAACATGCCATGGTACCTGGGCTCCTGACCTCTAGTGCTCCCTAGGCATTCATAAAATAGGAAAGCAGACACAGGCCTGTTCTACCCTGCTAAGATTGCAAACCCAGCAGGCAACTTCTTGTACGGTCTGGTGTCTCCTAACCCAGCTGAGATAGACCCACTGTGCAAACTCCTCTGTAAATCTTAAGTTACTTGATTTTTCATTACATAGTTTGGGTCCCAAAGGGACAAAAACGCCTGAGCTGTGGTTGCCTTCAGAATAGACATGCCTTTTAAATATAATGAAGAGACTGGAGGGGCTTTTCTTTCTTTGTTTCCTTAAGAAGCATGTATTTTTCAAGCACTGTAATCGTTTGGCTGATGGAACACAGCCAGAGATACACAAGTTGGTCCATCTTTACAGTTGAACCATCTTCTGGTAGGCTGTAAAAATGGAGGATTTGCAAATGCTAGCTGTTTAGCTTAGAATGGATTTTAATGATAACTGAGGTTACTGTCTGTATTAAGAAAGAAACAGAGTGAGAAATTTACTGCAGAGTGCTGGAAGAGTCAAGTTATCCTCCTATTGGATTGCCTTTTGAGTGCAGATTTTTTCTTAACATGACACTGTATGTGCAAGACTCCTTAAGACCAGACCACCATATCCCTCATCCAGGCACTAGCTCTTCAGAACAGACCTACGACCAAGTATGGACTGGGCTTAGTTTAACATAAAGGAATTTTGTAAAAGGAAATTTATGGGAGAATGTAAACATCATAAACTTTGGAAACCACAGGAGAGACCCATAGCTGTCATTTTGGAAGAACACACCTGTGACTGGTTTATTATACAAAAGATGTTAAGGAAGGGCCTATGAGACCTATGGGCAGGTAGAAACATGACAAGGAATGTTAATGTATGAGAAGGAGGTGGCGGTGATCATAGGAAGTGCAAGATGTCTTTGAGGAAAATAGAGCAGTTATCCCTTAATTTGGAATTTAGAAAAATTGAAAAAAAAAAAAAAGAAATCAATACTTATGCATACTTTGTTTTTTTGCCTTTCCTCTAAATGTTGTGTGCAAAGAGTTAATCTAATTCAGTTGGTTTTAATACACCTTCAAGGAAGCAGTCAATGTTTTAGATGTTAAATATTTTAACGACATAGAGATCCAGATAAATTGTATTGCTGCTTTTTTTCTGTCTGTGTACAGCACGAATATCATAGTCTTCCTTGCCTGAGGAGGCCACAGACAACTGGTTTGGCTAAAGACAAAGATTAAACTAAGATTAAACTTCATTCCCAAATATTGTCCTCAGAAGGTCCAGCATATCTAACTTGAGGAGAATGTTACAGTGTGTGTCCAGACCTTTTGTTTTAATAATTTTTCCTATGGATAAGTGTTTTTTTTTTGTTTGTTTGGTGTTTGGTTTTTTGTTTGTTTGTTTGTTTGTTTTTGTTTGTTTTGTTTTTGTTTTTTTAAAGAGATTGTACCTCATCTTTATACCAATTTCAGAAGACAAATGTATTGCAAAGATAAACCCCATTATATTGCCAGGGAAACACAGGTAGTAGTCACTCTCAGGTTAGAGAGAATCCTTGGTAATGCCTTTGATAGATGTGTTGAGTTCTTAAACAGAAGAAATGGGGAGGAATAAAGACATATCCAGTGACAAAAAGATAACAGTTTATAGCCAGCTCACAGAGCATTGAGGAGTCCTGGTTCTTTTATTTTTACTTACTTTATTTTTTTTATATCAATTGTACCTTTTAAAATGGAATACTTCATTCTCTTGCTCATGCATGTACATTTCTTGTCTGATTTATGTGGTCTTCCTTCTTATGCTCATAACTTTCTATCTGCTTTTATTTTGATTATTTTTAGTTAATACTTTCATTTGACTTAGATTAAAATCAGTAGTGTTAAAAGCAAAGCTGTTCTGTTACTGTTTATTAGACAAATTAAGCAGTTTTTGTGATTTGGTTTCATAAGTGCAAACTTCTAATATTATATTTGGTGACCTGGAACCTCTTACCTGGCTGCAGGGACTCTTCTGGAGAAGTTCAGGTTTCCTGTGGATTGTATGCCATGGCTTCTTGGCTATCACAGGTACTGTGGGGCTATTCCAGTAGCACTGTATGTTTATGGCTTGATAGCTGCTATTCAAATTGCTTGTAAGTAGCTTTTATCTGCAGTAGTGTTGATGAGAGTGGAAATGATGGATAATTGCATTTTTAACACTGTTATTTAGGAATTATCTGAACACAATGAGATTGGGAAAATAAGCTATTTGTTACTGGGCAGGCATGAACAGCTTAGTATATGTCTATAGTTTCGTGGAATGCATGCAAGAATCTGGCTTCCCAGGGAAGAACAAGTGAGTTCTTGATATAGTGACATCCTTTTACGGTCTTTGCTGAAGTTACACAGTTCTTTTGCCATGTTAAGATGCCAGCAGAGGTCCCTAATTCCTGGAAAGTATCCTGATTCCTGCAAAGAGAGGTTTAATGTCAGAGGTAGAATTACACAGATGGGCTAATACCTAGTCAGGTATTTTTTTAAAAATTTTCCTTTTCCAGATATTGTTGCTTATTAAAATACCTAAGAGCAAGGTTCAATTCCTGTCAAGGGGAGTGTTGGACAATGCCTTGATGTGGATCAAGACTTGAAACATGAATTCTGTTTGACATGCCATATGTAGTGATAGAATCACATATTTAGTGTTAAGATATCAGAAACTCAAAATAGCATAATAAATGTACATTGTTTCAATGTACTGTTTTTTTAACTAGACACCATTTTGTATCATCATTTAAATTGTTCTGATGGCAGTACTTATGGTTTCCTTTTCCTTCATTCTCTCCCAAAAAGGTTTAGAAGTCAAAAGAAATAGCATTTTCTTACGTGTCTCTGAAACTCTTTAAAGAAAATAAAGGGCTCTCTTTTTAGACAGTGAGAGCATTTCAGTCAAAACTAACTTGATCAAACATAACAGATGACCGAGTTTATAACTGTGCTTTCAAAAGACAGCTTTGTTGATAATGTGAAAGTTAAGCAATTAGTTTGCTTTTCCAGACTTCTCAGCTGTTATTCACAAGGAAAGTATTGTGAGAAATTCTACTCTTGCCTTTGACCCTTTCCTTCACACTTATAAATACATGAAAGTGGAAACCAGTGTTCTCTGTTCTTCATAGATATTTTGCTTAAAGCTCTCATAAGAATAACCATGAAAGATTGCATGTAATCATTTATAAATATAGTTTCTCTAATACTTCTCTTTCAAGAAGAATAAAGAAAACCATTGTGGTTACATTTGCTTCAAAAGTTAAAACTATTTGCGTTGAATGCCTGCAGTATCAGTCTGAAGGAAAAGTCGTTTGAGGAACATCTTATAGCTAAACAGTTTTTGCTACTGTAGATCTGAACCTACAGGCACAGTAATCCAGCAAATTTCAGTGTATGTTGTCTCTTCTAGTACAGAAAAAGTAAGTGTTTTTGCAACATACACGACTGTGTTCAGGTTAAATATTTTTTTTTCTTTTTCTATACATTCTTGTAGAAAGGATAGGTATTTGTCCCACCCTCCTGTTCATACACTGAATGTGTGAAGACTTTGAAGTCCAGGATTTACATTTTTTCATTTGAGCAGTGGTAAGTGGAGAGTACACCTCACTGAAATTAGTTTGATAGCATTGTGGTTTCTCATTGAGTCACTCAAGGCAGCTGAGTGGTAGAACCACTGAGAAAATTAATTCATCTGTTGAGGATGTGCTGAAAGGCTTTTCTGAGACAAGTCACCTGAATTTGCCATTGAAAGACACCTATTTCCTACTGTTGTCTGCTCATGCTTAGTGATTATAAGTTATAGAAAATCTGCTGAAAGTAATTCTGTCCTAAATTAGGCACTTCAACTCCAGTGTAATGTGTGGAGAGAAAGGATAATGCAGCGCACCAAAGTCAGACTCCTGGAGATACTTTTTTCCAATAACAACAGAAAGAGCCTAGGGCCACAAGACTCCTTATTGTCTATACCTAAGTGGAGTGCAATTGAGTGGCTGGACTAAATCCAAAAAGGTATCAAAAGCCAGCTTCCTTCCACTTAACTTGGATACCTAAGTTAGGAGTCTAGCTTTCCTGGGCTCCTTTGTAGTCAACAGTGAGAGAAAGGTACTTGCAGAGGAAGATTAGCCTGCTACTTCATTTCCTACCTCAGTGCCTCAATTGGTAACTGAAGTTAGACAATGTGAGTTAAGGTATCAAGTCCAATCAATTTCAGTAGGAATTGGGTTGCCATTGTGAATTTGGGTATTAAGAGCCATATTCATTATCTTTAAATATTCTGGTTTCTAACGTCTATTATCAGACCTTGTGCAAATAGAGGTTCGGCTGATTAAGTTAAGAATCTGCTTCTCTGTTGACTTTGTGGGGTGCTCTACGATCCTGACTTCCTTATTAAACATAGGTTCCTACATAAAGTCTTATGAGCATGGCTTTTATTTTCAGTTTCCATGCTTGCGAATTACCTCCTTACCTTGTTAAGTAGCTGTGGTACTGGAAGGATAAAATGCATTCAAAAGCTTGTGAGCCAGCTGAGTATTGGAGATGTCTTTTAACAAAAGTAGCTAGTTTTGTCTCATCTGACTTGTCCCACTTAATTTTTATTGATTCATATCAGAAAAACTTATGCTGAGGAATAGTATTCTGATGAAACAGGATGGGATAGCTTTGTCTGGCAATTTTCCAGTTAAATACCAGTTTTGATCATGGGTATTCATAAAGATCTTTTAAATTTATTTTTATCATTGATATGAACATTAAGGTATTTATGTTCCTTACATCATACTCCTGCCTCTTCGATAGTATGTGCAGTGTCCTTTACTTTTTGTATTAGCCCAACCACTTTTGTGGCTGATTTGTGAAGTAGAGTGGGAACCTAACGCTGGGTAACTTTTCCTTCTGTATTATATTTAAATTGGATACTTTCCCTGATCTACTTCATGGAGCAGCTGCGCAAACAGTTGTGTCTGTCTGGTACTGCAGCCAAAGACTTGTGAAACCGTAGCCTAAGTCACAGTGCTTTTGAGCTACTTCCAGTGCTTATAATTACAAGGCAGCTATGATTACAGGTCTGTCATAACTTCTGTTTTCACAGTCTTTCTTATTATAATAGATATTCACATTCATCCCAAGATGTAATTATTAACCACATCTGTTTTACTGTAAATCAGATGGACTAATTTCAAGGAAGCGAAGCAGTAGGGTAGTCTTGCCTCTTCAAGTGCTTTGTATAACTAAAGCTAAGATGTATTTAATTAAAAGGTTGACATAGTTTGTCCATAGTATAGTGTAATTCATATTGGATTTTTGTAATCAAGTAAATGCATCAGAACCGTATTCTACTTCATGAGGATTTGTTTGCAGATTTGTTACATGAGTCCTGTACAGTGCGGACTGAAAATACAGTAGTATTTAATTAATGTACAAACTTCTCTCAAGACAATAGATAGCAACAATGGTAGCATAAAATGTGAGTGTTCCACAAATTAGACCCGTAAATTACTATAGAATTTCTGATCTGAACTCTGAAATTCAGCAGAACTTAAAATGGGAATAAATGCTGAGGTACAGTGAAGTTACAGTGATGGAAGATATGACTAATATTTAATGTAAAGAATTTCTTCCATTCCTCAAAGTCACATGCATCTGAAGAAAATAAGGTTTTGATGTTCAGCATCTATCTCAGCTTAAAGGTAATAGAGGTCTGGTTTATCCAGTATAAATATTCCAATTTAAAGTGATAATTAGAAATCCAGAAGACAGTTATGAATCAAAGGAAAAAATAAAATGTTTCCTTTCTCTTGTAGCTGACCAACAAAATCTCAAAAGTGGGAATTGATCTATAAGTTAATATATAGTTAGAAATTAGCCCAGCTACTAGCAATTCTTTGCTTTATACATTTCTTTTAAGTCTTTCCCATCCAACTCTTGGTTTCCAATATGCTCCTGCCATTCAGTGCTGGGAACTTTTGGACAGCAGAAACTTCTTATCAGATATATGTTAAGTATCTTCACTTTTTGCATCAGGATATAAAAGAGTTCTTACATTTTAATTTTATCAGTAAATAAACATACATATGTTATCCTTAGTCAGGGTATGTTGCATAATGTGACTACCTCTCAGAAGATTTGTGATAATCCTTAGTAATGTTGTACCCTGAGTCTGCTTGGCTTTAGTGTTACTGTTTTCATAAGACTGTATTTCTTATAAATGAGTGTGAAAGATGTATTTTTGGGATTTGTTTTATTTTGTTTTGTTTTTTTGCCAGGGGAGAAAGTGTCCCGCAAAATGTAGTGTAGACAAGTCTTTTTCTAGAAGGATTTTAAAAGTGAGGAAAACAGACAAATGTTTATATTAGCTGCTGTTGTAAATATCCTTTTTGATCCAGATGTGGTGGGTCCTTCTAGATGTCCGTTGTTCCAACTAAGAAAAGCCTCTGCTGCTTGCAGATGCACCAACTCTCAGCTCTTTGCAAACAAAACTAGCAATTTAGCAAAATGGGAAAGTTGCAGGCTTTTGAGCAAAAGCATAATTCATCTAGAGAGCACAAGTGGATTTATGTTGACAGTAGGGGAGAGATGCAACTCAGACACATGCTCACATGTGGTCACAGACACAGCATGGCCATGCCTTCAGCACCTGGGTACTCTCACCCAGGGTGAAAATTGTATGATCTTTCACTCATATTCATCCTCCATAGCTTTAGTTTGAACTGCTTCTGTACTGATAAATAATACATAGCCTGGGAGGAGAATTGAAACTGTTATTTACCTGTGTTGCCTGAGCATTAGTATTTTCTCTGTTAGTGTTTTGAGTTGTGCCATGTT
Source organism: Tyto alba (assembly GCF_018691265.1). NCBI lineage: Eukaryota > Metazoa > Chordata > Aves > Strigiformes > Tytonidae > Tyto > Tyto alba. The sequence goes on from NW_024881321.1 coordinate 25,867,295, forward strand.
GTGCTCTCTGAAAATGTTCGTCATGGAGACTAATCCCTAAAGACCATTTGAGTGGGACTGTGCTAAGTTGGCTGTCTTCATCTCAGACATTACTGTCATAACAGATTATGCTCTGTTATACGCTATGAAAAGGCACTGCAACTAGCTGTGACACACCTTCAGACACTTTTGAACAGAAAATGAAAATCAAGTGTTGATGTCACAGGGTTCACCAGCTAGCTGGTGGGCAGAGTCTGTGCTTCTGAGGTGGTACAGGCCACCCAAAGCTGACTTGCTCTCCAGGATGCCTCTGCCCCTTCATTGGTGCAGAGGCAGTCTGAAGTGGTTATGGTCATCATTTAGATACCCCAAACCCAATTTAATGTGAGATCAACTCTGAATTTTTTATACCTGAACTTGCTGGGCTTTATGAAGAGCTTTCTGAGTATATAAAAAGTGGAAGATCAAGTGGTAATGGGATATTTTTCATGTCTAAGAACTTTGTGGTTTTCTGTAGAGGTCTGTACTTGAGGTATCAACTAAAGAGGAAGAAGTATCTTACTGTGAATATTATTTTTTCAGAATAACAGCTGGAACTTGTCAAACACATTAGGTTGACTTTAACACCAATTTCCAACATCACCCCCCCCACACACACACACCCCGTTCCAGTCACCTATGCTAGAGGCGAGCTGAGATCTCTTTCTCTCCATTGATTCTGCAGGGTCTAAAATGACTAGCACAGATGTAGTTGTCTGCACTGGAAGCATCTAAAATCAAATGAGAGGGATCACATATGATACATCTGGGCATAACTTTTTGTCATCACATTGGAAGTATTGTTGCTAGTGAGAGAAAAAAAAATGTGGATAATACAGATTTGAACTTGCGGTTGCAGTTACTGTGATGTTAAGTAACTTAGCAGTACACCTGGGAACAGTTGCATGGTATTTGCCTTTATCTTTATAGATCAAATCAAAGGGACTTTACCCTGAAACAGCAATAGGTGGAGTCTCATAAATTAATAAACAGCCAATTCATGACAATATCTGTGCTCTTAAAATTATAAGTTGCAAGCTTTGCTAAACATAAAGGACTTAGTGCTAGATAGAACAAAAAAAAAAAAATCAGCAGCAGACATTAGAAATCATGAGAGCCTAGAAATTGCTTATACTCTGTGATGATAAGTATGAATAGATAGAGAACCTGACCCAAATTTTTTATCCTTACTGCATTTTGTGGCTGCCATATTTTAAAGAATTTCTTTAAATATTTTTTTGTTCGGTCAGGATAATCAGGTTACTTGCAGTTACTACATATTTTCCTTTTCTACTGACTCACAATCACATTTAAACAATGCATTCCGTTTTTTAGTTCTGTTACAGTTCTTTTTTCCCTTAGTCACTTAGCTATATGCAACTTTTAGTAATGCACATTAAAAATGTAGAATCTAGAATACTAACCTTCTTAGTTTTACTGTGTGGTACACAAATTCACTCACACTGCAGAAATTGATTTTACAGCTGCCCTTCAAAGCACAAATAATTCCCAGAATAGTTAAACATACACCGAACCTCTTTTTATTGTGTTAAAATTCTGTGGATTAAAAGACATGAGTCAATGTTCCATGGAATGAAATATCAACATAAGATAAAAGCAACATTAAAAGAAATATTGTGAGATGGATTAAATGTAATAAGAATGAGGAAGCAAATTTCCATTTTCTGTTTTATTAACTGCAAGTGTTTATTCACTTGTAGATATAGTGTTAATGTACAGCTTCTGGACTGTGAATTTGAAAGGACATGCATGTGAAATGAGGTCAAGCCTGCAAAGCTGATTTATTCGTCTTATGCCCATTACTGCTTCTACGGAAATCCAGATGTTTTGAGACAAATTGATACTACTACCTGTTTCAGTTTGGATGTCTTGCTCCACTATAGTATTAATGCATAACTGTGGTGTGTAGTCAGTTTGGACTTATTGATGACCAGCTGTAGCTTTTGGAGTGTCACCATTGCTTTCACCAGCTGCATGTGCGAAAAGTGTAGTATTCTACCACAGACCTGATCATATATAATTCGTTACTTGTAGTTTTTGGCAGCTGGAGCCCTGTCTGAACTGTGATAAAATCTTTGGCTAAGATATATCAGTAGATCATCTAGTCAAACATTATGGTTTTATATCTGTATTGAGTTTAATAAGTAAAATTTAGCCCAACTGTTTTCCATAGAGGTATCTGATTTTGGTTTGAAGCTGTCAGGAGAAGAAGGTGAACCCGTTGTTTTCTTTGATAATTTGATCCAGCAGGTAATCACACTGCATGTGAACATTTTTTCTGTTAGATTAAAGATCCCTTTAATATCCAGCATTTTCCTCATATAAATGCAATTACATAATTCTTAATAATAGTTTCAGTAATCTAAGCAATTCCCTTTACTGGTGTAAAGTATGTATGATTTTAGGGTACAAATCACCATAGTGCCATATGCAGAAGTTAAATTTTCTCGATACTTCTACTGCACTCTTATTACTACATAATAGTATATACCTGGACTTTTTCCTGAACCTGCCTGTGTTATTTGCTACCATATCTTGTATTGCAACTTTTCCTTCCATGATTAGCTGAGTGTGATGAGGGGTGACTGCACTTCTTCCTCCATAGTGTCACATGTGTTTTTGTCACAAAGACAGAAAGCTTTCACCTGCTGCTCAGCGGAACTTTTGGAGAACATATAAAGAACAGTACCTGCAATGTACAGATAATGTTACTCTACTCAGATCCTGAAAATATGCAAAGCTAATGACACTAATAAGCAGTCAAAGGCATAAAGTTGAAAACACAACTCAGCAAAGTTACATACAAATAAAATAATCACCTTAAGTCCAATAAACTGCTTTTCTTTTCCTAAAGCCAAGAAGTATTAACCCCCCAGAAACAAGGAGACTGTATGAGTTTATAGAACACTGGTTGTGAACTTCTTGTGTTCAGGGTGAATGCAAGAATATGGTGTCATTTCACTGCCATTAGCAGCAATAATTCCCATCATCCTTTCCTGACATGAGAAATGAAGTACCCTTGCAATCCATCTGTCTTCTTCCAATAGCAAGTGAATGAGGAGAATTCCCTGTTTTTTGCCAGTATTTCCAACTTCTTTGAAGAGGAACTATCAGAAAAACAGGGCCTATATTCTTTTTTTCTAGTGTGTGTGAGGAAAGAGGAAGACCTCCTTGTCACACATCTCATGAAGGGAGGAAGGCAGAGAATCTCCAGGACTTTTTACATTGAAAATATGTAACAAATTCTGACACCTCTGAGATATAAGGGAAATGTTGTTATCAGTATTCCTGGAATTTTCAGCAAAGGTGGTAGGTGAGAGGTGAAGCAACGCTGCTTGGTTTTTACATTTCATGGAGGCAATGGAGAAGAATATGGACTAGGGATCTTATGAGGAATCTTGATTAGTCCCTTTTCTGAACTTGAGATAATCAAACAGGATGTTAGAAACTACTGGATATGACACGAGAAATAGGCATTTGTGACAAATGACCATGTGTGAAGCTGACAGAAATGGCAAATGAGGGATAGCTGGATTTCTTAGGTAGTTAAGGGGGAGTTATGTGAGAAATGGTGGAATGTCACAGATAGTTGGAGGGGAGCATTGCAGATTAGGGAAGCAGAGTCTAGCCAGGCTGGCAATACATAGGTAGCTACCAGTTGCAACTACCTAGGTAATATCAGATGCTCCGAATTTGGGTATGACTGTAAACAAAACAGGGACCAAAGAGCAAAAACTAGGGATGGGTTGTATATGTGAGAAGAGACTGGAGTAGAGAAAGACTCATGAACAGTGAAAAGGAAGGCAAAAGAAATGGCAGAAGGGATAAGCCATGCAATTCATGTCAAGGGTGGTGGCCAAGGGCACCTGTCAGACAGTCCTGTGCCATGTCACTGTGGATGGAACAGGGCAGTAAACCAAAAACCCTTGTTCTGACCATACCACAAGTCATACTTTTGTGACAAGGAGGACTGGATTAGAGGAGCGTCTGGTGTTTAGTTTTTTTTTCTCACAATTATTTCTTAATATTTGCAGGCTTTTTATTGATAATTCCCTTCTACAAATATAGCATACTGAATTCTGATTTATTTGATGACTGAAAGTGGTCTGCCTCTGTGAACAATTATGCATCTCTTGGTCTTGCATACTAATATGTTACTAAAATATCTCTTTTAGATCCCTATTACAAGTTTTTCTCCAAAGAATATATTCTATCTGCATCTAATACATTCATCTAATTCCCATTCATTGACACTTTATTTTATCGAAATGAAAGTGTAGCCTTTGCCCTTAACTATGTCTCATCTTCCTTTTAGCAGTCTGAATGAAAGGCATTTGTGCATACATCATAGTGAATTAAGAAGCCTTTCTTTTGTAGGGGAGTATTAATGTCTTCTATTTATTAATTTACAAAGTTACTCTAATTTCTTTGGGAAAATATGATCTTTTATTTTCATTACAGTCTTCCTAGATCCCTTTATCTTCTGACAGCTTAAATCTCCAAGGAGAATGTTGTATAATGAAGTAATGTTTGTCTGTAAAACATTCTCATAGTCATTTCCTTTTGGAGTTTCTGATATTCTATATTTATTTTTCAGGTGCAGGATGATTTAGAAACAGTTTGGATCATAAGCTAATCAGTATTTCTGATAACATACTTTTTTTTTGTGTTTAGGTGTGTTTTTTTAATTTATTTAAAATTTTTAGGTTATTTATACTAAGCTATTTGCTTGTACCTCAGAAGTCCTATTCACACAAAGAGTAGGTTTTGTAAGGATGATAACTAAAATGGTGTATGTATATTTCTGCTTTGCATGTCTGGGGAGAATTCTTTAGGTATTTGAAGCCATAGACCATTTATTTTTACAAATGTTAATGAATACTTGTTAATAACTAAAAAATAAAATGTTTCTCTGACATCTTTCTCTTTCTTCTGAAATATTATATATGCTAGAAGTGACTGTGGTTTGGGTGTTTATGAAGATTAATTTCATTTATCAGTTAATAGAAATCTTAGAGAATAGCCAATAATTATTGAAGTCAAAAAGGTGGGAAGAACCTAATCTTACATAGGATATATGTATATACAGAATGTATGTGCAAGAAGATCTTGTTTGGATTTGGGTACACATGTATCCTGTGTGTATGTATTTTGTTGGCTTTGATTGCATAGTATTGGCAGTTGATATAAAAGGTTGCTTACTATGTTACTCACAAATTCTCTTTGCCTTAGATCTTCCCTGTAAGATAGACCCTTCAGTATTTCAGTGGATTTCTATTTTTTGTTCTGTCCCTTTCAATCCCTAACAATTAAACAAAGTATGTTTGAGCTCAGAGTTCCATTGTTTAGAGATCACGTCAGTTGTTTCCACAGAGGATTAATGAGGCCATTTCCAAAATCGTATTTTTAAGAAAACATTTTTTCCTTAGTTGATAGTAAAATTTGAGCAGTGAAAGAAAGCAGTGCTTAAAGATGAGCTGATAGTGACAACTGGGATTAGCTTGTTAGCTCAAAATTCAACTGAGTTTGTCCTATTTTTTTTATGGGTTAAAAGGTATTAATTCATATGAAAATAGTATGCTATGAGTGTTCCTGTTTATAACAGACCATATAAACGTAAGCGATGCTTCATGTTAATGGAAATCTGCTCAGTGAAGTCTGACAAGTTACATTTATTAGAATATTTTCCAGTTACTGTGGGAATGAATTTGGACTGAGAGACAGGATTTCTGAAACTGGTGATAGTGTGACCAAGCTTTTGTTAACATGAGACAAAGTAGTCTAGCTTTCCAGAAAATATTGCAGAGGAATGAGGGTGGTGAGGAGGTGGCAGATTGTAGTGGAAAATAATATGAAATTTGATAAAAAATGTGACAACTTTTAGGTGTTGGATCAGAAGGTGGAACTTTGTTTTCCTATTAAGGTTTAATCAAGAGGAGCTTGAGGAGCTATAAGGAAATCAATGTCAGAACTAAAAACTCTTGCTGATTTCTGTTTTCAGTCTTCAACACGCTTGTCTTCTGTTGGAAATCCACTGCAATAATTTTCAGTGATTTATAGGATACTCCTGTTCTGGAAAGCTGGCTGCTATTACCAGTTAATGAAAGTATGATCAAGTGCTGATATATATTTCAGAACCACATAAAATAACATGTGAGAAACAATTCTCCGTGTCTTTGTACTGAATCAACTACTGTGATTTTCTGACAAAACTACAGCTGAGAGTCTGTTAATACAAAAGATGGAGAAAACATTGGAATTTAAAATTACCTGAGGTTTCTAGTGTAAAATACCATTTTATTTATAGATTGATTTGTGATTTCAACCTTTTAGTTTGAAAAGAAGTTAGTCTGTTCTTTTAATATGGGAGCACAGGTTATAGCTGCCCTGAGGGAACTCATTAATGGCAGATTATGTTACCAGCCTTGCATCAAACAGTATATGGCGTTATCAGTGCAATGCAGAACACTTTCAAGAAACAAACACTTCACATCAAAGTGTAGAGAGAATCCTGGATATTTTCATAAAAATGCTTAACTCTGTGCTACTACAATGAGTAGCACGTACTAACAATGTGCTGCTACATTTTAATGTTTTATTGGTTCCCTAGACTGTTGGTTTTTTTTTTTTTTTTTTTTTTTTGTAACTTTTTGTTTGGCTGGGATTTCTTTACAAATAAATGCAAGAAGAACTTGTGTCCTTGAATTATGTGTTGTACGTTTTTATGTAATTGTATGAGGGGGTACGTGTAAGAACATGTGGTCTCCATAATAGTCTTTTACTCACACTTCTGGTTTTCAGCTTGTTCTTTATGCTGACGGGGCTAATATAATTTCTGCTGCATAGGGAATCAAGTATTATACTACTGACCTTGGAAAGTTTTCTCTGTATTTGACGGCTTCCACAATCTTTTTCATTCAGCTTAGGATTTACAGATATTTTTCATCTGAGAAAGGACTGGGCAAATTACTAAATGCTGTAATAAAGAATAGAATTAGTGAACACATAGGTGGGTAATATGGGGAGAGAGTCAACATGGATTTGTAAAGAAAGGTCATTCTTCACATTTATTGCCATTTTTGGAAGCAATCAGCAGCTAACTGGATAAAGGAGTTACAGTGGATATAATCTACTTGGATCTCCAAAAGACACTTGACAAATAACTCAGCCGTAAGTAAGATTCAGGTTCTTATATAGATAAATAATTGGTTAACAGATAAGGAATGGGGGATAAAAATAAATATTTAGTTCTCAGAGTGGAAGGAGGTCACCAGTGGGGTTCTAGATGGATATGTTTTGGGATACAGTTTATCATATTTCTAAGTAATCTGGAAAGGGGATAGCAAAATGACAATGTTTGCTTATGATACTGAGTGTTTCAGGGCCAACTGTATGGGGCTCTCTTTTGAGAGGTAGAGCAACTGCAAGTTAGAAGACCAGATGACACTCAGTGTAAGTTTAATGGCATTATGGAAAAAAAAAATGTATTTATGTAAAAAACAGTGACTCTGACTTGTTTCTACGCAGTGCTGAGATATTGGGTTTATGATAGTTCTATGAGTATGTCAATTCAGTGCCCCATAGCAGTCAAAAAAACAGAGTGGTCAGAAAGGGGGGGAAAAATCCCAAAACAAAATGAAGAAAACAGAGTATTAGGATACTAAAGCAGAAAGCCACAGTAGTCTTGCATTTTGAAAACCTTACATTTATTTTCTAGCCATCTCCAAATGGATACTGTAGAATGTTGAACTGGAGAAGTTCAGAGAGAAAGAAACAAGGTAGTCACAGGTGTGGAAGGGCATCTCTGTGAGGAATGACAAAGTAGTTCGGGAATAGTCATAACATCTCTGGCCTAGAAACTGTATTAACAAGGATGGGTATGATAGAGATGTCTAAAATCCTGGATGACACAGAATAAACAGAGATCCATTTTTCACTCTCTCCTCCAATATAGGAACTAGGGGGTGTCAAATGAACTTCCTTTGAAGATGGTTCTTCTCATAGCACATAAACTGTGACACTAATGGCATCAGGATGGAGTGGTTGCATAAATTTTACCTCAGTTCAGTTCCGCAGAGTAGTTGCTACCTCTGGCTAAGGAAAACTTTCACTCTCAAATGGTTGTAATTGGGAAAGTACTCTGGAGACAGACTGACCTATTTTATAAGTTTCGGTAAGGATCTGTTCCACCACTTCATATGGGGTATTGGTATAGATGGATCTTTGTTCTGACCCTGTCCATATAGTATTATAAGCTCATGCAATTATTTCCTTTATTTGATGTGTATTATAAAATTACATAAACTTTGAGTAGATTAAAGATAATGTAATGGCACTGTACTTTTAAATTCAACTATTTAAAGACAGAAAAATAAAAATCCCAAACCATGATACTGTGGCAGAGTTCTTTCTTACAGAGAGTCATTAATAGATACTTCTTTATTTAGTCATTTTGACTAAAGATTTAACTACCATAAGATGCAAAAGAAAATTTTGAGTATTTTTTGTATAATTCTTTACACACTGTAAAAAAATATTTCTGATCAGGTATTTGTAATTATTATATCCAACAGAATAACTTTTCTTTTAGTTACCAGCACCATTACTTTTTCTTTAAAACTCGGATACTTTTGCTTTCTATGTTAAAAGACGAGCATGCAAAATACTGTAACTCTAGCCAAGTCTAGTCTGGTTTAATAACATTGTATGTAACATCTTGCACTGGCATGTTGCCAATATTTGTCAAAAAGAATATTTTAGAAGTTTTAGTAAATTATAACGACAATCTGGAGGATTTGTTAATATTTAATTTAAGCGGGTATTGATAAATACTTCTGGGTTTTCATATTGAAATTTTAAGGTATGACTTTTGAAAACCTCACTTAAATTTGTTTGTGGAGTCAGGTCAAATACTATGCATAGCCCCTACTTGCAAATCAAGTTCTACAGTGCCTGGTGATTTTACTCTGGTTCTTAGAGAAGAATTTTAAATGCAGATTGCCTTAGGGAGTTGAAAAGGTTAATTTTGGAAGTGTATGTAGTGATTTTGGACTGCCTTGTATTTTTTGCTGTGTGAGTATGACATACCAAAAATACAAAAGATGTGTATGTGATCCTTTGCCCTTTCAAAGTATTGTTGGTAAAGTGAAAGTAGCAAGGAGAAACCTCAGTCTAATAAGATGTAGTTTAGACTTTTCTATTGACAGCAGAAACCTTCATCTTTCTGTTTTTTTTTTTTTTTTTTTTTTAAATAAAAAGTGTCACTATTCTTTTTAAAGAAAAACAGAAATAATGAGGGAAGACCTGATATTCTGCTTTATGATTGAGTGCCCTAACCTTAGACAGTAGATCTCCCTTGTATTTGTACTCTCTGTGCCATGAAGCTCTTGTTTTATTCTGAAGCTCCATCCAAAAATTTGAAGGGACTTTTCACTTTTCCTCTCTTTTTCTTTACCTCTCCAAATGTTAGGGGTAAGAAATTAATGTATGTTTAGTCATCAGCTTTACTGGAAAAGGATTTTACCTATTATATCAAATATAATGTGGTTTTCTAATAGACCTGTAGAAAAACAAAAAGCAGTGGCTTCATAAGACAGAACTATGTTTTCCTTATGATTATTAGCTTACACACTGAAGTGCAGTGATTTTAAATATCAGTACTATGAACTAATTTTCCACTGATGGTTTTGACAAGGATAACTTGTTTTCATAATCATGTAGAATTTGTTTGGATCTTTATCCTTGCCTTAAATAATTGTAAAATGGACACTGTGGTACAGGTCTTGTATTTTTCTTGCAAAACAGAACATAATAAACAAAGAACCCTGTTAGTTTGTTACTGAGAAAGTAAAATTTATTCTAAGGTGAAGGATCATTTTTGTCAGCACAGCTTTGTGGGAAGGATCACATGCCAGATGTTGAATTTACACATCTTGGTGATCTGGAAAATGTCCTTTAAATCTCATAAAACTCCTTCCTTGGAAAAGCAAGAGTCTAATTACTCTATTCAGCCTCTACATCAGCAGCAAGGGGAGCATTTCAACAAAGGGGATTTTTTTCCCCTCTGTAAAAAAGCACTTTCCAGAGCATAAAGCAGTCAAGGGGCTCCCCACTAACATCTTTATATGATCATCTTAAGATGGAAAAACGTTTTAGCAGCAAATGTGCAAAAAAGAAAATGAAGAAAGAAGTGTTGCATTTTTATTAGTAAATTAGATAGTGCACAACCATTTTAGTTGAAAAAGACTGGAGCCAACCAGGCTATTATGAGATTAAATGGAATCAAGATGCCATTTATGTTCCTCTGAGTGGAAAGAACATTATTCTCCTGTGAGTATCACACTTGTGAGAACTACACTGAAAAATGAATTTAATTTTCTTTCAGTTTAAGTGTTGTTATTTTTGCTACATGCTAATTGGGAAATTTTAGTGTAACTTAAAATTGAACTGTTTCTTTAAAACAGGAGGTAATCAGGGAAAATACTTATGATTTTAATATATATATAATTTTCAAAAGATACATTTTAGAAATTTATATTTAAGTTTATCTTCATGAATGTTGCTGTATTCAGTTGAGGAGTAATTTCGTGAATTCACATGGAAGTCAATCACATATACACTTACCATAATTTACACTTCATATACTTTCCTAGAGATTTTAAAACCAGAATATGGTACTGATAGGTCATGTTACAAAGATTTTTTTGATTTACAAACATTGTGTGGAATACTTACTATTTACATACTATATTAATGTATTTTTTGTCATAAATACTTAAAACTAAAGTACACTTCAAAAAATTTCAATGGAGTGCTGTGGTGAATACTACTTCTTGCATTTATGTGCTGATTTGCAGTGTTGTAGGTGCTCATAACTGTTAAACCAGATATTTTTGTGAACTAAGAAGATTCTGTTCTGTAACAAAATCTGGCAAAGCATGACTTCACTATTATGTCGGAGGTCTGTAGCTGCTTATTAATGAAAAAAACCCCCAAGATGGCAAACTAGAATGCATCTGAATTGCTAATCTTATTCTTTGATATATTTATCCTTATTTCTTTATCTATTATTCACTAAATGAGTTATGTTTCATCCTATAGACTATATTCTGTCTGTGTCCTGTGAATAAGTAATTTTTCTGGGGTAGAGTACACGTGTTCTTCTTTCTCTTAGTGGTCAGTAGTGACCTGTTTCCTTTTTGTATATTTCAGTTACTTTATTTAAAATTAGTCCCGTGTTTTAAGGTGCAGACCTCTCTGAAATGAGAATTAGAAATATAATACATTGTCACCCAAATAAGAAATGAGCAGTCACCCCAAATTTAATTTGTTTATGCATTAATAATTCTCCTTTTCCTTGAAAGTGAAATCTAAGAATTTGAAGATACAAGCTTCTTACTTTCTTGAGCACAGGGAATGAATGCCATGTTGCTGCTTCTCTGAATGAGATGGAGGTTTTGCATACTGCTACAGCCACCACTGTTGACATTTTAAATCTTAATCAGTTTGATTCAGACTTTCAGAAATTGTTTTTTAGTTACGGAGAGTAAGTGGCAAATACGTCAAGTAAATGGGGATACTCAATACAACGTTCTCACCGAGGCACCAAAACTCCAGAGAAGGTGAGAACTCTAAAGTACATTTGTATTTGGGATTTTCCAGCACTTACTCAAGATAAGTTATGTTTTGCAGGTTTCAGAGCATAACAGCTCATCTAATCAGTGTAAATAAAATATTAGATCCTTAAATATGAATTCATTGAACAGCTCAGAGGTTTCTACCTAGCCCTACGATTTGTGTGGGGTCTTAATCACTTACTGTTCTTCCTGTGAATCACCTTTCCAAAGTCAGAGACCTAACTTTTAAATATTGTGTGGTCTAAGTTAAAGATGCTATAACAGTTTCTCTGGATTCATCATCACTGTATTTTTATTGATGGTTTTCCACTTGTCAGTCTTGACCTGTGCTCAATCCAAGTCCCAGCTAAGACCTTTAATTCTATGAAAATTGAAGCTGTGTTTTTATTAATTAATTTGTCAGAGAGTATCAGGGCATATGCCTGTGTTCTGGAATTGACTGTCTGTTGTTTAATTGTCAGTACAGTCTTGATTGCTTGATAGCCATGCCATCTAGCACAATACCAAAAACTTCCTATGTATAGTTCTACAGTTAATATGGGTCAAGAACATCTACTGCTGGCGGTCAGCATGCTGGTTCGGACTGGATGTGGATTGTTCCATGTAAACTGTCTTCAGTGACTGAGAACAGTCACAGCTGTGTTTAATTTATTAGTAAAGATGAAGCTTAAGTGTCACAGATATCTGTAGACTTGAAGTTCTAGAAATTACTCTTACACCACTTTGATCAATCTGTTCATAGTCTGCTTTTAATAAAACACTATTATACCAGCACATAATAATTAAAATTCTTAGAACGTTTAAATACTAGCATTTGCATTTGGGGTTTACTGGGGGTTTTTTGAACCACAAGAGGCTTGAAGCCATATTTTAATATTGTGCCGAGATGTGCTTTCTTCTTGCCTGTGATATCTAAAGCAAAAAGCTTTCATGTGGGATTTTTATCAGACGCTGCATCTGATTAGCAATTTTGCTAACGCGAATTTCAGATTAGGTCTTTTCTTCTTTGCCTTTGCTCTGTTGACTGGCTGTGGTAGAAATTGACTAAAATGATGAAATACTCTATTTTTAATCTTCCCAGCGAGAATCAAATGATCAAACTGCTGCTGAGCAACATCTTGGTCAATTGAATAAGTCTCCTAGACTTTGCAAAAGAATGTGCTGAGCAAATGTGAAGGGTTCACAAAGCCATTTAATAACAAACTGCTTGCAGAGCTGTTCAATATTGTTTGAAGGAATCACTGCTGAAGTATAGTGGTCATATGCTTTGTATTTCATAAAGGCTTTTATAAAACAGTCCTCAATCCAAAGGTGAGCCTGACATTGCTCAGAAAAGATTTGTGAAATGGCATGTGATAAACCATAGCTCAGAGTTTTAGTAACTTCAGTGGAATCCTCCTATAATTCATTTCTAACATAAAAGTGATTAAGTCTTAAACTTAATCCTAATGAAAAAGTAGTTTATTAACAATGGAACTACATTATATCTGCTATAAAACTGAAGAACCAGTCATGGCTGAGAAGAGCAAGGGAACAATCAGCTTGGTTTTTCTGGTAAGTTCTTGGAAGTCCAGTAATATCTACTTAATTAATACATATTTAAATATTAAATTATTTATAATGATTTAATTATTTCTTAGTAATTAGATGATGGCTTAAGTGGTTCTTGAGCCTCTTGGGAGTCTAAAATCTGTCTAATGGTATGTTACTCTACAGTCTTTGTCAAAGGGCAAGAAAAAGAGAAAACTTGCATTGCACTGAGAGTGTGGAAAAACAAACATGAGAAGTACTTTGGCTTTCCATCACGTCTACAGTGTGTCTAAAAAGAATGCATGTAGCAGTCTGTATTTAGTCTTCTAAACTTCAGCACATACAGGATCTGTAATCGTTGCTTTTGCTCATATTCTGTTCTCCACTGAAGTTAGCTGAAGCATTGAACAAGACTCAAGTAGGATAAAGTTACACATTATTTATAATCAAAGGTTGTGATCTCTGAAATGAGAATAAAGAAAAACATAGAACTGAAAGTGTTTACATTCACATGAGGGAGCGTTAAAAGATTCTCCAGGTGTATAATAGCAAGAACATATACTTTAGGCGTTCTTGAAAATAATTATGTACTTTTATAGCCTGTAAGACTTGGATGATGTGGCTTTTCTGTTTATTAGCTTATTTATAACATATTTGTGGCATATATATATTGCATAATTGTAGTATGTAAACATTTTATCAGAACTCACTTGTTTTAATATTTCTGTATCATTTACAATTAATATTGAAACATAAAACTGAGAAAACATAGTCTAGCCAACTAGAAGAAAGTGTAACCAAACAGGGTGAAGTTCATAAAACAATATTTACACTGACAAATCGATCCTAATTATATGAGTTGATAAAAAGTGAGTGGACAAGGAGATTTTCATAACGATTATTTTCATGAGATATGATTACACTGTTAAAAAAATTCAACCCTGCTGATAAAGCAAATAAAAATTTGCTAGTGGTAAAAAAGCACAAAGAAAATAAATTTGCTGCTTTAACTTGGGATGAGATTAGAAGGAAAAAAGTATGAATAAAATTAATTTAATTGGGTATTGTGACCTCAGTCCTTGACAGCCTGTCAATACTACATGCAGAAAGAATGGTGACTTAAAATGTCTTGCTTGTTTTCATTGTGCTTGAGATACTGAGACAGCGTGTTACTGTCATCTGCACAGAGTAATCTCTACACGATTGATCTCTTGTCTTATTTCTGTATGTCTTTGACAATGGTTGAAGGGGAGATTTCTGTCACTATTAAATGCTGCAGAGAAAACATGGAACTTAGCAGGAGAGAATGTCAGGTACTGAATTATATCTATTTCACCTCTCAACTTTGAACCCCACAATTTATTTGTAAGCTTTTTGATTAGTAGCAAAACTTGGACATAACCGATATAGGGTAAATGTGATCTGTTGTATTGTAAATTAAATCTCTGGAACTGATGATTTAGGGTATCTGGTTGTATATACTTCATAATAATGCGGTTATTCTTGTATATACATGTACGATCTCTAATAGATTACCAATATTAAATGCAACTTCTAAGAGATGACATTTCACAAGTTATTTTGTAGGGTGTTGATGTGGTTGTCATTGTCCTTATACAGTCATGCGGTTTGTTTTTGTTTTGTTTTGGTTTGTTTTTTTTTTTTTTTCCCCTTCATATTATCTTACAAAGAATTATTTCTCTCTTTACCTGGAAGAAAGGTGGTTTCAGTTCATGTTATAGCCTCATTTATATCACTTCTAAAAACTTCTGAATTCTTACTGCAATCTTATCTCAAATTATACCACTAAACAAGAAGCAGAAAAAAATATAAAACAAAGATCATCTATCTGTTTTGTGAAAAGCAATGAGATACAATTCCATTGAAGTTGTATGTAAGCATTCAGATATATGAAAAACATTTTGGAAGCATTCTGATATTACCAAAGCATCTGTTCATCTAAAGGACAGGGAGCTTTTAAAAGCCAGTGGTAATACAGTGTTAATAGCTGCAATGTACTTGGCATCAAATTTTGCCTAGTAATTTTTGCATTGACACTTGCAGCCTTTTTTTGATCCATAGCATATCTTACAAAGAAATTCCCTTTCTTGAATGAAAAATTTCAGATGATGAAGGATTTGTGGTATTCTTTAGGTAAGTCACTTCAGTGATTAATGTCCTGAGTACTGAAAAATATGTACCTTATTCTGATGTAAAGTAGCCTAGTATTAGCTTCCATTCACTTAATCTTGTTTTTTACCACTTATTGTCATGCATCGTTTGTGCACGTAGGACAGGGTAAGAGATTTCCTAGGTATGTATATTCTGAAAATCTGTGCAGACAGTTTTGAAGATTCTGTACTTTCACCACCATATTCAGGTGTTTGGAATGCTGTTATATGTACATTATACCCGATGAAATAAACCACTGTTAATGCACTGGTGGTGAATGTACTTAGTCGGTAGTGAGTTACCGTGACAGCTTAGTGTAAATGTCCTGCAACCATTACACTTGTATACTTCTTAAGTATGTGGAATTCAGGAAGCATAGGAATCACTATTCATGTGCAGTTTAAGCTGTAAAAATATGGAAAACCGTATGGAAATGTACTGTTCATGGTCATGTAATCTGCTGACTTCTCTTCCTTAATTTGGGCTGAACTTCTTAAATCTCTCAGTATAAATCATGGGTTATAGATTTGATTTGATCTTGCTATTGTTTTCTGAATCCTTTCTAACTTTCTTCCATTCTTCTTGAAAAGGTGGCACAGGATTTTAATACTGGTTTCACTGATTTCGTGTATGGGTGCATTAATTCTGACCTGATATGCACCCAAGGACTGGGCTGTGCTTTTTAACTGTCTTGTCACAACAGCAGTCATAGCTTAGCTCTCTGTATGCCAATATTCCTAGGTGCCTCAGTATCAGTTTAATTCAAGATACTGCTTTACTTGTCTTATATTCCTCTGGCCTTGCATTTGACAACTATATTTTGTCTTGGGCTGTGCAAATAACTGCATATTACCAAAAGATCCAGATTTAGCTGTATGATTGGCCTCACCACATCATTATTTGTATCTCCACCAATTTTATGTCATCTGCAAATTCTATCAGCAATGATTTTATCTTTTGTTCTAATAAATGCAGTTAGTCGCAAGATCTTAGAGAACCTAGTTAATCTTAGTGATCCAAAAGGGATATTTACTCCATTTTTACTTCAAATAGTGCTTGTTCCTGTCTTAATTATTAATGCAAGGCTTTTATACCTTTAACCACTAGAAGTTCTTATGATCTCATTAAAAAATAGCAATGTTTCCAAGAAGACCTATTTTCCACAAAGTCATGGTTCTTGGAATTAACTGTGATTTATTCTGCACCTTTTTAAAAACATTCTGTTTTCATTTTTTGAGACATACTACATCATTTTGCTTGTGATCAGTATCAGGGTAGCATAAGTTATATGAATGATTTCTTTATATTTTTTTTAAATAATTATTATCACAATATACTTTTTTTTTCAATCTTTCAAAAATTCTTCAGAATCAAGCATTTTTTAAAGATCCAGATTATTTGTTCTAGAGGCAATTTGTAATAGCCTTGGAGGAACATTGCGTAGTTCTGTTCATTTAGAAAAGTGTAATACTTGCTAGTTAATGTAGTTACTATGTAGAATAAAATGTCTTTATTACAATATGGTTTAATTGTCTATTTCTGTAACACAATTTTTCTTTTTCTGTCAGTTTTCTTGAAGATTGTCAATACTTTCCTTAACTGATGAAAGTAAACCAGTTTGATGTTGCTCTCACAGGGAGGTCAGTCCCTTACAACAGGTCTGACTTATTTTATACTTCGTGTGAAATTTAATTTTCTCCAAATTTAGGTATTGGTGATTTGGAGGTCCATATGTGAGCTAGGTATCCAGACTTCATTTAAAGTTACTGGAGGGAAAGAGGCATTTAGATAGCAACATGTTTTGCCATATCCTTTAGGAAGAGATGAATTGTTCTTTAAAATTACAAGTTCTCCATGTCAATTCTACAAGTGTAGACTAATATGATTAATTCAGATGTAGATACTTGCATCAGGTCAGATGAATCTTAATATCTCTCACAGTTTCCATATTTCTGGAAAAGGCTCTTTTTGGACCTATGGAATCATCAGAACTCTCCAGTGATCAAATCTTTTACCCTATTTAGGCATGGAGTGAATTGTCTTCTGGAGGTATTTCTTTCCCTTCATTTACTATAAAGTGAATGTGTATGACTGATTTAGATTAAAACAACTTTATTAGACATCTGTATTAAAGTAGGTGAGATGAAACTCATCCTGTCCAGCTGGGCTCCATCGAGGATGGTTATAGTTTGTGCATTTTTTGATTAGGACAGTGCTAAATCAAATGCCTGGAATGAAGTTTCTTCTTCCTTGAAAATCTAAAAACCCAACTCTGTTCAACTAAAACTGGTCTAGTGGTAAAACATAGGACACCACACTAAGGCATCAAGATCCAGGAGTGTCAGAATGAGGAGAAATAAGTCAACAGCTCTCTGCAAGTTGCTACAGTAGTTCATGTTGTAGAGCTGCAAGGCATGTCATTCTCCTCACTGATGTTTAAACTAGGAGACTGCTATTTTCCGTAATGCGTTTTTCTTGCACTTTTCTTTCTTTAACGTACTCAAAGATGAAAGGAAAAAGTTGGAAGAAATCATCAGGGAGGGCAGAAGGTGGCAGAACATTATTACAAGTAACTATAACAAGTAACTTTGATCTGATGTGGTTGAAAGATAATTACATGGTTGCCACAGAGAGGAGAGCCACACCTTTCACTTGTCCAGCACATGTGAAAAAAATACTCAGGTACAGGAGATAAAGCAGATATTGCATAGGATTCAGTAGCAAAAATAGTCACAGTGACATTTTAGAGGCTCCTATAGTACCCTGTCTGACCGCTGGCTGTGGTTTCAGAAAGGATGTTACAGGCACTGTCATACCTGCCAGTCTCAAGTGGAATTCACTCCTGAAGCAGCTTCTGTTGTCACTCAGTGCTTTAGAGAATTAGACATACCTTCTTGGGACATTATATTAGGGATCCATTTTCTGTTCCTCAGGACAGAATCAAATCTATCTGAAATAAAAGAAAGTCAGAGGTTGGCACGTAAATACATAGCATGCCAGATTTAATTTGCAGGTGCTGTATTTATGCCACTGTAAGCAAAACTACTTAAGTGGTGGACTTCTATTAAGGACCTTATTGATATATTTTATAAATTGCTTATAGATAGGGAATGAAAGTGTCCATTGATCATATTACTTTGCAAGGTGATACTGACAAAATTTAGAATAAATATTATTCTTACTGTTTCCCATTGTCCATGATAGATTAATTTGATAGGCCATTCTTTAGCCTATCTTGAGAGGTTTCTGGCACCAAGATTTTGCAAAACCACATTTTATTGACAAAATTATTCTTCCTGGCAGGATGTTAATTTGCTTGGTACCATGGACAGAAATTCCTTTGCCAATCAAGGCTGTCATGCAGAAAAATGTCATTGACCAGAATAACTCACTTTTCAATCTGGAAGTCTCCAAGTAGTTAAGCCAGATGTGGACTGAGTGCTGTCACTGATGTCAAAGATCCATAAATATTTTCTGCACTTGAAACAGGCCGGGCTTGGCATTAAGTATTGATAAATTTCTTGCTGTGTGCTATTTACCCCTACCGTCTGAAGAATGCCTTGCTTTATTTATTAGAGGATTTAAGTGTGTGTCCTGGAGGTATAATGATCTTAGGAGATTACTAAAAGTAAACACTTCTCATTAAATCAAGCAGTATCTTCTTCTCTGTTCAAAATCTGGCATTATATATGATATAAATCCTGACGTCTGTTATGATCCGTGGAAAGATTTTATGTTATAGTGTGAAGAGGTAAAAGATGAACAGCACATTGACAGTATGAAATAGCCGTGAAATTTAGTCATTGAGTGTTTAAGTGATATTTAGCTTACTATATTTCTTTAATCAGACTTGAGCGATATTGGCAGAAATGGCAGTGTGGCATGTCTGGATCTTAAAAAAATGAAGTGTATGCTAGCAAGTACTGAGCTTTTCATTTTACCGATAGCTTTACTGGCTTGGTAATATAGTATTTGAGGTAGGAGTCTAGTTAGAATTTAGATTGACAGGAAACAGGTTTTTCCCAGGACATTTAAATTTTTAATCAGCTCACAAATGATATGCTGAGTCATCCTTATTAATAAATCTACTAGAAATACACAAAATGCAAATTTGCAACAGGAAAAAAAAAATTGGGAACAAGTAATTTCAGGAGAGAAATTTTCAAGTTCTTTGCTTTCCCTTCCACATCAGTAAGTGTTTTATCTGACACCAGTGATGTTTTATCTTTTCTAATGGTATTGAAGTTTTTAAAAGGATTCTTACAAACTCTGTACATATTAGATTGCGCCTTTGCCTGAAATCTTGATATGAATTCTCATGAGGCTCATAGCTTTTAATATTTCTTGTAATATTCCTTGTATCATTTCATAGTTTTCTTAGCTGGCAGCAACCAGAGATTACAGGCACTTGGGGCTGATATACCATACACAATAGTTCACATAGATGAGAAAATGCTATCAACTAACCTTATTGCAAAAACGGTTCCTGAATTTAAGCTGAAACATTTCATTATATATGTTATTTCTGAAGGTACACTCTTGATGTCCATAGAAGTTGTTTGTCCTGGTTATTTCTAGGTTTTTATGATACAAGGTCAAAGGATACACACTGTTCAATAGTTCATTCTCTGTCTTTAGCTAAAAGTTGACATTTTGGAGGTGAGGTCATTTTACTGCAGACTGTCAAAGCACCAATTACAGTATAACTTAGTTTGCTTGCTCTTGAGCATCTTCCCTCAAGCAGATTCACTCTTCTAGAACTCGAGCATTACACTTTGGACTCAACTAAGATTTGAGTTGACAGTGTAAGAAATCGTTAAAGCAATCCAAAATTCACAGTTCAGGCAGCTGCAGCCTCATTTTATCAACTTAATGGGTACTGTGCAGCAATAGCCTACAGTTAACTTACCTTTTCTGAATATGTCTTGAAGAAAGAAAAATGATCACCTCTTGTATCACTGTGGCTCCTGTGTTCATGTTTTTCGAAGTCCATCCTCACCAGGGCTTTGAATAATAAAATAAATAAGGGGCACTTACAAGCAGTCTGTTCTTCATGCTTTTGCACAGGCGCATGAGGTTGTTATAAAGAGACAGTGCTATGCAGAAAACCATGATCATGTTATTTAGAATCCATATGAGAAGGCAAATAGTAATTTATCAGAACAGTGACTCCCTATGGGCATAATTAGTGTTGAGATCACAGTAAATCAATTGCTGTCAGTTACTGACAAAGATAATTGCCCTCAACTGGAAGTTTGGGGAAAAGATTTGCTGTATTTACATGCTCTTGTTGTACTTCTTGGTGTTAAAGAGACTTCTGTTGCATGCTCATTAACTTAAGAAACATTAAGGACTCTGTCTTCACCTGGTAGCTATTTAAACAGAAGTAATGACAGTAAAGCTTTGGCTTAGAACCTGGATCATGCAGTTCTTAGAAAACTAACTTGCATTAGGAAGCTTATATGTAGGAAAGATAACTAAGATTACTTCTCACTTGGCAAGAAGTATTCAACAAAGTTATTTTTTAATTCATGTTGATGGTAGTCTTACTCTCTCACTTGTGTCATAAATTGAGGTTTTTCAGTCCTATACAAAAGAAAACAAATACAGTGTTCTAGCCTGTAAAATACAAAAGTTTTCAAATTAATTAAAAATCAAGTAACTAAGGGAATTTATGCTATTTCATGTCACTCTTATCTGACTACAATTCATTCTTGAGTAACAAATCAAAGTTTGAAACCAATGAGATTTTTCAGTGGTGATTACAGGAAAATAGTGACATCTTGTAGGACTTTGATGTTAGAGGCATTTATTGTAGAAAATATCTGGGAAGTTCTTTGATCCACTTAAAAAAAAAAAAAATCCAAAGAGGAGTAGGAGCACTGAATGTCACACAAATATTAGTGCTCTCATTTCCTTCCCCTGTGCTTTTTTGCTTTGTTCCAGATGGATTCTGAATTTTGCGAGGTGGGAGTTTTAGGAAATTCAAATAAAACAAAAGCTCTGTGTATAACAGATGACTAAAATGAGGAAAAAAACAACCTAGGAATCTCATGTTATTGTATTCCTCATTCCTTTATTCACTGTCATTGAGACAAAAAAAAAAAAAAAAGAGAAACAAGAAAAGTTTTAACCAAAAGTAGCAAAATATTACAAAGTTGAAAGATGGGGTTGAAAGATATGGCTAAAATTGCTTTAAGTCTGATTTATTTTTGTGATCCTCAGGACTTTCAGTGGCTGTAGAAATACTTAATCTTCAGTTGGATTGTAGGGCCACTGTACATTTATGATTTTAAATTAGGCTTTATCTTCAGTATTTCCTTGATGTTAGAGGTAGCACATGTATTGGTCTAGATTTGGCTTTCTTATTTTGGATTGGAGAAGTGATTTATGAATGTGACCTTCCGAAGCATGAATTAAAATCTTGTTGAATTAAAAATCATAATTTGTTAATGTGTGATGATATTTTTTCGAAGTTTAAGTGACTACCTTGGGGTAGTATTAGTTTATTATGGAGTTTCTTATCTTTGTTATAAACATTCTGTGTTGCAAAACTTTGAGAAAAAGAAAATTTTCTAAGATCTTTCCCTAAATTTTTTGAGACTATTATGCATGAATAGGGGTTGCTTGAGATTTGTGGAAGGTATTCTATTTGCTTTTTAAGAAACTAAAGAGGTAAAAAGATTATGGCTATTTTGACCATTTTTTACCATCAGCTTGCATAAGCCCAGGTTTGTTACACATCTTTCCTTCTTAAGTTATATTACAAAATAAACAAAGATAGTAAAAAATGTGTTTGCCTTTGTTCGGGATGTTTGCTTTATGGAAAAAGTACTGGCAAATCAGTCTCAAAACTCTTGCTAACTATGGGTCATCTCACTTCCCTAGAAATCAGGTGTAGTCTGCCTGATGTCATACTGGGCTCTGTTTTATCCCACGTAAGTACACCTCTTGCCCTATAAAAGTAAAATTTTCTCATCACATAAAAAAGCTAACATTAGTGTGTTGCAAAATCAGCTGCAAATATTACATTGTCCCTACTAAATTTTCATCGTTATCAGTTATTCACAGTTGCACATTCAGTACTAAATTTGACAGTGCAATAATGCCAGTGTCTTATTTTGTACAGATTTGTAGCCTTTTTATCTGTATGTTTCCTGGCTTCCTTTTTTTCAGTTTCAATTCCTGCCTTTTGATATTTTCTATGTCACTGTTAGGGAAGCTAGGAGTTAATCAAATTCTTTTACACATGTCTATGGCTTTGAGAAGCTTTTGCATGCACTCTGACCTGTGTAGTAAGGACATTTACAGGTGTGGTATGCTTTCATACAATGAAATAAATCCAAATGTTCAAATCTTATATTACCTTCTTTATATAGTTTGTATACATATCTTTAAGATATTTTAAAAAAGGACCTGGTATCTGTTTAGTGTTCTTTTTCTGCTAACACTAAATTATTGAACTGCTGATTCTTATTCCTTGGACAGTAAAATTAACCTGAACCCCTTCAAGTCCTATAAGGCCACACAGCACACATCTTGAAGTTTTAATTAATAAAGGAACCTTATGGTTCAAGAGAAAAAAAGGTTACAAAAAATACAGTTTAGAATACAGTTTGTCTAATTTAAGATACTAAGATAGGCATTGTCTCACTTCAAGTTTAGGTCACTCAGCCCTGGGGGTAGGGATAATTCACTCTGCAGTACAAAACTGTGTATTTATTATATAATGTTATGTTATGGAGTTAATGGAGACAGTGGCTTCAGGCAAACAGCCCAGTCTGCCTAATTTAGGTTATTTCTTCAGCTGAAAATACCAAGTCTGTCTGAGTGTTCAGGATCCAGAAAGATTCATTCTACTTTGGATTGCATAGGAGTTGAAACCTATGATATCAAAAATATGATGGAAAATTTAATTAATAGCTGTTACCCATCCTGCTGCAGATGATGCAAGTTTTTCAGGTTTCCTTAAGGATCATAGGTAGAGTTCAGATGCCTGTCTACCTAAACGTGTACCAAAATGCCATTCTAGGCAGGAGAAGAGTTCAAAACTCTCAGAAAGAAACAAATGCAGCAGACTGTAATTACATGGCAAAAGAGCTTCCAGAGCAAACAGGCTGCTGCATGAATAGGCACTCACAAAGTTAGGCAGACCCATAAAGTAGGGGGATGCACCATGTCCTGAAATATTTTCGGTAACACTGTAGAAGCATAAAGAGGATTTACATAAACTAGTTGCCATATCCATTTAAGTCAAAGAAAAATTTTCATTTAAACGGTGGGTTAATTAATATATGGTAGGCTTTTTGCTTTCACTTCAGGACTGGTCACTTGGCTAAGGTCAGTAATAGTTAGTATTCACAGCCATCCTTTTAGTAACTGACAAATTTTTAGTTACCAAAGACAACAGCACCATGGAAAACAACTTCCCTCACGCTCCTTTTGCCTTCCACCCTCCTTTGCAAATATTGAAAGTGCATCTAGAAGTAAACAATAAATTTTATTACCAAGAGAGTTGATAAAAATGTCTTATAATGAGAACAAGCTACAATTTCCTTTTTTGTTATTCAGACTGATCTGCAGTTATCTGTGGCAATCATCACTTTTCATAGTCAGTTGGCTCACAAAGCTGTAACGATAACATGTTTACAGTGCCAGTTCTTACATTTCTTGTACCTTGCCTAAAGCTTAAATGTAAGAGGGAAAAGCCATGCTTATATTATGAGGATCTATGTAAAGAATTTAACATTTCAGGTGCATATTTTGAAAGATTTTAATGATAATTCTTGCTATATTTAGTAATACTACTCACTTTTTCAGTATGCAACGTGATTACACAGTGTGTATTTTTTTAAGTTACAAAAAGTACACTTCAAAAGTCCATGATGACAAAAGGCTTTCAATTTGCTGCATTGTAAAAAATTATTGGTTAGGCAGCAATACAAATACTGTTCTCTCAGAGTTTGGTAGAAGCTCATAGGCTTACTTGTTGGTGATTAATAACCATAATATTTTTACATCACTTTCTTGCTGACCTCAGGCCCCAGTAAAGCTGAAGGACATCAGGTTTTTTGAATAATGCCACTGGAGGACTTTAATACAAAGTTTTCTTAATCCTAGAAACTGAAAACATCTGCTTGAATTCTGTAGCATGTTGTGTGTGCATTCAGCATTAAGGCGGCTTTCAAAGAATCAGCTGATTTTACTCCCAGTAATGGTTTTGCTTCAGCCAGTGGGAAGTTATTTCAGAAGGATTTAGATGGTGCAGAAGTAATTGATTTAATGAGAAAAAATAAGTGAAAAATTAAATCCAAGTACTTTTCTAGTACATTCATGCATCGCTTCTTACATCAGCTGCTTGTTAGTAGGCAAATGTTATACCATATTTTGTTCTTTTTTCTGCTAATTTTAATGGCAGAAATAAAGAAGATGATAAAATGGATTACACTATAGTTTAGCTTCTCAGTTATTACAATATCATAATTTTAATAATAATTTCACTGGTGCGCATTCTGTAGTATTTTCATGATCATTAATTTCACAATAAGGAATACTTTCACATTTGAGTTTCTCTTATCATTCTACAAATTAAAAGTACATAATTACATTTGACAGAAAATTAGTCTTAAAATTTGTTTTCAAAATTGAAAAAACCCACATGCTAATCAAAATTTGTTATAGAATAAAATCTTGAAAATACAGTGTGTTGGTGAGTCCAAGAGATATTACAGGCACAGATATTACAGGAAGAGATATTAATACCTATAATGAGGAGTGTAGGAGTAGCCTTTTAAATTGGAGAGATATTTCTGCTTCCCTTGTAGAAATACGCTTTTCTTTTAACAGCTTTTTCAAACAAAAATCTCAAGAGAGAGAGATTCCTCCTGTCTGAATTTAGAGATTAATTCTTTAAGGAGATCAACAGCACAGTACGTTAGTAAATTTCTAAGTGTGTGATGATACAGAAGATATATTTTCTGCATTTATTCCAAATGGTGATTTCAGGCTTCTGCATCATCCAGAATTAAGTGGTGTTTCTGTTTATTTGAAAATGTTCATCTCTCTGGTCTTGTTCATAAGAAATTCCTAAACAGAGAAATCTGAAGAGATAATTCTAAATTTTTTCAGGACAGTACTGGAAGTTCTGTAGAGCTGGGAAGCCACAGTCAGTATCTGAACAGATATGCCTGGCCATGGTTTCTTTTTTGCATGCACGTTAGTGCTTTCTTCCAGTGGCAACTGGGTAGTGGCAGTTATGGCAACCATGGTCTATTTCATCACAGCATGCACCTGGGACACAACCATGGTGCGTGTCCCTGGAGAGCTGGAGATGCTCTTGAGCTTACCCACAGTTTGCCCATAACTATAGAGACTGTGATACTACTGCCTCCAAAACAGCATCATCTCTGTTTGAAGAGTAGCCCATGCACTACAAACATCTACGTATTTGAAGAACAGTTTTACTGAGTTCAGTAATTCAGCGTATTCTATATTAGCATACACACGTGTGTGTTTATTTGCATGTGTATATATTTTGTGCTCCTCAGGTATTCTTTTACTGATACAATACTTTGAAATAGAAAATCCTTTTTGCATCCAAGTTGAGATGTGTTTTCACTATAGTGTCAGTTGTACTGAATAATGAGTTCATTTCTGTGTCAGTATTTTTGGAAATCTGCTAAGTTCTTCAGAAAATTATTCTCTCCTCTGTGGATGGTAAGCCTTGTGGCATATTTGTGGAATATATGTGTGACTTGCTTTGTGGGAAGCAAATAGTTTTTTCCAATCATAAATGAATAAGATACATGCAGATATTTCTGCAGATACTTATATCTGGGTTTTAGTATTAATTGAACCTTCAATTTAGCAGTTAATGTATTTTGTGAGTGAAAACAATGGAAAAGTTTTGTTTCAAAGTAACTTCCTAGAACTGTTACTGTCAATGGACTATGTACCTACTGCTGCCAGCTGCTTGTTGCACAAGTAGCATGCAATGTTATTTGTTGTCTGGGGTCGCTGTAAGGGTAATTTTTGATGGGGCAGGCCCTACGGTTCATTGATGGTGTGAAAGCAGTGGTTCCTTGTCATGTCACTTGCTTTATCTTTCCTTTTGTGAAAAATAAATACTTCATTAATATCTATAATACACAAAATTACGGAAATTCAACTTTTGAAGAAATTATGAGGAAACAAGACTGTGTAAGTATATGCATGTGTAACCATAGTACATATACCTGTCACTCCCTTGTATACATTACTGTATTTTGGCAACCTTTTGCGGGCCTGTTGTCTGTTTCCATTGACCTGGAATATCATAAGAGAAGTTTTAACTAGGACTGCTAATTTTGTTTGCTGTGTGCTAGGTTCCCACCAGTTCTTATAAGGAAATCGGGTGGCCACAAACCACACAAAACCAGAGTGAAAGTTGCTTCCCTTTCTGAGATGTTGTCAGATGTGTTTTCTACTCAGTGCTCTATCACTGTCTGTAAGCAGCTGCTGTAAAGTATGGGTTGAAATAGAATATACTCTGAAGGCAAATTCACTTTCGAAGCTGACTTCCTGGGCAGGTAGTTGACTTTTGTGTAACAGGCTCTTTTCCTTAGTTGACTCACAACTGTTTTAAGTCTGATCTTAACAGAAAAGCACAAAGTGACAGGAACTATTATTTAAGGAGAGTTGATTCTAGTGTAAAATTAAAATGACAGCAGTACATAAAATATAAGTAATGTTAGAATATTGCAAACACGTTTGAACATTTAGATAATTATGCTTTTCCTATCAAAACTAAGTTATTGTACTCCTCATTGTACCAGCCTTTAGGCTTGTCTCCCTTTTCAAGATTTTTTTTTTTTTTAACTTTGCCATTGTTTTCACTCTATATTCATTAATGGTATTTCTTCATTGCTAGATACACTGTATCCTTACATCTTTAATTTTGAATACCAGCAAACAACTATGGTAGACACAGGTTATCTCACAAAGCCTTGGTGGTATCATACGGAAGAGTTCATCAGTGACACAGCAAGGGATGTGTATCAGTTCTCTATTTCCCGTATCATGTACAATTTAATTTCTTATACAGTATTCATTGTAACGATTCACAATCATTTTAATTGATTTTATGTAACCATTCAGTAACAACAATTGCAAAATATCTTCATATCCCATTCCCTGATCCTGCAGTGGGTGAGATATACAATGGGAGGACTCAAAACAGTCACACAAAGACTAAATTTTAGTGCCACACATGCAAATACTTTATTTTAGGTGTAAATGCTTAAAATTTATTTAAATACACAGATTAATCTGTTATACTACAGAAGGTTCTATGATAACAGAATTTTCTGTTTTTTTTTTATAACATTTTCTAGTAGGAGTCTGAAATATAACATCCCCCAAGATTAAAATTGATTCCAGCCTGCCTGAACATTGCTTATTTGGGACTTGGGCACCTGCAGTGTTCCTAAATCACAGCCAGCAGTTCAGTCTGTCTCCTTTCCAACATTCTGTACCTTAACAAATTCACTAGGTACCTTCAGATTCTGGCTGAAAATCACTTGTTAGCTCAAATTTAGTTTGTAACTGAAAGAGTATCTATTCTAGGAAAGGAAAACACCTGCCTTGTTCCATAGTGGATGAGTTCTACAGGAGCTAGAAGCAACCTCACACATGCAGGCCCTGATCCTCATGGGGGACTTCAACCACTCCAGCATCAGCTGGAGGGACAACACAGCATGATATAGGAGGTTCCTCAAGAGAATTAATGACAACTTCCTGACATAAGTGGTGGAGAAGCCAATGAGAAGAGGTGCTGTACTGGACTTCATAATCACAAACAAGGAAAGGCTTGTCAAGTATGTGAAGGATGAAGGCAATGTTGGCTGCAGTGGTTATGGTATGGTGGAGTTCAGGGTCCCAAGAGGAGGGAGCAGGGCAAAAAACAAGATCACAAGTCTGGACTTCAGGAGAGGAGACTATCCCCTTAAGGGATCTTCTTGAAAGGGTCCCGTAGGACAAGGTCCCAGAGGCCAGAGGGGTCAAGAAAGCTAGCTGATATTCAAGGATCATCCTCCAAGTTTAAGATCAGTCCATCCCACTGGGCAGGAAGTCAGGCAAAAATGCTAGGAGGCTTGCATGCATGAACAAGGAGTTCCTGGCAAAAATCAGATGTAAGAAAGAAGTATACAGAAGGTAGAATCAGGGACACATGACCCAGAAGGAGTACAGAGTTGGTGTCCAATTTTTCAGGGATGGGGTTAGGAAAACCAGAGCCCACCTGAAACTGAATCTGTGAAAGGATGTCAAAGGTGACAGTAGAGGAATCTATGAGTACATAAACAGCAAAATGATGTCTAGGGAAAACCTGTACCTGCTGCTGAATGGGCAGCAGCCCTGGTGGCACAGGACATGGAATATGCTGAGGTATTCAATTCCTTCTTATTCTCAGTCTTTGTTAATAAGACCAGCATTTAGAAATCTGACGACCCAGAGGCCAGGGGGAAGGTCTGGATCTAAGATGACTTACTTTTGGTGAAAGAGCAGATCAAGTTAGAGAATACTTAAACAAATTGGACATACGTAAGGCTATGGACCCTGATGGGATGCATCTGAATGCTGAAGAAGATGACTGATGAAATTTTGAGGCCACTGTTCATTATCAGAATGATCATGGAGATTTGGAGAAGTGCTTGAGGAAAAGAAAAAATAAAATGACATTCCTATCCTCAAAAAAGGGAAGAAGAAGGATGCAGAGATCTAAAGACTGATCAGCCTCACTTCCATTCCTGAGAAGGTGATGGAATGAGTAGTCCTGGAAACCATTTCTAGTCACTTTAAGGACAAGAAGGGAGTAATCAGCATGGATTCACCAAGGGAATGTTATGCTTGACCAACCAGATAACCCTCTCTGATAAAATGACTGGCTTGCTAGAGGAGGGGAGAGCAGTAGGTGTTGTCTACCTGGATTTCAGTTAGGCCTTTGACCCTATCTCCCATAAGATCCTCATAGAGAAATGTGGGCTGGATGAGCAACCAGTGAGGTGGATTGAAAACTGGTTGACCATCCAGGCCTAGAGGGTGGTGATTGCTGGCACAAAGTCTAGGTGGAGACCAGCAACTAGCGGTACCCCAGGGATCAATACTGGATCCAATCCTACTCAACATCTTCATTAATGATCTGATGTCTGGATGATGGTTCAGAGTGTACCCTTATCAGTTTTGTTGATGACACAAAACTGGAAGGAGTGGCTGATACATGAGAAGGTTTTGCAGCCACCCAGAGGGACCTGCACAGGCTGGAGAAATGGGCTGATGGGAACCTGATGGAGTTCAACAGAGGCAATGCCAAGTCCTGCCCCTGGGGAAGAGTTATCTCAGGCAACAGAACATGCTGGGGGGCCAACTGACTGGAAGTCAGCTGTGCGGAAGAGGAGCTGAGTGTCCTGTTAGACACCAAGTTGGACATGAGCCAACAATGAGCCCTTGTGGTGAAGACCACCAACAGCCTCCTGGGCTGCATTAGGAGGAGTGTTGCTGTCAGGTTGAGGGAGGTGATCCTTCTGCTCCACTCAGCACAGGAGAGGCCACACCTGGAGTATTGGGTCCAGTTTTGGTGTCCCCAGTTCAAGCAAGACATGGACGTACTGAAGAGGCTCTATCAAAGAGCCACAAGGATGATTAAGGGCCTGTAGCATCTTTCACATGATGAAAGGCTGGGACATCTGGGACAGTTCAGCTTGGAGAGGAGGAGACTAAGGGGGGATCTTATCAATGCCTATAAATACCTGAAGGGAGGGTGCAAAGAGGATGGAGCCAGGCTTTTCTCAGTGGTGCCCAGTGACGGGACAAGAGATGATTGGCACAATCGGGAACACAGGAGGTTCCCTGTGAATATTAGGAAATACTTTCTCACTGTGAGGGTGACTGAGCACTGGAGTAGTTTGTCCAGAGGGCTTGTGGAGTCTCCATCTTTGGAGAGATACAAAAGCCATCTGGACATGATCCTGGACAACTGACTCTAGGTGGCCTTGCTTGAGCAGAGGGAGTCGACCAGATGACCTCCGGAGGTCCCTTCCAACCTGAACCATTCTGTGATTCTGTGATAGAAGAGGTAGTTTTTAAGTAAGTATCCTACCATTACTGTCTGTTTCTTCAGCCTGAGGCATAGACGTATGAATGCTTCAGATTCAACCTTAGAAACCCAGGAGTTAGATGTGGTCAAAAGTATAATCTAATTAAAATTATTTTCTTTACATCCGAGAAGAGGTCTCTCATCCCTGGTCTGGCTTATACTGAAGATAGTACTTTTCATCTTGTTTGTTTTCATTTGGCTGTTCTGTATGGAACCGAATCTCGTATAGGTAGGTGATAAGCTGTTTGCAGTGTAGATGCACAGTTTTATTTGCAAGGGGAAGTCTAAGGTTCTGTTCCTAGGACCACTTTTGTTTTCAGAATATCTGCATTCAAAGAGCAAAGGTGCAAACTCAGTTCTATCTGGTCCATACCAAATGCTCCAACTGTGAAATTATGGAGCAGAAGAGGTGTTTTGCATTGCAAAGAGTTTATAATGAGGGAAATACTATTGTTGTTATGTAAAAGGTATCTGTACCCTTCTTTCCCTAACCTCCTGTAATAGAGGAAATCAAATTTTACTTGATAAGTATAAAGTTGTCTGACATTTTTTTTGTCTGACATTGTTCACGGGTCCCAAGGGAACTGGCAGATGAAGTGGCTAAGCCACTACCCATCATATTTGAGAAGTCGTGGCAGTCCAGACAAGTTCCCATTGACTGGAAAATGGGAAACATAGCCCCATTTTTAAAAAGGGACAAAAAGAAGACCCAGGGAACTACAGACCAGTCAGTCTCACCTCAGTGCTCAGCAAGTGGATCCTCCTGGGAACTGTGCTAGGCCTATTGAAAATAAGGAGGTGATTGGTGACAGCCAACATGGTTTCACTAAGGGCAAATTGTGCCTGACAATTCTGGTGACCTTCTATAACAAGCATTAAAGCATTAGTGAATAAGGGAAGAGCAACTGTCATCATCTACCTGGACTTGTGCAGAGGATTTGACACTGTCCCACATAACATCCTTGTCTCTAAATGGGAGAGACATGGATTTGTTGGATGGACCAGTTGGTGGATAAGGAATTAGCTGGATGTTTGCACTGAAAGATTTGTGGTCAATGGCTTAATGTCCATGTGGAGCACAGTGATGAGTGGCATTCCTCAGGGGCTGGTATTGGGACTGGTGCTGTTTAACATCTCTGTTGGCAACATGGCCAGTGGGATTGAGTGCACCCTCAGCAAGTTTGCCAAAAACACCAAGCTGTGTGGTGCAGTTGATGCACTGGAAGGAAGGGATGCCATCCAGAGGGACCTTGACAGGCTGGAGAGGTGGGCCTGTGCAAACCTCATGAAGTTCAACAAAGCCAAGTGCAAGGTCCTGCACATGGTTCAGGGCAATCCCAAGCACAAATACAGGCCGGGCAATGAGTGGATTGAGAGCAGCCCTGCAGAGAAGGACTTGAGAGTAGTAGTGGATGGAAAACTGAATTTGAGCCAGCAATGCGTGCTTGCAGCCCAGAAGGCCAACTGTATCATGGGCTGCATCAAGAGAATTGTGGCCATCAGGTCAAGAGAGGTGATTCTCCCTTTCTGCTTGGCTCTTGTGAGACCCCACCTGGAGTACTGTGTCCAGCTGTGGGGCCCCCAGTATCAGAAGGACATAGACCTGCTTGAGCAAGTCCGGAGGAGTGACACAAAGATGATCAGAGGGCTGGAACATCTTCCTTACGAGGACAGGCTGAAAGAGTTGGTGGTGTTCATCCTAGAGAAGAGAAGGCTCTGAGGAGACCTTATAGTGGCCTTCCAGTAGTTAAAGGGGGCTACAGGAAAGATGTGGAGGGACTCTTTATCAGAGAGTGTAGTGATAGGATGAGGGGTAATGATTTTAAACTGAAAGAGGGTAGATTTAGGTTGAATGTAATGAGGACATTCTTTACCATGAGGATGGTTATATACTGGAAGAGGTTGCCCAGGGAGACTGTGGATGTCCCCTCCTTGGAAGTGTTCAAGGCCAGGTTGGACGGGGCTTTGAGCAACCTGGTCTAGTGGAAGGTGTCCTTGCCCGTGGGAGGGGGGTTAGAACTAGATGATCTTTAAGGTCCATTCGAACCCAAACCATTCTATGATTCTTATTCATTCTTTATAGCCTTAGCAGGTCAAGTATCCCCACATGTGATATTGTGGCAGTGAATGGAGGGAGTATTGAATTCAGAAGGAAAGAAGGGAGTCAGCAGTGGCATCTATGCACTGCAGGTAGGGATCCTCAGTTTCCTGGAGAGACTGTAGTCACGGGATGGAGCCAGACAATATTGGGTTCATCTGGGTACCTATATTTCCACAAAATAAAATGCCACTGAGGTAGTGTTTATCAACTTTGGTAGGAAGTTCTGTAGAACGAATCCTGGGTAATTGCATATCTCAGGGTGAAATATATCTGTTTTGGAAATTTCTGCTTAATGTATTGCAGAAGGAGAAGGTAGCCATTTAAAATGCTGTAAAAACCCGTAAGTTATATCCCAGTTAAAAAGTACAAGAACTTTGGAAATTCCATGTGTTGTTCACTTAGCTCTTTTAGTAATGTCCGGATTATGTTTTTCATGAAGATTTCTATTTAATGTGACAGCTAATCATCTTGGAAAGAGGCAAAATAGTACATTTAATTTCTGATTTAATGGGGTAAATGGAGATGAGCTACATTTGTTGGTAGTTTGGGAGCATTTGTGTGACTTTTTTTAGGTGTTTCTATATATTGAATAATCGTAACAAAAAAAAAAATCCTCAGAAGGTGCTACCAATGATACTGTGGATTTATGACTGTACCTTGGGATCATTTTAGGCTCAGTCCTGCAGATACCTGAACTCTGAAAGGAGAGAGCCTCTTGGTGTGAGTTGAGAGCTGCACACTTTGAGCCTCTCCTGATAGAGCTCTGCAGAGTCTTGACACTTGGTTAGAACTATTCAAAGCATTATATCTCCTCGATTATGACAACTAAACAACCAAAGATCATAATGGAGTACAAGTTATCTTATATGACTTTGGAAATGTTTAGAAGAGCTTGTAATATAAAAATGGCATAGTACTTTGGGTTTGCAAAGATTATGGCATGGCACACTCAAGCATTTAACTGCATGCTTAAATCCATTCCGGGGCAGCAATATACAGAAGCCTGTATTTATTTAAATGCTCAGTTGAATTGGAATCTTAATCTTGCCAGCTCAATGACCTTAGCAGACTAATGTAAGAGTTAATGCAAACAAGACAGGTAGTGAAGCTAATGTACCTGAACACTGTTACAGGTGCAGCTTGTAGTGTTGGATGTCTTCCATGAGTTGTTCTGCTCTCCATAAGGGCTGCAAACACAGTTAATGAGTCCCCTTTGTCTGGGGTTTCTTAGTCATTTTTAAGTGAAATTGTTCAAGAAAAACAAATTAAGAGGACTAAATTTTTAAGTATTGTCAGTCAAATGGGTGGGCTTTTAACACCAGGGAAAGTCCAGCTTGGTGGTACGTAAGGGGTGGCCACAAAGAGGACAGAGGCTCTCTCTGCACAAGGAGCCACATGAAGGAGATAAGGGGCAATGGCTCCAAGTTGCATTGTGAGAGGTTTCATCTCAATATAAGAAAGAAATTTTTTACAGTGAGATCAATCACTGGAATCACCTCTCCAGGGAAGTGATGGGAGTGCCCATCACTGGAGGTTTTCAAGATGCAATTGGACAGGCTGCTATATAATCCCATCTAGTCTTCCTTTCCCACAAAAGGTTGAACCAGATGATCTTTCGAGACCCTTTCCATCCCGATCTGTTCTATGATGATGTGTTTTAGTTCTTCTCTTTGTTTTCTGTTGTTTTATTTGACCTTATCCAAGTCACCATCTTAAGCACAGTGAACCAAATTTAAAATTAGTTTATTAACAGACAAGACACAATATTTTCACAGTTATCTCAAATATATACAATTCTTTTCAGGATTTCCAGAATGATAAATGATAGAGCTTCAGAGACTTCTTTCATGAGGCTGAAATAAAGAAAACTCCCTTTTTCTTTTCTAAAGCACTGGCTATTTGAGGGAACTGAAGATAGCATCATTATTGATTGCAAAGGAAAACCTTGATTTTATATTTGCAGATTTTAATTCTTAATTCTAATGTGAAGTTGACCATCCTGGTTTAGCTTCTGGCAATATACCATACATAACATGAACTTCCACAGCTCTTACACAAGGTAAAACAGATGGTGATTTATTAAAAATATGTCTTGTGATGTTTTTGAAATATCTGGAGGTTCAGATGCTGTTCATCATGTATATTTACCTGAAATTTGAAACATTATTTTGCATGTAAGTATGATTTGATTTATTTTATTTATGCTAAAAAGGTAAGTCTATATTTTCCCACCCTCTCCCAGCAAACCATTAGCAGATAAAAATATACATTGTGTGTGTTGTAACTTTTAACTTAAATGGCTTTTGTTTACTAAATTAGTTTCTATCTTTTTCATGGCCAATCATTGACATAATGTACAATAAACAAACTGGAAATGAGAACTGCAAAATTCAGTATTTTAAACTATTGCCAAAAAAAAAGATAAGGAACTTTCTAGATAGGGATTTCTGCTAACGAGATTTCATTCCAATATGAATGGAAAAAATTACTGTGTTGATAACCTGAGAAATAATTTTCTGTCAAGCAGTCAGAACAGAAGTCGGGAAGCCAGAGGCAGATAGCAGTTTCTGTCTGTAGAGTGCTTGGGAATTTTACATTAATCTTTGGATAGAAAGTAAAACAGAGTTTTAGTTTTTTCCCTTTCAGCTTAGTGCCCTTGCGACAAAGTCAGCCCAGATTCCCTTTTTCTTTCCCTTCTTTGGCGCAATGATCATTGCATTTCTTTGTCTCTGATGTCAAAGGGAAAGTTGATGAATCATCTGAATCATCATAATGTGTGTTAGGGCTGCTAGGGGTTGTTAGGTTTGCAGGTTCATCCAGTAGCAAAGTGGAGCATGTACCCCAGGGACACACGTGTGTGGGGACGCAGACACAGAGAACATTGACACGGCTGGTTGCACAGGCTGCCACTGAAGGTCACTAGTGCAGCGTGCGTGCACACACACACACACACTCTCCAGGTTCACAAGCACACACACGTTCATGGATCACATGAATACCAGCCCGGCCCCTCTGCCTGCCTGGCACCCCTGCCCGGATCCTGGCCCCTCTTACCTGCCTGATGGTCCCCAACTTGCCGGCTGGTCTGTCGCAGTGCTCGCTGCGAACACACAGCACTCACACACTCGACCCACGGGCACCCCATGCTCGTGAGTCTCCTCGAATGCCAGCACAGACCCTTAGCCTGTCTGATACCCCTGCTGGGACCTGTGGCCCCTCCATGCTCACTGGTGAGTCCTGTTTGAAGTTTGCACGTGAATACACAGGCACACCCCATGCACACCCAGTTTGGGGAGATACACTCACAGCACCCCGGCAGCAGGCACATGGGCTATGACCCGTGGTCCCCCTCTAGCCACCAGCTCTGAGCCCCTCACTCACTTCAGGACTCTCAGAAGCTGATTTTTGGCACACAAACTGTTCACAGTGGCTGGAGGATAAAACCCCTACTGGCTCCAGTAGCATCCACCAGTGGCCAGGGCTGCCTGCATCCCTGGTGTCACTCCAGTAGCTGGCCCCAGATTTCACTCACATGCCATGCACTCAGGTCTCACTGGTAACTGGCACTGAGTCCTTTCAGCATAGACACACGTGGGATAGAGAGTGAGATTACACAGAGAGAGTTAAGAAAGGATTTAATAAGACAGAACAGACTGGTGATCAGGCACAAGCCTCAGCCAGACAAGCACACTGACCAGCTATGATTAACATGCAGTTGACCTCTTTTATACCCCCTTTCTACCTACCCCCCTTCTCTGTTCCCCCTTGCTCCCCTTTCCCCTGCACATTGCCTCATCAGTTGGCACAGTCCCACCAACCCCCTCCAACATGCAGGACCCCCAGGTTTGCATGCTCATCCGTTGCAAAGTCCCTGTTGGCCTGTAGTTTCTTGATAGTCCATCAATTAGGGGGACTGACGAGATTTGTTTCTGGTTATTGTTTGTTAGCACTAATCGACCAGGTTTTATGTCTCTGTGTGTTTTGTCTCCCTCCCTTTTCTTATCCTACCAAGTGAAAAAAATAAATATTCTCACACTCCATATATCCCGTATCATGTGTTGGTCAGGTCTTTATGGCTTCTTTGACCAGAGACTCTGAAAGGAGCAGACACCCTCCTTCCATGTACCCTGGCAAGGAAATCCACCTGAGATGAAGAATCTGTGTTTGAACTTTATCAAGTTGAAGATCTACATTACAGTTGTCTTACTTTCTAGGAAAATGGTCTAAAAACTTGACAGTTAATCAAAATTATGTCTAACTTGCATCACTGCAGGAGGTGTAGATAGTTGTGGTGAAGACTATGATTAATGGTTCTTTCAGGCATTTAGGCAGGAGGAGGATGTCATTTGATTTGACATTAGATTCCTTTGGAGTGTAAGAGGGAAACAGTCAACTGTGTTCTTGGTTCAGTACACTTCTGACCTAGGATATGTGAATATCAAATGATGGCTGTACAGAAAACTGTCAGGACAACTGAGGAAGTGTGTAAATGAGTGTCTGAACCTGTAAGATTAGGCAGGGCTCATTATGACTAAAATAGCTATTGGATCACATTAAAATACTTATTTCTCTGAGAGTCCTGTGCTTCTGGTGCTGTGCAGACATGTAATAAGGAAAGTCTCGGTCATAAAAAGGTCACTGTAAGTGAATAAAAAAGAGAAGCAGAGCACAGCCAATAAAATTATTTCCTTTAAGTCATACTTATCAGTGACAGATTAAAGAACAAAGCTAGTCTTTTTCTGAATTTTGACCTAGTGTCCATTACTTATATTTCAGTACATATATGGTATTTTTGCTATTCTATTTCACACCGCATATTCTTAATGAACGATGAAATATAGTATGAAATGTAGTAGAGGTTCCCCCTAGCGATACTGAGTCATTTACTTCTCTTGAAATGTTGTTGCATGCATATTAAAAAGTGATGTTTTAATAGCAGCATAGTTTGGTGTTTTGCATGTCTTTGTGGTAGGATTTTTACTAATCTTTCCTGTCGAAGCTTGGATTATACCTGTCATGCTTCATGTAGATCAGCAAAGACATTCTTGTAATATTGCAGAATCCCTAAGCATTTCTTTGCATCTTTTCAACTGCATTGGGATGTTTTTTTTAGTTCTTTTGTTCTTCAGATTTTCTAGTGAGCATGGAATTCCTTGAGTAAGCAAAGACTTTTGTCTAATACCCGGGGGTAGTAGGAAAATTCACATCATTGTGATTAACCGTGAGAATTTCCAGTAACAGTTTGTGACTATGTCATTAGAAAAAAGTCTTACTTTGAAAATGTTGATGTTAGTAACTTGAAAAGAGCAAGCTTATTATCAAGTTGTCCTTTACATCCCAATACAGCATGCATCAGTGTTTCACTGCAGGGGAGCCTATGGCTGCCCAGTCCTGTCTCCTGGAAGACAGCAGATGTTCACCTTGAGAAACTGCAAAGATGTGGAAATTCAGAATATTTATGGTTAATGCAAAAGTATATGTAACAAAAGATTCTTAAACCAGGTATAACTAGATAAACTGTAAACTAGACTGGATTCTAGATGACTTCCCTAGACTGTGGTAGGCTATTTGCATTTGACAAACAAGAGAAATATACTGTGATCATGAAAATAATTAGCTGTTAGCTTATTTTGGAGTTTATTTTTAATATGTGAGTGAATTTCTGAAGGTAAAATTTTGTGGAATTTTCATTATAGAAATATGAAGGAGGAATAGAATCTGTTTTCAGTTGTTGGTAACATTTCGGGTTATAAAATTTTGGGTTACAAAATTTGTATTACGAAATAATATCTGTCTTTTGCTGTTAACTTGTTATCAGCCATGAAATACCAATAAACTAGGATCAGAACTGAAATCAAAGTATATATGTAAAAGAGTTCCAGAAAATACTCAAAGTGATAAATAATGTCCAGACTGTCTCAGAGAGTCAAAATTACATTGAGCCCTGTAGCCTGCCTGTGTTCCTATGTGCTTGGGAAAAGAACACAAGAAACAAAATTATTTGCAGGTCCTTCCCATACTGTAGCCTCACACCATCTGACAGATGAGCCAAAGGCCGCATCCAGAGATTTCCAC
This sequence comes from Tyto alba, assembly GCF_018691265.1. NCBI lineage: Eukaryota > Metazoa > Chordata > Aves > Strigiformes > Tytonidae > Tyto > Tyto alba. The sequence goes on from NW_024881321.1 coordinate 25,905,978, forward strand.
TGGTAGAAGTATTCTCCCTGACTCGTCTAACTACTTTTGCAACTTATTTTTATTTTTGTTCTTCACAGCATCTTGTAAGAATAAGATATAGTTATGGACCATATGAAAAGCACTTGCTTCTGTTTGTTTAATTATGCTCTGTGGGGCACCTCAAGAGGAAGTATACTGTCATGTCTGTGTTAGAAGTTATGAAAACTCGTTCTCTGTTCGTCTTCCTCATGATTTTATACATCTTTGTTCATTCCCACCCTCCTCTTGTTTCTCTTTTCCAGATTGAAGAGTTCTTGGTCTGTTTAATCACTGTGGAGGAGCTAGTCCATACTTGATCATTATTGCCCTCCTCTCTACCTTATCCAGTCCTACCCTTTTCTTCTGGATATGTGATGATCAGGGCTGTGTTCTGTATTCATTATTTGTGATACTTGGTGCTTAGTCATTTATGCTGTGAAATACGGTATTTTTTTCTTTTTTTACTTCTTCCACAGTATTTCTTAATATCCCATGTTTGACAATTGCCAGTAAACCAGTAGACACTTTTGGTAAATGACTTGCAATCATTCCAAGATTTCTTTCCTGATGGGTAACAGTTAAAGACCATCAGTGTGTTTATTTCCCTATATGCATGCATTTACCACTTGAATAAATGCCATTAAGATTTTGAGATAATTCAGAAACTTTGGTTTTTTTGAGTGAGGTCCATGGCATGTACCCGTGGAGGCTGCAGCTACATGCATTTCTTAGTTCATTGACCTCAGATGTGGTGCTTAGTCCTGCCAGTCTGGCAGGGGCAGACCCTGCAGTAATGGCAAACCCTCTGCCATAATGAGGCTGGAAGGAGAGGTGGAAATAACATTAGCTTGGAGTCACGGGTGTAAACCAGCCTGAGTCAAACTCTGAGTGATTCAAACCCTTAGAATCATTTTATTTTGAGGTGTTTTTATATGTCTTGCTTTACTAGAGAGAAAGACTGATTCTTTGCATCTCTGGAAAAATAGTATCAACGTTTTGTTTCATGAGGGAAAGGTATAAGAGCATAGCTAATTTGTGCCCCACAGATGTACTGGTAATATGATTCCTGCCTATATATGTACTGTCATGTCTTGTTTACCTTCATCATTTCAGTTTTTCTTTTGTAAATCTTTATACATTTCTTGGCCATAATTCATCCTTTGGGCTATTATTTATTATGCATCTTTTTTAGCTTTTTTTTTGTCTCATCTTCACACCTGTTTGAATCCTGTCCAGATGTATCCATTATTCATCCTCTCAGTGTCAATCCTATCCTTCTGCCACACAGCTATATTACACTGTTTTTGTAGCTCCTTATGACAGCAGTCTGGTTATTGGTTAGAAAATATTACTTTGTGTGTCATTCTTCTCATGTAGGACATTAAGCTGTTTCTGTTAGTGATTCTTCCAGTATTTTCCCACTAAAATTACCTCATGCCTTTGAGGAAAATTTTAAACAAAGTGCATGAAGTAAAAGATAAATCGAATAACGGAAATGAGACAATAGTGCCATCAGAAATAACGTCCTTAATGCTTGCACAATAAAAGACAGAATATGGCTTTGAAGCCCCGTGAAGAGGACACAGGATACAGTAAGTCCTCCCATCTCCCCATGCCTGTGCAAAGGCACTGCAGCTTCAGGGCATCGCTGGCTCTGGAGTTGAATCTGTCCCAGTAGAATAGACCTAGCACAATAATTCTGTACGCCAAGAAATATCAGTAGATATTGGTATGTATTTAGGTAGTTCTCATCTCTCACAGGGTTTTCATAGGTTAAACTCCCCACAGAGTCAAACTATATTACAATTCCAGAATCTGTATAAGAATGATGCTAAGAATATTAAATAATCTGTATGAGAATGAGGATAAGAATATTAAATACAGCACAAAGCTAGATTTTAAAAAGAATAAAGGATTGGGTAATTCGGATTTATAGACAAAAACAATAAAGAAATGTACAGTTCATTCTCATCCTACGTAAGACAGTAGGCAGAGGAATCAAATCTCTAAAATGTTTAAAGTCAATGTTTTGTTGTAGTGATAAAGTCAGCCCTAGAGTTAAGTAAATTAGTTAAATGCAGCAGAAAAAAATTTCAAAATCAGCTAACATTATTTCTTGACAGTACTTGTTTCCTTTTAAAGATTACTGCATTGACAAAGGTGATGAATCTTAAGCAGGAAGTATTCTTACTTACCTCAAAATACAGACTAGAGTTAGAACTGATGATAACTTTAATTTAAACTCAGTATATTTTTTCTGATTCTTACATGACACACAAGCTCTATGAGCAAAAACAAAAATTTCTCATCTCTTTTCATTGTTAATTTTGCAATTGTAACTATAAGCAGGATGAAAATACTGCAATTTATTTATTTATTTATTTATTTTTTTTTACATTTAAAAGAAAACTGGATCTCATAGTACTCCTGTGGATGCTGTGGGATCATTGGGACTATGTGATGACATCATCTGGTCCTGACATATTAATGTGGATTTAGGATCATGTTACTTTTTGCTATTTTTTTAAGTGTCAGTTCTTAGAAGAGATTAACAGTGAAATGCTAGTTGCACTGAAATCAACTTTCTAGTCAAAGTTTAAGGCCAAATTTTCATGCAACACTGGAAAGTTTTTCCCTTCTCATTTAAATTATATGGGCTCTTATCTGACAATTAGAAGGTGGCTTATGTTTTCTACAACGATGTTATGATAGTCATGTTTATAGAAACTAGAACTGTTATTTATGGTAGGATTATGTTTTAGTAGAACTTTTATTTCTGAAGCTGCGTGTGAAACTTTTATATGCCTATTTCCACACATAAAAGCTCATGTTCTTTGCCATTTTCTGTTCAAGGTTTACACAGCAGTGTACATAAGTACTTTATATCAGCTGGGTGCAATTATCAGGGCACAGTGAGGGCCAGCTGCTTCTTAGTGCACTTACAGTTTAACGCTGCAAGTTTTTTTCCAAAGAGAAAACAGCGATTTTATTATCTTGCAAGCTTTTGCAAATATCTCTTAAAAATTGAAGAAAAAGACCAGCCTCATTTTTCATGAAGAGGTGCACTCTGTGCCCAAAATATTCCAGATGTAAGAATATACTTCAAAGAATGACTACTGAGTAAGCTACATCTTAATTCCTGGAATCGGTATACATTTAAACCTGCATTAATTTCATGTTGCTTTTCATCACGTAGATACTTTGTTGTACCTGTTGTAGGTTTTTAAAAATCATGATGATTTCACATTTTATTTGTTAAAAGATGCTGCTCATTTATTTATAGCTTGCTTGAAGAATGGATCCATAATTGGATCAGAAAAGAAACTGCAGTAACTGAAAGCTGATCAAAACTGAACAACAAAACTGCAAGTTTGTTGATTCAGTGTCACATTTCTCAGCCCATCTTATTGTTTTTGTAATTCCACAGTCACAAAATTATCTTCTTGCACGTAAACCTTTCAGCCATCTGTATCTGCTGCTTCCAGCCACCCAGGCTGCAGCTGTTTCAGCAGGTACCTTGCTGGGTGACCGGCAAGTGGATAACAGGGATAGATGCTGAATGTATAGACCAATAAAGCAATTACTGCACATGCAGTCTTTCACCCTTCTGTGTAATGTGTAAACATGAGACTGCAGAAGTAAAGCAAGTGACATTTGCTTACTCCAGTCAGTTCTTGGAGTATCTCTGAATAGACAGAGGGCCCTCTAAAAATCAGGGAAAAGGTAAAAATAGCAGAACATGAGAGCAGATTAGTGTCATCTGGAGCAGTTAAGGGTCAATAAAATTTTTACAAGAATATAAAGGAAGAATGAAGGACTTGAGAGAAAGTATGCTTATTAATAAATGAGAAGGTAGATTAAATTAATGATTAATGACTCTAAGTAGCCGAGTGCCTAAGTGATTTTTAAAAAAATCAATCTTGGGGAAAAAAATAAAAAGGAAAGTCATGAGCAAACAGAAGCGAGTTGGTACACTGGGCTCTACCCCAAGTCTGAGGCGATACATAGTTGTACAATCCCGGGTGAAAAGCGGGTACTGAATCAGGGGGCAGAGATCCGCAGTCTGGCCTTGGCTTATTTTATGTTCTCAAGTCACGGTCACACAGTTTATCTGCCGGTGCGCAGAGTTTCAGCTACACTGATTTGCACGCTGTGCGGCAAGGAGTGACAGCTGATGAGGAATCGCTGCCTCCGTGGCGGCCGACTGTTCGATAGCTGGGTTTGGTTGGTCAGGCGAACTCCTTATACAGGTTTTCTCTCTTACAGTCTGAATTGTGGTCTGGCCCTTAGCAAGTAAGAGGGCTAAACGGCAGTTGTACTTAAACTAAGTCAGACAAAAAGAAATTTGCAAATTGTATAAATATGAATGGACCCTGTGGATTTAAACATAGTTTATTACAACTGTAATTTATTCTAAAAAATAAAAAAAAAAAAAACTGTGAAGGCACTGGAGGATTAAGACAGAAAGCTAAGGTGACATTCATCTTCAAAAGGAGAAGGGGGTGAGAGGTAAATGAGCCTCATAAATCCTGTTCTGTCAGTCTAAATTAAATCCTTAAGGGTGAGAAGAATACCCTTCGAAACATAGTAAATTAAAGAGTAGTAGGCAACTACTTTAGAAAAAAAGCCCATGTGCACTAAGTAGAATGATATTTTAACTAATGAATCGCATTCCCAGAATGTTATTACTGTCAGTGATTTAAAAAATGAAGAGGTGATAGATGTAGTGTATGTAGAGTCCTTTTCTCTCTTAGATGGCAACTCGTGCTATTGGTAATTGTCTTTAGAGCCCTAAGCAGTACATAATGAAATAACCAGAAGGCATTTCTCACCCTGTATTCACTCAAAGAACTTCTTTTTAATACAAGTTAGTTTTGCATTCATGCATGTATATTTACATATAATCGATCTACATATATGTTAGCACTGTATATTTGTGGTACTTGTCTTTTTCCCCCTGCATCTGTATGTACATGTATTTTTTTTTTTTTCCCCCTCAAAATATTTCTCAGGCTGTGCAGCTGGAATGGAACAGTCAGACTAATAATGTTACTAAGAGGTAATAAATAACCTATTCATATAGTAAGGAGGAACACAGGATAAGACAAATGGTTTTATTTTAAATCGACTTTTATTTCAAATATTTAGTAATATTTAGGTTTAGAGTATGCTAGGATGTAAACAATGCAATGGAACTGAGAGAGGTTATTTTGGAAAGAAAAAGAGAAAAAAAAAGAAAAACAAAAAACAAAATGAAAAGAAAGGCTTAAACACAGACAAGAGTGAGAACAGTTTTGTTGGAATTGGCATAGGAACTGTGCCTCTCCTTCAACATTAACTTCTCTACAATTACATCAAATGGTTTGGTGCTTTAAAAAACTTAAACCTACATTTTTTTCTGTAACATTTTCATTAATCTTGAAAAACATTTAGTGAAATGGACACCACTTTTCTAGCAAATAGTGCTGAAGGACATCTCTTTGCAGATTTCATTAATATTGAGGAATATTTCTAAGAATAGTGGATATCCAGGAAATTCAAGTATCTGTCTGAATTTTCCAGAAATGCTTGCAGGACCAAGGTTTACAAGAATACACTGCTAGTTTTCTAGTAAAGGCAGCCATATGACACACTGGGGAAACTGCTAGCTACAGTAACTAGTCAGTCACTTAAGGGTCAGTCCTAAAATATGACCAGTAGGGTTCTCCTTTTTGTTTTATCTTGGAATAGCAAAGGCAAAAGTAGAAATTACACCTATCGTCAAGTCTGTAGTTTCCTCTTTAACAGATTCGGGTAACTCCCTTTTTGGCGAAGTGCTCTGATAACCAACAGCAGTGCATATGCTGATGAAGCTGACAGTGTTACAGACTTAACATCACTTCAAAGTACAAGGTGATGTACTTGCTACATACACTATTATACATATGTATCAAGTGACTGAAAAGTCTTCAGGTGCTTGGTACTTGTTCCCTTTCTTGATTATTATCAGTTTGCTGCATCTGTAGTTCCTTCTGAGTTTTACTCATGGACTTAGGGTCATTACCTTAAGATAACACACATTCACAGTAATTTAAAAATCAAAATAGACAGCAAGCATCAGAAATTAAAACAAATAGACTTTGTCTTTCATGTACTTAAATTACTTTTTTTTTCTTTAAACTGCTGCAATTAGATAATTTGCTATTAAAAAATAACAATGAAGTAACTCGAGAAGGAATATATCAATTGGTTTCCATACTGAAAATTGCTTTTAAACATTCTCCTGGAGAAGCTGGCTGCTCACAGCTTGGGTAGGTGTACTCTTCACTGGGTAAAAAACTGGTCCAAAGAGTGATGTTAAATCCAGTTGGCAGCCAGTCACAAGTGGTGTTTCACAGGGCTCAGTATTGAGGCCAGTTCTGCTTAATATCTTTACTGATGATCTGAATGAGGGGATTGAGTGCACCCTCAGTAGCTTTGCAGATGTCACCAAGTTGAGCAGGAGTGTTGATTTGCTTGAGGGTAGGAAAGCTCCACAGAGGGATCTGGACAGGCTGGATTGATGGACCAAGGCCAATTGTATGAGGTTTATTAACAAGGCTCAGTGCTGGGTCCTGCACTTGGGTCGCAACAACCCCACACAATGCTACAGGCTTGGGGAAGAGTGGCTGGAAAGCTGCCTGGGGGAAAAGGACCTGGGGGTGTTGGTCAACAGCCGGCTGAATATGAGCCGGCAGTGTGCCCGGGTGGCCAACAGCATCCTGGCTTGTATCAGCAATAGTGTGGCCAGCAGGACTAGGGAAGTGATTGTCCCCTTGTACTCAGCACTGGTGAGGCTGCACCTCAAATATGGTTTTCAGTTTTGGGCCCCTCACTACAAGAAAGACATTGAGGTGCTGGAGCATGTCCACAGAAGAGCAATGAAGCTGGTGAAGGGTGTAGAGAACAAGTCCTGTGAGGAGCAGCTGAGGGAGCTGCGGCTGTTTAGCCTGGAAAAAAGGAGGCTCAGGGGAGACCTCATCACTCTCTACAGCTACCTGAAAGGAGGTTGTAGTGAGGTGGATGTCTGTTCCTTCTCCCAAGTAACGAGCAATAGGATAAGAGGAAATGGGCTCAATTTGCACCAGGGGGCCTGGAGGTATATAAAAGACATGTAAGCGTGGCGCTTAGGGACATGGTTTAGTGGTGGAGTTGGCAGTGCTAGGTTAACAGTTAGACTCGATGATTTTAAGGATATTTTCCAACATAAATGATTCTCTGATTCTCTGATTATTTTTTTTTTTTTTCTCTAGATAAAAAATACATAAAACCTAGTGGTCCCTGAAAACAAGCATCCTGGGATACCAGGATGCAGAATAGTTTATGGAGATATTCTTCAAACAGCAGTCTGGCCACTGAAAGGTGGTATTATGGACATAAGCGTTAATGGATTAAAACTTTTCCCAGGACTATGGTCTTCAGTTGTTGTACCGAGTGTCTTCTAGGACACTTAGATCAACTATTATATTACAGTTCTCAAAGAACCCAAGCAGAACTCCCTAATACTATGATATTGACTCAAAACACCTGTTATAAAACTGAGCAGCAGATTTTTTGATCTTTTGCTATGTTGTTGGGTCACAACTATTAAACCATCAGGCATAACCATCAGGCTTTATATGCAAGCTGAGATACTCCTGAGTATTTCTGTAACTGCTGTCATATAACTCATGTAGCTTCTCAGATTGAAATTGCAAAAGAAAATAGAAAATACATGTAATCTTACCAGAAACACAGAGAAAACTGCAAGACATAGCAGGAGTTAATTTACTTGCTGGGATCTTAATTCCTTTGCAAATGCCTTCCCTAAAGGAAGCACAAGAAACCAGAAAGGGATTCAGTCTGTGTTGTTTAGGCTCCTTGTTAGCCCCTAAACTTTAGGAGCAGCCTCATTGTACTTGTCACCAGTGAGGGAACCTGTCATGAAGTTAGGTATAAAGGGTATATCAACCACTGAATAGGAAAAGGTACTTCTGGTTCAGTCATCTTGCACTGATTCAATCAGGAAGTTTGTTTGACATTAAAGGTGTTATTTTACATTAACATAACTGTCCTTTATTTTTGATTACCGTTTCTTCTCGCTGACAACGTTCTCCTCTAGATGTTTTTGTACAAATGACCCCTACATTTTGGGGGACATGAGCGATACCAAGCTGCCCCCTTTTAGCCTTTTCAAATGCCATAGCATCTAACTAAATGTGCGTTGTCATCAAGTTTGCCATTAGTTTACAAAGAGGAGCAATCTGATCCCACAAAATCAACTCTGATTTGTAAAAGGATGCTGTATTTCCCTGAAAATAATTCTGAATGAATTTATCTTATGCAACAATTTAAAATAAATACAATGTATAGTATCTGTAAATATGTAGTGTATAGATAGGTTTATTATTTGTAAAGACAGATAGTATTTATTTAGAATAAATACTGCATTTAAAATGGAAATGGATAATGTCTATAGATAGTCTTTTGAAATTTGATTAATATTCCTCTGAAATTAAAACTTGATTGTATGTATCAACCATGCAAATCTAGGTTTCTGTATATCATGACATGTATATCATGTGTGTGCTGTATGGGTAGACCAAAAAGATACATAGCATATGCATACTATAATGGGAATATTATTAGTAATACCTAATAGGGCCAATAAAGAAAATTAACTGTAATAGGGCATGGTAAGTATATCATAATATCACCATCTTCATAAAGCCAGTGTTTTCACTGTAACTGAGAACATTTTCCAAGTAATTAATTTTTTACATCAAATTTTTGTCTTAAATATCTTAAGAGCATTTTCCTTTATCAGTTGAGTTTAAATAGCTAAAAATCCATTAATTCCATTCAGGAGAACATATAAAGTCTACAAGGACTTCCATGAGGACTCAAAAAGAAGCATAGAATGAAATGTTTTGTATATTTAGATCATATACTGCACAAGATTTAGGCAATGAACTGTATCTAATGTGTATTTAATATTGCTTAGCATAATGAGACTCTTATTCTGATAAGGATGAATGAGTGCAATTGTAATAAAATAAAACAAGATTTACTTAGGTAGTACAAAACTACCACTGAGATAAATTTTGAATGAGAAAGATGAATTATGTTTAATCTTGAATGATAATATTGAAGAATAAAATAAATTGATACAACAGACGTAAGAATCCATTTTTTTTTCAAATTGTGCATCAGCGATCTTATTATTAGATCATAGTTGTTAATGCTTGAAGTTTATATTTATTTAACAACCTTTATCACGTTCCTGTTAACAAATTTTAACATTTCATGGATGTCAAATAGATCACTGTTCATTTATGTAGTAAGCAGGTTGATTCTTATGAAGCTACGTCATTTTTTTTTTTTTTTTCTGAAATAACCCAGAGAAACTAATAAACATTTTGGATTAATGGCTTTGCTTAATTTCTGTGTGAAAGCAAAATCTCATAATAATATTATATATATAAATATAATAATATTTATTACAAGGCTGTTAAACTGCATTAACTTATTACAGGTGGTTCCTTAGAGCTACTGCATACAAAACATCATTAAGTCAGTAGCTCTGTTTTAATTACTGCATGTTACTGGAATTTAAAATGAAAAACCGAAGAATTTCTCTTTTGTCACATTAATTTCTGTTTATATGTTGGCTTGTTAAAATATGTTTTCTGCAAGATTTTTTAATGTTTCAGTTGTGGGGCAAGAAGACACTATAATTTTACTATAACATTGCAATCAACATCAGAGGATAAATCTTTAGAAATCAAGTTGTGAAAACTGACAGGATGTGTTACACTACTCACTGAAATATAATGTATTTTCTATATATAATTTACTGAGCTTTACCTGTAGAGATTACTCTGTAGACAACAAACCAATTTTATTTGCCCTGGTAATCCAAGAAGTGAACAATTCCGAGTTTATGCATGATACATGTACTGTATAGATTTTGTGGGATCCCAGTTTCTGATAGACACTTCATAAAACATACAGAAAGTCAGCGGACCCATCTGTGTACTGAAGAATAAACCTGGCTCTTCTACTTCCTTGAACATCTGAGTCTTTCTAGACCTAGCACTGACTTGATTATCTTTTAATGAGAAAATCTGTGTTGGCCAAAGTGAGTAGAAGATGTAAAAATCCCTGCAAGCTAAAGCAGAATGAAAATAATTTAATTTTCTTAAATAAAATAACTTATTTTAAATTTTAGCCTTTTCATCATGTAATTTATGTTGCTGTAGCCTTTCTGGTAGCTGCAAAGAGTGCAAATAAAGGCAGGGAGATATAGGTGAACATAAAGGAGCACTTGTATGTATATATTTAAATTTTGTCCCAGCTCTGTATCAGAGTTCAGATTCTAAATCCTAATTACTAGCTGAGTAATATGTGATGCCTAAGAGACAAATACACAGTGAATATATGTTGAAAAAGGGCTGCAACAATAGTATAGCCTGGAAAGATGAGCAGCTAAAGATAACACAACCCTAACAATGGAGGTACTTAAACTTTTTCATAAAAAGATAGCTGCCAAGTAGACTTGAGAAGTGTATTCACATGCAGAAGCAAATAATCTGATCCTGTGCTTGGAAATACACATTAATTTTGCATCTTTTAAACTCATAATCATGTTATTGGCTCATGCAAAAAACTCCACTAGGTTAATGATACTGCTCAAGAGTTTTCAGGACTGGGACACTAATCAGTATTTTCCTGATTTCTGACTCTTGCAGCATGTGTGCATCTAATTGGTGTTATGACTGAGTCAACAAAAGAAGGGTAACACCAATGAATCAAAGGAAATTGTTCTCATTAGAATGTGAAGCTAGAATGTTCTGCTTTCCAGAACAAATATTATCCTCAAAAATATTCTCATTAAAACAAATTGCCCTTTGTGGCATAATAAAATTTGTGTAAAGAGAAACATCTGGCAGAGTCATAAAACCTACTGTTGTGTAACATTTGGAATGAATTAATTTATTTTATTGTCATAAACTGCTTTTTGGGCTTCTCCACGTTTTACACAGATTTGAATATATCAGTGTCTTGCTTTATGTCATTTTATCATACTCAACTTTTATTTCCTTTAAAGTAATTTTATTCTGCACATAACAAACCCTGGGAGACGGGATATGTTGGAATTAAAGAAAGTTCAGATGTCTGTAGACCTTGCTTTGTGTACAGTAGTAGCACTTTTCATCGCTAAGTGTTTTACAAGGCTTCCAACGTGTGGAGGCACTAAAGTGCAGGTGTCCTAGTGTGAAGAAAGTTTGCTTAACACTAAGCAGTAGGAAAAAATAGGTTCAGGTACTTAATCTAGAATTTCTCCATTTTTCTCTCCATGTTTATAATATAATTAGTTCCCACTTCTTTTACAGTCAATGGAAAAAAATGAGGCATATTCCAAACTTACTCCAGTGGAACTGCATTGGATGCTACTGTAAAAAAAAATCTAGAATTGGTGTCTGACATACACATGTATACAGCAGATGACTACCTGTACTTAGATTAATCATACCATGAGTGGTATACTTTGAATTCAGTGAAGAGTTGAGATAAAGAGGTGACTTTGATTTTTAATTTTGTTATGAAATGTGCTCAGAAAGGTCACAGATTTTTTATCATGTGCCTACACTTGCTGGCCACTTAAAAATACTTAGTTCTTACAGATTTTAAAGATACCAGAACATATGCTGAGTAGATATCTGAAGTGCTTATACACAATAATAATATAGAATGTAAACAGTGTAGAATATTGTGCTGATGGTGATGCTGAAGGGATCCCAGATTAACTGACAGAATTTTATACCTATCTTCTCAGTGTTTCAAGCCTGAGCCTGCAATCATCAGGCTACCCACTTCAGAAACAGGAGAATAGGACGCACACTGCTTATCCATCTCTGCTGTATGAGCCAGTGGTTTTGTGAATTAAACACCGGTTCACGATACTAAGTACCAAGAGAAAAAAATGCTGTTTATTTTAAAGAAAGAATTATGAGTTTAGACAGAGGAGAGAAATCCAGAAAGATTTAAATTCAAAATAATCTACAAAGCCAAACAGAGCAACGCTTTCTAGATCCCTCTGCCCCATCAATACCCAAGGACAAGAAATGTTAGCTAATCTGTTCAGTGGAGGTAAAGAGGAATTACTCAGGGCAAAAGCACTGCAAGCTAGTAGGTTGTCTCAGTAAGAAAAATACATTACACATTGTGAAGCCTTTCATACAAGGACAGTATTTATAACATATAAATGAAGGAGTTGACATAACCAGCACATGTACAAAGACATTCCTCAACACAAAATTAATTTAAGTTCTGTGATATCTTTGAATATGTTTTTTAGTCTGCACCTCTTACCTTTTTTTTTTCAGTTTTAAAACTGAAACCACTGCTCCAAGTATATGAACATAAAAATGAAGATGCACAAAAACATTTTTTCAACTATATTTTATAAAAGTTCATGTGCTTATCATATTGGTGATGTTTTAGTTCAGTTAATAGTGTATTAATTAGCTGTATTTCCACTGTGTGTACAGTAACATGTTCAGATGTTGTAGAAGTTATACTTAAAAAGCTATTTTTTTGAGAGGAAAGAAAGGGACTAAAATAAGATTATTACATTATATGAAGTAGAGCTCTTCATCAATTGTATTTTCTAACAATCAAAGTCAGGTAAGACCCCCTACCATTTACCTTCTCAATTAAATTGCTCATCTATTTTCCTTTCAAGTATGTTAAAAAAAAATCCTTTCCTTGTGAACAGATCTTCAAGAACCATAGATGTTTCTCATCATTCAAATGATTTATATAATGAATCATTTCTTCAAAATAATAATATATGCCCAGATTCTAAATTACTTTTCATCCAATAAATGCCTTTCATTTGCTGCAGCTAGCAAAGAAGGAAGTGAATGTATATTTTCTCATAGTTCCTGTCTGTCGGGCTGCTCTGGCCTCTTCAGCCAGCCATGGAAGAAAGTGAATAAGCATGACGCTGATAAATCAGCTCTGATACAAGAATTTAAGGGTAAAAGAACCTCCACTGAACAACTCATATAGTGAAGACATACTTCCAGTTATAATATCATAATGTTGTTCAAGGACATACCAATAGATTATATCCTAATATATATTTTTATGTATATTGGTTGGTTGGTTGTTTTCTGTGAATATAAAAATGAGTTTAATACATGAAATTTTGTGCACTTTGCACTTTAAAAATTATTGTGTAGTATATTCTTGGAAGAAAATTTAGTCTTCTGATAGTATTCCTCAACATTCTATGTACCTACTCCATATTCAGTGTACACAGAAGATAAAAGCAGTTTTAACATCTGGTCCAAAGTCCATTTAAGTCAGCAGAAAGAATTCCATTAACTTGAATGGGCTTCAGGGACAGAGCCTTCTCCACAAACATTTGTAGTCTGACTAGCTAACACGTACAGACCCTATTCAAATCATTCTTCCTAGGAACATGAGGAATTTCTCTAGGAATTGTGTGGTTTTTTCTTTTTTTTTTCAGTTCGTGATAATTTGACCTTAATCATCCCACTCCCCTCCTTAGAAGACCAAGGGCGTATTTTGAAGTAACTAAAGTACTGTGAATACTTTGTTACTGGCATCTTTGGTAATTGTAAATGCTTCTAGCAGTGTCCAGCTTTATGTTCAAGAATATTATGTCAACTAATGTAATTACATGTGAGTCTGAAAAAGTTTGAGGTGAAAACAGATACTGCTTTTTCAGTAATTGAGTTATGTTAAAGCTAATTTTGTCATGCTTTGAATATTACTTCTGAAGCAAATAGAAGTATTTGAGACATTTAAAATGTAAGGTAATTATGTTCTTAATCATTTGTTGGATTATGTTTACTCTTACTATATTTGTTATGTGTTGGCATCAAGAACATGACTGAATGACACACAGAAATGAGGAAAGGAGAAGATGTATTTAAAGGATCTTTTAATATGAAAAAACCCTAAGTATGTTATTGAAAATGCTATCTGAACACAGCACCTATGCTTTATGATTTGCCTGTTGTAGAGAAGTTCTAGAAATACAATTGTGTGAATTCAAGATGTTTCCTTTAAAACGCTTGATATGGAACAGTAATTTCAGATAAGATGTTATATTATCTTGAGTTTTTAAAGTACAGAGTAAGTAATAAATAGAATGTGTCTAGTAAAGTGATTTAACTAAATATTGCGGTGGGCTTTCATAAATGATTCTGATAATTGCTTTGGCGTTTTCTGACAAGAGCTAGAAACAGGTGTAGAGTGTAGAAATTGAGCTTTACAAAGTGGTTGCTACCCGTTGATTAACTGTTTGCATACACGACTGATTCTGCAAAGCACAGCAGAGCAGTACTTCTAAATGACAACAGTAAAACAAACGACATAATGTTATTAGTTAATGAGAGAAATTTCAATCCAGCATTGTAATAACAAATGCACAGGGGAGCACTGGCAGCTGCTGTTGGAATGCAAAACAGAACATCTGAAGCACCATCTACTCTACCATCATGGGCTTTTCAGGGTGATACGCAGAAGTTGTGTTATACTCTTTAGGTCTCGCAAGGATTCATTTATTGGCCATGTGAGTGAAAATGAACTGTATTAATATAACAAAGAATAGTAGTAAAGTTTTACAGATCAGCTTCTGTAATATGAATTGTAGGTATCCAAGTCTAAATACACTCACTTGTTTGTGAAGATTGGTCTCCATATTTAATCAAGACCTAGGAGCCAGTTGTGGTCATACAATTATAGATAATAACCAGCCTGATTTCACATAAAAATAGAAACATAATAATACATTTAACTTGAACTTTGACCATATACTTAGACCACAAGAATCTGAGTGATATTTAATTTTGATGACAACCACAAAAATACACCTATTTAATTCTAGCATGAATTCATCATTTTTTTAGGCACAAAGCTTAACTACTAATGTACTTGAATGGTTCTGACTAACATTTTTTGAAGTGGTTCTGCAGTGCAAAGATTTGGATTCAGCTCATCTAACTATTGATGTTTTCAGTCTAGGTTTCTACGGCTGGGGTAATAATTTTTATAGTTGGGGAGATAAATGGACATCTGCAGGTCATGACTGATCTATTCAATATTAGTTGTACATTTTAGAGTGGGAGGATTCATACAGGAGTATATTTCAGTATATTTCTCTCCATAAAGAGAGGCTATATAGCTAACCCATAGGTGCTTGTTTCCATGGAAGATATTAGGGGAGAGGAATATTCCTCGTAAGTTAAAAGTTCAGCACAGAAGCTTTTGAAATTGAAGCATCCCTCTGAGAGTGAAATTCAGAAACCTGTATGAGGTAAAGCTACCATTTTCCCTATTAAAAAAAGAAAAGGAGGGAAAAAAAAAAAAAAAAAAAGGAATGTGGAAGGGACGTAAAAACATGTACAGTAGTTTTATGCCAGCTTGAGGAGAGGCTGTGTGTGTGATCCCTCTTCATACCAAGGTCCTCGCTATAGATGGTTTAGAGGGAGGAGGAAATTTTAAAAAACTCATTATTCTCCTGACCCAGAGCTTTTCACATGCCACACCATAATTCTTCTGCCCAGAATTGAATTATCACCACACCTGTTCTAGAGCCTTGAAGACTTCTCAACGCGGAGGTTCACCACGTCTCATGTAAGCCTCCCTGTCCTGGTAGCTCTAAAGCCTAGGTTTCTCTAAACAAAAGCCCCACAACTCTTCTTAATCTCCTTTTCTGCAGGCCACTCCAAATTCCATCCTGTCTGAGACTGCATCTCTACCTAAAGTCACCCAAACCTTATCCCCACCAAGGCCTCCAGTATGTTCTGTTCTGAGACCTTATCTCACTTTCTTGTGAGCCCTCTAATACATCACACGGCTTCCCCATTCCTCCAAATCCATGCCCTGCCTGTGCTGATTGCTCACCCCAGGACCATTAGCAGGGCTGCTCAGTGTCTCTTCACCCTTGTGCTGCCAGCATCCATATCTGTGTCCCCATGTGCCGCTGACAGCTGCTGTACTCCCCCACTGATGCTGCCATTGGAAAAAATCATCCCTAGATTTGGTTCTTCCAGCTGAAATCGTGGTGCAGATAAGGAATACAGAACCATTAGGGAGAGATAGCAGAACATCTGAGTGACCCATGGTCTAATCAGCCCCATAATTATTTTCATATGATACACGACACAATCAAGAGAGAGGAGTATCAAACATTAACAGTCAAAAATTCCTTCCCATTTCTTTAGTCAAATGTTACTCACATTCATTTAAGTGAGACTCTTGTAACTGAAAATAATAAAGATTTCATTGCTACCTCACACACGTCTTTAAACGAGAAACACCAGTCTTTTAACAGGAGCATGTGAACCAATGTCTTTCAGACAGTGTTTAATCTTTCAGAAGTGTTTAATCCTTTTTTATCATTTATTTTTCTTGTCTTCATCAGCAGAAGCAACGAAGATCCCTTGCAGCTTGTTGAGATCTCGTTCCATTACAGAAGACTGTTTTTCAGTATTTTGGTGGGGGGAACAGTTTTACTGGAAAATGATGCTCCAGAGATAGTTTACACATTTCACAGGCAATTACCAATTGAAGAAAAACTTTTGACATAAAACCCAGCAAGTGTCCTTCTTGAGTTAACCTGCTTCCGGTCTCATTTTCTACAAGCTAACTGCAGTCCCTAGGGACTTTGACTTCTGCATCTTGTGACTAATTTGTTCCCTCTTCAGTATTGACCAGTCTTCCAAGCTCCTCACTGTCTTATGATTATCCCTGATGAACAGTTAATTTATCAGACATCCTCGCTATCAGGCTGCTGAGCCCAGGTAGACCTTTGGTTCTGTATTTGCTGGGCCACTTGATAGACCACCTGTCAGCCTCAGCTGCTCATCTCCCTTGACTTTGTGACCAACAGTCTGCATTTCCTCCTAATCATTTCCTTTCTTTCTCTACATGATCTTGTGGATCACCAGACTTCTCTTGTGGTTTGTCACAAGGGTACTGCACACCCCAACCAGATCAAGAAGTTAGAAAACTGTAAAGTCTGGGAAACAAAGGCAGCATTATGTTTTCAAGATAGAACCTCTCACAATTTTGTAGGTTACAGAAAACAACAGACAACACTAGGCAGCTTTTGTCTAGCTTGTTTTTTAAAATCTCATTGATGGATATTCTGTACCCTCATAAGGCAATCTGTTCCAGACCATAGCTATGACTTTTAGTAAGCTTTTCTTTATGTCTAATTTAATCTCCCTTTCCACACTTAAAGCTTATTCTTACTTGTACTACCCTCAATGGTCATGAAGAATAGTTTATTCTGTTCCTCTCTGCAATTACCTTTTGTCATGTCTTTCCTCAGTTTTAGGTTGGATTCAACTTATCTTACATTTTTAATTACAAGTCATGTTCAAATCATCATCTCTAATGATTTTTGTTGTTGTGCCCTCTATTCCTTCTAGACAATCCACATACTTTTGGAATTCTGGTAGTAAAATCAAACAAAATATTCCAGGGAAAGGTGTCTTAAAGCCAGTTACAGCAGGAAGATTATTTACATATTTTATAGGCTATACTCTCTTTTCTATACACCAGTACTATAGTCTTCTCCTTTCCCACATGGCATAGAAAAATCATGTTCAACTTCATATCCTCTAAAGCCCCCAGATGTTTTATTTCATGCAGGAAGTTATTCTAGAGCCTAGATTTGTGCCATGGACTGTTTCTGCCCGAGTATAGTATTTTTCCCTTCTCTTTGAGGAACTTCATTCTGTTTTTACAGAACATATATCCAACACGCAGTAGTCATTTTTAATTTTAGTTATACCAGCAAGAATGCTTACCGCTATCTCCAGCTTGGCAACACCTTCAGATTTCATAATTTCACATTTCTTAAAACTTTCATTTTATCACACCGCTTATTAAGGAAAACACTGATTAGGCCAACAGTAGATCCCCAGGAATCTTAAATCAGTGTATTCCTGTTTGATAAGGAACCATTGACATCTCTATGAATATAGTTTTCCAACTGGCTTTACACATAAGAGTAACTTAATTTTGACCATTTTTAGTCACCTTACAGAATTCATCAGAATTCATCAGAGTTCATCAGAAGCTTCACTAAAGCTCATTTTGCCTACTAAACAAGTAAAAACTTGTTTTACTCTCTCTCATACACTCACCCCCACACCTACATCCCTACACCCCACTTAAAGAAACTGTTTTTGTAAAATTGTTTTGGCTGTTAGTCATCATCCCTTTTGCTGAGGCTTGCAGTCTTTTTGTTTGCTAATATATTCCTGTATTTTTCTAGTAATGGAAAGTAGTCTGACTGGTAGATAGTTTTCCAGCTGTTTTTGCTTTCCCTTTTTTAAGGATAGATAGGTAACTTGTTTGATTTTTTTCCAGTCTTTCAGAATCCCATTCATCATCCATGAATTTTTTAAGTGATTCTGAAATTGTTTCAGTAAATTCTCTATACTCCCTGAATTTCATCATGTCTGGATGATTTAAAGCCAACTAACTTATGTTTGTATTCTCTAACCTTACTTTTTTCTATCTTAAATGCTGTGTTGTTTGTATTAATTACATTATCTGCCTGATTGCATCTAACCTTTTTAGTGAAGACTGAGGCAGTAAATGCATTGAACATTTAGGTTTTTGCTAGTGCCATGTCTTGATAGCTTTTTTCCCTGTTGAGTCACAGGCCAGCTTTTTCCTTTGTGTTACTCTTGTAACTAATGTACTTATTGATCTTTTTCTTTGTTTATCTTGCATGTTCCTTACTAATTGTTTCACATTTTGTGCCTTCACTTTTCTCAGTGTGTCTTTCCTTGTTCCTGGTAGCTCTGTTGTTATTTTTGTTTTTTAATTTCTCACCTTAGTAATATGAATAGTACTCATTTTCTGTACATATTCTTCTGTGTCTGAAGTAATGACTTTGTGATTTTACAAAGTTGGTCTCACACAGTTTCCATGTTTCTTCTGTGCTAGATAATTTACAGTCACATTTTAAATAGAATCTCTTTTAAGGAAGTTCTTCACTGAATTTTTTCCAAGGCGATCTTGTTATTTCCGAGTTTTCTGAAGTAATTTTTTTTTAATGTCTTCTGTATTTATTTGATTGTTCTTCCTCCTTCCCACTGAAAATGCTATGTTTCTGTGGACACTCACCTAAATCTCTTATCTGCCTTCTTTTATAGGGCTTAGGTCTTGCTTTCTGTTTTGTGTAACAAATTATCAGTCCATCCGATGAGGTTGCTGGATAGTCTGCATTTCACTATATTCCTTTCCCTAAAAATATGTATTTAGTTAGAGATCAGAATTATCTCTTGGTTTATATTTCAGGCAGTATTTCTCAGATGCTTGTAAGAATTATCATTATCTGTTCTGTCTTTCTGGTTTGGCACTAGTGCAGTAGCCCCCTACCTTCCTTTCCTCACTGTTATAGAAGATAACAGGTAACAGAATAAGCAGTCAATAATAGTAAACATAATAGTGACATACAAGTTATATACTTCTATCTATTTTTTTAATATGCAAGTAAGTATATTATCCTAATGTTGCAAAGGAATAGAAATAGAGGGAATTACAGGACTTCCCCAAGTCTTCACAGCTAGCCAACCTCCAGTCAGTTTGGGGTTCCTGGAACTTGAGGCTTCCTGATTCCCAACAGTATTCAGTGATCCAAACTACCCTGCATTATTGTGGGAAATATTAACTATTTTACTTCTATTTCCATATTATCAGTTCTCAATCCCACGTAACATATTCAATCTATTATCTCAGAAGACAGCTTCCCACTATAACTTAACTACATTGCAGTTCTATGAAACAGATTCTGTACTGTACCCTATCATAACAGCATATATGATAAGAGTACCTACTAATTTTGTATGGAGTCCGCTAGTATTTCTGTTACTGAAACACAAATGGAACATGTAGCAAAACTTCACTTGAAAACTAAGCCAGTTTTGCATGATCTAGAAGCCTTCTTGTTTTGTTGGAAGTGTTTTGTTACAAAGTACTGTTAATTACTGTTAACACAAATAAGGATCTAGTAGAACTAGTCTTAGATTCGATAGCTTTTAATAACATAAGCAGTCTAAGCTTTTCACTCAATGACACAGTTCAAAGTGCAATTTAATTGCATACTATGCTGTAACTATGACTGACAAGTGATTTGTATACTGTATTGTTTATTACCACACAGTAAGAAAACTGTAATTTTTGCTCAGATTTTAGTACTTGACATTCAGCGAAAGTAAAGCTTCTAAGGCTGTAAATAATTTAAAAAACATTGGATCAAGAAGCTAAGCCTAGAGAAGCAATTAAACACCAAACATGGTAGTTAAACACCAACCTCCGTGGGTTCAGGCTTCTTTCCCATATTAAGATCTGACACACAAATTTCAGTGTGATGTGTGACAGCCTGCTGAAGCATATATTCTAAATCAACCCGTAAACTGGCAGGCATTCTCGATACAAGTGCGTGAGTAGGCTTAATGTGTACAGCTGATAACTGACTTTTATGTGATGCCAGGAAGAAGTCAAATCGTATTGAGCGGTAATGTTTTTGGATGACTCATTCACAAACTTATCTTTGATAGTGAATACCAGAAGCTGGAGAAAATTTGTCTACATTCAGAATTGCAATCTGAAAACCTGCCATTTAGCTGGTACCTAACTCTATTGCTGCTGCAGTTTCTCAATTCCTGAAGGTGCTCAAAAGGTGTACTTCCATAAACATGTAGAAACACTTCAGTTTCTAACATTTTAAAAGCTTTTAACCTAACTGTAGTGGCATACAAAAATTAGAGGTCCCCATGCCAAAACCCCTTAGATCCTGGTTCTCAAGAAGCTTTGAAAACTTTTCAAATTCCATTCTCTAAAATATTTCTGTCCTGCCTGCTAAATAAGAGAACAACACTGTTCTCACTATTAATCCAAATAATTAATTTCCTTCAGATAATCATACTTAACACATTATTTGAAAATGCAGTGTTTTTTCTTGTCAGCATTTGATCCAGGATCTCTCTGGCCAGCATACCGTGCTCAGTATTTCATTTCTGGGAAGTAATCACTGAGTTCCACTAACACACAACATGAATGAATTTCCTGTGTGTTTCACAGTCAAGGATCAGACTGAAGTACAGCACAACAAAAAAGATCAAGGGCCGGTAACATCAATAAACAATGACTTCCTTATCACTATGAACAGTATGAGATTTCCAAGCTCATTCTCCCCTCTGGCCTTTGAGATCAAAGATCAACAAATGATTATGTGATAAAGCAGAAGTAGATGATCTAACCCATCAGTGGCTTGCATTGTTTTTCTCAGAGGAACTTAGAAACTGTTACTGGTTAATTTCTCTTTTGGTCTGAAAACCATGATCTGTGGAGTGTTAGTGGAACCAAGCTATTTATTCTGTCCCACGCCGCACAGGAGGCCACTGTGCGAGACAGATGGATGCCACAACCTTGGCTATACTTGCACATTAACAATACATTACACTGTGTCTTATTTTCAACTGATGCCCATAACTAGCTGTCAGAATATTTTAGAGATATTAGCTTGTACGTAATAATCTCCCCCAAGCAAAATAGAAATGATGATCAGAAAAGTAAATACTCTGAAGAATGAAGTGAGCTGTTTTCTTCATCTTCCACTTAAGGTAGAAACCTCTGCTGGCCAAAGTGTTAGTGAAACTCAGTCTTCAGATTCTTGCTAAGTCAGAAAGACCAGATAGCATCGGTTTACAAAAATGTTTTATTTTACCTTCAGAATGCCAGGACTCTGCTTAGGAATCTGTCTGTAT
This sequence comes from Tyto alba, assembly GCF_018691265.1. Classification (NCBI taxonomy): domain Eukaryota; kingdom Metazoa; phylum Chordata; class Aves; order Strigiformes; family Tytonidae; genus Tyto; species Tyto alba. Next base: position 25,927,817 of record NW_024881321.1, read on the forward strand.
AGCTGGCTCAACTTAGTATACAAGCGTTCTTGAAAAGTTAAAGTGTTACTATTTAATAAAGAGTGGCTTCCTACCTTCAGGTCTTACTTTTCTGGATGTTTTGATCATGGGCCTTGATAGGGAAATGAATTGAAGTTTATTTTATGGGACAGGGAATTGCTGCATACCTGGATTTTATCCCAACACAGATTCAGGAAATGAGCTAGTCATGCAGCCAGACCCAGGAAAGATTAATTCTGGAGTCTTAATGCAAATGGAGATAAAGATATTCAGAATACTTAATTATAAGTGGATTTCTGAGACTAAAGATGTAGTTCAGGAAGTCTTCTCAAATTGGACTAAAATTGAAATAGTTTGCTAGAAAAGATACCTTAAATAAAGTCAGCACAGTACAGCCTTTTTTTTCACGGCAGTCTTTCTTTTCCAATTGTCTGTTTTTATGGGATAAATCAGAAAAAATCATATCAATATGGTAGAGTATTCTTTAGGAAAAATATATTAAAATAACAGTGTTCTGCATCCTTTGAGAATGGAAAATGGGTGTTATTAAACTCTTAATTGGGTGACAACTGATCTGTATATCAAACAGCACACATTCATTAAAGTTAAAAATAATTATATTACTGGTAGATACATGCTAAATATCTACAAAACACTAACTCTGCTAGGATATGTTTAATAGTTTATCACTGAGTTGGATACATTTAATAGAATATCAGGAAGAGCTTCTTCTGCTCCTTCTCCAATGCTAACCAACATTTCAAGGTTTGACTGAGAAAATAGCCAGTGCTAGCATATCATATCAGTGCCAGGTAAAATCAGTAGAGCCAACAGGAGCGGATTTTACCGTTTTTTTTGTTTGTTTGTTTGTTTTTTTTTTTTCCTTATTATTCCTGAGTTTGGGGAAATTGTTGCTGAAAGTAATTAATTTATGTAATGGGTTAGACCTTTTAGGCTTCATTAGGAGTTAGCATATAATGAGGTGAGAGGCAAATTTACATTTCATAATTGTGTTAGTCGTTGCACTGGAAGAGCCTTGAAAAACACTCAAAGGTTCTCAAACATCAGATATGGTAAAATATTTTTCCTTTTATCTTTTTTTTTTTTTTTTTTTCCCACATACATTAATCTAAAGAAAATATCTTTGTAGCCATTGAAGACCCATGAGGTAGGTAAACCCAGTACTAAATTCACCTAGCACTAAACCTGATATAATTTGCAGAGCCTGTGAGTGGGATTAATCTTTTCTAATTTAGCCACCCATAACGTAGATAAAAGAGTATCTAATCTGTTGCCTCATTTAAGCTCAGCATAGTTCATGAAGAAATAAAAGGAACTCCAGAGTGCAATTCATCCCATCTCAAGGTGGATGGCTGCCATAATCAGGATGGATTGCCCTTCAGAGTTATCTGTCTGAGTGGGAACTATGACTTGCACAGTTAAAACATCTTTTTAATTAATCAGTAATCTTAGATTTACTTCAGGGATAAAATAAGAGGAGGTCCCTAACTGAACTCACTGATTATCCAAATAGCTAGGTTAGGTGAAGTATTTGACTTTTAGATGGCTAAACTAAAGTGAAATGAATCCTGCTTTATAGTTTGAAAAGATGACACTTTGTCAGGAATTCTCATTGTTATGATACTACAAATTACCATTCTTAAACATATTGAAAGGAGAAAATATTATCCACTTTATTTCCCCCTATCTCGAAACATCATTGAGGAAAAATACAATTTCATCATTGTCTTTACATATCTCTATAAACTAAGCTATCCAGGAGAAATTTAAAAACAATACTCACTTTTTTACTTATTCACTATTGAAGACTATAGTTTTGGTGGGATTGTAGCAGCAAGTTATTAATGATGATAAAGTACTACCTCAACAGTTAAAAGACAGAATAAAGCCAGAATTTTGCAATTTTAAAATTCTGTTATTTATTGTAGATTTATAAAAGCTAAAACCAGAAAATCCCAAGAAGCATGGAACATTCTACTTGAAAGAGAAAACAAAAGAAAAAATACAATTTTGTATAGATTTTTTTTTGGCCTTTTTAATTATTCCTCTGAGTCCATTTTTGTATGTGCCATCTATAAAGACATATGACTGTAATATGAGTGTTCACAGGCCGGTGTCTGCTCAGTGGAATGGTTTATGTTATGGTGCATTTTCCACAAAAAATAGTTATGGGTGTCATCTTTCCTCATGTAGATGAAAGTTTCCTAAACCCCATATTTCCAGTTGGTCCATAATGGTTCTTACAATGCTGCTTTCATCCATGGATCATAAATGACCAATGATTGCCATACAGAAAGCCAATTGATTTATGCAGCTGAACCAAACCATGCAGAAGGATGTCAAGTAAAAAAAAAAAAAAAAAAAAATTAAAAAATCCTCATGGTAGGAATAAGTCATAGAATCTAAGAACTAGTTGTTTAAATAATGTTCTGATACTCAGATTTGGGTAAGTAATGCTCACTGCAGCTTCAGAAGCACACTTCAATACTATTAATTCCACATGTGCTCTGTTCTTGAGGCTCCTAGCATGTGACTAGTCACGTACTTATTATAGAACAGCATCAAGGTATATTAAAGTGTATTAATTTGCATTATATGCCAGCTAGAAGAGAAAGGGATCCCTTCCATGCTGTTTGCTTCAAGTCAAATGACAGCTTTCTGAGGGCAATTTTCCATCCTCAAGTAGAGTTCTTCATCAGCAGTCATGCTGGTTGGAGGAGTCTTCTTGAACCACTGATAACAATTCACAGGAGTCTTAAGAAAGTGCAAGATGATCCTATATCCCTACCGTAAGTGTCATCACACTAGGGTCCACAAATAGAAAAGATACTAGTTCTCACAACAGACCATTCCTGTGGTATTTAATATACAAAAACTTCTGATACGAACTTCTGGTCACAGAAGAGAATATCAGGGCACTTTTAAGAGTCTCAGGAGACTGAGAATTTCCTTGGCTGTTCACCTTCCTCTTGTTTTCACAGTACATCATTTGCTAATTTGGAAACATATCATTCCTGCATGCATGGGATATAAGAAGGGAGTATTTTGTTGTTTTCTAGATGGATGATTTTCATGGTCATGGACAAAGCTTTTACATATTTTGAATATCCTGTGTTCAGAGTAACAGTCTGTGTTCAAGAGTTGCAATTATCGCTTATCCCTTAGGATTAAGGTAGGGCTAATCTACATGGCTTTTTTATAAGAGAAACATACCATTGGAGCATCTTTCCTTGGATGGTCCCAGGCCTGTGTTCTTGTTTTTCCTTTCCCCACCGCATTCTCCATGGACTGCAGTCTGGAGAAGAGTTGTGGTCATGCCCATTATGTCACTGCTAGGCAAGTGGCCAGTTCAGGAGATAGTTTAATATGTGATCTTCTTGTGAAACTGGATTTGGCAGGGGCCTGTAAGGCATCTGATAAATTGAGTGGAGAATAGGGCTGCTACTTTCAATCGTTAGTAGATGGCACACAACTTTTATTGTTTTTCTCTCCTGTACTTCTTTTATCTCTTTGATCTCTATTAGTAGAGGGTGAGGGAGCCCCATCAGCAGTTCTGAAGCCAAGTACAAAATTCTGAAGTGAGATGAAAGGTGCATAAGAGGGAGAGAACAATTACAGCACTGTCTTCCAGGTTACAGAGGAAAGTTGCCCATAACTGGACATGTTAGCTATATCAGCATTGCTAACTATGCAGGTCTAGGGAGGCGTTATCAGACCACAGGCCAAATAATACGGTGTGTGTCATGTCCATACGACGTAGGGCTAGCTCTTTCTAGAGCAGTATGACCATATCCTTTTTATGTACCACTTGGCTGTGAGTGCACTCTTGATTTTACGTGTCCTTTTTTTTTTTTTTTTAATTAATATTTTCAATCTGCAATAATATGAATGATGCACTGCACCTACCAAAATGAACCCAAGGTTCTATGCTATGTGCCAAGGGGTGTCAGAAGGATACAGGGAATGGGAAGCTTTCTGGAGCAATATTAGAAGAGTGTGGAGAGTGCTGAAGCTTACACAGTTTCAGCTATACTATTTTTTTTGAATGGTCCCTGTAGTAGACCTGTCTATAGAACCACACAGGTTATCTTGAAAGGAACTAGTAGAAGAGACCTGAAACAATCTGAGAGTAAGCTACTACTTATGGGTCCAATGGTCAATATGCATATATAAAAGGAGATGCACACACATTTATCTTGTGTGACTATTAGTTCAACATTAAACTAATTGTAGACATCAAAAAGAAATGGGACATCACTTTCAACTTGCAGAGGTATATTGTTCAGCTTCTGTACAGAGTTCATTACTGTTGTGGTTTAGGCCCAGCCAGCTAATTGCACTTCACAGCAGCTCGCTCACTTGTCCTGCCCCACTGTGGTGGGATGGGGATCAGAATTGGAATACAAAGGTAAGAACTCAGGGATTGAGATAAGGATAGCATAATAGGACAACACAAGGAGAGAGGAAATAACAATAATTAATAATAATAAAAAATAATAATACTAATTGAGCGATGAACAATGGAGTTGCTCATCACCCAGGACCCAATGCCCAGACCCTTGCTGAGCCACGATCCCTCACTCTTGTTGGCCAGCTCCCCCAGTTACATATTGAGATTGACATCATATGGTATCAGATATCCCAGCTCAGTTGTCCTGGCCGTGCCCCCTCCCAGCTTCTTGTGAAATTTAACTCTATCCCAGCCAAACCCAGGTCAAGTACTTTCACCAAAAATTTGTTCTATGTTATAGATTGCATTCCTGCAGTTGAAGTTAGATGAATACATCATTTTAAAAACATATCTAGTTGCAAGAAAATAATCTCTGGGCAAACAAATCTCTGGAGGAGATGGAATTTGATCTATTTTTCTACAATGGAAATTCAGATACAGCTGTTAAAAGTCAATAATATGGAAGTTATAAGTAAATTTGCAACAAAGATAACCAAGCTGTACAGGTGAAATAGCAAAACTAATGATGATTGGTATAATAGGGTGGATTGTTGAGCTTGTCACTATCAGCTCCCTCAATAGAAAATTAAGTAAGAGAGGCACTTTGGCATGATTCATCTCCCCATAAATATTTTGGCATGAGTCATCTTCCCATAAACATCTAAAATAGGTCAGATGAATCATGCAAAACCATCCCCATAACTTTCTACTGTTGAAAAAAAAAGAGAATATGGTATTTAGCTGAGGTGATAGCTGAGATGAATCACCACCATGTATACTTCTGTGATAGGTATGATAAGCTGATGTGATCTTTCACTGCCTTCTTCCTTGTGGGTTTTGGGTTTGGCATTGTCACTGTTTAGTAAACACTGTTTTCATCTGTATTAGCATGTATACGTTCAAGGTTATAAATGAAGAGTATAAATTGGAAGGCTTCATAATGAGCCTTATACTTTGTACTGCAGAGGTAAAATGTGTATTAATATCTGACATCACACTATATGTTACTGTAGGAGTATAATAATATAAATCAGATTCTCATGCTCAGTCATTAAAAAATTGCAAAAAAGGGCAAAATGTTCTCACATGTCCTACCAGGTTCTGCTGAGTAAGAAAGGCAGAGTGAAAGTGGAGTGGACAATACCAATCCGTATCAATATTTGATCCTAAGATGTTATTATCAAAAGCAGCTACACAGAATATTCTGTACAACTATCATAAAAAAGTCCTTCTAGAGAGAATTTCTCTTTTCTGAGACTTCCTTAGTGTTGAAATATCTTCTGAATGTCACTTAAATTTGATAAGTTTATATACTAAAAGTGTATGTCTTTTCCTAACCAGTTTAGAGAACTAGACTTTTATTTGTTTTTGACAGGTTGTATTTTCCTCTTGTAATTGGGAAAGAACATAATTGTTTGCCTGATTATCCACCTCCTGAGAGTTTCTATCTTGTCAAGTTAGAAATGGTACATTATTAACTTGTCTGAAACTTGGAAGTGCATACTACAAATTAATTCATGCTTACAGCATCCTGCAAACTAGGTACCAAAATTTATGGCATAAACCAAAATGCTGCTGCATCGCCTACATTAAGCAGAATTTTGCACATCATTAATCACTAATAGTGGTTAGATCACTAATCACAAATATACCAAAGCTATGCAGGGGGACATACAGTTTCTTTCTTGATATCCAGTAGTTATAGAGGAGACTAGAGCTAACTTGAACATAATACAGATCCAGTCATAAACTTAATTGTTCCTGAATCTTCCATGGAAAACATCAATGTTTGTTTAAAAAATGCAGCCTTGAAGGACTTTTTTTTTCCTTTTTTATCAATAAAAAATAAGTGAAGCAAAAGATAATAAATGCATCTAATCCCTTACTAAACTCTTTGGAGGCTCTTTGAAATCCATAACATGGAGCCATATGTTAAGTAAAGAAACCCCTCAAATTTCTTTGACTGACTGGTGTGATGATTTTTAGCGTGCAGTTCGTCAGAGTACCAGATGCAGGAATTCACCAAACCTCAACCAACACTTAGAAGAAAGCTGTCAGATTAAATATTTAGTGATACAAAATGATTACTTTTACTTGTTTGATGTGGAAGAAATTTTGATCTGTACTGTTGCATCTGCTAGAACCTGATTAGCATTTAACTTTAACCTGTATAAATCAAAAACCAGCTCACCGAAGTTGAGTGAGTCTTGAGTGAGTCTAAAACTGAGATAATTAAGGGGGGGGGGGGGGGGGGGAAGAGGTTGTAAACTTTCAAATGTAAAGACGAAAGTGTCATCTGATGCCAGTCATCATCATAGCTTTATAGAAGTCTTTCTGATGTTCTTCATGCATAATTCCTCTGCTACTCCCTGATAATTACTTTTTATAGTGCTAACACATAAAGTCATGATGCTCAGGCAACCCTCTGGAAACCAAATGTATACTTTATTTCATTCTAAGAAAAATACATTCCCAGCTGTGCAAAAGAAAAGAAGAGTTGCATAAATAGATTATAATTTTGTCATTTATCTACCATTAAGACCACTTTGTAGAAGCATGATCACCTCAGCTCTTTATTCGTATAAATTGCAGTATCATATTAAGTTTGATGACACCTTCTTTTAATACCAGTTCATTATAAAAATCTTAGGGATTCACCCTGACTAAATGTACAACTTTGTATATCTGAGCGATATGTTCTGAAATCCCTTTATAGTCAAGGGAGAGGAATGAGCACTCAGAGGGAGCTGCTCATCTCAACCAAAGCAGTCATCTAGAGTTGGAGAGGTGAATCATGCCTTAGAAGAGCTTGTGTCTCTCACCTAACTTTTAGGGAGCTTCACATATATATGTTTGAAGTTATGTGAAATCAATTTTACTCTTCTAATCAATTAATTTTCTGGCCCTCCTATCTCAACACCATCCTGCTATAAATTCCAAATTTCCCTTTTCAAAAAATGCCCTTTTCATACATCTGAGATGATTTGCCTTCCTTATTCATTATGGCAAATGTGTAAAAATGCATATTATAAATCACTATCAATTTAATGTCCTTTTGCAAACTAAGCACAACATTTTATGTCAAAAGATTTTCAATCAACTTTGTTACATATACCAGCTTTAAAGCTGTGATCCTCTGGAGTGTTCTGCTTGCAACTCTGAGCATATTTCATTCCAAGGTAGTAAACAATGTATTCAGAATTTAGAAATATTTTCCTCCAAGGAGAAAGCATTGCCTGTGAAATACACAGAACAATGCAAAATCAGAGAAAAGGTAAGGAGAATCCATGAGAAAAAAAAAGGTTTTGGTAGAGCTCTATTCCTAGTTTTTTCTTATCCTCTTGTCCTGGCACCATACAAAACAATCTGCTCTTGTTGCTTCCAAAATGGCAAGATGAATGGTCCCATAGTCACCACTATTAAAATAATAACAACAGGCTGAAAAAAAAACAAAAAAACAAAAAAAAACAGTTGTGAGAGAAAAGTGGAAAAGTGGAATATCACTGATTATAACAAGAGAAAATAATAACCATGTGTTATTCATTCATGTGATTATTATTCATTCAGTCATTCATATGACAGTCATTCAATATTAAAATACCATCTATCAAGGTACGATTAAGTACTTTACATTCCAGTTACAACTTTGGAGTATGTTAAATAGCAGATTCAAAGGCTAGATATTTTAAAATCAACAGTAGTAAGTTTCAGTGAAAAGTTCAAACAGAGTTTTCTGAACCGTTGGTGATGATTTTCATTAAGTTATACAAATTAATGAAGCTTCAGAGAACTGCAGGAAAGATAATTTCATTCCAACTTTTCATAATAAACAAATACAAGACTTGGAGATCATAGTATCAGATCAGGTGAATATGAGTCCTGTTGCAGTGCTGGGTCTGTTCTTGAATGTATGAATAGGAAGATGGAGAAGGAAAATTAAAAAAAAAATGAAACACCCTGCATTTGTTGATTTAGAAAGCAAATTCTACATGGCTAAATAGTCAGTATCAGGATTACTAAGAAAGTATTAACTCTGAGAGATGATATTATCTAGATTATAAAATAAGAAGTACAATTAAACTAGATTATAAAATAAGAAGTAGAATTAACTATTCAGATTAGCAAAAAGATATAGCACAATCATGAGTGAAATTCATCTCACCTGTCTTTGAGACATTTTCTTCTATATTCTTCAGCATATTAAATTTTCAAATAAAAGTTAAATTATTTTTTACATTGGTTATATTGGGAATGAGTTTCTTGTGAGGCCTCACAATTTCATTATGGGCGAAGAGAAGAGCACACCTTACATATGGATCTGAAAGAATTTACTGTTTCTCTGATTTATGTTTTAACAGCCTTTCAAAGCGCAACAGTTCTTTTTAGTGTAATTGTAGTAGACACTAATGCTTATAGTCCAAATTATCTATAATTGCTAATTCCTATTAATATTCTAACTAAAACTGTCATACACCAGCTTCCTAGTGTCTGTGCTTTTCTCTGGTGCTGTGCTCTTGCCTCCTGTGCAGTGCTCAGATGAATCATCAACCCTGAGCTCTCCACTCGGAGAAGTGTTGTGCCACTGAGGAGATTTCTTCCATGGTGCTCTTGGGCCCTCTCAGGGTTAATTTTGTTTATTTCAATACTGTATTGGCTAACAGGGTACACTCTTACCTACCCTCTGGGTCCTTGGGCTTACTTACACCATGATCTCATTTTTTTTTTTAGTCTTCCATGTAGTATTTTAAGAAAGTTATGCAATTTCACAAATCTAAAAAACAAAACAAAACAAAACAACAAAACCCCCCTACAACTACAAAAAAAAAATGACAGTATAACTAAATCAAACTTAAAATCACAGGATATGCAAATCATAGGATATACAAGAAACTCCTGACATCTGAGTGTCTGAGTAATTTTCCAGGACAATTAAGGCATTGGTCAACTGATTCTAATTCAAGTTTCTTAATTTTTTTTTTTTTTTTTCCAAATAGAGCTAAAATAAATTCAAGACCAAACAAGACCTGACAAATTCAGGTCTGTTATGAGTAGTTATGTCTATAAAGCCTGAGGTGTATCACTAACACTTGGCAATACAAAGTTGGTTGGGCTACATGTTTAATCTGTTCTACCTGTCTTTTTACTGACTTCAGTGGTGAGTCTATAATCTATGAAATGGATTAACTTGAAATATGTGTTAATGAGGAGGAGCTTTTGTGAGTGTCAGATATCTTCTGCTGGCATGTATCTTTTTGATCTCTCTCCCATATAACCTTCACAGGCAATGCCCTAATGAGTTCATTCCTTATTTTTCATTTATATGTCTCAAAATCTTTATTCTTCCAGCTCATTTTTCTGATATGATGATTAGGGGATTTTGCAGTGTATCTGGCATTGTGTACTACTTAGTAGTTAGGAATAATTACACTGAGTTTCCCACCTATATGTATTTTCCTGTTTGATATATTTTAAAAAAGTTATTATGTATGTAATACTGGGTGGATTCATTTATTTTCCATAATTATTCTTTTCCATAATTTTTGAATGCCTTTTGTTTACTACGTTGTAAACTGTACCTGAGACATTCCCCTTGACTCCAATAGGACAATGTATGCAAGATACACTTGACCGGACTGTAAATCTTTAGTAGAGAGAGTTTGATGCTTCTGGATTATCTGCACTGTCCATAAACAGAAGGAAAACATACAAAATCACCAAACATTAATGGCAACTGGCAACAAGCTAATACTTTCCCATAGGAGTTTTCAAGTCATTATAACTGAATATTATTAGGATTTTCAGTTTTTGCTTCGATTTAATTATCTAGATTCCTGTATATTATGGGCTGATATTAAAAATAATCCAGGTTTATCAGATTTAGATCCCCTCTGGAACATGAAAGTCATTCTTGCTTAATATTATGTCTGTAGTTCAAGGATGGATTTTAACCTGTCTGGCTGTAATTTACTGAATTCTATATGTTACCCTGACTAAGTGTGAATTAATTTTTAATATGTAATGTAGGCTGGTGAATTCCTACTGAATTATAAGACTTCACAACTTGTTGGCCCATTACTAATACTGGATTTTTAATTTATTAGATTATCTTTGTGTTAAGTACTATGTATGTTTCAGAAGGTAATACTCAGAATTTAGACCACGCGTTTTCTCATTTAGCAGCTTGTAGAGAACCATTGATCTGTGTGAAGAAAGGGTAAATTTAAGAAAATATAGTTGCTTTTGTAACAACGTGGTTCTATAGAAATTCATTTTAAATTAGTTTTCTAAGGTACCTGTAGTAGAAAGACACTTTCCTCAAACTATTAACAATGAGAATTGGAGGGCTGGTTTAAAATCCAATCCAAATTCTGTATCGTTCTGTGCAATATTTCCATTAAATCTAATTAATGTCCAGAAATAAAAAACAAATTTATTTTTTGTTCTCTTTGCAAGTTGTTCTAGTAAACAAGGCATGTGTATCCTTTTGTGTTGTCTTTTAAAGCCAGTACTCCACCAGACTGATTACTGCATTGTGGTGTATTTGTAATTTAGAACTACTCTAGTCAGGAACAGAAAGGTTAAAGAAAGTGAATGAAAGATTGCAAATCTTTAAAAGCAATGACCTAATAGTTATTTTACATCACTTTGTGATCAGTTTGTTAAATACACTATTAAAAAAAAGAATATATATGTGTACTGATATGAAGAATCAGCTGAATTAATGCAGTACGTGAAAAAAACAAGTGCTCATCTATATTTTTTTTCCTATCCTTGTGTTTTGTCCCTTCTTAGCAAAATCAAAAAGAGAGATACCACTGTTCTTTCAAAAGATTTAAGGGTTAATATATTGACAGCCCTGATTTTTGACCTAGGAGTGTACTAACCATAATTTGAAGTGTAGCCAAAGAAAAATAAAGTTGACATGTCACCCATGGTAAACACTAGATGTTATTCATAGTGGTGCTGCAGAAGGTATCTGTAGGATATTGTATAGTGACTACTACAAAGATCTCATAAAGGCTGGAGATAAGAGGCACTGAGACTGCAGATTAAAAAAATCATGTAATAATAAAAAGAGCTTCTCCGGCTCATCTTGGTTATATTTAAAATGTCTTTTATATGTATTGGATTTATACTGATTGAAAACTCACCACCTCTTTTATGTGGCTGAATAGTTAAGTCTGATAATATTAGTCTGGGCCCATAGACTTAAAAGATAGAGAAACACATTGTTAAACCTATGATATGCTTGCAGTATTGAACCAGCATAACCTGATCTGTCATTGAAGTCTCCAAAAGTGTTGTAAATGAAATAGATTGCCATCATAAGATGTTCACAGGAGCTGTTCAATATGGAAAGTAAACATAGGTCTGCTTTGCTTTCTGTCATTCTTCAAGCTGTCTGAGAGCAAAACAAATCTCTGGAATGCTTTGGTGGTTATAAAGTAGGAAATGTGCCAGTAGAATAAACCTGATTAACAAGTTTTGTAAGAAATCCTAAAATGTCAGTTAAACATGATGCAGAATCGTAAATGCAAGTCACCAGTATTATCGTATGCTATTTAGAAAAGCAAAAATAGTCAATAAATCATGCAGTTGATTACTGTACTCATTCATCTGTGGATTGCTGGGGCACTAGCAATGTAGTTGAGTCTTGAAGGTTTGTTATTGTTTAGATCACATTGTAAAATTTATTGATTATCCACATGCAGCATGATTTATTATTTCATCTAATATTTGTGCTCTTAGTAATAGGATACTGCAGCCATGGATTGTAACAGACATTTTAGATCACATACTTTATGGTTCTCATCTAGGAAAAAGTAATAATAAAAAATTGAGAAGGGTCATAAAAACCTTCTTCATATCATTCTAAAGAAATTCTTATAACATCATTATTTTACTAATATTACCTACTTTAACAAATTTCTTTTGAGGCATTGGCAAAATTTGTGCAAAAGACTGAATCTACAGTTACAAAACCAGCCATTTTCATAGGAGGTTTTAATATTCTTCACACTTTATTATTTTAAGCCATCTAATCCAAGAATCGATTTGACTTAAAGTTTTGTCTTTGTTATTCTGCCTGCTCAAAGGTTTTATATGAAGGGTTCTTGAGTCAGTGATAGCTGGGTATCTAGTTCAGTTGTCTAGGCACAGCCATCTAGTACCAGCTTAAGGGCAAAAGATCCACACAAAGCTTGCAGGTGTGACACAGGACCTTCAGAATACCCATGCCCTTCCAGACAGGCAGATAAACAGGGTCTACCATTGAAAATGAATTAAACACTCTTAGACCCCTAAATAAAGCCTCCATAGTAGGATTGTACTTCCTTTGCATTCCTTGTTCCTTCCAATAGAAATGAGACATAATGTGCAGTAGGATACTAAGGGCTATAATTTAGCTGTCCATGTATATGTGCCTCCCATGTGAGCTAGGTATCCAGACTGCCTTTAGAAATGGTGGAGATTGCATCCTTGGGTTCCTCCACCTTAAAGTGGGCATCTTGATCAATCTCAGATGCCCTGTCTGATACGTTATGTCTCAGCGGCTGCTCCGGAAGGACTTGGGTCTCCGATACCCATGTGCACCACTACAAACACGGGTGCAGTGCAGGTGTCTCAGGTTCAATCTGGCACGAGGTGCTGAGGTTGAGCAAAGCCACGGAGCCAGCGGTGATGCAGGCAGCTGTGGTCTGCAGAGTTAACTCAGCTAGCATATCTGCACGTCAGCTCGTGGGATAAACTGAAGAGGCTTTGCTGCATTGAACAGGTCTCTGTCGGTGGGAGCCTAGCTCCGTGCAGGTTCCTGACTTCAGGAGTCTGACTTTTGAAACAAAACAAACCCTTTGCTGAATCACTGCGATATTTGGCACGTATGAATGGTTATAGTGAAATTTGCCTTAGAAGAGATGCACGTATGTATATGCACTTTCCTACTCTCCTGTGTGCAGTCAACACTTTTTCTTACTTATGTGAATGTTAGAGGAATAGCAAAGAGAGAGAGATAGCAAAATCAGTCTTAAGAAGGATGTGAAATATGCAACTAAGAGTTCATAGATAGTAAATAGCAGAGGAATTGAGGTAATGAATGTTTTATAAGCATGTATCTCATTTTTATTGGAGAAAACAATGCTTAGAAAGTATAAGCAGATTATTTTAATATGTCTTCTCTGTGCTCTTTTCACAAAGTGTACAGTTTCAAACCCACTGAAGTCAATGAGAATCATTTCACTGACATGAACAAGCTTTTTATCGGAATATATGACATTTATGCACAGACGTATTAAAGATGTAATAGCTGGTCTTGTTTATTATATTGAAATTATTCTGAGTTTTCTACTATTCCTTTCAGTCAGTGACTTAACATCAAACTTCAGATTGATTCAGTAATTGCCTAACATAGTTTGACAGTATTTAATTCTGCCTATTTTTAACTTTTCTGTTTGGACAGTATTACCTGTACTTCATACTTTTCCTCACTTTATAGAGTCCCATTAAAAAAAATAAATATGAAAAAATAAATACATGAACACTTGTAAAGCTTGAATGAATAAGTTACTGAGTCATAACCATCCAACAGATAAAATGGGTTAATACTTGTAATAGGTGTTTATGTTTTTTTATTCTCAACACTAAGGTAAGTTTCTTTTTGATCTATATATTGTTCCTTTGCCTTTCCTGAAGTGCAAGCTTCTCAGGCAGATCTAGGAAATTCCTCAGTGGAAACATGCTTTTCTGTTTTGAAAACCAGCTTTTTTCCTTACCTGCAAATTCTAGATCAAGGCAGGAGAGAATACCTCTCCAGTATACTTTAACTATTTTATTAAAAACTACTCAGTGTAGTTAAGGATTGCCACCTAACACATGAAACAAAGTTTATCCATTCAGGCCTTGCCGGTTATGCAGATCTTGAGGCTTAGAGAGGGTGTATCCATCACAGTGCCCGAGGAGAGCAATTCTGCACCTTCCAGCACTTTGCTTGACCACAGCAATTGCCAGACCAAACAACATTGTTTAAAAGTATGTTCTCATGTGTGTTTGGTACACCTCCTTCCTTTAGAAGACAAGAAGACAAAACTGATCTTTTAAAAGTTAAGTTTTAATGGAAAGGAAAAGTTGTTTAAATTGATTAATGTTACTTTTGCCCATCCATTTAGGATGGTAAGAGGAATGAATGACTTGGAGTAGAGTGACTGAGAGCATTTAACTTTCTATTGCAGCTTGCAAAATGATTCATGAAATGAGAGAGCTTATGTATGTAAACGTAGACAGATACAGTAGGGCTTTATTGTATTTTGTAACTTACAACTGATTTCCTTTTCTATTTTTTTAGACTGTGTTTAATATATCCTGCCAAGAAAACATATAGATTATTAATTCTGTTGCAATACTACTTGTAAGGTATTTTCCTAGATGCAAAAGAGTTACCACAGCTTGTGAGAAGTTTGTCTCTTCATAAATTCTAATGCAAAAATGCCTTTGGGATAAATGTAACATGTCCTGATCTAATTGTTTTAAGGTCTTATTCTAATTTCTTATTCACTAAACCTTAAAAATAATGGACTTCTTATTTATTACAGAAACCTTTGAAGTGCTTATCAGACTGGCCAAGAATTACACAAGCACGCTTTTCTGCAATGCATATAGAAACATGGCTGCTGAGGCTACTACACATGTTCAGGAGTTTTTCACAGATGTTGGACTCTTCATATTTGGCACAGACGTTAGCACAGCAGAATTTGTCAACAGATTTTTTGATACCCTGTTCCCAGTAGTCTACAACTACGTGATTAACCCTGGTCTGACTGACATTTCACTGGAATATGCGGAGTGCCTCCGAATTGCGAGAAGAGACATCAGGCCCTTTGGTAATGTTCCCAAAAAGGCCATAGGACAAATGGGAAGATCACTGTTATCCAGCCGGACTTTCTTGCAGGCTCTGAATTTGGGGGTTGAAGTGATCAATACAACAGATCATCTGCATTTCTCTAAAGACTGCAGCAGAGCTTTACTGAGGATGCAGTACTGCCCCCATTGCCAAGGGCTGACTTTAAGTAAGCCCTGTATGGGCTACTGCCTCAACGTCATCCGAGGCTGCTTAGCTAATGTGGCAGAAATTGATCTTCATTGGCGGGGATATATTCAGTCCCTGGAGGAGCTCTCAAGTGCTATGAGTGGGACATACGACATCGAGCACGTGCTTCTGAACTTTCATACACTCGTCAATGATGCTCTCGTTCAGGCTCGTACCAGTGGGCCAGCGTTGTCTGAGCAGGTAAGCAGCTGTTTTTATCCATGCTCGATGCAAACACAACACTAAGAAAAGTAACACTGATAACTCTTCCTTGTTTGGCCATTTTTATGGTGATGAACACATTTGTATCCAAGTTAAGCTTTATTTGACAATGCATTTTTCCAGCACTGCCAGGTTTTATTTTAATCATGCAAATGACCTGCTAATTTCCCATATCCTATTCACAAGTTCAACATCAAGTGGAGATTAAGCATTTTGGCAGTACTTACAGTAGAACCTTTTCAAAATGAAAGAATTGTTGTGTGGAATTTATCTTTTCTCATTTCCAGTGAAACCATAGTTTTTTCCAGGTTTTTGCCGAGTGAAAATTTTTATTGAACAATCCAGTGGAACCTTCTATTCCTTCACCATTTTTATTTAGAAGTTAACATTTTTAGCAGATGCACTGAATAGCTTTAGGTTTAACTTTACAACTGCGTCTGTTAGGCTCTGCTGAACAAGGGTAAACAATGGAATATTAAGTTTGGAAGCTTAACATATTAACAAAAGGAGAGTATAATTTCACAAATATTCTATAAAAACAGAATAATACGATATTTGTGTAAATGAGTGCTAAATCTGAGCAACAATATTTGTTTGCAAACTGTAATCTTTTTGTACAACATACTGAGAACAATTTTTGGGAGCACAAAAAAATGTCATTCATGAATGTAAGAAAGTTGTTTAATGACTTCGTTGTTATCTTATGTGCACATAATGATAAATTTAAACAATCCTTCTTTTAGATACTAGTGTCCTGTATTAAACAGCCTATGACTTCACATATATTATTTGCATAATTTTTTAAGTTTCAGAGAAAGTGGCACAGTTCATTTGTAACATGAACTAAGTCCTTCCTTATATATACTTAAGAGAAAAAGCAAGTTATGTGAGAGCTATGTTAGCTGTGAATGCATGAAGTGGGAATTTTAAGATACTGTTAGGGAAAATGCACTTTAGTTACCTACACATCAGAAAGAAAGCTAGTATATCTGCAAATTTATGGAGGTTATGTATATAACAAAATTTGAATTATTCCTGTGTTATATTTAATCCACAGTATATTTTATAATTGTATTTTTCTCTCTATTCTTGCATGCAGACTTCACTGACAGTGATATATTCTGTGTTTAATGCTGGATTGGATATCTTGGTCTGGGGAGATGCCTTTAGTTTTACAGTATACACAGGTCTAAACAGGGTGTCTGGGCGCCATTGTGGTGTGACATCAGCAGAGGTGCAGTAATACTTCTAGGAGTGCCAGCCTTCCTCTTTACATGACTGGCTGAAGTTAAAGCAGCATCTTCAGCTAAGCGGCTGATATGACTTCTGTCAATAAGCAACTTGACCTAATATAATAAATAGAGGATTCTTCATTTCTTACTAAGACCCACAGTCTTATTAAAATGAGTTCTTCATCCTGCTTGTAGTCAGTGAGTGACATGGAAGTGTCCCATTTCTATGAATTTCCCATTTTATGTGCTTTATACCAGACAGCTATATTAGCCAGAGTCTCCTGCTGCTGAACTTCCTTGAGAAAAACTGTGGGTTTTTTTTAAAAAGGTTTTCCACTAGCAGTTTGGCTCAAAAGTGGCTTACTGATGTCTGTCTAATTCCTATTATGTTTCAGAGGTACAGTTGCCTTTTAGGGATATTCCCTGTTCCTCCTCAGATTTTTGAGGGATCTTTTTTGGCTACAATTTTCAAGAACAAGCTAGAATAAGAAAGTAAAGACTCAATGGAAGGAATTCTGTTTCCTGTTTCATCCAGGGTCAATTAGTCTGAGAAATTTTAAAGTTGGGTATTCAACAGTTAACCATCATTGGCCCAGACTTTAAAGTCTCTGAGCACACTCATGTTTTCAAAATGAAAGCTTTTACACTCCAAAATAATATATTTCACTCAATTTTAGTAAAAAATTAAGTGGGTAAAAAGCCATCCACCCAGTTGTTTGGCTTAATGAAAATTTCAGATTGATCCAAAATAAAATGCTTTATTTTGATATTCCTAAAATCCCTCATGCCTTTCTTCTCTCCTTCCCTCCTATGATGTAAGGAATTGTCACACTTTGAGCCTGGTCAGCAGCCAACCACCACACAGTGGCTCTCTCTCCCTTCCCCTCCGGCAATGAGAAGGGACAGAGAGCCAGGCTTGGGGTTCGAGATAGGACTGGGATGGGGAAAAATCCCCCTTTATGATCACGAGCAAAAGGCAGACTCGTTAGGGGAAGAAAAAAAAGAACATACATTTATTACAGACACTAACAACACATAACAGAGTAGGACAGTGAGAAGCATTGCCACATCTTGAGAACACCTTCCCCCCACCCCTCCCTTCTTCCCGGGCTCAGCTCTGCTCCCGATATCTCTACCTCCTCCCCCAGTGGCGCAGGGGCAGGGAATAGGGGGTGCAGTCAGTGCTGCCACTTCCTTTATCTTCAGTGGAGGGAGCTTCTGGAACTTGTTCCCCCTGCTCCATTGTGGTCCCCCTCTCACAGGAGACAGTCCTCCACAAACTTTCTCCGATGTGAGTCCCTCCCATGGGCCGCAGCGTTCCCCACACTGCTCTGTCATGGGTCACTAACTTCCTCCGACTGGATTCCCTCCCACGGCTGCAGCCCTTCCCGAGCTGCTCCGACGTGGGACTCCCCCACATGCTGCAGTCCTCCCAGTGCTGCATTGCAGCAGCGGGGCTACCTTTTCCCATGAGACCCTGGCCTTCTTTGGGCACAGAACCTTGATCAACCAGGAGAAAAACACAGGCCATAAATCAATGTCTGCTCCACCATAGATCTTCATGGGTGGCAGTGGGGGGCTGCCCTGCCATC
Organism: Tyto alba; assembly: GCF_018691265.1. Lineage (NCBI taxonomy): Eukaryota > Metazoa > Chordata > Aves > Strigiformes > Tytonidae > Tyto > Tyto alba. The sequence goes on from NW_024881321.1 coordinate 25,946,411, forward strand.
TCCCCACAGGATACAGGGGGGTCTCTGCTCCGGCACACCTCCCCCCTCCTTTCTTCCTCCGTTCCTCCACTGACCTTGGTGTTCATGCAGCTGCAGCAACTCTTCCTCACAAGTCCGACTGCTCGTCACCACGTCCCTTCTTAAATACGTTATCACAGAGGCGCAGCTGATTGGCTCAATTTCCCAAACAGAAGTGGAGCTGACGTGGAGCTGGGGGAGCTTCGAGAAGCTTCTCACAGGGGGCCGCCCCGATAGCCCCCTCCCCTGCTACCAAAAAACCCCACCACTCACTCAACCCCAGGACAGGAATACTAAAATTTCTTATGCAATGATATTTTGTACCAATGTATGTGTTAGAAAACCAAGTGTTTACTTCTGTTAAGATCTTCTCGTATAGAATCACTTCCAAACTTTAAAAACTAAGTATTTAATTTTTCACTCAATCTGCATCAGACCTATGCATTTAGACGAATCTTTCACTTGATCTCTATGTTATAATCGACCAGTCCTTTCTCTCACTGATCTATGGCGTGGTCAAATAAGACTGTGATGCATTGATCCCTTGGAACACAGAGATCTAGTCAGTCAGTTCTGATTTGCTGAGCATGGCTTGAGTATATTTCATATTTGCCCATACCTTAGGTATCACTTGATGTGTAATAAATACAGTATTTCAGCTTTAAGAGGCAGAGGACATGAATTTTGTTGAAATTGGCTCATTAATATTTATTTATTTTATCTTCAGAGTGACTCATGAACTGTTTCAAATTTTGATAAGCAATTAATGCATCAGTGATTCTAACAGACACAGAAGAGATGATTATGAGCCAGCAAATAATGGCTTGCTTAGGCACACGGCAGTCTCTGCAGTTTTAAAAGTGATTTTCATCACAGTAAGTACTTTAATGAGTTTTAAAGAAGCAGACAGAGAAAAATAATATTTAAATATTTGGAGGTATGATATATGCATATACAAATACTAATATGATAATCAACCAAGTATCCTGCTTAGTGGTACATGTATTTGTACAGCTCTTTATCTAATCATGTGTGTGTTTGTGTAAATAACTATGTAAAGGAGTTTTTTCTAACATGTTGCATGGATATATTTAAATCTAATATTCATACTTTAAGCTCTGTGTGATGTAGAAAGACCACTAATGCCTATATAATATGTCATCCTTTTATAAAACTTTCTTCCAGTATTTACAACTCGTTCTTTTTTCTGTTTGGGTTAGCAAATCAGTGCCACACTGTCTCCAGTTGTTATTTCCATTTCCCTTTCTTCTTCCTGTTTCGAATTCACACTTCTAATTCTTGCCTCTCACAGCTCTGCTGACTAATAAATAAATGCATCACCCATTCATCATCTCTATAGCCAGACATTATTCTGTGCTGTTCTGAAGAATCTAGTGGCGATACGTGGGTTGTACAACTATTCACATATTTATTTATGTTCACATATATATATATAGACAGACGTATATTTAATGACATTTCTGTCCTGTGTTCCTGAAGTCTATATATGTCCATTTATGCACTGTTTATGCTCAGTGCATAGTGGACCCTATGTTTTTTAGCTGGTAGGAGATGGAACAGAATTTTTTTAGCAGACTTCAGTGTGTATGGTCATGCAGATACAATTTAATAGAGGTTTAAGAGAGTTGGGTGATACAAAACAAGAACAGTATTAATTGTTAAGCTAATCCGAGAAACATGATCTGTAGTTCTTAAGCATTGGATCACAGGTTAAAATGCTTATTGCTACAAAGGACCTTATAGATTCATCCTGTGCTTCTCTTTGTGCTCAGCCTGAGTTGCCACATGCTGGTCTCTGAGCTTGCATATAGCCAGGGAAATCCCCACTGCCAGCAACTGTGCAGGCTAATGAATGCTCCAGCACTTTGCAGCACATTTAAGCCTTATTTGAGGAAAAACAAATGAACAAATAAAAAACCCATGAAAACTTGTTTACAAGTTGTAATAAATTGTTTCGTGTTACCTCCATTCTGTTATCCTAGCCACTGTCAATGTCATGACAGAAGGACAAAGAGAGATTTTAGCAAGATTTACGAAGCTTTGGTGTGGATGGAGCCTACTATCCCCACCATGAGTTTCTTTCCGTTCCCTTTTTGCATGGGTTAATGGCACGGCCCTGTGCCATGGGAGGATAAGTTCCTGTGTCACTCGCAGTGTCGTTTGACACCAGCTTAATCCAGTCTCACCCTGGGTTGCCCAGGTCCTGCTCTGGCACCATCCGCAGCCGTGTGTTAGCACCCATTTCCCTGTGTGCACGCTGCTTCAGCAGCTGGGAGTGAAGCTGGCTGAGGGAGCTGTCTGTAAGAGAGAGTCTCTTAGCCGTGGTTTTGTTTTGGTGCATAAAGACTTGTGCTGTCACACGTTGAGTAACACGGCAGCTGAGAGGTCCACCGGAGTGGGACAGAGGACCTGAGAGGAGGTGAAATGGGTCTGAGGCAAGAGCTGAAGGAAAAGGGGAAAGGAACAGAAGAGAAAAGTCACAAGGATTTATAATTAAATCTTTCCTCCAAACTTTACATTACACTGTTGTTCTTGATTCCCAAAAGATCAGTGACGTTTGGGATTAATATTGAATAAAAGAGATGAAGAGGAATATTGCTTCATTGTTCTTTGTGTATTCTGGGCACTGATGATTTGGGGATCTGGAGGAAAATTAAGTATGTGACCACGATATTAAAAATTATATATGCATATAAAACTTTGGCAATTGGAAACACAACAGAAAAAATTAAAATCACACAGACAAATTCTGGCATTTCATAATTTTGAAAATGAGGAATTTGTGCTATAGGTTTGGTAAAACTCTTATATGTATTTTTATATGTAATATAAGCCTACAAAAATTTGGAATGGGATTTCCAAAAGCACTATGTCTTCACTGTGTTCTAACTGATGTGGTGGACTTTCACCAGATCAGTTTTCCAAACAGTTGAAGATAATGAAAATGTCAAACTTCTGAAACTTCTCAAGTCCTTTCACTGATCTTAGTCTAATCCTGAAAGAATATCTAAATTATGTGTCTTCTAAAAAGATGCATAATTATATTGTATTAAAAGAGACTTTCGTCTTGCTCTTTTTTTAATCTGTTTTTAACACCAGGAGAAAAGCAAGATCTTTCCTGTGCCATAGAATGCTACCAGGAATAAGAATTTAATAGACTGTATTTAGAGCTATATTTGCTTATTGTTTATTTTTGCTTGAAATGACTAGCTATAAACATCTAAACAGTCAGAACTGGTATAATAGTAATGTTGTTAATATTCTTATGAAGAGACATATTCACAAACATTATAAATAGATTATTTGTGTTTTTTTTTTTTTTATTCCTTCTAGGATCTGTTTTATGTTGCTACTTTTTATTGGAGTCTCTCTAGCAAAAAGTCACACAGCCTTATTCCATATCATTCCAGAAAATGAAATGTTGTAGAAGTGCACTAAATCAATTAATTTTTTATATTTTAAAAAGGAGTGGAAAGATGATGAAAAACATCATTTGGTAATGCCAAATACATACAAAACACACACCTGCAAGCTATAGTATAATTGCAGTTTTTATTTTTGAAAAAGAGTAAATTTGATTGTCGACAAAAGACCAGATTAACAGCATTTCAAATTGTGGGAAGTGCTGTGCTTGGATATTTGATAAGTTTCATAGATTTACAGGTTAAGGCACTTAAAAGAGATGCAAGAGATGAGCATCCTTTGAAGTAGCTATCCTGTGAACCCACTTCCTTAGTATCTAAAATCTAATTTATTTATTTACATGATTATATGCCTATAAATGCAACAGCTTTATGCCTACTGCTTCATAGCTACTTCATTTTGGTTGCTTGTTTAGACTGCATTAGTCAATCATGTGAAGTAAGTTCACAATCTATTTGAACTTATATTAAAAAATAATTTTGCCATGCTAAGAAATCTTAATATTAGAAAATGCTTATTATAAACCTTTTATATAAATCATGTCATGAAAGAGATCTGAAATTTATCACTTAAAAATAAAATGGTTATTGATTTGATAAGTTGAAATTTTAGGCTTTACTTCCAAGCATTATTGATAATGTCCACTCTGATTTTGCTTGAAAAACTTATGAGTTATCCATCTAATAAAAATTCAAAAAAATAGAAGAATGGAAGCAAAAAATAAGCATTTACATTAAAACTGAAAATTCAGGAAAATAAAGGAGGAAAATAAGAAACATTTCCCCTAAAACAATTCAGTCTGTCTAAACAATGTCATATGAACATATTCTAATGTTATTTCCATGTGTTTCAGTGCACCCAACAGTATGTACATGAAAGGGACATATATTCAAATTTAGTGACTGATTTACCACTAGTTTATCTTATTTTGCCTCATTAGTGTAGGAGCCTTTCATCATTCTTTGATTTTGAAGACTATAAATGCTGCATACCCTTTAGCACAATGGGTAAGGGCTTTAACCTTAATCTTGCTTCTTTGGATTTTGTTTTATTGCTTCATAGTCTGAGCATTATTCAAATGACTCCTACTTTTGGATTTGAAATATTTAAAAGGAAATAATATGCATTTACTCTTGCCACTGTAGTTTTCTCATTGCTTTAACCTAAAATGAAATAAGAATTACATCATTTGGAAGTGATGCATTCAAGATTTTACTATTTTAAAATAAATATTAAAACAATATTTTACAAATGGGGAGGTTCAGTCTTGATATTAGGAAACATTTTAGACTTGATATTAGGAAACAAGTTGAGGCTTCCTAGAGAGGTAGTCGTTGCTTCAAGCCCATCAGTGTTTAAGAGGCATTTGGACAATGCCCTTAATAAGATGCTTTAATTTTTATTCAGCCATATATTTGATCAGGCAGTTAGATTAGATGATCGTTGTAGGTCCTGTCCAACTGAAATATTCTATTCTATTCTATTCTATTCTATTCTATTCTATTCTATTCTATTCTATTCTATTCTATTCTATTCTATTCTATTCTATTCTATTCTATTCTATTCTATTCTATTCCATTCCATTCCATTCCATTCCATTCCATTCCAGCCTATTTTAAATGCTTTTATGGAATGGCATAGACTGAAAATCAAAACCCTGATTAAAAAGAAGCAAATCTCTGCATGTAAGAAGAATTAATTACGTGAAAACACAGTTTCACAGCCTAATTTACTGTATATATTAGAGTAAAACTGGTTGTTGTTTTAGAATAAGTTAATTGCTTACTATTTTACAAATTTAACAGATTACACAGCATTGTATAACTTATGACTGCTTTGGTTTATTATCCATATTGTTTATATTTAAACTGCACAGTAAATTTCTCTATTGCAAACATTCTAGGTATATATATATCTCTGATAAATATATATATATGTATATCTGTGCTTGGAAATAGGTGAGTTATATCTGATTGGAAATAGGTAAGTTTAGACAAATATCTAGCTGGCTCTTCCAAATAGCTGAATGCATTTGTCTGTGATTCATCTGCTGATGCGTAGACAACTTTTTCCACCATTTGCATAACGCAGAGACATGCAGACAGCATCATTCTGAGGGACCTCTCCAATGCTGCAGCAAAAGAAAAGCAGCTTGAAGGCAGGGACAATTTACTGTGTTCATATCCCAGACTTCCCTCTCTTTCATGATTTTACGTGTGCTCCAGCTCCTTTTTCATGATTGCTACGATTGCCTTGGAGGATCAATCACTCTCCCTTCAGAAGAGAACCCTGTTTAACACAAGGCCCAAAGTGCACTTGGCATGGGCAGAAAAGAGAAGCACCGTCAGTGCTGCATGTAGAGTTTTGTGCCTTAGGATGGCCCCAATATGGACAGCTGACCTAGCTCTGCTAGCTGCTCCCAAACTTTGGTCCTATTGCCACTAGCAGTCAGGAAAGCAGCAGGGAGACTGGATGATTAACATTACCCTTAATTTTGGCATCAAACAGCCAAACTTCTCTGTGTATATGTAAGTATGTATGTATGCCCATGACATGTGGTGGTTTACCAGCTTGCAGTTTCTCACTGGGAAAGAAAAGGAGGATTATCTCAAAAATAAGATGCAGAGGAATGGGGAGGAAGGGAGTTTGAGTAAAGGTGAGGGAAGTGGATTGGGGTCCTGGGTTAGATGTGCAGGTCCCCCACACGCTATTGACCCTCTACTCTTTACAGGCTTTGGTTAGAACAGCATCACAGGAGCCAGGGCACTGCCAGGCTTCACTGTCAACAACATCCCATAGCTTACCAAGAATGCAGTGTACGTTGCAGGTGAGGTAAATTGTAGCTGATTTTAAGCACCTCATTGACATCAACCAGGGAGAATCCATCACTGGCAAGAAGTCTCTGTTGCCATTGGGAAGGGCAGGGAGGCTCAGCAGTGGGTAACAGGAGGTCAGCAGAGCACCCAGCACCAGGATCCCACTCCCAGGCCAGAGCACACTGCTTCCGTGGGGGGATGATGTAAACACTGATGATTTTCAGAGAGCCCCAACCAAGGCCAGACTGCAATCTCCATGGGCAGAGACAACATGTGATCTGAAAGATACGGTAGCTCAGATGTGTTGCATCTTCTTCTTCTTCTTTAGCTATTCCTCTGATTTTTGAGATTATATGTGATAAAAACTACTTCTTCACTTGGCTTTTGACCTGTCTGTCTGCTTGTGCTGTTTCCTTTAAAAACAGACACCTTCTGGTTGTTTTCATGCCTTGTTTCCATGGCAAGGTATGTGACACTGTTCTCTTGTCATCCAGCATGCCAGCTCTTGAGTAGCATGCTGCTGCTGCTGCCAGGGCTCTGCTACAGGACTTGTTAGGACTGCAAGAGACAAATGTCCTTGTTGAGCCTGACCCTGCTCACCCTTTTCTACTCATTCTACCTGGGCTGTTTTCACCTTCTTCCTCTAAGCATGATGCTTCCTTTTCTTGCTGGAAATGTGTGCAGAATGCTGTAGCCACTGAAGGTGTCATTGACACTTTCCAGAGTATTTTTCAGGGCACTGCTAGACACAGCTGGTGTCACTGTGTTTTTAGGATGTCCAAAGCCTTCATTTTTATGGTGGTGAGGGGACAAGGTCGTCTCTTTATTTTTCTTTGGGTAAAGAAGATGAAAAATCTCAGCTGGAGGGAATAGATGGAGTATCCCACGGAGAGACTTTTTTCAAAAATAGGGGAAAATGTGAGAGGACTTGTGGAGAGAGGACAGTCTATCCTGCTGATACTAGTCAAGATAATTGTGCTGCCTGTCAACCTTTTCTTGCTTCAGATGTTGATTTGGAAGTGACATACATCATGGAGGAATTATAAACACCCTGGTATCTGCTGGAAGGACAACATAGCAGTGAACAGGCAATCTAAGAGATCGCCGGAGTACACTGGGGACAACTTCATGGCATAGGTGATAACAAGGAAGGGTGCTCTGCTGGACTTGATATTTACAAACAAAGAAGAATGTATCAGGACTGTGAAAGTCAGGAGCAGCCTTGAGGAGAAAGCGATGCAACAAAGAGGACTACAAGCCTGGATTTCATGAGACCAGATTTCAACCTCCTCAGAGATCTGCTTGGAAGAATCCTATGGGGTATGGCCGTGGAGAGTAGAGAGATCCAGGAGAGCTGGTTGATATTCAAGGATCACCTCCTCCAAAATCAAGAAAGCTCTATCCTGACAAGCAGGAAAACACGCAGAGGCATCAGGAGTCTGGCATAGTATAAGCAAAGTTCTCTTGACTGTACTTACAGAAAGGGAGTGTTTAGGAGGTAGAAGCAGAGTCACATGACCCAAGAGATGTATAGAGCTGGTGTCCAATATTGCAGGGGTAGGATTAGAAAAGTTAAGGCTGACCTGGAGTTAAATCTGACAAGTGATGGGAAAGGCAGCAAAAAAGAACTCTACAAGCACATAAACAACAAAAGTAAGACATGGGAAAATGTATGCCTGCTGCTGAATGTGGCAGGGGAGCTGGTGACACGAGACACAGAAAAGTCTGAGGTATTAAATGCCACCTTCACCTCAGTCTTTACTAGTAAGACTGGCCTTCAGAAATTCAAGGACCCATAGACCAGAGGGAAAGTCTGGATCAATGAAAGCTTACCCTCAGTGGAGGAGAACAAGGTTAGGGCACTAACCTCAGAGCACTTAAACAAACTGGACATATATAAGTTCATGGGACCTGACAAGTAGCACCCACAAGGGCTGAGGCAGCTGGCTGATGTCATTGTGAGGCCATTCTCAATTACCTTTGAATGGTGATGGCAACTGGGAGAGGTTCCTGGAGATCGGAATAAAGCAAATGTCACCCCTATCTTCAGAAAGAGTAAGAAGGAGGATCCAGGAAGCTACAGGTCAGTCAGCCATACCTTGATCCCTGTAAAGGTGACGGAGCTACTTATCCTGGAAACCATTCCAAACACATGGACAAGAAGGTGATTGGTGTGGATTTACAAAGGGGAAACCGTGCTTAGCCAACTTGATATCCTTGATGGGACAGAGAACTTGATAGGATATGGGTAGAACAATGGATGATGTTTGCCTCGACTTTATTAAAGCCTTTGAGACTACCTCCTACAACATCCTTAAATACAAGCTGACAAAGTGCACAGTGAAGAAGACTGAAAGCTGGATGAGTGGCTGGGACCAGAGGATTGTGATCAGTGGCACAAAGTACAGTTCAAGGCAAGTCACTAGCGCTGAACCTCGGGAGTTGATAGTGGTGCACTGTTCAGTGTCTTCATTAATGGCCTGGGTGTTGGGACAGAGTGCACCCTCAGCAAGTTTGCAGACAATACAAAACTAGGAGGAGTAGCTGATACGTTAAATGGTTGTGCCATTCAGAGGGACCTTGGCAAGCTGAAGAACTGACCTGAGGGGTATCTCATGAAGTACAACACAGGCAAATTAAAAATCCTCCACCTGGGGAAGAATAAGCCCATGCACCAGTACATGCTGGGTGTTGGCTGACTGCAAAGAAGCTTTAGAAGAAAGGACATGGGGGTCCTGGTAGACACCAAACTGAACATGAGAAATGTACCTGAACATCCAAGAAGGCCGGCAGCCTCCAGGGCTGAATTAGGCAGAGTGTTACCAGCAGTTTGAGGCAAATGATCCTTCTGCTCAGAATGGGTGAGGCCACATCTGGAGTGCTGTGTCCAGCTCTGGGCTCCCCAGTACGAGAAAGATATGGACTGACTGAAGTGAGTGCAGCCACAAAGTTGATTACGGGACTGGATCATCTTTCATATAAGAGGAGGCTGAGAGAGCTGGGTCTGTTCAGCCTGGAGAAGAGGAGGCTCTGGCAGAATCCCATCAGTGTGTATAAACACCTGATATGAGCCAATGAAGAGGAAGCAGCCAAGCTCTTTTCAGTGGTGCCCGCTGACAGGACAGAGGCAAGGGGCAGAAATTAAAAACCATGAAATTCCATGGAGCATGTTGCCCAGAGAGGTTGTGGAGTTTCCATCCTTGGAAATATTCAAAATCCAACTAGACATGAACCTGGAAAACCAACTGTAGTGGACCTTGCTTGAATAGGGATGTTAGACTATATGACCTGAAGAAGTTCCTCCCAACCTAAATAATTCTGTGACTCTGTGAAATGACTTAGAAGGTGGATACATCAGGGGAATATTCTTACTGAGGAGCCAGCCATCTTTGAATCAGTAGCTGTGGTGGGATAGGACCCACATATGGGCATCATGGACAAGGCAGGAACCTGTCATGAGAATGCTTCTCATGCAGGATGTGGACACTGGCTTCATCTTACGGCTGATGAACACTGACATGCGACGTATTCACTACCGCAGTACGCTGTTAAAACAGAGTCTGCACAAGACAGTACACATTGTCTAGTTTACAGATCTCCAGTCAAAGGGAAGGTGTATGAATTGTTTCTTACACAATCTCAAAGCCTGGATGAAATTCCCCAGGACAGGATGAGAAAAACTGTGGCCAATGTAGTGATAGCTCAGAAGTTCTCAAAGGAGTTGGTTGCAAAGCTATATATCAACAATAGGTACTTTTCTTCTCAAGAGAAGTGGAGTTATTGATGATGAACTGTGGTGGGAGAATGAGCCTTGGTTTAGAGATTGCACAGATACAACCTAATTTTGATGTTGTGCAAAAATTAATTATATTGTTCCTGTCATCAGACTATCTGACTGGACTCAGCCTTATACTCCTTTAACGTTCACCAAGTGTGTGTTCCCATTACCAATTTGTAAAAGAGAAAACCCCAAGTGAGCAATGTGTCATACAGTTCTTTCATACTTTTGAAAAAAATGTAAAAAATTAAATACGTAATTTTCAGCAAAGCGGATTTTGGAATAAAATTGTGGAGTTCTGCCTACAGCTTTTGGCATATGTCTCTGCCATAATTACTTTGCTGAATTTAAATTACTTGATAAATTGATGAATTTAAATTACTTCACAATATCGATATAAACTGATTTGTAGAAAGTGCTGAACAGTAATTGGATTTAAAGTCCTCATCTTATACAGGTCTGTATTCTAATATCATTGTGTTCTAAAAGAAGGTTTGATATCTAACCTAACACACAGTTGAACACCATCACCTTCCATTTCTCTCCATTCACAGATAGCCAGCTGTCGCTGTGAAAAACTGTGGTGTTTGTATAATAAAGTATGGCATATTTTTATACATCAGTCATTTTTTTTAATGTAGCATGAGGTGTACTGCAGTCATGACCTCTATCTAATTCAGATTCCTCTCATGTTATGTTTCACTTCTGCATTGTTTCAAAGTGGAAAAGCTCCTTGCTGCTGTCAAAAGGTTTTCTTCTGAGGCTAAACTGGACTTCATTCATCAGAAAAGAGAATGGAGAACTTTGAAAACAAAGCAGAAATCAACAAAGAAAGTGTTTATGGCTTGTTTGTAACTAATGAAAAGTTGTTTTAATTAAATAGTAGGCTTTCTTGCTACCTAAACATACACGGTGGTTTGACAGCTCTTCACATCTTTTCTGGATTGATCCATCCTAGCTGTATATTTCAGTAGCTTGCACTCACTGAGATCTGAAGCATTACCCTTTTTTCTGTAATCTTGTCCACTATACCACACACTATATAGTACCACTAAAAATGTCCCTGCTGTTTTGCAGATTTTGTAACTAAAATCAGTGTTTTCCAAATAACAACAAAATCTCTGTTACAATATTCAGCATAAAAATAGTGATAATCACATCTTGGACCATCTCTTGTGTGTTGGAATCCCTATTGTAAGCTCTGTGCTACAGAATTCTGCTCAGAATCAGTGTCCTTTTCCAGTGCAGCAGGTCTACTTGCTTCTAATGTGTAGAAACGGGGCTTCATATCACACACAGATTATTAGCAGAGTCACTGATGCATCCATAGTCAGGCACACATTTTGTAACAAAGTATGTTAGCGTATGATCTGTTCCTTTAATTTATCAGGGCATTACTTCTCAAGTGCAAATTGGAAAGAAAAAATAAAATTGATACATTTTGCTGGACATATACTTGCTAATACTCTGTTAGTGTCTTTATTTTAAGGTTTATGATACACACAGATGTGTGACAGACACTGGAAGCACTTATTTCTGTCAAGAACATCTTAAATATAATGGGAGAACATGAAGCCGTGAAACCACGTCAGTCAAAATAAAGTCAATTGCTGCATTCTTCAGCTTCTCAGCATTTGAGTATATGGTGGCACAGTTTTTGGTACCTGTTTCAAGATGCATCATTTCAAATTCCTCTTCTTTCAGCAAGTTTTCATTTATGGAAATGAGAGAGGATGTGTTTCTTACTTCTGGTGACAAGAGGTTCAAGTCCAGTGTCAAGTTCATGTCTCACACTTTCCTGAACAGTGCTTTGCAGATGCCCCGGGGCTGGCAGCGTGGCTGCAGGGCAGCCCCTGTGAGGGGAGGCTGGGGCTGCCAACCAACCCCCTGCAGGGCACGGCTGGGCCCCTCGGCCAAGGTGGGGGCACCTTTGTTCTTAAACATATTTAAGAAAGGATGAAAATGATGCATGGCAGCTAGGCGTGAGGAAAAAACATGAGAGAAAGAGCCCCTGCAGACAGCAAGGCCAGAGAAGGAGGAGGGGGAGGAGGTGCTTCAGGTGACGGAGCAGAGATTCCCCCACAGCAGTGGAAAAAAACATGGTGAGGCAGGTTGAGCCCCTGCAGCCTGTGCAGTAGACCATGGTGGAGCAAATATCCACACTGCAGCAGGTAGGCAACTCCATGCTGGAGCAGGGGAAAAATGTGAGGAGCAAGGAGCAGCAGAGATGAAGTCTTATGGACTGATCACAACCCCCATTCCCCATCCCCCCCACAGCACCTGCGGGGCCGAAGGAAGGCAGAGGAGTTGGATGTGAAGGAATGAAGTTGAGTCTGGGATGAAGAGGGAGGCTAGGGGGGCAGGTGTTTTTAGTTTTATCTTTGTTCTTCACTCTGTTTTTAAATGGCAATAAATTCAGTTCATCATCCCCAAGTTAAGGCTGTTTTGCCCACGACAGTAATTGGTGAGTGCTCTCCTTGTCTTTATCTCAATCCAAAAGCTTTATTCATCTTATTTTCTCTCTCAGTCCTGGTGAGGAGGGGGAGTGAAAAAGCGTCTGGGTGGGGGTCTGGCAGCCAGCCAAGGTCAACCCACAGCACTTATCAACACACATGCGCGCGCACACACATGGCTTTGGCAACCGGGTAGTGCAGGTTTGCATAAGGTATGTTCAATGTAGACTGCCAAGTAAATAATGTAGGAACTTATCATGGCATGCATTATGCATTCCTGTTTAATGTGTTTAGAGCAAATCCACTTCACAATTTGAAATGACTTGAATCTTCTGTTAAATCTTTCAGTTTGATGCACTTCTTTCTAAAGATTGAGATCTGTTTTGTCAGGAAAGCATAGGATCTTTAATATGCCTTCCTGTTTTTTTCTTTTTTAACAGAAAGTTAGGCAAAATTTGGGCAAAATGCACAGGTCCAAAATGGCCTTCCTATTTCCACTGATTGCAGAGTGACTCAAGAGTTCTGAAAAATGTGGAGGAAGCAGTCTAGGCTGCCATCATGTTCTGGTTTTAGGTGATGTGCTGGATGTCTAACTCTGCTTTGGCACTGTGGCAGGCTTGTCTGAATGTGTCCACTGGGGAGCTGAACTGAAGGTAAGAAAGATGCTCCAAGAGGCTGAAAATGCTTCAGTTGCATTCTTCATATTTGCAGAAAGAGAAGAAAGGAGGCTTTTCACTTCTTCCTCAAAGCCAGGTAAGAGGCACGAACAAGGGTAAAGGAAGAAGTCAGCTGAGAATCCTTTCTGTAGGCTGTGTACATGTTTTCTTTTTTTTTCTCTGCTCTTCCTTTTTCATTGTGAAGCAGAATAACTGTTCACAGAGAGCTACTGAGCTGAGCAGACTTCTGGCATCTCATCTGGCCCTTAAATCACTACCAATCCTTTGTACTGGAAGAGAAAAACTTAGTGAGAGCAAATCCAGAGATTTTGAAGCAAATGAGTTTTTCAGACTATTTTGGTCCCTGAAATTATATGAACATGTGTGAATAAGTGACTGTCTTGTACATCACAAAAGATCTTCAAAGAAAACTGGTTTGTCCAGATTCAAATAAAAAGGTGAGGAGACACTGAAACACTGAATATACGGATACAGGAAGCAAAACCACTAATCTCATAAGATGTAGTTTGGTAGTTTGGAATGGGGGAGAAACACCTAGGTTCTCTGAAATGCTGATTAACTAGATAGTAGGTTTTTTCCCTCATCTTTTCTTGAGGCGGTTTCTGATTCTTTATTATCACGAAGAGGTGACCCTCCAATTATCTAAAGAGTTGTTGACAGTGTCTTATGCTAGATGAAATAATACATTATGACTGTTACTGTAAGTATATATGATTTTATTGACTTACATACTTCTGTTGTAGATCTTACTCACAAAACTGCTCTCCTTTTCACAATTTTGGAACATAACTTACAGCCTGCCACAAAGTGTAAACACATCGTGCAGGTATGCTGACACAGCCAACTTGTTTTGCTTCCACATATTCTTTATGCATTGTTAGTTGTAGTATGTTTTTTGGTTTAAGTGAGTAACATGCATGATAAAGGTTATAGAGCCTCATTTCTGCTTTTGTTGACAGTCACATTCCTACTGAATTTATTTTGGATTACGGAGGTGACCCTTGATAGATTTCTACTTAGGTTTAATGAACAATTCTGCTTGTATCAGACAAGAAGGCATAATGTTAGCCCTTTACGTCAGAGCTGTATTTGCAGGGCACACAGGAGTAAGGAGCAATAAGGTGTATTTTAACCACTAGAGAGCATAGATAAATCAGTCTAACTACACACAGGCAGCTGATCTTTGGAAAGGGCTACTGCCGGTTTTATATAATTGCTTTTCAGAGGAGAACCACAGAGTGTTTTCACTGAACATAAATGAAACACCTTGGCATCCACTGAAGCAGACTTGGATTGGGAGAGCTGGCATCCTCTCACAAGAAGCAGTTTTGTTGAACTGCCTTTGAAGACTTTCAACTGGCAGTGCTGTATTCTGGCTGCAGGGTAGCTTGGCTGAGAACATTAGGATTTCCCCTGTCATTAAGCCATTAAAAAAAAAAAATCATTTCCTTCCCTCCCACCCCCATTCAGAAGGAGAAACTATTTTTACTGCCAGACTTGCTGAGTGTTAGTCCCTCATGAAAGGAGCAGCAGAATTAAAACCGTTTAAGGTTTTAGTAATTAGAGAGCAGAAGGCACAAATTAAAAGTATATTAAGTAACTCAAATTTATGGGCTATTAGATTTTCTTTTACAATCAGAACATGCAAACTTATGAAGGAAATCAGAGATAATTAAAAACTGGAAAGATATGAGAACAGTCTCAAGAAGTTGGTCTGTAGCACTGGTTTTGGTAGAGTAGTAGGAAGAGGATACGAGTCTCAGTCACATGAAAATTGTGGACTGTGGCTCCCAGAATCCAACAGCTTGGACAGTAATCTTATGCAAAACTGCAATAAAAAATTGCTGGTTAGAAAAAAATGGTTTGCCATCTCTTAGCATTTTTGTCTCTTCTTTGGTCCTCCATCTTAACTGTAGGTTTCCCCAAAAAGGTGTACAGCAATGTCACTAATGCCGCACTAGTGCCAAACAGTGGAATAATTCGTTCAGTATCTCCGAATTGTTGTTTTATTTATATATCACATAAAATTATTTTCTTTTTTTTTTACAAAATGTAATCCTCTCAGTTTTTTGCTATGAGGCTATCACTGCCTTGCTGATGGGTCTGCATTTTGTATATCTGCAGTTTGCATTTATCTTTGCTCAATACCACTTGGATGCATGTAGGGCAAACTATTATATTTAACAAGGTTAGTTTGAATTGGATTGGTTACTTACTGAGCTTGAAACCACTTCCGTCTCTTCTCTCACTTGAAAAATTATAAATGCACTTTTTCATGTATCACCTGAACTTTACCTGAAAATTACAATTTTGAATAAAATTTCTTTGAAATTATCATTATTTGGCAAGTCCATTTAAGATTTGTCTTGCAGGTGTTAATAAATGGAGTGTTTAATAATTTGTTCAAGCATTATTCTAAGTAGCAGCTTTACTCTGTAATTCTCTAGGCTGTTGTTCAGAATGTTTGCCCCTTTTGGGTTGTCTTGGACTTCTCTTTCAAGTTCTGTAAATTAATTAAACCTATGTATGAAACTTATAAAATTGTAAGTTACCACTCTAACTCCAGAGCTTGCTTGGTGTTCTGGATGCCTAAGATGTCCTGAAGCTACAGAGAAGAAAAAGAGACAACTAGTCACAGAGAAAGAACAAAACATTTACGAAGAAAACAAAGGAAATATTACAAAATTTCTTCACGATTTTCCTGTGTTGTAAACACTAGTGGTACTCCACTGCTCTTCCCTAAAACAATCTAATTAACGTCTTTTTCCTGTTCTGAAGGAAAATCGGCCTGTTGTACCAAATGCTTACTCTCCATGTTTTCAAGAACTTGAATTTTGCCTCAGTAGGGAATACTTTAATCTTCCATCACATGTGCAAGCTCTTACATGTCAAAATACATTTTTTTCTTTGCAACAGAAGTTTGATATTAAATAAGCAACTGTTCTAAGAGGCAAACGATAAAAGCCTGCTGAAGTGCTTGGAAATACTGAAATGCTGGTGCTCCCTCTTGTGGTTTAACTAAAAGAAGACAAACCAGCGAAACTGGCTCTAAGCGTGTGGATATATTGGCTCCAGCAACAGGAGCTCAGCTGGAGATTATGACGAGGTAAAAGGAGAAGCTATTCTTACTTTGAGAAATCTTCATTTTCATCTGCTTAGATGATCAGAAAGTGCCAAACCCCTGTGTTGCCTGGTGATGGAGGAGCCACCCTCTCCTGTGCTGCTCTCAGAGCCTGGCTGGCAGAATAAGGTGCAAAACTGAGTATGCTGTACTGGTCTTCTTATTCTCTTCTGTCTGTCACACAGCCATTTACCTAAAAGTTTTACAGATCCACCTGCAAGGATTAAATCTGAATCAAGGAAACTCCATAAGCATTTGGTACATTGTTTTTCTGGATTAATATTTTGGATAGTTTGATTAGTAATCCATTACTGGAAATGCTT
This sequence comes from Tyto alba, assembly GCF_018691265.1. Taxonomy (NCBI): domain Eukaryota; kingdom Metazoa; phylum Chordata; class Aves; order Strigiformes; family Tytonidae; genus Tyto; species Tyto alba. Next base: position 25,963,041 of record NW_024881321.1, read on the forward strand.
GTGACTTATCAAGAATCTGTTTCTTGAAGAAAGTATTCGTTTGTGTATTCCTATAAAATAAAATAAAATTAACTTAGCCACATTTATTTTGTAACAAATATGTTTTCAGCTGGTTCATCCCTGCTATCTCATTCTAGCTTTGTTTTAAAGTTATTAGACTTCAGCTGTCCATTTACTCATGAGTGTTTGAGGGGATTTAGCTGTGAGGGTTGGTGACAAATTTGTGTTCTGATAGCTAGAACTGAAAGTCACCAGACTAATCACTAACTAAATCATGCATTAAATAAAGGCAGTTTTAAATACCTACATGGACTATGGCTACACTGATGGCTTACAGGTCTGAGAGACCGTGTCAGTCTGGTGACTACTTGACACATATCCCATTTACAGGAAATCCTGGATATATATGTATGAGAAGCTTACAGTACTTGCTAAACTTAACAAAACAAGCATGAAACAGTTAAACATAAAAGAAAGGGCAATTTCCAGACTCCTTGTTCTGATTCCCAACTAGAGCTGAGACTAAGCCCAAGACGTTTTGTATCCAGAGAAGTGTTTTCTTCCGTTTCTCTATGCACAGCAGTAGGAACTAGTGAAACAGACTGCAGACACACTGCAAGACTAGGACATGCTCATTTTTTCAGTGTATTTTGCAACAGCCTATGACCCAAAGCAGAGCAGAGAGTCTCGGGATTCGTGAGATTTATTTCTGGAACAGTGGCAGTGTTTAAAGAGTATGGCATAGCTAATCACTGAGACTTGGCATGTCTAGTTCAAAGTGCGCCACAGGACTGTGCATTCCATTTGATTCAGTCATTTGATGAAAAATCATTTCAGTAGAAATATTGAGGTCAGAAAGAACATTTCTGTAGTGAAAAAAAAGACCCAAAGAATGTGACTGACTGATTTCTCCTGTTGAGTGTGTAAACTTAGAGAACAGTATCCCACCGTTATTGATATGATGCTCACATCATTGTCCAGTCCTGTGTAAATGTAAAGGTTTATGATGCTCCGGTTTTCCAAACTGTAAGTAACCTTAAGTAGACATTCTACAGAATTGCACGAAGCAAAATCAAACTGCCATAAAGTTCATGTGTGGCACTAATTGCAATTTAACTGCATGGTTATTACAAGAGCTTTTAATTAACCCAGTCATCATACTGTGGCATACAAATTGTGCATAATAACAGCATGCTGAGTATAATGACAATAGGTTTGTCTGAACTGTGAAAATCAGGAGTTTTATCATTTTCTGAGGTTTCTTTTTATGCCCTTAAATATTGTGCAGTATTTAAGAACATTTGACCAAAATAAAGAAAACAAAGCAAAACCAGAAAAAAACCCCTACCAAGTGGCTAAAGCTTGTCTGTTTTAAAATTTTATAAGAGTCTTTAATTATTCCTGAAATTCAATGAGATGTGTAATTCTCTGCTGTATATTTGGGGGGATTTTTCAGTCTCACTTTTCTTAGGGTATTTTCAGTCCTTTTTGAGAATCATTTTATATAGTCTTTTAGGATTTTGTGTTTGAAGCCAAGAAAAATGCTCAGTGTGTGGAAACATGCAGTGGGAATACTCTTTCAGTGAAACTGGAAGATAGTAAGAATATGTTCTGATCGGATATTGCTGCAAAATGGTCATTTGTTAGATCATTAGTGTAGTGAGACCATTCCCCTTCTCTCAAAATTATAATGCCAGACTGTGTCTCTCAAGACTGGTGGTAATAGAACTGAATGAATTTTTACTTGGAAGGTTAATTTTGCAGTCCAAAGACTAAAAATTAAGAAACAATGTAGATAATGAATATAGTTGTAGTCTTTCAGAAAACACGGGAAATACAACTAAGTGGCGTTATACCGTGTACTCATTCCTGGAGATCTAAAGAATGCATACAGAAAAAAAAAAAAGCAGACATTATTATGGAAAGTGTGTTAATCTATTTTTTAGGCTATCATCAACCCTGTAGTGGGAAATGAGATACTGACATTTTGATTTTAAATTATTTGGCTCACAGAGAGAACAAGCACCCGAAGGCAAGATAAGAGTATATGACCATTCCATGTGCACAAGTTTGCTGGAGGGACTAGGTGAAAATAAAGACTGGGCCAGTGAAGGAGGCAAAAGTACATTTGGCATGCGTATACAGTTAATGGTTTAAACATGACATAAAAGTGACAACCACTAGTGAACAGTTAAAAAAAGACAGATTGGGTTCCGCTGGGTGAGTGATACAATTGTGATTGTAGCAAACACAAGAGCCAACACCACGCAAAGCCAGCCTGGTGAGTCAGTGGTCCCAGGGGTTTAAAAATCAGAGATATGAGAAAGGTAACAGAGAGGCTGACATCATCATTGTACATGCTGAAGTAACTCATCCTGCAGAAACTGTCTGAAGAAGTAAGTGAAGATTTTTGCTGAAGATTGGTGAGTCATGCACTGCTTTGTGGGAATGGCAGAGGTGTACGTGGTGCTCTACAAACACTTATTATCATTTAACTAATGTTGATTTCAAAAATTTCAAAAAATAATGAGTCTTACTTGCACTTTTCTCATTAATGTGTGTGATGGTAACTTGAAAAATGAGATTTGCTTTCTCTGTTCTTAGGTTTGAGGATATAAAATGCAACAGGAAACAATAATCCTTGTTGTATAACATATACACCTGTTTTCTCATGGTAGCATTTTGAATAGGTTTCTGCTTCAGAAATTGGATCCCTGTCTTAGAGCCAACAGCAGTGTCCTCTTTCCCTTTTCTTTTAAAAAGCTGACTACCTATTGAAACAAAGTTTTCATAAATCACATACAGTATTAGTTTTCCAGTGGTGCATGTGTGCTAGCTTACACAAAATATGTGCTGTTCAGTCTGCTTAATATCTTGCCTGATGTGATCTCCATCATGAAGTATCTCTTATTTAATAAATATGTATGGCCCTAATTATTTTTATTCAGTGACTATGAAGAATAATGAGCTATGAACACAAATTGATATCCTGTATCATACGAAATGCTCAGTATCACATTTTACAAAGAAGAAAATGGGAGTTCACATGAATTTGTATATGTTGACATCTAGATCAGAAAGCCATATAAATAAAATCCCTTGATATTTTCAATATCTATGATTCAAATCATTAAATTTACATCTTGGATCATTAAAATGATATCTTGCGAAGTTGTAATGCAAGTTTCCACCATGGTAACTGTTCACTATATGCTCTGGGTAACTGTGCTGAACATGCCATAATAATTCATCAACCCTGAAAGAAATCACAAAGTTCATTGCATATTAAAAATGTGATTGCGGTATATTACAGAAAAAATGGAAATATGCTGCTGTTCATCACACATCATGTTCTCTAAGGTTACTGTTACTGTCTGCATAAAAATAGTCTTTCCTTACAGGAAGAAAAAAAGCCGTCATCAATAAAATACATGTGGTGGCTTGCTTATACACCTGGTATGCCTTCAAAACAAATGGTTTTGTTTGTTTGTTTTTTTTTTTTCTATTATAAAATGACTAATTTTGTGTTTTACTGCATTCATTGTGGATATAGTGTTGAGAAGTATGATAATTAATGATAGTTTATTAAGCTTAATGTCCACAGAACTTTATTTCTTATTAAAATGGACTTAAACTGAATTGAGAAATACATAATAATTTTTGTTTACATGTGTTCTTTCCTTTTTCTTGTGGCTTTTTTTCCTTTTAGGTGAACAAGGTATGCGGTCCTCCTGTAAGGAAGGCTACACAGTCTCCGGGTTGCTCCTTTGATCAGGACAAAGATATTCAAGGGTTGAAGATGTTCTCAAGAGACAGTAAAGAAACCCTCACCAACAGAAGAAAGTAAGACATTAGTTTTACAGCCAGAAAGAAAGAATAAAGTAAGCCATTAATTTTACAACAGAATAGATTATATTCAATGTAGTGTCATGCATTAGTAGAGAATAAAGAAAGCCTGCAAAGTACACAGCATTTAGGCAACACAATCTACTCTGTTACATTTTGGAAAGAGTAATTTCATGGCTAGATTTTGTTCTCTGAAGTAATGGATGTATGACCAGAGTAATTTGTTGTGGTTTATAGTATTTAAAAGAGTGGATAACACTGGTAGAATATGAATGTTAGCTCTATCTTTATGTGTACATTTTCAAATTACATTTAACTTGCACATCAGCAGGCCTTATTAAATCTGTCAAAAAAAAGAAATTGTGACATTTATCAGAAGACTATCTGTACAAATAGATCAGACAGAAAAAAAAAAGTATGACTGTTCTTACATAGCTTTCTACTGTAAAAAATGAGACAACTAAGTATCTGGGGCTAAATGCAAGTCCAGCTGATTTTTTTTTTCCGGCTCTTTTGCCAGTATATAGTGAATTTAAGTGACTGCAAAGACTTAGAGATTTGATTTATACCTGGCTCGGCATTGCAGGGTAAAATTTGCCTAACTGCATATGAGCTAGGTGTCTGAGCTGCCATTATAGTCTGTGGATCGGAAGACTCAGTTCAGCTGCCCACACAACTACATGCATCCAGTGCCACTTGGGGGTATGGGTATCCCAACTCATCTGCTGCTGCCAAGAAGGATGCAGGTGTCCTGTAAGTTGTGTCGTTTATTCCAGTCTTCTGCAGATATCCTGAATAGCTGAAGGAATCTCAAAGGCCAGTCTATCTTTAGACAAATTCATCAAGTCTTCAATGACTGTAAGGAGTAATAGCACCATAAGAAGTAAGGATAGCATTACAGTTAAGACTAAAGGCCCTATTATGCAAATAAATTACAATTTTAAAATCAGAAATTTAATTTCTATCACGGTGTTTGCTAAAATACAGAGAGATTTCCTTTGTCCTCTTTTTCCTTTCTTTTCACTTTCAGTGCAGAAGGAAACTGAAGTGAGAGAATTGCAGGGAGTAAGTAAGTGCTCACTCCTGATGTCTGGAGAAGAAAAACAGCCACTGAGCTTCAAAGGCAGACCGTTCTTGTTAGTGCAAGGTCCTTCATCTTGCAAATGGTGGGGGAAAAAAATAAAAACCAAAAGACAAACACAGGTTTTAGAGAACACTGTGGGAATGGGAAAAGATGCAAAACAGACATTTGCTTTAGCCAGCACAGAAGTTCATCAGGCAACACCCGTTATACAGGCATGTTTTCCCTTTGTTATATAGCTAAGCAAGTTCTTGATGTGTTCTGACTGCTAGGACTTGGCAAATGTGAAACCGTGTTCTGAAATCTCACTTAATCCAGGACTGTTCCACATTTCAAAATAAGTGGTATCTGGGTTGACCTCAGGGAGATTGCCCAAAAGACCTTAAGGGGCAGCAGAGGCAGCGGGCAACACAAAGCAGTGTTATCTTCCCGTGACAGATGATGCCAGACTGAGATGCTGGAAGCAGCATTTGTGGCATGTAACAGGCACTACACCAGAAAGGGGAAGGGGGAGAAAGTTTGATATCCATTGACACAGATTTCAGTTTAAGAACTTCATAGTTGGTATCATCTTCATTTGCTGCCTCCTGGATCGCCTCCTTCCTTATTAGTCACAATCGCTTTATATTTCACTTTATATTCCCATGGCAACTGTAACAATTCCTCACACAGAAGAGGGACTTCAGCAAATGCTTGCAGCCTGCTTTTAAGAAAGTGCTGTTCTATGAGTCTCACTCCACTTTATTTACCTCCCATGTACTTCTGGCAGCACATTGCTCTCGGCAACATTCACAGGCTTTAGCAGAAAAGAATAGGCTTCTCCCAAACTGTGTAGACTCGATCGATGACAGTTATCTGAGGGAAAACAAATGAACAAAAAGATGCCATTAAATGTGTGATTCCTAAGAGTTCCCTGATATCCTAATATTTTTCAAATGCATCTTCAGGTGAAAGTTTACAGTTTAAAGTACATGGTTTAAAGCCTCTGTCTAAAATTTTCCTAAATTATTTTTACCATTACACCTAAGCCAGTATGTATTTTCTAGTACTATGTGGTACAAGAAGAAAAGAAAATTTCTCTGTGCTTTTGACACCAAAAATTGTCAGATGAATTTTAAAAAAATTCTGAGCAGAACTTTCCATAATAACATACAAACCTGAAAGTATATAATGCATTTTACTCCAGAACTCAACACTGCAGACAGCTTTTAGCACAGAGAATATAATTGTAAAAGAAATGAACATTTCCAAATAAATAGATAAGAAGTATCTGCAGCCTCCATGGACTGTAACTGCACATTTGTGCTCAGCTGACTATAATTACATGCTATCTGGTCTAGAGGATGATGATGTAAAAATTGACATTCATACCATCTGCCCTTCTAATTACTTTGGTCAGACATCAACAGGGGCTGAAATCAGTTATTACTTCTGTGTTAACTTTAGCTTTGCCTCGGGATGTATTTACTAATAAATTGAATGACCTTTCATTTAGAATGCAGTTTGTCACAAGATATTATGGCAGCTATATTTATTTAAATTTCTGTGTTATACATGGATTGATTGTGCAGAAGAAGAAATTCCAACTATTTAGTATGAGAGGGCTCTCTAATTGCTAGTTTTCATCCAGAATGTAAACACAAAGCATAGACAAAATCAAAATCAATCCCACTCGATGGGAAATGAAGAAAAATTGCAATCATACTGTGCACCCTGGATGCAATTTTGGGGATGGAGAAATACAAGATATGACTATTCATGGCTGGGAGACTGTGGATGGATCATACTTACATATTTAAAATATATTGCACATAGGCAATTATATGAATCATAGTCAAAATTGACCCTACCTGAGATTTTCAGAACTGCAGTTTTAGACTTAGTAGGGCATTCATATCATGTTTAATAGGCACAGTCAATCTAAATCACTATGATTTGTGTAAAATATTTGCCCTACATTTACAAGAAAGAACGTGGCTTTTAAAATGACAGATTGTGTGTAATCACTCATGTTTTATCAGTTTTAATTTGGAGTAACCAATACTTAACAATTTAATTCCTTATGCTGTTTTAGGTCCACATTGACTAAATATAAGGAAATGTATAGAATATCTCTGGCATTTTTTCACAACTCCAGACATGGTACAAGAAGTTAACATGAAGTGAAGCTTGCTGGCTTACAGAGCAATGAGTATAGCATTTGCTGGTGTCTTTCTTTGTGCCTGCGGGTCATAGATAACTCCGTGCAGTGTGATGTTCTAAACCAGAATGAATAAATATTTTAATTTTTCACAGCAGGAATGAGTCTCCCAGGAAGAGAATTTCAATACATATGCAAACAATTTATAATCATAAATATCACAATGCAGTTAAAAACATACTAACTAAAAAGTTATTAATTTAAGTACAAAAAACTTATCATTAGCTCTGAGCAACTTGACAATTATTTAAAGTAGCAATACATAATTTATAATCTACCAGCACAGCACATGATAAAACTGATGTAAATTTTCAGACATTTATTTAAATATCCACTAAATATTTAACACTTGTATCTTAAACCCATCTTACCTAAATCTTGAGTTGCTCCATAACTGTAACAAATACTCTTTGTAGCAGTTGTAACACTGTGTAAGGGATAACTTGATGACACTTACGAAAAGAGATGACTTGTTCATACATGCCTATTTTTTTATTTGTTGTGCTTTTTTTTTTGGAACATTTTTTGGTATATTTGTACAAGTGTAGCATTTCAAACTGTATCACAACTATGCAAGAAAATTTCAGGTTGGAGGAAAATAATTTCTGTTCCAGAGGATGAGTACTGTTTTTTATTTTGACCAATGAATGTATTAGCTTTGTAAACTACTGAAGTGTGTCTGAGAGAATCAAACTTATCTAACAGGAAATTGACAAATTGGTTTTAAAAAACCTTTGGAACCAATGGAGAGTAAAAAAAATAAACACATTCTTTATCTTCTTGTAGAAACACAGAACAGTACTGCCTAATATTATTGATTGACGCTGTCAATTATTTCCCATGTTCCCCTGTGCAGAGAATTTATCAGCCACCTCCGGCTCTACAGGGCCTTTTACGGCGGCCTGGCTGATCAGCTGTGCAGTAATGAGTTGGCAGCTGCCGATGGGCTCCCATGTTGGAATGGAGAAGACATTGTAAGAAGGTACCTTTCTGACTCAATTTTGTCTTTTCTTTTGTATTTTGTGTTTCTCTGAAGTAGTTTCCAACTTGAGTGAAGTACATTGTTTCCCTAGGTATGTGTCAAGGTTAGTTCAAAAAGCAAATCAGCATGGGTTTCCTTCTCTCAGGCTTCAACTGTAAACAGTAAAAAAAATCTGCCTGCATCTGTGTTTCGAGGAAAAAAAAAGAATTCTGTTGTCCTTCAGACATTTTTCCTTCAAATTTATGGCACCTGAACATATACTGGAAAAGAAAATGGATTGGCATTTACAAAATACAGTTGGAGAAAAAGAATATGGATTTTTGTTTGAGCTAGATCTTTATAAAATGCTTCTTTTAATAATACAGAGTGTGTGATAAGACTTGAGCTATTTGCTTAAAACTTTCTCTGGCTCTGAAGAAGGAAGTAATCTCTTAATATATATGGTTTCTCAGGAGAGAGCTAAAAGTTAAAACATAGAGATAAAACATTTTAAAGGTGAAACACATGTATTATTTTATGCATACAGCAGCTTGGGAGACATCATTCAGCAGCAATGGCAAAGAAGAGATAATAATAAACTGCTGTGCTCCTGGATATGTATGTCTGGAATCAATATATTTCACAGCTTACAAAACACTAGCATTTGTGGATGTCAGAAGGATTTTAAGAGAGCTGATTTCTCTGGTTTTGCTTTATTGCTCTCATCACCAAAACAAGTATTTCTCTGTGCAGGAAGTCCTTATGATGACAGAGACCAAAATATGAAAAGGTTCTTTACAATTATTTTTTAGTAAAGATCATGCTGTTAATACAGCATATATTAGTAGGCAGTATCAAAGGTATGAGGTGAATTAATAAAGTGGGAGATAGCTAGTACCAAGTAGAAGGAACACAGACAGCCTGTGCCCTCAGGTATCTCTAAAAAGGTTAGGTAGGAACTGTAATCTATTGATTAATGATATGTAAGGAAACTTAATGGATAGCCTTTCAGCGAACAGCTACAGGCCTACTTTTCCTTATCTTCTTGGGTAGTCCAATGCTTTGGCAGCACCAAAGCCCATTGAGTGGTTGACACCCTTGATAGTCTCATTGGGAACCTTTGTCCTAAGGTTTCAACCATCTTTTCCAGATGACATGTTACTTGTCTAGATGTCTGCCATGTAACGTCAACTTTACCTCATGGCTTTTGTTTTGCTGCTCTTCCCCAAATGAGTTATACTAATCCTAACGTGTTTCAGTAACAATTTGAAGTAAGGATCTTGTAATTCCAAATTTCCTAAGAACAAGATTCTTGTATCATTACTTTTGGCTGCTTATAGTCTTGCTATTAATAGTCTTACTATATAACATATATTTTATATATTTTCAAATCTATATTATTATATAATACTATTATACTTTAGTTCTTATATCCTATTATTATATAATTATTATTTATATGATGCTGTTTGATTTTGATTGATTAGACACTGAAGTCCTTATACAGAAATGAAACAATCTGATAAAATTTAGACCATAGTGATTTTTAAAGGTAATTTAATTTGACTAAAATTATTTAATTAATGCAATTTATTTATTTTTGGATCAACCTAAAGACATGATTTGTGACAAAAGCACTATATCTTTAAGAGAACTTTGATACTAGTTTAGTTTACAAATTTCCTGATTAAATATTTTGTTTTCATGTGTATATTAATATACGTACATATATTTATATCAGTAAATTTTAGTGTTAACTTCCTGAAAGAGCTGACATGTAGATAATATTTAGAAGTACTGCTGATTTAGAAGTATTTCTGATTAAAACCAGAACAGCAGGATACTCTGAGTTGCTCTAGGTTACCAACTGGAGCTGAGTCCTGCAGATTAGTTCCTACATCTCAATACCTCTACTTGTACACAAATTACATTGTGGTTCATATTCTCCTGCTTCGGTAGCTATATGAAGGTGCTCACATCTATCCTCTTCCTCCCCTTCATTTTGCCTTATTACTCAGTCAGAATGTCCTTTGTTCAATTTTACTTGTTTATATTTGTTCTTTTGTGACTGAAGGGGAAAAAAAATAATTCCTGCTCTTTGATTGAGATAATTTTTTTGTAACTATTAGTATTATTATTACTACAGAACTGTTAATTGAGGGAAAAATGGGCACTTTTCTTTTTGTGCTTGGACACATCTGTGTGCCTGCTATGAAAGTAAGGCACACGTGATGCAGGCATGCAGGAGAGGAGCACAAACATTGGGTGTGCAGTGCCTGGAGATTTCTCTTGGTTATGGAAAGTCAAACTCAGCCTCAGAAACAGCCTCAAACAGGTTCTGCAAATTCAGAAACAAGGAGGTTGTATCTGAGCATCAAAGGCTCCTGATCCACCTCACAGATTGTGCTGGGAAGTGATGTTTGAAATGGATCAATGAATCAATCACCTAGCAAAGAGATCTAATGGGAGATGAGCAGCATCAGAAGTGATTATGTTGGCAATATGGTGAGGGGAAATGAAGATGTCAGGCTTTGGGAATGTGGACTGGAGACAGTGAGCCTAACCACTGTTCAGGCAAACTGGATTAGAAGGGACTAGTAACATGGAAAAAACAGGGTGTGCAATTCAAAATTTTCCCAGTGAAACTTAGCCTGAGCCCAATTTTAGCACTGTCAGGAGAACTGTGGCATACTTGTAGAGTATTCCCAGAAGTATTTTAAGATCAGTTGAGAATCTAGGAAACTCAGCTTACAAAAAAAGAATCAGGGAATTATATTTGTTTAACCTGGAAAAGAAAAACTGCTGGGAGAAAATTCAAAATGCAGACAGTCTCTTGCTAGGTGGAAAAAAAGTATTTCTTACCTGCTTCCATAATGTCTAGGAGGCATAGCAAACATTTTTAAAATATTCTGATTAAATATTAGGGAGAGTTTTCTAGTGGCAAGGACAATAAGGGACAAAAATAAGTACTTTCAGGGTCTGGTGTCCGCCTGAAGGAGGATGTTTAAGAACAGGCAAGGCAAGGCACTGAGAAATGATGCAGAAAAAGCCGATTTTTCCTTAGAAATACAGAGATAAATTGGATAACTTCTTTAAATCTCCTCCAGCCCTCTGATTCTGAATCTAGGCTTATCTAAATCCTGCATTGCTCAACTTCTGTTACCGTGATCCCAGGACATAGTGGACATTTTAGAAGCAATAGTGACCTGAGCATGCATCATCGCTTTTCTCTGTAAAGACTGGAGAACACCTGAACCTGTACACTCACTCTCTTTTCTTCTTTTTTTCTTCCTCCCTGCCTCTAGTACAGTAATAAATAAAGATATTATTGAAAACCTGTGCAGTGTTCCTGGCACAGGTAGGGGGAAGGTCTACATTGTTCAAATTAGGTAAAGATAAATAGAGTTTATGTGTTTTGAGATTCTTTATCATTTCTGTCTGGTTTTGCCTTCTATTTAAAAATCAGATTCCATATCTGGTGGTGACTGTAATTTTGGGCCTGACATGGGAAAGGAATATCGTAAGCTGCATAATGCTGGTGTGAGTGTATCAGGATCTGAAGAGATTGCTACAACTGTTTGCTGTATCTGTGTTTCAAGCTGCAAGTAGCAATAAGCCCTGGAGACAGAAGATAGATCTGTTTTTAAAAAATCTCTGCAGTTCTTCTTTCTCCTTTGCTGTGCATTTCTTCTAAAGGAAATAGTTCAAGGTTTTAAGAGCTATAATATCATATCTCAGATAAATCTTACAGCCTTTGCCATCTCTAATACCATCTAAGAGATTATCAAACCTGGATGTGAAAAGGTCAGGGGAAAAAAAAAAAAAGAAGAGGGTATTATTGAAATGAAAGCTTACTTAACAGTTTACATTTCATATGCTTCAGCTGTTTCCTTTTTAGTTAATCCTTTTTTGTTTCTGTTGGGGTTGGTTTGTTTTTTTTTTTTTTTTTTTCCTAATTATAATGTCATGTCAATGTGGCCCTTGATTCTGAAACTAGGAACTGTTCTGAATCTTATCCTGTCACACAGTACAGGCTCATGCTTTTGTCAAAAACTCAGACCAGAATCCCCAACTTCCTATATTCATGTCAGACAAGATTGGCAGCGGGCAGGACTTGCAGGAGCAAGACTGCTCGCACAAGGTCCACATCACTGCAGAATGAGGGAGAGGATGTCTCAGAGGATTTTTCAGCCCTTCCACTGTTTTACCCAATTGTGTGACTACAGTAGTCAGGCACGAAATTCCAACTTCAGTTTTAAAGGCATAACTGAGTGCCATGATGAAGTTCTTGCAATTTAGTGTTATGGGATTCATTAGGTCCAATGGAAAAATAGGAATTCCAATTAATAGGTTATGTACTACCAAAGCGTACAAGAAGAATTGCATGCATCAGCTCAGAATTTCAGTGGCATCTTAGCATTAAAGAAAATTAACAGAAGTTGTGCAAATGAACTGAGATTGTTCTCATTCATGAACATAAAGTGGTTTAACTGATATTTGTACAGTTTTGGCAGTCCACAGTGCCTGGATAGAATGTGAAGAGAGATGGATTAAAAATCCACAGAGGAGAGCAGAATATGTACTGTACATCTTGAGGCCAGCAATTCCACTTAAATAAAAATAGATGTGAGAGAAGAAAATAGTAAAATTATGTGTGTTGAAGGATTCAAGAGTAGTGGATATTATTAAAAACAGCTAATCAAGTTTGGAAGAAGAGTTTCATATGAACCACGTATCTAAAATATCCAAATGAAGAGGAATTAAACTGCATGATTGATTTTAATTGCTGAGCAAGTTGTTAGAAAGTGATTATAATAAGCATCTATCATCAAATAAATGCTTAGCTTTAGGATAGATCTTAGGCTGGGGAAAGGAATTTCTTCTTTTTATTCTTAAATATTCTGAAACAAGTGTACAATCCTGAATCTGTTCTTAGCCAACAAAAGAAGATAAATGGTGATATAGGGAGATCTAATTAATTCCTTTTAGTTTTCTTCTATTTGAGCTAGTCATCACTTTGTAATGTCATCAAAGGCACCACTTGCCACCTGTACAAAAGATTTGCCTGAGAAACTTGAGATGTAGGAACAGCTCATTATGGCTCTTACTGCTTTGCCTAATATACTATTGCCAACAAGGACCAGTGGCAGATGCGTAGAGAAAAAGCAATTGTAAATATGTACTTCCTCACAATCTGAAAATTTGGAAATGCGTGACCCAGAACTGTGAATGTTCCCATGAACTCATCAAATCTTAGCACCAATAGCATTCCACAGCAAGCTAACCAGAAGTTTTCAGGTACAGAAATACTGAGCCAGCTTAAGAAGTAAAATGGTGGCTGAACAGGCTGAATGTTTTATGAAGAAAATGAAAATTAAATAAATTGTTAAATCCAGATGACTGAAATCTGAAGTATTTTTGTTTTGAATTGTTGCTTCCCCTTTAGGAATGCTTAGAAGTGAAGTAACCGTCATATGGGACCTGGGCTTTAATGAACACTCAGGTCATCTGGCCTATAAGAACATGGGGTTCCAAAGATACTCCCTGAATTCGGGAGGATTTTTTCATTAGAATTTATACATTTTCGTTTCAAAAATTGCTGACATCAGGGTATGTTCGAGGACTAATCAGTAACACCATTAATTTTACTACTGATCCCCCCCCATCACAAATAATTTCTTACTGATCCTACTTCACTTGTCAGAATATGAGGGGCTTATGATAAATATTTCTTTGCCAATGTAGTAAACAACAGGCGTTTCTATTTCTGGCAACAACATGTAATTGAATAATAAAAAATAATTATATTATCATAATTGCTGCTTTTCTGGATGCAACTTATTTGTCTTTTGAGAAATCTTAAACATTATTTTTAGGTTACTTGATGAATTTGGGAATTACAATGGAGAATATAATATGAACTATTTATTCCAGAGAAAGACAAAAATTAGAAGAAAGGATACTGGTTTGATGATAGATTATATAAAAACTAAGTAGTTTATATAAAAGCTGAAATTCAGATGCCTGTGTCATCTGGGTTTAGGAGATCCAAGTCTGACATTAGGGGGAAGAATGAAATGGCGTATGTTCCCTTCGTTTATATTAATTGTGGGGTTTGTTCAGTATTTTGTCATGAGACATAAAAATAAAATAATTCTTGCTTTCATAATGGTAATATCAGTTTGCAATATATGCTTAGATAAATCTCATGACACTTCAGGATGGAATTTAACCAATTAAGTAAAAGCAGCAAAATATATGTTGCATTTTATTGCCTCAGATTAAATTATATATTTTCCTTTTGTTTTCTTTAGAAAATGTATAATTTACTGTAGTGTTTATCCTAGAAACATTTGTGTTGTTTGTAATGCACAGCAGGGGTTATAATAGAAGGGTTCTAACAGCGGCTGAATTATTTTTTATTAAACTGATACTAATTTACAAAATGTATTGACTTTTAAATTGAAAAACATGATTAGAGCCATGGTAAATAAATAAGAGCATTTATAAAGTCACAGAAGACTATTGAAAGATATACATGAGAAAGAACAATGACCAAAGATATTCTAAGAGTTTGAATTATGGCATCAGCATACCTTCATTTTGGAGTGTCATCTTCTCTCATTTTACACAGCCATAGAAAAATAGACTTACTCCAGAATTTAGTATTAGTGATCTGATGTCTCATAGAGGTTTTCCTAGGGAATTCAGGACTACTTTACCATAGTTTGTGACCTGAAACAATAAAGACAGAAAAAACCAAAATCTATCGTCTCCTTTTTGTATAATAAGGTTTCATATTAATACCAAAAAAGCCTCATGCAAGAGACTTTGCTGCATAGTTCAAAAATAAGCCTAACATAAAATAAATAACAGTGAATCATAGCGTATTATACTAGACAGAAGATTTGTATATTTGTGCCTCACTGAAGTTCTTATAAAAGAAAAATGATCTAACTGAATTCAACTTTGATATACAGGATATCTTTCAACTATATAGTTTAGTGATATTTTACAATGAGGCCCGTTTCACCCAGTGATGTTTTGAAACATTTTATATTCCTAAAACCAAATTATTTATTGCCCTTAGCCATGGCAGTTTAATACAACAGTTCTCAATAAATTATTTAAACAATATTTTGGGTTGTGAAATATCTTCTATGGGGGTCCTCTTTCACTGTAATGTTCACAGCCATCCTCTATAAACACCACAGGCTTATCCATCCAGGCAGAAGCTTCTGTGTACCGATGCTCAGCACTGCAGCATTTACAGATGTTCCTTTGCAACCCTCATACTGATGTGTTGCATCTGCTGAAGACTTTTCTCTTGACAACTATAGGTCAGATTTTCATTGCGCATCCTGCGCAGACTGTGAAAATACACTACTGAAACTTAGATTATGCTGGGGTTTTTGTTTTTCACATTTTCTCAGCTGACTAAGATACTCAAGCAGAGTGATTTTAGAGATCTGGAAATTGGTTGGTAGTCTTACATGAAAATCACTGTTTTTTCCTAGGGGTCTAATTGTGATAGTTTGCAGTAAGTTTTCTCTATAGAAGAAAAAATTTGCTTTATATAGTCCTATTTTGGTGAATATTCTGTAAATTTTTATGTGTACAGCCTGATTTTGTTAGTTTCATTTATGTAATACAGATGATAAAAAAATGGTATTCATACAGTTTCATTAATGCATTGAAAGAATGAGTTCACTCATTTTTTCTAGAAATAAATATTATTCTTTCCAATTTTATCAAATTCTTCCTTCTGCTTTTGTAGTTAAAAGAGTCATTAGATCCTCTCTAATGAAGTAAAACTAATCTGCCATTCACAACTGTGAGCCTACGAGCATGTACTTCAAAATACCGTATCGTCTGTTTTCTTTAATAAAAGTTACAGTTCCTTATCTTCCTTAGCAGCTCAGCTTCTTCTCTTATTCCTTTAGAATTATATGATGGGAGGCATAAATTGACTTATATCCCTTAAAATGACTATTTTATTCTAACTATTTGTATGCTAACACTGCATTCTTAGGGCCAAAGTTTTTTAGCACTTGTCCACATGTACACACACGGGAAAATTAAGCTGAATTAATTGAAGACTGTGAATTTAGAGATCAGTGATGCTAGCTCTTTTTTTCTCAGATCATTGAATAAATAAACCAAACTGAAGCTACTCTAATTCATAAAGAGTTTTAATTATTAAAGTGTAGTATCCCCCACAAAAAATGTAATGATGTTTTGCTAGCCCAGTTAATGCATTTGCATCTTCAGTATGTTTCAAGTGATGTTTCGAGCTTAGCCTTGTAGACAAGCACGTATCTGCTATGAGTGCCTCGGTGACAACTGTCTCTGAAAAAAGAACGAAGAAAAAACTAATGAAAAGGGAACATGACCAGTCTTACATATGCCATGCTACAACCTTAGTAAATGATCCAGTGAAGCGCTAGTGTGAATAGTCATGTCCAAATCTAAAAGGTTTCCGTGTTCAGGTAGTGCCTAAGATTTCATATGAGAAGTTATTACGAAGAACAAATCAAAACAGTAGAATTAAATTGCTACATTCATGCAACAGTAGACTGTCCAGATTCTTCGCAAATACGTACTTGATACCTATGAGGCAGAGACAGAAAATATGAAGCATATACCACTGTCCAAACTCTCAATGAACTGTTTTCCTTCCACAATAAGAGACCTCTCTGCTGCTTGTAATAGGCAGGAGTACCAACAAGGCCTTCATTCAGGCTGTTAGGAATCATTATGTATATTTGAGAAAATCCCGTGCCTATGGATGGAGGGATTGCACTGTAGCATACTGCCGTGTAATAACATGTGGCTTCTCCTCCTAAGGAGTGTGAAGCATGATTCTCTGTCATGTTAATTTTTAAACGCATTTATATCTTATGTTAAAAAGAGCTCATCATGTTAAAACTTGTGATATTCTTCATCTCTTCTACTCTGGGATTTGTGTGAAGAAATGCACATCTGAATGGGCCTCTTGGCTTCTTTTTCAATAAAGAAATAAATGGACCCTTGTAGGATGCAATCCATTTAGTATTTAAATAGTGGGATAGGACTTCCTAGAAGGACTTGTTTCTCCTCCATGCCTGTAAAGGGCATCAGTCTAAAGGTAGCAGTAGAATTTATGTTATCTAAGTTTAAAATATCTAGCAACTCAAACCAATACAAAGTACCTATGCTGAGATTAAAAACCAAAATACCCTCAACACTAAGCGTTGAACCTGGGAGATTGATCCAGAGCCATTATGCCTATGTGTTTGAGATATTTCACCAGAAAACCAGATACGCATGTTGATCCATATACTGAAAATGATGTCATATAGCAGTGTAGCCAGGGCTGATCTTCAGGTCAAAGTGATGTATGGAGGTAACTGGGGTAAACAGTATAAAGTATTGTGCAGGACCAAGCACCACTCTAGCAATTTCTCAGTACCTTTTGTCAAAGATGGAACATATTCTTGAATAAGCTATAAAACTTTCTGTTTTGCATAATTTCATAGAGTTGTTTCATTTTAAAGGCTAGATAAAATCAGGAATGGATTTTATGTGAGTTTGGGTGTTTATGGAAAGAATATGAAACTTTCCTTTCATCTTCCCACTGTTTCCTAAGCTCGTTTTCACTGTAGGAAAGGTTATGGCACCTAGAACTCGAGGTTTTAAGCCTCCAGTTCTTATGAAGTACTATAAAAATTGGTAATTTTGGGTCCTTTTTCCACATATGGTGACAGCAATATTTGAGAAGAGTTTATGTTCCTGTACCCAAGTATGTTCCTACTAACCCTTCTTTTAATATGTCTCACTTTCATATCCTGATGTCTTTAAAGCCTCTGAATCAGAGATAAGTACAACAGTAATAAAGCAAGTAATAAGCCTATCCTATGTAACAGTCTAATAAAAATGCATTTTTTTAAATTTAATTAAATACTTCTAGAATCTACACAGATAGCATGACAGATAGCTAATACTATTTCCTTCAGTTTAAACATCAAAGCAACATGTTCTATTCTACTTAGGGAAGAAAAATATATTATCAGTGTCTCCTGAAATCCTTGTACAGAAGCTGTTTGAGGTAAATAAAAACTAATTAAAAAATCCTATCAAACAATGTTTTTGATAGAAGGATGTTTCATTTTCCATTGAAAAGTATTAAACATGGTCAGTTAACATGCTGCAGGACTGAACAGTAGAAGAGCAGTACTGAATGGTGCAGGGGTTCTAGGCAGTAGCTAATGGAGAGAGACTGCATAAACCATTATAGTTATTTTTTGAGCAAAAGCCTCCTGTATTTGCAGCTTATCACTATATTTTCTTCAATTCCTTGAACAGGAATCCCAAGATAAGGGCAACTGGCTCTTGACTGTATATATTTCTAGCACAGGAAAGATTTGACTGTGATCCAAACCAATGAAAGCTCATTCTGGAGTACTGCCCTTCAGCCTTTTGACAGCACAGACTGTATTCACAGAGATCTTGGCAGTAATCATTTAATTTCAAATCCATATTTTTATATCTAGAGAATTAGTTTTTCAAAGGAGAAATTTTACCAGCCAGTTCAAGAGTTGATAGCTAGACTTTGCCACCTCTTCCATTACTTTTACTTGCTTAGTAAAGGAATATGTTTGCAGAAAAAAAAAAAAAAAAAAAAGTTGGGTCAAACAGCCAGAAAGTTTATTTGCTTAGGCACCTGTAGAAGATTTAAAGTGAAAAACTAGCTCATGTTTCAGTCAATACAGTTGATTCCTTTGGATTCATATGTTGATAATGCCATTTTGAGAATACAGGGAAGACTTCATTTTGCATATGAGATTCAGCTGACAACTGTGCAAAACATAGGCATCTAATCTGGACTTCTTGAGACTGTATAGTCAAGAGAGAGACACATCCTACTTAGTGCTAGAGGACTGGCTGTTTCTAACCACTGTAATCATGTGGAGTGAGCAGCACAGAGAAGCTGTGTAGCTTAGATGATCTGAATCTTGCTCTCAGGGACATGTAAGTCTAATGGAAAACAGTTTGCACCCTAAGAGAACAAATAGAGACAATTCAAAGCATATTTCATGCCTGTCGGAAAGAAAGTACAGAAATGGGTGACTTCTACCCTGTGTCTCAGGGGGCTGTAGTTACAGGTACACCACTGTGCACCATCCTCAGGTAAATGTCACCAGATGATGACTACTGAAGGTAAAAGAAAAACAAGTTTTCTGAACATCAGCTGAAGCTCGTTGAATTTCTTTTCATTGCTTCCTTCTTTCAGATTCCTCTAGGCTTTGAAATCCTCTGTAGAGGGAGCCTACATGGCAGATGCTTCGACACTGCCATTGGAACAGTTCACCGTGATAGATACAGCACATACGATGAGTCAAACAGATGCTCATGACAAGAAAAACTCTTGTCTCAGCTGTGTACACAAATTGTAGTGGAATACATGAAGAGAAGCCATATGTAAAAAGATCCTACAGTTGTTCAGATGAGCAGTTTTCTCTAATACTTCCAACACCTCCAGAAAGATTTAAACTATTTGGGATTTGCATTACTTTTTTTTTTTCCCTGTAACTATGAAATAGACCTTGAATAGATAAGATTAGAATTTTATAGGAAGAAAACAAATTCTTTCTATAGGGACAGAACAACTCGTTTCTTAGGAATTCTTATTTTCCTAGGAAATATTATTACAGCATATACAGGAAATATTATTACAGTGTATTAGGCAATGCAACAAGTTCATTTTCCTCACTTTTATGTGTGCATAAAATAATTCTCAGCTTATGCATTTAAACTTGTGTGCACCTGGCAGTAATACTACTTCACCTTCACCTGTCTGCCTGCAATGTAGAGCTACAAATACATACTGTAGTCAGATTTATTTATTTCTGTCAGTTAGGTGTTGAACACAAATAATTTTACCCCTTTGGGGGGAGCTCTTCAGGATGTATGAAGGCAGATGATGTCCCTAACTGTATTATTTTGGGGGAGTTAAACCTGCAGGATAAATGAAATCCATCAACTGAAATCTGCTAAGATGGTAGGACAGAAGTGGAGATTTCACTCTGAAGTTAGCTTCCATTTGAGGAAGCTAAGCCTGAGGACAGGCGTTCTCAAATGAATAGATCCCAGCTATGGGAAATTGTATTAAAAGTCTTGAGGTTAGCTGGTAGTTGAAGGGAACACCTGAAAAGCAAGCCAGTTTTCCAGTAAGGCATATTTTAATTACCCACATCTGTCTCAAAATATCATTGCTGTTCTATAAAAATTTGCATTTAATAACCTGAATATACATTTTTGCTTTTACCTTAGTATTTGTAGTGAGTTTGAACTAATTATAATACCTTGATAACATCAGAAAATTTGGGAAATAGATAAACTCTCTGCTGCAAAATTTTGCTTACCAAAAAAAAAAAAATCCGCATAAATATAAAAAAATTAAAATAACCCGTTATTAATTCACACTAAAAAGTACTGTTATAGCATGTTAAAACTAGGAACCCTAAGGCATATTTTTCATCACATAAAAAAAAGGGGACACCAGGATTTTAGTGAGAATGTGACCATTTTCCTGGAACATTTGGAGATCTAACTCCAAAACAGACTTCCAACACATAAACTTGAAGAAGTGAATAGGCAGTAGTCCTTCACAGTTACCAACAGTAAATGTTGTCTGGCCAGTCAATTGAAAAAGAAAGGTATTTATTCACATAATGTTTAATTAAATCACAGAATCTCTGTCCCATGCCTCTTCTCATTTGTCATAACTTTTTTTAGTTTATCTCACATTTGCACACATTTCTCATCCAGTGTTTTTTCACATCATTTTCCCATTGATTTCCATATTCTTGTCTCTACTTTATATTCCGCTTCAGACCTTTCTTTTTTGCACTTTTCACTTTGCACATTTTCACTTAATTGGAGTCATGTAATCATAGTACAGCAATGACAAAGTGGACTTCATCATTTTATTATTCCCGGGTTTAGTCCTGATAGCCACCAAATAGCAAATAGAAAACAAAGTGAATCTGTTTACAAGTATTTTGGAAAGGAGTCCTTGATCTAGGGAATTTTGACAGGGGAAGTTCATTCTGTATTTTAAACAAATCAGAGACATAGTGTTCATGTTTTTTTCCCTATTTCAGTCTTACATTTTCTTACTACAAATTCAAGTGACTATTAAAATCATTCATTCTAAAAAAATTGCAGAACTGTAACCATGATGCATGTAAGAACCACTTATCAGAAGTCATCATTAGTTTCAAAAACTTCTAATGGCAACTACTGTTCACATAGCCTTATTATGATCAAATAGAAACATATAAAAAATGGGATTTTTGGGGGGCTGTGTTAATACTTGTTTGAACTGTATCCGATCTGATTAGGCCATAATCAGTCACCTTTGTTTAAAGTTTCTTTTTTCCCAACATGTTCATAGCATTGCTAAGTGCAACATCAAAAGAAACAAAAACTTTTCTTTGGTGGTCCTCCCGAGAGCAGTTCTTTATGTTGCTGCATCCTAGGTTGCCACCCAGTGGAGAAGACTGTAAATTCTCGTTGCCAGAGGCCCAAAAAGAGAAGCCTTGCTACTCACTGACCGGCAGCCTTTTAAATCTACAAGGAAATACCCCTGTGGGTGGTCATTTGTGAAAACACTGTTTGCTTTTGTTGTTTTTGGTTGCTTTAATTTAGATTTAAAAGATGAACTAGAAATCGCATGGAATCTTAAAGTAAAAGTCTGAGGTTTGCCTCTTTTTTCTAGATATTTTCTGGGTTTGACCGTTGTGTTATATACCATATACCAGCCTAATACAACAATGCAGCTCCATTTATATGAAAGTAAAAACAGATTAATATGGCAGCGGATCACAGCTGTAATTTGCAACTGTGTCTTGGATACTAAAAAAAATTACATTATTTTCAACTTGTAATTTATACCATGTGCTGTTAAAATCTCTTCTAATTCAAACTTCATTTGGCCTTCGTTATGTTTAAACAAGCAGCTTACAGCTTTGAGGAAAAAAAAAATCAAACCACTCAAATCCCAAAATTAGTTTCCAGCTTGTATCACTGAATTATCTGACTCATTCTGTATTTATTTCCTTTAAGTATTTGAAATTGCTATACCAAGCTAATGTAAGCAAGTGTTGGCAGGCACCAGTATTTAAGTAGTATATCATAAGGAAATACTTTGGGTAGTTAAGGAGAGTAGGGCACCAGAGAGGAGTGAATAAGAGTACAGAAAAAAAGCAAGGACACTAATCACTGTGAGGAACAGAGAAATGGAAGGCAGTGACCGCTAACTTCCATATCAGAAGCAATTCCTGAGTAGCCTTCATTCTGCCAAGTCCACGAGCCCAGGGGTGTCCAGAACAGAAAAAAAACAAATGGAAGAATATATTGGCTAAATCTTCTTTCCTTTGGAAGTCTGTATTAGGCCATTGCCATGACAAAAGCCAAGTTGCAAAGCACAATCTCAAAGAGTGCTTTCGTTCTTCAGAAATACTAAAAGCAGCAGAAACTCAAGGTCTTTTCAAATTGTACCTGACATTTTCAGCTGAAAAAAACGCCAAACCTCCTTATCTAGTTTATTACCTGGTATTTCAATTTTTCAAATTCTTCCCCCAAAGCCTTTGTCGGGGGAGAAGTGATGAGGGCAAGACTGATTCTGCCTGTAATGGCTCATATAGGGTTTCCAAACTTGTCATGAGAGCTTCTGCTTCTTTAAAATCATCTTCAGATTGACATACATCTGTCTTTTACTGATAGAGCCAAGTTATAGCGGATAAGGTAGAAATTTTGGAGGGTATAAGCACTCAGTACTTTTCTCATTGTTTGCAGTGTGAACCAACCAAATGCATACTGCTATTTATCCTTTTCAAAGTAAAAACCGTGCATAAACTACTGCAGTTCAGAATTCCAAAGGGAAAAGAAAGAGAATATTTTTGATAACAGTTTTTCACCTTGTGTGTAGGGCTTCTGTTGTTACTCAGGCCTCAGAAACAGAGAAAAGCCTGAGTTGGGAAGGGACCTCTGGAATTTCTGGTCCAAACTTCAGTAAGAAGTCAGGGCTATAGATTAGGTTATTCAGGACTCTGTGAAGCTGTCTTTAAGATTTGCAGTGATGGAAGTTTCACCAATGTCTGGGCAGCCTATTCCAGTCTTTGATCACAAGGTGCATATTTTTTTCATATAGCCAGACAGAATTTCACCTGAGCAACTCGTGCCTGTTGCCTCTTGTTCTGTCACTGTGCATCCTTGGGAAGAGTATCCTTTCCTTCTCTGTACCTGTGTTTTAGGTACTTTATAAAGTTTGTGATGATACCCCCTAAGCCTGGACTTTCTGAGGCTGAATGAATGCATTTCATTATTCTTTTTTTCATATGTCAAGTTCTCCAGCTCTCTAATCATCTTGGTGATATTTTAATGGATTCACTTTCCCTTTCTGGCCTGCAAAGGCCGGTATGTTGCTGTGACATGTGCAATTACAGGTTTTGATTTGGTTTTGCTTTCCTTCAATGCACTGTCTATCTTCAGTGTAATTTGGGAAAGGTAAAAAAAGCACACTATGAAATCCACTGCTCACCTTTAGCATGACTGCTGTCACACTTTGGGCACAGATCTGGGTATTTTTCTAAGACTAATCATTTTATTAATCTATTTTATTAATTGCCAGCGCTAGTTATATCATTATTCAGCTTTCAGGTTATTTTTATTCAAATGTGTTCTTTGAGATTGCAGTACAGCATAAGGTTGTGGGATTTGGGCTTAATTTTGGGGGTTTGTTTTTCCCCTGTATGCTTATAATCATAGCTGTGTAAAGTATGGCCAGATATTTTAGATTTTTGATATACAAATATATATAGTAAATGATTAGTAGAATGCAACTGAGAAATTACACAGTCAGCAACTAAGATATGTGAGAATTCTCAGAGGAGAAAAAAAAAACCACCCATTTTAAATCCTGTGTATGTGTGCAGAAACTGAAGAGGAATTTTTTCCCCCTAAACTATGGACATATTACCGACCTGCTTTCTACTTGAAGAAGCAGGTACAGATGCATCTACATTACCATTTTAATTTGGATCAGGAGTGTGCTTTTGAAACAAATCTCTCAATCATCTCTAGTTGCTGCACTTCAGCTCATGCTGTGGAGCAGTCTTGGGGCAAATGAACTGGATTCCTTTCAGATGAAACTCAGTGGTAAGGTGTGCCTGAAGATCGAATGTAACACACCCTAACTACAAATAGGCATTCAGTCTTTTGGGATTAGAGTAGATCTAAACAAGTGTTCTCTCCCCTCCAAATAAAGATATTGGAGATATTGAGCCCTAAGCACGAAGTTTTTACATACACAAATTTCTGTAAATTTATTGTTACAGAATTTAACTACTTGCTGATGCTGGACATAATTTGACTTGTTATGGCTCTCCACAGGGAACTGTGCATGTGTGTGGGAGGAAAGGAGGCTGGTAGGAAGACTGCTGTACAAAACCTGGCAGACCAAGGCACATGAAGGGAATTGTCTGGATTTCATTAAACCTCCCCGCCCCCAAAAAACAAAAACCAAAACAACAGAGAGGGGGGCACACGTGTCCTGAATATATTTGCATTCAGAATGTTGCCTGCTCATTAATCTACGACTCATTATTTAAGTGGATTATATATAACAATTAACATACTTTTTAAAAATTAATCTTGGTACTTGTATTGAGAAGGGAATTGTTCAATTATATGCTTCATATAAAGGCTTGTGATTGTTTGAAATAATCATGTTTATAGCAACAAAAACCTTTTAATCAGGCATGATGAACTGGGACATCTACTTCAATGGAGGAAAACAAAGTGAAACACTTTTCCTCCAAATAGAATACATGATCTGTTGTTTCAGTGGGACAATCATCCTCTACAAGCCACTGTATTGGAATGTTTTTCAGCCTTAATTGCCCTGTCAGTTACAATTAGAGGTGTTAATGTAACTGTGAAATGCTACAAATTACTTGTGGCTTTTGCTCCTTGTGCATTCTCAGCCTGTCTTGCACAAAAAGATATCAGAATGACAGAGATCTCTTGCTGAGTCTGTTATTAAGGTTTGTTCATTATACTCCCTGGGTACAGTTATTCACTCAGTATTAAAGATGCCTGCAGCAGAATGGTTTAATCCTTTAAAGAAAGGCGAAAATTCTTCATGTATTAGGCATTTTTTTCCTGAAATAGCTGCAGCTATAATAGGGATTCGTATAGCCGTAATGGTTAAAAAAAAATAATTTTTGCCAAAGTTGCTATTAGTCTGAAAACCTATGATTTTCGCAATTGTGTGTGTGCTTACTGATCTATAGGTATTTGCTATTGTTTTTTTCTGTTATAGTAAAGGAGTTGACATTTTTTGAAATTCTACCACTGTGATCATATAGAACAAAGGGTTTGTTTTAGCAGAACAACAATGAAATTTTTGACTGTTGGAGGAAACATGAAGTTGAAAGTGGGGCAGAGGATGGTGATTTGCCAGTACTTTCATTTCAGTAAGCAGTATCAAAAGGTTACATGGTCCAACACTAATAAATTAACCAAAGGAGACAAATCAAGTGAATGAATGAAAGCTATGATCCCCGTGATAGATTGAGAAAAAGATGAAATGTGGGAGATTTATAGAAGGGTGGCCAAGTGCTCCTGTCTGTGTGTTGGGCTAGGTTTGATTTTCTTCTGCTACTGAAAAGCTAATAAGTGCAGTTATTCAGTGAACTAATAGACTTACTTCATCTTGTTTTGAAACAGTTGCTCTGCATTTCTGCAGTCTTGGAGATTGCACTGCTTTTTGAAAGTGCAAATGTCTCCGACAGTGGATTAAACTCCCTAGTGTTTTCTTCAGAGCTGGAAAAAACCTCAAACTGTGGGATGGTTTTATCTTGTTGCCTGAAATTTTGGAACACTGAGTAAATTGTACACAGCGAGGAACCCTTCAATATAATCACCAAGTTATGGATGACTAGGTAAAGTGACAGATCACCTGTTCGTTCAATTTTGAAGTATATACAATGGTTAGTAAAGCAATTTAAAATATCAGTCATCATTATTGGTTGTTTATTTGGATAAACAACTGATTACTGAAACCCATCTGAACTAAAACCCCACTGAAAATGTTGCCCATATGTCAACATTTTAAATGGAATTAATCCAGATGAAAAAGTTTCTCCTTAATATCTTTTTGTTCTCTTACCTGTGTAGTACAAGTATCCTGCTAAAATAAATCTAAATTTAATGACTGTAAAGCCTGAGTATTAAGATCTTTTCTTTCAGCCTATGCTTACAAGGGGAGATACCAGGAATTGAAAATATTTTGAAAATAGGAAAAAAGAAATTAATCATTAGTCCTCAAAGACATGAATGGCTTTCCAAGAGGCATTTTTTTTTTTCTTTGTAAGTGTCGAAGGCAAGCACATGTTTCTATGTTAGAGAAGTTTTCATCTTATATAATTTTTCTTATCTCAACCAACCAAACAAACAATTGCTAAAATTATATAATTGTTAAGAATTGTAAAGACAAAATCATTTACCACAATTACTTAAGCCATGAAAAGTAATTATACTTTTATAAAATTAGTAACTACTTAGACTCTATTTTTTGCATAATGACAAGTATACATTATTTTAGAGGTGGAGTGGCACTGAGTTGTGTACCTATGTTCTTTGTGTGCTTGCTGACATATCTAAGGTAGGAAAAAAGAAAGTTCTGTAAACTGAAAGCATTAAGATATTCACCAAGTAGAACAAAAAGATTATATCAGTGGTACGTGACATAGCATATAAATGAAATCTAACATGACACTTACCAACAAAAACCGTATTAGATGAATATGTCATTCCCATATATGTGTGTTTGAGTGTGTGTGTGTGATCTTAGCATATTAAAGACCAAGCAGCAAATTTGCATGACCTACAACATGTAGGAATTAAAATTGCCAAATATTGTAACTTTTTATATTGTAACAGTTTGATTTTCAGTATTAGCTACAGAAAATGTTTTGAGGGCTAGACTACAACACTAACAATATGACCATAAATATACTTTATGAAGTATTTTTCTTGCTGAAGGGAAATGTTTCACAGACTGACATCTCCGCATGCCTGGTCTATGAGAGAAAAAGAAATCAGAACCTTTTTCTGTTCTAAAATGTCTTGGGGATGGAGCTTTCATGTTTGCTACTCTAGGACATTACATTTCTAGCCTAGTCAGAAATGTGGACTTAGAGTCTAAAAACCCTACATTTGAGTACTTCCACAACATGGTTGTTTATTTGTTTATGTGCTTCAGTTGCTGGTCTACCAACACTGGGAGTAATGGAGCATGGTTTTAACCTCTGTTTTAGGCATCTGCCTTTGGGCTTTTTCCTAGGCTAATCTTCTTAGTCTTCCTAAATAACAAATAGATCTGGACAGAATCTGCAGGAAGGTGATTGGGAAGCCCTGACTTAAGCTTCTTCTCTAAGCAGATCTTTTGAAGAAGCGTCTACCTTTCTCCCATGGTAACATAGGAAGCCTTGCCCAAGTCCATCCAATTTGTCCTTCTTGCAGGCTTCTTTTCCCTTGACTTCGCCACCTGCTTAAACTCAGCCCATGAAAAGGTATTTTGGAAGGTAAATGCAGACTGCTGAAACCAAAGGAACTGTTTATGTGTGTAACCATACACAAAAAGTACTTGCAAAGCTGGGATGTTAGATAATGAAGTCTTTGAAGAAGAATCTCTCTGTTTGGCGGAGTTATTTGTTAAATAAATAGTAACCAGCAGACTCTACTTTTGCAATCAATAACTGTAGTATTTCTTTTCATGTTTGTGTTTAGATAAAAATGTATTTATGCTAAAGCTCTTGCAACAATTGACTGAAATTTTAAGAGCCACATAGTTACTCAAATGTTTCACATGTGCTTTTCACCAGAGGATGACCATTTTACTTTTGTATAAAGGGTCTTATGATAAACAAAGAAAGAACTATGCTAGTGTATTTCATAGATATGGCTGTAAAGAATTTTCAACTATATTGCCACATCAACATGCATATACATAAAGACATTATTTCTGTGTATTTAATACTATTGTTTCTGATACTGGACAGTTACAATTGACCCATTTCTGATATCTAGAGCAGAAGGTGATTAACTGCAGCTTTTGCTCCCCTTCTTGCTTGTAGATATCTAGAAGAAAACTATAAAAAGGCCTATTCAAGAGAAAGAAAGAAGGTCAAGCACTCAATCAGACTGTAAGAGCTGGGATTACTGTCAAACTGGAAAATCTTTTCAATAAAATAATAATTTTCTCTGTTATGTTTTTTTCTATCATTCATATAAAATTAGCATAGGTTCTGTGCCCTTTTTTTTTTTTTTTTTCTCTTTTGAATCTGTAATTTAACTATTAACCTGCTGACAGAAAGAGCAGGTTAAGCTGTAGAAGACCAATGGCATCCTGAAGCAGGATGAAAGATGCAGCATTAGTGTGTTTCTGGACAAGAGCCCTGTATTGAAAGCGTAACTACTATTGGTGTTTTGCTGCTGGAAGGAATGGCTGAGTTGATCTGTCAGAATAAAACAAAACAAAACTGTTTTTATCTTTGTATTTCCTATACTAGACATTTACTTCCTTGTCAGGTTATTAGAAGCATTCATTGGAGCCAGTGGGTGCTGCAAGCAGTGAGTAAAACAGCTAGGTCCTGATGTGACACAATATTAAAGGAAAGTAATACTCCCCCCCGCCCCCCACACCTGAAAATTAGAGATAGCAAAATAAAATGTTTTATTGTTAATTCATCTTTTACTACTCAGTAGGTGTATTTACTTTTCTGGATTTAAATGCATAATCATAGGAGTCATATTCATGAGCCTCTAGCCTGAAAATCTCATATTTACTCACAAAATGTATGCAGAAACACATCCTTTACACTGTGCCCTTGGCATGTGCCTCATCCAGGAAAGTGAAACTAGGAGTGAGATTTTCTAGGCTCACCCAGTAGTTGATTTGCATGTTGACAGTGACGATAGAAAAGAAAATCTAAATCATAGTGAAATAGGAAATTTACTGGGACCTGTGCTGAACATACATTAATTTCTGAAAGGTATCACACTTATGGAGATCAACTAATGACTGTTGGTCACAGTGCTGATCAAATAGATAATATGGAATGGGAAGGTCTGTAGTCCTAGTTACTACACTCTGAGCCATCCTCTTCTATGGAAATTTCACAGCTGGTATTTTCTTATATTAGTTTTCAAATGCTACATTCTTCACATAAAAGGTGGCATCCCCCAGTCATCAGGCTTTATCTGATGTAGCTACTTATTTTTTCCTAGTATTTTCACACCTTCACGTTGTCCACACTGGATATTTGTGTAGGATCCCCAACGGCTCATAGAGCAGAGAACAACAGTAAGATTTTAAATTTATCTTGGCTTACTGAACAAAATATCTGAAAAAAAGAATGAAATTTAATAGGGAAAAGTCCAGTGAACTCTAGGTAGACAGAAATAAGTGCCATGTACTTACTGGATTAGATGATTAGGCAGTAGCTCTCTAATAAAAGTTAAAGAAGTTGTACTGGATCACAGTCAGAATGTATTCCAAGTAAGACATGCTGTTGGGAAAGCGGCAAGCATGTATCGCAGCATGCCAAATACTTGTGTATTTTCAACTCTATTCAGCATTAAGAAAGGCTCAGTCAGAATAGCATGGCCAACCAAGGGTAAGCAGGGCATGAAAAGATCAAGTTCCTGCTGAGATCTATAAGATGTAGTATGCACACAATGTCAGATTGTGGCATGCTCACAGGATTTTGGGTCTGTTTAGCAGTTAGGTCTTTTGTGTCATTTCATTATGATATTGGCACCATATATACTGACAAGTGAAGTTGCTATAAGGAAAACAGAGAAGGATTACTGTGGAAAAGATATAGAAAGAAGTAACGCTAGCTATGTCAGAGATAAATAACGATAGTTGTATCTGAGAAGAAAGTGGTGATTTACAGAGATTTCACGTACCTTAGTTCGATGTAACTTAGTCTGGCAGCACTCCATTTACTCCATCAGTAAATTAAATCTCTCTATAATAGAATTAATAGGTATAATGGCATTCTCTCTCTATAAAGGCAGAAGTCTTCTCTAAGTTCTCTGGTATGCAAAACATGAAAGGTGAAAACTTCTGTATTTTTCTAGTCAGTTATTATTCCACAGACATCTGCACAAGTCAGAAAAGTCTATCTGATTTAGGATAAAAGTAATTGTTATTTCTTCACATTTTCTTTACAAGAGAAAAGCCAGCAGGAGTCCTGCACTGTCAGCGATTGCTGGGGAACAGAACAAGAAGTCTTTTTGGAGTCAGCCATGGCTCAGGGATTTTACAGCTATGTAGTAGGTGAGTACCCTGAGGTCATCACAGTCATAGAATGGTTGAAGGGGCCTCTGAAGAACATCTAATCCAGTCCTCTGCTCAGAGCAGGGTCACCTAGATCTGGTTGATCACATCTGTGTTTTGTCCAGTTTTGAGTATCTCCAAGGATGGAGACTCCACAACCTCTATGGGCAACTGTCTCCAGTGGTTCACCTCATGATAAAAATTAAGTTTTTCATATTTTTAAATAGAATTTGTTGTGTTTCAGTGTGTGTCCATTGCCTCTGGTCCTGTCACTGAGCACCACTGAAAAGAGCCTGGCTCCATTTTCTTTGTACTCTACCTTTAGATATTTATATACATTGATAAGATCAATGGTTGAGTGTGGCCTGTCAACCACTCCTCCCATTTCTATCAGCAGACTTCTTAGGGGTGCATTCTGCCTCATTGTTACAGAGATTAATAAAGTTGTTAAACTGTATGGGTCCCAGTTTTGACCCCTGGATGTGCACCAGTAGTGACTGCTCTCCACCTGGACTTCATGCTACTGATAACAACCCTTTGAGCCAGTTCAGTCAGTTTTCACTTCACCTGATTATTCACTTACCTAGCCAATACCTCTTCAGTTTGTCAGTAAGGACATTACGGGAGGCAGTGTCAAAAACCTTACTGATGTAGGGATGAACAGAATCCACTGCTTTCCCCTCATCCACTAAGCCTGTCATCTCATCATAGAAGGCTAATGGACTTCTGCATATGTCCATTTTCTTTAAATGTTCGCTAACCCGATCCTTCTCCACTGAGGGTAAGTCTTCCTTGCTCTAGATTTTTCAACGGACCTCAAGGATGTGAGATTGCTGAAGGCCATTGTTACCAGTAAAGATCAAGGTGAAGATGGCATTGAGTACTTTGGCTTTTTCCATGTCCTTTGTTACCAGGTCTCCCGTCTCATTCAGCAGCAGTTCCACATTTTCCCTAGGCATTCTTTTGCTTCTGGTACACCTTGTTGCCCTTTGTGACTCTCTCCAGATTCAATTCCAGGTGTGTTTTAACTCTCTTACCCCCATCCCTGCACCCCATCTCTATAATCATCCTTGGTGACCCAATCCCGCTTCCACCTTTTATAGACTTTCTTTTGTGTTTGAGTGTGGTCAGATGCACCTTGTTCATCCATGTAGACCTCCTGCCACCTTTGCTTGATTTCTTGCACAAGGAGATGCACTTGTTGAGCTTGGAGGTGTTTCTTGAAAATCAACCAGCTTTTCTGGATCTGTCCTTTCCCCAGAACCATCTCCCATGACAATCATCCAAGCAGATCTATTAATAGGATGAAGTCTGCTCTCTCTTCCTTCCTCCCAAGTTAAGCAGGACTCTTGAGATTAACAGAAAGTCTGTTTTTAGCTATTTTGTGGTCTTTCAGGTGCCATACATGGGAGCTGAGCTATCACTACACATCTTGCAGGATGTTGAGTTGTTGTCCTATTTCTTCTTGTGACACAATCAACCCCGCTTTTAAATTGCGGTTATATACCTCATGTCCGTTCCTGGTTTTGAACACTGTGTCCATACAGAAGCAATCACTTTCCCTTAGCCAGTGTGTTGTTCTGCTAAACTAATGAAGCTCTTTAAGAACATATCTTCACTGCTCAAAGGAGTGCAGTGCAGAAGGTTCCCAAGCTAGTGACTAGTCAAGCTGGCATGTCCGCCTGGCACTGTATGGGAGGTGCCAATTTCTTGCAGCAGTATAGCTTAATATAGCATTTCTTAAATTAAGTCATACCTACCAATGTTTTTTCTACTCTTGGATCTGAAAATCGTATTTTCATGGCTGCAACATTTGGTAACTTGCTGTGATTGTGTGATCAAGTACACGTGACAGGGACCTAAACTTCTGTTAAGTACATGAATCTCAATCTTGGGAAAAATACCAATAGCGTGAAGTGTAATGATACAGATCTCCATTACTCAGTTTCTGACTCCTACTCTATTCATGTTAATCACCTTTGACAATCTCTGGTAGAAATATCTGACATGCAATACAGGCAAACTGGGTAGAATAAAATGGATGTTTACACTTCCATTATGAAATTGTATTTATGTGGCATGAGCTGGTTGAGATTATCTAAAATATACCTATTTGGCTTTCTGTCAAAGCACTTCTAGAGCACTTCAAAGATTTCTTTGTGTTGTAGATTAAATATCAATTCCAGGACTCCAATGTCATTAATTTCTCACAAGCTGTTTAATTACAGTACACATTAGTTTCACAAAAGAGTAATTAGTTTTTATTGTATTGATACACTGTTGCATTCTAGGTGACAAATTAATTTGGTAAGAGATGAATTCCCTTGTGTTCTAGCCAGTCCTCAAAGATTAGAGGGTCTAGGGGTGGCTGGACTTATCTCTTAACAGGTAGGCCAATTATTGCTGGAGAGTACCGTCCTGGACAACCCACTCAGATATTTGATGTTTGAGATACCCTTGGGCTAAATTAAGGTGGCATAACACCAAACGATCGATTAAAAAATGTATTAACGGCAGAAGTTATTTTAGCAGAAGCTAATTAAACATTTTAAAACTAATTAAACCTTATTAAAGCTCTGTAAACAGTCTTCAACAGTAGATATTAAACCCTGTTGTTCTGTGAAGGGCTGAACAGCCTGTAAAATATGAAGGAGAGAAATATATATATATATAGAGAGAGAGAGAGAGAGAAATAGAAGTAGAGAAGAGATCTGGATCACCACCCTGGGTTCCAACGATGTCTCTGGTCCAGTCCCTGATCTGTCAGCAATAGCGGTGGGTGCACGCAGTGATACAGCTCACTGTTCCTTAAGTACATTGGCTCGTTTGTGTGTGAGGTGAGAGGGGGCAGGTCCTCTTGTGCTCATTTACCTGCAAGGCGAGAAAGAGGGCAGTGTTCAGGTGCTAGTCCCCACCTCTCAACCACGCGTCCCCTTTGAGGACTTCTATAACTCTCAAGTACCTGTGCAGCTTATATAACTCTCGATCTTCTGCACAGGTGCCACTGTGGGGGGGGTCGCAAGGGGTCTTCCGAGTGGTCGTAAGCCCCTTCCTCCAATAAACTCTGTGAGTCGTCTTGCCTGGCAACATGGACCCTCGAGCTCTCCAGCAAAACCGACCTGGTCCCCTCCTGTGGCTCACCACTGCTATGCAGCCACAGTGTTTGAGACATTAACTCTTTCAGTCTCTCACATAGTCTTGACATGTGTAAAATCAAGATTTGAATTCTGTTCTAAAAGCATAACCTCTGTATTTTGTAAGCCGTGAAGAAGACTTGGAGATGATTAAAGTGATAAAAGATCCACAAGTTGTTTTTTTTCCTTAAGATCATTCTCTTCCTTTTTCTGTTAAAATCCTATCCTATTTGTTCTTGCTGTCAGAGAAAGCAACATGAGTTTTTCTTAGCACCTTTACTAGTAGTTAAATGACATCCATATGATTAATTTGACTTTTGGAGTTACTGTTGGTGGTAAAAATACTAAAAGATGAAGCATCTCTGAAGGCAGATGAAATAAACACAAAAATTATGTAATTTAAATGTCAGTCTTCTTGGGAAAGAAATGCTAGAAATACTAACTCATGTGAAGATGCAATTAAACTCTTGAAGTGGTTCTAAGTATTTTCTATGTGTTTGCAGGGAGTGAAGTTCAGAGTAGTAAAGTATTATCTGAAAAAATGATAGCAGTGGGAAATTATGCCCAAATCACATGCTTGAGAATATTAATATTGAAGTTGATGATTTATCAATCTGTGGAAATCTGTGAAAATTTCAAGCTCCCCTTTTAGTCCTTATTTTTTATGAATTTGAGATCTTTTTGTGCTGAATTGCAGCACATTGCTTTTTGTATTTTACTATTATTTTTTAAGTTTTCAGCTATAGGTTTGACTACATTCTAGAAGGAAACATCAATCACTAATTACAAAAGCCAGCCAAGCAAACACTGTCATTAAACCCAGTTCTTAAACTCATTTTCCATATCTTTTTCCCATTCCTCTTGCCTACTGAATCTATCCCTTTACCTAGAGAAAAATAAATTTCAATATGTACTAGTATTTCCTGACCATTTTCCCCAAAATTCTAATTATTATATAAAATAATAAAGTGTAGGCAAGAAAAAAAAATCAAAATAAAATCAAATACCTGTAAATTGTCAATCCCTACATTTTTATTACTGTGTATATGAACATTTGGAATGTGTATAAAACTGTTGTGAAACAGTTGCCTGTATGTAAAGTTAATAGTTAACTGTGTGTAAATTATGTATTATTTATAATTAAGGCTTGTAACTGTGAAACATGCAGAATGGGGACCTATACTGGGCTCCATAAATTATTAGATTAACTGTAGTTTAAATGCATCAGTTGAACAAATAGGTTAATAAAAATGCCTCCCAGATTCACTTGTAAATATCAGCTGTTTCTTACCTCCCTGACAATGCCACAAAACCCCAGTGCAACTACTGACACTGTGCAGCAGTCACACAGCTGCCAAGCTATGCTTACATCAATCTACAATAATTCAGGCTTCAGACACTGAAGATTTTTGGACAGAGTACAGCTGGACATGGCATCACATAAATTTATGTAAATGATGTTTACACATACAACCTGTAATTACTCTTGTAGAAATGTCCATAATTCTGCCTAATACCTTACCAGACACTATCTGTTATGAAAAAGTTTGGTACAAAACAAACTGTTCCAAATGGACTGAGCAGAACCAGAAAGTGTGCATAATGTCCAACACCCCTGGTTGTCTGGCAGAATCCTTGGAGTAGAGTGATATGTACAACACAGTGCCATGTTCTGATGAAATTCCAGGCCAGTTAAAGTAGTTCAGCATTTAAGGATCTGAATAGTGGATCAGCTGTGGTCAAGCTTCACTCCAGTTATTGAATGGAAATGTGCTGTGGAAAAAGGCACCCATGGAGTTGGAGCAGAACACAGGTTATATGGGAAAATTGCAGAGCGGGAGTTAGAGCAAAGACAAAACTGGAGACTGTTGTCATGTTGTAGCAGGCAGGAAAAAGAGCACATCAGTAGGTATGTAGGGGTACAAAATATGAAAGATATCATAAAACCGATTATTAAAGGGAGGGGTAGACCAGCTGTATGGAATGGGAAAAGAAGAGGGAAGGAAATTAATTTGAAAAAGGTCTAGAAAGTCAGCTTCTGTGTTGAAGACTATTGTATAATGGCAACAATTCTTTAAATCAGTTTAGTTCTCTAAATATGGCATTCTTTCACGGTTTTAACTAGCCTGTTGCATGTGAAACAAGGGGTCATTTCCATATTTTTAAAACTACAGAAGACTCTGAGAAATTCAGTCAACTTGTCAACATCTCATAGTTACACATACATAAACTATATATCATTGTTTTCCAGGGAGCATCAGAGAAAAGAGAAATGCAGAAAATGCAGAGGCCATTGAGCAAATTTTGTAACAGACCAGTCAGTGATGCTTACAATGTACAGCCTTCCAAATACTTACACTTTTCCTTAAATATTTGTGTGAGATAATATTTCATGATGACTATTTGATTTCTTACTGTACTCAGATAAAGATTCCTAAAATGCAGGAGCAAATGTCCCAGTGTATATTTAAATATCTATTTGGTAAATTAACTCTTTTATATTAGCCAGTTAGGTAAAAGCAGAATTGTGCATTACCTTGAAATATGAGGGAGTTTGTTTTCTTCCTAACTTCAGCCCTATTAATTTATTTATCAGTTTGTATCTTTAAAAAGTAGCCTTTTGATAGTCATCTCAGCATTTTAAGTGCCTATCTGCTTTGCTTGGTAGCATCCACTTTTGCCCTAGACCT
Source organism: Tyto alba (assembly GCF_018691265.1). Taxonomy (NCBI): domain Eukaryota; kingdom Metazoa; phylum Chordata; class Aves; order Strigiformes; family Tytonidae; genus Tyto; species Tyto alba. The sequence continues at coordinate 25,999,349 of NW_024881321.1, forward strand.
TCGTGAATTATTGAAAATGATCATTCAATCAGCTTTTAAAAACATACGTTGTCAGAAGTTTTTAAGCACATAAATAGTTGGTGGTTCTGACTCTTTTACCTAAGTATAGCAAGACACATTCCATATCCTAATTTAAAATGCAGTGGGTTAATATACTTCTGTGGATTTGAAGAGATGGGTTCTTTTAAAAAGTATCGAACATCTAATTCTTTCTGCAGCATGTTCAATATTTGTCTGCCTGTCTTTTCTGGGTGTTTTTTTTCCAATGCATAAATTTTGTAGTTTTATAAATATCATAAGGGGTTTTTTTCCCCCTTTTAATATTTTTTCTATTTGTAACCTGAAAGGTACCACCACGTGAATATTAATTCTTGTAATACACTACGTGTGTGGTAGGTGAGGGAAACGGGGGTGCTGAACACATGATGTGCAGCTCTGTCAGTGAAATTGGGCTGACTCCAGCTCTGAATACTATATTCCATCTTAGCTGGGTTTGTTTTGATTTGAAACAGTTTTTGATGGTATCAGGGAAAGGATGATAGCAGGGAAAAGGAGAGGATGCACTCCAGAAAATGAAAAATTAATGTAATGATTTGTGGCTCATTTATGTCCATTTTCCTACAGTATCCTCAAATGTTTCTTTTATATCTGAAATAACATGCTAATGACTGTGCCATAAGCTACAGTATGGAATTCTCAAGTGTGCAATCTCAGAAGAGTCCACCTTTTTCCCCTCTCTCTAAAATGTAATAAATTCCCAAGAGAATTGGGAGAGGGTACTCAAAACCATTCTGGGCTTTCAGTACCATTATCTGCATGGTGCCTTTATTAGTAACATAGTGCAGTCATGCATTTTAAAGACTGGTTTACCATTGATCAGTATTTTTATTGTATGTTTTCAAGCAATTCTGTATATTTATATTGCACCTGTCATTCTGATATCCAAATACCAAAGAACATTGAATACGGCTAGGTCAAAGTATAAGTAGCATTTTAATATTTTCTTCTGTCATGAGAAACAGGGAGTCGTTGTATCTGCAGTTTGTTACTTGCACTTTTAAAAATGGTAGCATTGCTCTTAGGGATGAAAGCTACCTTGAGGTTGTTAAAGGAGGTAGAGTTAGGCCATTTTCAAATAATATTTTGTGGATAAAGAAGAGATGCAGTAGGCCTTTCAGTGACCATTTAGATTTCTAGACAGTCCCTTTACCCAGGAAGAAAGCTTACTAGTTTACTGAGAAAACTTGCATTTTGCTGTGATAATCTCTGAAAGTCTGTATCTTTTATAGAAGCATGGCAAGTAAATCTGTTCAGCGAGTTTGATGTTAGCAACCCAGCAAAGGAAGAAACACTGGGTGTTGTCAGTGACATTCATGGAAATTTTTATATAAGAAAGCCTGAAAACTGAGTAAATTCCTGTTTTCTTTCAGTGAAGTCACTATTTATAAAGTAATCATAGAATCATAGAATGGACTTTTGGGTTGGAAGGGACCTTAAAGAACAACCAGATATCACACCTTACCATAGGCAGGGACACCTTCCACTAGACCAGGTTGCTCAAAGCCCCATCCAGCCTGACCTTGAACACCTCCATGGAGGGGTCAGCCACAGCTTCTCTGGGCAACCTGTGCCAGTGTCTCACTGTCCTCACAGTAAAGAAATTCTTCATTATATCTAACATAAATTTTCCCTCTTTCGGTTTAAAAACATTACCCCTCCTCCTATCACTACACCCCCTGATAAAGACTCCCTCCCCATCTTTCCTGTAGGCCCCCTTTAAGTACTGGAAGGCTGCTATAAGTTGTCCTTGGAACCTTCTCTTCTCTGGGCTGGACAACCCCAACTCTCTCAGCCAGTCCTTATAAGGGAGGTGCTCCAGCAGATCCATGTCCCTCTTGTGTTGGGGCCCCCAGAGCTGGACACAGTACTCCAGGTGGGGTCTCACAAGAGCTGAGTAGAGGGAGAGAATCACTTCCTTTGACCTGCTGGTTATGCTTCTCTTGACGCGGCCCAGGGTACAGTTGGCCTTCTGGGCTGTGAGTCCACACTGCTGGCTCATAGTCAGTTTTCCATCCACTACTACCACCAAGTCCTTCTCCACAGGGCTGCTCTCAATCCACTCACTACCCAGCCTGTATTTGTGCTTGGGATTGCCCTGACCCATGTGCAGGACCTTGCACTTGGCTTTGTTGCACTTCATGAGGTTTGCACAGGCCCACCTCTCAAGCCTCTCAGCGTCCCTCTGGATGGCATCCCTTCCCTCCAGTGTATCTACCACACCACACAGCTTGGTGTTTTTGGCAAACGTGCTGAGGGTGCACTCAATCCCACTGTCCATGTCTTCAGCAAAGATATTAAACAACACCAGTCCCAACACTGATTCCCGAGGAACGCCACTCGTCACTGCCCTCTGCTTGGACATCAAGCTGTTGACTGCAACTCTTTGAGTGCGACCATCCAGACATTTCTTTATCCACCGAGTGATCCATCCGTCAAATCCATGTCTCACCAATTTAGAGACAAGGATGTCATGCAGGACAGTGTCAGATGCTCTGCACAACTCCAGGTAGATGACATCAGTTGCTCTTCCCTTACCCACCAATGCTGTAACCCCATCATAGAAGACCACCAAATTTGTCAGGCAGAATTTGTCTTTAGTAAAGCCATGTTGGCTGTCACCAATCACCTCCTTATTTTCCATGTGCCCTAGCATATTTTCCAGGAGGTTCCACTCCATGTTCTTGCAATGCACAGAGGTGAGACTGGCTGGCCTGTAGTTCCCCAGGTCTTCCTTTTGTCCCTTTTTAAAAATGGGGGTTATGTTTTCTTTTTTCCAGTCATAAAAATGAAAAAAACAAACAAACAAACAAACAAACAGAAAAAAAAAAAAAAAAACCAAACCAAAACAAAAAACGATGCAAAAAAAAAAGTTTGTTAAAAAGCAATCAGAGAATCCTTTGGCAGTGTATATCTTAGTACTAAGTCATCTTTTTCCCTTGTCCCAGCTGATGAAGTCAGGTGATTAAAACTACAGGAACCTATCATGCCTCTAGGTGCCTACCTTTTTATCACTGTCTGATGGAAGTTATAAACTGTCATTCCAAGTAGCAGATTTTTCAGAGTCAATTGTTTTGCATTTAACTGAAGGCTTAAAGCTGCATTATCTGAGTTTTGTCAAACAGAATGTTTGGACAGTATTACTGCTTTGTGGGGTTTATACCTCTTGAAGCAAAATAGGAGATAGATAAAAGTTTGGTGTAACTTGTCCTCATGTTTTGTTTTCCCCCTTGCTGCTTGGCAAAGCTTGCTTTCTTTTTTTTTTTTGTTGTTTTTTGTTTTTTTTTGTTTGTTTGTTTTTTTGTTTTTTTTTTTTTGTTTTGTTTTTTTGTTTTCTTTCTCTCATTGTTACACACCCTTCTGACTCAATATAGAAACTCTTCATTGTCCTGTGGGTTCCTGAGTTACAATATTTTTGATGGTATGATATGTCATGGTATGATAATATGAACAGAAGTGTATTTTGCACAGTGCTTATAATTAGGGTTTTATTTAGACTATCCCCACAGAATTCAGTGGGAAAATGTCGTGGTTTGAGCCTGGTCAGCAGCCAACCACCATGCAGCCACTCTCTCTCCTTTCTCTTCCAGCAATAAGAAGGGACAGAGAGCCAGGCTTGGGGTTCAAGATAGGACTGGGATGGGGAAAAATCCCCCTTTATGATCACGAGCAAAAGGCAGACTCGTTAGGGGAAGAAAAAAAGAACATAGATTTATTACAGACACTAACAACAACAAGTAACAGAGTAGGACAGTGAGAAGCATTGCCACATCTTGAGAACACCTTCCCCCCACCCCTCCCTTCTTCCTGGGCTCAGCTCTGCTCCTGATATCTCTACCTCCTCCCCCAGTGGCGCAGGGGCAGGGAATGGGGGGTGCAGTCAGTGCTGCCATTTTCTTCCATTTTCAGTGGGGGGAGCTTCTGGAACTTGTTTCCCCTGCTCCATTGTATTCCCCCTCTCAGAGGAGACAGTCCTCCACAAACTTCCTCTGACGTGAGTCAGTCCCATGGGCCGCAGAATTTCCCTACACTGCTCTGGTGTGGGACACCAAATTTCTCCAACTGGAGTCCCTCCCATGGCTGCAGCCCTTCCCGAGCTGCTCCAGCGTGGGACACCCCCGCATGCTGCAATCCTCCCAGTGCTGAATTACAGCAGCGGGGCTGCCTTTTCCCATGAGACCCCGGCCTTCTTCAGGCACAGAACCTTGATGAACCAGGCGAAAACCGCAGGCCATAAATCAATGTCTGCTCCACCGTAGATCTTCATGGGTGTCAGTGGGGGGGCCGCCCTGCCGTCTCACCACAGGATACAGGGGGGTCTCTGCTCCGGCACACCTCCCCCCTCCTTTCTTCCTCCATTCCTCCACTGACCTTGGTGTTCATGCAGCTGCAGCAACTCCTCCTCACAAGTCCAACTGCACATCACCATGTCCCTTCTTAAATACGTTATCGCAGAGGCGCAGCTGATTGGCTCAGTTTCCAAACAGAAGTGGAGCTGAGGTGGAGCTGGGGGAGCTTTGAGAATCTTCTCACAGGGGGCCATCCCTATAGCCCCCTCCCCTGCTACCAAAAAAACACACCGCTCACTCAAACCAGGGACAAATGCCCTGAGAAATAGCACACTGTTTGGCAGGACTCTGCCTCAGACTCTCAGCTGATTAAATACTACTGTTGCCGTTTGAGTGAGCTGAATGAAACTCCACTGACTGTTTTGACTAAAGACGTGGTTCAGCTGAGTAAAAAACTATAGGTACCACATATCAGTTGAGGTGCCAAGGGTACCTGAAATATTGCAAAGGGCTGGCAGGTACAGAATGATACAAGTATTGGTTGGAAATGACCTGTAGAAATTGCCTACTGCAAGTCCTCCCCTCTTGGTGGCACAAACCTATGAGAGACCCAGGCCTTTTTGGGCTGGTAGCTGGAGGCCATACATGGTATCATCAAATGGCACTAGATGCCTCTGTTCACCCTTCTGAATCAAACTCTGTATTTTCATTTGCTGTAACAGGAGTGTAGATACCTACCTCCTGGACAGACACCAGCACTTGTGTGTCTGCAGTCTGGAATTGAATCCCTTCCCCACTGTTCAAAGTTGGCAGTGTTGGAAGCAGAAGAGGGAATTGGATTTGTAGACAGGCTACAGCTTTGGTAGGGAAATGAGAGAAACAAAGACTGTAAGTGAATTTTGAGAAATATTAATATTCCTTGCGTTAAGAACAATGTTCTAAGCAAAATAATAAAATGTTATTTGTGACTTTTTATGGTTTCATAGGCACATTAAAAGATAAATTGATGACAGAGAATATTTCTGCAGTAGCAGAACACTAATCAGGATAACCTACTAGTCTTTATTATTTTCTATTATATTGCTTTTTTATTTTTCTTTTCAGCTATCCATCCTCTCTCTCAGAATAAAGTATATTGTTTGAATATTAAGTGATACCTGTGTTCATGTCTTCAAAGTTGCTTGCAAAATAAATGTACTAAATAATTTTTGCCCCAAAGGCTATCAAATTAAAAACCACATTAAAAAAATTTACTGGACATAGAAAAGTGTTGGAGATGTACTGCTATTATTACTTTAGACATTTTCCAGTTCAGATTCTGTTATATTGGAGATGTCAATGAAAATTGCTTTGTAGTTAGGTTATTTACCTTTCTGGTTTTCAAGGACTGGTCACTTTTATGTTAACATTTTTAGAATTTCTTTCCTGATCATATTAGCATCTGGAATAATTTTCCTACTTTTTCAACTGTCCATCCCAAAATGTATATTAGTTTTTTTGCTGATTATACAGTTTATTGCAAAAATACTCAAAAATTACAGTATTTTGTGCTTGTGAAAAACTTAATTAGATATTATTTGATGGTTTCTAACAGTTCTGTTGTGGTGGTGTACTTGGTGTATTTACATTTGTATCACAGCAGAAAAATTAACATTTTGCTTATTACTGAAACAACAGCTGAGAGTTTTATTAGAAATTTTTATAACATTTGTCAAAATCTTAAATATATAGTGACTAGCATATTTCCTCTACTTAAAATGTTGTGCATACTAAGATTGATCAGGACCCAAGATGTAATTAGACAAATTCTAGAAGATAGATCCTTTGAGTTATAATAAATATTTAGAAACAGGTTTGGGCTTAGAGGTCCTCTGAGCTGAAAGAAGACAGAAACGTTAGGGGCAAACTGATCATATCTGTGCTCCCTGTTCTTTTTCTTCCTTAGTCATCTTTTTAAGGTCACTGTTGGACACAGAATACTGATTGTGCTCTCCAGCCCTACCCCCAGCTTCTGTCCAGAGGCTTCATATTTCCTGATGATACTGAAACAAGGTTTATTAATACCTCCCCTGTTCATGATACTTTCTCATACTCTTACATTATTTTAGGAAACTTTTTTTTTTTTCAGTCATTTTTCCATTTTTCTTACATATTAGGTATTTCTTGGTAGTTTTAGCCCTGGTTCTGGAAAGTTTCATATTTATTTCTTAGTTTTTGCATGTGCATTACTGTGTTATACACTTTAGTGGGGTACTACTCTTTCCTTGGAGAAGTTGTCATAAAACACTGATATGTGTTTTATGAGGTTTTCTAGTATTTGGAAGATATCCTCTCGATTGTCATAGTATGGAAGATTCTATACCAAATGATTTTTAATAATATGTTAACATTTCTGAAGATTGAAGTCATATGTGGTGTTCATAAATTACTATATTTGTATCTCTGAAAGATGTCAACGTCTTCTCTTTCAGAAACCAGATGACACTGTAGAGGGTGTATAGCCAAGCTTTGTCTGAGTCTGTGCAGTCAATAATCACATTTTGGGGGGTTATCATTTCTATTTTTGTTACAGAAAATCAGTAACTCCCCTCCATCACAAGATGACCCATGTAAATCCTCCCCCACTGACTCAGGGTGACGGGTGTCCCCCCTGGGCCATGGGGCTGGGTGTCTCCAGGGGCAGCCCTGGGAGGGCTGGGGCAGGGACTCATCTGTCTGACTGAGTTGTTGGGGCTCCCCTGCCTGGACTTGCTCCTCTGTGTTGGTAGAAATGATCCTTTAATTGTATAACCTAACATGAACCATGGAACTTTTCTTGATTTTTTGTAAGTCTATACTGCTGTGCTCTACAAACATAATTTAAGGGTTGTAGGAGTTTTGCTTTGTCTCCTTTTCATCTCTGAAAATAGCAGGTTTGGGGGCTCTATATACAGTTGTATAATGCTTGCAGCACTTAGATTCAGTGCCCTTTTTAGCTTCAGAAATTTCAGCCCTATTTCTTCTTCTGCCTCAGAAGGGAAGTGCCCTAAATCAGCAATCCGGAGGTTTGCGGGACTACAAATGAGGTCCATCCTTGTATTGGAACTGTACAAAAGAAAAAAAAAAAAAAAATAGAAAACCAGGTTTCTGAGACCAGAAGGAGAGAAGGAGAAAATAACCGCAACTGTGTTATGAGTATGTTCATTTAGGAGTAGGGAGACCAAGACGGTGCTATTTTGGTTTATTCTTGGTTTGTCTATTTGCTTTAACAGATGATTGGTAGTGATAGAAACAGACATTCTGCTTTTTTCGTTCTTGCTGATCTGTTTTTGTCTCTTGCATATTCTCCCTCTGACCTCAGATGCATTAATACCACTCTGCATGGGGCATGCTCTGCATAACTGGATAGTTTAAGGACTTTGATGTTCCTGTATTGACCTTCTGGCTTTTGGTGGAATCAAAGCACTGCTGAGGCAGTTCTGGCTAAACTGAGAAGCATGCCACTTGGAGGTCAAATGCCATTATTACAGGTATTTTATTAGAGTGTCAGAGAGGATCTACCTCCCCCCAGAAAAACCCAAACCCAAACAAACAAAACCTTGAAAATGAGGTAATGTTGTTAAGCAGGAGAATAAAATAATCTCTTGGAAGTAAAAGACAACCTTTATAAAAACACTTTTTGTTGTTGGTGGTGGGTTTTTGGGGGGTTGGTTTTGGTTGTTTTTTGTTTTTTTCCACAAATGAAGTGGTAAAGGGTATAAACTCAGGTAAGATAAGCCAGCCTAAATCCAGATCTCGAGGAACAATTTGTGAAAAAACAAAACAAAACAGGAGAGGTATTTGTTAGTGTAAAGTTCAGTGCTGGATATGACAACCTGAGAGGGGCAAGGCTGCTGCAGCTCCATGCCTAGAGTCCAGCCAGCAGCAAGGTTGAGTGTGTATCCTCTTTAGGCACGCGCTTGCAGAGCACGTGTATACACTACATATCTACATATCTACACCGCGTCCCACACAGACCGCAGGCAGACACACAGAGCACTCGTGGACACAGGTAGCACATATGGTGTCATCCTGCTCCCCTCTCTTCCTAAGTAAGGTGAAGGTCTACTCGTGAAAATATATACATATATATATATTCTCTATATTCTTATAGATATATATCTACCTGTATTTACAGGGTGGACCCCTCCAGCAGCTGGGCCCAGACATTCAGTCTGCCTGGCAGCTGCCCCCAGATCCCAGTCTCCCCAGTTGCACGCACACGAACAGGAGAGGTGTTAATAAACCTCGTTTCAGTATCATCAGGAAATATGAAGCCTCTGGACAGAAGCTGGGGGTAGGGCTGGAGAGCACAAAAATTTTTCATACATGAAGTCAATTCCAAGGAAATTAGAGACAGAACAGAAAATCTGAATTCCTCGTGTGCCTTAGTGTTCATGATGGAAGATCCAGGAGCAGTCTGTCCACACCGGCACTCCAGCAAAACACTGATGTGCCGTGTTGACGGTGGTGCAGTTGTACCCGTTGCTCTGCAGTGTCATGGTGCCAGGTACATGGAATATAGCAAATGCAGTTTTACAAGTGCCTCCAAGCTGGATCCAGGGCCACTTCCTCAAGCGTTGAAACCAAGTCTGCACAAATACTTCTGTGCAAATAAAGGAAAGCAGATATCATAACAGTGTTACATTTTACAGATAAATACAGAGCTTCCCAATCTTTTTGGAAACTGTTGACATTTGTCTATAAACTGATTACATGTCTACAGTTAGGCATAGAAATTTATTTATACTTCTATATATTTGTAGATCTATGAATTTATTTATTTTTGTATCTACTTATGTCATGAAGCTAATGGAGAAATATTTTCCTCACTTTGGCAAACCCCTTTCTGTTCAGAGAGAAGATCAGTGTTTCTGTGCTGTAAGTTTTATTATTATGTAAACAATGCATTTCAAAATAAAGAGAATCTACAAGAGCTAACACCATAGGTGTGATTAATCTAATGGAATTTTAGACCCCTAGAGTGTTCATCATTAGCCAGCAGTGACGAGGTTCCCTTTAGACTCAGTGGAGGAAAGTGGTATTACAGAGCTCAATTCACCATATCTACTTTGGAGATGAGACTCACTTTCCTATATATAGGCATCCAGTGTGCCATTTAAAATGCCAAATGTATCTTCCTTGGCCTCTAGGTGCTACTCAGGTCTTTGATCACTTCTGTGTCATGTTTGCCAGCCTCTTGGAAATACCCTATGGCATCTGGAATGGCTTCATCAATACTTACGTTTAGGCAATTGAATTCCACACTAGATATCAATTCCAGGATAAAAAGCACCCTCTAAATCCCCTCACTATTAAGAAGACTAGACAACCAATTTACATGTAGATATTCAAATTTTAGACATCTAGATTTAGCCAGATGAATCCTACCAATCTGGTTTTAGAACAACTATTCTGCAAACATTCTAATAATTTCTGACTTTCTAACTTTTGTGAATAAAATGAAGGGCTGAATTAAATTCTGATATAAATGGGGACGGCTCTGCTAATTTTTTTTTATTATTATTATTTTTTTTTTTAATATGCTGCCTTGTTTCTGAGTCTAATTTTCTGCTTACTCATCTGGAGCATTCAGTAAAACATACTTTCAGTGATACTGTACATATGGAAGTCCAATAAGCAAGTATCCATTTTGTGACTGTGTATGAATCACACCACTTTTATTTACTTTTTTTGTTCAGTGTATAAAGATATTGTATGCTGAATAATAGGTATGTTGATATGGGGGGCTAATATTCAGAAGCTGGTTAATATTATAAGGTGTATTCTAAAATCAGCTTTGAAGTTTATTCAGTCTTTTACTGCTATCAACTTTACATTTGCAAAAATAAATACATAGATAGCAGAACAAAAACTATTAATACTGGTATTTTACTTTATGCTTTACATGTTAAAAAATCTAAAAATGGAAATGTGGTGTTGTGTTTTAAATAGTCTCTTGTTACTGAAATCTCATCTTAAAATTAAAAACCTATACCATAATAACATTAGGACACTTCAGGGCATTTTTAGTGAAATGTTAAAGTGCTTTGGATGGTTGAAGACAGCTGTTTTGTTACTTTATGTCTCTGAACCTACCCGAGGCATATATAAATGGACTAGCAAAACATGCCTTGGGGCATCCTAAAAATTTATAGACAGCATGTTAAATTATTGTTGGGGGAGCATAATGATTATTGATACTCAATCCAGACATTGCTCAAAAATGTGTTGTTTCTTCACAGTCCAACACGTGTAGATAAGTGCTTATGGGGCAATATTTACTCTATAGGAAACAGATGGGACAGGGCACATACGTTATAAGAAACATTAATTGTGGCATAATTTCTTCTCTAGGTAATGTAATCCGCAGCATGAGAAATAACTGATGTGATTTGCCCTTATATGAGCTCCTTCTTTTGTCCAAATTCCAAAAGTTCTATGTGCTTTCTGTAATTTATATCTCAGGTGACTACAGGTATAGAAAATAAAGTATTTATTTTAGAGTTGATTATATTTTTACTTTGAGTAAATTAGTGGAAATAGAAGCTATGTGTATCCTGTGATCTACATTTTGATCCCTACAACTTTATTTTTATTGGTGAAAATAGTTATTTAATACAGTGTAATTGAAATCAGGATGTAGGGTGCAGAATTCCAATTAATTTCATTTTGTCACTTTAAGTCCACATTCTGTCTATGAAAATTGAAACTACAGTAAGGGAGTTTGTGAAAATGTTGATGGAAAAATGTCAGAATGTAAAAGAAATATTCAAAAGACAATTTCAAAATCAAATATAAATAAAAGAAATGCACAAAATGAGTAGCAGAAGAAAGTCAAGTTTTCATTTGCCTGTACTCACAGTTAGAGACTGATATTCAACAGTTTTTGATACCTTAAGCGCCAAGCAAAGTCAGTGCAAGTCTCCTATGATTGCACTGAAGCACTGCAAACAACACCTTGGAAGTCTGGTGGTGAAGTTCTCAATGTATGAGTTTTATCCCTGAGCAGATAATTTTCAAGTCAACTAAAGTTGAACCTCTACAGGGATTTGAATTTAGATGAGTGCACAGCAAGGAAAAACTGGTGGAGACTGAGAAGAATCTGAAGTAAGCAATGAAATAAGATCTAGAGATTGTAAAAGAAAGGGAGGAAAAAGAAAGTCAGAAGGGTGATAAGAAGTCCAAAGAAACCACTGTCCTACAATGGAACAGATATGAGCTGAAACTTTGAAGAGTTAAACATGTGAGACAGGAGAATAACACTGTGAAATAAACATAGAGGAGGAAAGGTAATCTGTCCAACAGATCAAACATTAAATTACCTATAAGTGGCATAGTTTTCCTATTTGGGAAAAATACTTCTCTACATTCACTAGAAGACAGGGAATATGCCTATTTGCTCAAATACCTCCCTCCTCTGGCCTTACTCATATCCCCAAGCATATACACACATCTCAGCCCTGCTAATTCTGCTGAAGATATTTTTCACCGTTCAAGCAAGGTTGTCATTTCTATCCCCCTGCCAGCTGGCCCTCTGCTGATATATTGAAATAACCTGTCATCTGAATGACAGCTGCCAGTAAGAGGACTGCTGGTGATGGAGCTGATTACTAAGCTCCATTGACAGAAATAAGTGTTTCTGTTCAGTCTTTCTCCAGCGTCCCTTCCAGGCAGTAGAATAAAGATAAATATTCATTGACGGACTTTGAGTTTGATGAGAATACTCAGCCATGTGGATTTTTTTTTTGCTTCTTTCTCTTTTTTTATTGGGATGAGTTTTGGGCACAACCTTTAAATGCTTTAGAGGAGATTTCCTTCTCTGATGCCATTTTTATGCTATCATAATATTTGTATATATATATATATATATGCTACGGTATATGCTAGTATTATATAATCAAGGTTATCTCTTCTTTTTTAAAACGTTACTTAGATTTTTTTCCTGTCTCTGAAAAACAGAAACAAAGCCTGAATTGATATTTTTTCATGCTTTCAGACAAAAATGAATGTTTAATTATACAAACTAAAATACAGGGTATATTCAGAGCCTTTGAAGGAATGAAGTGACAATGAAAGATAAAAGGAAATGATCCACTCTTTGCCACTGAAAGACACTCACAAAAACATGCAAGCAGAGAGCTTATAAAGAATGGTAAGGCTCCAATTATCAGTGGAGCTTTAGAAATGTTAGACACGCAGTTTTCAATGACTTTAGCAGCTGATCTAGGATAAGTAAATCCACAGATACACAGACAATAATAATTTAAAAATCAGTAAAGCTTTCCTTGACTAAGTATCACACTCGCAACTGGTACATCAAAAAATAATACTATTGTGTGATTTTGATGATTTTCTTCTTCTAAAGCAATGTCCAATACATGTCTTTTTAAAGCCATTTCTCTTTCTCTCATGTTCTTCTCTTTCTGCAAAACAATAATTCATTCTTTCTTTTATCAATACCAGATTTTTATCTCTAGTATCAAAGACTTTCATATGGAAGAATTCTGTTATGTTGTAAGAGAGACAGAAGGCAGGATTTACTGTTGCTTTGTGCAATTCATTATTATGCAAAAATGTAATAATATAAATGACAAAAATCTAATTTGCTTTGCAATATTATTTGCATTTTAATAAACCATATTAAAAAGTTATGAATTAAAAATATGATTGACTAATAAACACGGAACTGTAATCCAGAAGAATGAGTATAGGGTTATGTCACAAAGCCCTGGTCTTAATCTTGGTGTAGCATGAATTCATTGTACAGCCTTTTGCAAGTCATTTTGCCTTTCTGTGTTTCCCTAACTAAGGATAATAACACCTATCTGCCTTATGGAGGTATAATGAATATCAATTGAATCATGCTTGTAAAGTATCCTGATAAAGTATCATTACTGTTTTAGCTATCTTGAGGATAATCAAAACAAGGTGGCCAAAATTTTACAGAACATTGTCAACTGATACAAGAAAAGACAGGATAAAATTTATCATTGGATCCTTAACTTCATACCCTTGTCAGACTTTGCAAGCAGACTCAGGATTATATGTGATATTTCTTATCTAGATATAGCAAACTGAATAAAGAACAGATTGTCAGCCTAATATATATCACAGTAGCCCCAGGGCAGAGCAAATCTTTATGGTCAATTTATGAATGCCTGAAAGGTTTAACTAGAAATAAAATAATGCAAACTGGCAACCTCAACTGTGTTGTAATTTCCCAGTTTAAAATTTTTCTTGCTTGAATGAATCAGTTCAGCAAGGGTAGCACAGAATTAACTGTATTCCTTAACTCTCAGAACATTCATCATTTTCGCAGTTAACAGTGAAGGAACTTTTAATGCATTTATTGTAATAGTTCATTTCAATAAGTACTTACATTGAATGAACAATGGATATGTATTGTCTCCAGTCACCCTCAGGGAATATTAGAATATGGATCTGTGGTCCAACTTCAAATTAAACAAAGCTTGTGCACACACATAGCTAGTACAACAAATAACCTGGATGGATTTAATTTTAAGCTTTTCAAAGAAATAACTCACCATAAGAAAATAATTGTTTGTAAAAGAATTTAATGATCAATGACATGTAATTCAAAGTAATATATTTATCTCGCTTAGCAGATTGTTCCAGTGGAGAAAGCAATCATGTTCACAGTGTTTAAAATATCCACAGTTTCTCTCCTTATCAGTCCATGAATTTGCCTGAAAAATTAAAAGCTGTTCTACTAGACAGACATATCTTTTGTCCTTGTCAATACAATATTAATTGTATTTACTTATTTACAGCAGTATGGTGTTTTATAAAGATGCCATCATCTTACAGGATATAAAAAGACATAAAGCTTCCTGAAGTTAATACTGTTAAGTTCCTGCAGTTAATATTGGAAAAAAGCCCATCAGTAGATTGCATTAGCCTGTAATCTTTCCTGGTGGGAGAGGAGGCTATGGACATGGCTGTTGATGCCTAACTGGAGAATGCATGCACATAGCAACTGGAAAATCATTGGAAATGTCTCTCTCTCCTTCAATATATTCTCACATTGGCCACACTGTGGAGCTACAACTAAATGAGTCAGAAACTTTGAATCACCCTGGCAGGTTCACCGAAACAGCAGTATGAAAGACAAAGCATTAGATAATGTGTAGAGCGTGCAAATTCATTTTAATTTTATTATGAAATATCTTATTTTCTTTTAAAAAAATGACAATATAAATACCTTCTAGTATTTTTAAGACTGAGATAAAGCATCCTCTGCAAAAATAAGATGCTCCTCAACTTTATTCCTCACTCATGGAGCTGTAGTTTGAGAATAAGGCATGTTACCATAAGCAAGCAGTATTAAAGTACCAGAAGAAATCTTCCTTATCATTATCAGCTTATGCCCAGAAAAGAGAATTAATAGTCTCTGCATTAATTATATAGTTACTGAAATTTCAGTTACAGTTCGTACTCAAACATTTGGTCTTATTTTTAAAGAGGAACTAGGAAATTTACCTAGATAATGACTTAGGTGATTTTCCATAATTGTTTGCTTTTTCTTGGTATTTTTACTGCATTTTAAGATATGTGTGTTACTGATTTTTATAGGGTATGCTTGAGGTCTATAAACATCTGCCTCATGTCTCTGTAAAAGCACTTCAACCGAAGAGGTCTTGGCTCAGTGGCCAGATTGTTGGCTGAAGTGGTACCAGCTTGGAGAAACTCAGGTCTTTTAAGGAATGCCAGGTGTTTGTTTTCAGAAGATTCTGGGTTTTGATCTGGGGGTGAAAAAACGGTTTTGACTTATCTGACAGGTTTTCTGAAGTATTCGCTGTGAAAAGTCACTTCTCCCTAGGCTGACCACTTCAAAACAGCCTGTGCCCTAAGCCAGCTCAGCTTGTCTTGAAGTGGATGGTTTTGTAAGGATCTCAAACTATACAGGGTATATATTTTCAGTTGAAATAAATAACTATGGGATTGTTGTTTGGTTGTTGTTTTGTTTTGTTTTGGCTTGTTGTTTTTTTTTTTTGTTTTTTGTTTTTTTTTTTTTTTGGCTGGTTTGTTATTTTGGTTTGTTTTGGTTTGTTTTTTGTTTTCCTCTCTGATAGGGCATAGTAGCTTCTTTTTTATGTCTTTCTTTCAATAGTCAAAGTGAGTAAAGTGGTTAAAGTTTGTGAAAACAAAGGGGGGAGCTGTTGCTGCACTGGCCATGACACGGAGGCAGCTGTAGGAAAACTTGTGCTGCTTATTTAAGCTGTACAGCAGAAGGAGAGATTTAGGAAGGGTTTTGGAGTGATCTCTCTGGCCAGTTCTCTTCTAACTCTTTCCTTGCCATGCGACTATTGGTGAAGTTACTAAAAGATTCATGCTTGAGGTGACACTTTGGACTAGATTGAAGCATGCCATGCAGAACTGAGTTTTCCCTCTCTGTTGGATTCTTTCCTGAACCTGGCCAGTTTGTAAATATTGTATAAAATGTACATACATATGTAGAACTGAAAGCACATATTTTGATTCTGTTTGTGATTTATCTTTTCCTTTTCAAAATGATATCCAATATTATCAAAAAGCTTGGCTCATGCAAGTTTTTAATATACCTTTTTCTATACAAAATATAGGATATATAGTACAAGCCCCATTTCTTAAGCATATTCAAGTCTCGGTTTTTAGGTTAATAAACTAAAAAATTAAAAATCATCATAATTTAAAAATCATCATGACAAATCAATCCACAGGAACAAGGAAATTCATATAACTTTAGTGTATGTAATTTTTCTGAGAAGTATGTGGGGAATTTTAAATATACAGAACAGTACATATGCAAGTACAGCATCTAATTCCCTTTGTGTCTGCAGGCTGAAAATATAGATACCTTCTTAAAGACCAGACTGTGGAACAGCTAAATATTTGCAGTTCGGGAGGCATTTACACTGCAGGACATAGAATGCCATCCATGTTTGTATGTTTACTCTTCAGTCCTGACAGGCTCTTAAATGTTTAATGTGAGAGGTATTTCTTCTGCCCTTAGTAAAACAAGAAATCACTTTCCCTCCTCTGCCAGTTCCTTTAATAACAGCAACCTCCTGAGCATTGGAAAGGACTTTTAATCTTAAAACACATACAGTATTTGTAAACTTGACTTTTAGTTATCTGCAGGAAAAAAAAAAAAGTTTTTTTTTGTATTGGTGTTGTTTTCTTTTTTATTTAGATGCTTCTGTTATGGTTCCACTGACAACCCTGTCACTTTCTGCAGCTCCAAGAAGAGCCTTGTACCTTTGAAATTTTCATTACCTTTTATCTGACTGCCAAGATTTCTGCCACTGTAGTCTGGTGATGCAATAGCCGTATCTTGTACTGCCAGCCTAGAGACTCCAGATCAGAGGGAGAGAAGCTCCAGAACAGAGCAAAGACATCAGCACTCTTCATTTTTAAGTATATTTTCACTGGCTGATTGGTTGCAGGGGCTAGTGGTAGAGCAAGGACTCAGAGCTTACTGCTGGCATAGAGTCAAAAAAACCCCACAAACAAACCCCCCTAAGCCTACTGGATTTAACAGTGACTGAAACCATTTACTCTGTCAGGGGTGAAAGGAATTAAAAATTGGAAGGCGTGATCCCTGATAATGGGGATGAACTCAGTATGTAGCATTGAATTAGGCAAGTATTTAACTACCATCTTGAAAAGTATGAATGAAAACACCAATGGTGTTATTGATGACTATTATTATTGATGTTTAGTATTACATTCAAGGCTCTGACTGCAACTGACTGTCCAGTATATATGTTTGTATATATACTGGTTTAAAACCAGGTAGTGTGGAGTTCAAGACACATTGGACTTACATAGGAACCTGGGTTAATAGTCGAGCTCCTGACTGCAAAAAAAACATTACAGCTGCATTCCTGTCAGGATTTTGGTCATCTGAAGCTATACGAGCTGTAGACATGTCTGTGATTACACTAAGTGGTAGCACTAGCTTAGATAGTTATTTGCTAAAAAGCATCACATGTAGGTTGCCCTCCACATAATGCTGTTAAACACGAGTTGCTTCAGAGTACTTTGTCGTTCAGAAGAAATGAAGCCACTGTTTAGAGTAGGGCTATGACACTGCTTGAAAAGGAGAGCATGAGGCATAGCTGAGGAAATTATATGTGCAGTCATAGTGCTTTCATCTGTGTGTTATAAGTGGTAATGATATTAATAATAATTGCCTTTTATTTGGCATATACAGTGTAAACTTGGAGAATTTACTCTTATTAAGGACACTATCATTAAGTTCATTTTGGTTTTCTGTATTTTTAAAAACTTTTTTAGTCTTAGAAGGTCCTCTCCAAAGATTGCCAGTCCAGGGTTTGTCTATATCCTTTATTGAAACACAAGAAAAAGAAGGTACAAAACAAACTTCATCAAGCCAGCAGCTTTTTGCTTTCCTTCTAGCCAGATGGTACTCATTAGCAGTGAACTGACTTTACAAATTTCCCACTGCATCCCTTTATTTTCCCAGCAGAAATTCCACCCCAGAGCTGGCTTGAGAAGATGGGCTGTGTAGCTTTTTGAAAGATTATGGGGTGTGTTAGATCCAGGAATAAAGGGATCATTTCAAAGGGAATAAGGGGTGGATACTGTCCTGATTGGGGCTGGACTAGAGTTCCTGTTCGTTTTAGCAGCAGGAGGAGCTGCAGCCCCCTGAAACCCCAGGGGCTCCCCAGGTCCCAGTGCCCTCACCTGTGTGCGGGGGCGGGGGGAGCACAGCTGGAGGGCTGGGCCCGGATTGGCTGATAGTCCATGTCATGTGACACTGTGCTCACTATATAAAGGCAGGAGTGGGCCAGGAGGGGCTGTCACTTCCTGGAGTGTTGCTGTGGTGCCTTTGTGTTGGGGATTGATGGTCAGGAGGTGAGCAGCTGTATTGTACATTACCTGTTGATACTGCTGTCAGTGTATTGTTCTGTTACTGTTATTAAACTGTTTTTATTTCAACCCGCGGGTCTCCCTTTGCCCCTCCGATTCCCTCCCCGTTCCCAAGTGGGGGGAGGGTGGGTGAGCGACTGTGTGGCATTTAGCTGCTGAGCAGGCTCAAACCACAGCATGCACCTATAGTTTCAGCTTCTGAGCTACATTTGTAGCAGCAAAGTAGCTGTCCACATTTGGAATTTTCTGGAAAATGTCATAATTTCTGTCTTGGGGCATGTTCCTGGACTTCCTTTGTGAATGATCAGGCAGGAAAGTAAGAGGGCGGACAATGTGGCCTTCTGTCTTACCTTGTAAATATTTGCAATTAAGACAAATACTGAACTGCACTTGATAACTCACCAGTGTTTCTAGCTTGCATAGTGTTTCAAAGAATACTTATGCAGTCATTTACCCATTAACTGATTTGTCTTGTCAGAATTTCAGTAAGAGAAAGACAGTATTACTGCTACTCCACAGCTGGAAAATAGAAATACCAAGAAATGAAGTTTTCTCAAAACCATACAGCTGTGCTATACCTGCCAACATGCTTCTGGAATTTAAACAAGGATTTAAAGTAATGTCTCTGTCCTCTTCTTCAATTACAAAATCCTCCACCCTCCATCCAAATACTAAGTTGTAGTCTAACTCTTTGTCTCAACTGGACGTTTGTGCACCTTGCAGTACAACTTCAGTGGGTGTAGTGCATCATGGATGCTCAGTGCAGACTCTATGCAATGGAGGTACACAGCTGAGTCAGGTTTCTTATTCTACTCCTTAATGAAATACTGAGTTTCAGCTCCAGTTTTCTGTTTGTTTTCTCCCTAAAGTCATTCGTTACTGGCTTTAATGGACTTGCAACTTCCCATAAACCCTATGCCACAGTGACCTCTATACTCAGCTGAGATAGCTTCAGTTTAGTGATATCCAGCTAGCCTTTTGTTTCTTTTGATGCATAATATTTCTATTAGTTTCCTGCTTCCAAACAATCTTCCTTCTGGATGACCCATTCTCCTAGTCTATCTTTTGGGGACCAAATTGTCAGCTCTTGTTATGGCTCGTTAGTGGTCATTCCTATATGTAGGTTTTGGTCCACAGCACAGAACAGACCCAGGTGTTACACAAAGAGTCTGAAACAGCCAATACATATACCAAAATACCTTAAATTCCTGCTAACCTGCTTCCAGTTTCTTGCTCACAGTCCAAATGATGTAGGCTGCCCATATTTTACATCAGTTCTGTAATCCTCAGATCTTTGGGTGACTTTTATTTGGACATTGGTCACAGTGGAGTGTCTGTGTCAGAGTTATCTTTTCATAGCACAGAGGCAGCATGAATTTTCCAGGTTGTATTGAGGTATATCACCATCATCATAAGGACTCCATGCAAATATACTTTTCCATTTTCATTGTAATGTAACTTAAACAGATGTTTAAAGTGCAATTTTTTTTTTAAGTTTGGATTTTCAAGATCTCTAAGACAAAACAAAGTAATTTCCCTGGTTAGCAGGTGAACAGCCCAGACAGACTCAGTATCCTGATGTAATCATGTTGGTGGTGCCTGATGCTGGCCTGCCAACACTGCCATCTTCCCAATCACTTCCTAACAGAAGGCTATCCAAAAGAGTCAAACATCTTATGCACTAATACTTTCTGAATTCAAATCAGGGGATTAAAATCTACAGTA
This sequence comes from Tyto alba, assembly GCF_018691265.1. Taxonomy (NCBI): domain Eukaryota; kingdom Metazoa; phylum Chordata; class Aves; order Strigiformes; family Tytonidae; genus Tyto; species Tyto alba. The sequence continues at coordinate 26,019,337 of NW_024881321.1, forward strand.
AAAACCTAACAAGTATTTATCTCTGATTTTAGAAGTCAGATGCATCTGACAATAATTGTCTACCACATAGAAATTACACAAGGAGACTAGTTTATATAGAGGTGTCTCTGGAAAGATAGAGGATTTCCTATACTGCATATATACTTAAAAATATAGCATGCCAGTTTACCATAGTGCTGAAATTTTTAGCACTATTATCTTTCACATTATTGGAACAAGGCTTGGGACACTTTTGGCCTGTGTCATGCATGAGTGTCCCAGGTCATGGCTGGACATATTTCTGGTAATTTGGAGTTATCAAGGATGGAAAGGATTGCATATAGCCACTTGTGTCTTTGTGCTCAGGATAGCTTCATCATACAGATCTGACTTGTCCTATGCTGGATTATCAGTAGTAGGAAGAATTGTCCTATTAGTACTACCCAGGCACACTTACTGTTCTTGTATGGATACCATTCTGCAGTTCCGTTCAAGGTACCTCTTTTAGATTACTACCTTAAACTATGTTAAAATGAACCTTAGAATATGATACAAAAACACTTTGCTGATTTGAGGTCATATGTATAATTTTAAAAAATAAATATGAATGAAAACTATATGGTATACTATGTCCCTTAATTTATTAAGAATGAAGTATTTAATACTTAAATTTAGCCTGAAATATAAAAGTAGATTATGAACTTTTATTTCATGGATTCAATTGTGTTGCATGTGTTTTAGAGGGCAGTTAGTATAGCAGCTCTTTATAGTCATGCTCAGAGTCATTTAGACAGTCCCATTAACACTGATTCTGACAGATTTCAGAGGTAATATTCCTCTGAATGGTTTTAAATTACTTTCAGACACGGGTATTTACATATTTTTTACAAACATTAAATCTATATGACATCCAGCTTCGAGACCTTGTTAAATCATATTTATTAAAGACTGGAAAGTAGCTGGTACAAAAGCTATACTTATGTCAGTAACCTCTTTAAGATTTTAAAATATAATTGAATGTTTACAGTAAAATGATCCCATATAATAATACACTGTGAGAAGTCCAACTGTAGAAATATCTGTGTTCCGTAGAAATGTATACATATTTTGATTTGGGTGGAGTACGCTGGTTATGGTCAGTTTGTAGCAACCTTATGAATCTATGGTTATTTAAAGATTTAGAATGATGAAATTGTTGTAGACTTTCGATTAACCCCATCTAGGTTATGTGTTTTGTGTTTGTTTTTTTTTTTTTTTTTTTTTTTTGTTTGTTTTTTTTGTATCATGTTTTTCTTTCCTCTTAGCTGTTTTGCTGCATCTTTTTTGTTTTATTAATGAATTCAATGTCAAACACATCTGAATAGGAAATTTTCTAAGTGACCTTTCATAATTTACTGATGAGGAATTTTCAGCCTAAAAGAAAATAATTCTTGTGATTTAAAACATTGGATTTAAATATTAAACAACAACTTTAATAATTTGAATTTCAGAAAACACAACTGCCTCTGTTTTTCTAATCACAAGGACAATTTGCCCAATAGAAATGTCAGTTTGCAATCCAAGTCTGACCAGTGGAGTAACTTCAACCTTTACTTTTGCATTGTGCAAGTCACAAGATTTTGTTGCACTTCTGTCTCTAAACAAAGCCTAACTCCTTTTTAAGTTCAGTCTAAGTTTCTTGGATTCTTCTGATTTTTTTACAGACTTCATTGTGCAAATGGGCATATCAGTGCTCTGTTCTCAATATTGCTCCTCGTCAAGATTTTATCTTAATTGTCCAACTACAAAATCATTTTTGTGTGTTTTTTAATGAATTGACTAGCCAGTGCATTTTGGGGAATGTTTTTCTTTTCCAAATGCACAGTTAATGAAACCAGTCACTTCATATTTGTGCTAGAGTAAGTTTTTATAAATGCATGTGTCAGCTGAGTCTCTGTCTCTCTCAGCAAATATATCCCAGTTGCTTTAAATCATATAAGCTATAGCTCTGACAGCTATGTTTACAACATCTTTCACAATATAATGTGAAAAAAAGATTATATATGCTAGTATCCTTTTCTTTTACAATATATATTCCAATTACATACAGCTACTAAAAAAGCTTCACCAAAACCAAGCCAAACTGGGAAAATTTAAGTTTTCTTCTTTGCTCTGCAATAGGAAACAAAACAGACTATTTCGTAGCTCAGTCATTTAGCAATTATAAAAGAGGGATGTATTAAGAAAGCACACACTTCTTTGTAATAATATGATATAAAGAAATGGGATTGTTTGGTTAATAACTATCTGAATATTGACTTTTCTATGTAGATGCACTTAAAGACAAAGGGTGCAGGAATGTTTTCCACCAATTTTGATAAAATTTTAGTTGTCATGATCACCACACTATGAGGATGTATAGAGCAAGGGTGGAACAGCTAGTCCCTCTAGCAGTGCTAATGCCTAGATAGCGCCTACTTTACTTTGAAGCTGTAGGCAACAATGCTTTGTGTTACATAAAGTGTATTTAAAGAAAAATGTTAACTTCATCTGCTTACTAGTTTTGGACATTTCAGTCTGTAGTTCCCTGTACTCTCTTTTCAAATCCTTTTTATTTAAGAACATTCTTGGTCTGTCACAGATTCTGTCCTTACAACTCCCCCCCATCATGAATGAAATTTGTAAGAGCCTCTAATGATTCCTAAAAACAAGCATCCTTGCAAAGCCCATCTGTGAGTGAGATCCTCCCTCCTCATTCAGTTCTAGGTAGCCATTCTGCCTTTTTGGAAAAATAGTATAAAATAAGGCTTCAGCTTTGAAGCCACTTTGGCAAAACAACATTAGAAGCATAGGATTGGAATAAGCAACTTTTATCACTGTACAATTTTTTGTCAGAATTGACTGTGGTATAGTAATCCTTCCATAATCTTAATAAGTTCTATTTTAAAATTAATTAGTACTTTTTCCTACATTTCATGTTTGGAATACTATTATTAACTGTGTTTTACTAATGGTTAATAGCATCTTGTTTCCAATTAAATTTTCATTATTATGCAGTTTATAATAATTTTTTCTTTTGCCAATATTTTCCTTCTGTTGTAATAGTTCTCTCTTTCCAGGGAGAAAACTATAACATCCTGTAGGATGTTTACTCCTTCCATCTTGGATTGTTCCTGAGATTTAAAAAAAAAATCCTTGTTGGTGAATGTTTTGGTTTGGTGGCATTAATCCTCACTTCATCATCCTGGCAGCCACACTCTAGCATTCTTCTGACTGGAATTCATCTCTCCAACATGGTGATGGTGTTAGGCACTGTACACATTTTTCCAGAGAAGGACTTTTTATTATGACATTTTTCTCCTGTTTAATATATCAGAGTTTTATTTGCCTTTCTTCATGATCCCTTTGTCTAATTTTCTTGTGCTCAGCTATTGTATACAAGTTTTTTCTTTTATTTCCAGCCAGTGAGTTCTCAGTTTATGAGTTGCTCATTTTCTCATACCTCTTAAATCCACCAGTATTTTAAATTTGTGTTCTCTATTCCTCTTTTCTTCTTTCTCTCTTCTATTCCCCATGCTTTCCTCCCCCGGCTTTTTTTTTTTTTTTTTTCTTTGCTTCTCTTGTGTTTCATGTTAACTCCCTTTTGGCTTATCCCATTCTTTCTAACAGCACAGCTACATGTATAACTATATAGTATCTGTGTCTAGCTGAACAATCACCAAACTTTTGTATTTATCAGAATCACACTAAGTAGTGGTACCAGACACAGGAACTGACACTTACCCAGGCTTTAGATATTCCTAAAATATCAGTTGAAATCTTCTGGTCAAAATGTTGGCTCACTTCTTGCTTACTTTTTTGTTGGCTCACTTCTTATTATTCTATGTCTTTAAAAGAAAAATTTAAATAAACAGTTCTTAAATTTCCATATATCTCCAATGTAAAATATCTAAAAATAGAGCATTTAGCTAGAGTTTTCCTTTCTTAATAAGCTAAAAACCGGGTACTTTATCAAAATATATATGTGTGTATTTCTGCTTTGAGTAGGAGTAAGCTGTATCGTGTACTGTTAAACCCAACCTGGAGTCTCCCAGAATGGGACAAACTATTTAATGAGTTTAGGTTAGTTCAGGTGATTAGGCTTTTAATTTTTTTCTTCTAGTTTTTATCCTGCTGATATTAACATTGAATTTAATAAGCAGGAATCCTGCACTAAGATATGTGCTGTTATACTAATTCTCACACTAGTGTCGGTATGTTCAGAATACGTACTGTAGAATTGCCTAGCTAGAAGTCTTAGTAGAAATTAAAGCATCTCTGTAACAGATGAAATGTGAATGAGCACATAACAGTGAAAAATTATGTAATGGTTTCCCTAAATATAAAAGAGGGTCATTTGGTTCTGTTGTATATATAATAAAGCCCATGGATTTTGTGATGTATTAAGACTGATTTGAGGTGTCTGTCAGCCACGGTCATTACATGACGTAGGAAATGGTAGTGAAATGAGGTTGTATTTTCCAGATATTTTCACTTTTTTTTTTTTTTTTTTTAATTAACACTTGGATTCTTATGATTTTATGTTGCAACTGCACTGTTAAGGCATATTAACTAAATTGTGAAATAATTGTGCATGGCATGTACAGCTTACACAGATTTGGGATACAAACAACTTAGTTACATAGAAAAAAAGTTTCATCAGAAATCCTGCAAAAGATACGTGGATTAATTTAGGTTGGAAGAGACATCCAGAGGTCCAACATCAAGCTCTGACCAGGGACAGCTTGTGTCGGGTTTTTCAAGGTCATGTCCATTTGAATTCTGAGCACCTTTGAGGGCAGAGAGTCCACAGCCTCTCTAAGCAACCTGTTCCTGTGGTCGATGAAATTCCTTTTGAACTTTTTTTTTGGTGGAATTTCCTTAAGTTCACCTTGTGTTTGTTGCCTCTTGTCCTATCTTTATTCACTTCTCAGAAGAAGCTGTCTCTTGTCTTCTCTACACCCTCCCATCAGGTAGCTGTAGATAGCAGTAAGATCCCCTCAATCTGCCTCTTCATCAGACTGAACAGACACACCTCCCTCAGATGGTACTTGTATGTCTTGGGTTCCAGCTCCTGACCATCTTGGAGATCTTTCACAGGTCTTGCGTGTCTTTCGTGTGCTGGACACAGCACTCCATGTGTGGTCTCACAGGTGCTGAATAACAACAGTCAATCACTTCCCTTGCTGTGCCGACTCCAGTCTTCCTGATACAGCCCAGGACGCTGTTGGCCTTCCTTGACACCAGGATTCCCAGGTTCTTTTCTGCAGAGTTGTCTTCCATCCCATCAGCCCCCAGCCTGGACTGAGGCATGGGGTTAATTCCTCCCAGGAGCACAACATTGCGTTTCCTTTTCTTGAACTTGAAGGCATTCTTGCTGTCTCAGTTCTCCAGTCTGTAGGGATGCCTCTGAATTGCAGCCCTGCTTTCCAGCAGATTGACTGCTCTTCCACCATTATGTCAAATGGCACTCACAAACTTGCTGAAAGTGCATTTCCTTTAATTCTTAAGGTCATTAATAATGCCATTAAACAGCATCAGCCCCACCATTGACACCACTGAACTGTCTTACAATTAAACACTAAGATCCAATTAAACAACGAGATCACAACTCATTAAGCCTAGTGATCCAGCCGATTTTACACTTACCCAGTCCGTTTACCCAAACCATATCTCACCAGCTGTCTATAAGGATACTATGAGAGGCCATTTCAAAGTCTTTGCTAAAGTCAAGCTATACAACAGTTGTTGTTCTCCCCTCATCCACAGAGCCATCTTCACAGATGACTACCAGGAGGGTCAGGCACAATTTGCCCTGGGTATACCTGTGCTGCCTGTTCTCAGTGCTGCTGTTCCTTTCTCATGTTTCTACCCATACAGAAAAAGAGGTTGTCAATATAATGACTTCAAAAGGTTTGACTTTGTAAGAAGCTCATATCGTGATTAGTAATAAACAATGTTAAATTTATTTACATAATTTTATTTAAGAAAGTACAACCTGAGAACAAGGAGAACACTGCATTTACATTCATGCAGTTAGATTTCTGATAGCTAGAACCTCCCTCTCTCGTCAGACATTGTACAGGAGACGGTACATTTCCAATGCCAGTTTCACTAAAAATGCAAATAAAAAGTATGTGTTGAGAATGAACTAGAGACTATGTCTAGATTCAGGATGATATGTCCAGAAATAAACAGTCGCAGTTTTTGCAGTGCAAAGCATAACTTGAACAAAATGTTAATGACAGGTGAGATAACAAAGTTGCCTAGGGGATGTAAAGAAGGCTAAGGGAAAGAAAGGGAAAAAGCCATAAGACAAAATCTAAATGAGATCAGACTGCATTTGTTTAATCTTAAAATAGAGAGAAGTGAGTGGAAGAGGAACCTTTCAAAGGTTTGGGTGATCTGTGAATGTAAAAGCAATGCAGGGCTGTGCCCGAGGGTATGCATTACAATGCTAGTCTTTTCTTGACATTTATCAGGTAAAACTTTCCTTGGGATAATCTCAAGCAAGAGACAGTGTTCTGAAATGACACATATAATGTAGCAGAACAGTTTACCCCTCAGAACAGTTTGGTCAGTCTGTCTGAATCAAACAAAATGAATCATATGTGCACAAGGGAACAGTTTGTCTTGTGCAGCAAAATTAAAGGAAGTAATTTGGTTTGCAGAGGAAGAGGGGGGAGTATTATAAAACTGAAAAACTGTTTCAGGGCCTGTTTCAGTTTGTGCCGAACTGATTGAGAGCCTTTTATTTGATTTCAGTCAAGGGGGATCTGATGTCCAGTGGCTAAGCTATTAGTATTCCAGTCATAGTCAGTGAAATAAACATATTCATTAATAATCCAGGAGAGAAGCTTCATAGATTGAATTAGGTGTGTTTAGGAATGCTTTTACACATGTCTGTAGATGGCATCAGTGTACTGTATACTAGGCAAAAATAATTAATTATGCTGATAAATCTTTCTTTCCTGACTTTTGCTACCAAGTAAACAACCTGGAGAGTTGAGCAAGTGCTGTAGCATCTAGGATACCAGTTTTCTGAAACAGAATGCAGGGTAACAGGAAAAGTAATGCATTCTTTTTTTGTTACAGATAAGCATGGACTCCCTCCATATTGTTGGTGTCAGCATTTTTCATAAACATTGTCTAGCAGGCATTCAGAAAGACAAGTTTAACATTTATTGATTTTTCTCCCCTTGGGTTATAATAGCAAATTATCCTGGACTCTGATTTACAAAAGCAGAAGATGGACTTGTTCTAAACTAGGATCTATACAAATATGTTTATAGAATCAAAGGAAGGAAGAAATGCTGTTTGTGCTCTTCCTGCCCTCCCAAAAGTGAATATTTTTTACAAGTGAAATATCAGTAAAGAATATTTTCAAATGAAGCTTTTGACAGTAGAGATTATGTTGAGGTAGAGCCTGTATTACACCCCTAAGCAGGCTCCAGGCATTAGTCTTTTTCAGTGTCAGCTGTGAAATCTCCTGTAGAACACATAGCACAGCTTACCACCAAGTGGGAACTAGTGACCTGTCAGGATCTGCACTTTTGACCTGCAGTGCAACAACAAAAAGATTTGCAAGCTTTAAAATAGGCTGAAACATGCAACTTAACCTCATAAGTACATTGAACATATGACCCCTAAAATTGTGGCTTTAATCAGTATACACAAATGTGCAGCTCATCTTAAATAAATCTCACAGTATGGAAGCTTTACTGTGGGATGTACAGACCAGTTTTTCTTAAAGAGAGGACAGATATTGCAAAATACTGGTATAAATAATCAGTTTTTTTATATTAAATGGATTATTTGGACAGTCTTCTTAAACAATCCTGTAAGCCTTTCAGAGCACTGTCCACATTTGTAATCAATATTCTGTATTGGATTGAATGTAGTTAAAGCACACAATTAATAGCCAATAGTTAGGATCAAGGCTCTTTGCAGTCTAGTTTATCGAGGATTTCCACCCAGTATGGTAACAGTAAGGATGAAAGAGGCACTGGAGAAATGCTCTGAGCTCCATGCCTGCACTGCAGATTGCTTCCTCACCTTGGGAAGGAGGAGCAGATAGCCGTATAGACCTACTACTTTTTCCCAGGACCAGGGATAGGTCTTGGTCCAGTTTATCTACTAGTAGAGGGATAGTCAAGATAACTGGGATTCCTATATGCTCTCAACTGCATCAAAGAGCATGTACTTTTCTTCTAAATCTTTTAAAGACATTCAGTAAATCTAGTTGCTATAATTAGGATGAAGTCTAAGAGGGAGAAAAGTAGGTATCTCTAATTGTGCTCAACTTTTATGTTTAGGCAACTTAATTAAACCCCAGCTAGCCAGACATAACAACATGACCTAGAAAATGTATGCTGAACCTCAGCTGTGCTCTGCCACAAAAAGCAAAATGACATAATCACCACTGCATGCTTATCAAGCTCTGTGCTGTGGGTGGTTGGGCTGTGTAATTTCTCCACTGACTTGAAAAGGTATTTTTTGTCATTTTCCCATTCAAGTTATTTCCAGGAATTTGTGCTCAGCAAATCAAACTATACTAAAACACAGTATTACTGATGCTCATTTCAGTGATCAGAAACATTGATATTTATAGATTTTTCTGCCTCTTGTGCCTTTAGCTTTTCTAGTTACCCACCATTTTGATTAATTTCCCTTGCAGACAGGGACTTTACTATTTGTTTTCAATAATAAATACTGAATGTTGTGGCATGACTTAAGTCATAAACATGACCTTAGTTTATTTGGCATCAGTCATTCTGAGTTGGTTAAAGTGACTTTTTTTGCTGTTTCAGGTGGTGATTTTTTAAAATAGCTCCCTTAAGTAATAGACCCACAACCTTTACTAGGTTTACCTGTTCCAAGTGGACTGGATTGTATCCGTTCCTTTTTCTACACTACGGCTGAACAATATTGTCTAGTGCCAGAATTTTCCATTTATACTTTCATATAGTTTTTACCATCCTGAAATGTCTGAATTGCGGGGGCAACTTTAATCTGCTCTTGCTTTCCCTTACCTGGCAGTTAAGATAAATGACTATAATCTATCAAGGGTATAGTAGAAGGTAAATTAATTCCTAATAGTCAGCGTTTGCTGATTGAAGTGAGGTGGTATAGACTCTATTTATTTTTTTCATTGTACCTTGCAGATGTTTTAGGAGTTTTTGAATACAAATACCGTACCACTTTCTCTTGAGTACTGTAAATATACCTGTTCAATGTAGTGTCAACAAATGCCCAGTGGCTTATACAGAACACCAGCTGTGTTATATAAATTTGTAATAAATAATTTGGGGACAGAGATTGCTGCAATCTCTATGGAAAAAAAAAACAAAGAACTTTCATATGATCTCTATGTACACTCCAGTGTAATGGAAATACAAGCATGCCAGTCACAAGTTTTGGAACATTAGAAGAAAAACAAAAAATTAAATAAGTGTGTCAATTTCTTTTAAATTTTGCCACAGCCTTAACCTTTTTGCAGCTATCAAAATACTGTTGTCCTAGAAGCTATCTGCTTTATTCAATACACTCAGGATTTTAAGAATGTCACCATTACAGAGCAAGAGGACCTTCAGTCACACCTGCCAGCCTGTGAAGCTCATAGGGGATTTCCCAATACATTACTTCCACATTTTCCATAGAACACTCTTGTTCAGGTTTCTATTTAGCAGCTTTATTCACATCACACACTTCTTTGTATCCTGAGATAAAGGACTGTTTTCACAGGAAAGTAGCCAAGGTCATAGATCTTATTTTCCTTGCTAATAAAAGGAGATGCAATACAGTCAACACAACAAACTAGGTTAGTTAAGTAGAAAGAAATTGTTGTAAAGAGTGGACTAAATTCTCACTTGGTATAAACTTGCAATGTGGGTTTACAGCAGTACAGAAACTGGCCTAAGTATTGCAGAACTGTCTCAAATGTACTTCCAGATTGCTAATGACACAGTATGATTAATAAAATAGCTACACTAACTGGGAACACTGGACTGACATGTCTAATTTTGCCCCAGTTACTCATTCTGCAAAGTTCATTTTCTTAGATTATCCTTTGGCTTGGTCACTCTTTCTCAGTCTTCTGCCTTCATGTCAGGTCCACTTGCTCCATCACATCTCAAATGATACATGCATTCATTACTGCTGATGTGGAACTTTATAGCAAAATCGAATATGCTGATTTCAGCAGAATACCAAAATACTCAAATAAAGCATATCTGACAGGGCACTTGGAAAACAAAAAGTGCCAAGGTCCATGTGTTAATACGTCCATGGTTGGTCTTTTTATATGACAATACTAATACCTTTCTGATGGTACATCTGTGATGCATCTTGATTAAGTCTTGTGAGAGAAACCAATGCATCAGTTCCCTCAAAAATAAAATCTGGGCATATTAACCCAGGTAGGCACAACAGTTCTTTCTTGTGTGAGCAATGCACTCAGTTGTTTAAGTGATCTGAATAGCCAGGGCTCTGACACTGTAGTAGGCAGGTGTATGGATATCCTCCTGTATTACCTGTGGTGGCTTTAGGAAAGCTTGACTATTAGATTGATATGCAATCTCAGAATGAAACAAAAGAAAATGTGAATTAGGATCGAGGGGATGTGCATCTCATTCACTGTTTAAAATCGTAGTGGTTCTGCTGCCATCCGCTCTCTTACTGGTTGTAAGGAAGGCAAAGGGATGCAGCATTTAACGTTGTTAGTGTCTTCATTGCTCATGCTTTAAAATCCATATTTGTGTTGACTTGTAGGCATTTTGGGTGTTTTCTTTAGCTCTGTCTCCAACATTTTGCAGTATTGCTGACATGAATATGTATGGCTTATGAAAAAAGTATTAGTGGATCTGAAAAGTGAATAGTATGACTATTTGAGTGTTTGTCATTAGCAGTGAATGGACTGTCTTGGCAACATAGAAAAGAGATTCTATAGACACGTTGTTTCAGTAAGACTTTGTGATGAGTTAAAGTTTTATCATAGCGATTACAGGAGAAAATCTATTTTTTCATCTATTACTATCAAGTGAACATTTTTTCTATTTTCTGAACAGTTTTGTTTTGATATATAGAAATAAGTCAAAAGGTATGAAAATAATGCTGAGCAGATGGTGTCGCAATGATTTAGTGAAAAGAAAAATTTTGAACGTTCATATTTTACACAGCAACATGTGTACTATATGATGGATTTTCCCTCCTGCTTCAAGTTGCTATTAAAGAACCTTTGGGACAGAAGTGACTAAAAAGATCTGGATCAATCTCACTGCATGTGTTTCAGCTCTTTCATGCTTTTCCAGAGTTTTGAAAATTGAGGCAATGGAAACCTATAGAATGTAAAAGTTTCTAAGTGGATTACATGAACAATTTTTCTATGGAAAATAGGCTGAGTGTACTACAGTATAAATTTTCAAAGGTCTTCACACAGCTTCTCTTAAGCATTGCTGGTCATTTTCCAAACTGGGACTTAGGGTTGTGTGTCACTAGACAGGTCTAAAAATTACTCTCGGATTTGCATGTCTTCTAATTTTGTTTTTACAAAACTTTCTGTTCTAGCTTTTTGTCTCTTCATTCAGTGATCAGGTCTCTAGGGAATGAGGAATACACACAAATGCATGGACATACATGTAAGTTGATCAGTGCTGTGATTTAGAAAGGAGACCAAAGTTGAGACCTATTGGCAACAAAAAAGTGACTTCATAATTCACTTCTATTTATTTATGTTTAGATTTTTAGGTATGACTTCTGTAACTCATCTGATTATTCTTAACTCTCAGCATCATCTTTCAGAAATAAATTAAATTTTTCTCTGTCTTCAGATGTTGAGCTCAACTGATTGAATAAAATATGATAAGGTAGCAATAATCCAAAGAAATTTGTCAGGTACAGTGGACAGGTTTAGATATTACTTTGGTTAGTATGATCTATTATCAAACTATTTGCTTTTTTGTTTTGTTTTGGTTTTTTTTTTTTTTTTTTTTCTTCTGTGATATTTGCTAAAGGACAGGATCAAGTAAAATGAAGTCTGTGTTAATGTTAGGTACTGATGAAATGTTATCTTGTTACATTTTGAAAAGAAAAGAATCTTTACAGGTGTTCCTATCAGGAAAGCACTCATCCTTTGAACATCTCTGGCATGAACAGCTTTTTAATTTAATTGGCAGGTCAAACTGCACATTTACCAGTGGAAAAGGTTACCGTACATCACATAAATTAAAGGCCATCTAGCAACTTCTTTAAGAATGAACTTTGGTGCTAAGTTTATATAGGATTTTGAAAATTAATTATTTCAGCTGACATTAATGTTTCAGCTATATGTAAATTATGCATTGGAATGTAGATGCAGAACAGGCGGAGATTGACTCTTCAATTTTGGCTGAGCATAACTTACATTTACACTCCCTGAAAGCCCCCTTAACCCTGACAGTAATGTGTAAATGCCCTTCAGTATAAATGAGAATCAGGCTCACTATGGAATTTTGTCATAAGGAAGTCAAAGCTTTGCTTTTTTTTTTTTTTTTTTGTTTCATTTTAGAATCTTAAAGAGAAATATTTCAAATGAGGAACTAAGCATACAAACACTATTACTTGTTCACAGGTTGTTTTGCTTATGCATACTAAAGATATTTAAAATATAAACTTTAAATGTTGTCTTGATAACTAAGTCTTTTTGTTTTTCTCTTTTCCTCTTGTTAATTTATGAATGTTATCATTGTTATGGAAAGAGTATTTTAAGATCTCCTTTCTCTTTCATGAACCTCATTATATACTATACAGCACTGATTATTTTGAAACTGAGAAGGCTAAACTGAGTAATACAGTACAGCATTATAATATATAATGATGGAGTTACAATTTCATGTGTAGCCAGCCAAGTGGTTATTGAAATCCATCAGGACTTATTTTTCTGAGAAAATTTTAATGGAACAGAAGGCATAATTTAGTTCTTGCAAAGATTAAAGCAATCTAAAGTATGACTTTTACCAAGTTTGTGACTGTGATGGTTTGAGTCCAGAGGCCAACTGAGTACCACGCAGCTGCTCCCTCACTCCTTTCCCCTCAGGGATGAGGAGGAGAAATTAAAACAAAAGACTCGGGGATCAAGACAAGGACAGGGAGGGATGAGTCGCCCATTATGGTCATGGGCAAAAGACAGACTTCATTTGGGGAAGAAAAAGAACAGCAATTAAATTTAAATACCGCCACCATTTAACTTAACAATCAGAGTAGGACAGTGAGAACTATAACCGCATCTTAAAAACACCTTCCCCCAATCCTCCCTTCTTCCCAGGCTCATCTTTGTTTCTGATTTCTCTACTTCCTCCCCTTGAGCCCTGCAGGGAGGCAGGGGGTGGGGGTTGAGGTCAGTTCATCACCTGTTGTTTCTGCCTCTCCTTCCCCTTCAGGAGGAGAACTCCTCACATTCTTCACCAGCTTCAGCATGGGATCCCTCTCATGGGAGACAGTCTTCCATGAACTCTCTGACATGAGTCCTTCCCATGAGCTGCAATCCTCCCAGCAACAAACTGCTTCCGTGCGGGCTTCCCTCAGAGTCCTGAAATTCTTTGGGCACATCCACCTGCTCTAATACGGGGTCCTCCACCGGCTGCAGGTGGACATCTGCTCCACCATGGCCCTCCGCATGCTGCTGCAGGGTGACAGCCTGTCCTTTCACCAGGGGCTGCAGAGGAGTCTGCTTCAGTGCAACTCTCCCTCCTCTTCCTTTCTTCCACTGACCTTGGTGTTTGAAGAGGTATTTCCCTCACAATTCCTCCTCCTCTCAGGTTCCCCTTCTTAAATACGTTATCACAGAGGTGCAGCACTGTCACTAATTGGCTCAGCCTTGGCCAGAGGTGTGTCCGACTTGGAGCCAGGAATGCTTCAAGAAGCTTCTCACAGGGGCCACTCCCCCCGCTACCAAAAACCCCACCACACACAAACCCACCATAGTGCCTTAAAGACTACACTGTTTTGTTTCTTTTTTCTGTCATAAGACTTTACAGACTGTTAAATGGAAGAGTACATTATGAGGCAGTTTTAATGTAGGACAATGCTTGCTAAAAATATATGGGGTTTTTACATAAATCCAAGAGAAATGTGTCTGTTGGCTTATCAGATAGAAAGACCCAAAGAACTAATCTTAATAATTGCCGTCCACATATCATAATAGAGTAAATATATTAATTTAGGACAACCCCAAATGTTTCAGAAAATTCCTGTCAGAGTTATATGTAAACAAGAAAATGCTGGACTAATAACAATTTTAAATGGCAACAGGAGAATCTAGTTTTGCCAGCTCTTCTATTTAATGTGACTCAGAAGATTTAAAATTGTATATTCACCATGCTGTATGCTGCATTTTACAAATAAATAGTATCTCAGATGAACAAGTTAAAACATTATTCAAAATATTGATAAGACAAAGTTTGTGGACAGAAGTAACATGTTCTGTTAAAACAAATTATCTACCTGAAAAAATAGACTTTTTTTTGAGTGTACAGGTCTGAAACAGTTGGTCAAATAGCAATTGTGATCTCCTCAAGGGAAGAAACATAGCTGATACTCATCCATATGTCTTGGTCTTAACCACACTGCCACTGTAATATGGGAGATAACAAGATAATTTTTTTCAAGTGTTCACTACCCAACTGGTAGAAATGTGGTCCTAATTAATATTATATGGAGAAGATAAAGTACCTGGTGTTAAATCTTCAGTGACCTCCCATTATTAAAAATACATATTTTAATAGCCTGTTGTTTTTAAGAATTGCCTGTCTTGTGAAATAGCCAGAAATACTCAGGAGTACAATTTTTTTTCTTGAAAATGTCAAGAAAATCAATGATATTGTGAATATTTACTAGATAATTGTCTATCTATTTATCAGTTGTCCTGGGTTTCAGTGAGTGGTGGGGTTTTTAGGTAGCTGGGGTAGGGGCTATGACAGTGGTCCCCCGTGAGAAGCTTCTCACAGCTCCCCCAGCTCCAAGCCAGCTCCACCTCTGCACCAAGGCTGAGCCAATCAGCTGCACCTCTGCGATAATGTATTTAAGAAGGGTCTTGGTGAGGATGAGTTGTAATTGTGAGGAAGAGTTGCGGCAGCTGCATCAACACCAAAGTCAGTGGAGGAACAGAGGAAGAAAGGAGGGGGGAAGTGTGCCAGAGCAGAGACCCCCCTGGATCCTGTGGTGACACAGCAGGGTGGCCCCAACCTGCCACCCACGGAGGTCTACAGTGGAGCAGACACTGATTTATAGCCTGTGAGTGGCCTCATATGGGACAATTAAGGCAGCTGTGCCCAAAGGAGGCAGGGAACCTGTGGGAAGAACTAGCCCCCCACTGCTGTAATTTGGTACTGGAAGGATTGCGACGTGGGGGTGTCCCACATTGGAGCAGCTCAGGAAGGGCTGCAGCCCGTGGAAGGGACTCTACTTGGAGAAAGTTGGTGTCCCATGCTGGAGCAGCTAGGGAAACACTGTGGCCCATGGGAGGGACTTATGTTGGAGAAAGTTTGTGGAGGACTGTCTGCTGTGAGAGGGGGACCACGCTGGAGCAGGGCGAAGAAATTACAGAAGTTTCCCCCCTCCAAGGTGGAAGAAGCAGCAGCACTGACTGCATGCCCCATCCTCTGCCCTTGTGCTGCTGGGGGGAGGAGGTAGAGATAGCTGGAGCAGACTTGAGTCCGGGAAGAAGGGAGGGGTGGGGGGAAGGTGTTTTCAAAATGTGGTAATGCTTCTCACTGTCCTACTCTCTGTTAAGTGTTGCTGTTGTTAGTGTCTGTAATAAATTTATGTTCTTTTTTTCTTCCCCTAAGGAGTGTGTCTTTTGCCCATGACTCTAATGGGTGAGTCATCCCTCCCTGTCCTATCTCAAATCCCAAGTCTGGCCTGTTTTCTCCTTCTCAGCACGGGGGGGGGAGGGGTGGTGTGAGCAGCTGCGTGGTGCTCAGTTGCCCTCTGAGCTGAAATCACAACACAATCTATCTATACATCTGTAATAAAAGCTGAAGAATCATTATACAAATATTTTTATGTGGAATCCCATTTATGATTATTCTATTTTTCAATTAAAAATTCCTTCCATATCGTGATCTTCTTTCTGATTCTCAGTATAAAACCTTTCTTCTGTCAATTACCACAAACATCTTTTCCTTCCAGTTTTTGGTCTGGTGGGAATATTTTTAAACATTTGGAGACAAATGCAACAACTGCGAGTTAAATAACTGCAGATATTTAAAATAGGTGCAGACATCAGGCCTCTTTTAAGTAGAATACACATACATTTTTTGCATCATGGCTACTTTTCTAAGAAAAATGAGCTACAAGGAATTCATCATCTTCCAGCAAAAGAACTGCAAAATATTTCAATTTTTCAATGTATGATGAACGCTGTTTGTGGAATGTGGTTAGACATACAGAATTATCCATTAAGGTAGTCTGAAACAACATACAGATGGGGCTTCTCAAAGAAACAGATGAATTAAGATACTCTCTGACAGGATTGTTACTACACTTCTGATAATAAAAATGGATTTTTTGTGCAGGGTTGGAAAATACATATTTTTTGAAATCACAGATTAGGGTGTAAAATTCAATGAATCTTGTCATAAATTGAACACAAACCACATCTAACCATGCCTTACAATAGGTAAAGTGGAGTTCTGCAACAGTGAGTATAGCAGGTAAAGAAAAATGTGTTATATTAACAGAGAGGACTTTAGAATTAAGGTGGAAAATGCAATGCATATGTTATACTGCTATATGTGTCATGGAATTTAATTCATTAATGCTGCCCAAATGCTTTTGGATCCTGCATCTAAAAGCAGATTTGACTCAAGCAATGTGGTTAATGCTGCCTAAATCAGAAGCCTATGTTCACCTATTTTTTTCGTAGCTAGAAAGTGAAGTGCCTCTGAGAGCCTTTAAAAATAATTCAGAGAACCTGAGGTGGAAGCTTTCTTCTCCTCATTGTGTGTATGGGAACATGGGATCTGTGGGATGATTCAAAACTTCTTTTCTCTCAGTGAGGAGCCAAGTGGCACTAGACCTACAGAACAGCAGTAATGATGAGCTTAAGGCAGCTAAGCTTTTAACCCTGAGATAGTGAACAGGATGCATATATTTCATCAAAAACTTAACAGAGGAGGCCACCAAATACCTGTGGTAGTTTATGGAGCAGGATATACAAATGGAGATGAAATATGTTTAACTATGGCACATCAACAAAACCAGCATGAACTGCACATATGGTGTTACTACTCAAGGCTGTGGAATGCTTATGGACAATTTAATTGATCAATTGGAAAATGAGACATTTTCACATGAGTATAATAGTCTATAGAATCCTTTGTTGAACTGATTAAAGGCACACACACACACTCATAAATACACATATATATAAAAAGAAGAATAACTGTATATTAGATTCTTTGGTGTGAGATTTCCTGTCATCTACTCTGTTTTTCAGTACACAGTGGTATGCTTGCTATCTTCCATGTGCCCTAGATAAGGAAACTTGTGAATGGGATGCTATTTGATATAACACTTAATTTAGGTATCTATATACATGTCTACATGTAAGTTCAGTACCTGAAATGTTGTAGCTGAGGAATCATCACCTTGGTCAGTGGTACCTGGGGAATGATCCAGCCGGTCAGAGACCTGAGGCTCTAGTGAGTTGTGCGAAGAGAGGCGCCCAGCACTGTCTGAGTTACTGTAGTGTTTCCTGCCAAGCCTCTAGCTGCAGTTCATAAGGGTGTGCCCTTATGGGTGCAGGTTAGGTGCTGGGTCACATCTGCCAGGCCCACGTAGATGCGTTGGATACACTAGGTGTCAGAAAATGCTCAATGCTTGTATTTACACAAGTGAATAAAGTTCCCATTGTCTATAACATAGCCTACGTATAAGCAATTAAGTTAACATGATCTCGTGCAGAATCCCAGCCTTGTGACAAATGAGTTATGTTTTGAGCTGAGTGTGATCCCTAGAAGTGGTGGGATTACACATATACAGTGGAGCCATCAGCACTGACAGTGGATAAACAAGCATATCCTGGGAGTGCAAACACGGGACTGATTGTGGTCTGTAATGCTAATAGTTTCTTGCAAATTATACAGAGATGGAAAAATCTGCAACTTGGGTTTTAGGTTTTATTAGCAAATCAACAAATGATATTCTTAAAAATAATAACTCAGATAAATACTTATCATACAGTAATTAATATTTTTAGCAGGAACAAGCTGAAAAGATATCCATAAGAAGTTTTTCATTAAAAAAAAAAAAAAGCAACATTTGTGGTTAAGTAAAACACAAGTAAGGTTCTAATTGTGAGGTGTTTTGTGAGAAACTAGGGAGTGTTTCAGAAAATCCTTGTTTTCCTAAATAGTAAACATCATTTATTTATATTGATTTCAAACAAGGTTGTTTAATGCCTAATTTCTCTGTCTACTGGGGGCATGATTCTGGTTTCTTTAAGGGGACGTGTCATTCTTGAGTAAGACTGTCTTGACTTTACTTTGAACTGAATGTAATATAAATTTAAGGATTAAGAGCTATATCTATATTTAAAAGGTGTTAATTTATATATTTTAATTAATTAATTTTTATCCATGTAGTAAACATACAGCTGGAATTTAAATGAACGAGTTTTTCTTTCCATAATGCAGAACAACTGTATTGGGTTTTGATGACCACAGTTTTTACATGAAATTGGAGAGATAAACACCATATTACATTTTATTACAAGAATTATATTTGTGATGAAGAAAAATTTGGTTTTGGATGTAGGAAAATATGCCAAGACCAATGTGACTATGTAGCCTGTATAAACAGGACAATTTGCTATATCACTGTATATACACACAGAAAAGCTTTTATTTCTAAATAGAAAATAATGAACACATAATTTAGAATGAGTTTGCATCGTAAGGAGTTATAACTAATTCATGTATATTTTAGATCTATAAATACACATATCATGGCTTATGGAAGTACTATGCAATAAATGATGAATAAGTCAAATATTCTTTACAAGATTTTTTCATTTCAAAATACCAGCCTTTTATTGAAAATTCAACTGTGTTGAGGAACCCACCATTTTTTTTCCGAAATTCAATTAAAAGTATTAAATATGCTTTTATTAATAGCAAAAAAATGATTCGTTATTTATGGAAAGAAATTTTATTTGATGTCATATTCAGAATTAGACAACTGAATTTTACATTAATTCTTACAAAATAATTAAAGCAAAATTAAGTGGAACAAAGCTTATAATGGCCTTACTTTACTTTCATTATCTATTGCATCCTGTTTTTCAATTGGCTGTTCAAATATTGTGATGATGTTATTTGCAGCCTGGAGTATGATAAACACTACTGTATTTGATATGTCTGTAGAATATAAATCTGACATTAAATGATATATGGTATTGTGTAGCACCTACAGTTGTGTTATAGTATGTGCAGAAAACCAAAAACATAATAATTGTTCCACAAACTTATTTTTCAAAAGTCATATGCTATATAATGAACACCCTTTTTAAACTCTGTGTAGAATCTGAGTTTAAGAAAGATAATAATCAGAAAGATGCAATTTTGTGTTTATTTAGTTTTGACTATTTTTTGCTAGAATTATAGCGATGATATTTTAGGCAGAAGGTATTTTTATGCATATAAAAATTGGGATGATAGAACTATACCTGAATATTCTTGAAAAAAAAATGTATATTTTTAATAAGCAGAATAATGTAAAAGATTTGCAAAGCAAAAGTCAGTAGCAGAACGTGGGGCCCTAGGGTTTAGGAATATAATCAAGAAAAACCAAGTTCAGGGAGATCATCCAACTATAATAGGAATGTAAAGAAAACCTGAAGGGAGTGGGTTGAAAATGGATCATCTAGGCAGGAAGTGACCGTTGTGCTCTATGACCATATTTCTTTCCCATGTGGTCAGAAATTCAGAAGGAGTTCCAAAGGCTGCTCATGTGATATCTCATGTAATGAATAGGTCAGAGAAGGACAGAAGAAGCCTTTACAATTCTGCACCTCATTGTAGTCAATGCACCATCAAAGACTCCTGATGAAAGATGGAAGGTTTCAATTGTTCTCTAAAGACTGAAAAAGGTCTCTGCAGGCATTTGAAATGAATAGAACTGGGGAAAGTCATAAGTCTGCTAAAGAGAAGATTACAAACTCAAAGTGCTTGCTAAGGAACAGTTCAAAATATGATTTGACCCTGCAGGATATAAATATTCTCTTTTCTGTTACATTTCCTACCTAGCTAATTATGTATCACCTTGCAGTTTGACATGGCAGAAAGGAAAAATCTATTGTGATTGTCTAAAATGCATATGAAGAGAATATGAACATGAAGCAGGGAGGCTGTATCCTTTATATAATCTTGCAATATTGTGTTCATTTTTCAATACCCAGACATCAAAAAGATATGACTAGTGTACAGAGAATTCAATTTAGTTTTGACTAATTGGATGTGATAAGAAACTTTTATATTGAAAGATAAAAGAGATTTTTTCCAATGTACTGCAAGGAATATAAAGGCAATAAAAGTAAGAAATTAAATACATTCCTATTGAGAGAGATATCATGTTATACTTTATAACAAAATGGAGGAATTTCATCAACTAAGATGCTGTTAACTAGGGTCAAAATGGTAGAAGAAACTATAGAAAAAGTGTTCTTGCACTAAGTAGGAAGTATACTAAATGTTATGAATAGGAAGTATACTAAATGTCTACCCTCTTTATTTTATTCTGTTTTTCTTTTTAAACATAATTTTGCATTTTTTCATTATAAGAGAATTTATTTCAATTTAGGTAAATCCATAAAAATTATTTCAAATTATGTTTAGCAAGACAGACCTGCTATATAATTAATGATGATTTTGGCTGTAAAACAGGTGGCCATTCAGATATCTACTGGAGCACTGAATGCAGAATAAAAGATGAGTCAAAAAACAAATACCTGCATAACCAATAGAGCATGGTCTCTTTTAAGCACACATGATTTCTTCTTAGTATGTAAAGGGAAAGCATGTGTTAAATGTCATTAGGGTAAAGATATACTGAAGAGTTGCTTTGCAAATGAGGCATTTTAAGATATAGGTATTACGTTTAGTTTTGGCAATATTCCAAATAGTTGTTTCAGCTCTTAAAGATTTTATTGCCAGTTGGATTCATTTTGTTAATCTTTCAAGTACTAGAAATGAAAAGCAGATGAATCCATGATGTGCCCAATTATCTGCTGCCTTAAATAGCTCTATTAGTTGAAATAATAGCAAGAATACTTGATGGCTGTTCTGTTGAAACTGTTGCTTTATGAGGAAAAGATGGCACACTGGGACAACTTGTCTTTCTCAAATGAGTCTTCCAAAATTTAATGTGGGGATAGAGAAGTACTCAGTTGCTATGGCTTTTTCATAGTAAAGAGAGTAACACGGGCTTTTTGAATTATAATGAATGACACCACGGTAATTGGACAAAACAAGTTCAATTCTTTTAGATAAAATCTTTAAGCCTCTGTACCATTCATAAAAGTCCATTCTGCCATATTTCCCATGTGAAATTCAACTACAGATAATGTTACCATGCGTTTGTTGGCAACTTGTATGACTTACAGTGGCAAAACCAGTACCAAATTAGCCCCCATATAATGTTCAGTCCTAAACTGGCTATCAGATTGGAAATTATTATGGAAATTACCAAAAAAGCATTTATGGAAACTGGAATTCTTAGGGGATGACACTATTTTTCAAAAATATTTGTCAGCTGATGAACCTGCAAAATTCAGATTATCACCCTTATTCTGTAAAATGGCAAAATAACAGAAGGAGAAGCAGCTGGAAGAGGAGGAACAACAGCAGGAGGGATCATAAAAGCACCAGTTTTGGGGGGTTATTTACACCCTGCTCACTGGCTCCAACATACTAGTAATTACAGAGGGGACTTGAAAGGAGAACATGAGCATGAGAAGAGCAACAGGAAGCATTAAGCCATGACCACATGTAGAAGTATTTTAAATTGACAGGTGATACAGAAACATATTTTTATAATGATCCTCTTGGGTGCCTGTTCTTAGATATATCTCTTTGCAACATAGCTTAACTGTTCTTAGCTTGCATGGTAAGATTGGGATATATGCAAATGAAACCTTGCTGTTATTAGAAGTCATATTTATTTGGGGCAAGGAAATCTCAACAATTCATGATTTTGAAACACCTGGAATCTATATTTACTTTGTAGCCTATTAAGTCTGGAAATCGAGTTTCTCTTACAGTAGGATGTGCTGTTCTTTTGGCTCAAAACCAAAAATAAGTGATTTGCAAGGTGGTGGGATGGCTTTTGCATGTGAAGGTACTTTTTTTAACCTAACCGCTGTTTTACTTTAGTTGCATTTAAACATATAATGCATTACAAGGTGGAGGTTGTAGTAAGACCTTTCTACGTTGATGGAGTGTACTGAAATATAATGCAGAGAAGTTTTCTTAGCCATTGTTTGCTTTCAGAGGCATGTTCACTTCTGCTTGGGTTTATCATCCTCACAGAAGAATGTGCATTACAAAGTATTGGCTTAACTTCAAGGTCACCCAGTATATATATGCTTTATCTCAGTTGAGCTTGATCTCAGCATCTGTAACACCTCTAAGGACCTTGTCTCTAAAGTTTATGTCAAAATTTTACTGCTCAGACCATAGAGTCAGCCTAACTGCAATGTCCAGGATCCTGCAAAAATCTGTAGTACCAGTGTGTACCTATTTGGGGATTTTACCAATTATTATGATGGTAAGAATAGTTAATAGATAATTGATAATAGATAGTAATATATAATAGGTAATTTATAATAGCTTATTTGTAATTGGTAATTAATAAAGAATAATATGAGGCTGGACTGGACAATAAGACAATTTTGTTGAAGAGGCAAAATTCACAGGCTATCGGGAAGAGTTGAAAAGGCATATGAAAATACTAAAAAGTTTCCCCATAATGTTACCACCTCATTAGCCCACAGGAGACCTATACAGTAAATAACCAATTGTACTGTGTTTCAGCCTAAAATATCTCTAATGTCTGGGCCTCAAGTAAGCATGTTATGACTACCCTCTTCTTTTTTTCTAATTCTCGTTCCTGCCTTAAGGAAGACATCTGATGTATTTTTGTATATCCTACCTTCTGGACCCTTTACAGAAGACCCTTAATAGAATTTCCTCTTTTTTTTTTTTGCCTTTATTTCTTTATATGAAAGACACTGTCTGTCCCTTCTGCACTACATTCCACCTCAATTAAAGGTCACCCAGATGTCTGCCCAAAGCCACACCACACAGAGCAGCCATAGAGGCACTCTATGATAATGCAGATGTTTTTGCTTCTCAAACTCTGCTGGTCCTCGAGTGCTCTACAGTAGGACTAAGAAAAGGTCAGCTGTATCGCATAGCCTTCAACTTCTGGAGTATGTAAGGTGCTAAGTGGGGGGCTGCTGGGAGGAGGATGAGAAAAATGATGAGAAGATGAAAGATGGGAAGACTGTTCGGACTCTGTGTGTGGTGCAAGGACAGGACCCCACGTATGTTGAAGAAAGCATGTCCGGTATTTGAGAGAAAAGTCCTATAGCAAGCAGTCAGCTTGGCTAATTGGAAAAGGCTGTCAGAATTTTAGTTCATATGGACTGTCTGGCATAAATGTGAAAAGAAAAAGTCAGATGGGTAATTTGCAAACTACTGACTGACTAATTTAGAGGTGGCTTTTCTGGCCCGAAGTGAAACGTTCAATTTCATTGTATCTTTTCTAATGATGCTTGTACTTTATAAGCAGTTTTATTCTATTCTTTAATATATATGTTAATTTGCATGTAACATTATTAAAACAGGTCTTAACCAATGAAAAGAGACTCCTTGCTTCAGTAGGTTTTGTTTTATCTTCAGTGGTGAAAGTGAACATGAAAGAGAAAACAAGATAAATCACATGCTTGGATTTACCAGACCAGTCTTGCTGTTACATCTTGCTGTAGTGCTAGGGACTTTCATTGAACCCATTAGTTATAGCTAAGATCCCAGACCAAGCATGTGGTTGATAATTAATAATCTTCTCAATTAGTCTGAATTTGAAATAAGGTTGGATGATACTTAAGATACTGTATCATTTTTCTTTTTTTGTTTTTACAATCACTTTTATGTTTCTAACTTTTATCTTTAGCTTCTTTCTTTACCAAGCAGTACGTTTTATCATGACTTTAAAATAATTAAACTTGTAGTAAATTTAAATGAAGAAAATTATAGATATATATATTTTTTTATACTGCAATTGAATATTGTGTTTTGTCTCAGCAGGAGTGCATGTATCATGCAGAACTTTGTTCCATGGTTTGGAACTGTGCATGTTGCATTCCCAGTGTGTCCCATGAGTCAGAATAAGCAACAAACAGTACAGCTCAGACATAATCTGCTTTTTTTCACAGCAACAACTGATAGAGAAGGCTATTTTTGCTTGAGAATTTAACTGACATATGTCTCTGAGCAGTAGGAGTGGATGTTTTTTTTTCTCCCTTGCTGACTCGGAGTTAATTACTGGCATAGCAACATGCATGAATTGACTGTGACAGCCAATAATGTCTTCAACAGCTAATGAATGAGCGGAGTTTAGTTGTGTATGTTTTTAAAGGGTCTTACATGAGTTGTGTATGTTTTTAAAGGGTCTTACATGAGTTGTGTATGCTTTTAAAGGGTCTTACGTGGCTTTTAAGTGCCTTTTTAAAAAATAAAATTTTCCTTGAAATATCAGTTTTCTCTTTTGTCTTTATAATGTCTGTGCTTCTCAGCCTACAATATTTTATAGATTTTTTTATATTAAACTATTTTATATGGGTTTTATAATCTTCTGAAATACATTTCAAATGGTCAGTATTTAGCTGATCCATGTTGTAGTCAAACACATTAAGACATTCAAAGGCCTGTACTGTAGAGAGCTGTTTCTAGGTCATAACGTTTTATTGCGTACAATCACAAAATGTGGTGTGGTTGGCAAATCCTGCATTGGTTTTTGAAATTACTGTGCTACCAGTATGTTCCAATCAATGAGAACCTCTGAGCCATGAACTGTTATTGATTTGTATTCTCCTGGGTATCATGAATGGCCTTCCTTAAGTCTTCCAATTTCACTATCATGATTTTTTTTTTCTGAAAACACAGCTGAAAAGAATGACAGGTTTATTTATGCAGTTGCTTTGTTGTTTGACTCTTCCAGAGCCTGAAACAAAAGTAAGTGCTACAATGGGAATAGAAATGCATTGGTAACCATGTTTTTGATTTTGAGACCATCGGTCAGGACACCTATGCAGTAACATCTGACTTCTGGTAATATATACTATCACAATAAACCTGTTCAGTTTCTTTTGAAATGTTTAATTTTTCATTCCTTGAATTTCAATATAATGTTTTTATTACTTTAAACTGAAGAAGTGACAGAACAAAATTCTAGACATCTTACTGCATTGTTTTTATTAAACATAAACAAACAAACAAACAAATAAATTTCAGCTTCACAGCTTAATCGTAGTCAATAATGCCAAAGACCAAGGGAACCGTGGCTAACTACTATGGGAATGAACAACTTACTGCTCTGATGCACAGGAATCAGTGAAGCTACCTTCCAAGATCCCATTTGTTAGACATAATTACAATACTGGAGTAGCAGCTCTGTAAGGAGCAAAATTTAACCAGAAATACCATCTGGATTTTGTCTGAATCAGAATGATGGAAGTCTCTTCAAATAAATATTTGGATCATGTTGAGCAGAAAAGAAACTAATTAAACAGCTTATTTTTTCATTCAGAAAAAACTCATAGCTAGTAAAACTTAATTATTTTAGATACTTTCAGTCCTGGAATACGGCTGATAAGAAAATACTGGAGGAGAAACAGTGAATTAGCTTACAGAGAGCTCTGTGCTTCACAGGTGTGTCTGTGTGTATGCAACCGCGCTGCGTTAGAGATTCACACCGCTTCGTTTAAAGGCTGCAGATAGATGCTTAAAAGATGCACACTGCTTTGTTTAAAAGATGCAGATACAAATAGATGTATCCAGCAGGACTTGGTGAAGGTCACAGAAAGTTTGTGGCAGAGCAGGGAATTAAACTAGCCATTCCCTTAATTCCAGATCAAGTCTGTAATCATGGACTGGCTTTTCTTCCAGGTATCCAGTCAGTCCCTGACTCTGCCAGAGATTTTCTGCATCACGAGTCAGTTAATAAATTTGGCTCTGATCCGCAGAAGGATTTATGTGCATGTGTAAGAAACTGATCATCAAAATACCTTCCTTGGCACCAACAGTCATCAGAAAATTTAACTGAGAACCAGAAGTAGTACTTCTGTGCATAGGCAAAATTATCTTAGGCAATTTCAAGCTGAGCAGCGATGTGATTATCTCATGTCAAATCTGAACAATGATCATTAAATTAGGTTTTCTTCTCACTAAACCCCCTATGGGCCCTATCTGAAGGCACGTACTCAGCACACCTATCAAACACTTTCTGGATGAGATCCACACCTAAAGTAATAGTGATAGCCAGTTTTATTTTTGAAAAAGGTGGTAACTGCCACTTGCTCTGTTAATTCTCTTAAGTAATTGTTCCATAGCTCAGAATTGCAATGAAATCCCATTTCTAGTTTGGAAATAAAACTTACGGTATTTTCCCCATTTTCTGTTATAGCTTATAATGTCTTTAAGCTAAGTTCAGTATTGCTTCATTTTTGCTTTATGCTGTATATAAGAGAACAAAGATCCAGTCTGCACTGAACTATTTAAGGTGCTCTGAATGGATTGCTGAAACACATTATGACAGTAATACTCAGTCTCAAAATTACTTACTATAAGATGTATAGGGCAGCACATATACATAAGCCTATATAGATACATGTATTGACAAATAGCTAGCTTCTGTGGCTGAACATTAACAAACCTGAACGGAGTGTAATAAAAATATAACAAATTTTTAATTATCTATAACTGTAGGCCTGAAATAATGTCACAGATAAATATATCTTTCTGTAGCTTTTGGAGAAGAGAAATTTAAAATTTTCTTAATTGATACCATGTTTTTTCAAGTCTCTTCATACCATTTTCCAGCACAAATTATAGCTGTTCTCATTTTTATGTCTGTTTTTGGCTTTTGAGTTCTTATACACACCAGCTTTGCTTCCATTACTATTAAAGTTTAGATTTTATTTTAAAATAAAAATTTAGAATATAAAGTTGTGTTTTATTTTTACTTATTTGGTAATCATATTGATAAATCATACATAAATTTTAGAGTTCATATCATAGAAGAAAAAATTATTATTGCATCTTTATTTTCATTAGCATTTTTGCTAAATTATTTGCTTCTCATTTCAGGTGGCTTTTAAGAATATTTTTATCTGAAAACACAAATCTACCTAGAAAAGATTTTACATCTATTTCTTCCTCTTTCAATCTTTTCTTAAAGTGTTTATTTAAACAAGAATGTCTCATTTATAAATCTGCTTTCCTACTTAACAGTCACAACCTGGTCATAGACCTAGTGACCTTCTTTAGAATCACATGAACTTATGGAGCCAAGTTCCTTTAAACCTTATGACTGATTCAGCCAAGTGAGTAAAGAGGTCTGATAGTTCTTCATTATATAAAACTGCATAGAAATCTAGTGGCATATATGTGAAGTAACATATGGTGTTGGCATGAACTACGGTGGTTGAACTGACAGTAGATAAAATTAAAAATTCAGGAACCTGGGGCAGTCAATTCACTGGTGTGTAAATTACATAATACTGTGATGATTTTTTTCCCTGCATAATATATAGTTGTACTTTCTCTCCTCCCTTGAATCTTCCTATTAGAATAAGTTATTTTGACAGCCAGAAGTGATTGCTGAAGTGTAACTCCTGTACTGATAGTAATGTCTGTCTTTTCTATCATAACATGCAGAACACTTGCATTTTCCTTAATGTGATTAACATAGTTATGTATTTTAGAGTGTGCATATTGGCCACCATTTGATCACAGAACTATCAAAAGAATGTCTATTACTTGGTAGGGGTAAGCCCCAGATGAGTAAAAGACTTTTTTCCTCACTTCTTTTATTTTTTTTTTCCTTTACTGTTTACTAAAAGAAAATCATCCACATAACATCACAAGCTCTCCAAAAATGCCAGTGTACCCAGTATATAGGGAGGCATCCTTTTAGAAAAATGCTGCTCAAAATGTGATTATGCCATATTTTTTTCCTAAATGACTATACTGTATTGATCAAACCTAGCTGTGTGTAGTCCCTGAAATCCTATTAGCCATCATGCTACTTGAAATCCAGTGACCTGAATCATAAACATCTAATTTGGCCCTCATTCATCAAATATTAATTAAAAGACTTGCCTGTCTCCTAAACAAGGAGCCTATGTGTCCTCCTGCGTCCTCTGTTCAGCGGTGTCAGAGTCCAATACTGTCTGACGAAGTTCTGTTAGATATTCTACACCAGGAGGATTTGATGTTTAATATCAAATGTACTGATTTGAAGATATATGTAGTTACATGGGATTTTGATTTAACAAAGTGGTACAGCAGTGTACTGAAATCACAACACAAGCATGATATAGTGATTGCAATACACAGATGAATCACAATACAATCTTGATTTCCATTACTGGTCCCTGTAAGCTCATTGTCATGACACTGGGTGACCCCAATCACTGGGAAGGAGTGTGTGGGTAAAAGTCAACTTGAGTCCATTTCTTTCTTCAAAGTTCCTTTCATTAATTGTCCAGTTTTTATACTTTATGTTGAGTCGATCCGTGTATACATTTACCCCTTGCCCCATGCTGGTCTGGCTATCTCAGGAAGACATTACTCTATACTAATTATCTCACAGAAGGCTATTTGTACAACCTGCAGACCCTCTGGTGCTACCATGTATCTTCAACAAAGGTTACCCTCCAGTCCCCATGTGTTGGGGTAAATTTTGCTTTCTCTGCAGTGACTGGTGGTCATTCCTTACCTCCTTTCTTGAGCTCATCTTTCTTGCCCATTTCCTCTAAGTCTTCTTCCATTGTGGGGGTTTGTTGGTTGTCACAAGTGGAGAGATAGAGGCACTTATAAAAGCTGGATCAGACTTACATGGGATAATTTTCCCTTCAAAGTTGCCTCTATCTCCACTGACTACAGTGACTCACAGGCAACTGGGCATACAGCATTAGCAATTTTAACCAATTAGTAAGGAGGAATTAACCCAGGGCTATATACCTCCAGATAATGACCTCCTACTGGATAGCTGCTTAATAGCTGATAATGACAGTTTTTTAAGCAGATCAAAAGTCTTTTTTTTTTTACTCTATATTACAATCATTGTTTGCCTGCTTTATTCTATGCTTTGTTGTGTTAACAGTACATTATAGCAGAGTAACCTAAGAAATGGTTTGTAAAATCCCACTTTGAGGATTTGATCAATTGCCATATTTTTAGTTTGTCTGTTCTTGAATATATGTATGTTCACTGTATGTGTGGATATTGGACAATTTATGTATATGCTAGATGGTGAAAATATCATAGGATTACATCACAGGATATAATAAGCTTCACTGGAATAAGTTTGTGAGAAACAAAAGTAATTTTAATATCTCTCTTCGTTTAAAGAGAGGCATATTTTATTTGGTACATTTCCTGGGATTATCCACTTAAATAGTAGTCAAAATCTGCTGGCATTTTTTTTCCTACTAAGAATGACGAAGTTGATTAGCATAAACTTACATAATTTTGCTCTAAACATAAGAAGCTCTACTCAACTGGATGTTGATAATATAAAATCCACAAGTGTTATAATCAGTGGAAAAAGAACACAGTTGATTGTTTATTATGTTCTTTCATACCACATTTTTAAATACTTTTGTATTTTGACTTTTTAACTTCATGCTTACATAAGGAAAAATTATATCTTGTGCTCCTTATTCCCACTACTCAAACATATATAATGGCAAACCAACAGAGAATAGGAAAACTGCCTATTTGTATGTAACGGAAGCAGCAACATCAATAGAATTAATATTGATAAATTCTATAAATCCATGTTTCTTAAATGATTCTGATTAGGTTAGATAGAACTAAAAACTTTTGCTGCATTCATCTTTTATCAGTCACTAAAATTATTGTAAAATGTCACAGTTTTCTTACTGCAGAAATCAAAAGTCATGAGTTAATGTTATTTTGACTGTTAAGCTGTTATCTTTCATCAAAAAACAATTCACAGCAACAGATAAAACTTTCACAAGTCCTATTATTTTAGCTTATATAAAAAAATCTTGTTTTTTCCTGTAATGTGGCTTGACAAAATGGGTTGTCACAATGGTATAATTTCTAATAACCACCTATGTCATATCTTATCTCCTGCAAATTTTTAATTTTCCAAATATTTGTAAAGTGTGAAATTAGGGAATTACATTCTTAGTTATACAGGTAGTTAAATTATATTTTTCATCAAATCTATATAAAATTTTGCCTAATCCAAGTACATTATTATTTTAACTTAAGTGGCTTTTAAAATGCCCCCTCATGAAATAGTCCACATATCAGGTCCACACATTCTAATGAATAAGCATTTTTACCTTTGTACCTCATCCCCAGTTAACATAGTCTCTCTGGGTAAAAAATGTTGTATGTATAATTCTTATATCAAGAAGACACTTTCCAGTTTCCTAGATTTCACTAGGACTTAATTTTTTCTTCTTGCATTTCTGTAAAATTAGAAGCCTTATTATGTCAACAGAGGTCTCTTGATATATGCCATATTTATTCAAACATTAGCCACAGATGTTTTCAGAGATTTTGCCCTTCAACACCTGGCTGTGCCAAATGTGATCGTTTTATGAAGTGCGGGGAATCTGGCTTATTGTAAGTCACAGCATATCTTCCTGGCCTTTTGCAGACAAACCTACACTCATTTTGCTTGTTCTTGGAGCTGGCTAAAGGCCAGCAAGCTTCAGTCTGAAAGCTGTGCATCTTTGTTAGCACGGTGCTGTACTCTCAGTAAGATTACCATATTAGCTTGAGCTCACAACCCTCATATCAGGGCTGGCTGACATGCATCCAACCTGGAGCACAGGCAAAGAGGTATGCAAGACCCAGAGGGTAATAGTGAAAATTAGAGAAGTTCTCATGTGAAGGTTACACAGATATTTAAAAACAAACAAAAAAACCCACAAAACCAAAACAAGAAATCCAAAGGTTAAATAATTTATGTCAAATTGTTATTTCAGTTGGATCTTTATTTAAATAGTAAGTAAAAATTAACTGTAATTTCAATATAGATGTTGGAAACTACTGAATACATTAATATTAGTATTAGTTTACAACTAGAGTTAAACACATCAGGTTTTCCCACCGTACTTCAGGAATACATAATACTGAATTTTTGTTTAGTAAGGTATGATGCTTGTAGTGTGCTATTTGCAATACCCAGAATAACTAGAATGACCTGCATGGAGCAGGTAGATATACTATGGGAGCTCTGCACAGTTCTGGAGCAGCAGCTGTTGACCAGATGTGATACCTGACAGCATCTCAAATAGCACTAGACACCTGTGTTTAGACAATTCAAACAAGTCCCTAATCAATACAATTAGTGATGCTTACAGTGTGGTTCAGCTGATGGAATGTACTTTTGAGGTGTGTTTCTTTCTTGACTCCAGTGAGGGTGTTACTAGATCTCCAGGGCATGATTTTGTTCCTTAGATATATGATACTGAAGGCAGGCACAAGCTACAAGGTATGGCACAGGGCCTGTAAGGTACTTCTGTGTGTCTGGAGCAGCAGCTGGAAGACAGTTTGTATATCTAAATTTGAGTGTCTCAATCAGGACCTGACTTCCATCAGAATATTTTAAAACTGCATTTTAACCATTTTATTATTATACAATATTTAGTTTCATGGAGATAATTTATATTATGGCTTGTGTTTTCAGTGCAAATTTGTTGGTCCTAGTTCAGAAAGTTAATTAAATGGGTTAAATTGAGGAGCATTTTGGATTAAGTTAAATATCATTTAAAGAACTAATTTCTTTGTCTCTCAGTCGTATGCTCTGTCACCTCACCTTCAGGCATTTGAAATGTCTGTAGGGTAGGAGTTCAGTTCAGACATGTAAGGACGTATGGCACAGGATCTATCAAACTAAGGTGTTTTGTGACTTTGACATCCTTCCAGTAGTCTGTTGCCTATATTGATGAGATCTACATGGCTTTCATGCAGGTTTTGCTTGAGGTACCTAAATATCCATGTCTTGCACTGTTGGAGACAATGTTGGTACCCTGAATCCACGTGCCATGCCAGAAGGGTGTAGGTCTCCTCTAGCACCTCTGTCAGATCCGAAACCTGGTCTGTCTGTCTAAGGCATCCTGGACTTTCAAAATGACACTAGGTACTTGTATGTGAGTATTTGAACTGCATCCTAGATGTCTGCAGCTGATCTAAGGCACCTTAGGTTGTCCATATATACAGCTGAGAGAGAGAAATAATACTTCTGGACATGGTCAATCTTCTAGTTAAAGGAAAAGGAAATAGTTAAGTGAAATGACCTAAAAGCTTTTCAGAAAGAGTTTAGCTCTTTAGAAAAACAAATCCTAGCCCAGTGTGCATCCAAGATTATGACTGCATGATCTGTGTTATTTGCAAGATAAACCTGTAAGTGTTAAATTAAGAGGCTGTGAAGGTCTCAAAATTCTTCCATTCCTACTTGATTTTGTTTTTCACAGATACGTGGTGGCTTGACCCTGGCTGGATGCCAGGTGCCCACCAAAGCTGTTCTATCACACACTCTCCTTCACTGGACAGGGGAAATAAAATATAACAAAAAACTAGTGGGTCTAGATAAGGACAGAGAGATCATTCACCAGTTACCATCACAAGCGAAACAGACTTGACTTGGGGAAATTAGTTTAATTTATTGCCAATCAAATTAGAGTAGGGTAATGAGATATAAAACCAAGTCTTAAAAGCACCTTCCTCCCACCCGACGCTTCTTCCTGGACCTAACTTTACTCCTGATTTTCTCTGCCTCTTCCGGCACAGGGGGATGGGGAATGGGAGTTGCTGTCAGTTCATCACACTTGTCTCTGACACTCCTTCCTCCTCATGTGGAGGACTCTTCACACTCTTCCCCTGATCCAGTGTGGGGTCCCTCCCATGGGACAGTCCTCCATGAACTTCTCTGATGTGAGTCCTTCCCTCAGGCTGCAGCTCTTCACGAACTGCTCCAGCGTGGGTCCCTTCCGCAGGGTGCAGTCCTTCAGGCACAGCCTGCTCCAGCCTGGGTCATCCCCCACGGGGTCACAAGCCCAGCTATGAAGCCTGCTTCAGCATGGGCTTCTTTCCGTGGGGTCCCAGCCTCCTTCAGGGCACATCCACCTGCTCCAGCGTGGGGTCCTCCGTGGGCTGCAGGTGGATATCTGCTCCACCATTAACCCCCATGAGCTGCAGGGGCACAGCTGCCTCACCACACTCTTCACCACGGGCTGTAGGGGAATCTCTGCTCCAGTACCTGGAGCACCTCCTGCCCCTCCTTCCTGACTGACCTTGGTGTCTGCAGGGCTGTTCCTCCCACATGTTCTCATTCCTTTCTTCCAGCTGCTGTTGTGCAGCAGTTTTTTTCCCCCTTCTTAAATATGTTATCCCAGAGGTGCTACCACCATTGCTGACGGGCTCAGTTTTGGCCAGCGGTGGGTCCATCTCAGAGCCGGCTGGCATTGGCTCTGTCAGACAGGGGGGCAGCTTCTGGCAGCTTCTCACAGAAGTCACCCCTGTAGCCCCCCTGCTGCCAAAACCTGACCATGCAAACCCCGTACAAGATCACTGCAGTATCATAAGTGGCTGAAACCATTCCAGAAGCAATTAAAAAATTAATGAACAACCACAGATTAGAGAAAGGCAAGCAGAAATGCACAACCGTGGTTGGGAAGAAGAGTTCTTATTAGTAAACACTTCATCCTAAATTTCTCAAGTCAGTACCTCAATAGTCACACTTTTCAATATATTGCTTGTCAGAGAGAAATACATTCAGTCTGACCTTGCCTTTCCATCAGTTTGTATTTTTCTTGCTCCTGTGGCGTACCCTCTTCACATACAAAACTTGCTATTGGTTTGGCCCTTGAGAATTTTTCGAAATAAGTCTCCTGGTACTATTTATTGATCACAGTCTATGACTAATAGGTAAAGAGAATGAAGAACAAACTAAAAAGAAAATAATGTTGCATTCATTATGCTGTCATTCTCAGAAGCAAACTGGGAAGGGAAACTAATATGTGGTTAACACTATAGGTATGATATATTGCTGCAATTCAGTACAGAACTTGACTTAGTTAAAACATTTAGAAATTATATAAATGTATTTATATAAATTATGTTAAGATTTGTAGTCAAGAAACATCATTAAAATCTTGATTTTTTTTTTAAATTTTTTTCTTTTAGGGCTTGATTATATTACATCCAGGTTTTTTTTAAAAAAAAAAAAAAAAAAAGATAACAAATAAACTAAAAGAAAAAACAGAAAAAACAAAACAAAAAAAAAGACAAAGTTCCTCAGAGAAGATTGAAGAACACAAGCTAGGACACATCACATACCTGGTAATAGATTCTGTTTCCATTTACAGAAATAAAATAAAAATCAAGTGAAAAAGTAAATTTAGTGTAACCATGCCCAAGAAGAAAATCTTGACCATACACCTAACTTTTATTGAAGGTCCAATTTTATCTGAATATTTGGTAAATAATTGATGTAATTAATTTCCCTGTTTGGGGACAAAAGAGTTTCTGTTCCTGTTCAGATTTCTGTCATCTCATAAGAATTTTAAAATTACAAAACCACTTTCCTCTAGAGAAAAAAAATAAATTTTATTCCCTTGGTGCACTAGCCAGTGGTCTTAATCTCTTTTTTTTTTTTTTTTTTTTTTTTTTTTTTTCTATAACCTAGTGAAATCACAGATAAATAGAGAAATAATTGTCCAGTGTTTAGGTCACAGCTTGAGAACTGAGAAATTTGAGTTCAATTCGTTGCTTTATTCTGACTTCTTTTCAATGTTTGTCTTCAAAATAATATATATATTTTTTTAATGCATGCTTCTTTCTTAACCACCGAAAAAGTGAGTTAGAGTGTTCAAAGGCACTGATAGTACCCTCCCTGCCTG
Source organism: Tyto alba (assembly GCF_018691265.1). NCBI lineage: Eukaryota > Metazoa > Chordata > Aves > Strigiformes > Tytonidae > Tyto > Tyto alba. The sequence goes on from NW_024881321.1 coordinate 26,054,537, forward strand.
CCTCTGCTAAGAGTAAAGCTCTTGGAAATATAGCTGAAGTGGAAGATCTAAAGCAGGATACCTAAAGGAGTCTGAAACTACCTCTCAACATCTGAAAGATGGTTTTGATTTCATAAACTTGGGTGACAGCTGTCAAAATTCGTGTAGGACGAAATAAAGTTGGGGTCCCAGGGCAGGACATGCATATACCTCCTGTCTTGGTGGGCAACACACTTGTTTAATAATATCAGAGGTGGTTTAGGAAGTATCTGGTATATCTTTTGTTTTATAATATTGCTGCTATATTTAAAAAACACTCCAACAAATAAAAAATCAGGATATATTGGCACCTCTTTATTTCAATATTTGTCTGAGATGCCCAAAACAATGACACTACAAAAATAATCATATATGTAATCGAGGTCTGCATTTTCTACTGTCTGCCTGGAGAGAGGCCTCACTGAAAGACAGGACTTACTGAAAGATCAGGACCTTAAATTGAAAATTACTTTGAATGTAGAGCATAAGATTGGGTCTTGATTATGTCAGAAAATATAGATTGCATCAATACTGCTCTGTGTGAATGCTACAAGCTGAAAAAATTATTCAGTGCCATTTGGTGACTCACTCCTATTCTGAAAACAAAGTAGCAAGATCAGTGACCTGAATAATGAGTATTTCTGAGATGTGTCCTGAATACTTTGACCCAACTGTTCTTTCTGTGACTTATTCATTGTGTTCCTTCTACACTGATTGAAATGATATATCCTAATGAAATGCTCACTCAAAGTAAGCAAGTAGGAAGTGGCCAAAAATTTTGAAATAATAAGCCACATTACTATAATACATACAATAATGAGTACATTAGCATTTTGCCTTATTGTCTTGTGTGTAAATCTCAGCAGCTCAAACAAAGCCTTGTTAGGGTGTTTACTTCCAAGTCTTGTTAGAGTATTTACAGCAGACTCAAGGCAGTACAGGATTGGCAGCATCAAATCACAAATGGGAACTCCACAACTTTTCCAGAACCTATTCCAGTGTTCCAAGTTGCCCTAATAACCCATGTTGGTGTTTCGGCTTTCATCTACTTCATAGTAAAATGTCTTTTGTATGATTAGTTGTATCAGGCCTTATGCTATAAGGAGAATGCTCAAGGGAAAAAAAAAAAGTATTTCTTCATTTATAAACAAATAGTTTTAAATGGTCTGAATACTGTTGTTTCAACATATATTTTAGTGGCAAGCTGAAGTCTCCTAAGGAAAATATAAATTCAGTGGAAGAAACCCTGAAGTCTGAAAAATGTCCTTAAGATGGTGAGACTAAGGCCTACTTATGCAATAGTTCTAGCCTCCAGACAGAGGGAAAAATTGTTGGTAGCACTTCATTTAAAGAAGAAAGCACAGCAGTAGATAAATGTAATCAGACAGAAGCTCCAAAACATGAGAATAAGCATGGAAACAGCAACCAAAGTAGTCTAAAATGTGGTATTTTTTTTCACGCACCGTAACTGCAGTATGTGTTACTGCACACATTTGTCTGAAAGGTCTGTATTGGTGGGATTTATTGATAACATTCCCCCTCAGCCTTCTCTTTCCAAGACTAAACAGGCTCAACTCTTTCAGCCTTTCCTCATAGGAGAGATGCTTCAATCCCTTCATCATCTTCGTGCCCTTCTATGAACTACCTCAAGTATGTCCATGACTCTCTTGTACTGAGGAGCCCAGAATTGGGCCCAGTACCTAAGATGTGCCCTCACCAGTGCTGAGTGAAGGGGAAGGGTCACCTCCCTCAACCTGCTGGTGACAGTCCCCTTTGCAGCAAGACTACATTGATGTTTCATGTTCAACTTGGTGTCGGCTCTCAGGTCTTTTCCAAGGAACCTGTAGATACATTATCTTCTGTTAAGAAATACTTGCTAACAAAAAGGGATGTATTCCTAAATAATTGTATATTCTAGACAGATTCTGAAGTGTTACTGAAAACACTGGTGGTCATTTCAGTTTATTACAATATACTGAATATCTGCCTTGCAGTTTATTGTTCATCTCAGTGGATTCTATAGACAGCTGATTTAGTCACATCAGACTTTTGATAAAAGGAAGATAGAGTGCTCTTTGAGATTATCACTTAGATTCATAGACAATTGATATTATGTTCATTTTAAGCACTATAAAAATAATAAGAAAAGTTACATTCTAAATAGAGGCTGCATGTGTATTATTTGAAAAGGATCTAAAGTGTTGCTTATAAAAATTCTAGAGTAATAAGGTCATCTCCTTTAGCAATCTCATTTTTTAATAACAAAACAATTGCTGCTGAGCCATGTATTACTTCTGACCTATATGTTGGCCTCTGAGCCAACAAATATATGGAACTACTTATCTCATTGTATAAGCAAGAGACTTGGAGGGGTGGAAAGGATATTTGCCAGGAACACAAACTAAATATAGTTATATTTGTGCTCTGATAACCTGAATACTTCATATTAAGGACTCAAAATTTTACTTTTCCTTTAATTTTTACTCTTTAGATCTAAATCCATAATGATAAAATGTACCATACTGGTTTTCAAAAATCTCCATGAACTTAACTTCTTTGATGTCTTGCTTCTTTGATGCAGCTTGATCTTTCAGAGCTACTCTGTTTTCTTCCTCAGTTTCTAGTCCAACCCTCCATACATCAAAAGTTTGTATGTCTCTCCATGCTGGTCTACCTCTTTATTGCTTGTCTTTATATGGCACTTCCTCTTTAAGTCATTTGCCAAGTTCTGGTTCGTCCTTGCCTATTAAAAACCTATTTCAGGAAAAAGAGTGTGGAACATCTGAATTCCACCTCAAGCACCAACCTTTTGGGGCTTCAAAATTTAAAGGATTTGGCTGTTTTATATGTAATATGTAATATGCAATCTGTTAAGTGTTATCAGAGCACGTGTAACTGATTAGGAAGCATGAAAAAAATCAAAAAACTGAGGAGGATTTAGTGGTGTTAAAAAGGTAGTTTCCTGCTTCCTTTAATTCAGCAGTCAGAAACATGCCACCGGGTTAGGGAGTATAGGTAATTTCTAATGCCTGCAGGTTCAGGGCCACTGCTTGTCTCAAAATCCACAGGGATATAAGCCATTGCAGGCATCAGAGAAAGCAGTTCTCAGTCTGTCCCACTGATATTTCTTTAGTTTGTATGGAGTAATTTGAGATTCATGAGTTGAAAAAATTGCAGGAATGACCATGGGCCTCTAGCATAATGATTAGGGTGGCTTGCTAGGAACTAGATGTCAAAGTAACAGTTTCTGCTATTATGAATATTTTATCCAGTAACTGGAAAACAAATATGTACCTTTGTATAAAGATGTGGGAACTTTTTCTCCATTTCCTCCCCAATTATTAACAACAAATCACAGTTCTTTTTCTCTCCAGCCAAATTAGTCTATAAATTAATGACCTACTGATGTGACTGACTGACTAACACTGTCAACAGAGAGGAGAGTTTCCTGTATCCAGCTCTTTCTTGTGTTACAGCATGGAATAAATGCAAGGCACATCAGTTATCTGAATCATTATGTTTAATCATCTCCATTGACAAAGAAGTAGAATAAATTCCACAGAGTCAGTAGCATTTATATCAAACAGCCCAGTGAAGAGAAATATTTTTAGGCAGCTTGAAATTTGTGTGTATTCATAAAGACAAAATGATGTTTATCTCAAGAAACTGATTAATTCCTGTTTACCAAAATTGACTCTGCTGGCCATTGTGAGTCCCTTTCTTAAATTGTTCTCTCTCCAGACATTGTGCATAAGAAATTAGGCTGTGGTTTTCCTGACATCAGCCAATGACCTAAAACTTATGACTAAAATGTCAATACAACGCTCTTGTAGTGTTGAAGGCCTAGTTTCCAGTTTCTTGTTCAATGTTAAATCAGGAACATGTAGAGAAACAAATGAAACCCTACTTTCCCAAGTCCCATGATACTGAAGCATGTTTTTTTCTCTCAGTGAACGTCCTCGTTATTACAATGTTTTTAAAATCCAACCATTGTTCATAAACATTCTGATCATTTCATTAGAGTCTATGATACAGAACAGATACTTAAGTTTGGCTCAGTATGTAGATTATAACAGAAATGTACACATCTGTCCATATATATGTATATACATAGACATACAAATATGTAACTATGCACAGGAATTATATATATCTTTGCAACACAAGATTCATTTAGTATTTTCAGACATGTAAGACTTGCTGCAGGGTGCTGTTTCCTTGAAGAACATTTTTGGCAACATTTTGACCCCATTTTCTTGTCTTCTTTTGACAGCTTTTCCCATAGGGAAGATAGCCTGTTTGACTTACATTATCCTTGAACCCCTTGTTACTTACTTGACATTAATTTCTGTAACCAAGGCAATATCACAATTGAAGTTAAAAATCAAATCTCTGAGAATAGCCTTGTCTAGATTGATTCTCCCTTCAGACTGCATACTAAGTAGTCACAGAGAACTTCCAAACTTACAATAGACAATAGGCTTCCTCTCCTTCCGATCCCAAAGGAAGAAAATGTAACCTTTCTTTTCTTAGGAAGAGCTTTAGTTTCCAGCAGTCCATTACAATCTGTATAAATCTCATAAGTTTTGTCCTTCAATTTGTCAGGTTCCACTGAATATTTCAGTAAATGAAATACTTTGAACTTCTTTAGGAACAAAAAGGAAGATAAAAGCTTGTCATTAGCTGCACTGTTTTCTAGAATGCACTGAACTGCAAAGTTCTTTGACATCCTACTGATGCTTGGGTATACAATTTCCATTACTGAAATAGCTAGACAAATCACAATATTTAACTCTCATCTTTTCATAGTAACTTCTGTGACACAGATAAGTAAGAATTACGACAACTTTACAAATGGAAAACCAAAAATCAGAGGAAATAATAAGCTTGCCACAGGAAGCTTATGACTTTAGCAGTGCAATTTCATTTCAGTGTAGTTATTTAAAAGTTCAGTACTGTGTCTAGATTAGTTGTCTAGAAGGCATGTCCAGTTGAGATGGAAAGTCATCATTTCATCCTACAATAGGTGCTGGATCTCCCTCAAGAGGCCCTTCTCTCTCTTTTCTTTCTCTTCCCCTAGTCTGTAGGGAAGCTTAGTCAATAGATGCCTTATTTTCAAATAGCTAAAGTGGAATACAACTGATAGTAATTTTGTCATCTTCTTTCTTCTTATGGGGGCATGCTCAGGGGAAGACTATGTCATATTTGCCTAAACTATTTTATTAAGATTTGGGTGAATGGGAAGAATAAGGTGAAACTAAGTCACTGCCACATTTTTATTGTATTTTTTTCACAACGGTGCAAAACAAAGAACAATTACAGAGAACTATGTGACAATAGAACTGAACCAAATATTTTTATTAGGGCTTGGATATATGATCTTCTCTATCCTTCTGTAAAAAATAGTTTTACTTCTGTTGTCCCATGAACCATTATCCACTGAAGAGAAAATAAATGCATTTACAACCACTTATTTATATCTAAAAGAAAACAATATTTCAATGTGATAAGTGAAATTTGCAAAAAGAAGATACAAGAACTGGTGGTTGAGAAGGAAGGGAAAACCAATAGTTTATTAAAGCTCTTAAGTCTCCAATACAAACCCTATCTTTAAAGAATTTAATGTTAGGCTATAAAGGTTTTCTTAGCTCATATATTTATTGGTTGTACCCACAAAGAGTAAAGAATTACTTAATATTTTCAAAGAAACATTAAAAGATGACTCTACATCATATGCGAGTGAAAGATCCATTGGGCTGAAATGTTGCGGAAAACGCTGAAACATTTTCAAATGTATTTTTATCCCTTCTTATGACCCCTGTGCTGTGATGTGCTTTGTAAATAGTATTTACATTATTTCTATTATGTCTTATGTTAGGAATGTGCATCTAAACCATGCTTTTGTCATACTGATATGATTTTGCCTAACAAAATTTGAATGAATGATACATGTCAACAGACATCGTCTACCTGGACTTGTGCAAAACATTTGGCACTGTCCCGCATGACAACCTTGTCTCTAGATTGGAGAGACATGTATTTGATGGATGGATCACTTGGTGGATAAAGAACTGGCTGGATGGTCACACTTAAAAATTTATGGTCAACTGCTTGGTGTCAATGTGGAGCACAGTGACAAGTGGTATTCCTCAGGGGTTGGTGTCAGGACTGGTGCTGTTTAACATCTTTGTTGGTAACATGGACAGTGGGATTGAGAGCACCCTCAGCAAGTTTGCCAAAAACGCCAAGCTGTGTGATGCCGTTACCATGCTGGAGGGAAGGGATGCCATTCAGAGGGATGTTGACAAGCTTGAGAGGTGGACCTGTGCAAACCTCATGAAGTTCAACAAGGCCAAGTGCAAGGTCCTGCACAGGGGTTGGGGCAATTCCAAGCAAAAATGTAGTCTGAGTGATAAGTGGATTGAGAGCAGCCCTGCAAAGAATGACTTGGCAGTAGTAGTGGATGGAAAACTGACTATGAGCCAGCAATGTGCACTCGCAGCCCAGAAGGCCAACTGTACCCTGGGCTGTATCAAGAGAAGTGTGGCCAGCAGGTTGAGGGAGGTGATTCTCCCCTTCTACTCTGCTCTGGTGAGACCCCTACTCAGAGTACTGTGTCCAGCACTGGGGCCTCTAGTGTAAGAAAGACATGGACCTGTTTGAGTGAGTCCAGAGGAGGCCACGAAGATGATCGGGGGCTGGAACACCTCCCTTATGAGGACAGGCTGAGAGACTTGTGGTTATTCAGCCTGGAGAAGAGAAGGATCTGGGAAGAAATTCTAGTGGCCTTCCAGTACTTAAAGGGGGCCTACAGGAAAGATGGGAAGGGACTCTTATCAAGGATTGTAGTGATGGGATGAGGGGTAACAGTTTTAGACTGAAAGAGGGCAGATTTAGATTAGATCTAAGGAAGAAATTCTTTACTGTGAGGGTGGTGAGGCACTGGCACAGGTTGCCCTGAGAAGCTGTGGATAATCGCTTCCTGGAAATGTCCAAGGCCGGGTTATATGGGGCTTTTAGCCTCCTAGTCTATTGGAAGGTGTCCCTGCCGATGTCAGGGAGGTTAGATTTGGATGATCTTTAAGGTCCTTTCCAACCAAAACCATTCTATGATTCTATGATGTTTTAATAGGCAAGTTCAAATACCTTCCTAATGACTTCACAGACAACCCATCAGCCTTCTCCAGACACTTCAGTTGATTACTTCTCTACGAGCTACTTCTGAAATTGAAGCTCTTTGTGCATATGCTACTAGCTTTGAATACCACTATTTAAAGCAAATATTCTTTGTGACTTGTCCTGAAATACTTTAAAAATTACCCATCATGCCTCTTATGGAGCGTGAAAGACATCAATGTTTAAGGCAACCATATTTATCTTTGGTATAAGGCTAGCTAAGGACCAGTACAGAATAAACCTTTACTCAACTGTAATTGATAAAATGTGGCATTCCAGAAAGTGCTTAATTTCCCATAAATATTAAATAATACTAGCATATAACTGGCATTATATTGTAATGCTTGTTTCTGTTATTTAATAAAATACAGCATACTGTGGAGGTTCTAATCCATAACTCTGTATTTCTTCTTCACATGAGTTATTCACTGCACTCTGAGAAGAGGCAATGCAGGTATTTTGCAAATCAGGTAATACACATGCATCCAGCAAAAGTGCCGTGAATAATAAAACTGTGAAATAAGGAAACAGTTATGAGTTAGTAGCCAAACAAACTTCTAGTTGCTGAGGAAACTGTTCTTCAGTAAAATGCTTGATGTCTTTTGTATTAAAATGAAACCAATCCAAATTGTATAGTAATACAGCAGGGAACTGATTTTCCTCCCACACAGATGTATATGAAGTAAGCAAGCTTGCTTAAGTTTAAAACTCATTTGAATCAAGAGAGAATTACACCCTGTATCTCCTCAAGATTTTGTTTTATTCTCTAGGATTTAACAATATTGACAATGGGAACAGAGTAGATGAAAGTGGTTTATTTGTGAAAAAAAACCCACAAAAACAACAAACAACCAAAAACCCCATCACCCCACACAATTAATATTAAGCAGAGAGATGTCATAAAATGGAATGCATCATGTGTTGGATACCTGTCATCGATTCCTAGTTTGCAGCATCATTATTGATGCACATTTAGATAAATTAAGAATATACAACAATGAATCTAAAACCATAGAGATGGACTGGTCACTTACATTGATTTATTATTAATCCACCAATGTTTTGCTAACTCTGAGTGTACTCTGACAACAGAGAGAGCCACTAAAAAGCAGCTTCACTGCTACAAGGAATTTCACTGTTTAGAATAAACAGAAAGATCTATCGAGTGGCTCATGTCAGTGAATATGCTGAAATAACATTTTACTCTTGGCATTGTACAGTGACTTAGGTTGATTTCTTCATCTGACCTTTGTTTGTTGAATAACCTTCTTTTCATTTGTCAATAATCATATTCAGGTTTATTATCTACTTGATAGTCCTTCACCATAACTTAACTGTCATTTTATGCTAATTTTCTATAAATCACCTAAAAAAACCCTAACCATCCAATAACGAAGAATAGACTATGATAGTGCACCTTTGACACAATTTGTAGTGGCGTAGTCCCCATGTGGCTGTGAAATGAATATTGACTATGTCAGGAATGTGTCAGGTATCAGTCCCAAAATTCTCAGGTGTATTCCAAGTCCCTAGAGGATACTTTGGTTTGTGTGCTGAAGCATTATATCAGAAAAAATATAAAATGTCAGACTTATGTCTCCAAGGTTAGGTGTCCTACATAATGCCACAGTTACATTGCCATTTCCCTTGCCTTTGCCATTTCCAAGCTGAGATTTTAGTGTCCTATAGGGGAAACAGGTTTCTCAGTTTTACACTAATTAGGCTTGACAGCTTTGTGTTTCCAAGTTGTTTGAAATTATTTTCCAAGCTACTTACTTTTGTTTTGCCAGCTATTTGCTATAAACATTTATGTGCTTGTTTATGATAATTAATATCTCTCATTTTCTTGCCTCATTAAATGAAGGTGCAGTAGAGTTATTAAAGTTGTAAGAAGATTTCAAGAATACAACAAGAAGGAGATATTGTTGTCCTTATTTATCTAGATTTAGTGCACTTGCATATGTCTGGTCTTTAGTTATTTTCTAATGTAACAAGAATTTATTTTCTCAATTTTAAACACGTGACTTACCCAAGGCACCTAGTTTAAATGAAATATCTGTCTCAAAGCTCCTCTTCTGTTCTTTTCTCTTCAATGGATCTTCCAATTACTAGAAAACATTTATTTGTTAAGATGAATTACAGATTGATATTAGCTCCCTCTCAGATGCTTTTTCTTTTGCCTCTGTGGAGAATTTGGACATTGTTGGAATGAGGATGCTCAACAAAGTTTAGGTTTCTGTTTGGCAGAACAGAGCTGTTGTCTGGGGTGTTCTGTCCTGCTCTTTGTGGTGTTCATTCTGCATCATATATAAGAATGTTGGAGAATGGCTCAGAGACAAGGGTCCTGTGCCTTTAGCCAATAGATTGTAAGCCTGCATGCCTAAGTTGTGCCTTGTCATGTATTAAGAAAATCTTTGAACGAACGTTGGTGCAGGCTCTGCTCATACAAAAAGGGGGAATTGTTGGAGAATGGCTCAGAGACAAGGGTCCTGAGCCCACCGAGCAATTGTATGATCAGAGCCTGCTCTAGCTGCTGATGCTGGGCCTTACTAGGGTTTGCCTGCAGCTGCTCGCAGCTGCTGATACATGAAGAATGTCAAGGACGCTTCAGCCCTGTGTACCGTGGTGTGTCGAAAACAGGTTAAGGGGAATTAGGAATAGTGGTCTGAGAAACCTAGTGTTATGATAACGGTGGTCTGAGAAACATTGTGTTACGGTACTGTCGTGTATTGAAAACAAGTCAACAGGAATCAGAAATAGTAGCATGAGAAACTTAGTGTTATGAGAAGCTTGTGCTGTAAGCTAACTGCAAGTAGGTGGACCGTGCGAATACGACCTTTAGAGCTTAAGCCAATCAGCTAGTGACTAGTAGGCATAATAATTATCATTGTCTGTATAAATATATGTACCCTGGACCAATAAACACACGTTGATTGATGCTCTATCTCCCACACGGAACCCGTCTCGGCGTGTCGTTCGTCTGCGGCTCTGCATAAGAATAGTGTCTGTGTCTGGAATTTAGCAACATACTGCAGTGATTACTATTAATTGACAAGAAGACTACTTTCTGTGGTATCTTTCAAGTGAGAATTCTTAAAAAGTTCTTGAACTTTTAAAACAGTGTAAAGATTAAATTTGGAAGGAAAACAAAATAAAGTTTTCTGATGTTGATAACATGATATAGAAATTTCATTTACAGTAGGAAATAACAGCAGTTACAGGGAAATGTATTTAAGCTTTTATAACATTTGGGCAGAATTGTTCTAGAATTCTTTGGGTTAACATGGACTACTTAATTCAGATGGTGCCCAAGAAAAAGGAAGAAAGAAAATCACCAGGAAAAGATAGTATTAAAAAAACATTTTATATAACCTTAGCTTGAAATAGTTGAGCTTAATGAGATAATGAAGATCCAGGCAAATTTGGTGTATTTCAAAACTGTCACAACTGTGCTACTGATCAACTTTTAATTGTGATCAGAATTTATTTGCTGTGCTAGAAGAAAGCTTCAAAACCTGAATTTTAAGTGTATTACAGCATTTCTTCTGAAGCAGAAAAATTAACTTTAGTAGTTTTCACTTTACTAGAAGTTGAATTTGTTGCAAAAAGGATAGTCTCACTTAACAGACACATATCCTGTACTGAATTTCAGATGCTTAATAAAATAATCCTTCTAAATACATTTTCCATACATAGAAACTGGAGAGAAGTTGGTGCTTTTGGAAGCCTCCAGAAGGAGACCTGTCTGCCTAATGAACTCTTCAGGACATCTAGTTATTCCATTAGCACTTCTTATTGCTTATTAAGAGCTTCTTTTTGGAAGACACAGCTAACATCAAAACTACAATGAACTGGCTTCCATCCAATATATACAGAATTCTCTCAAAATTTTGGTGTTCAAATTAAGATCATGAAAGATTGTTAGGGCTTTTTTGAGCTTTAGAAGAGTGATTATAGAATTACAACATAATGGAAATTATTGACATGATAGATTTTGTGCTGTATAAAATAAAAGAGGTCTGAACAGAGGTTCATTAAAAGAGATATTCTGAAAGGCTCTGTAACAGTTACATTATTACTGTGTGTGATTTGTCTTATTCATGTGAAGCTAGTTCCAAATAAGCAAGTTTTAATGAAAAATCTATTTTAGAAGGAATATTCCAAAGACATATCACTTAGTTCTCAAGTGTAGAAAAGCCAAAAGGCTGACCTGCTATTTTTTTCTTTAACAAGGCAGGTCTGGTCAATGATCAAAAATTAAATACATATTCTTTATTAGACGTGTTTTAGTCTAAATGATTACAGAAACATATTTTTGTCTGAAGCACAAGTAACACAACTTTTACTCAGTTGTTTTCCACACAATATTTTCTGTAAATTTAACAAGTATATATATAATCAGTTTTTTTCAAATATATACCAAACTATAGCTCTAACTCATTGAAAAATTAAAAGTTTATTTTCTTTTAAAATGAATGTTCATCAATTAAAAAGTATTGAAAATGTTTAGGACAAATGGAATCTGTCCTAGAATTATTGCAAATACTTCCTCTGATAACTAGGTGTAAAATATTTTTGGTGAGTTTTCTGAGGCTAACTTTGCAATATATACTCCTAAAAAACTACGTAAGACTAGATAAAAACAGACGACACAACTGTCCAAGCTCCAAGCACTTTCTATTATTGTGGTGATTCTTTGATTTGTTCAGCTTTGTTAATTAAAATTTGCACCACTAAACACTCTTACTCATTGGTTGCTGCACGTGTTTACTTTTTACTAGTATTCAGGTAATTGTTAATTTCTCAATTAACAGTTACCCAGAATTTTGAAATGTCCAGGAGTGATGAAGATGCTAACAGTAACAGGTGTAAAACAGCAATTATCAGCAATCATAAAACAAGCAAGCTGAGCAGGAGTTATTAAAAATCATATCCCAAGTTTGAAATAAAGTAAAATTTAGTGAGCACACTGTGCTGTTTTACCATTCTTAAACACAGTGAGACTATATAAATACAGGTGCTCACTTGTAACTTGTGTGTGCCAGCAGCCTAAGCTGTGAAGTAATTTAGAATTCAATTAATGTGAGAAGCTGAACAAAACAAATCCCTTAGCAATGCCAGGACATGAATGCCTGTTTTTCCAAACTAGAATATACAAACAAGAAAATCCAGTTTGTGAAAGAGAAGCATATTGCAAAAGTTGCATCTTGGCTACTGTATGAATGCCAGTTAAGTGATGAATACAGGAGAGCAACTACTGTAAATAAATATATTATTTTAAAAATTAAGTTATTTGGTCTCTTGTATGTTATATTCTCCCTGTCTGGAGCTTCCCAAAGAATCCACAGGAAGTAAACACCCAGTTTCAAACTATTTCCCAAGGATTTCAGTACTTCCGTCAGCTGATGAAAATCAGCATTGCTTCATTTACACTAAATTAGCTTCAAATGCAGAAGATTAAGTCAATGGAGAGGCTTCTCCATTGTTACTGGATGAGGAGTTGTCAGTTGTTGTTTGTTTGGTCTTATGGAGACTACTATAATGCTATCAGTTAAGATTTCATTTGAGATGAAATATTGCAAATAGAGGTAAGAATCCTACTGCCACAAAATGGCAAAAATAATAAGCTTTGTCAGGCAGCGTCTGTACAGCTGCAGCAGCTATGAACCACCTGAACTCCTACAGCAGTGTGACTAACAGATACACACAAATATTTTAGAGGTAAGGCAGTGCACCCCAGTGATTAAGCCCTTCACAACCAGAGCAATTGTCTCAATTTCATGACCCTGTAACTTGACAACTCAACGTAGAGATTTCTGAGTAGCTCTTGATAAAGTCAGTTGAGCCAAGCACTGTAAAACCCAAGAAGGTGGTGGTAAAAGGTGATGTTAGCAACTGACGGACAGACATCAGGATGTGAACAGCTAAACTTGCTAAAGTGCAGGACATCACCAGATGAGATGCTTAAGAGAGGCTTGAATGCCAAGATGCCTAGGGTTGTTCTGGGGAATAGCATTCACTACGATAATATACCTTTTGTTACTTTAATCTCCTGCTTGGAACATGGTCCAAGTGCGTAAAAGAAGCTTGACATCACTTCTTCCAAACAGTGGAAGAAGCAGCAAGTTTGAATTCCACTCCGTATCCTCAGTAGTTCTTTTTTTGGATTTGCTTGCTTGGTGGCCTTGTGAACCTGAATACATTAAAGGAAAAGTTGGTCTCTATGTCTTTCACTTCTTATCTTCAGCATCATCAGGAAGAGTGCAGTTCTAACCTCTTTGTTTGTGCAGTGTTTCAAGCTTACATATATTTAAAAAAAAAAAAAAAATTACAAGCTGTTATTAGTGTTAATTTTTTTTTGCCAGTAACTGGAGGAGGTGACTATCTTGGCCTGTGACTGTGTTTTTGTCTGCAGAAATTCCCAGGACTATGAGGACATGCAGAAACAACATTTTTTAGAAATGTACATAGAGACTTCCCAAGTCTGTAGTGGCTCTGAGTGATTTTTTTTTTTTTTAATTTTTAAATTAAATTTTTAATTTACAATAAGGAACCATGGTGTTTGGTGGTATGCAGTTCCTCTGCAAATCTGTTATTGATGGTATGTCAGACAATAATGATTACTTAGGATAAAAGTTTTCTAAAAATGATAGGGTATTCTCTTTCTCCTTGTTGAATCTGGGGTCCTCTGTAACAAGGAATATGAAAGGTGTGAAAATAGAACAGTTAGACAAAGAAGATCAGGCATGTTAAACCTTTTTTTTAGACTCTACACAGCTGTGAAATCATATTGAGAGACTTATGGCTTTCAGAGACAGCAGTTCCCAGCTTTTTGGAACTGACTGAAGAATATTTCTCTTTTTTGGGGGACAGTGTTCTGTAGGTTTATCCTGGGGATTTGAATCCTGTCAAACCTATGGGCAATCAGCATAATGACACAGTCTTGGGGAGAAAAAAAATTACTGTTTAAAAATTTTGCATATGCATATACTTTTTATGTATATGTCTGTACATACTCTATTTTTCAGGTAAAAATACACCTTGACTTTAATCCTAAGTCAAAATCAGTTTCTTTAAATATTTGACTGTTGTGAATAGTCTTCATGGTTATTTAAGGATCTTGGCCCTCATTGCCATGACTAGATAATACTTATTATTCTGTTCTAACAATATGTTTTTTTTTTGTCAACATTTGGAAGATATTTAGCTGTTTAAAATCTTCTTTTACTTGAAAGAGGCAGATTTTCCACAGTTGAGATGTCCCTACTAGTGCAATTTTTAGGTAATGTCAGACTATGCCTGAGACCTCATCTGGGCTTATTCATGACTATGTCATCTTATTTTGGCACTAAAAACATTTATGTCACTATGTCACAAGTTCTTATTACGTTGGAAAGTGAAACCCACAAGATTTCTATTTAAACATTGGTTATGTTTTCTTTGGGTTTTTTTATATCTATTAAGATGCTACTCTTCATAAATCATAAAAATGAGGTACTTTATGTCAGATTATTAGAAACAAATCTTCCTTAACTGTATCTCCCTCCTAATTTCCCTTTACTGATGTATCTGCTTTCCAACTCTAGTGAATACACTGTCTGTATGTCCCACAGATTCACTATAAGTTTATGGGGTGTGTGCCCTCACTTTAATTGTGTTCTTAAATGGCAGGGCTATGACATGCTGCTGTGCCTCTATGATCAACAAATAAAAAGCTCTGCTCCTTTCTTTAGTGTTTAACTTCAGGTTGTAACTGGGTAAAAGAGACCAATCAAACCAACCAAAAAAAGAATCACAGGTTTGAAAAAAGAATCAAAAATTTCAGAATGAATATCTGGGAATGGATGTTGAGGATATCTCTGGGGCCTATGTTGTGCAATGGGCTACCTGCACTGCGGGTTCGGATCATGGCCATCCTTACCACCTATCAAAAGTATTGACTCTTCAAGCTTAGGCTAGGGTCTTGAAACACTTAGCAAGCTCAGCAGTGCTTGCTCTTAGTAGGTCCATTTGTCCAGCTCTGCATGGTTCCCCAGGCAATATGTAGGCATTTTAACTACTAGTTACAATGAGATTCAACTGAAAGGATTGTACTATTTACAAATATTAGTCTGGGTGAAGCTCTGAACTTTAATGTGGTTTTGTTTCTGCTTGAGTTCTGTTTCTAATGCACATCTGTATACCACAGTTCCACTTTCACAAATTACATAGATTTCTATTTTAAAGTACTGAAATTGATTTTTTCAACTCAAAAAATTCCCTGTTTATATCCATAATTAATATTTTTTTCTTTCTGTAGTTAGATAATTGGTTTCTTAAAACCTCTTTATTAGCTGTATGAAAGGCTGCCTTTAGTAAGGTTAGCTTTACCTGAAACTAGTCTGTTACTGACCAAGAATTTGTGTTCTCTTCATACTGAATTAATAGCAGAGATAAGTAGCAGCAAATTTAAAAAGTAGCAAGTCTGAAGCAAAATATTACAATCACTGGGAGCTGAACTCTGGAGAAGTTTGGATCTGGATCAAAACTTGATGGCTCAGACCCATTTTTAACATTGATTTCTTACTCTATTCCATGCTAATGTTAGTCTACAAAACTAGTGTGAAGGAGTGGAAAATCATGATCAGTTCTTAACAATAAATAGGATGTATCAGTATTTGTTATCATCACAATATAATATAGATTATTTGTGTTGGAGGGATATAGGGGTACAGAGCTGAATTAGGCACCATGTCCAAAAGGGTTGATTCTTACAAGAATTAATATATTCATTACTTCTAATAACTTTTCCAACTGCATGTACCAAGAAATTAGTGATAACCAACAGAGCATGATCTTCTCTTTTAACAGAGATATTGATACAATCAAATGTAAAACCCACCAACTGTATTCATAGATACAATAGAGTGATAGGAAATTTATATGAATATTCATATATTGAGCTCAAAAAATGGGAACCTTCTTATTCATCACTTTAAAACATGTTTATAGAATACAAATATATTGGTGCTTGATTTTTTTCCTAGTGTTGATGAAAATGAATAGTACTTGGGGACCACGTCTGCCTATTAAAGTGATGTGATACATTACCATGCTTGTACAGAAATGAGCACAGATGGCGGGTCTATTACTTCTCTAGCAAGAAATTTGTCATTTTTTTTTCCCTAGGATTCAAATCTGAGCAACAATTGCTCAAGTCAGGCTACCTCTGTGGGGATCCTTAGAGTGTTTTTTCCATTACTTGTGCATTAGCAGTAAAAGAAACAGAAAGTGATTAATGCTGTATTAAAACTTCATAATGAATTAAGTTTCTCAAACCAAGAGTCTGAGTTTTTTATGTTTTTTCCCCCACCTAAAGAAAAACATATTTTGCATGTAAATGTAAGTCTATGGGGATGAAGTTTTGTGTACTATGCTCAGATTCACAATAGCCCATTTAGCTCTGACAGATCATTTAGTTCACATTAGAATGTTTGAAGATGTTAGATTTATAGACCTTTGTTAATGAAACGCAATGATATGTGGAAAATAACAACATATAAGTAAGTTTATAATTTCTGTATGCAAAAGATATAATTTCAAACAGGAAAAGAGTAGATTAAACAAAAAGGGGTTGAATTCTGTAATCTTACTTTCATGATAAGAATCGATAAAGAAATATTTCATAAAGCTTTGTCAATGCCTTATTATACACCTGAAGAAAGAAAAGGGTTTTCAACCTGCCTTGTGACTTGTCAGAGCCTATAATTACAAAAGACTCAAAGTTAAATGATAGTTTTTAATGTCAATTGATCAAAGTTAGATCTCCTTGCAGTGAAAACAAATTTAATATGGATTAGTATTTCCAATAACAGGAGAAAAGGCAAACATGCATTTACTTACTTCAGTATGTTGAGTGTATTCACCATCATTTAGCAATGCAACATCACATGAAAAATGTTCAGCATCTATGATGTGAACTGGTACACAAAGACAGTATTGTCAAACTTGGTGTGGTGGTTGACCCCAGCTGGATTCCAGGTGCCCACCAAAACAGCTCTGTCACTCCCCTCCTCAGCTGGACAGGAGGAGAACAATATGACAAAATGCTCATGGATTGAGATAAGGACAGGGAGAGATCACTCAGAAATTACCATCACCGGCATAACAGACTTGTCTTGGGATATTAATTTAATTTATTGCCAGTCAAATCAGAGTAGGGTAATGAGAAATAAAGCCAAATCTTACAACACCTTCCCTCCACCCCTCCCTTCCTCCTGGGCTCAACTTCACTCCCAATTTCCTTACCTTCTGCCACTGAGAAGTGCAGGGGAACAGGGGATGGGGGTGCTGGTCAGTTTATCACAGGTTGTCTCTGCCGCTCTTTCCTCCTCACACTTGTCCCCTGCTCCAGCATTGAGTCCTTCTCAAGGGAGATAGACCTCCATGAACTCCAACATGGGTCCTTCCCACGGGCTGCAGCTCTTCATGAACTTCTCCAGTGTCGGTCCTTTCCATGGGGTGCAGTCCTTCAGGAACAGACTGTTCCAGTGAAGGCTTCCCCCACAGGTTCACAAGTCCTGACAGCAAACCTGCTCCAGATTCTTTTAACGGGATCACTGTTCCTGCCGGAAGCCTTCTCCAGTATTGGCTTTCCACAGGGTCACAGCCTCCTTTGGGCACATAAGTCTGCTCCAGCATGGAGTCCTCCACAGGTTGCGGGTGGATATCTGCTCTACCATGGCTCTCCACAGGCTGCAGGGGCACAGCCTGCCTCACCATGGTCTTCACCACAGGCTGCAGGGGAATCTCTGCTCAGGTGCCTGGAGCACCTCCTGCACCTCCTTCTTCACTGACCTTGGTGTCTGCAGAGTTGTTTCTCTTATATTCTCAACTCCTCTCCTCCTGCTTGTCTTGAGCAACAGTTTTTCCCCCCTTCTTAAATACGTTATCACAGAGGTGCTACCACCATTGCTGATGGGCTTGGCCTTGGCCAGCGGTGGGTCCATCTTGGAGCCAGCTGGCATTGGCTCTGTCAGACTTGCAGGAAGTTTCCATTACCAAAATCTTCCAAATGGGATTGCATTCTTCCAAATGGGATTGCATTCTTTTTGTTCCATCCAAATGAATCTTAACTTTTGATATTTACCTCTTTATTTTCCATATGTAATGCTTTATAAGGCTTGTTCCTGGGTGAAAATTAGCATCCTGAACTTGGAAGATTAATTTCAACATTGGATTCTCCCTGAATATAAAATTAAAAACTCCTGAAGGAGTAAAACCTTTACAAAACTGGAATAAACCAGCACTTCAAAAGCATAAGGATTTCTGGAGAGAGAGAGAAGTAACAACTTGTTTAAGGATCAAGCTGGGGAATGTGGTAAACATCTAGTAGACCCGAGGATAAACCACAGACCTTTGAATTCAGTAGTGATTATACCAGTCCTGGACCCAAAGTTTTTGTTATAGATATAGTCTTGTGTGTTATTTGGGGTCTGGTGGGGCCTGTAACAAACAAAAATGTCAGGTGGATGGGCTGAAATGTGTCAGTTGTCACAGAACAGGTTTTGAACTGTTTTAGGGGAAGTCAGTGCATTTCTGAAGGTTTTAATTCCCAGATAAGCTAAATTAATAAAACTGTAGCCTAGACAAGTCTCAGCTTCTCTATGGTTTGTTTCTTCCTGCATGGTTTAAGAAATGACTATTGACTGAATTCAAAGAGAAAGGGTATTTTTTTTTTTTACATAGTTATGCAGTTCACAGGCAAATGTGTAATAGTTGGGTTTGCAGCATTTGAAAAAAGGTGTTAATTGAAGATTCTGAGTGACAGAAAGTGAGAACATAGGTTTTGCATGCTGTGAAACAGAAAATGAGAGCACCGTACAGAAAAGGTAGCCATAACCTTTAAGATTTTTTTTTTATAGTGTTATAGTATGAAGAGAAATTGCTGTATTGCACTAAACCACTGTGATGAGTTACAACTGTTGTCCAGCTGGTAAGTGCAGTATTGTTCAGCTGGAAAGGGGAAGGAAGGAATGAATTCCATATTGAATTATCTATTTTGATTTGCACAAATGACTGGGAAAGAAGGAGTTTTGAGGAAAACCTTGGAGAAGGTTTTTAGTTTTTATGGGGTTTTTTTGTTTGTTTGTTGTTTTTTTTTTTTTCTTTTAGTTTGTTTGTTTTGTTTTGTTTTATCTTTAGAAACTACCAGAAGATTTTTTGATCCTACTCAAATTACTGCGTTAAACATTCTCCCAAGTCAAGTAGGCACACTGCAGATTTTGTACACACCCAGCTACTTTACCCCAACACTACAAACTGGCAAATTGCCCTCTCACTACAAGACAGCACAAAAATCTCTCTGCTATAAACCAATATACCATTTTATGAACAATATGAGCCATTCATATATTCAGTGTATTCAACAGTGCTATGAAGGGTTTTTTTAAACTCAACTACCATGTTCCAATGAACTACATTAAGTACATTAAGCCTTGCTGTCCTGATTGTGCAGCGTTAACATCCATTCCAAGTAATAGTATTGCTAGTGAATCCGTAAAGGGTTCCATAATGGCCTTCAGTAATGAGCTTATTATTTTTAGTATTTACCTTTAGCTGATACAGTGTGTCCTGAATGTTGGATACAGCTGACTATTTTCTCAAATGAAGAATGAATAAATCTGGAATCTTTAACTTGTGACTAATCCTAGGTGATCATTGCTGTGATATCTTGATATGTAATTGAATTTAAATTTTATATTATATCTGCTTCCAGTGAACTTGATTGCTTGCAGAAGAAATAGAGTACACTTGGCCTAAATAGCACATGTAGAGCTGTATGTAGAAGGTCTAGAATTTTAGTATTTACTGTGCAAAACCAAATGCTTTAAAGGATCTAAGCACTGAAAGACTGCTAGATCTTGATACTTCCAGGAAAATTTTGCTGATCCTTAGAATTAGCTCACTTTTGGAGCATTTTGCGAAACATGTAGTTTAAAAAGTGTCTTTTTGTAATGGCTAAAGGAACTACTAATTTTTGTCACACATATAGAAGACAGATAGTGCTCTCTGTGACCTATGGAAAACTTAGAGTCATTTTGTATGATAGGGATAATTTATATCTATGTGCATGGCCAATGTCATTTTAGGAATGGTATCTGGGTCCATGTAAACTTCCTTAGGAATATCGTCAGTCTCACTTAAGGTGATATTTCAAAGACAAAATATCATTGTTATGTGGCAACCTCATTTTAATGAACAGTATTAGTTGTTTAGCACACATGTAAGGTTTTCTGCAGAGCTAAGAGGACCTGAAATGTTTTTCATAAAACAGATTCTGCAAAATTTGAATATACTGTGTTGTCTTTGCTCATATGCAGATCTAATAGGCAGGAATTAGGCATTTCTTTATTCCTGTTAGGGTTCTTTTCTTTCTTTTTTTTACAGAATAACAGCTGGCAAAATATTTTTGAGACAGAGATATATAGAGCTATCCTTTTGTAGGGTATGCAGACAAAGCCCAACATATGGAGGGTATTTGCATAATGTACAGTATCTGTGATGAGAAGGTAGATACTCAGTTTTTCTTGCATAACTTGAGCATTACATATAACATGGGAAGTTGAATAAAGAATTACATCTTAATAAGTCACAGAATTCTGCTAGGTGGTTAATTTTAGTCTATGTATTTTGAGTTTTGATATATTAGAAACAATGTTTTACTACAGCAGTTCTTTCTTGAATGAGCATATAACTGGTTTCTGTTGCTTCTTTCTTACATATCTATTCTGTACTTATATCAGTTATGTAATGCTTAATAACTTATGCACAATTTGGCTGCTGTCCCGAAGTAAATATCCTATCTGCATGTGAATTCACAAAACACTAGGAAACTTCAGGTGTAGTTCTGAACATACAGTATAGAATCTTGAGTTTGTTATAAAAACCTGAAATGTCAGGCATTTAGGCAATCATCATGTAGTTTGTGTTTAGCAAAACCAAAATGAAGGACAGTCTTTGTACACACAAGAAACCAGGCACAGGGCTGAATGTTTGTTGCTTCAAAATGTAGATAACTTTTTTCTTGTTAAAGTTTGTAGTAAAATTAAAGCTATAATAAATAATACAACTTTGTGTAAAGTAGTAATTATACTATGTTGTATTTCTTTTCTGTGAAAAATATGTGCACAAAATTAATGCATCTCATTAAAGTGGAATGTTGGTGAGAATGAATACAAACTAGAAGATGTGTCTCTGAGAGTAGAATAACTTACTAAACCATCTTTGTGTGTGTGTTTGTGTATTAAACTAGCTATACTCATCGTGTGGTTGGCAGTGGAATCAAAGCTCAGTCTGCAAATCCAGAAGTAAAAGTGAAGGGAACAGATCCTGTAATAAGTCAAATTATTGACAAGCTGAAACATATTATTCAGGTAAGCTGTTTTTACCTACAGATATAGTATAGTACTAAAGACCACTCTAGTAGTGAAAATATTAATTTACTGTACGTTAAAGGTTAATTATTAATTCAAGTTACTGCTCAGTGCACATCAGCAGCAAAATACTGTTTGCTCATTGTCTCACTTTAATTGTTAAAATTATTTAGTTAAAAAGTTTGCATATGGTAGATAAGTGTAGGAATTCAGACTCTGGCATCTGGGCCATCTGTACCTGTGAGCACCACAGCTCAGCATCGCAGTGAGTGTACAGAGGCACAAACAATATAATTTAGGGATATTAACATATGTTTAAAAAATGATAGAACATCATTTCACTCTTTCATAAATCTAGGTTCTTTCTTATCTAGTCTTGCTGTGAGGTTTTTTGTTTAGATGCCAGATAGAAAATCTAGGAGGTTTGAACAAGAATATCATGTTTGCGAAAGGAGATGGTGATCCTTACCTGATGTACATATCTGTGAGTTACTAAATTTAAGGCTTACAAGGCAGTCAATTTCAGTATGGTTCTGCACAATCACAGTATAGTAATGCGTTTTTAAGGATTATAAATATCTTTTGTTACATGCTGTAGCTATATGCACAGATAGCCAGAATTACAGGACAAAAACCTGATTCTACTGAAACCAACAGTTATTTTGCTGACAACTCTGTATTTCAATTTAAAAACATAGGTTTTCACTCTAATCTGAACACACAGTGATAAGAAAAGTTCTAGTGACATTTCTTGTCAGTGACCCATCTAACCCAGTATCCTCTCATCTGCCCTGGGAAAAGGAGAGGCTAATTAGGGAGGACATGCAAGCTTGGCATCTTTATGGTCTCTACTCCCCTTCTCTATCTCATTCCCCAAACATGAGAATTAGAGATATTCGTTCTTCCTTGCCTAGTATACTTAGTTCCGTCTAAGGACTTGCTTTAATTTTGTTTTTCCATTTTCTTGGCAGCTTTTAAATACAGTTTCCCAAATGGTTTTTGGAGTTGAAATATTACTGATAGCTTAATGATAAACTCTCTCAGTTCTTATTTCTCTATTTCTGAAAAATAACTCTTCTCTGACAACAAAGGAAAGAGTGGTGAAATAGAAAAAAAAAAAAAAGAAAAAAACAGAAAAATTTCTTGTCCATCATTAAGATTGTTTTCTGGGAGAAGTGGCATCCAGATTGAAGCTCAAAGGCAATCATTATTCCTTCCTACTTAAAAGAAATATCTTCTGTAGCCCTCTGGCTTCAGCATGCTTTTGTCTCTCTTTATTAAAATGGTGACTACAATGGTGAGAAAATGAATACAATTTTCCCTCCAAAGAGATGCTATGACTTAATTAAGAACTACAAATTACTGTGCAAAGAAAAACATTGCAAGTCTTGCTGGATAAGTCTCAAGGTCTTTCATCTATCAGGAATGCCCTCCTTTGATATTAAAATTGCACTGTACAGTTCATTGTGTTGTTTTCCTCTAGAGACTAGGAGTCTTGTTGTTTCCTCCTCAAGTGAGGATCTCAAAGGGTGAAATAGAACAACTCAGTTATAAGGTATTTCATTTTGAGAGCTTATTTGACCGTGTTCCAAAAGGCTAGAGAGGGTCTTGGGGAGAAGAACATACAATTTACATACTGCAAATATTACTAATCTCCAAATACGTTATCTTTCTATGGGATAGTTTCCTTTCTTGCAGATCTGAGTATGGAAATAGGGTCAGGGGATAAAGAGAGCATCAAATTCCTCAGAGACCCAACATAGAACTGCTTTTCCTCAGATAAAAGGGCTGAAGAAACTGCAGAAAAAGCTTTCTTCTGTAACATTTACTGCTTGGGAACGGAGGATGGGGACCGTAAATTAGAGATACACATACAAAAGATCACCTTTTTGTCCTCTGTGATATGAAAAGGATGAATCACATACTGAGTTTATGATGGACAGATTAAATAAGGGGAGCTTAATGAATTGTGGTGTTGCCTCAGAGATTGACGGAGTCATACTTAAGTCTAGCACTCTTTGTAAGCGGTATTACTTCACTTCAAAAATTTGAAACAGCTGATTTAGTAGAAAAAAATCATACTTGTCCTGTTTTTCAGAACTAATTCCTGAAATCTGTAAAAGTTTATTTATTTTAATTTAGCTTTAAGGTGACACAGATTGGCAGGATGATATATACCTTGCTATTCATGGAGGCAACCATATATATTTCATAAAAATTCCATGTTACTGTAACCTTGCTTGCTAAACAAGTACATTTTTGTTATTTGATTGTGTTTTGTATGTAGCCATTTGGTCTCTGTATTAGGAGAAAGGAAATGAGGGGTAATACAGGTTCATATGACTCTTCATCAGCTTTTAAACATCTCAAGATGCAGGATATCGAAGTAGCATTTCTCTCTGTCTCATGTTGTCATGATAGGATATGGTCCTTCCTTCTGTACCACAGTTGGAGCTCTGTTTAACAGTGGTAAATATAGCCTAATTTTGTTTTGCTTGTACAGGCTGTCATGGTACCAAGGCATTCAGGACTGAACAGTCTGCCACTTTTTAAATACCAATATGCGGCAAAGAATCAGAAGCTTTGCTTCTGGTACTTTCCGCAGCAAAAATGGTGAAATAGACTGAAATGTATTTTAATCAGTGATAACCTGTGACATTTGTTTGCGTCAGGGGTGGAATTCAGTTCTTTCATCAGGCACCCACATTAGGTGTTTAAGCTTCCCTTATACGTAGATATAGCCCCTGGACCTTAGAGAGCTGTTCGTTTGGACATATGTAAATGTGTGCTTCTTGATAAGAACAGTAGTTCTTTAGTCTTGCACATTATGAAAGGAGTTTGGGTACATTGCCCACATGTTGGCATCTGCACTGTAGTCACCTGCAGTTTCGTGTCTGGTCTGAAGCATTTCACCCTTGTGTCATCTTTCTGAGCCTTTTCAAGAGGTTGTCAGTTTGAACACACAAACTAGAAATGTATAATTTTCTAAATAGAAATATTTAGCATATACAAACATTTATATATACATAAACATACACATTTGGGGAGATCTTAAAAAAATATGATTTTATGATTATATATTATTTTCTAATGGTTAAAAAAAGATGATTAAACAATAGAAGGACTAATTTGAAGAGGATGACCACTTTTGCATTTAGAATACATAATTTCAGTCAGATTGAAGAATATATCCTGATTACATTTTGTCCTTCCAGATCAAAAAAAGTAACTCTCTCTATTAAATCCAGGGTAGAAAAACTGTTAGAAGGCTTCATTGCTTTTTGAAACCTTCTTTTCTCTTTGTCATCAAAGCAGATGACCTCTTTTCTCACCAGTTACACTAAATTTCCTTTCTTACTTTCAAGAATCCCAGCATAAAGGCAAGAACGTGACTATTCTGAGATGCAAAGGGAGACACCATTTGAGGGAGGGTCCAGTGAGCTCTCAGAAAATCGGACTGTACATATTTATTGTATAAATGACTAAATATTATCAGATAGCAAAAGAAGAACAGATATCTTAAAGATGCCTGCCTGCTCATCTTTAATGTGTACATAAGAAAACAGATAAAAGACCATTCTGCCCTGCATGCAGAAAAGAACAGGTGTTTCTTAGTATCTCCTCTTTTCTTGCAAGGTAGATATACATGTGCATAAAAATCCCAAGAAAAGAATCAGCTTTAAAATACGTAAACATACAATGCTTAAAAATACTGTTTTCCAGGTTCCATTCAGTTAAAAACTTTAAACCACTGACATCAAACTTGTTGCATAAATGACAGTATCTCTTCCCAGCAGGCTGTAATTTCTGGGCACTTCTTTGTGAGAGGCTCACAGTAATCCTCCTTCTTTTCCTGTAAATTGTGGATTTACCAGAAATCAATAGAACTTTTTGATTCCATTGGACCCTGACTGTTATAATCTGTGCTCTGGACTCCATGGGTTTGTATTCACAGCAACAAGGTGCAATTAGAGGAACTAACACGAACTCTGCTGAACCAGTCAGTGCTGAAAATGACTTGACAAAGTCACCTTCTTTTGTAAAAATCCTTACTTGTACAAACTGGTGTTTTGGAGCGTTTTAAATGATGGGCTCTTCTTCATTCATTTATCTTCACGGTAGGCAAATAATGGGTTCAGTGCATAGTCTCTTATGTATTGCAATCTGCAGCTATCACTCTAATAGGCAATCATGATAAGCAAAGTCAGTTGCACATGGAAGCAATAATAATGGTAATTATTTTTCTTTCTTTCCCTATAATTTAAAAACGTGATTAATTTGTCTTTTCTGCAAGTGCAAATGCTGAGGTTATGAAGTAAGTATGATATTTTGGTGCTGTGATTACAGACAATTCAACCTTGGTCATTTCAATGTATTTCTTCTTTCACAAGACAATCTCAAAAAGATACTGCTTTTGAAAATGATAGATGTTACTTGGAGCTCATATTTACAGGTGAAATAGACTTTCTAATCTTAGGAAATCCTGTCATAGTAGAAAATACCCCTATGTCTGTCTGTTTCTCTATGTAAATTAGGCAGACCAAATCTCCTTCTGGAGATCTCTAGAGGCACCTGCTACTCTGGAACTACTGCAAATTTAAATGCTTCTATTAAGATAAATAATTTCCTATTTCTAGGCGCAGCAAAATATGTGCCTAAACTTATTTGGAACGAATCCCATTTTATATTGCTATGCCACTGGATTGCTAGCTGATACACATAAAATAATATTTATTTTCTCCACAAAGGGTGGAAAACTGTCACTAATGGAGGTGCCACCTACATCCTTTAAATTAATAGAGGCCACTACTACTTCACAAGACATTTCATGTAGGTGACAATCTAATTTTTACTTTACTACTGGTCATTACTATGATATGGTAAACATTGTGTTTCGCTATACCATCATTTACCCACTTACCTTGCTCAAAAAGTTTACAAAACTAGTGGGGTGAGATTTTGTTTTGACACTGATTTGTCATACTAACAACTAAACTTTCCAGCTGTGATTTTTAAAGCTTTTATCAATGTTCCACAGCACTGGAAAAATAATACGTGTATTCACAAAAGCTATTCAAGTACATATTGAAAATTGTGATAGAATACATTACCTGAGTCCTCATCTGCACATACAAAGAACCATGTTTTTACGTGTATTCACAAAAGCTATTCAAGTACATATTGAAAATTGTGATAGAATACATTACCTGAGTCCTCATCTGCACATACAAAGAACCATGTTTTTAAATTATTCACGTGCAAGATGTGGCACTTGCGGTTGTGCTTCCCTTTGATCACTGATATCAAATTTGTGCCTTCTTTAGTGTTATGTTAATCATCTAATAGTTAAAATCCCTATGCTTCTTAGATTAGTTCAAACTGCTGTATAAATTTAACAAATTATACATTCTGATGACTCTGTTGATGTCTGAAATGCAATTCTTTCTCATGGAATAAGTGAATTCTCAAGAGTACAGCATTTAGCAGTCTCAGATGCATAGGGCTTTAGTTTGATACATTCTTCAGTAACATGCTCTTGGAGACTCACTTTCAAAATGCTTTTTTCCTTTCTCTTCTTAAATGTTTTTCTGTTGGTATGTTGTATCCTGATCTTTGCACCGTTCAATAACAGGTACCCTACAGAGGTAATTGGGAAGCAAAATTTCAGTACACTTTGTGCAACAGCCATTGAACATTCGCTGGTGTTAGAATTGCTTTCAGCTGTGTTTGCTCCTAAACTGCCTATTATTATTTTTGTTGAAATAGGAAAAACTGCCTCACAAGTTTTGTTTTGTTTCTCACGTTGCAAATGTGTATCTAAATGTTAATTTTGCTTTGGATTTAATTTTTATTGCCTTTTTCACTTTTTAGTTTCTTCCAAAGTTCGAACAATCCTGCAGCTACATAACTGCTCAGAATCTTAATTATGTTAATTTTTTCCCTGGTGATTTGTTGGCTCTCCCTTTCATATTTGATGTGTTGACGCCTTCTTTTGTTTTACTTCTGGAATTAACACAATGTTACTGTCTTTTTAAAATCAGTCCCTTGGACCAATTCTATGTTTGGCAAGAGTATTAGAGTGATGTGTCATATTAGGGTACTCCTACTTGACGGAGTAGGGTTCGGGCTGGACTAGAGTTCCTGTTCATTTTGGCAGCGGGAGGAGCTGCAGCCCCCTGAGACCCCAGGGGCTCCCCAGGTCCCAGTGCCCTCACCTGTGTGCGGGGGCGGGGGGAGCACAGCTGGAGGGCTGGGCCCGGATTGGCCGATATCCCATGTCATGTGACATTGTGCTCACTATATAAAGGCAGGAGTGGGCTGGGAGGGGCTCTCACTTCTGGGAGTGTGGCTGTGGTGCCTTTGTGTTGGGGATTGCTGGCTGGGAGCAGGCGGGTGTTGGTTGGTTGGTGGGTGGGTGGTAAGCAGCTGTGTTGTACATTACCCGCTGATACTGCTGTCAGTGTGTTGTTCTGTTACTGTTATTAAACTGTTTTTATCTCAACCCGCGAGTCTCCCTTTGCCCCTCCAATTCCCTCCCCATTCCCAAGTGGGGGGAGGGTGGGTGAGAGACTGTGTGGCGTTTAGCTGCTGACCAGGCTCAAACCATGACAGAAGGCTGTTTCATATTTGTTGTGTGAACTGCTCCTGTCTATTGTCACATGTATGGAGAGCTGACATCACACAATATTGTCTTGAGCTCCCTCTGACTGCTAGCTGGTGCTAAAGAAATGTTAAATACTTGAGTATTACTATTGAAAGTAAGATATTGGCGTATTTTCTATAAAGATATTAAACAGCTAGTAATAAGATGGGAAATTATATTCTGAGTTTCACCTTTCTCCTTTTAAAACACACTTCAACTTCCAGCCTCAAAAATACACATTAGAGCACAAGATCACTGAAGCTTTTGTGTTTCTTGAGAGTGAAAAGTTTTTCTTCACAGTTCTGTAATGATAATGAAAGGTATATGCCCTTTTAGTTGCTTGCAAAGGTGGTCTTTCTGGATTTGTAAGTCAAAATGCTAAGTTATATGAACATTCTGAGGTGACCCTACGTCCTGGAAAATTATGTGTAAACCCAAACCTACATATGGTTTACAAGTGGAAGGCAGAGAAGGATAAAATGATTAGGAGGGCATGAAGTTGAGCCTGTGCATCTCCTAGTGCTGGGTTGCCAAGGGGGTAAATAGAGAAGAACAGATCACCAGCCACATAGTCCTCCTTTGTCAGTAATTTAAATAAAAACCCAATAATCTTTTTCCTGGTTTGTTTTGTTTTTCATTAATTAGCTTACCAAAGTTATTAAAGGCTAATTGGAGTACCATGTTTTTACCACAAATGATCATCATATTTGTGTAGTATCTTTTTAAATAAGATTTCTGCTTAAATTAAAAGCTTTTGATTTCTCTTACTGTGAATAACACAGGGGAAATAGTGTAATTTTACAGAGATTTCTAGAACTAAGTTTAAGGTTCAAATTTGTGTAAAACTCTAAATCATGAGCTAATTAAAAAAAATTAAAATGCCTAACATTTGTATTTTTGCTATTTTTAATTCTTCTGTTGCTTATAAAGCACTGCACAGTACACAGTGAGAAAGTACTCATTGATGCAACAGAGATACACTATTAATTCTTATCCATTTAGTGCAGACAACAGTGACACAGAAAACAAAACAGCCTTTTCTATCTATGTAGGTGGATAGTGACACTAACCGAAGTATTTGTTATGGCGCAGATGGTCTCTACAAAAGCCTATTTTGTACCTAAATTGCTTGATGCTGTAGTTGGTAAAAACCGCTTGTGTTAAGGTTTCTTAGCAAAACAGGAACATTGTCCTATCTTCTCATTTGAAGTACAATATTAAGTGAATAAGAGATTTGAGATTTTAGAAGAGTTATAACAAACAGTAAAATATAGGGCACAAATTTTGTTATGTTTACTTTAGAAAATCTGATCTACTTTAATATTTACAAAACTGTGCAAAGGAAATTATTTTTTCCTGTTCATCATTTATTCTCACTGAATCTCTTGAAAAAGAGTTTATGTTTTATTTTTTAAAACTTTCTTTCAAACTTCCCATAACTTTGGCTATAGTTCTCAATGAAAACAGGCGGTTTTGACCCCTCACACCATGGAAGTAGTAAAAATTCTGAAAGCAAAAAGGAGCTTCTGATGCCCCTAATTCCCAATCTCAATTTAGAAAAGGAAAGAAATATATATATATATAGATACATAATAGGACAGACTAGAGATTTCAAGGGGGCTTCAGGGCCCTGATGCACTAGTCACAATGGTATTCACTCAACCTCTCATTAACTTTGTTGGGCTCCACAGAAGCATAGGGATCAGTCTGTGAAGGCTGGACATTTTTGCTTTGTTTTGTAACTTCATCAGAGAATAGAAAATCCTTTCTTTTTCCAGTAATGTAGTATCCCATTAGTTATATAGGTGTATTCGACAAATTGCATAGTGTATGTCATTGGACACATGTTGCGGTTTTATCCCAGAGGGCAACTGAGCACCATGCAGCCCTTCACTCACCCCTTTGCCCTATCAGGAATGAGAAGGAGAAAATGAAGGAAAAATGGCTCATAGAATCAATCTAAGGACAGGGAGCAGTAGCTCACTCATAACAGTCACGGTTAAAAGAGACTCATTACGTGAAGAAAACATCACTTTAATTCAGATGTTAATAACGACAACACTTAACAGACAAGGTGGGACAGTAAGAAGTAGTGCCACCACATCCAAAACACTTCCCCCCACCCCTCCCTTCTTCCTTGGGCTCAGCTCTGCTCCAGTCTCCCTACCTCCTTCCCCAGCAGCGCAGGGAGCAGGAGATGGGAGTTACACTCAGCTTGCTGCTCCTTCCTTCTCAGGAGGTGGGGTGAATGCCACACATTCCTCCCCTGCTCCACGTGTCTCGCTTCTCACTGGAGACAGTCCTCCATGAACCTTCTCTGGTGTGAGTCCTCCCCACAGGATGCAGCCATTCCCATGCTTATCCAGCGTGGGTCACCCCCATGTGTTGCAGTCCTCCCAGCGCTGAACTCAAACAGCAAGGGCATCTTCTCCCCTCAGAGTCCCAGCTTCCTTTAAGTGCAGATGCCTGTCCTGGAGCAGGCTTCTTCACAGGTTTCAGGTTGACCTCTACTCTACTGTGGCCCCCCCATGGCAGGGTGGGTGGCCCTGCTGTCTCACCATGGGATACAAGACTCTTTGCTCCGGTGTACCTCCTCCACTTCCTCCTCCCTGCCTCCCTTTCTTCCTCCTTTCCTTCCTTCCTGGGTGTTTGTCTTTCTCACAAGTCCCCCAACCCCCTTCTCAAGTTCCTCTTCTTAAATATGTTATCACAGAGTTGCAGCCACTGTCGCTAATTGGCTCAGCCTCAGCCAGAGACGGGTCTGACTTGGAGCTGGGGGAGGTTTTGAGAAGCTTCTCACAGGGGCCATTGCTGTAGCCCGGTCCCCACCCCCCAAAAAAAAACCTGCACCACAGAAACTCAACACAACACATTGCCAGATTTTTAACTAGTATCGTGGTTTAAGCCCAGCAGGCAACTGAGCACCACATATCTCCTCACTCACTCCTCCTACCTGGTGGGATGGGGAAGAGAAAATACAACAAAAGGCTTGGGGACTGAGACAAGGACAGGGAGAGATGACTCAATGATTATGGTCACTGGCAAAAGACAGACTCGATTTGCGAAAAAAAGAACATCAATTTAATTTGAACACCACCACCACTAATTTACCAATCAGAGTAGGACAGTGAGAAATACAACGTCTTAAAAACACCTTCCCCACAGCCCTCCTTTCCAGGAAAAGTTTTGCTCACAATTTCTCTGCCGCCTTCCCTCCAGCAGTGCAGGGGGGCAAGGAATGGCGTTACAGTCAGTTCATCACCCATTGTTTCTGCTGCTCCTTCCTCCTTACAGAGGAGACTCCTCAAACTCTTCCCCTGATCCAGTGTGGGGTCCCTCTCATGGGACACAGTCCGCCATGAACTTCTCTGATGTGAGTCCTTCCCACAGGCTGCAGCTCTTCACAAACTGCTCCAGCGTGGGTCCCTTCCATGGGCTGTAGTCCTTCCAGTGACAAACTGTTCCAGCATGGGCTTCCCTCAGAATCACAGCCTTCTTTGGGTGCAGCCTCCCGCTCCAGAATGGTGTCCTCCATGGCTGTGGGTGGGCATCTGCTCCACTGTAGACCTCCATGGGCTGCAGGGGGGGTGGCCCTGCCCTCTCACCATAGGATGATGGGGAGTCTTTGTCTAGCATACCTACACCCCTCCTCCTCCTCCTTTCTTCAAGTGAACTCAGTGTTTGCATAGGTATTTCCCTAACTCCCCCTCCTCCTTTTCAAGTTCTCCTTCTTAAATACACTCTCGCAGAGACGCAGCCACCGTTGCTAATTGGCTTGGCTTTGGCCGGAGGTGGGTACAACTTGTAGCCGTGGGAGCTTCTAGAAGCTTCTCACAGGTGGCCACTGCTGTAGCCCCTATCATGCCATATACAAATCTAACACAACTAGCTAGCCAGTTTGGGAGAATCTCTCATCTGAAATGGCTTGGGATCTTTTGGGGACATATGTGCTTTTTTGTTGTTATAAATAAGGGATAAGCTTCCTAAAATTTATTTTCTATGTCAGTTGTATTAAAGGGAGAGGAAGCTGACAGTGTCTAATTTCATATTTTATTTGCATAGCTTATTTAACCACTGTGATGTCATGTGAGGAGGGAGAAGAAAAGCAGTATAGGAAATGCACTTAATTTTGTGTGAGTGCCAGTTTAACAACTGACTTGTCTCTGAATACTTTTGGTAGACAGTTGTTTTAGTGAGAGCTATTGTGGATTACTTTTGCTGTTGGCCTTCCCATTTAGAGAATCAATTGTTGTGCAATGGCAACCATGCCACTTAGCATATAATCAACTAGAAAGGAGTTTAGGAATTCAGCTTGCAAGTGCCCTGACTAATGGGATCTAGATTTGTGTAAAGAGTCTTTCTTATGTCTGAAGAACCACATCCTTCTTTGCTCACGTGGAACAATAATTGGACTTTGTAGAGATGCATACAAGCCTCAGCTACTTGCAGTTTAAAAAACATTATTCATTCTGTTTTTTACATTCACAGGTCAG
The DNA here is from genome assembly GCF_018691265.1 of Tyto alba. NCBI lineage: Eukaryota > Metazoa > Chordata > Aves > Strigiformes > Tytonidae > Tyto > Tyto alba. The sequence continues at coordinate 26,087,281 of NW_024881321.1, forward strand.
GTTGACAGTGAACCAAAATGCAAGTGATATGTCTATAATAGACAATAAACCAGGAAGGACATATCCTACTAATAGATTTTTTTAAATGACATTAGCATTCACTGGTATTTATCACATTAGGTATAATAAAATTATCACTAATCTGATTAGACTTTACTACAGTAGAGTGAATCTTACCTAAAGTAGTAAGTTTTGGGACTCCCCTAGATCATTTAGCTACAATCTGCTAACTACACGGGAATACATACATGTCTGGTATTGTGAAATCTGAATATCTGTGCTGGGTTTCTATGGCAGGGTTTTTGGTAGCAGGGGAGGGGGCTGCAGTGGTGGCTCCTGTGAGAAGCTTCTCAGAGCTCCCCAGTCTCCAAGTCGGACCCACCTCTGGCCAGGGTTGAACCAGTTAGCTATGGTGGCAGCAGCTCTGTGATAATGTATTTAAGAAGGGGAACCTGAGAGGGTGTTGGGACTTGTGAGTAGGACACCAAGGTGAGTGGAAGAAAGGGGGAGGAAGGAAGGGAGGTGAGTCAGAGCAGAGAGCTCCCAGCAGCCTGTGGTGAGACGGCAGGGCTGCCCCGCCTGCCACCCATGGAGGTCTACAGTGGATCAGAGGCTGACCTGCAGCCTGTGAAGGAGCCCACACAAAAGCAGGTGTCTGGGCTTAAAGGAGGCCAGAACTCTGAGGGGAGAAGAAACCTGCACTGTTGTAGTTTGGTGCTGGGAGTGCTGCAACACGTGGAGGTGACCCATGCTGGAGCAAGCTCACGGAGGACTGTCTCCCATGGGAGGGTAACCACATGGAACAGAGGAAAGAATGTGAAGGGTGTCCCCCATCTCAAAGAGGAAGAACCAGCGGACTGACTGTAACCCCCCGTTCCCTTTCCCCTGCACCGCTGGGGGGGAGAAGGTAGAGAGACTGGGAGCAAAACTGAGCCCAGGGAAAAGGGGAAGGGTGGGGAGAAGGTGTTTTTAAGATATGGTAACTCTTGTCACTGTCTCACTTGCATGTTAAGTGTTGTTGTTGTTAGTGTTTGAATTAAAGTGATGTTCTTTTTCTTCTCCTAAGGAGTTTGTCTTTTGCCTGTAACCATAATGGGTGCATCACACCTCCCTGTCCTTACCTCAATTCCCCAGCCTTTTACTATATTTTCTCCTTTCCATTCCTGAGGGAGAAGGATTGAGTGAAAGGCATTGTGGTCCTCGGTTGCCCTCTGGGTTCAAACTATGACACTGTTTGAGGATCAAATTGTAGTCATACTGGCTTGTGCTGTTCTTGTACAGCAGTAGGACTACTATCTAGTTAGTTTCTTTACAAAATGTATTTTGCAGTGGGTTGTAGTTTTCCATAAAATATTTTTATCCTAAATGTCTTCTGAAATATTAAAATAGTTTGTTTTGCAAATATTTTATGTGCAGTTTTCAATAAGCTTGATTACTATTAAAAAGGTTGGCTTAATCATATGAAAAGAGTTTAAGTATAATAATTAAATCAACCTTTACATTTTAACTGTTTTTCCAGGTTTGCACTGTAGATTTCTTTAACATAAGTGATTCTGGAGGAAACTGTGTTAATTGAAGCTGGTATTTGCATCTAAGCAAATACCATTTGTGGTGGGTTGACCTTGATTGGCTGCCAGGTGCCCACCAAGCTGCTCTCACTCCTCCTCCTCAACAGGACAGGGGAAGAAAATAAGGTGAAAAAGCTCACCGAGGTAAAGACAGGGAGATCACTTACCAATTACTGTCATGGGAAAAAATGACTCAAACTGGGGAAAACTAATTTAATTTCTTGGCAATTAAAGGTAGAGTAGGATGGTGAGAAACAAAACTAGAAAAACCTTCCCTTCAGGTCCCTACCCTTTTTTCCAGAATCAACTTCACTCCTTCATTCCCAACTCTTCTACCTTCTCACCCTGAGCGGTGCAGGGGGATGGGGAATGGAGGTTGTGGTCAGTCCATAACACTTCATCTCTGCCACTCCGTCCTACTCACTCTTTCCCCCTGCTTCAGCATGGGTCCTTCCCATGGGCTCCAATCTTTCAGAAACAGACTGCTTCTGTGCAGGCTTCTCTCCACCATCTGCAGTCCCTTCCAGGAGCCTGCTCTGGCATGGGCTTTCCATGGGCTGCAGCTTCCTTCAGGGTAAACCCACCTGCTGCAGCATGGGGTCCTCTGTGGGCTGTAGTGTGGATATCTACTCCACTGTGGTCCTCCATGGGCTGCAGGGGCACAGCCTGCCTCACCATGGTCTTCACCACGGGCTGCAGGGAAATCTCTGCTCCTTTTCCCCTGTCCTCTCCTGAGCCCCTTCTCCTCCTTCTTCTCTTGCCCTGGTGTCTGTGGGGATGTTTCTCTTGTGTTGTTCTCCCTGCTGTCTCTCACAATTACTGCCTAGTGTTTTCTAGTTTTTTCATATAAATTTTCCCTGGGCTGCCACCATCTTGGCTGAGGGACTCAGCAGTGCCCTATGGTGGATTGCTTGGAACTGTCTGGAACTGGCTGTGTCTGGCAGAGGGCATCCCCGGCCTCTCCTCAGAGGCCCCTGCCGCCCCTCACAGCCAGCACCTGGGCACCTGCACCCAGTACAGCAGTATAGTACCTACTTCTGAAATCAACATGCTTGTTAGGAAAAGGTTCTTCACTGAGGGGGTGGTTAGTCCCTGGAACAGACTCCCCAGGGAAGTGGTCACAGCATCAAGCCTTACAGTGTTCAAGGAGCGTCTGGACAATGCTTTTAGTCATATGGTTTAGTTTTATGTAGTCCTGCAAGAAGCAGGGAGTTGGACTCAGTGATCCTTATGGGTCCCTTCCAACTCGAGATATTCTATGATTCTGTTACATTCATAAAAGATAGAGGAATATTCCCAAACTGATACACTTTGAACAACATATTTGGTAAGAAGGGAAGAGAAATGTAGACTTTGATACCAAATGAAACTCTAAAAGACTTAATTAAAGCAGCAAAATCAATTCCGTAGTCAGAAGTAAAAATCAAATTAGTGGTTCTGATTTATGAAATCTAATATACGTCACAAAACCATCCCATAGTTAGCTTCATTGACAGCCACTTTGAGTAGAGGCTCAGCAATTAAATATCACATCAGGATGGAAGATATCACCAAAAATTTGAGAATCAGCTTACTGTTCCTATTAGTACTTATTAATGATGGCTATAGTCTGTCAATATCATAAAAACATTAACAAAATACTTTGTATGCAAGCAAACTCATTAAAAAGGAAAAAAAGGAGTGGAGCAGTAACTGGAATTACAGTAGGTACCATTAAGATCTAAGTGGCACGTGGATGATCTCATAGTAGTGGTCTCACTACTATTTCTGTGGAAATTACTGAGTGAGCAGTTCCTCTAAGCTGATATATTGAGGGAATAATCAAGAACACTGTACCATGCATACATTTTTATGTTAGTGCCAGCTGATTTGTGCATTCTCCATGTTAGTTTACTGGGTGTGGATTCTGTGCAACAGCAGAGATCAGTTCAAAGATAATTATGCTTCTGTAGGTGTTGATAAAGTGGAAATGCATTACCCCTTGTCAGTCCAAGTGTCACAGTTGAGGAGAACACTACTGTGTGGACTCATATTTTATTAACACCACGTAATACATATGGAACAGCTGTCATAAATCCTATGGCCATTAAAACAGGTTGTCATCAACTACAAAACAAAAAATATTAGGAAACAGACTTTATTGTCAGTGATTGTAAGACTTTCTTAGAATTCGTTCAACACTCACTGTGTAAAAGTATGACGTCTAAAGCAAAACAGGTTCTACAGTTGCACAAAACACTGCAAAAAAAGAAATGCACCAGTATTTCAGTGATATGCAGAGAACTACTGGGAAAAAAAGTTTATGACCACAGACTTTCTGGACTGAAAAGTGATACATCCTTTTAGAGCATATTGAATGTTTCCTATTTGAGACAGGCTATTTCCTTTTAGTCTCAGTCTTGGGAAATCCTCTGAGCCACTGGCCTGTGGACAGCAATACAGAGCAAGTCATTTGCTGCAGGCATCATAATTTGTTCTCCTTGTCACTCTGTACAATAAGCAATGCATTCTGCAGGCACAAGAAATATCAGTCTGGAAAACAATCTGTTGCTCGGAAATCTTATAAACAGGAATCCCATGTTATCTATGAGGATGATTTGTTGCCTAAAGAACTCACCTGCCTAGTCTTTTGCTCTCTGTAAGTCTAGGAAATTGTAGAAAACAGCAGCAAAATATGGCTCATTAAACTGCCTTTCATTCCTGTAGTGTGCAAGTGAGATCTGTGTGGATAACACAAACCATATTTGCAACTGTACCATATATTTTAAGGGCACAAATTTTGCTCAGCAAAATCCTGGTGTTGTCTTGAGGGAGTCAGCCAGCAAGTGGTTAAAGAATCTGTCCTGGGTTGAGTGAATGGTGGGGTTTTTTGGTGGCAGGGGAGGGGGCTATCGGGGCGGCCCCCTGTGAGAAGCTTCTCGAAGCTCCCCCAGCTCCACCTCTGCAAGAAAACTGAGCCAATCAACTGCACCTCTGTGATAATGTATTTAAGAAGGGACTTGGTGACGGGCAGTAGGACTTGTGAGGAGGAGAACCAAAGGAGAAGTATATAATTTGCATGAAGCCTCAGCTTTACTGTTCAGCGCTATAGATTAAACAGAACTGTCAGGAACAAGGTGTGCCATGCAATTTTTAATTTAGCTTTTGTCTCAAGAGATAATAGAAGCAAATATAAATATGTCTTGGCAGAGTATGGTTGTTTGTTAGGTTTGTGGTTAGGTTTGTTAGGTTCTCTCCAGAAAGAGAAATACTACGCTGCTCTGTATTTGACTGATACATTTAAAAAAAACCCAAACAAAAAAACCAAAAAAGCCTGATAATTAGGCTGATTCTAAATTCCTTCTAAAATAAACACATAATAAAAAAAAATGCATTAGAGAAAGAAAAATTGCCAAGAATCATTACATATATAACCAATCATAATTTTGATAATAATATGATTGAACAGACATTTATATATCTCTTTACAAGGTAGGCTAGTTACTACTTTTGAAAAATCTTTTTCAAATTTTGTCTTTAAAATGTAAAACAAAGCCAGTCTTTATATACTTTATTAAACAGATGGTGCAGTCTCAATTAAATTTACTTTAATGCATTAATTTCTTTAAATTAATTTCCAAGACCTTACATACTAAAAGTAGTATCATCTTATTTGTTGGCTTAAACCCAGCATACTTGCCAGTTCTTTAATGCTCATAAATTTTCCTGTCTTTCACCATTCTTAGCCCTTGTCTGTTTCTGATGGGCTTTATGTTTAAAAGCAGACAGATTAAAGTTTTGGGGAATATTCTGCTGCCAAGGACCCACTCAAAGCTGTTGCAAAGTTCATTATCTCCATCCCTATAGGTCATACTTTGTAGAGAAAATGGAGATACCTCTTTCTCTTTTCTACCCTGGAGCTGGTGATAATTGTAGGAAGTACTGTTCTGGTAGTGGGACATTGATGAGGCACCTCTGCGTCCTCTTTTCCCTGGGCTTTTTTTGTCTCGGGGACTAGTTCAGTTGATCTATAGACTGCCTCAATACACTGGCATAAACAGCTCTAGGAGAAAAAAAAAAAAACAAAAACCAAAACAAACAACAGACAATGAACTGGATCTGTACAGAGAGCCCTAAACCAATCCTGTTATCTATAATTTTTTAAACACAAACACCAGTTTTTCATGTATGAGAATGTTTTGATTAGAAGCATCTCTTCTTGTAACCTGCTTGTCACTTTGATTGAGCAAAATAATTAAAAGTAATGGCTGTCCATATCTAGTGTTACATGATATCCGATTACTGTATAAATCTGCTCATAGGTACTCTGGCTCATAATCCAGGCTCTGCAAATCACAAAAGAAACTTTGTGGGGTCTAAAGGCTTTTACTGATAGAAATGCTGTAAGTTATTTTTAAATAAAAGTCTTTCTTTCCTTTCTTTTCTGCCTGTTGATAGGATGTCTATTTGCAGTGACGAGAGAAGTGTCCTACCCTTCTTCCATATTCCTTAAAGTACTATTTTCCCAGGTCCAGTGTCCCCTTATCAGCTTTTTGTTTTTGTTTACTGACCCTCTTCAGTTCCTCTTCCCGTGTTCTTAATGTATCCCATAGTTTTCACCTCATTCTTTAAAATGTTTCACTGTCATACTCAGCATTTCTTTTAATGGATTTCTGCCCTTCTGTGTTTCCCATTGGTATGCAGGTCCGGGACAGTAACAGCCCAGCCCGAACACAGAAATGTTGCTTCTCAATCAGTCCTGACTATAACAGAAAGAACTAATTTTAAATATCTGAATTAAGGTATTACTGTTAGCTAGTAACTATTCATATGGGAAAGTAGCAGAGAAAATCTATTATAGCTTCCATGAAAACTTTTGCCTTGACTGTGGTGAAAGACAGATAGGCATTTTAAAGTGTAAGTAATGAATGGCTATGATAAAACCACAGTGATAAGGTTGAAAGAGGTTACACAGTTCAAATTCTGTTACCTTAAACTGTAATTTCCTTATTAGCTGCATTGCCATGACTCTGCCTTGCAACAGAACTATTTACTCAGGTCTATGCTAAATTTGTTTTGTTTGAGCCTTAATGTCAAAGCACACAAATCTGTGCAAACAGAAAAATTCAGCACAGTATGTCAGTAAATACGTTACTTTTTAGTGAGAATATGCAAACTTCTATGTCAGACCTGTATCGCAGCAAGGCCTCTATAACACTAGACACCATTACTTTCTTTATTTCTTCATCCCCCGATTTAACACTCTTGTAATATGCAAGAGATGTAACAATCTGCTTTCCAACTAAGTCTCATACTGATTTTGAACAGTTAAATATCATTATAGCCCTGGAGCATGACATTCAGTACTGTCATGGAAGCACTTTAGGAAGTGCTTTTATTTATTATAATAATTTGATCCATTCCATCTGTTCTTTTTGACTTTCCATTTGACTGTCGTTATCCTTTATCTTAACCTTCACTGAGGTCCTTCTCTAAACCTCTGCACCCCTGTGCCACAGTTCAACACTTTGTATCTAGTACATACTTTATCGTAGCTGTCAGCTTTTTCCCATTCTTCCTTTACAACCTTTTTGAAGTCTTGTTTGAAGTGCCAGCCATCTGGTTCCCTTACAGTTCAGCTGCAGTTAGTCCCTCCTATAACAGCTCCCTTAATTTCTGAAGTGTCTCCTGTTCTTGATTAATCTGAATGTTTTTGACTTGCACTCTTTATTCAATTGTAGACTAAAGATTTGCTTCTGTACTATTTTTGGCCCCATATGTGCTACTGAAAGCATGTCTTTAAATGCTACTTCAGTTTTTTCCTAACAGCTTAAATGTTGTCTCCAGTGCCTTTTTTTTTTTTTTTTTTTTTTTTTTTTATTAAATCTACATGTACCCTGAATAGTCATTCCTCTCCAGCAATTCTTAGATATCTTATCTAGACAGCTCACAGGGTTCACCACAGCCAAGTAATCCAGTGTGATTTCTTCAGTGGCATCACACACTGAACTACTTGCCCATCATGTCAGCCTACCTCTAGTCCCTGTAGGGATCCCTTCTTCCAGGGAGAGGATGACTGCAAGAGGATGAAGAGGATTTATCATAAGGATTCCTTTTCCCCTCAGTAGCTCACTGCTGTTCTGGTTTATTTTTGGTGTTGCTAGCTCAGAGGTGAGATTGCTGTGTCCAGGTGTTTGCTATGGTCTTCCTATGAGAACGTGCTCCTCAGCAAACCAGGAGATGAATGTTCCAAGAGTACTGTTGGTAAACCTCTCTGTCTCCCTGAAATTCTTCAGTTTGACAGCTTGGTCTCAAGAGTCAAGACTGTGTCTCTTAGGGCTATGGGCTTCTTATGCACTGCGTACCCATCCGGTGCCTGCCTCAAAGCAGGTAGTCGCATAGACGTATGATGGATAGTAAATGAAGTTCATTGGAAACTCTACTTCATCCTGCTGGGAGTCTGCCTGAGGGCATGAATGGCTTAATGTACTTCTGTGCCTGATTGATTCAATTGACTTCTCTTTATGTGTCTAGCCTTTGAGTTTAAAGAGAGAGAATGTTTTTGTTGAAATCTGTTTTTCCAGTTCCCAGGCTCTGGAAGTGCTCGAGCACTTCTTACTCAAGGAAGTAAGAAGGTAGATTCTTTTACTGCCTTTACATTTCTGGCATTTTATCAGAGGAGGATCAGTCTGAACAGCCTGCTCCTGTGTATCCTTTTTATTTAAAATGTTCTTCTTTCCTTAAAATTCCTTTTATTCTTGTTTAACTCTGTTATGGTCAAGGAGACATAAGGCCTGTGATCAGGAAGGCATATGGCTCATACTCTGCAAAACCGGTGAAGGGCAGAGTCACCGGGGAATTTCAGGAATGTTTCTTATTTTCTCAACTATTGCTCTTAAGAAATTGGCCACTATGGCTAAGAGTCAAATGAGCAGTCAACCTCTCCTGGAATCCTTGATATATTTGCAGTGACGATTATTCATTTCCTGAACCTTGTAAGAAGTCTACCAGATAAGCTAGAATATGAAGCACAAAATACTTAAGATCCTTTTGGAGACAGTTCACATTTTTGTTTACAGAATTCTATGTATTTAGTCAAAAGGGCTAAGATCAGAAAGAACTTAGGGTATTCAAATCTATTAAGCTATTTCTATCAGAAGTTCAGTAACTACAGGCTATAGCTGGAAAATGCTAGGAATGTCCAGGCATGATATTCTAATTTCAGTATCACAATGCAAAAAAATAGCATTGTTTATCTAGATATCATTGGAATACTAGGAAAAAAAAAAAAAAAAAAAGAACTGGTGAAAGTCTTGATTGCCAAGGATCTATTAGTTACTAATAATATTAAGATTGCATTTGTTATTGCTTATATTGTTTATACTGGCATTCTGTGCAGGTTCTTCAGTAAACTGTTGATTATGTGTGTTTGGATTTCTTTCATCCCTTTTAAGGAAGTCTAGTTTGAGAAAAATGCTAAGATCAGAGTTCAAAGTTAGGATTTAGCTGGTTAAGTGCAGATATCTCCATTTAGATAGTTTCCAGAACATACTATAATAATCAAGGTACAGGATTGCCTCCTTTGGCAGTTTCAGGGCAATGGGTTGGTCAGATTGAAGTGTCTTTTTCTCTTGGATGATTGTAAAACTCTGCAGATGTTGCAGACAGACATTTGTATTTTTGGTGTCTAGAATTAAGTAAAATTAAACCTAATATGAGAGTCAGTTTGATATAACTTGAAGGCATATATGTGAAGAGGTCACCTCAAAAAAATGCAGTTGTAAGAAAAATATTTTTATACAAATCAGTAAGAAGATTTGTATATTCCTATATAGGAGATCATCTCTTCACTTAGATGAATTTAGCAGAAAGAAGTTTTATCAAGAAATGATGGTGTATGAAAACCTAGTTTGGAGGAATTGTGAGGAAGATTTTATTTGTAAGATTTAAAAAGACAAAAAGTATTGTGTTTAAATGACACTTTTAATTTAAAAGATTGTTTTAACTTCATCTACTTTCCACTGATGCCTTCTGTTTTCTATTTAATTCAATTTCTAATTTTTCCTAATACTGTTTTTCAACATGAGGACAAAAAAAGAAAAAACCTAGAAATAAATGATTGAACAGAAACAAAAATCTACTTAATATTTTTCTTGAAAAATAGTGAAAATATTGATAATTGAAAAATGTGAACAAATAAGAAACTGTGACTATTTAAATTCCATTTTATATTTGTTTGATGTTTGTATAATAGATTCTCTTAAAAACTTTTTATAACTGAAGGTTTTTAATGTTGACAAATTTGCACAACTTAAGCCCATTTTATAATGAATTGCATGTCAGTTTAATTACTTTTTGTGTGTGTGCTTTGGTTATTATTTTGAAAATAGCAGTAGCCTGCATTTTCTTGAACATTCCAGAATTTCCAGTTGAAGGCCATCTGGAAAAAGAAAAAAAAAAAGTTTATGTGACTTTTCTGTCAAAGATTTCAAATATTCTTTTATATTATTTTTTTTCAAGTATTTCAAGTATTCTTTTTTTTTTTTTTAACTAATATTCATGAGAAAGATATTATTGCTCCCCATTAGGATATTTTATTTGATGCTGAGTCTTCATTAGTGTTGTGTATGAAGTTCACAGAATGTGCTGTCAGGATATCTTATAGTACTTTTTAAATTCTTAGTTCTAATTTTCTTTCATGTGCTGTGAATTATTAATCTTTTCAGTTTGTTCATGGCTTGATGGTCTGTCCTTTGTGTTCTGCCAATTTGTCTGTGTACTCAATTTATATTCAAATTTTTCTGAACTGTCCAGTCTGCATGTCAGGCCCTTAACCATACACTCTAGGTCCATTGAATCTAACAATCTGTGTTTAGCCATTTCCTTATGCCCTAGGTATAAAATTTTTCACCTTAAACTTTACCTAAGCATAATATGAGAACTAACAGTATTACCACCAGTGGAATTTCTTCACTGTCTCCTAGAAATGCTATTCAGAATCATCCCCCCTCCCCTGCACTCCAGTCACCACCAGGTTCTCATCTTCAATAAATCCCATTACTCTTTTTTCCCTCCTGCTACAAACAGGCTTTTGTTGGAAGAGTATTATCAGTGGGATGAAATGCAGCTTTCCCCATGGCACCAGTGGGCAACTGCTACAGAGTGCCCTTTCTGCATCATGTAACTTTGAAATTGTGGGCAGTGGAGAAATAAGGGGAAAGAAGAGTTTCTTAATAACCTAGAGGAAATGTATCTGGGCACAAAGGTCTGTTAAATAAATAAATAAATAATGGAGCAAGTGAACTATATTCTTTTTCATCTTTAGTGGTCTTAGTGGTTATTTGTAACAAAAACCCTCAAACAATTTTGAGAAAATGTTTTAGCATTTTTAACTGCTGATGATTCACATCATACAAAAAGAAGTCTTCTTCAGTTTTGTTGCTGTCATTACTACTAAATAAGTTAATTTTTCTGTCCTTTGTCTAAATAAGCCTGAAAATATTCTGATAAAATGGAAGAGGCCTGTGTTAGGAGAAGAATTCATAAGAGTGTGTATATTTTGTGGATTCTGATTGCAGTAGTGAAATTTAGAGGATATGTCTTGTAATACTTTTAAAAAAATTTAAAATTTTAAAAATTAAAAAAAAATAATTTTTTTAGACAATTTTTCTGATATTAAAAAAATTAATCTGTTTACAGGGACCAGCACTACAAATTACAGGAAATTAATTACTATATATTATTTCTAGAATTTATAACTAAAAACTTATTTGACTACATTCAAGAATATTGTCCATAAGACATTCTGCTATTGTAGATCAACACGAAATGTCATCTGTAGACCTCAAGGTTGTGTTATTTACCTCTACTTTTATACTGTACAGAAATGGGTGGCTCAGGTGAAAGGCTTTATTTCATAAAATTCTCTTTAATGCTGCTCAACTTCTTCCTCATTTCCCCTTCCTTGTCCTCTCCTTTTTTTTTTTGCCAATGCTTTTAAAATAATAAGAAGTTTTGAGCAGTGGAATAATTATTTTTGAGCCTTACCTTTATTGCTTTCTAACTTGTATGACAGTTCCATTATTCAGGCTGTGAAATATGTAAGTTCCTTCAGGATAGGAAAATAGTATATTGGTTATGTATGTATTTCTAGAAGAAAAAAAAATATACATGAATAGCTATCATTACTTCGATATTGAAAGCAAAGTTGTAGCCTGGGCTCAAACCATCCTATGTCATTTAAATCAATTGCTGAGGCTTACTCTGTAACAATGGGAAAAAGGCAACTCTAGAGGCAATTCAGACTTGAGATGGTCTGAAACATCCTCTAAAATGTCTCATTTTTCTATTTCGGCATTCTAGAATGACCACAGTGCAAACTGAGATATCTTAGATATATTTGGCCAAAGACACAGAATCTCATTGATTGTGGGCAGCAGCAAATTCTGTTTGCATCTGTTCATATGGACCTTAGTTAGCTATCTTTCAAAACAAGATTGACCACTTTTCAGCACCACAAAAATCCTGTGGATTCTTAAAATTTATATTAAGCTCCCGAAATATGTAAACTTCATTAAAAACCCCCAACAAGCTTATTTCTTGGGAGTGATTTGAGTGTACTTAGTTAACTCAGGATATATTTTGATGGCACAAAGCCTTAGAAGAAATACCAGTCTATATTCCAAAGTGGAATTGATGGAAAGACTGAGTTATTAAAAAAAAAAAAAAAAATAACAACAAATGTTTACAATAGTAATCCAGCAATGTATTTATTTATTTAGAGTGGGATGTGTCACCTGCTTTTCAAGAAAGAATACTTTAATTTGGGACAAAGAGAAAGTAAATCGAAAATAGTGTATCACTCTACTAAGGTTTTTGGTTTTTTTACAGTCTAAACACTGCTTACCTAGAAAGATGGCATACAAATGGACTCTTCTTTATTAGAAGGCATCTAAATGTAGTCCTGCGTGCTTTGCTGGCAGTGACATCAGGTGATCATTTCCCACGTTGCTGAACTGCTTTAGTCACCTTAGAAAAATTTTTGACATTTTATATTAACATACTGCTGAAAGAGATAGAAACAATTCATACACAAAAGCTCTGTAGCTAACATTTTCTTTTTCAAAGGGCAAACTGAAAAAATTGGTGATATGTAAATAACTCTGCTGAGAAGTTAATGATTTTGAATACAAAATGTATCTGAATTATAGAAACTTATTTAAATGTCAAGAAACAAGAGGAAAAAATAAAATAAAAAGTTGGTGATCTAAATAAAAGTGGATAAATGAAAATGCAAAAGCCTAGAAATAAGGGACATGATGCAAGACTGTTGTTAGAAAGTGCAGGGCTTACACAGAATTTCCAAAACTCAAGATGTCTTAAACTTGTGGAGAATAGTAAATGAAATAGTAACAAAAATCCTCATCAAGATTAGTAAAAAGCCAGTTTGAGAGAACTGAGCTTCGGTACACTCATTTCCACTAACAAAGGTGATGCTGAGTAAGTTGGACCATGCCACCATGAATCAGTTTAGGGAAAAATGGGGAGGAAGGCTGACAACAGAAAACGTGTTAAGAGACAACAGGAGTTTACAGAGAGCCTATCATAACAGGGCAATATAGCATCTTGTCAATATTCCATGCAAACAACATGTTGTAGAATCTTTGCTTGAAGGAGTAACACAGAATAATTTCTGCGTGTCAGTAAGAAGGTCACTAAAATGTTATATGAATTAAGTTTGGCCTAATTGGAAAGATAAGGATTATAGAGTTTGCACTTAAGAAATTAAATTAAAAAAAAAAAAAAAAAAAAAAAAGGAAAAAAGAAGTCTGTCATCTGTGTTTAAAGAGCAGTTATTAGGCTGGAGGAAGATCACTAGGCAAGTTCCTCAGAGGTTGGCACTGCAGCCAATATTAAATGATCTTGTCTTAAAAAAGTGGTGTTTTACAAATTTAAAAATTACATGATTTGAAATCAGAAGAAAAAGTCAGATCATATAGAAAAAATTCAGGGCTGCAATAACAGAAATAAGATGAAATATAAAAATGTAAAATGACACCTTGTGCATAAGGGAATGTCTTAGATTTTATAAATTCTATGAGGTTGATGCATATCAGCTGGAGGCAACTGAGGAGAGTAAGACCTGGGTCTGATAGCTAATCAAAAGATGAATTTGAGACACCTCCATTCTCCAGTAAATTGGATTCATAGAAGGCTTATTATTTTTGGCACAACTGTAGATCCAGGGGCAGATTCTTCATGCATTCATCTTCTTCGCAGTTATTTTCTATATAATATTTAAATATGATGACATTTGCATTCAGGAAAGGATGGGACCTCACTGTTTTTTTTTAAAGCTACTTCAAGTTTAAATATTCTTTTAGAATTACAAACCATATAAAAATAAAATTTACTAAATTTTCTCTGCAAATTATATATGCTACTCCTTATAGCTTTTTATTTTTATACCTTGTTTTATAAAAGCTTGAACAATATTATTATTAATATAATAGTATACTTCAGTGTGATTGGTGAAACTTTGGGTAAAAATATTAAATGATTATTTTATGAACCCAGTTGCACTACAGAAATACTTTCAACATTTCTTAATTGTTTTTCAGATTCTATGTTTAATTTTAATATTTTATATTATTACAAGGATGAGAAGGTAGTGCAAATACATATTTTCTGTTATTTCTGCTTCACTTAAATAATTAACTATTTTCAATCCACATACAAATATTAAACTGTTTTGTTCTATTGTAAAGTTAATTATGATAGACTACTTCCTGAAAATAAGAAATACAAATCTTTTATCTGCTTTTCCAGTATTAACAATAAAAAAAATATTCATGTTAATTTCTTTTTTGAAACTCAGGAAATGATGATTGGGTTATTTTGAGGAGCTTTTCATGAAACCAAGAAGATAATAATGGCTGGGACTTAGAGAAAAATCAATACTACTTTAAAAATGAGTGTAATAGTATCTTCCACATTCTGTTGAATGCTTTAGAGCTGCTGTTGATGAACTGATTTTATTTCAGAGTTTATTGCCTTGACAGAATCAATAATTCTACTATTAGTAAATTCAGTAAAACTAAAAGGCTCAGATTATTCCCCAAACTCCATACACTCCTCTAAAACATATAAAAAGTTTTTATTAAAATTGAGTATATGCTGACTCTTGAATAGATGTGCAGATTTATTTTAAGCATTTTCTTCTCTATTGATATTTCTACATGTAATTTCACAATTACATAGGTAAAAAAAGGGTAGAATTGAGACATAAAGAACTTCTCCCTCCACTGAATTTTCATAGGAAAGAATTGCAATCAGAAATATCTCATGAAAGCTTTTTGTGAACATTTAATTTCTTTTGGTATCTTGATAGCCATGAACATTTTAAACTGTAGGAGTGTTGAAATTTGAGCCATGTTTCTTGTAAAAGTCCTGTAGGTAATGTGAGACTGCAAAATGAAAAAGAAAAAAAAATTAATTTTGCTTTTGTGCCATATCTCGGTAAGTCAATATATAGCCTTTCCTATCTGAATACTGTCTAAAGCCTTCAAAATAAAAGTCCTTTTTTTCTTTGTAGAAATAAAATGATTATCAGAGGAAAAAAGAACAAAAACAACAAAAAACCCCTGTTAAACTCGCAAGGTACTTTCCAACACTTAATTGTTTGGTTAAGCAGTTTTGAGACACAAAAAAGTACAAACAGGTTTTGAATAAGATGTTGTAAAGTAAGTATTTACCTTGTGTCTTTTTCTTTCATATCAGACTCAATCAAAATTTCATCTTTCCCCTTATTAAGTATAAAGCTTAATAACAATTAAAGGAATTAATTAGAGCATCTACTCCCATTAGCTATAGCATTCAGTGATTGTTTTATTTTTCAGTGGGTTATGCTTAATGCAAATCTGGATTTCAATTATTTATTTTCAAAACATGTACTATTAGTAACTATAAATTTACAAAAAAAATATCGAAACTTCAGTTCTGAAGTAATTGTTTTGAATTATGAATTTCTCAACTGTTGGAAGTTCATTCAAATATTATTATTAATACTATAATGAAAAATATTTAGTAATTTTTGTTTTGATTTAGTAGCAATTATTCCTTAGTCATAGTTTTACACATCAGATATCAGAATTTATGAATGTTAACTATTCTTACCAATAATATTTTCCAGTGTTTCTCTTTTTACATTTTTTCAAACTGCCACTGATTTTTTTTATTTATAAAAAATACATTAACTTCATTCTGAAATCCCTTTGTCACTGAGGATCTCCAAACTACTGGTTTGTAAAATTAAAATATCTTAAAATGATTTTTCAGGCTATTCTCAAGAAGAACTGTAAGTATTAAATAAAAGAAAACAAAAACTTTTACTTCTGTAATTTTTCTTTTTTTTCAATAAGGGCTGACCATCTTGTACATATTGTTAACTGTGTTAGAATAAAAATGCCCCAGATTAATCTATATAATCACACTCCCTTTATCATATTTTTTTTCTTGAGAAATAATGTGATTTGATATTTCACTTTAATATAAGTCAGTTATTATTACAAAATTCAATTAATATAATTTTTTATTATAAAAAAAATGGATATGAACACACTATTTATGAAAAGGCATGCAGTCTCTTGCTCCTTTATCACAATTAGTTGTCTGCTGTCAAGGACAAACTCAGTGTTTGTCTTCAATTTCTGATTTTAATGGAAGTTTGAATTAAAGTGTATGCAGTAACAAAACATAATGTGCATGTAATAAAAAGAGTCAGTAAAGGACGGTGTTCTTAACAAGATCTGGAAGATGGGAATTTATGGGTTTTTAATTGTTTGTGGAACTTGGTTTATTGTCTGTTTGTAAATTTTTGATTTCTTTTACCATATATTTTCATTTAAGCTTAGTTCTGTAAGTACCATCATTTAGTTTAAATGTATATGGTGTTTCCTCCATAATGATTTATATTAACACTTCTTTCTCCTTCCTTTGATTTGTTTGTTGTTCTGAGATACTCTTTTTTCATATTAAATCTCTTTGGACTGTGAATTATGTCTCTCTGAAGTTTCAATTTCTGTTATGGCTTTTGGTGTGGATGGTATTATAATTTGGAAAACAGTTACTCGATTAATGTAAAAGTAAAGGAAGTGATGACAACTTTGACTAGAAATCAGATAAACCTTGATTTTCCTTCCCTGCTATGTATTTAAGGTGGGCATGTACACACTAATGGGATAGTACTAGACCAAAGTCAGAAAAGTTATGAGAAAGGAAAACTAAAATTCAGCAGCTAAAAATGTGCTTTTACATACCACAGCCATCCTTCAAACTGTATTGCAACAACACAGCAATATGCACAATCCAAGTGGAACTCAGACTAAAAACATTGGAACCTGAAGACAAATTGCCACAGATTCAGCGAGTGGCTAAGGTAGGAAGGCACCTCTGGAGATCATATGGCCCTAAACCCCAGCTCAAGGAGGGACACCCACAACAAGTTGCCCAGTACCATGTCCAAAAAGCTTTTGTAATACATCCAAGATGGAGACTCCACAGCCTCTTCAGGCAACATGTCCTAGTGCTCAGTCACCTTCATAGTACAAAACCGTTTCCTATGGTCAGAGGAAACCTCAAGTTCTTCAGTTTGTGTCCATCACCTCTGGTGCTGTCACTGGACACAGTCAGAAAGAGCCTGGATCCCTATTCTTTACACCTTCCCTTCAGACATCTGCAGACATTTATGAGATCCCCTGAGCCTTCTATAGGCTAAACAGTCCCAGATCTCTTAGTCTGTCCTTATATGGAAGAAGGTCCAGTCACTGAATTACCTTAGTGATCCTTTGCTGGTTTCTCTCCAGTAGCTTCCTCTCTCTTTTGTACTGTTGTGCTCAGAACCCGGCCCAGTACTCCAGGTGTCACCTCACTGGCATTGAATGGAAGGGAAGGATCACCTCCTTTGATCTGCTGGCAATAATTCTCCTAAAGCAGCCCAGGAGACTGTTGGTAGTCTTTGCCACAGGGGCATATCACTAGCTCGTGTTCAATTTGGTGTCCACCAGCACTCCAAGGTCCTTTTCTGCCAAGCTGCTTTCCAGCTGGTCGCAGCCTCCAGCATGTACTAGTGCCTGGGGTTGTTCCTCTCCAGGAGCAGAAATTTGATCTTCCTTTTGCTGAACTTCATGAGGTTCCTGTCAGCCCATTTCTTCAGCCTGCCGAGGTCTCTCTGGAAGGCAGAAAAACCCTCTGGTGCATCAGTGTCTCCTCCCACTTTTGTGTCAGCAGCAAACTTGCTGAGAGTACGCTCAACTATAATAATATTTACACTCAAATATAATATACTCATCCAAATCATTAATAATATTAAGCAGGATAGGATCCAGTATTGATCCCTGGGGTACACCATTAGTTATTGGCCTCCAACTGGACTTTGTGCCACTGGTCCCTACCCTTTGTGCCTGGCTGTTCAACCAGTTTTCAACCCTCCTCAACTGTTATTGCTTATACAGTCCTCTGACAGTGCGCTTCCCCCTGTTATTGTAACAAAGTCCTTCTGTTCAAGTGTAAAATGATCTCACCAAAAATCATTGCATTTTATTATTGCTTTTCTTAGAATTTTTTTTTTTTGACTGTAATTTTCACATATATTCTGGAGCAGGATATTGCTGTGAGTTCATGGGTTCATGTAGTCATGTCTTGGCAACATGTTTAATTGTACTATATTATTGGAAATGCATCCATATACTTAGACATTAAATAACATGTACTTGAACACTAAATGTAACTCATTTAAAATATATATAAAAATATTTATAAAATCATGAATATAGATATACCTTCAAAGAGGAAAGTACCTAGGTCAGTCTTCAATCTTTAAACTCCAAAACTAGTAACTGTTTGTAACAACTGCAGCTCCACCTCTCCAGTCCACTGCACTCCTGTTTCTCCATGAAGAAAAAGAAAAAAAAAAAGTATCCAATTTCCAGTGCATTAGTAATAGAAAATACTGAGAAGTGTCCTCAAGAAGTGTTTAGTGAAAGAGTTGTCTCTGCAATATGTTACCCAACATGAAAAGGGGGAAAAAAAAAGCGTGTCCAAGTGTTTATAGCACAGTTCTTTCCTAGAAATATCCAGATAAAATTAAATTGTTATCTTAAAAAGACCTTTATTACAGTGGTCTCAGAGAGCAGTCTATTGCTGTATTGCTAGCAAGAAAAAAAAAGTAGAATAGGATGAACAATAGAAAACAAATAAGATAGTGAAGCTACTATTAAAAGATCTTTGAAAGTATTCAATCTGAAAAATCATTGATTTAATACTTCATGCTCCCAAATTTACATAAAATGTACATCTGCCTTGTCAAAAGAAGGGAATTTGATTCTAGTCATGCCATTTTTCTATTATTTATAGCACTGTTTTTTATGCTTTTTTGATAATACATCTGAAAGCACCCAAAATGTAGGTTTCATTTTGCATATGTTGTTAATGGGAAATCAAACTACAGTGAATATTGAGGTCGCATCCAATTTAACCAAAATATCGTTATCAGTGGCTGCTTGCATAGCAGTCTGCAAGGATAAGGCCAGGACTTTCCCAGTACAGCCTACCTGCTATGGAGTGCTGCACAGCATAAAGTCACAGGGAACACAAGTGACAGAATATTGAGAGGTGGGAAAAAAGACTCCGGTCCAAACAGCGTACCTGAGAGTTTACCAGCCAATACTCTTTTATCTAGAGTTTGGAAGATCCCCTAGACTTTGGTTTCACAGCTGTCCTTATGACATAGTTTAACAGACTAGCAGAGATCTGCAGGTACTTGGCAGAGAACCCGCTGGACCCTTAACTGATTCCTCTGCCTTACCCATCAGCTCTCCTTATCTTTTGTATTGCCATTCATAATGCAGTCTATACATAATATTTTCTAACTAGTTTAGCTGATTGAAACAAGATTTTTTAAATATACTAACAGAGTATAATAAAGCAAACCATGATCTTCATAATGTTATTGTCTTTTGGGGGAAATCAGTTACAATAATCTTATTGTTGGGGATACGTCTGTATTCCTGAGCATTTAGAAACAAAGAATGTTCTACCATTTATCTTGGTGTTTTGTAATAGTTAATATTATCTTTAATGTTACCTTGTAAAAATCCAAATGTTTTTTAAAAAAAGGTCTCTAAAGATGTCTTCCTTTTGGTTTATAATCATCTGCAAATTACTTTCTTGTTTTAACCCAGAACCTCTTCTGAAGAGGTCAGCTGCAGTGCCAAAGACAAGTGATGATAAATTTGGCAATTAACTGACATGTTAATGGGAAAAAGGAACCATTTTCATTTTTGCACATGTGATTGCCTATAGGAGTATGTTCTTTTAAGGTGTAAAGAACTACGCAGGGTTCTTGTTGTATCTTGTAGTCTTCTTGTGGTACATTGGTGAGAGCGCTATTGATGACTTTTCCCTCTTTTGAACCCGAGAAACAGCAATCAGTCATTCAGAAAAATCTCATGCCAATGTTTCTTTGTGCTTGTTTATGAGCCTGTATATCTATATTGTTTCATTAGATTGTTCTATTACACATCCAGCTGACCTGGAAGGCAGCAGCCAACATAAACAAGTTGAGTTCCTTCCAGCTGTCTAACTGTGACCTTTTTGATAGAATGTAGTAAGCAAAACTTGTAGAAACAATAGAGCAACCTGGAAAAGCAAAACAAACCACCCTCCCACCCCCCCAAGGACATACCTGCTGCATTCATCACAACATCTGAATAATTATTCTCATCTATCTTCCTTATTTTACTCTGTGTCTGATCTCCATTACAATATATACACTTTGGTTATTTTCTGTGTCATGTAGGCTGTTTGCCAGGATCAAGTTTTATGCTCTGATTTCATAGTATCAAAGCTCAAGATCTTGAAGCTGTATTTTACTGTTTCTTCTTAAACTATGTTGTCTTAAAGAAGACTAATTTCTGAAAGGGACTAGCTGTTCATCAGCAGTTAAGTCAACTCCAGGAAACAGATGAAATAGCAATTTGAAAGCCATGAGTTCATGAATTATTCCAATAGGTGCATTTATTAACAAAGTCCTGTGATATAAAACTATTCCATGATTGTTATATTCTCTTTCATTTAAACTAGTTGTGTTACAGATACTTATGGGAAAAAAATATATGGTAGTATATACAAGCATAAAAAGTTCTAGTTAATGTCTGTTTCTGTAAAGGTTGTCTTATCAAGTTACTTCCTTTTACCAAGTTATGTATATATATACACTTATATACGTGCACGCATACATAAAAATATTTATCTATAGATACATACTCATATATACTATACAATCTGTCTGCTTCTGTGGCTAGAGATACATAGCTATGGTGGAATTGTCCTCTGCCTGAAAGTAGCAGATAACAGGGACCTCTTATGCCTTTTCCCTAAGGGAAAATAAATCAGCATGATTTGGGTTTTTATATAGGCTGTTGTCTTGTGATAATGCCAGTCCAATAGCATAAAAGCAAATTTGTTTTCAGGAATTTTGGTAAAAAACTGGTATCCACTTTCTATAGTTCAACTTTTCCTGAATAATTGTTTTTAATCAGAGAAGACAGAGAAAAAACTTTGGCTACTTGTTCAGCTCAGCATCCAATAACCTCTGTTTCAACCACAGCTTTAGTTAGCAAGACTAATAATATTTTGCACTTTGCCGAGATAGCATTTATCTACATTGCGGGGGGGAAAATGAAACTCAAAGGCCAGTAGCGAACAACTTTATATGGTGATTCTTGTCAAACCAGTACTACATACACTGGAAGTGTGTCACATGCTATAATGCCTGTTACAAATGCCTCAATACATGTCTTTATGTATTAGCCCCTAAACCATTCTTTCTCTCCCTGAAGGTTGATTTCTGAAATAGTTCTGTCCCTTTTCTGAGCTGTTTTGTCTGGAATAGAAAATGTTTCCATTTCTGCTTATTTACTACATAGGTTCCTGCAGACTTTCTTAGATTAAGCTTGATTGTTGCATTTAATTTCAGGAAGGCTTTAATTCTTGTGAGATCACCTCACTTTTCAGTCACTCCCAGTTAGTCATTTAATCATTCACCTCAGTGCAAACAGTCCATCAGGTCTTTAACAACAGAACAATGACACAAAAAAATGGAAATCCATATTATGAAAGAGGTCCTAAATCAACCCTTACTGATTAATTCCCCCTTTATTCACAAAGCCTAACTCATCCTGACTGAATCAATCAAAAAGCTATTACCTTCATACTTGCAAGTGTTACTTTCAAAATCAATAAAAACTGAGTTCATTTTTAAGATGCAATATATTACCAAAATAAAAGTTCCCATTTACTTGGGCTAGAGATTTATCAAAAACTGTTGTAGTTGGTAAAACCTTGTTTGTTGGCCCTGTATATTTTTTAGTGTTTTGTAATTTTCAACTTTGTCCATTTTTTTTTCAGTTTTCATTTACTTCAATAGCTAGATTACTATTAGTTTTGTGAATGTGCTTTTTCTGATTCTGTACATGAAAGAGTTTTCTTTATGATTTCACAGGAATTCATTCTGCTTCATATACCATGTTTTCATTCTGTTTTTTATCAAGGCCACAGTAAAAGTGGTCCAAATTTGAGGACTGATGGATAAAGACAGGACCTCACTGGGAAAGCAGAGCAAAAGCTTCTTCGACAACAGGCTGACAAACCTGGTGAGGACAACTTTAAACTACGCCCAGTGGTGGAGGTAACTTACAACCCAGTTAAGTGTGGAAGCTGTGGACAGGGGTGTAGACCAAAGAGTGCAAAAGAACAACAGATGCTCCAGGAACATTAAAACAGGGCAAAACAAAGCCCTCCTGAAATATACACAAATGCATGCAGCCTTGGAAACAAGCAGGAATAACTAAAGCTCCTCTGTGGCATTATTGATGCTGCAATAATCATTGCATGTGGTGGGACAGCTTACATAATTTGAATGCTGCAATGCATTAATACAGGATGTTCAAGAAGGACAGGGAGGGAATATGCAGGGAATAGGTTGCCCTTTATGTTAAGGAGCAGCTTGAAGGTATGTAGCTCTAATATACAACAGACAACAGGCTGGCTGAGCGCTTGTGGTAAACTGGAATTAGAGGTCAGTGAGCATGAGATTGTGGTGGGAAATTGTTCCAGATCACTTGATCAGAGTCAGGAAGCCAACAAATTCTCCTTTAAATAACTAGAGAAAGCCTCTGTATCACAGACCCTGGCTCTTATAAGAGTTTAAACTCCCTTCCAGCTGCTAGAAGTGCAACACAGCAAAATGCAAGCGAGACTTCCAGAGAGTGTCAGGGATAGCATCTTGGTACAGCAAGTTCAGGATCTTGAAGGGAGTAAGGAAGAACAGTAGCAGAGCGTAAACCTTGGACTTAAGTTGAACAGACTTTGGTTTATTCAGGTGATAGCCCATGGGAGGCAGCTCTCAAGGTCAAAGGTCATCAGGAAAAATAATAGATTTTTAAGGACAGGATCTAGCATGCAAACAGTTCATCATGATACTCGGGAAGACAAGTAGACACATTAAGAGACTGGCCTGGCCAAACAGAACTCATGAGAGCTCCAGTGCAGAAAGTGCAGCATACCAGGGTGGAAACAGGGACAGATGTAAAGGAGAAGTTTACCTGTACACATTCTTGCGACTCTACAGGCTGCAACTAAGAGTGTTGAGAATGTTGGCTGATGTCCTTGCAAGACTGCTCTCTCTCATCTTTGGAACATCACAGAGATTTGGACAGGTACCCAATGACTGGAAAAAAGAAAAGCCAAAAGGTCAACCCAAGGAACTACAGGCTCATCAACTTCACTTTGTTCTCTGGGAAAATCATGAAGTCGTTTTATCCAGACTAAATCATACCTTACCAACCTGATCTCTTTCTGTGATAAAATGACTGTGTTTTCAGGCAAGCGGAGAGAAGTAGATGTCACTGACCTCAACTTTAGCAAGGTATTCAACACTGACTCCCATAATACTTTTGTATCCACCTTGGGACAATATCGTCTGGAATGGTTGGGTATCAGAGGAGACTTCATAGCTATTGACCTGAGCTTAAATGCAACAAATATGTCAAAAAATATTTAAAGTGAATTGAAAAAAAAAAGAGAAACAAAATGTTTAGAAGTTTTACAATTGAATATTATAAGTTTTCATTTTTTTGTTTGTGAAGTCCTTTTTTTCCACTATTTATCCACTGTTGATAATAAAAAAGATTGCAAGATATAAGAACTTCCTGAGGAGAAGCTTTATATTTTGACCAGATTTAATCTAAGTTCAGGATCATGTTTTATGCTTAATTCCCTAGTTACATTCTAAAAACATCCACAGATATATGCCGTTAATCATGAAAGCAAATTTGTCTTTTGTTTTCCTATATTGTCATGACTGGAACATCTCTCCTATGAAGAAAGGCTGAAAGAGTTGGGGTTGTTCAGCCTGAAGAAAAGGATCTGGGGAAACCTTGTTGCAGGCTTTCAATACTTAAAGGGGGCTTATACGAAAGAGAGAGGAAGAGTTTTTACCAAGGCCTGTAGTGAGAAGACAAGGTGCAATGGTTTTAAAATGAAAGAGGGTAGGTTTAGATTGGATATAAGGAAGATATTTTTTACAAGGTGGCCAGACACAAGCAGGTTGCCCAGAGAAGTTGTGGATGACCCATCGATGGAATATATAACATATATAACAGTATATGTGGAAAAGCATCCCAGAGAAGAATGTAAAGAGGAGCTTCTCATTGCTGAACTCATGTCTTCTTTCTGTTGGTCTTAAACAAGGTGTTAGAGACTAGTTTCTCCTGTTCCACCAGGTACATATAAGTGATTACTGTCCTCACAGGTCTATGATGCACTTAGAGTCAGCATAGTCTAGGCTGCTCTGGCCTCATTATATGTTACTATTTAAGAAAGCTATTTTCTGCGTTATATTGTGTTAATATTTTATTTTTAGAGTAAAGATAATCTCTTAGCTGTTTCAGAGAATGCGTATACATTTTTTCTTTGCCTACTGTGATCACTTAAGATCTTTATTCATGCAGCTTACAAATGACCACAAAATGTCAGTTTCAAATCAAATGAAATTCTACTCCCTGGGATGTAAATGGATCATTTCTGCTATGCTCCTAGGCCTTTCTAGTTCGAGGAAGAAGAAATACAGTCAAGCATCCAAAATTAGTTTTCCTGCAGTGTGCTATGAAAAGAAAGCACAATTAATATATATTACACATCTTGAAAAAAAAAATCTTTGTGACTGTGATGACTGATTTCAGTGTATATTTTAAAATATAAAACCTAAAATAATGGAAAGTATAAGTTTTTAAATTTGATTTGATTAAAGACTGTAAGTTTCATGTGAGGAACTGCAGATGTTTTTGAGAAAGAGGACACAATTTTTTTCTATCTTGTTATTTCTGAAACAAAATTAAAAAATGTTATTTCTGAAACAAAATTAAAAAAATGTATAGGATGCCTTAAGAGTGTGATAACTTTCTTGGGTCTCAAGCAGGGAGGAACAACATAGAATTCACTAATGGTTTCTTCTTCTTGTACATTAATGTAGCTAATGAGATTTTTAAAAAGACTCACATCAAAAAGCTTGGAAAACTGTATCCTTTGACCAGGTATAAAAGAAAATGTTTAGAAGGCATTTCATTTAATTATAGTACTAATTCTTTTGTAGCTGATTGTTAATAGCTTCTTTTAACTGGAATTCTGAAATACACATCCTTATCAAAGCTTTAGGAACCACCTTGTGCAATTGTATGGACTTTGTGGCTTCTTGTCATTCTTTGCACAGAAGTCAGGAAAAAAGCATACACTGAAAGTGTAGTTATTATCGGTGTCTTTACTCCTTTGTTGGGAGCTGGACTGTGTTTCTCCTATCTCTACCCTGATGGAATTTTAGGGCTCAGAAGAAAATAGCTGCCATCTACCACTCAGGACCCACTATCCCTGAACTGTCCTGTGGGTTTATCTGTAATGACTGAAAAAGATAATGACAAATAGGTTCTTAACAGGTAAGATTTACAACCTTATATACAGAAGCATTTTGGAGAAGGGGAGGAAGAAACAGAGTATAGCTTCCTTAAGGATGCACACATTCTCAAAACAAATTATCTCAAAGCGTATCCACAAATTAGGACTGGCTTTAAGGCTAGAGAACAATTCTGTAATTTCAAACTTAAGGTCATCACACTTTCCTTTTATTTGCTTTAACAGTACAATGCATTTTTTTATACATATATATGTACATATACGTATATAAGTATCTATATAAGCATATATATGCACATATATATATATACTTGTATCACTATCTTATCAAAGCTCTTTTCCCTTATTTTAAATAGCAATGATTTATGTCTCTATCATGTTAAAGCAGTAAACCACAGAAATTATGGCATTATCAACATCATTAATATGCTTTAGACCTACTTCTACACCCAGCCCTTATCCAGAAGTATAATCCTATAAAGCTGAAATGTAAGGGCCTTTCTTAATTCTCAGTCAATAAAACTTTAATTAAAATAAATAGTGGTCTGCCCAGTACAAACTGATAAGAACCTATGCATTTTTTTACCTGTGCTAGGAGTATTTGCATGATCAGATTTTTGTGCAAATAGATGCAAAGAGAATTCCATATTTATTGGCTAGTGAAATGAAGGTATGTATGAAAGGATACTTGTTTGCCTTTTCCTCTGAAGATTTTCAATTTCACTTTCATTTTGTATTCTCAGTTGCAATTGTAATTAAAAATAAGATGCTTTTATTTTTCATAGTCAATATGTTATGTTCAAATATAGATGAATCCCAGGAGCAATAACAACATTACACATGAGCTGCTGTCTTATGCATCCAAATGACTCTATATAGCTTATGGGATATAGAAACCATGTAGGGCAGAAACGAAGTCGTAACATAGGAACAAGCATGCATGATATTGATGACACAGCTCATTGTGGTGCTAAAAGAGGAAGTGACAGAAATATACACCAGATGTTCCTTTGCTTTGCAAGGGCACAAATGAATCCCATCTTGCAGCAATTATTCTGTCACCTAGCTGCACTCCTGAATACAATTGATAAGCAAGACCATACCTTTTAGGTTTCTGAAACACTTTAGGAAACTGCTGTTCAGGTAAACAATACTATTCCTTCTACTGAGTGAAAAGCATGTCTGATTTCCAAACTCCAGTCAGCTCAGAAGACAGATTTTTTGCTTAGATTTGTGCAGGCATCTGTATGGTTTTTACTGAATAACTCCTTTTCTTCGCTGTTATGGTAGATTTCTAAAGTTACTGATATTATTATTGCTTTTGCAGTTTTTCACATTATAATTAAGAAAGACGAACATGAAGAACAAAAGGACAGAATTTTTTTTTTTTTCATCTTGTGGAAAAATGAATAAAATTTTGTCACATTATGGTGCTAAACATGGCATAATGCTTTATTAGAAGGGGTTCAGGGAGTATTTTAAGTATTTAAAAGTCCAATGCATTCCCTCAGAAATGAGGGGGAGGAAAGAAAGAATAAGGAAAAAATATTACAACCTTTAACTATGAGAAAGCCAAGCATGAAATACTCTACCACTTGATTTCCAAAAATGCAAATATTTGAAGGGTTTTTCTTTGCTTTTTAGATTATTTAGCTCAGTAAGATTTGTGAAGCATAATAGTCTCTGTATGCTCCTGTTTACTGAAGTTTCCTGCAACAGCCACTGTCATATGGGTAGAATTTATAACCTTTTATGGAACATCAGCATTTGAGTAAAATGTTATTTTAAAAAGCATTCCTAGAGCTGATGCGTGATGTAGTTCCCTTCTATGTTATTTTAGGTATATGTAAACAATACAAGCCCTCACACAATTGGTTAGTACAGATGTTCCAAACATTTACTATGTTTTACTGAGAAAATATCTCCAAAAGATTCACTGCAATATTTCTTCATGAGAAATTTTTCTTCCATGAGAATGTTTTTCTCTGAGAAATATTTTTTCAGTAACCCAATTTTCTGTAACTCATTTCTAAATCAGACTTTGCACATTACAGATCTCCAAAAAGACAATGATTTAAATCCCCAAGTTGAATTCCTTAATCAAAGTGATCCTTTAAAAAAAAAAAAATCATCAGAAACCACCTGAAAAACTGTTTTCCACATGGCCCCAAGGTAATATGTGGTGCCAACAGAGAAAAAAAAAATTATTTGCTTTTTTGCCATACAACCAAAAGCATTTTGGGGCACATAGCCTTCAAGAAATAATTAAAAGGAGACCCCTACTCAAAGTAAAGTTTGGTCAGAATTTTAGAGGAATATATGTAGTATGTTTATGGAATAAATTTATCTTTCCCCTGAGGAAGCAGTTGGCTTAATTTAAGGTACTCCTTTTTTAAAAATTAGTATGAAAGTCTTGTGTGTATGTGTGTCAACCAGTTTATGAATCAGCTCACAGCTTTCAACTAATAAATCCTCCGAGTTCCTTTTATCTTAGGCAGTGAAGTTCGTTCCAGCATGTTAAACCTATGTTTTCTAGTTTTAGATAAAAACATCCAACATCTTTGCCTATTACATACGCAGTATAATCCTATTATATTGAATTATATTATAGATATAATTATAATATCGATATAATAGCATTATATTGAATATACAAAATCACAGCTATCTGCTTTTATTGCAAGAGGGTGGGGAAAGGCAACTACAAGTAAACAGTATCTCTCTTACTCTGAAAGAATCACTTGTAGGGTAAGTGAAATAAATTATTTTGACCAAAGCTTTGAAATAGATCAAACTTTTGCAGAATCTGAATTTCAAGCTCATCAGGAATGGAATTATTAGTGCTGTCACCTTCTGTCTCATTATTAGCACATATCAGTGTGTTCAGGAACTTCCTGTTCATACATGCAGGTCTCCTGGCGTTCTTAGCTCCCTTCTTCATCAGGATGCATCACTCCTGAGCTTGAAGGAGGTGATCCGTGAATATCAACAAGCTTTCTTGGTCCCCTCTTCCCTTCAAGGCTTTATCCCATGCTACTCTGCCTAACAGATTCCTGAAGAGGTCAAAGTCTGCTCTCTTGAAATCCAGGGTAGCAAGCTTGCTGTGCACCCTCCTCACCTCCTTAAGGGTCTTGAACTCCATTATTTCATGGTCACTGCAGCTAAGGCTGCCCTTGAGCTTCACGCTCCCCACCGGACCCTCCTGGTTGGTGAGAACAAGGTCCAACATAACACCTCTCCTCGTTGGCTGCTCTGTCACTTGGAGAAGAAAGTTATCAATACGTTCCAGGAACCTCATAGATAGCTTATGCACTGCAGTGTTGTCCCTCCCACTGATATCAGAGTGGTTTAAGGCCCTGCCACGAGGGGGACTTCAGGATATTTAGTCATATCAAACTCTGACTAGGCTTTTGGTGGATTCTAAGAGGCACAGATTAACATTAGAGACTTCACTAACTTTATTGCTATAATTTTCTTGTTTCCGTGACTAATTCTGAGAAAAAATAAATTGACTTTCCTTATAAATTGAAACTTGTATTCAGCATTCTGATACTGAATTGATGGCACTCTAGTCTTCTTCAGAGTACTAGTCTGAAAATACAGAAGGGCTAACTATACTACCTAAGTGGCATTTGCTAAAATAAACTACAGGCCTACCTTCTACTTCTTGATCAGAAATGGCTTGAGTTTCATACCTTCAGGAATGACTGCAAATTGTGTTTATCTGAGGATTTTCCAGAGGATGGAGGAGGGAGAAGGAAGGATGTAGGGGTAGGGATTTTGGTAAGAGATTTATGGTTGAGGACTTAATTTTCTTAGCTAAACAAAGTCCTGTATTTATAATTAATGTCAATAATGATTCTGGATATTTTAGAAGATAACAGTGCTCTTTGGAAAATTAAAATATGAACAAATTAAACACAAGTCTTTTCTCTGTGCATCTTGATTTTTTTTAAAATTTGTGAGTCTACTGGCTTAACACAAATATTTATGTAAGTCTGAAAATTTTGTAATAATTTCCACTCCAGAAAGAACATTTTTCCATACTTATTTTGCACAAGGTCTACCTCCTAGATATTTTTATACCTGTAGTTCTTTTGTCTTTTCCAGTTTCTTGTTTACTATGACTGTTTTATACCTCCCACTACATTTTTTCAGTCTGCATTTTGCAACATGTAGAGGAAATACAGAAAGTGATATGATGACATTAAACAGTGATAATATCACCTATGTAAGAAGAGATGGTCAAAACTCAGATCTACTTTAGAGAACAATGTTTTCCTATTTGTGTGTCTGCCTATTGCTGTGGAAATGTTTTTATCTAAGAAAAAAATTAGGGATAGACTGTATTAAATTTATTTTCATTCTGGGGTTCTTTTGAAAGAGCAGAGATACTCCTAAGAAGAATTAAACAGTTACTGATTTTTATTTTATTAATTAGAGGAAATGTTATCATGCATGTTTTCCTTCTCATCCCAGTGCTGTACTGGTTAACTTTAGTTTTTCAAATACTAGATCCTGGTGTGGTTTAATGATGCTGCCTGAACAGAGACTGCTTATTCATTTTCAATCCTTTTATGTCCTTTAGGAAACATTATTCTAATAATAATAATATTCTAATTTCTATTATCAATGTTATATCACATTTACTATCTATAAACCAGATCTGAATTAGTATTAAGAACCAGCAAACTTTTGGTCACTATTTAAAAAAATTAATTTTGGCCATAGAACGGCTTTGATCACTCCTGCAAAGAATAGTGTCTGAGTGTCTTGGCTCTTGCTGTAAGACTGTGAGTAAGAAATATGGAATAAACAACAACTAGATGTATTATTAGAAAGTCATATGTTTTTACCAATGAATTAGGAGAAGCAAAACCACACATTTGGTTTGTGCATAGGGGATTTTAGCCAAAGTAAATGAATCGGAGTTTGAATTCACTTGGGTTCAAATTCATTTAGGCTCATCATACTGAACAAAAGAAAACCATCAGCCATAAAGGAGCAGTCAGGCATGATATTAACCTGCTGAACTTGTCAAAATAATCAGCATGCAGTTATGAAGTTGCATTCAGTACATCACAGCTTTACAGTTATTTCTACCATGTTTGATTTTTACATGCTTTAGGCAAATTGATGTAGGGTGTTGGGGTTCTTTTTTCTTTTTCTTTTCTTTTCTTTTCTTTCTTTACTTGTACAATCATGGAAGGCAACCTTTACTCAGCTTTTGTCCACTGAGCTGGTGTATTGCTACATGTTTTTAATTTGTCTTGTTTGAATAGTTCCCCTATTTCCTCAAAGGCACACTAACGAACGGAAAGATGCCCTTTTGTTATTTATTGATAGCTACAGCCAGTAGATAAGGTATTTACAACCAGTTGTTCTGAGCTTTGCATTTGCTTGTCATAAATTCATATTACTCTGCTGAATTTTCCAGCCAACTACAAGTCTTACATGCGCGTGTGCAACTCAAAATGAACACTTTATTCTATGCAGCTGTATGAAAAATAATTCAGTGTTAGGTCATTTATTACTATTCTTTTTTGATCTGAGTGCCCTGTTAAAACCTTAACATTAGAGTTTTCTTTATTATCTTACTGAGAATTTCCTAAGCAGACAACTTTTATTAGTAAGTTACTTCATGAATGGCAAATGGCTTCACTGCATTTCCAGACTGTGTATTTTCCTG
Organism: Tyto alba; assembly: GCF_018691265.1. Lineage (NCBI taxonomy): Eukaryota > Metazoa > Chordata > Aves > Strigiformes > Tytonidae > Tyto > Tyto alba. The sequence goes on from NW_024881321.1 coordinate 26,118,541, forward strand.
TCAATACTGTTTACAGCATGTTGTGCTCTGCCTCATCAGAAGAAAGGAGAACAGCTTATGTAATATTAATAAGCAACTCATTTATAGATAGGAAGTTGGTAATCTTTGAATATTAATTGGAGTCATTCTAAAGGAACAGTTATAAAACAGACACAGAAAGAAGACTTCTTCCTCCAAGTGTTGAATAGCACATTATTTTTGGACTATGAATTATTTACATGGAATTACTGCTTAGAGCCAGGAATCTTTTATCTTTCAGTCCTTGTTTTAAACCCGATCAACAAAATGACATCTAACTTCGCATTTCCCCTAGAGCTTGACAGTCGTGAAAGCACAGCCATTTTTAGGCAGATGTTTGCAGTTGATAAGATGCATTAAAGCATGGACCATTAGCTGAACTGTTGTGTAAGTCGTCAAAGATTCAGGTTGTTTAACAGATTGATATCTATGCAGAAAACAAAAGACAAAGGTCTGTGGAATGCTGCAGTAGCTCTTATTAATAGTCTTTGAGATCAACAAGAAGTGCTACATCGGGCAAAGTATGAACAGAATGAAAATGGGACATGTTTCAAAACAAGCTTTAAATTGAATGAAATAATAGATCATTTATTAAAGTTATATATCCCCTCAATACAACTCCCAAATATGCTGAAGCAGATTTTTTTTCTGCCTAGTCTCATCTAGTGCTGTCATATTTAAATGAATTAAAGTGTAACTTAAACTTTTCAGAGAAACCCATCCTAAAACTATCATTTGATGCTTATATGTGTGTGCTGCATGCAGTTTACAACTACACAGGAAGAATTTAATGATGCCCCAAAAAAGTCTGACCTAAAGATAAATATTACAAATGAAAAGCTGAATAGTAATAACCAAATAACTGAATGGAGGAGGATAAAAAAAGGGAACAGAGGGTCTGGAAAAGCATGAAAGAAGAATAGAAGTAAAAAAGACTCACTGGAAAGTAGATAAAAAGTGTGGCAAGACTCAATAGATCTGATAAAAAAGGGAAATATGAGATAAATGCTATTAAATATTTAATGGGGCAACACAGACAAGAAGAAAACACTGCAAAAAAATGGAAGACAATATATGTCCCAAAAATAAATAAATAAAGAAAGGGATGGGGTTGAAAAGATAAACTGTACAAGCAAGGCAGGGAAAACAAGAAAGGAATAGTTAATGTGTGTGCACATGCCTACAAAAATCAGAAATTTCCTAGTATAATGCAGACTGTGCATATATATCTGTACATGTCATTTCATGACATCAACTATGATGATATAAGTTTTTCATGTCCTCATGCAGTTGGCTGATAGAGCTCAAAGATAAATTTGTTCTGCCAAATGTTTTGGCAGATCAAGTTATTTTCCCATCCTGCCATTTTTATATTAGCAATCTTCAAGTATAGTTCCAAGTTGATATATGTATATAAATAAATATTTTCAAGAAGAACCTAGCTTTATAAAGAATGGAACTGGTTAGCTTTTTAAAAAAAAATAAATAAAACAAAATTTGGACAGGAGATCAAATGGAAATTAGTTCTTTGTGATTGTGGATTAGTGAGGTAATTATTGTAGTCATGCTCAGCTCAGCAATATGAACGCAAAGTTTCTGGTTTATTCCTCTAGGCTTTGGGTTGGAGTCTGTACCTGGTAAATAATATATGTTAGCTCTGGACTTATTATTGTCTTATCTTTTAATACTGCATAGTTTTCCTTCCTTGTCTTTTTCTGCTAGAATCCATTATTGTAGATAAGGGGATAGATGTATTACATTGGTTAAACATTCATTAATGCTGGCAACATTCATTAAATACACTTTGAATTTTACTGCTACTTTCAGCAGTAGAATGGGACCCCTTATACTATTGCTATGAAGACTTTGTTTATTGTAATAGAAAAATAATTTTGAAAAGACATATACTTAGCAAGTTGCTTTGCTCTAACTTAAAGGCAAAAGAAAATAATTCTACAGTGTAAACATTAGAAGAAAGGCCAGGGCAGATACAGGGATGGGAACAAAGTTTAGCTCAGGGTTGCAGAACACTGTTATTTCCTTTCCTTTTTTTTCCCCTGTCTTTTAAAATCTGGACTATTCCCACTGATGCAAATGTGTAAGTTTCACCCAAGCTTATGTTCCTCTCCTCTCCACATTAGTTTTTTTTTTCCATATGTGCTATGCTAAAGTTCCTTCAGTCTGCCTCTAGCTGCTTTGACTGCCTCAATATATTTTGTGAGGGAATTCTTCTTTAGTTAAAAATGATACTCAGGTTTTATACCATTCACATTGTTCCAGTCCATAAAAGTTTATTGGCCACACAATCTATTTAAAGACATCTGCTGTGTTAGCTGATTTTCTCCTAGCTCCCAGATTTCTCTGGAAAAGGTTTTCACTAATGTCAAAGGCAAAACTCCTATTAACCTCAGTCATAGAACACTCCACTCTAAATAATTGTGTTAATGAGTAATTAAATGGTTGGGGAAAGTTTCCTATACATTTTTAAATTGTATAGGAAATTTAAAAAGTAATTTGCTAACTCAAATAACTTTCAAACAAATCGTCATGCTAGACAGCTAATTTCTATAACAAGAATCTTTAGGAAGTGCACAGGGGAACTTTCTGTCTAAAACATCATTCTTCTGGAAAATTTCAAAAGAAAATTAAATAACAGCAAAATCAGATGTAGAGTAATGTAGTTGTGAAAGCAATTCATAAAAACTGCCTTAGAGCAGATAATATGAAGCCTAAGTGTCAACATTCATTTTATTTGTATTTTAAAAAGCCAAACAAAAAGCCAAACCAAACAAAAAACCTCAAACCTTACACAAATTTTAGTATTATTTTCCTACAGACTTCAAGATCAGTGACTGAACATTTCATTGTGTAACTGACAAGGGCTGTACACTAGAGGCTATATATTAGGAATTAATTGTCACTTTGCAAGCAAATGAGATAAGAGTCAGGCTTGCACAAAATTTACACTGTCTTAAAAAAATAAATGATTCCTTGGAAAGCATAAATGAACTGATAATCAGGCAGCTAGACATTAGTGTGAAGAAATAAGCTCCTTGAAACATCTCTGTACACTCAAAGAGAATTTTAATAAGATATTACACGCTTCAGTAACAGAAAATCAACCACCAAGAGAATGGAATCTGCCAGAGTGATCATCTTACTCCTAACCATGTCTAGAGAAAACCTGTGGGGATTCCTCACAACTTTTCTTGTTCCATCCTTAAATACATAATTGAAAAGAGAGTAAGCTGCTTAGCTATACCAGAGCAAGACTACTATTTTCAAGTTTCAATTCATTGGAGTTTTTATTACTCTGGCATAAAGTTATAAGCATTGCTAATAATAGATATGTCAGAAGAAAAGTAGAAATGTGACAGTAGATAAAAGAAAACTTTATTTAGTGTTTGCAATGTCATCACATAAAGCAGCTTAGAAATCAGTATGATTCCATGTTCCTCCTGGAACAATTATGGACCAGATTCAACCTCACTAAGGCTGACTGTAAACCTTTTCCCTAATTTGATAGAAGCTGTAAGGCTTTCTATACAGTGAGTTGACTGAAGCAATAGCAGTCTTTCCCTCAAGACCACACTTCATCTCCCAGAATAAAGGCATATGCTGACGCTCACGGAAGAAAATGTTCTTTGACTGTTTTTTTGGTGGAGATGAATATTTCCCAGAAAAGAAAAGGAGGACTGAAGGAAAGGAAAGAAAAGGTAATAAGACTGAAATACATAGAAAGCTAAGGTAGAAAGATTTTGGACCAAGTGTTGCCTGAAAGAGATTTGACACTAAATATAGAAAGTGTCTCCTTTAAATTCTCTTGTATCTAGGGAAAGAGCAATATGTATATTCTTTGTAAATAAACAGGTTTGCTTAGGGACTGTTTGACCCCACACAGCCCCAAAGTTTGGGTAACCAAGTAGGTCAAACAGGCCAGTACTGGTAACAAAGGTAGGATTTGGTTTCCATGGAGACAGTGCATGAGCTTGTACATTGATGAACCAAAATGAAAGAGGAAATGGAGGATGGAGAGTTCAAGTGTGTCCCAGAAAATGTAAAATAAGACTTAAAGTTAGATGAAGGCCTCACAAAAGGAAATAAAACAAGGTCTGGATATTTTCCAAGAAGGTGGCTCCAAACAAACTTGTTCTTCACACAATTTAAAAGGTCATTTCCCCCATCTCTTCTGCTATATCTTTCTCCAGAAGTTGTCCAAATTAAACCAGAGTTGCCAGAAAAAAGTACATGCCAGATACTCCCAGTTAATGGCCTGCTATATTTATTTAAAGTAAAATCAGTGGCACAGGAAATGAATGTGCCAGGATGTGAATTTGAATGTCTCAGCAAAGGTAATCTCTTGCACAAGAACAGATGAAGCCTGGGGGAGAAGTTATTCCAATCAGTCAAATGAAAGCTTGCCAGGGAGCATTCTAGTAGGTAATTTACAGTAAGAGATTAAATCTTTGTTGAGGCAGTAGTTATAAAATTCTAGTCACTTAAGGACACTCTACCTGCAATGATGTCAAGGAAGAAACTAGACTATCTGTAGCAGTCATTTACAGAGCTGAGAAATCAGTGAGACAAGAAATCTTAGAGTCAATGATCAACACAGAAATCAGTTTCAGGATGAGAAATTGAGTTAGAACCAATATATAGGTAAGATGTACTGTTTACAGCAATTTGTTATCCTTGTAGTCTCAAAAAGAAGAGCTTGGCTAAATCCTGCAACTATCGACAAAAAAAAAAAAAAAAAAAACATAAATTGTTTGAAGTAAGTTATATTGATAAAGATCAAAACTGTTAAAATGAGGGGTTTGTGTTCCATGATGCAAGTTTTTAGTGTTGGACCTTACCCTGAGAAAACAGACTGAGCTGTCTTGTCCATATACTGGTTCTTGATATAAGATCTGGAGGTAACCATCAATCTAAGTTGCCTAACCCACTGATGACTGGTAGAAAAAAAGGCAGGAAACAAGAATCCTGAATCAGGAGACCTTAATTTCTCATATAAGCTGATAATAGTGGGGACTTACTAGCTATAGACAGGTAACTCAATTTGGATATGCAATTTAAAGTAAGCATAAAAATAGCAAGAGGGCTGTAAACTTTTTGTTGCACACTGAACCATCAAGGAAGCAGTGATGAGTGAAGAGGATGGAAACTAGTGCCTGAGAATGTAATAGATAGAGCTGTAAATCCAATATAGAAGAGGGAGATTCAGAAGACACATTGTGATAAGGAAAAGCAATGCATTTAACTTGTGAAATAAAAGAAGTAGGCGTTAATCCAAATATTTAGATAAACAATTCAATGAACTGAAAATTCAGCAATACAGTTGATATTTTAAAGACAATTCCACAAGGAACACGATCATTGCAAGTACGAGTTCTGCTCAGTTAGCAGAACTTAATGACAGTTTCTTTCATACTGTAAAAAACGCCCCCAAACCAAAACATAAACAAAAAAAATGGAGAAGGGAAGCCAACGAGGCAACCTTAGTGCTTGCAGAATAGTTGTCAGAGCTCTTCTTTTGATCAAAAAGGTTAAGGAGCAATAAAGGCAATTTTGCTTTTGAATATCTAAAATATTGCTGGCACTGGTTCAAATATATGTCATTTGAATAGCTATACTTCAAAAATAAGGGATTAAGGCATCACAAACTGTCACCCATTTCCATTCAACATAAAGCATGACCAAAGAAGTTTTCTTTATCCCAAAAATGAAAAAACACTTTTCATGTTAGAACTTTAACTTTTCTATAAAGAATCTGGATAGTTGAAACAGCTGTAGAAAAAGTAAAAATTGCCCCTGATTTTTGGCTAATGATTTGAAGCGAATAAGTGCTTAGCAAAAAGCAAGTACATTCTAATAAAGGAGAAGGTAGAATTTTCACAAGTCATTCATATTGTCTGTAACCAACAGTGGGATTCACCTCCAGATTCAGATATTACAAAAGTGGGTATCTACACTGCAGGTTTCTACATATGCCCACATATATTCAGAGAAATAGCTTTGTCAGCTACAATGGGCAGGATTGAGTTACCTGAAAATACATATCTAGTGATGTTTCAAATGCCCTCTTCAAGTGGTATCTGCATGGAGCTCAGACACCTTGCAAATGCAGAACCTGGAGCTGATTCTTGTCTTTCTGTAGGGACAGCGGGAGTCTGGATAACCTATTGCACCTAAGAGGGCAGTAGACACTTAAGTTCAGGCTTTGACTTGAGGGTGAGTTGTGAACTATGTCCCTAGAGTTCAATTCATTTTATTGCATATAGGTGTCTTGTGCCATCTGAAATGCTTGGCCCCTAGCTACCACACAAGTTCATGGGTAGGTCACACATCCCACAGCATGTCTGCCAGACCTAGGTAGATGTTTTGGATATCCTAGGGCATCCTTGGATATCCTAAGGCATCTAAAAACTCAGATGATTTTTCAGTAACTTCCATTGTAACTGTGTACAGCACACAAATTAACAGTAAATAAATAACCACATACATTATTATTGCTTTTCTTTTCTGAGAAGCTAAGGTAAACATGGCTTTTATGCTAATCTATTTCTTCCAACATATTCTTAAACATATTCTTAATTCTATTCAGTAACTCTGAGCTTCGATACTTAATCTAAATACACACCCAGCAACCTTTTAGAATTAATAATACAATATATAGGTCATTTTCTTGGTATTAGAAAGATATCTCTTTAAATTAAAAAAAAAAAAAATGAGTTTCCAAGTCCTTTGTAGACTCTACTTCTGCTTTTATATGATCAAGTACTGAATTAGAAAAAACATGCAACTCTAATTGTTAATGCAATTTATAGATAAATTTATAAATATAGATGAATTTATAAATATAGATAAATTTCATTAAAAAGTATATTTTTGGAGCCAAAGTCAAAATACTTCAATTATTAATTTTAATTCAGTTTTGTAGCTGAAAGTGAGGCACAGAGATAGCAATTAAAATACTCAAGTATACATAACCAAAAATAAAATTGACTAGTTAGTCTGTTTTCATTGTCATAAATAAATCATAAATTGCATTAATACTGAAAAAAATGAGTAAGGTTTCTGAAATTAAGTTTTAATAATCTAAAGTGCTTATTATACTGCTTAATTTTTATATTAGATTTTCTGAAATCTAATAATGAGGGGTTTTTTTAATTAATGTTTGGGGAAATAGATATAAAAAAACCTGGTTTGCTGTTTTTAAATAAATACTTAAGGCATGCCTAAAGCTTAGATGTTTAAAGTTATAAAATTTACAATTGAAGGCTGCCTTTTTAAATCCTCTAAATAAAAATTTGCTGTTGTGTTTATACTTGTCACAGAAGAATTTTGTTCTTAACTTACCCAATCTTCCCAGCTGTAAATGATTAATGGCTACTTCATGTAGTGTGTGCAATATAATTCCCAAATATAAATAGCTAAAAATCCACCTCTGTATGTTCCAAATCATGCTTCAGATAATTAGAGTAAAGCTAGTAGAAATGACTGATTTATTTAATGAAATAAAAATACATAATTTTTGTCATGACTTTAAGTCAGTCTTGTCTATGGTTATGACTACTTAATTATCTATAGTGAATATTTCTGCATCCTAAATACATTATTAATGTGCTAAAAGAATGTTCAGACTAAGCGTGAACAGTATCACTGCCCTTGCTTTCTAAGTCTATGACTAAATAGCGGTAGTTAGACAGTGTCTCAGTTTCATACAATAGAGTATGTTTTGGGACTGTAACCTGAATATAAGTTTTTCTCCTCGCCTCCCAAACCATGATTTGCTAACAGTGCTTGATAACGGAAGAGCTTCATTGTGTCCCCAAATCTTTTGATCTAGATGATGGGGAGGGGAGAGGAGAAGTGTGAGGGGAAATCAGGCTATGCCATGTAACTCACGTCCTTTGCAATTCAGATACTCAAAGAAGCGTCAGTTCTGGTGCTCACATACAGACTTCCAAAATGACTTAGCACATCTCAGACACCTGCATATGGCTGGCAGACACAACATGGGACCTACAGGTGTTGTGCAGAATGAGCAGCTGGAGGCCATTCAGGATAGACTTTGCTGTCTCAGATGACACTAAATCAATACCTGTGGTCAAGAGATCTGAGCCCCTTGTCAGCACACCAATAGTGTCTAGGGAACAAGCTGATCAAATGTCAGTGTCTGGTTTTACAGTGACACAAATAGCTCTGTAGACTCTATTGACTGTATTTACTGGATCTTCACTGACTGTAATGATAGTTTATATTCCTAACTTAGAGATAAACACATGCCTGTGACACGTGCATTTTTAGCTAGATCTGAATTCTTGCGTAAGTCAATTTCCTGATATGCTTGATGGAGTTAGGAAGAATACAGCTCTAGCCAGGGAAGGTATTAGCTTCTCATGTCAGTCTCCAACTTTTGCTCCATGCTATAACACAAACAGGGCTTATTTTTAAACTAGAGTTTTAAGAATTCTCAGTGGCACCTGAAATCTTTTAGATTAAGTTGACCATCTTGAAAAGTTCTCATTTCTGAACTGGAAATGTGAATGGTTCTGTGACAAGGAACTGCAAGACACGGGTAAAGAGCCCCTTTCAAATCCTCTTTCCTCTCCCTTTGCCCAGGAAACAAACAGAAAATTGTTGTATATTAGTTTGCAGCTAAGGTTTTTTGTTTTGGTTTGGGTTTTTTTTTGGTTGGTTGGTTGGTTTTTTAGATGATGTAGTAGCCTTAACAATAATACATACAACCACCACCCCCAAACAGAACTGAAGCATTAAATTAATCTTAAGAAGCTGCAAAAATGTGAGTTACTAGACTAGAAGCCTTAAAACACATGTCCTTATGTATTACTGCTCCAAGTAATCTGTGAGTGAAAATGAATTGCAGTCTTTTCACTAGCTAAAGTTGTTTTATTTGTTGCTAGTAAGAAGAAAACTCCCAAACCATGCCCTGATGTGTCTTGGTTTCAGTAATAATAAAGAAACAATTCATTTAAGCCAATGTCTAGCTTTTATGCTGCATAATTACTGCAAAAAAATATAGATATGCATATATTCTCAGAAAGTAGGCCATACCCACAAAACAGGTGACTACACCTTTGCAAGTGGTACCCCTGGAAAATGTTTAGTGGTCTTAGATTACAATAAGTGCAGGCAGGTTTTATGTGATCCTTGAAAGAATAAACAAAATTGTGTACAGTAGAGACAGGAAACTATTTTTTATTTAAACGTGTCATTAAGAAGACCAATACTACAATGCAGAGCTGAAGTCAACGTTTGAAAGGGGTGTGGAAAGGTACAGAAGAATACAGAGAAAGTTGTTATGTTTACAAAAGATAATCCTCAGTTAGAACCTGTTATTTAAATACTTTGAGTCTGTTATTTAAATCAAGTGAATTTGAGGATGACTTGGGAATTCTTTTCCTGGTTTATAATAATTTTCAGAAGGAAAATCTGGAAGTTGAGCTTTAGTCTGGGATTTATGAAAAGTAATGATGAGAGAAAGGAGCCAGACTTGTTTGAGGGAAAAATAATGTTTACTAGTAAAGGTAGTTGACCAATGCAATAAAGTGGGGATTAATTCTTCATACTATGAGAACAGGAAGTCATGAGTAAATGCCTTTATGCACTGTATACTTGAGTCACACCAAAGTTAGTGGGGTTATTCCAAGCTGAAGTGGATCAATGTTAAAAGCCTGGTTAAATAAAATTTTTAACTACAAACCTATGCATTATGATGTTATAACTACTGGCTGCCAAAACTGCAGAAATAGCAATGTAAAATAACTTCTCCAAAGAGATATGCTCTATCGTGTTTTACTGGAGTTTCTTTTCCTTGCATTTTACTTGTCTCAGCAGTGTTGGCTCGTTAGCCAAGAGCCTTCATTTTGCTATTGATAAATCATTCAGATTTCTTAACTTTTAACTGGTATAGTTAATTTTGGGGTCAGTGATCCCTGAATTGGAGCTTATCCATATAGCTTTCAACACCTAGTGCAGGAACCAAAAATGTAGGGTGTGAAAGCCTAGGCAGAGGGGATTAGTAAGAGAGCTATCTGAGGTCTGTCAGTGTTATTTTTTTTGAAAATATTTTTACAGAGCTTTTCTTGTTTTGAAAACTGTTTAACTTAATTTAAAATATAAAACACCTTTCCCTCCTCCTCCACAAGAAAGCGGATCACAGCACTTTACAAAATGAAGTTAGCATCGGTAGTATCTCTGAAATTTTTTAGCAATTCTCATTCTGGTAATTTCAAAGTTCAGTATTGTTTTGCCTATAATTACCAGAATATGTAAATTTTTCAAGGTCTGTCTTTTCCACTTTCTCTTTCAAGTGATCTTTTTAAAACTAGTTGGGGTCACCCTCCCTTTACCTTATGGCTACTTTATTTTAAAATGCTTCACCTATTTTCTTTACAGATTACCATGAAAAAAACTACTTGTCTCAAACACCACTATTGACAAATCACCCTTCCAATATTTGCTTCTCTCTGGCATTACAATTTTGTCACATATTCACAGTTTCTCTTCTGTGTAATACATGAGCTTGCACTTAATACTGATAGGTGAGACAGAATGAGTGTCTTTCAAAACTGCTGGCCTCTCAGCTTCTCCTTACAAGTCTGCAAAATGAACAAGAATTCCAACTTGAAAATTGTTGAAAAACTAGAAGCTGAAAAAAAGTAACAAGAGTACACTGGTAGAAATACTTAAACTTATGAAAATATTTTAAAGTAAGTGGAGCAGTGTTTGCCCCAGGGGACACTGAAAACGTAGCAAACCATAAATCTTAGAAACAGCTATGGAAAATCCAAGGAGCAGGCAACTTTACAAGACACCACCTGTGTATTCAGCAAGCATGAAAGATTTAATTTGATCGGAAAAACACAATGAGGATGACACATGGGGAATGCCCTTGGGAGTTCACTCTATCTGGCTACAAGAGAACAGGGTTTTCATTATAGTTAACATCTCCACAGCTAATTGCACACTACAAAAAAACCTAGTACCTGAGCTCTGGCACACAGCTAGAAATTTCATTTTGCTAAACTTGTCACATTGAACCATTTAATTTTTCTAAAGGTTCTGCTTTTTGAAAAAAAAAAAAAAAAGGGAAAAAGTTAAATAAAAGAGAGAGAAACCAGGTTTATGATGTCTGTCACTTTTTGAAAGACATTGTATGTTTTTTTTGTAATTTCTCCTTCATCCAGTATATCAACTGATTGGTTTCCTTGAACATGTTTTTTTTGTCTACTTTGTTTTTTTTGAAAAGGAAACTATTTTCTGGGAAAATAAAGAAAATCATTCTTAAGGAAATCTTCCTTTTTTTCTGTAACAGCTATTAAGTTACTTTCCACATACAAAATGAAGAACAGTTTCACGTCCCTTTTTCTGTCATGCATAAAAGGCAAAATTTCCCAAATTTTAATTGCGTAATCAAACTCAGCTTACAGTTAACTAGCTACAACAGAATCCCAGAATAGAATAGGTACTACTGAGAAGTTAAGTTCTCTAGCCAACTGATGTTCTTAGAGATAGGACATTTATCAGCAACCAAAATTCTACCCTTTTTTCTGTCTTTATCATTTTAGTCATGATTGACTACACCTAATTTTTTAATGTTGTTTTATCCACAGTTCTGAGTTTCCTTGGGGCATCATAGAGTGAATGCATGCCCAAAGAGTCAAACTAAAGGGAACACAACGTTTTCCTTTGCTATTACTACTTATATTTTATGCATTCTTGCTGTCCTAACTATGTATATAGTTACCTTAATCAGATGGTTTCAGCCTGTAGTACATAAACACAAGGAGAGGGATCATAAATTATTAAAATCAACGCATCTCAATACTCTATACAAGCAATAGAATTTTGTTCATTTTTTATTAAAAGTATGAAATTACTGAAAAAACAGTTAAATTTCTTATTCCATACACCAGCTTTAATGGAAATAGTCTTGTTGATTTCACTAAGATCTAGACCAAGGCCACTGGGAATATATGAACATGAGTACTGTGTTTGTGTAATATGTATTCTGAACCTAATAGAAAGTTTTATTGTGTATTATACCATCTGTCAGCTCTTATTTATCCATGCAAGTATTATAGGGAAATTATTCCCTTCCATCTTATAACCATAGGGAATTTCTAGTTGTAAAATAAGTAGGATTTTTTTTTTAAGTAAATTGAAACAGAATATCATAGTGCTTTATTTTAAATTACAGTGATTTAATAAACATCCCTTGGTGATCCAGCACAAAATACATAGCTGAAAGTTTCCCTTCTTATTCACTGTGATGCAATATAAAAACAAAAGTAAATACAGTAATTGCTTTTGACTGATGTACTTTCAATTTTCGTACCTTATCTGATAGGGTGACTTGTGGCATACAGATCAAGCACCCCTTAGGGGAGGTTTCAGCTTTATTATAGCATACAGATGAACCATATCATATAACTCAATATGGCTATCCTGGGTCAGACCAAAAGGTCTGTGAAGTCCCACATCCCATCTCTAATTTTAACTAAAACAAATGCCTAAAGAAGAGCAAGAAAAAGGAGAATACATTTTCTAATACACTTTCAACTGCAGTGTCATTTGTACATATTCAGTAACCATTAGCAGATCAAATTTTCCCTCTAAATCCATGTAGTTTAGCATTCACAGCACTGGATATCAAGTATCTCTACAGTTCTATGCTTCATTTCACAAAGTGCACTCTTACTTGTTACAGAACTTGCTCCAGCTAACTTCATTTGATGTTCCTGATTCTTGCCCTGGAAGAAACTATGAATAGTCAGTTTCAAGCCACTGTCTATGCCAGTCACTGTTTAAATATCTGTTGTATCACTTCCTCTGACAGTATCTCTTTTCCTTATTGAAAATGCCTGCTTAAGTAATTACTCAGCTTATAAAAGTCTTTGTACACTTTTGCTCAGGCCAGTACCCCCTCCAAATCTCTTCTGGTTTTTTTTTTCTGTTTTTTTTTTTTTTGTTTTGTTTTTTTGTTTTTTTTTTTTTGTTTGTTTGTTTTTTTTGGTTTTTTTTTTTTTTTTTTGAATAAGAGTGACCAGAACTGCTGTCGTCGTTTGAGCCTCGTGGGCTGGTGGGCAACTAAACGCCCCGCAGTCGCTCACCCACCCTCCCCCGACTCGGAAACGGGGAAGGAATCGGAGGGGCAAAGGGAGACTCACGGGTTGAGATAAAAACAGTTTAATAACAGTAACAGAACAGTACACTGACAGCAGTATCAGCAGGTAATGTACAATACAGCTGCTCGCCACCCGCCGACCAACACCCACCTGCACCCAGCCAGCAATCCCAAACACAAAGGCCCCACAACCACACTCCCAGAAGTGAGAGCCCCTCCTGGCCCACTCCTGCCTTTATATAGTGAGCACAATGTCACATGACATGTGATATCTGCCAATCCGGGCCCAGCCCTCCAGCTGTGCTCCCCCCGCCCCCGCACACAGGTGAGGGCACTGGGACCTGGGGAGCCCCTGGGGTCTCAGGGTGCTGCAGCACTCCTCCTGCTGCCAAACCAATGGGAACTCTAGTCCAGCCCCAACCAGGACAACTGCACACAGGACTAAATAAGTGTGTGACTCATGAATTTTGAAGTGGTGAACAGTGTTCTGTAGGGATTTTTGTGCAATTTTTTGATTCTTTCCTAGTAGTTTCTGTGATCTGGTATGTATTTTTGATTAATACCTCTTACTGATCTGATATTTTGATGGAACTGTCATAAGCCTAAAATGCTAAATTGGTAATGATTGCATCAAACTCAATTGCCCTAGATATTAAGTTACAAATCTTTTTTCCACAACATGAACCAATTTACATTTGTCTACATTAAATTCCACCAGTTATTTTATTGGCAAACCACTCATAGGATACTTCTGCAGGTCATCACAGTTGAGCCTTGACCTTATTAATCTGAGTAACTGTATAACATGAACATTCCTCATCCTTCACTGCCCATACCCTTTTCAAGGTATGTATTCTTGCAGATATTGAAAAACATGATTGTAATTTAGGTTGGTAGGGTTCTCCAGGGGTCAACTCATTCAACTGCCTGCTCAAAGAAAGTTTAATTAGACTGGGTTGCTCAGGAAGACATCCAATGGAGTCTTGAATACCTACAAGAATGAAGATACCACAATCTCTCCAGACAGTCTCTGCAGGTATTTACCACTCCTACAGCAATATAAAAAAATTTGTTTCTGTCCTGGGTTGAGTGAGTGGTGGAGTTTTTTGGTGGCAGGGGAGGGGGCTATCGGGACGGTCCCCTGTGAGAAGCTTCTCGAAGCTCCCCCAGCTCCACCTCAGCTCCAATTCTGTTTGGGAAATTGAGCCAATCGGCTGTGCCTCTGCGATAACATATTTAAGAAGGGACGTGGTGACGGTCAGTCAGACTTGTGAGGAGGAGTTGCTGCAGCTGCATGAACACCAAGGTCAGTGGAGGAACGGAGGAAGAAAGGAGGGGGGAGGTTTTCCGGAGCAGAGACCCCCCCTGTATCCTGTGGTGAGATGGCAGGGCGCCCCCCCCGCCACCCATGAAGATCTACGGTGGAGCAGACATTGATTTATGGCCTGTTGCTCCTGCTCGGATAATCAAGGTTCTGTGCCCGAAGAAGGCCGGGGTCTCATGGGAAAAGGTAGCCCCGCTGCTGTAATTCAGCGCTGGGAGGATTGCAGCATGCGGGGGAGTCCCACTCCGGGGCAGCTCGGGAAGGGCTGCAGCTGTGGGAGAGAATCCAGTCGGAGGAAGTTAGTGACCCATGACAGAGCAGTGTGGGGAACGCTGCGGCCCATGGGAGGAATTCATGTCGGAGAAAGTTTGTGGATGACTGTCTCCTGTGAGAGGGGGACCACGATGGAGCAGGGGGAACAAGTTTCAGACACTCCCCTCACCGAAGATGAAGGAAGTGGCAGCGCTGACTGCAACCCCCATTCCCTGCCCCTGCGCCACTGGGGGAGGAGGTAGAGGTGTCAGGAGTGGAGCTGAGCCTGGGAAGAAGGGAGGGGTGGGGGGAAGGTGTTCTCAAGATGTGGCAATGCTTCTCACTGTCTTACTCTGTTATGTGTTGTTAGTGTCTGTAATAAATGTATGTTCCTTTTTTAATTCCCCTAACGAGTCTGCCTTTTGCTCGTGATCATAAAAGGGTGATTTTTCCCCATCCCAGTCCTATCTTGAACCCCAAGCCTGGCTCTCTGTCCTTTCTCATTGCTGGAGGGGAAGGGAGAGAGAGCTGCTGCATTGTGGTTGGCTGCCAATCAGGCCTAAACCACAACAGTTTCTAATCAAAACTTCCTATGTTTCAACTTCTGTCCATAGTCTCTTGGCCTATAATCCACCCCTGAGGAAAGTCCAGCTCCATTACCTCTGTATCCTCTGATCAGTTAGTTGTAAACAACAGTAGGCTCTTCACTGAGCCTTCTTTTCTCCGAGCTGAAGTCTCCTCTGGAATGTCATGTGATCCTGTTCCCTGACCATGTTGGTGGCACTCTGATGAACCAGTACATCCATGTCCTTCTTGTTTTGGGGAATCCAAAATTGGGAGCAGCGCTCTAGATGTATTCTTACAAGTACCAAATAAATGTGAAGTACTAGTTTCCTGGACCTATTGACATTCTTACAAATACAGCCCAGGATGCATTTCATCTGTGTTGCAAGGGTGCACTGTTGACTGATGTTCAGCTTGTCCACCAGAACCCCCCATGTCCTTTTCTGCAAAGCTACCTTCTAGAGTCTACAACGAGTCTGCACTGTTACATGAGGTTATTCCATTCTATTTGCAAGTACTTGCACTTGTTCTTGTTGAACCCCATGAGGCACTTGTAAACCCATTTCTCCAGCCTGTTGACACCTCTCTGAATAGCAGTTCTGCCCTCCAACATATTGATTGCTGTTCAAAGTCTGGTGTCAGCAATCTTGCCAAGAGTGCCCTCTATTCTGTCATCCACGTTGTTAATAAAGACATTAAGCAGTAACAGTCCCAGTATTAAGCCCTGAAGGACCCCACTGGTTACTGGTCACCTGGACTTTGCACCACAAGTCACAATTCTTTGACCCTGACAGTCCATCCAATTTTCTACCCACTTATCGTCCACCTATCCATCCCATATCTCACCCATTTGATGATAAGGAGGTTATGGGACACTGTTGAAGGTCTTGCTAACAGCAAGGTATAAAATATCTACTGTACTCCCTTTGTCTATGGTGGCAGTCAACTTGTCATAGAAAGCATTGAGGTTGGTCAGGCATAATTTGCTCTTGGTAAACCTGTGCTGACTGCTCCCAGTTGCCATGTCTTTAATGTGTTTCAGAATGATTTCTCAGAGGATTTGGTCTACAAGCTTTACAGGGACTGTGGTGAAGTTTGTGCAGTTCCCTAAATCCTTCTTGTTTTTCATGAAGATGGGTGTGACATCTTTTCTTCAGTCTTCAGGGACTTCCTTTCATCAATTGTGAAGACCCTTCAAACATGACAGAAAGCAGCCTTACAATGGCATCAGCCCTTCAACACCCTCAGGTGACCCCTAACTTATCCCATGGACTTCCATACATCCAAGCAAGTTCATTATTCCATTGTTTTTCTTCCTGTGTGTACAGCTTCATTTCCACAGGCTCAAGGACCTGAGATACCCAAGAATAAAATCTTACCAGTAAAAACTGAAGCAAAAAAGGCATTCAGTATCTCAGCCTTTACCTGTAACTTGTCACTAGCTCCCATTCTGCACTGAATGATATGAGGCTAAAGAAGAGTGGGCCCTTTTGCTACCAAAGTATTTATAGAAACCTCTTTTACTGCCCTCCACCTCCCTTGGTAGTTCAACCTACAGCTGAATTTTGGCTTTGTTGACTCTATTCCTACATTGCAGGAAATGTATCTGCATTCCTCCCAAGCAGTCTGTTCCTACTTACACCTTCTTTTTGTGCTTGAGCTCAGTCAGGAATTCCCTGTTTATCCATTCTGTTCATCTGTCATGCTTGCTCAAATTTCTGCACATTAAAATGGGCTGTTCTTGTGCTCTGAAGAGATTGTCATTTAAGATTAACCAGCTTTCCTGGGCTCTTTTTCCTTCTGGAACAGTTTTTCACAGGATTCTGCCAAACAGGACCTTGAAGGACTAAAATCCACTCTTCTGAGGTCCAGGATTACAATTCTGCTGGTTTGCCTTGCTCATTCCTCTCAGAATCTTAAACTCCACAGTCTCATGGCTTCTGCAGCTTAGGTTGCCCTTTCACCTTCACATCTTCAATCCATTTTTCCTTGTTTGTGGTTAGCAGGTCCAACAAGGCATCTCCCTTGGTCATTTCATTGATTTCCAGCATCAATAAATTGTCTTCAGTACATTCCAAATGCTTCATTGATTGCTTGCACTCAGTCACATTGCCCTTCCAGAAGATATAATGGTAGTTAAAAGTCACCCACGAGTATTAAGGCCAGTGACTGCAAGGCCTTCTCCAGCTATTGAAAGTAGGCTTCATCTGCCTCCTCTTCTTGATCAGGATGCCTGTTACATATACTTACTACAACATCAGCTGTGCTGGTCTGTTGTCAAAGCCCCACCCACCCCTCATCAATTACTTCATTCCAAAGCAAAGCTACATGCATTCAAGTCACTCCTTTGTATAAGCTACAAACCCTTCTCCACACCTACCCACCCTATATTTCATAAGTAGTTGTTATCCCACAACTGCAGTACTCCAGTCATGAGTTCTCCTACCATGTCTATATAGTCCCAGTGAAGTGATAACTCTGCAGTTGTACATGAACTTCTATTCCCTTATGTGTATTTCCCATGTTACCTGCATTGTTGTACAAGCAACTGAGATGGACCAAATTGTTCTGCTTTTACAGGACAACTGACACTGTCCCCTACATATGTGTGCTGCACCTTATACTCTCACTTATTTTCAGGTTATGGTAACTCTCTCCCAGTGCACCTAGTTTAAAGCCTTCCTCACTAGGTTACCAAGCCTAGTTTGTTTAGAATAGAATAGAGTAGAATAGATTTCAGTTGGAATGGACTACAATGATCATCTATTCATGCTGTCTGACCAATTCGGGGCTGATCATTAAAAGCATGTTATTAAGAGCACTGTGTGCTGGCTTTGCGTGGTGGGGTTTTGGTAGCAGGGGAGGGGGCTACAGCAATGGCCCCTGTGAGAGGCTTCTCAAAAGCTCCCCCAGCTCCAAGTCAGACCTGCCTCTGGCCGAGGCTGAACTAATTATCTATGTTGGCTCCGCCTCTGCAATAACGTATTTAAGAAGGGGAACCTGAGAGAGGTGTCCTGGGTTGAGTGAGTGGTGGAGTTTTTTTTGGTGGCAGGGGAGGGGGATACAGGGGTGGCCCCCTGTGAGAAGCTTCTTGAAGCTCCCCCAGCTCCAAGTCTGCTCCGCTTCTGTTTGGAAACAGCCAATCAGCTGCGCCTCTGCGATAACGTATTTAAGAAGGGACGTGGTGATGTGTGGTTGGACTGGTGAGGAGGAGTTGTGGCAGCTGTGTGAATACCAAGGTCAGTGGAGGAACGGAGGAAGAAAGGAGGGGGGAGGTGTGCCGGAGCAGAGACCCCCCTGTATCCTGTGGTGAGACGGTAGGGCGGCCCCCCCGCCACCCATGAAGATCTGTGGTGGAGCAGACATTGATTTATGGCCTGTTGCTCCTGCTCGGATAATCAAGGTTCTGTGCCTGAAGAAGTCTGGGGTCTCATGGGAAAAGGTAGCCCTGCTGCTGTAATTCAGCGCTGGGAGGATTGCAGCATGCGGGGGTGTCCCACTCCGGAGCAGCTCGGGAAGGGCTGCAGCTGTGGGAGAGAATCCAGTCGGAGAAAGTTAGTGACCCATGATGGAGCAGTGTGGGGAACACTGCAGCCCATGGGAGGAACTCATGTTGGAGAAAGT
This sequence comes from Tyto alba, assembly GCF_018691265.1. Classification (NCBI taxonomy): domain Eukaryota; kingdom Metazoa; phylum Chordata; class Aves; order Strigiformes; family Tytonidae; genus Tyto; species Tyto alba. The sequence continues at coordinate 26,137,476 of NW_024881321.1, forward strand.
TTGTGGAGGACTGTCTCCTGTGAGAGGGGGAACATGCTGCAGCAGGGGGAACAAGCTGGAGCAGGGGGAGCAAGTTCCAGAAACTCCCCCCACCGAAGTTGAAGGAAGTGGCAGCACTGACTGCACCCCCCATTCCCTGCGCCACTGGGGGAGGAGGTAGAGATATTGGGAGCAGAGCTGAGCCCAGGAAGAAGGGAGGGGTGGGGGGAAGGTTTTCTCAAGATGTGGCAATGCTTCTCACTGTCCTACTCTGTTATGTGTTGTTAGTGTCTGTAATAAATGTATGGGGTTTTTTTCCTTCCCCTAACAAGTCTGCCTTTTGCTCATGATCGTAAAGGGGGATTTTTCCCCATCCCAGTCCTATATTGAACCCCAAGCCTGGCTCTCTGTCCCTTCTTATTGCTGGAAGAGAAGGGAGAGAAAGCCACTGTATGGTGGTTGGCTGCCAACCAGGACCAAACCATGACAAGAGGATTGGGACATGTGAGAAAGAATTATGAGGAGAACACCTATACGAACACACAGGTCAATGGAAGAAAGGAGGAGGAAGGGAGGGTAGATGTGCCAAAGCAGAGCTACCCTGTATCCTGTGGTGAGATGCTAGGGCTGCCTCTGCCACCCATGGAGGTCCATAGTAGAGCAGATGACAACCTGCAGTCTGTGGAGGAGCCCAGACCAATGCAGGTGTCTACACTTAAAGGAAGCCAGGACTCTGAGAAACAGACCCAGCTGTTGTAGTTTGTTGCTGGGAGGACTGCAACACACAGGGGTGATCTATGCTGGATCATCATAAGAATGGCCACATCCCATGGGAAAGACTCACTGTGGAGAGGGTTCATGGAGGACTGTCTATAGTGAGAGGGAAGCCATGTGGAGCCGGGGAGGAGTGTGCAGCATTCACCCCAGCTCCTGAGAAGGAAGGAGTGGTGAGCTGACTGTAACCCTCATCCCCTGTCCCTTGTGCTGCTGGGGGACAAAGAGAGATCAGGAGCAGACCTGATCCTGGGAAGAAGAGGGGAGGGAGGAGATGTTTTTTGGATATGGTGGTGCTTCTCACTGTCCCACCTTGTCTGTTAAGTGTTGGTTTTGTAAAGCATTTAAATTAAAGTGATGTTATTTTTCTTCCCATAACAAGTCTGTCTTTTTGCCTGTGACCCATAATGGATGAGACACCCCTCTCTGTCCTTATCTCCTGAGCCTTTTACTTCACACAGCACTCAAGGTGAGGCTGCACCGATGATGAATATGGTGGAATAATCATCCTTTTTGACCAGCTGGTTATGCTGTGTCTGATGCACCCCAGGATGTGGTTTGGCCTCTTGTCTCTTTCATTCTTTCACATCTAACCTATCCCAGCTCAGTACCCCTTCTTCCTCAAAGAGGATCCCACAGTCACAAAAAACAAAGCCCTTCCTGCAACACTGGTCACATATCCAGGTGCTAACCAAGGTGGATTAGTCCATCTTTGCTTGAGCCTTTCCTGCTTCAACAGGAGTTTTAAGGAGAACACCACCTGGGTCCACATCTTTTCACCCTAGAGCTCTGTAGGCATTCTTGATCTGCTCCAGGTTACCCCTGGCAATATGATCAGTGCCTGTGATAAGCAAGAGGCAACAGTCTAACAGGCTTGACAAGCCTTGCAGAGTGACTGTAAGGGGCTTCACAGATCTTGGCCCTAACCAAAAAATCTCCCAGGACCTCAGATCTGGTTAGCAGGTTGGTGTCTCTATCCCCTCTGAAGGAGGGAGCCTTCATTAACTTCTGCTCACCTTTTATTTTTCATGCAAGCACAAGGTTTGGCAGCATTGGCTGGCTCTGAATCATCCAATGACAGGTCTTGTTTGTCCTCATCAGTGGTCGGGGCATTCAACCTATTCTGTAGTTGATTTTCAGGTGGAGCAGGAACCTCTCTCTTGTTACCAGAAGTCACACACTTCCAGGTTTCTCCATCCTGACTGCTACCTTCCACTACATGTGGGGCCAAGGTCTCCAGCTGTCTGACTTTCCTTTCCTCCTATGTTTGCTTGCTTAATTTGTGTGGCTCAGGATCTTGCCTCTGCATGCTTTCTGCAAAGACCTTGTAAGTCTTCTCTTTATTTTTCTTCATGGTATGTGGCCTGCTAATCTCCTCTATGGAACCTTCTTTAGACATCTTTGCATCTCGAGTGGAGGTCTCATCAGAGAGGCCACAGCTGCTCCCCAGCCCCAGAAAGAACCCCCAGACCCTCTGTACCATCCCAAATCAGGGAAGTGGGCACATGTCCCTAGAGGTCCAACTGGTCTGAGGCCCACACCATTCCCCAGACACTATCCTCAGTGGGTGCTGGAGCTACCTGAGGGTGAGCAGCAGTGGTTCAAAATCTGACAACAGACAAACCCACCAGGTACAGCCACCATTATTATTCCATTACTGCTGATTTCCTTAAAGCCTTTGGTGAGGGAATTGGTCAAGAGCTTTTTGGGAACCATCATTATCTACATGCTCTTTGAAGAAACCTCTGTTGAGTTGGTAAGATGAGACTTCTATTTAAAAAAGCCAAACTTACTTATCTCATGTAGATGGATTTTTATCCAGCTATCCACTTATTCTATTCTGTTTTATAGTCTCCATGGGCTGGAGAGAAATCAGGATTACAGGCTTCATGTTCTCAAATCATTGCAGAGGATTTTTTTAAACACTGGCATTACATTTCCACTTTCAGTCCTCAGGTACCAAGGCAGTTGTAGTAACAGATTACATGTGATTGCTGTTATTTCAACCATATTATCTTCTAATTCTTTTAGATGTCTTAGGTAAATACTATTTGATGCTGGCAGTTTATACTATGCCCTGAAAATATCTCTTTTTCTTCAAAGTCAACTCTGAAGTCCAGCTAATATATGAACGAATAATCCATCCTAGTATTTTTAACACATTTTCTTATCTGATGTAAATATAAAATATTGCTACATACAGACAACATTTTCAGCTGTGTAGTTACATTTGCATTTTCAAAGCTCTCTAGAAATGGTCCTGGTTGTTAACATAGTTTCATGATTTAATGAATGTAACTTACAGAGCAATGAGATATTTCAACACTAATATGTGTACAATCTCTAGGACTTTGTAGAGATCACCCTTTACCATTTACTATAGTAAAAATGCTTCAATTCAGGAATAGGCCTCAAAATGCACATAAAATGCTAGGAAATATGTGGATTTTGAGTAAAAGAAGTGAAATAAAAAGGGGTTGTTTTGCCTTTTTTTTTTTAAGAAGGTTTCTGACATTTAGCTAAAGCTTGTAATTAATTATTGATTTTTGAAGCAAAATTCTTCAGTAATAAAAATGGTTTATAATATATCATCACTAACAATCTGTATTAAATGAACACATCATAAGCACATCAAATAATGAAAGGAACAGCTGATAACCTATCATAAAGAAGCATGTTTCAACTGAATTCTGGAGAAGCATGTTCTACCTCTATTTTTGCTGTCCAGGTAATACTTTCTGTCTAATATAGAGCAGTTGATTCTGGCACAGACAGTAAAGTGTCTGTTGTTGACATTGTAAGGATTGTAAAGATGGAAGGGAAAATAAAATAATCAGAAAAGTGGCAGAAACCCCACTGACGAACAGTACAAGTTGAACATTATACTCTGTAATTTGATTCTCTTCCTAATACTTGGGTGTTTGCTGTCATGGAAACATTTATAATAACCCAGTTTTAAATAACCAAATAAGAACTACTAAAGAAGCACATCAAAACAATATTTGGATGCTTCTTGGAGAACTATGATCATGTGACTTTACAAAGTTTTATAAACTTTATAAAGTTTGAATCAGATAAATTTGGGATAATTTTTAGTTTTCCAATGTCCTAATAATAGTCATGTTTTATTAACAAAGTTTTATCACTAGCTATACATAATGGAGGAGAACTTAAAATGAGTCTTAATTTCCTCTCCTTTGTACTTGTATGGGAATCAAGATGCATAATATAAACATTCTATTTATGATGAGTAAATATCTTTCATCGTTTGTGCTATCTAATGCCTTTATGTATGAGTAAGATTTAAAGGGAAGAGGAATGGAAAAGAGAAGAGAATGACTAGGAGGAAATTGGTCAATATTTTATGTGCATGTAACAAGCAGTAATATAGTCTTCACCATTAAATAAATTCGCATTTGAAACAAGAAAATCATGGTTAGTTTTAACTCATTTAAACAGCAGATTCAGCAACGACTGCTGAGCAACTCCTCCCTTGAGTATGTTAATCAGTAAAAAACAAGAGTCATGCTTGTTCTAGCCTAATAAATATGTGTATGTTAATGTGTGGAGGATGATCTTGAGCTACAGAAGTACGAAGTACCTTCCCTCCCACACTGAATACTTACACCTGGTCATTGCAGTATTGTTAAGAGAAATGTATATTTAAAACCATAAGGTGAAAAAAAAATGAGTCGGTATTTTCCAGTGATTGGAGGGGTTCTTCAATCATTTAACTTCTGGATTTAGGATACAAATAGGCAATGGAGTTTCATTTGAACAATGGTGCTGTGCTACTGATTTGTTCCAAATTAAAGTATTGTTTTCTTTTGTTTTGTGAAATAAAAGTCTTAACCAAAATCCAGCTAAGGCATTTGGGTTGAAACTTTCAAGTAGGAAAATAATGCTTTCTGGGAGCCTCAGGAAATATGTCTTATTCAAACGCAGGACTAAAGATGAACAAGTGGGATTCAAGACAAAAAAATATGTTCTTTGGTGTTGAAAGTATAGAACAGGAATCATGTATTATGGAGTTGTCTTCTTGACCATGTCATGGACTCTCAGTTTAATTTTTGTAAGATGATTTTAATACATATACAATAAGAAAGTAAATTAAATCAATGTGGCAACCTTAATTCTGTTTGACTTTGCAACTGTAACATTTAAATAAGGTTTCTAATGTATAATGTTATATACAATATCAGCTATAAGAGCATGTGAAATACCTGACTGCTAACTCTAGAGAAGAGCTAAGTAGTAAAAATGCTAATTTGTAAATGTGAAATATTTATTAAACTCTGCAATGGAGCCAGTCTTGAAAGAACTGATGAATTGGCAAGAGTGGTGCATTGAATTCTTTTAATGTTTTCCAAAGAGTCTGGAAATTTGCCAGGAAAAAAATCAAGTACTAATTCCTATATAAAAAATAGCCTAAAAAATGTCTTCGCTTATGTATATTGCAGCAGCAGGTTCACTGCACTGCAAATGTGTTAGAAAATAGAAGCTTCACTTGAAAGTATTGACATAAATTATATGGAGGCCCAGAACTGGCTGCCATTTTTCACTGGAGCATTTTGAAATTAAAAATAACTGTTTCCAAAATGAACTTTTCGGGTTTGAGATTTTGTTTTTTGTCTTCTTGTTCTTATGTTAAAATACCACTTGATGTAGGACAGTTCTTGTCTTATAGAAAGCTAAAGCCAGCCATTGGAGGTCATAGTAATGGAATAAAAAGACTCTCCAACTCAGTATATTTTGTACTGTAGAATGAAATGGTGCACACTGATGGAGGTGCCCTTGGCAAGTGTGTATTGTGTGTGAGATACTAGACTATTGGAATTCAATCCTTGTTCTACCCACAAATTAATTTTATTTTAAATTGGCCTCATCTCATTCATAAAAAGTTATTGTTTTAATGGGCTGAACCTATCCGTTACAAGTATAACATTTATTACAGAGTATTAAGTGGATTTAAAGTATAATTAACTTTAAGTGAATTTGATAATTAAGATAACTTTAAATTCAAATTATATTTTACAAATAGCATGATTTGCCACCATTGATTTCAGCAGTAGAAAATGTCCCTTTTTCAAGGTTTTTTATTTAGTTTTGGGCTAATACCACACTAGACTGCAGAACACTGTTTCGTCTCCTTGGTTAGTGAAATCATTGGAGTTGCATCAGAATTGAATACGATCCAAAAATTTTAATGGAGAAATGCTTACATGCTAATAAAGTCGTAGTATTGTAATAGTCATGTCAGAGACATCATAATTGTCTATCAAGGAATGTTCAGCATTGCATGTTCATAAACACGAACTAGAGTGCAGTAAGCTGTAATAAAGCATGCTTGGTTAAAATACTCTCAGTAGAGACTTCAATCAATCAGCTCTTATCTCTCCTGAGAGTAAGTTCTTTTCCAAACAGCATGACTGTCTGTGTATACAAAATGTTTTCTGAAGTGGTGATTGTGAAATACAGGATGGTTGCTGTAATTGCCTCATTGTTCAACCTATGTCACAAAATTATGCTAATCATGCACCATAGGTGCTTCTGTGCATATCATGTGCAAAACACACTGGTGCTTCATTCTTTCCTTTGACGTATGACATGGAATGTATCTCTGTGCTAGAACTATTAGAGATGTTCAGGTAGGGGACTAGTAATGTATTGTCTAAAGACAGACTGATGAAACATTTTTTGTTTATGCAAAAGTCATTTCGAATAATGCAATAACACAGTGACTGGATGACACTGCTGAAATAACAGTATGTTTACCTGGGTTTAGGGCCAGGATAATGATTTGGTGATGTTGTTTCATATCAATCTATCCCTCTGATTTTCTCAGAAAAGGAAAGTATATAGGTAATAGCTGATTGTGCTTTAGGAATTCCTAGTTGCCACAACAGTGTAGGCAATTATTATTGGCTGTTGTAAATCTGAAGACTTTTAGCTGCTCTAGTTGATGCTGGGCTGAGCTGCCTTCAGGTAGCCTCAGAATTTATGGCAACATAAACCTACCTTATACCCATTTATTTCCTCAGCCATGCCAAGTGGAATAAGTCACACTTGCTTTGCTGGTCCCCCCCAAATCATTTTCTACATCTTGACACAGTAGAAATCAAACTGTATGGGCTACAACAGAACAAAATGCAGTAAAGAAGTGAAGCACTGATGTCTGTTGTCTCTCAGTTACTGAGGAGAATAGTCCAGGAAATTTGGTAGTGGCCTGGATTATCCATAATATCTTCCTGTGCACGTAGTTTGGAAGTTCTGGTCTTTTGTACTTAAGGTTTTGCTATGTTTTTTTGTGGAGCACTGGGAAAGACTAGATGCTCCTAGGGCACCTTCTGAATTTAATCCCTCCTGCATTCTCACAGTTTCAGAGAACTAGTGACATTTTCTAAAGATAGACTCAGCTCAGCTATAAGTAAGCACAGCTGTATAACTGTGTGGCTGTGACTAGGACAGGTGATGTTTGAACACTAGAACAGTGAGTGCTTATGAACTATAGGGCCTTCACCCCCAACTTTTGCCAGTAAGGTTGTATTTGATGCCTTCCTGTCTTATATTTCTAAGCAAAAGCAGATCAGAATTCTTCTCCTCTAAGTTCAACAGCTCATTTTGTGAAACAGAATCCTATTTTTTAAGTTGAGGGCTTCAGGTTAGATGTACACACTCTGGAACAATGTGTCTCTTGAACCTTTTATTTCTACTGGTCCATACAGATCCAACTAGGTGTAGAGAAGTTGTCTATGTTACTTAGCATTTAGACTACTGAAACTATTGAAATCCAATAGTAGTATTAGTAATTCTTCATGCAGAACAAATGTGTGTTAGGCAATGCTGATGAAGGAAATAAATCTTCTCATGAGTTATTTCACTAATGTACTGATAGTCATCTCTCAACTGCAACTGACAGTTCTATCAACATTTCACCTCACTTTAATCACCAATCTATCAGCTACCACCTAAAAATTCGTTATGAGACAAAGAAGGGGTTTTTTCTTATCATTCCCACCCCCCATTAAATTCTTGCTTCTGGTATTTCAAATCTTGTTTCTGAGACTCTGCTCTGAGTCCAGTTTATTTGTTTCTAGTCTGCTATGATATTTTAACTTCTTAAATAAAGATAAATAAAAGTGCACACGCATCATTTCATATGTGTGCACTTTTCATAAACTTTGGGTTAGGTAACTATGGGTGTGCACCTTTCATAAACTTTGGGTTAAGTATCAAACAAACTATAAAGTATAACTTTGTGTGGATTAAGTTACAGCAATTTCATTTTGTGAAGAAGAGTTGAATTGTACTTATTAATGAAGTATTAATAATTCAGTTGACCTTATTAAATTTCTTCTGAAAGATAGAAATGCATTAAGATATATTGATACTTAAAAAGCTGGACTACTTTAAGCAAATATATAGAATCCCTGTTTAGGTCTTTCTATCACTCAGTAAATGTAGTTTCTGCAAGACTGTTTCATTTCTGTAACTGCCTTACTTTTATGTGCACTCTGTTTTTCTGTCCAATACAAAGAGAAAACCAAGGGCCTTTCTCCTATAATCAAGTTGTTAATGGATTTGTAGTTATAGTCAACAGTAATCAATAAAACAAATGTGTTTAAGTCTCTTTTTTGCCCTCTTATGCCTTGACTCCCTGCTATCTCTCACTTCTACCTGAAATCAGTGATACATTTTCCATTGATTTACTATAACAGGGAAAAGATCTAGCCGCCTGTTAACAAAGTGTGGCATATTGAAAGCATGTGGGGTGAATTAATTTGTTGAAGAGACACTATCCAATAAACCTTTTTATTTTTCTGAAGATTTTTAAAAGAAAATTAATGTTATTGTCATAGTACTATGTCTGTATTACATTTAAAAATAAAATTATTTTTTCCATATTGCTGAATTAAGAAATAACTTTTTGGGAAAAAGTTGATCTTGCTGTTCATATCCAGAGTCTGATTTGAGCTCTCTGAATTTAGTTAAGCTTTTCCTATTGGCTTGAATGGTTTCAGATCCATCAGATTTATGGAGTTTCTGGATCTTGTTAAGAATCTTGTAAATACCAGGACTACATGAAGGAAGTGGGTGATACTTTCAAAATATCAGTCTTGATTTGCCTAAATTAAGACAGTCCTAGTTTAACACTCACTGCAAGCCACAGTGTATCTAATTGTCCTCAATCAGGTGAGCCTAAAATTGGAAGGCAATGACATGATTAAGCAGCAGCATCATTAAAAGTTGTCGTTGTTAAGCTTACAGAGAAACAACTGAGGTTAGGTTTGCATGCATATATCTTATCTACATATGTTTAAGGTGAAATAAGAAATACTATATTCATTGAAAATGAAAAGGCAATAATTACTTGGGTAAAGTGGTTGCAACGTGCAGTGAATAAAATATTACATTAGTTAACATGAATATTGCAATGCTTAGTTGGGCTGATTTTTCACTTTTTCATTAAAGAGAACTGGCAAATTCATAGTGTACAATACTACAATTAATTTTCAATAATTTCTTTACATTATTAAAAAAAAAAAAAGAGGTTAAAGCAGTGCAGTAGTTTTACAAATTCTTTTACATTCTGTCTATTGAATGTGCACATTCCCTTTTTCAGTAAACATATTTTGTCACTCACTGTGCTGTCAATGAAGATTTGTTTGTCCTTGTAGCATAATGATCTTGACTGTTTACTTAATAGTAAGCAGACTTGCCTTGAGAATATATATTTGTTATTTCATGATCACTTCTTAGTCTCTGTCCAGAGTCAATACCTTACAGAAATTGTGCCTGAGTATGGATCATTTACTACATTTACAATTTTTATGGATCTGATTTTTCCTCCCATTATTGCTCTACCAAAATTTCCCCCATGCGTCTGCAAAAAATTAAAAAAAAAAAAGGTGGGGGGAAGAAAATAGCGGGTTTGGGGTTTTTGTATGTGAAAAATAAAAAAATGTAAATTCATTTTGAATGCCTGTCATTTTGTTTTGTATACAAAGTCAAAAGTTTGAGTTCTTTCAATCAAGTCCTAATGATAGTTTGAGCAAAACTTAAAGGTTTGAGTTCTTGTCTGATAATTTAATGATGACAGAGTACTGTAATATGACTACTGTGTTCATATGTATTATTTTCACTGCCTTTTTCTGTAGCTTATACAGATTTGGAGAAACTGCTATATGGGCTTCCTATAATAATGTCAATATTTTTGAAACAGAAATTCTGTATCAAACTGTATAATTTTATTTTAAGTCTTTGTTATACTTCATAATATTCAAAGGCTGAACTGACATTACAAAATCAGTTGTAAATCACCTTTTTACAATATTGACTATCAAATCAAATTGCCCAAGTAGCTCTGCATGTAAAACTATGTGCAGGAAATTCAGAATACACTGATGCAGTCACTAGTATTTTAATTATCCCCTTTATAAATCTGACATAAAAGAAAATTATAAAGAGCCATCTAACTGTTTCTTAGAAATGTGATATTCTTAATAAACTTTGGTTCTCTACATTCTGACCTGGATTCCTGATGAACACAATACTGAAAATATCAGTCTTTCATATGTTATTTCAATCTTCACTTTAGTAAGGCTGCTAACTAATACAAAAAACCCACTGTCAATGCAACCATATAAAGTGGTAAACAACAGTACAAGCTTCACATACAAGTTATCTTCTTTTCTTTTTTGCCATTAATTGTTATGATAAATAGTTGAGTTGCTTTTTTTCACTTGTAAAATAAATATCTTGTGATAAATTCTGCACACCTTGTTGTCTACATTCCCCTTTGTTCTAGCCAAACTCTAAGTTACATAGATGTTTCATTATAATCAGGAAGATTTCCATCTGCATGCACAACCTTCATTCCCTGTTCCTGCTTCACCCAGTCCTGGGCAAGAAATTCCCCAAACCACTGCAGTATTAACTCTTTAGCAAACAAGTCATGTCTGGTCTCTATAAAGCTGTCTTAAAGTTTTGTTTTTCTATCAGCAAATGGATAAAGTATAAATTTATCATGTTTATACTTTATTGCTTTATGAAAGCAAATAGGAAAAAGAGAAACAGATGCCGGTAACATCTTTCCCTCCTAAGAAAGAAAAAAATCTCCACATGACCATCATACAGGATTTCTTTTTCCCAAGTCTCAGTCAATAGCTAAACCACTTTCCTCCCTGAGATATCAGCATAGGAAATGTTAATGTTATATTGCTTTGTGTGAATAGATGATTCATAGATTTTAAGATGACAAAAAATTATTTAGTATAAGCTTATTTTTATTATATCAAGTAAGGTTGAAATGAACGGTAGGTAGGTTAATAAATATCTTTAAAACCTGAGTGGTTTATTCTATAGAAATCTTATTTTATGAGTAGTTTTCTTTATCTTGAATGGTGATTATACATATGAATATATGCACCCATATGAATACACGGACATAAACATGAGTGCATATCAGAATGCACATATGTATAACTCTTGTCTGAGAAGGCACATATATATACATGCTGTGTTAAGTTGGCAGTGATTTCACTGCCATCTGTTAAGTATTTATAGACTATATCAGATATCAATTTTTTCTTGCTTTTTTTTTTTTTTTTTTTTTTTTTTATGTGACTGATGTGAAGCTAACAGACCCATAGTTGCCTCGGTCAACCAATTTCCTTTTTCAAATGTTGGCGAGAACATTAGCTTGTCCAGATTCTCCAGACCTTACACTGTAGTCTGAAATTTATTAAAGAATCAACATCAGTCATCCAGACTTCTCCTTAATCCATAATTTTAATGTTCTTCCCTGCAAGTTAGTCTGATTAGCTTGCAGATATATATTCTGACTTATCTACTACAGCCTTTCAGCTTCCACTATGGTGAAATGCAATGCCCATAATTTATCATTTAAAAATAAAATCTAAACTGGATTTAAAACATTTAACAGCTGTCATTTAACACAATTTTATTTAGTGATGGAATAGAAAGTATTTTCTTATCACTTATGGTGGAATATTTCACCTGGCTTTGTTCCAAACACAGAAATATTCTTGTACTGTTTTGACATACCGTATTATGACTGATGAGTTGGCCATCTGTGTCAACTTTATGTCATATATCAGTGCTAGAATATTTTTTGTTTGCTGTGTAGTATAGTAGTTGTTAGCCTTAATATTTGCCTTAGAAGTTTCATGAATACATTTAGTTTCCTTTAGCAATTTCTTGTATTTCCCAGGTGTCAATGTATACATATGGCTGTCAGCTTCTCAATTTTTCCATTGGTGATATATATTGTTGGTGGTTCCTTGTCATTAAGTCAAAACTGAATGCAGGTTCTGGAAAACTATTAATTGCATATTTCTCTGGTTATGTTTTCCCTACAGAAATCCCTGGAGAGTGAATATTTGTTCCTATCAATATTTTGATAACTCTTATCAGGCTTCCACAAAAGCAGAGTATTGGAATACATGGGTAAATTGAATGCCAAAGGAACATGCAGTGTAGTTGGACATAGGATCAGTGTTAAAAATTGTGTCTTTAAAGAGCACTGTAGCAATTCATCTCCCCCAGTCTACTAAGCTATCTTTATTCCACATTTCTGGACTTTCTTTTCAATTGTGAAACCCTGATTATTTTTATAGAAACAGGTAATGTAAAATCAAACAACATTATTATTATTTATTACATTTAAAACTGTTATGGTTGTGGAAAGTATATGAAATCAATAGTCAACTATAAGCAAAAATTAGTCATGATCTCATAGGCAATGATAATTTCTATTTCCGATACAGACAAATGTATATATAAGTTGTCCAGGGAGGTTGTGAAGTCTCCATCCTCAGAGATATTCAAAATCTGTCTGGACATGTTCCTGGGCAACCAGCTCTAGGTGGCCCTGCCTGAGCAGGGAGGTTAGGACCAGCTGACCGCCAGAGTTCCGTTCCAACCTCAAACATTCTGCGATTCTATGAAAATTATGACTTTCAGCATTACAACTTGAATTCTAGGACTCTGATATTACAATTATAACTTGCTTTCACTTTATCCAAGAGTAAGAGTATGCACCATAGCAATACTTGTTTGTCACTGAAACTTGAGATGTTTCCTTCCTAAAAGTAGAGTGTTCTACACTGTTATAAAGTCTGCTTTCTTTATTCTATCACTGCTTGTATCATGATAATGGTCTGTGAAATTTTCATTACTTTCTAGTATGGTATTCACCAACATCTTTCACAACTTGAATGTCTTTTTTCCAATCCCATAATCTGAGAAAGAATGACATGTTTAGTAGAATATTATTTCCAGGTGCTTCGAAGTCTACAAGTGTTATGCTTCTAAACCAGTTAGCTCTTTGTTGTGGTTTGAACCTGGTCAGCAGCCAAACACCCTGTGGGTGCTCACCCATCCTCCCCCGCCTGGGAATGGGGAAGGGAATTGGAAGGGTAAAGGGACACTTGCAGGTTGAGATAAAAGCAGTTTAATAATGGTAATAAAACAAAACAACAATAATAATAGAAAGTATAAACAGGCAATACACAGTATGATTACTCACCACCCAATGACTGATACCCATCCTGTTCCTGACTAGTGATCCTGAAATACAAAAATCCTATAATCACAGTCCCGGAAGCAAGAGAGAGAACTCCCAGATGCCCCTCCTCTATGTACTGATCATGACATTACATGATATGGAATATTTCATTAGCCAATTTGGGTCTGGTGCTCTGTACTTCCTCCCAGCTTCATGTGCACTTGCACACGAACAAGACATGGGCAGGATATGTCTCAGCAAAAACTGAAAATATCAGTGTGTTATCGGCATTCTTCTCATTCCAAATTTCATACTGAGTTCAAAACACAGCACTATTCTAGCTACTAAGAAGAAACATTAACTCTATTCCAGCCTAAACTAGGACACTGTTTCAGAAAACAACACATTCTTCTTTATAGTAGTGGAAGGCTAGTTTGGCCAAGATACTAAAAAATACTTTCTCCCTAGAGTATGCATTTCATTCTTTACAGTCTTTCCAGTGCAATTGTCAACAGTTTAGATAACTGGAAAACAATGTTTTAAGTCAAAGCAATTAAAATGTTTTTATATACAAACCTAGTGTGTTTTTCTTGCCATGTCAGTATGTTTTGCTGAATCCACAGTTACTGCAACCATATCCATTAAGTCCAATTTTTAACCCAGTCATAACAGTGTAACTACTATACAGGGCCATGCCAGAGGTAAAGATTCTTCTGTGTTACTTATGCCCAGTCAGTACTATAGGTAGATCCTGCTCAGTGTTTTTTCCTTTTATTCCTGAAATTCCCAGCCCCAGTCCCATCAATTCTTCAGCAGTAACTCATCTTGTGTCAGTGCCAATTCTGCTTGCAATTCTAACCACTGAGAAGAACAATTTTTTTTTTGTTTGTTTGTTAAGTGAACAGTAACATCTGTGTAGTGTTGTTCCAAGATATCTGAGCTATCTGGTAAATCTGCGTAGCACAGGGCTGTGTACAGTTCCATATGAGTAGTAGTTTAAACCCCCAAATCAGAGTAGGTAATAGCTTTTTTCCCAGTACTGATATTGACAGCTAAAAGCATGCAAAGTAACTTGAGTCAGCAAAACTTATATTAAAAAAAAAAAAAAAAAAAAGTTAGATAAACCCAGAGTGGCATTTTTATTTTGATTCATTTTTAGTGTGGCTTTTTCCAGTAGGAATTTTGAAAGCAAGGAATGGCTAGAAATTAGTGTGAGTACAAGTATGTGTCCCTATCCCAAATACATGCATTGAGTCAGAGAGAGGAGAAAAAGATTCTATCATACAGAAGTTAGATCATTTACCTAGCCAACATGGAAATCAAAATCTCCCTTTTCCAGATGAGGCAGGGAACACCAAATAGAAAGGAAAGAGTGCTCAATGACTTTGGGATTGGGATATTTTATGGAGATGGAAAATGCTGGTTCTTGATTCAAATAAATCAGGCCATATCAAAACAGAGATTTTGAAAGAAAAGATTAATTTCCTCGTGGTTTGGGAGAGGAATCCTGAGCTAATGCCGCAACTTTCTGAATTTTACATCATTAGACCTTATCCAAAATATATATCCTGTGGATACTTAGGTGCCTCAGAAAACATTCTGTTTTATGCATCACAGAGACAGAAGTGTCTCAAACTACCTAGAGCAGAATACGTGGGCTGACAGTACTGTGGTTTCAGTCTAGCTTTTCTCACAGCCTGAGGAACCATATTATGGGTTGAAAGTCTGCCCTGAAGATAAAGCTTATTCTGTCTTTCAAGTCAAGAAAGGGAAATGGTACTTTCTTGTTCTAAAAGACAACTCAGCCTCTGTGGGGATCTCCTGTGGTATTCTGTAGGCAAAGTTATTATTTAATTCTCTGGATCACAAAACGCATTGCAACCTGCAAAGATTAAAAGTTACATTTACCCTATCTTCATTTTAATCATATGCATTTCAATAGAATTACTCATCTTTGCATACTCTGGCATGCAAACTCTAGTATGTGACTATGCTTCTACAGTCATTAATATTAATTCTTTCATCCAGAGAAATGTGTATTCTCCTCAGAGTTAGAGGTTAATAAATAATTCTCAAAGCTTCTTTATATCTTGAGTCCTAGACTTTTTCCAGAATTTCATGAAAGAGAAACTCCTGAAATGGAAAGATATTCTTAGGAAGTATTCTTTGTACCTTGCATGACTATGTTTGCAACAAGTTGGTTTCCTAGGTTCCTGAAAAGTAATTAAACTGTACATGAACTACCAAAAATTCATGATACTTCCTCAGCAATTTTTGTATATTTTCTGTAGTAACTGCTAAAGTACTGTGGGAAATAAGATCCCTAAACAAAAGTAAAGTCAATGCATATGCCTGACCTGAAAATGAATGATGATGGATGTCAGTACATGGCTGTAACTATATCTGAAATATGCTATGACTTGAAATATGAATTTCACTTTTCTGATATAAAGCAGTTAACTCACTGACTTTTCACAAGAATGAACATTGTACTACAATCAATAGCTTTTCATAAATCTTGGCTGGGTTATGCTAAATAGCCATTGGATAGCTTCCAGCCATCTTGCTAGAATCTCACCTTTAATGAAGGCACAATTCAGCATGATTGTGGGAGAATAACTATTCAAGAATTAAAGTATTAAATATTTTGAACACTAGTAGAGGTGGGGACTTAGGAAGCTTTTAGTAAAACAAATATCTTTCTGTGAACAAGAAGATATTTTGGTATCAAAGATACGTTTCAAGTCTTTCTGTTTTCCTGTTTGGAATCCACTGATGATGTTCAAGTGAAGACTTTTTTCAAGTTCCTAATTGTGGAAAAGCTAATTACATATAATGTATGTAAGATGCTCTACAATATTCTCATTACCTATTAATTAAATTCTAAAGTTAAATTCTAAAGTAATAGGAGTCCTCCAATTTTATTAAATGGGTCTAGTATTTTAAAACATATCTTATGGGAGCGGGCTAGAGCTTAGCCTATTGTGGTAGAAGATTTAATTTGCAGAGAAGATAAAGAATATTCTTTAAAAAAGCATTAAAATACATTCAGTCTTGCTGCTAACTTCGTTTGATTAAACCATTCTCAGAATTATTAACCTGAAAGACAGTGAATGAGCAGTGCCACTTAGTATCCTGGTCGCTGAGGAAAAAGATCCTTGATGTTGATACAAGGTAAAGGAAAAGGTGCACTTTGCAGTTTGCTTTCTTAGTTGGTGTGCTTTTTATTTGCATACTTTTTTTCTTTGTAAACCATATATAAAAATAAAAGTTGCTTTGTTTCTAGTAGCATATATATTTCCATCGCTAAGAAATGCTTTCTAGTGCATTTCAGTGTTAAACTTTGACTTTACCCTAAAAAACCCACTTCCAGTAACTGAATTCTTTATTAGTAAACAAGAATAAAGGGAATAATGACCACCTTGAGGTTTCTGTTTTCAGACATTGCAAGAAATTGAGCCTGGCAGCAGCAGGAGTGGGAGGCCAGAATAAAAGATGTGCTATCAGTAAGGCAAAGTTAATTGTTGGCCAGCCAATCAAACTCTCCTCAGAGTTGTAGTTATTCCTTTCTCTCTTTGTGCCACTGTCAGTTCAGCTCTCCTTCTGGCCTAATATTTCACAATAACTTTCAAAAACTACAAGGACCGTGGGTCTAATTTGAACACCAAAATAAGCGCAGAATTGGAAAATTGGGCCTTACTTGGTTCTGCTCTGATTCAAAGTGTGCCACTGAGGCAGGTGTTAGGCTGATCATCTGTGTTAAGAAATTTTCAACAGGAAAATATGTCTTGATTGTAATATGTTGGTTTGGGGGTTTGTTTCATTAAAATATCTGGATTAACACTTTACCTGTTTTATTGCTTTTTTATTCAAAGAATGACAGGTAGCTGACGTTGGAAGGAGTCACTGGAATCATCTAGTCTAACATCCCTGCTCAAAGCAGAGACAACTAGAACAGGTTGCTCAGAACTTTGTTCAGTTGGGTTTAAAATATTTTCAACGATAGAGACTCCAGAGGTGTCTGGGCAACCTGTTCCAGTCTTTCATCAGCATCACTGTTAAATGTGTTTTCTTGTAGTTCTTATACTTAGATGGAATTTACTGAATTTTAGTTTGTACTTATTGCTTCTCATCTGTCACGAAGTGGTACCAAGAAATGTCTGGCACCATCTTCCTTATCCATATCCATCAGGACTTTATATGCATTAATAAGTTACCCTTGAGGCTGAGAACAATATGCTTTGAACACACTAGGCATTTCTGTGTTTTCTAGGCTATATGGATTGCTACCATAAAAAAATAATTTTGTAAGTTCATCTGGGCAAAACATTTGATAATTAAAAAAAAAATCTATGAATAAATAATTTTAAAAATACAAGTGATACAATTTAAAATTTCCATAATATTTTCAAAATTAAATACATTCAGAGTTTTTTAAGCAATATTACTCCAGCTTTTTATAGTTTTAAAAATTAAATTTTTGTTGGTCCTGAAATGAATATATTTTCTTCTTTACAGTTTTCAGAATTCCAAACACATTTAGATTAAATTACTACATTCTCTCCACTCCATACCTGGAAAAAAAAAATATAAAAATTATTAAAATCTGAATCTTTATATGCTTTATTGAAAGCAAATCATACAGTGATCCTCACATTCCTGGAAATCAGAAACGAGAAAGTTAACCAAATTTTGAGCTTTCTTATACCAGTAGGGAAACACATTGCAAGTATGGGAAATAATAATAATAATAATAATAATAATAATAATAATAATAATAATAATAATAATAATAATAATAATAATAATAATAATAATAATAATAATAATTTACAACAAATGCTCTTTACAGTTCCTATAAAAGTGTCACAACCATGTTCAATGGATGTAAAAAGAGTGACAGACTGAGATGTATTACATATATTTGAGGTTAGAGGAGAGAGACTTCATGCAAGGAACAGTGATAAGAAGACTCATATCACCCAGTGATTCAGGGAGAAGACCAAGCTGAGGCAGAAATATAACAAAGCTGTGCAGAATCACGAACATGTACCTATCCTAGATGATTCTTTGTCTAGATATATTGACTGTATTTCTTGGCATTATTTGTTAACTTTGCCTATGGCATTTTCAGGATACTTCTTTCCCCCCCCCAATTATTACTTTATCAGACTGTTTTAACATTCTGGTGAGGCCTTTACCATAAGTTTCTATTTTGATTTGCTGTGCTTACAAAGATAAGATTCAAAAAAGAACTTTAATATTGAAACACCTAACCTTTATCTATCATGCTGCTAGAAATTTCAGGTCAGTGATTGCAAGCCTGCAAAATATGGATATATAAGTAGCATGTATATATGAGAAAGATATGCACCTAAGAATGGAAGCTGCTGAATCAGGTCTGTAGGTAAAACCGCGTAGCTATATATACAACTTAAATCTAGCTGTCTGAGAATCAGTTCAAGATTAGATAATTTAAAATATCAAACAAATCCCATCTCTTTCCATCTTTTCTACAAGGCTCAAACTTATAGCCTGTCTGTATTACACATTGCAGCCCTGTGGAAGAGACATATTTTTAAGAAAAAAATATGTGGTTTTGTTGTGGTTTCAGACCAAATGATAATGTGGAGACTGAGTGGATTCAGATACTTAAACACTTCAATTACCAGTATACATAGTTTTACAAATTACATGACTTCCCTGATCTCTGTGAGAGAACGTGAAGTCCAGGAGAGACTTGTGGGTCAGCACAGGGGTTCCAGATGTGCCATGTGTCCTCCTTTAACTTCAAGTGCTCTTCTCCTTTTAGGAATCCCTGGAAGTCAAAGAGATGGTCCCAACCCTGTTGCAGGGCTGTAGGCTCCCTCAGGTTTTCTCCCAGAGAAACTCTGGACACTGTCTGTGCTGGGATAGGGTAGAGAATACCCAAATCTTGAATGGTCCATTTAAATTCACTGGATGCCTGTTGTGGTTTAGGCCTGATTGGCAGCCAACCACAATGCAGCAGCTCTCTCTCCCTTCCCCTCCGGCAATGAGAAGGGACAGAGAGCCAGGCTTGGGGTTCAATATAGGACTGGAATGGGGAAAAATCACCCTTTTATGATCACGAGCAAAAGGCAGACTTGTTAGGGGAAGAAAAATAAAAGAACATACATTTATTACAGACACTAACAACACATAACAGAGTAGGACAGGGAGAAGCATTGCCACATCTTGAGAACACCTTCCCCCCACCCCTCCCTTCTTCCTGGGCTCAGTTCTGCTCCCGATATCTCTACCTCCTCCCCCAGTGGCGCAGGGGCAGGGAATGGGGGGTGCAGTCAGCGCTGCCACTTCATCTTCGGTGAGGGGAGTTTCTGAAACTTGTTCCCCCTGCTCCATTGTGGTCCCCCTCTCACAGGAGACAGTCCTCCACAAACTTTCTCCGACATGAATTCCTCCCATGGGCCACAGCGTTCCCTACACTGCTCCGTTGTGGGTCACTAACTTCGTCCGACTGGAGTCCCTCCCACGGCTGCAGCCCTTCCCGAGCTGCCCCGGAGTGGGACTCCCCCGCATGCTGCAATCCTCCCAGCGCTGAATTACAGCAGCGGGGCTACCTTTTCCCACGAGACCCCGGCCTTCTTCAGGCACAGAACCTTGATTATCCGAGCAGGAGCAACAGGCCATAAATCAATGTCTGCTCCACCGTAGATCTTCATGGGTGGCGGGGGGGCCGCCCTGCCGTCTCACCACAGGATACAGGGGGGTCTCTGCTCCGGCACACCTCCCCCCTCCTTTCTTCCTCCGTTCCTCCACTGACCTTGGTGTTCATGCAGCTGTAGCAACTCCTCCTCACAAGTCTGACTGCCCGTCACCACGTCCCTTCTTAAATACGTTATCGCAGAGGCGCAGCCGATTGGCTCAATTTCCCAAACAGAATTGGAGCTGAGGTGGAGCTGGGGGAGCTTCGAGAAGCTTCTCACAGGGGACCGTCCCGATAGCCCCCTCCCCTGCCACCAAAAAACTCCACCACTCACTCAACCCAGGACAATGCCCAACCAATGACTGGTACCAGTGTTCAGTCTTTCTGTCTCAAAGGATCTCAAGAGTTCCAACTTTCACATTGTTTCAAAGGTTTATATCTAAGCTATTTCTCTGCTTAACTACTTCCTGAGAAGGCCAATTTAAGCTTACTCACATATGCTAAGACTGCTTTCACTAGTCCTAACTTTGCTGGTAAGGACCTGGGACATAATTCATCTTAGTTAGCATTAAAAACCTAAAGATTATTCATCTAAGTTGTCTCTTCAATAGCTATTTCTCTTCACTGACTACAGAATGAGCCTTGTTCAGGTAGATAACATTTAAATCACACAAATCCCACTTTCAGGCATCCCTTAAATTTAAGGGACAAATCAGTGAGATTTTCAGCTAGTATTCAATATTAGATTTCTAGGGAAACAGATGGATTTTTGATTTTGGGTTTTGTTTTGTTTGTTGTTTTACTTTTTTTTCTGAAAACCAAAACTATGACTTTTTCCTTTTAAATTCCATTGTTTTCCCTCCTATTTTAAAGTATATGCTTTATATTATTCATCACCTCTTTATATATTCAGTTTTTAACTAGTTTCTAGAAATCTGTTGATGTGGTCATCCAATGCTTTCCCTAACCATTTTGCCATACAATTAGTTTCCAAGTTGATTTTTTACATGCTGTGCTCTCCTAAACATACTAGCTATCTGACAGTTTAGGACAGTAAAAAAACTTACATAGTAATGCCATAATTTGTCAGTTATATATACACACCCATTTGTCATAATGTACCAAAAAGAAGAGTACGATAAACCCATGAGCTTTCTAACCACTGTGACCAGAACTCAACCTGTGCCATTACTGATAGGTATTCTTTCTCCTGTGTTGCCGAAGTATTTTCAAAGCTTTTAAGTGGGAAATACTTAAAACATTTCTCTTCTTTGGATGGAGGTATTGAAAGCTTATGCATAAGAGCTTTCATGCCATCCCAGAACCTCATTTACTCTATTCTCCTGGGCATAATTCACATTGCAGTATTCAACAAGGACCTTCTCTAATTCTGCAATAGTGCCATATTTTTGCACATAAAAAAAAGTGTTAGTCATTTATTTAAACAGTTTAAGGCTGAAAATGTCCAGGCTCATGTTATATTGCAAGTGCATGATTTGATATTGAATTCTTACCTTACTTCATAAGATTTAACCTTATACCTTGTGCATATATTATGAATTTGCTGCAACAGAAGAGAAGTTAATGTCTTTATATATTTGATGTCTGTGGGTGTAAAAAGTACAACTACACACATTAGCATTTAATTTCCTCCAAATGTCTGCCAGTTAAAGATCCCTGAGGATTTTGTTTAATTTGTAAGTGAAAGCTGGGAGCCATTCTGCTTTCTCTGTGTCTGTCGTCCACACCAGAGTTCAATTAAACATCTCCCCTACGGTTTCCTTCACCTGCAAAAACAAAGCAAATGTACTAACAGAAAAAGGACCTGCATCTGAATTAGACAGGTACACGTCAGTTAGGTGGATATATATGCAAGTGGGTAGCCAAGCTGTCATTCCTCACCCTTGCCTTCAGTGAAAGTAAATCTTCTTTATTTACTTTCACTCATTGAATCATCCAAAATAGCATTTTTCTGTTGACTAAAACAGCTAAATCTTTCTTCTTTGAGTATTGGAAGGTCATGGTCATTTTTTTTTTTCTTTTGTATTTGTCATTTACTTTCTTAATCAACAGAACAGAAAAACATTTTCAGCATGGAAATACAGCACTTTCACAAATTAGTCCTTTGTATCCTTAGATGTTGAAACACAAATAAAATTTGTTCTGACAAGCAATGAAAAAGGAAGACAAAAAATATGTGCCACAAAACCAGAAATGTTTTAACAGTGTCAAAAATTATGATTAAAAATGAATGAGGAAAGATATATGTACTTTAATTTTAAGACAGCTTTATTATACAACAACAAATTACAATTTTGCAGGTAAGAAAGCTTCTTCAGCTAAAGAATAACCTGATTCAGCCAATAAGAAATAGAAATAAAACTTGTAAGATAATAAAAAATATATCTATATGAACTGGTATGCCATGTAGCACTGGCAATCACCCAAGCCACAAAATGATACAGAATTACTTACTATTCTGTCTTGTTCTATGATGGTATTACTATCATACCCAGCATTTTGAAGTTTAAGTTCAAAAGCTCTGCATGTATGTACAAGAGCAGAAGTGTGTGCGTAAATATATAAAAAAAAAACAAAATGGAGAAATTAATGTAAATTATGAGTTGAAAAATGCCATTAGTAAGGTCAAAGATGACCTTCAGAAATATGTAGTCGATATGATGAGAGGTAGGGACACTGAAACAGTGGAAACAGTGGGGAAAAAAAGAGAATTATATGAAGAGCATATTTTTGTACTGAAAGAAGAGGATGAACTAATAACATCACACCAGTATTTTTCAAAAACATAAATTAGGTTCTGTAGGCAATTGTCCTGATACTGAGTCTGGACAAAGAGTCAAAAGACTGAAAACAGATATAGAAAATAAAAAATTAATTTTTTGTTTCAATTATTTATAAGAACAAATAGGGTTTGAATAAAAAAAGGTCTTCAAAAGGATCTTGGCATACTCTAGGAGATTAATATCACTGATGGAGGACGTTATTTTTTTACATATACCACACATTGGATTTATGTGTTAAGTTAGGAGTGGTGTGATTTTTTTCAAAAAAGTTGACATGTGTCTTGAGCAAAGACTGTTTCCCAGGTTCTCAGAGATGGCATGGTATCCAAAGTATATTGAGACAAAATACCGGGAATCCAACGCTAGAAAAAATTTTCATTCGGTTGACTGATCACTTCTCATTGTTCAATAGATACTTTACAGTGCATAGTCTTATTGTCCCCAACTGTTCTTTAAACACCTCTGATTTTCATTTGGGTATCGTAACCTAAATCAAATTCTTATTTGGTTTAAAAGAAGAGGAAAAGATGTGATCTCTCCCAGCTTTTTATTTGACAGAAAATAAATGTTCCAAAAAATCTTAGCTTCACTCATTTTTTGTTTGCTATGTCCCTGCAAACCCAAGTAACCCACTACCAAGTAATTTGGTCTCCCTACCAGTTTTGCTTGACATTTGTATGTCTGATGGAGACTTATTATCATGTTTGTTAAACACCCTTGACTAAGGGGCACTTGATCTCTTTCTTCACCTCAGGTCCAAAGGACAAAAGGATCTCATGCAGACCCCTTTGCAGATTTTTTTGTGTTCTTTTCTGCAGGAACCCATTAGGACAGTTAAGAGCATGGTGTAATCAACTCTAGCATTAACTGTATCTCTGACCTCAGTGTGATCGCCTTTCAGTATTCTGTTCTTTCCTCATTAACGATGTCCCTGATAACTTCCTATTTTTTATACGTTATAATTGTCCTTGCTAACTGAGGTGCATGTAAGCAGTCAGCATTGGATATATCTCCAAAGCACAATCTGTTTGTATCTGAGGAATAGAACGAGACTTTCATACAAATGATGTATGTCCTCAATAGGCATATAAACTAAGTGGAACAAATTCACCTGCTTATATTGCTTACTTTTTTTAAAAAAAAGACAAATCTCCGCAAACAATAAGTAGCCAGTTTTGAATGCTACGGACAATATGAAATACCATCTAACAGAAAAAAGTTATTATCAAAAATTGCATCATGTACTCTGTAATATATAATAGATATACACTGGAAAGTAGGGCAAGATTCATCCAGAATATAGATGAAGGTCTGCATTGTCACAGAATCAGGATCATGGGTTGTCATCTAGAGCATGTACAACTCATTATTAACATGGGAGTTAGGAGGAGGACATGGTTTCAACTAGCTTGCCTGCTATATATGAGGAGAAATTATGTGTAACTTCTACTCGTAAGCCTGGCAAAATTACCTGTACTGGTTTTTATTCACATCTGCATCTAAACTAATTGACATGTTATATCCTATATTTTCAGACACCAGTTGTTACTATGGCACTTGGGCAGGCTGTGTTATTTGCAATTAAGGTGTCAAACTTAAATCTGACTTCTCTTGCCTTTTCAGTTCTTGACAAAGTTGTTTTGTAGCATTGTTATTTTTTAAAAAGAAAATAGAAACAACCCCCTTTTCCAACCCCTTAGAAATCACCTCAGATTAACAGCACTGAATTCTCTAAATCTCCATATAGTCTTTCATGCAGTGAACTAAATAAGTGACAGCAATAGACAGTAGGCTATCTTCTTCTCTGCATACTTTTAAGACTTAAGCTTTGCTACATGATTTCACAGTTAATGAGTGAGCTGGCAAGTGGAGGAACAGTTATAGCCAGGAATCCTGATGTGAGTTGAAATTTCTGGAGGGAAAGCAGGGTGTCTAAAATGGTAGTGTGGGAAGAGAAAGCTATGCTGTTGGATGGCTGCAAACACATTGCAGGACTGAGAGCAAATGCACTGTATCAGGTGATGCCTGCAACAAAAGCTACAGATACTCTAGCTCCCTTTTTACTCAGGGCAGTCTTTACCTAGAAGTGATCAGGGCTCCAAGTGATTCTAATTGTCAAATTACAAGTCATCTTAGAAATTTGAACATGGTCTTTAGACAGTCAAGAGGTGAACACTCTTTGAACTGCTTTTTTTTTTTTTTTTTTTTCAACCTCACTTCACAAAAAATAGACATCCTGTAGAGTGAAACTCATCTTTTAGGAACCATGCAGTTTTTTGATGAAGAAATATTCAGGCAAGCCTCCTGGGCTGCATTAGTTCTGCACTCTCCAGTACAAGAGAAATATGGACGTGCCAGATCAAGTCCAGAGCAAAGGGCCATAAAGAATATGAAGGGATTGGAAAGTCTGTCATATGAATAGAAGATGAGAGAGATGGGACTGTTCATTTTGGAGAAGACAAGGCTCAGAGGGATCTTCTCAGTGTATATGGGTACCTGATGCAGGGGTACTAAAAGGTCAGACTGTTGGCGATTCTTAGTGACCAAACAATGGACAATGTGAACAAACTCAAATACAGGAAGTTTTACTTAAACATAAGAAAAAAGTTCTTGCTGTGAGAATTGTGGAACACTGTAATAGACTGTCCAGAGAGGCTATGGATTGATATCCTTGGTATTTTTCCTAAGGTGGGTTGGTATCCTGGGAGATATTCAAAACCTAACTGGATAAGGTACTGAGCAACCTGCTCTAGCTGACCCTACTTTTAGCAGCAGGGGCCATTCCCAGAGACCTCTCCCTGAACAATTCTGTGATTTCTGTGAAAACACTGCAAGTGGCCAAAATTAAATATTTCTTAATATCTAACATGTGATGAGATAAATTTCTCCCTTAAAGTCTAAGTTGTTAAATTTACTTAATAAAAGTTTATTAGTAAGTAGAACAAATTATAATCTTCAGATTTTATTTATGTAGAGCATACATAATTTACATAAAGCTATATAAAATATGTATATAAACTTTTCTATGTTTACAGCATTATATAAATTTTATGAAATAAATTAAATACTCTTCCCAATATTTCCCATTTGTTTGGATAACCAAGTAATGTTTCGTTACAGCTTGTCTTTGAGAAAAAGCTTGTATCTGTGCCAAGAGTGTTGCAGCAATTGTAACATGACCAAAATTGGCATGATTTCTTGATGCTTCTGCAAAGTTGTTATGAGCGTAAGATTCCCTGAACTTTCTTGGCTCTTATTTGAATAGGAGTGAGATTCATGTGAGAGTTTATATGCCTACAGTAAATAACCCAATTCAGCTTTCAGAAAGCCATATAAGTTAGGCTTTTGTGACATTGGTAAGTATACAACTTGTCAAGGCATATTTCATCTTTTGTTTACTTCTGACATAACAGAATACATGATAAAGTCTCAGCAACAGGAGTCATGGCATAATGAAAGGTTTTCTGCCTTCTTCAGTTCGGGTAAAATATAAAAATGGAAAACCTTTACACTTTTAATGTACCCTTTTAGAAAAATTATTCTGTAAGGTGTTTAGAAAATAATTTTTCATGGACAACTTTTACATAGTATATAGTATTATTTATTTTTCAAGATTTAAATTGGTAATTTTAAGTGTCAACAAATATTTATACATATTTGGAAACATTTTGCTGCCATCAATGGGAAACAATAGACTTCATCTTTCAAGTTCCAATTCAGTATTTTTCATATGATTATATATAGATAACTATAGTGATAAATTCATGCCTATTTTTCTCCATGGAAAAAAATGGGCTTTTTATGGCTCACTGGTCCATTAAAATCACAGCTAATCATAAACTAGCAATAGAGATGTAGTGGTATTTAGAAAGGACAGAGGCCAGCTTGTTAGACAATATGTGGTGTATAGAATTCAGTTATTCAACTTACTGTTATCTACTCAGGAACATAATTTATACTGACAGTGTAGAATTTCCGTGTGTCTAAGAAACCTATACAAACTTACCAAACACTAAAAATCAGTCTAGGACAGCCTTTAAAGAAAGCTTTAATTTTAATATGGTAGTTCCAAGTGAATAGTCTCATAAACATTAATATACTAATTGGTTTTTTTTTTGTAGTATACTTGTAGTATATATGATGTTCCATCTTGATGCACACTACCATTACAAAGACCTTTTAACTATACTACAATATGTAGGCCATATGTTGCAGAAATAGCAAGGGGAAACCCAGAAGTTCCTATTAAAATAGGTCCTGCAACCCGTCAACATTCTGAATTTATGCAAAGGATTTTTTAGCTCAAACTCTCACATAAATGCTGATATGTCCTCCAATGAAACATTGCAACAATATTATGACTATAATGTATAACTCAAGAACAGTACTTAGAGTTCATTAACATACAATTTAAGAACGAAGAGGGCTGCTTGGTCTACATATGAAAAGAAGGTGAAGGAGAAATATAAGAATTTTCAGGTCTATAAAAGATTATTATAAAGAGGAAAGAAAATATTTGTTCATGATTGCCATGATGAGTAAGATGAGATAGCAAGCTGTGATTCCTATGAGGAAGGTTTGTATTACACATTAGGAAAAACTTCATGGTGAAGATAATGAAGTTCTCAAAAAAGACAAACTGCAAGAGTTGCATCTCTCTACAACTAAAGAATGAGCAATGCTAAATTCCATGTGTATCATATTGTTGTGACATTATTCCTATCTTCACAGAAGACTGTGGATTGTTACAAATTGGAACAATATTAAAAAGCCTCCTCTCATATGTATTGACATTTTACATGAAAAAATTCATGCATTTTAGAAGACAATTATTTTTTTTTCAGAAGAAAATGCCTAAAAATTAAACTATATGCAACTCATGGAATTTATATTAGAATAATTCAATAATGCCATATTATTTTATATTAAAAATAGAACTTTCATTCTCAAACTTACAGTCTGCAAAAGATAGCTGTAAACTATGTAAATCAATAACAAATTGTAATATACAACAAATATATTTACTGGCTTATTGTCATCATAGTGATCACACTGGTCTCCACATTTTCAGGTTCTTCCTTCTTCCTTGCATTCCTTCCTTTTTTCTGGATAAATAAGTTCTCTTTTCCTTTACAGTAATTCCTTTCAAGGTGAGGAAGGCAGGGCAGAAATAACCTGCTGACTGGGTACCACTGATATCTCACTGAGAATGGTTAATTATTTAAGTTATAAGACATGATGACTGACATAAATACATAATTACAGCTCCTATAATGCAGAAGAGCTGGCATGTCTCCTATAATTTACTGCTGATTCTCACCTCTGTGTATGAGACAAGAGGAAATCAGAACTGGGTACAGATTTATAAGGTATGTTGTAACTGTAGACAATTAAATGAAGCTTAATATTTTATATGAACATAATGTGAATTTGTATGTTGTTTATTTTAAGAGGAAGTTAGCTGGAGTTGAAGTATCATATATTTGTGACATTATATTTTGGTTTCCATTCTACGTGATGCATTTTTTTATGTGGAATTCTTTATCATCTTGAAGACAGTGAAATTTCATTTTATAAAGTGTTCATATTTCCAGTTTACTCATTGCAAGTTTAAGTAGATAGAAGTCATCCAAAACTGAGTTTTGCTTCCTATCGTATTTATCAGTTAATATCTTCCAGTCTTTTTTTTTTTATCCCAGACAATGATTTTTCTTTCTTGAAACTCTTTTAACCAGAGAAATTAAATATAGTCTGATCTAGTGCCTACTGAATTCACTAGTCAGTAAAGTGATCATCCATTTAATAACCATTTGATACAGTTGACAAATTTTCTATGTACTATTGCTGAAAAAAAGTTTCTATCAACACAGACCCTGGGTGGGCCTAATATGAAATATTTATCACAGAACTAAGTTACTAAATATATAAATCCTTAACTAGATAACTAAAGTGTTAAAATATCAGCACTATGGAATAGCTACAGAATATGAAACTGAGGGAGTTTAAGCCCATCTAACTATAGCTTTATATGATGGTATTGTTTCCTGTTTTAGCAGTTTAAATAAATTTTACCTTATTTTTTTAGGAAGTATAAGGATCAGATCAGATTATTTGCTGCTAGTCATTGTGTGGCTTCTGGTAAAATCTTAAAAGGTCAGGCGAGGTAAAAATGCCTTTGAAAATTCCAAGATTAGGCATCACAAGAGTAATAACTCTCTCCACTGCTAAACCCAAGCCATTCTTTGAAGCTATTAGAAAGTATTTAAGATTGTCCATCCTTTTCTGTATTTTACCTATTTAAGGTCCCAGCAAAACTAACTGCAAGGTCAACCTAAGAGACAAATTTAGTAATAATTACAAAACTCAGGTTTTTTCTTGGGTTTGTGTAGGACAAGAAAGATTGAGATATTCCTTGAGCTTGATTTGCCCTACGGATTTACTGGTGCTCCTTACAGTCCTGGTCTTTTGAACCTAGTCTTCCTTTGAAAGGAAACCCATATGTGTAGGAGACAGATGTGCAATTCAGTGTATTCAAAAACATTACCTTTGGGAACAAGACTACCAGGAGCACCATGGAGCAGAGGACCTACTTGCCATGTAGTGTAGACTATCTTGCTTAGGTTTTGTGAACACCTGTGAAATCTATGAAAGAAAAGAAAACTAAATTTCTGCTGTGACTGATTTGACGGTGTTGAACGTGAGCCAGCAACGTGCCCTTGTGGCAAAGAAAGCTAATATTATTCTGGGATGCATTAGGAGGAGTGTTGCCAGCATGCTGAAGGAGGTTATCCTTCCCTCTACTCAGCACATTTGAGGCTGCACCTGGAGTACTGGGTCCAGTTCTGGGCTCCCCGGTATGAGAAAGACATGGTCATACAGGAGGTAGTCCA
The DNA here is from genome assembly GCF_018691265.1 of Tyto alba. NCBI lineage: Eukaryota > Metazoa > Chordata > Aves > Strigiformes > Tytonidae > Tyto > Tyto alba. The sequence goes on from NW_024881321.1 coordinate 26,167,140, forward strand.
GTGAAGGGCCAAGAAGCTGATGATGAAGGGAATGGAGCACCTCTCCTCTGAGGAAAGGCTGAGAGAGCTGGGACTGTTCTGCCTGGAGAAGAGAAGGCTTGAGAGGATCTCATAAATGTGTTCAAATACCTGAAGGGAGGGTGCAGAGAAGATGGAGCCAGACTCGTTTCAGTGGTGGCATGTGACTGGATCAGGAGCAATGGGCACAACCTGAAACACAGGAGGTTCTACCTGAACATGAGGAAACACTTTTGTACTGTGAGGGTGCCTGAGCACTGGAATAGGTTGTCCAGGGAGGCTGTGGAGTCTCTTTCCTCGGAGATATTAAAAATCTGTCTGGACATGTTCCTGGGAAACAAGCTCTAGGTGGCCCTACCTGAGTAGGGTGGTTGGACCAGCTGACTGCCAGAGCTCCCTTCTAACCTCAAACATTTTGCGATTCTCTGATTCTTTAGCAATATTTTTTTTCCTATTTATTTTCTAATAATCCCATCATCTTGTTTGTCTTTTTGATTTTGTCATGGTTTGAACCTGGTCGGCAGCCAAACACCGCTCAGCCTCTCACACCTCCTTTCTCTTCCAGCGATGAGAAGGGACAAATGACTTTGCATTCGAATGCCAGGACTTGGCATTCGAGATAGGACCCGGAGGGGAAAATCACCCATTATGGTTATGGGCAAAAGGCAGACTTATTAAGGAAAGAAAATAAAGAACATAGATTTGTTACAGACACTGACAACAACACTTAACAGAGTAGGACAGTGAGAAGCATTGCCACATCTTGAGAACACCTTCCCCCCACCCCTCCCTTCTTCCCGGGCTCAGTTCTGCTCCCGATATCTCTACCTCCTCCCCCAGTGGCGCAGGGGCAGGGAATGGGGGGTGCAGTCAGTGCTGCTGCTTCTTCTATCATCAGTGGGGGGAGCTTCTGGAACTTCTCCCCATGCTCCATCGTGGTCCTCCTCTCACAGCAGTCAGTCCTCCACAAAATTACTCCAACATGAGTCCCTCCCACGGGCCACAGCGTTCCCCACACTGCTGCGGCAGGGGACACCAACTTTCTCCAACTGGAGTCCCTCCAGTGGGCTGCTGCCCTTCCCGAGCTGCTCCGGTGTAGGACACCCCCTCATGCTGCAATCCTCCCAGCACCAAACTACAACAGCGGGCGCCACCTTTTCCCACAAGACCACAGCCAACTTTGGGCACAGCACCTTGATCATCCATGTGAAGTGCAGGCCATAAATCAGTGTCTGCTCCACCATAGATCTTCATGGGTGGTGGTGGGGGGGCCGCCCTGCCGTCTCACCACAGGATACAGGGGGGTCTCTGCTCCAGCACACCTCCCCTCCCCTTTCTTCCTCTGTTCCTTCACTGACCTTGGTGTTCACACAGCTGCTGCAACTCCTCCTTGCAAGTCCAACTCCTCCTTACTACGTCCCTTCTTAAATACCTTATCGCAGAGGCGCAGCTGTTTGGCTCAGTTTTTGAGCAGAGGTGGGTCTGACTTGGAGCTGGGGGAGTTTCAAGAAGCTTCTCACAGAGGGCCACCCCTATAGCCACTCACTCCAACCAAGTATAGATTTGAAGAATCAATCCATACATAATTAATCTACAATCACTTTTCTATATGATAATAGGTAATATAGATCTCAGCATGAGTTATCATTTTTTTTTTTTTTTAATGTACATTACTTTGCAGTTTTCAACACTTTCATTAGCTGTGTAGTTCCCCTTTTCATTCACCATCTTCAACATCTTCTGAAGCTTGTCATATTGATTTTGGCTTGACTGGTTGAAGAGTTGAAGAAATACGTGGATACTAAATATTTTAATACTAAATATTTTGCCATTCCATAGTTTAATAGTCTTACACTCAAATACATGATGCTTTAAAAAACTTATATCCTTCCTACATTAATCAAATTAGCTGATTTAAGTTTTCAATACATTTTTCAATAAATTATAGTATTCTTTCTGGTTTTTAATCAAAATTTGAAGTATTTCCAAACTCTAAAGGAGGCATATGCAGCTAATTCTATAATATTTTTTTTAAAAAAAGGTTGCTCTTCTGACTAATTTGTAAAAATCTTTTTTATAACATACAAATATGTTATGCATTAAAAAAAAAAAAAAAAAACAAAAAACAACTTGCATATAGAAAGACAATTTTTAACCATTAATAATAATAATAATAAATAATAATAAATGCCTTTCTGTCTCTACACTTTTAGCCAAAGAACAGTTGCATATTTTAACCATAATGGTAATAAATAATTTGCTTGAAGAAAGATTATTCTTTTCCTTTTCTTTATGAAAAAGCACTGAATTTTAAAAAGCCCAGACATCCCTGTATCTCAAAGAAGGAAAACTTAGTTATTCTTCCAGGTATAATGTACTGAGCCTTGAATGCTCATGCAACACATATTTGCTCTACCTTTGAATATTAAGAAATATTGTCTGTTGTTTTGTTGTTCGGCTTTTTTTTTTTTTTTTTTCCTATCCAGAGTTTTATAATAGTTCAAAATTGCTAGTGAGATCTGCCAATATCTAATTAAATGCAATAGACTTAAATAATCTCTTCACATTTACTTTAATTTCTCTTCTGAGTACTCAGGAAATTTATTTCTAACAATTTCATTTAACTGGATAATTCTATGGATTGGTGTTTTGTTTTGTTTTGTTTTTTTTTATTTATTTTTTTTAGATATAGTTATTATAAGAACATAGTGTGAGAAGAAGAAATAAATTTATGAGGCAATCAGGGCATAGCTAAAGGAATTTTAGTAAACCCTAAGCATTTCTTTCTTTTGTGAGGTGGCATATTTACACAAATTTTGTTAAAAGTAAAGATTTTCTTTCATTTTTCCCTTGAGCAGTGAGAAAATATACAGCCATTAGATAAAAAAATGCTGATGAAGAAATATATTCAGCCCAATGCAGTTGTTAAAACTGTGATTTTCTTGTAAATTTTTACAAGATACAAACCACCATCTATAATTCCCATAAGCATTGTGTGCTTCATTTTGGGATGTTGTGGGTTTTTTTGTTGTGCCCTGTGGTCAACTGCAAGTTTTCTAAAGTTGGCTTATTTATTGTGCTGAATTCATTTAGTGATGCCACAATCCTATAGCACAGTTCTGACAGATTGGTTATGAATAGATCTGAGGGGAGGAACATCTTCTTGTAAAAGAAGTGTTAATGGTCATACTACAAATACTGATGTAACAATTTAAGGTGAACCTTTTCCTGTTCTCTACCTTCACTCACCCAAGTCAACTAATAAACTGATGAGAGGTCTCAGCAAGATACAAGGGTGTCCACTTTTCCTTAGAACAAGCCAAGATGATTCTACCTGAAAAAAAAATTATATTTTTCTGCCAGAGAAGGGATTGCTTGATAATATATGTTTATATATAGAGAGAATGAAATTATAAAGATTTTCAGGAATCAAGAACATAAAAGACTTTAACATCAAGTGCATTAATTATCTGCAGAGTTAAGGCTTTACACAAAAAGGTGAGGGTTTAGTGGTTGAATTACTTGTTTGGAATTCAGGAAACATGGGTTACCAAAGTTAAAATTCACATTGAGAAAGGCCCAAAGACACTAAATGTAACTTAGCTACAGTTTAGACACTTAAATCCAAGCATATTCTTCTCAAATCCATGCCTAAATGTAGTTCTTGCTCTATGTATTCTAAAACTATATTGATTTTGAATGGGCTGGATCCTCACAGTTAATGTTACTACATGCTATTCTGATATCAATCCTTAAAACATGCATGTCTAAGACCCCACAAAAGAATATAACTTTAGATAGACCTTTCTACAGTATTTCTCTGTGGCTGATTTCTGTAGCACAGAATCTCTTTGGTGATTTACAACCTCTGAAGTAAACTGAGAGTCTAATGCATGAAGAAGATGTAGAATGCCTGTAGAAGTCATGGAATTCAGTACACCAATGCTCAAGAATCTTTATGGATCTGGCATCTAGACCAGGATGATTGATTTTTCATTTCTACTTACTGACATAAGTATTCCACCATTATTGCCCTATTCTATTATATATTTAGCTGGTTACAGAATGTCATTTGGTCTAAATTTAGGATCTCTGAAATGTGGATAGTAGTTCTTTTTTCTATTCTTTTCCTTTGTTACATACACATATATTTTACTCTTTGAGGCAGGAACTTTACAGAGTATGTATTTTATTTTTATGTCTGTAACATAATATAGTTCCACTTTTGATATTTAAGGTCTACCTTTGGAAAAAAAAAATGAACTTTAAACATGACTTACTTTGTCTCATCTCTTTGTACCTTTGATACTTATTGCAATGCCTATGATTGCTAAGTGGTTGGTTGCGTTATACTTGTAGCTGAGTTTGTGATTAAAGGAAGCTGGAAATATCATCAACCTTATTGCACAGACTGTAAGTTAACACTGCTAAGAATACCTATTATACACTGTGGGATGCTGTAGACTTTAATACCACCAGTTGAAAGCGGCACAGATGCAATTAAGGCATCACTAAGCACTGAACACCGTGCACTCCACAGGTGAAAATTAAAGTCTGTGTTTCACAGTGCTTCCTACCAGGCTGCTCTCTGCTGCTTTCTGTAATGCTTCACAGGCAGCTAGGCCACCTTCTGCACTGGGGGGTATGTTTTTCTTCTCAGTAAACTTTTATAAATTTTAATAATGCTAGTAGGAGTTCAGAGTATGCTTTAGAAAGAGCCTGCTTGCTTTGTGCATTTTTAAAAATAATGGTTTTATTTATTTTTCTGAGTGTAAAAACAAACAGAAGCAGATTATTATATAATTGCAAGGAGGTACTTCGGAGCGTGATTTATGTTGTTAATGTATAACTGAAGGTTGAAGGTAACTAACCCTGTGTTTCGTCTGGCAATCAAGGACTGTAATAATGACCTTTTAAACTATGCACTGTTTCATTTCTTGTATAACTTTTAAGTCCCAATTCTATTTCTTTGTAATCTAATAGAAACTGATTTCCTTTTAAAGTGTGAGGATTTTTTTGTTAGACTAGATTATAAAGACAAGGAAACACTCAGTTATGCAGAAGTCTGAAATGTGTTTTACTTATATTTTTTCCTTCACAGTATCAGTCTTTAAGAGAAAAAAAATAGTCTTCTGCTATAAATTCTACTTATATGCTGAGCCCACTAAAAGAAGCATGTTGTGTAGAAGAGGTCTCTGCAGAAAACTGCAATATCCTGAGGTCAAAACCTCCATTATTAGAAGATATGATATGATTCATTGACATTTCTATAAGATAGATTTATAGGCCTATCATTCTGTCTTTTAAGTTACAGGAACTACTATAGCTCATAGAAAAAAAACAAAACAAAACAAAAAAAACACACCAAAAAGCATGAAGTTGCAAATTTTGAGAGCAAAAAAGGGACCTTGTGCAGTGTATAAATTTTGTTTTGAAAAAAACAGACTCTTTGTTCTCTCTGGTCATGAAGAAGGGAGTTATACTTCCTTCCCTAGCCCCATTTACCTTCAGGATTTGGTAATGGTGATTTCAGGTCTGTTTGTAGCAACATGCCTTGAGATCATTTGTAGGAATTAGCACTCAAATCCTTAAAATACATCTATTTTATATTTATGAAGCTTGTGGATTTCACACACACACACACACACACACACCCCCAATTTCCTTTCAGGTTATTTCAACACATTTAAGATTTGAAAATCTAAAATAAAACTAGAATTCTGCCTTTTACTGATAAACTCAGGGTTTAATTTTACTTTAGGACAATGCAGAAAAGTGCAATTTTGCTGTTGATCTACAACTGCAGCATGTTGAATGGTAGGAGTGATGGCAAAAACTCCTTTAAATGTTGAATTTCAGAAGCCTTTGATAACAGCAAGTGATATATACATTGCACAGGAATAAGTGCCCAAATTTTTTTGTTACACAGTAAGTCAGTGGAAAAAAAAATGCTACCTATAGATGTAGCTGAAACTAGGGAAGCAACACACATTTTGTGAAAATGTGTTATCCATTTATGAAATTGCACACCTTCATTACTGAGCACAATATCAAAAGCTGTGTTGAATAAACTTTTTCTAACTCTCTGAAGACGTAAGCTGCATTTCTGTTGTTTGCTAACATAGAAGCACTCTTTTTGATGGAAAGTGCTGGAGAGGAGCTGGAAATCTTTTTCATCACTGAGTTTCCAAGGCAATAATTTAAAAACATCTAACTTCATAAATGAAGATAGATTCCCTAATTTTGCTTTTTCTTGTAGAAATTAGTTAAAAGTCTAAAAGATTGCCATTTTTTGATATACAGGATTTTTCTAAGAGGAAAGTTGATCTAGATTGAGTTGGCTCTCTTTGGTGCAATAATGTTGAATATTATTTGCATATAATCTTTTTCAGGCTAGAGAGATTCAGAGATTATGTAGTTGACAGTGTCTCATTTTGAACAACTGTGGAGTTTGGGATTTGAGATGTACATAGTGTGAATGGAAATGGTTAAAAGTACTGCTTTTAACTGAATTTTGCTGTAGTCTGGAATGCATACACAGTTTTAATATGGAGACATAAATAAAACCACCCCAAAACTGTAACCTGGATTAATCTTAATTATTCAAGTGATATTTTTTTTTTTCCTATAGATTCTTTTTCATCTGTCTGTTTGATCTTTTTTTCCAATTTTCTGTAATTGCAGAAAAGTATAGATATGGCAGGAGACACACACTTGTACTAAGGGAAGATTTTCACTAAAGTCGAAGTGGCTGAAAAGTACAGGCCTTGACTTTCAGTGGGATTTAAACTCCTGTAGTCTGATTTTATAAACTCCACGTAATATTTATCTTTTGTAAACTTGTTAAATTTATTAATTTTAGAGTAAAATGGAAAAACCAGTTTGTGGCTCTCAACATCTTGATGTAGAACACCAGAGGTAAATGTTCTTTATTTACAAAGAAGCTATGATCTGGCCTTTTGTTCAATGTATCAGTTCTTTTTTTTTTTTTTTTTTTTTTTTTCCCTCTAGTCAAAAGGGACATGCTTTTTTTGAAGACTCTAGTTATTTCTTCATTATACACAGAACTAAATATCTATAAGTACTATTTCTTCTGGAGAGACGTATATGTGAAAATTTGCTAGGGATACTTGGGCATCTCTTATCATAGTAATTTTAAGAGCTCCTATATGCTTTGTTTTTTTCTTCCTTATATTCAGACCTCATTCATGCAAAAAGCTCCTGCAAGTGAATGGGATGTTATTTTTCACGTTGTCTAACGTTGTTAGTTTTTGATAAACTCATTATTGTAATAGCTTGGAGAAATCTCTTTTTCCTCTGAATAAATGCAATTACTTTTAATTGTGAAATAATTTTTAACATATTTTACATGACATTTGCTAATTTATTAATTTAAACTGTGGAGTCTGAGTCCCAGCTGTCTTTAGCTAAGGGGTTGTAGCTAACTGCTTCACTGCACAAATTGTTTTTAAGGGAAATGTTTTGTTATGATTTATTAGTTGTTAACTATCATTTAAAGAGAGAGAAAAGTGTTTCGTGATCTAGTGAGCAAACTGAGATTTCTATGGTGGGCTTTTTATTGTTTTTATTTTACAAATAGAGACTTTAACCAAGACACCAGACAGGAGAATTCTGCAGTAGAAATAAGTGTCAGTTTATCATCCAACGTACAGCTGAAATGTAAAGCCTATTAGGCCTATGAAGCATCCTACAGTCTAGCTTTTACCTCCACTGCCTTCTACATGATGGCCTCTGACTATTTTCCCTCTTAACACAGGTGTGAAGCCTGTGGTGATTACGAGTACCAGCATGTGGTAATCTAAACTGAACTTTAAGCCACTAGGAAACCTGCAAGAGTAAAGCACAGAACTGGAGTGAAGTTAGAAAATAATTAGCAAGGAGACAAGAGTAAGAATTTGGAAGCTTAACTGTGACATTTCTCTTTGGCCCCCAGCAAACCAATTGCTGCTCTGTAATGTCATTCTGCTTTTAGCTTCTTTGTGATTAAGGAATTTTACATTTTTCATATGTATAGGCTGATATTGTAGAACAGATCTGAAGGCCATGGGTTATAGGAGGTCAGTTCAAATTATGCTGTAAGTAACTAGCTTTCATCCTGAAAAGTCACATCCTCAATTGCTAGGTACTTCCCTACATTTTTCCCTTTTATTATACTTTCTGAAAACAGAATTAGTCTGAAGTTTGGCACTACAAAAATAAAACTTACTTAAAATTAAAAAAAAAAACCTCCCAAATATTAATGACTAGTAATCAAATAAGTGCTATATGCCATTTAGCAATTTAGCTTAATTTTCCTATTTTTAAGGTAGACATGTGACCACACCTGTAAATGCCAATTGCATCACTTCAGATGCCTTCGTGTAGGCTCAGTGAAGTCAGAAGACTCTGCCTATTAAATTGTCAAGGTTTAACTAAGACCACTGTAAGTAAATGTATCAACTTCTGTAACCTGTTGTCATATACCACAATCAAATTTCAGTGTTTTCCAAATAAAGCTTAGCTGATATGAATATCTCCAACTACTTCATCAGAAGAACTGTGATTCCCCAGTGACACTGCTGTAACATTTTAATTGCAGTTTCCATTTGCACTGAACCATGTGTACCATTTTGTTCATCATGAATATGTCTCTGATAGAAATAATTTTTTTACACTAATGTAGATTAAAATTGGGTTTCAGTTTAAACAATTCAGCATTACTCTCTTCTTATCTCATTTTCAGTGTTGCAGAAGCCAAGATGCAAAATAAACAGTTCAGTGTTTTTACAAACTTTTACACTAAGACTTTGTGGCAATAAAAGGTCAATTAAAAGTGAGAAGTTGATGGAAATAATGTGTTGTGAGATGTTTGATTTAATTTCTTTTGACAAACTTCTAAAGCTTCTTTATACTGCATGAAGACTGAGAGCCAGAACAGATGTATAACTTCTCTATTTTCAAGTAAATATCTCCCGTATGTACTAATTTAAAGCATTAAAGGTCTTTCATATGTGAACTCTATTCCATTCCCTCTTGATAGTCAAATTTACAAAAATTTCGTCTTTTTTGGCAGTAACAGAATCTTCAGTACTATTACTTACATGATATTTGCTCAGTCATTGACTACACAACTGTAATTATTGTTTTTGTGTTAAAATATAGGCTAGGGAGTCCTGATGCCCACAGTCCACAATTATGTAACAGATGCCTGGGTTAGAAGGATCTCAAAGAGCATCCATTCTTCTCTCTGCAGGACCCCAATACCATATTAGAAGTGAATGTTTTCTTCCCTAAAACTCTGAGGAGAGTAGCACTATTAAATCATTAAAACCAAAAATCGATTCCCCAACATCTAGAAGTGGACTGGATTTCTTATGACTGACTGAAGGTTTCTGCCATTTCAGGAAACATACTTACTTCTTAGATCTTCTGATGCTTGTCTTCCTTATCGTTAACTAAATAATACAAACCATACAGCTTTATGTTATACTGGAACTGTTAGTGCAAATTTATACTCCAACAGTATGAAAAGGTAGCTTTAACAGCATGGAGCCTGCCTTGCATCTCTGCACATTCTAGGGAAAATCTTTATTGGAGGTATCCTAATTTGAGAAAGCTTTTATCGTTTTGTTTTAGCTTTTATCAACATGTGTTCAAACATTAAAAAACAATGTGTGAACAAATATATGGATAAACACAGGGACTGCCTTATTTCTCTTTAAAGTGTTAGGGGTTTTTTTTTCTTCATTATTGGTAAGGAATTTAATAAAAGCTTAGTAGAAATTTCTAGTTTCTTGTGTTTCTAAGTATGAGAGTGCATGAATTTACTGCAACCTTTTTTATCATCTAAAATATGCAGTATGTTTAGTACTGTGCTTTGAAGTTTAAGCAACAGCTGGGAACGTAATTTATGCTGGTTTTCTTCACTTGATATAAATATCAGAAGTTAGGAGATGGAATTTTTTGCTAAATACAATACTAACATATTGAATGCTCTGAAATAAGACTTCATAAAACAGAAATTGTGTCCTTTTTTTTTAGATTATGTAATATTTTATGGTTATCTTCTTCAGATAGGACCGAAGAACTTCACAGAAATTGCCCATATTTTTAGCCAAGCCTATCTGAAAATGCCTGAAATTGAAATGCAATCTGTATAGGGTCATTCTCTGTTTTATTTTCTGTCTCCAAGTGTCCAGTTAGTTATCCCACTCAGTATAATAGTGTGCTTTATGGAGAAAAACTGATTCACTTTTGGTAATACAAAATAGATCATCATTTGATGTACAGTTCACACTAACACTTTACATTTCAATTTTACTGACGTTATTTCATTCATGGATTATTGGGGTGTACAGGATTGTAATTTGTATTTAATAATACTGAGTTAGAACATTTAATACTCCAATACAACAGAGTGTTAAAACTGAACGCAGTGTTTGTTCCAGACTTGTTCTGACAAAATATGAAAACTCACTAGTAGTCAGTTTTCTGAATATTTATGAATTTGATCAAAATTATGATTTTGAAAAATGGGAATAAAAATAGTTTGATAATTTCAAAATTAAAAGTTATAATTTCTCAGTTTGAAGTGACTTTTATTTCAGTTTTAGTTAATTTTATTAATTTTAATTAAACCCACAGACAACTCAAAATTTTGTGGACCATTTCAGATTTCCACACAATAGATTTCAAAGAACTCTGCATACTTTTTTTTTCTTTAGCAGTTTTGAAGGCATTTTCACTTTATTTCCAAATCACCCCACATTAAAAACGTTACTCAGTTCTATCATACTTATTTCCATACATAATTCGTTTCACAAGTAAACTTCTTATTTGAAGAAGTTGCTATCAGAGGATCTGATTCACTTGACTTGTCTGCACAGCAGAACATGCGCTGACTTCAGATGAGAGCTATGTGCGAACTCTTTGAAGACAGGGCCTGGTGACAGACATTTCACCATACAAGAAAGTATACTTAGAAAAATGCAAAATCATCTTTGGCGTTGGTATGGTGGATGAAAAGATCTTTGAGAGAACTTCTGGAAGAAATCAATTTAAGAAGGGATTTGAGAGCTTTTTGCTTACATTTTATAACAAAAATCTTGCCTAAGTCATCTGTGGAAAATCTAATTTTATCATAAAAGAGCAGGAAGGAGGGTAATATTCTAAACATCCTGTTATTGATGTTATTATTAAAGTCCAACGTTCAAAAAACCTGAACAAGAGCAGTCAGCTGAGGTTAAAACATCTGTCTTCCACCACTGTTACAAGTATTAACTTGTCAGTAGAGCTTAGAGCTTTTCCAGTGCCCATAACAATCTCTGTAACATGCTTAGTCCATAAAATAAGCAACACACACCTGAGCTTATTAGTATCACTGTGATTGATATCAGTGCGATTAAATATCATATCATTTTCTCTAGACCGCACAGATTTTCACACCTGAATTTTTATTTGGCTTTTCCTTAGGCTTGTAATGAGATGCTGATGTCCAACCACATTTTCCTACAGCTCTTGGATACATTTCCTTCCTAATTACTATTTAAAAATACATGACTAGTGCTCTGCTTACCCCACCTTTCACTGGACTGTCATGTTTTAGGTTGATAGCAACTGGGACGGCTTCTGAAAGACGCATTTTTTCCTCTCCCCTGCCTGGCACAGCTGCACGTTTTGTACCTGCAGGCACATTCATCTGACCATGTGGTGAACTGGATCAGGCAGCTGATGCAATTTAAAACTGACATATTTGGCAGGTTTCTTATAGCAATAGTTAATTTTCAGATTCAGATCCCTGCCTGGATGCACAAGCTCTGCAAGAGCAAAACAAAGTGGGAAAATCAGGGACAAGGCAGAGTCAAGGCAGCATCTTTTAGTAGCAGTGCAAGATGATGATGATTATTACAGTGTTTGTGGTACTGGTATCACCATGAAGGGCTATAAGGTCCATATTAATTTCACCTCCTTTCCTCTTGCATTTTACTGAACAGACAATTATCAATTTGTGTAGGGACACAGTGAGCTGAAAAATCAACAGAAAGCAAGTAGAACACATGGCCAAAGACAGAGAGAAAGGGACAGGGTGAGAGTAGGGCTTTCTAAATCTTTGTTCTTTCATAGGAGCAAACCATTAGCTCAGACATATCTTGTACCTTTCTTATTTTGAGTCTCGGGGGAAGAGAAGTTGAAAGGCTGTCAGAGCAGCACCATGACCCTGCCTTGGTGCCCTCCTGTCTCCCTGACTCTGGAGCTAATGATCACTGCAGGGAGTGTAAATCCGTGGCTGTGGGGAGAGTAAATTCATCTGATTAAACCCTCATCCTCAGCCCCCCCGCAAAAAAAAGATGTCTGTCTGGGTGGGCCAGGCTGCCAGGAGTGGCTGTGTCCCCCGTGGGGTGGCAGGGCATGACGTGGCAGCCAGAGCCTGTCACGACCCCCTGCCAGGAGCAGGGCAGCTCTGGGCATCGGGCAGCCCCAGCCCCGGGTGCCAGGCACCTCCTTGATGCCACTTCCACCTACAGACTGAGAAAAGATTCTGGAAGATCTCAAAAACCAAGGAAGGAAAAATGAGCTGAATAGTCATCAATGCCTGTTTTTTTATAGTAAAATGATAATATTTATAATAATGATACAGAAGAAAAGGGGTTTTGTTTGCCAGTTCTGAAGTCCTTTGTATGAATCTACTTTGTCACTTCATATAGTAAAGTCATTTCAGTATATACTTGCACTTGTGACATGATTAACTTTTACCATAGACAAGGAAAAAACCATAGTATATTCTTCCATTTAAATCACATTTTTTTGGTCTCAGTATGACCTGTAGGGAATTTCAGGTTTGTTTTGTGACATTGTACCATTGCAATTAGGGAAATTTGTGTTTCTGTCAGTCATGCAAAAATAAATTGTTTCTCATTTTCCCCATGCAGATGAAAACAAGACACAGTAAACCAAAATCAACCTGTTCTGATAATGATAATGAAATAGTGAAACGTGGTGTCATTTATCGAATTGAGCCTGTAGATGTTATACTGTGCTGAATAAAAACAGCCATACATCTTGAAGCTACTCAGTATGAAAAAAAACTGTGCCATCTAAGTTAAGCTTTAAAAAACTCAGTAATCATAACACAGAGATATAATTAGTACAATTATTTATACAGAACAGATAACAATCTTTTAAAGAGCTATTTTAAAACTAAAGTGTTTTCATTTCATAGAATGACTGGTATCTTTGTTTCATACAAATATGTGACTGATAATAGGTATATCTACAAGCACTATAGTGACATAGTGCCTTTCTATATGACTTTTAATTACATATATTTACAGACACTAGATGCAAACAAACAAAATAAAAAACATCTGTTAATGTTGATTAAATTCCAGTGTGGAAGTTTTGTCAACTTTGTAAAGGAAAATAAAATGATTTAGCAGTTCCTTGCCATCTACAGCTTCAGAGATTTTGACAGAATGAATTTTTATATACTGTGCCTGTTTAAGAATTTTATTGAATTTGTACATACAGCTGTCCTGGATTTGGTAACAGGGGAGGGGGCTATATGGGTGGCCCCTCTGTGAGAAGCTTCTCGAAGTTCCCCCAGCTCCAAGTCAGACCCACCTCTGCTCAAAAACTGAGCCAATCAGCTGCGCCTCTACAATAATGTATTTAAGAAGGGATGTAGTGAGGAGGAGTTGGACTTGCAAGGAGGAGTTGCAGCAGCTGTCTGAACACCAAGGTCAGTGAAGGAAGAGAGGAAGAAAAAGGAGGGGAGGTGTGCTGGAGAAGAGACCCCCCTGTATCCTGTGGTGAGATGACAGGGCGGCCCCCCCACCACCACCCATGAAGATCTATGGTGGAGCAGACACTGATTTATGGCCTGCACTTCACATGGATGATCAAGGTGCTGTGCCCAAAGTTGGCTGTGGTCTTGTGGGAAAAGGTGGCGCCCGCTGTTGTAGTTTGGTGCTGGGAGGATTGCAGCATGAGGGGGTGTCCTACACCGGAGCAGCTCGGGAAGGGCAGCAGCCCATGGGAGGGACTTCAGTTGGAGAAAGCTGGTGTCCCCTGCCGGAGCAGTGTGGGGAACGCTGTGGCCCGTGGGAGGGACTCATGTTGGAGAAAGTTTGTGGAGGACTGACTGCTGTGAGAGGAGGACCACGATGGAGCATGGGAAGAAGTTCCAGAAGCTCCCCCCACTGAAGATGGGAGGAGCAGAAGCACTGACTGCACCCCCCATTCCCTGCCCCTGCACCGCTGCGGGGAGGAGGTAGAGATATCGGGAGCAGAGCTGAGCTCAGGAAGAAGGGAGGGGTGAGGGGAAGGTGTTCTCAAGATGTGGCAATGCTTCTCACTGTCCTACTCTGTTAAGTGTTGTTGTCAGTGTCTGTAACAAAACTATGTTCTTTATTTTCTTTCCTTAATAAGTCTGCCTTTTGCCCATAACCATAATGGGTGATTTTCCTCTCCGGGTCCTATCTCGAATGCCAAGTCCTGGCTCATTTGTCCCTTCTCATCGCTGGAAGAGAAGGGAAGTGTGAGAAGCTGAGTGGTGTTTGGCTGCCAACCAGGCTCAAACCACGACAACAGGTTACATACAGGAACCTGGTGAAGAGAACCTTTGCTTTGAGGATATAATTTCTCTGAGAAATGGGTGATAATTATAGAAAACAGAGTAGAATGCAATATATAGGCTCTGTGATCATAATCACAGGTGCAATTATTTTCCTTTGCATACTCGAGACTAGAACTGGTCAAGTTTTAGTGTAAAACGTGCAATAAATCAGTTTTGAAAATGTCAGGCCAAATAATCTCTTCCAATGATTAAACACCATTTACTTTGCAAATAACTAGAAACAGAATTACAATACTTATTCTAGACAGCATCATTTGAAACTCCATAAAAAGAAAGAAGAACTCGCAATATGTTCAGAAGAGCTAGCTATATTGGGAAAGAGAAAGAGTATGGCAGACAAGGAAAGATAAAGCTGCATAGGATGATACCTTTTTTTTTCTGATAAGTCATCTCATCTCAGGGACTTTGCGGGGTCAAACTTGACTGAAGTTCTATATATGGGGCATATCTGTCAATCTTTCCTGTACATTTTCAGGTTAAGTGGCTAAGGGTTTGAGAATATTTGTTACAAGTTGGATCCCTTTCTGTCTTACTTGTTGATGTTGGTCTCAAGTCATTCACCCTGCATTTAACTTAGTTTTCTTCTCTGGCTCCAATCTGAAGTAGCTATTTAATTTCCAAATTGCAGTCACAGAGGAGAACTTCACTTAACAGTGCCATGACAGGGAGTGACTTTTGAGGTCCAGGAAGGATCAAAGCACAGGTTTCTACAGGGTGAAACCTCATGCTTCCCTAGGCTTCATGCCATGCACAATTTCCTGGCATTTCGAAGGTCATCCCTGATGTCCACTTTCCAAGGGACAAGGTAATCCAATTCTAATCTATAAAAAGTTGAGGGGTCAGAAAAGAGACTCTAAAAAATTGCTATTTGGTATAGCTAGGTATATATGCTATATCAACATTTATTGGGCCTTTGACTGTAAAATCATTGCCAAAGCCCTACCAAGGCCTAGAAATACATGTGATGTAAGTGAAGGAGATCGGTGTATGGCCCAAAATAGCAAGAGGGTACTGTTTGTAGTGCACACTGGTACTCTGATAACATGGAAGTTAATGTTTTTTGAGGAAAATGGAAGCTGACATGTCCCTGTTGGAAGACCTAAGAGCTGAAGGAAATCAGATATCTTGAATCTGGTAGTAGATTGTATCCATGAGTGCCCTACTGTCTACTTAAGAGTTCATGAGTTCAGCTTGGACAAAGGCCTGCCTGATGTTGTATATGTGGTTGATGCAAACCACTAAGTCTGACATCATGAAGAACAATCTTTTTAGACTTTGACTACCATCAGGTCTGGGTTGAATTTGGTCACCTCAGAAGGCTGTCCTTGCTCATTAAGAATCTGTCTGACAGATTTCAACAGTGGGAAGCATTTTCGCAATAGGCAAGGGTTCTTGGAAAGTGGATGTTAATGCTTAAAAGTGTGTATTGGATCCTAGAAAATGGACCTTGAATGTTGCATTTCCTAATTTAAAGCTTTGCAATTACTACTATTCTCAGAATATTAGTGCAGGATAAGATCCTGCTTGTAGGTACAGATATCCATTGTGCTAAATCTCCTGTCAAGAACAGAGGGAATTCCTGACAGGGAGGGTAGTACTCAGTGGTGTAAAAGGGAAGCTCTGCTGTCTCTTCAGGAAGGCTTGGGATGTACCCATCACAGGTCGAATAAATGGATGTGTGGTAGGACAGGGGAGGTGGGAAGCTAGCCATCAAGCTCTAGCATGTTTCGGGAATATAATGATGTGTGAAAATGGGATGGATGATGTGGAGTTCTAGATGGAGCTCAGAGGTGGTTTTTGAAAGAAAAAGAGAAGGTAAAGTATTTCAGAAGAAAAAAAGTACAGCTTTATGTAAGTCTTGGTTGTGGCCTCACATTGTCTAATATTGGCCCTGATTGCCATGGTCATTTTTCCATTTCTGTGACCCAGAGCAATTTTTCTGCAGGAGGCTATGATTATATATCTGTAGGAGAGAGCGTAACTTTTCTCAAGACCACAGAGAGAAAAAAATAAAAAAAATAAAAAATTCAGATTTGCCTCTGTAGACTCATATAGTTTTATCCAAATGGGACCTATTTATGTCAAGAAAATGCTATTTATTTGGGGGAGCAGAGTTTTAAAAACCCTGTTGTGTTAGAGAGAACAAACTGTATCAGTAACAAAAAGTTGCTTGCTTCGAGCATAAATCATTTTAAGACCAATATTTGTTCTTTACAAACAATTGTAGCTCTGTTGTGTTTCTTTGAAATGATTACATGGTGTTTTTGTTTTGTTTTGTTGTTTTTTTTTTTTTTTTTTTAAATCAGATCTGAAGTTTCATTTTACTTCATATAGAGAGGATGCAATCAAACACATAATACACAGTCTCAGATTCATGTTAATGATGATCCAGCAAATTGAGGCATTTCACTCTGTTGTTCAATTGTCTTTTGTGGTTAAACTGTAAAGCCTTATTTGAAATAATAATAATTTCAAAGCTTTCTTCAGGATTTATGTCATTGCCAGTAATCTTGACTTGATGAATTGATAATCAATGTTTAAAACAAATATCCTGAGCTCTGAGATTAAAGCTATTTATATATCTCTATCTAGTAATTTAATTTTATGCACAGTGAACTGATAAGAAAAGTGTGCACAGAACATCAGAAAAAAAGTACTTTTTGCGAGAATAAGTAAAAGGAACTGAGAGGGGCAAGCATTACTTTAATTTACTGAATAACAATCTTGGGAGAAAATCTGTTTCTCTGCAGTTCTAGTAATGTGAATGGGAGTTATTTACATGTATTAGGAGGCCTGTTTTCCCCAAAGATATCATACACTTTGTATCAGTTTCTGCTTAAATAGGCATCTTAGAATAGTTCTTTCTCCTTATTTAGATACGAGAAGGCAGAGAGGAAAATTAATTTCAGATGGCTTAAAGCAAATGTTAGAAAGGTTAACATTCACAGACTTCCAAATATCTTTTGGGCAGCTGACATTTTCAAATACTAAGGTTTTTTTCTTTAGCTGAATTACTGTGCTGAGCAGAAAGCAATGGATGTGTGAAATGAAATATGCCATTCAAATACAGAAAAGAAGGGAAAAACCACTTGTAACTATTACAGAGAATAAAAGGTAAAATTGAAGGCCTCTGCTACAAGCTGAGTGTTCTATTTGAGGCATTTCATGTGGACTTGATATATTTTATGTATGAGAAATCCTTGGAAATTTTTTTCTCTCACCAAAATATCTCCAAGAATATTTTTTTTTCATATGAGAAAACTGCCTATTTAAATGAGAGAAAGATGTGATTTAAAATTCCACAAAACCACATTGCAAGCTGAACCTGAACAGCAGGCAGTGTTACTAACTGGACTAACATGTATGAGTATTTGCATTCAAGATGGAGTCAATCTGTTTGGGTTTTTTTGTTTGTTTTGGTTTGCTTTTTTTCTTTAAAATAGATATACCTATAGTATAGTATCCCTAACATCCCTATAGTATGGAAACTGAATATGCATAACCAAGATGCTCATGTGTATATGTAAGATACATATGATTATTGCTGGAATACAAAAAAAATATAATATTTCTAACTACATTGCAGATACGTGTCAATCATTGACCTAATTAACAATGTGATAGCTTCCCAGTATCACTGCATCAAAGTATTTTGAATTAATCCATTTGCACCATTTATACTATGAATCCAATGTACCTTTGCAACAGAAGATAGATTTTGCCTAGAGAAACATGAATATACAAACGTTGATCCCTCCAGTAACATATTTGATAATCAGTCCTGAACATTTTTGCAGCCTTCTAAGAAACTGGAGTCTGTGCAGTGATACTATGTTTACCAATGCTCCTAATACCTTCTGGACCTTGTAGCCTTCTTCAGCCACATTAAACAAAGGAATACGTGTCACTCAGCAGTGGGACACTGCAATGATTTTGACTAATTTTATTCATATACTAAGAAGGAAGGGAGGGAGTTAGTAGTACTGAAGCCAGAGGCACTACTGCTAGAGGAAACTGAGGGTATTGTAGGGAGGATTTGGTGATGAAAATCTGCTAAATTATGACAATCAAGGGATGTGGATGTAGGGAGAACCTGATATTATTGTTATTGGTTGGGGAACTGCCAGAGAAGAACAGAAGAATTGCAGTAGGGTTGTTGTAAAGATTGGATGAAGGTGTGATCTTGTTTTATTTCAATGAAAATAGGCAGAGGAAACATATGAGAAGGTGGATATAAATCCATAGCAAACCAGGTTTAACTATAGTTTTATGGTTAGTGGGACGATTCACAAGTCTTTAATTCATAAGATAGCAATAATGACAGCAGAAATATCGATAGTAGTAAAATTTCCATCATTAAGATATTGCCTTCTGTAAACAAAATAAAGATGAGTTTCTATTCTACATTCATGAATTTGGCTGTAATATACATGTCAAATCTAAGAACTATGGGCAATTCTTAAGGACCATAAGATAACAACACAACTCAGTGTTTTATTTCAGGAATGATTAGTCCTTATTTTAAACATGACTGCATAAAAACATACATACAGCCCTTACAGCAAGAACTTGTATCAAGAATCTTCTCAGCCATAACTACTAGGCTACCAAAGTGTCATGGTTTGAGCCCAGAGGGCAACTGAGCATCACACAGCTGCTCACTCACCCCCCCTCTCCCAGAAATGGGAAGGAGGAAATAAAGTAAAAAGGCTCAGGAATTGAAATGAGGACAGGGAGGGTTCACTCACCCATTACAGTCACTCTCACGGACAAAAGACAGACTCCTTAGGGGAAGAAAAAGAACAACAATTTAATTCAGACACTAACAACAACAGCACTTAACAGACAGAGGACAGTGAAAAGCATTACCACATCTTAAAAACACCTTGTCCCAATCCTCACTTCTTCCCCAGCTCAACTTTGCTCCTAATTTCCCTACCTCCTCCCCTGGAGCAACACAGGGGATAGAGAATGGGGGTGCAGTCAGTCCTGCTGCTTCTTCCTCCTCAGGTTGGGGTGCTCCTCAAATTCTTCCCCCTGTTCCAGCATGGGGTCCCTCTCATGGGAGACAGTCCTCCATGAATTTTCTCTGACATGAGTCCTCTCCACAGGCTGCAGCCATTCCTGAGTTGCTTCAGTGTGGGTCACCCCCGCATGCTGCAATCCTCCCAGCGCTGAACTACAACAGTGGGGGCTAATTCTTCTTACAGAGTCACGGCCTTATTCAGGCACAGCCACCTACTCTGGCATGGGGTCCTCCACAGACCACAGGTCGGCCTCTGCTCCACCACAGACCTCCATGAGTGGCAGGGGGACAGCCTGCTGTCTCACCATGGGCTACAAAGGAGTGTCTGCAGCAGTTCACCTCCCCCCCTTCCTGCTCTTTTCTTCCACTGACCTCAGTGTTTGCAGAGGTGTCCTTGCAAGTCCTCCTCACAACTCTAACTCCTCCTCCCAGCTTCCCCTTTTTAAATACGTTATCGCAGAGGCCCAGACACTGTCAATAATTGGCTCAATCTTGGCGCAGTGGTTGGTCCAACTTGGAGCTGGGGGGAGCTTCAAGAGTCTTCTCACAGAGGCCATGGCTGTAGCCCCCTACCTTGCTACCAAGCCCCACACACACACACACACACAAACCCAGCACACATTTTTATGTGTTTACTCACCCTGTTCCTTAAATTCTTTGCTTAGCACTAAAAGCAGTTCCTAGAGGAGAATAAGGAGCACTGTACACATAGGATGCATCATCACAGTCACAGTCTAACAGTGAGTGAGTGCTCTGGTTAGTTATCTGAAAGAATGGCTGTGATTCCTTAGGGTGGAATACACTGTAGTTACTTAAACTCTGGAAAAAAATGATGAGATTTCACACTCTGACATTTCTCTCTGCACATTTCCTCTATGAGCAGTTCCCTCTGCCAATGGACATCTCCATGTTTAGTGTCTAAGAAACCTAATTAATATGAGGTCTATACACAGCCCAGTTACCCAACTCAGTATGGATTGTGCTGGAAGCATAGATTCAAATCGAACCTTTGTTTGATTTGGCCCTGTATGCCTTTTTCAGAACTCAATTTCTAGTAAAATCAGAAGAACTCTGTGAGAAGAATATTGTTTTCTGTAAATTCACAAATACTTCCAATTATTTTTTATAGGAACCTGTTTAGACTGTTAAGCTTATGAGACTAGAGACAACTTCTTTCCTTCTTTGTTATATGTACCAAAATGAAAGATAAATCATGGAGTCTATAGGGTAAGTGCAATACAATTAATAGTTGTCCAGACTTAATCTTCATTAGTTTATACATCCATTCTTTTTATGGCTCCGTGTGTGTGTGTTGACTTTGAGATTAAAATATCCAGCTATTGGCTGTGGTTTGCAGTATGTCAGCTAATATTTACTCTTCATGCCTTCTTCTCAACAGTGTTAACTTAAAGGACAAGATTTAATAAATATATTTGTTGAAAACCACCATGTATTTGTTGAAAAACACCAAGAATACTGTCTGTATAAAACTGAGAAATACTTTAAAACCAGTATCTTTTAAGTTATTTAAGTGCATAATTCATAGCAATAGATTTAAGCATACACTTGAATATTTAGTTGAATTATGCTCTAAATATAACTGAACATATGTCTGATTCTTGGGAGCAGGAGCATTAAAGACTAAGAGCAGGCTAGACTTTGATATTGAGTGCTAACTGTCTGAACAGCATAGCTCAATGAAAACAATATACATGTAACATCAAATCAGTGTTGTGTGATAAAAGCCTCCGTGGCTGTTGTTGAGGATTGGAAAGGGGAAGTCATTCTTCAGAATATTTTGGTCCTATGGCAAATGTAGACTTTTTAATAACCTACTGAAGCTGAAATTGTTAAAGATAAAATCTCCAAGATGAAAGTGAAAGTTACTATCAATTAATCTACTTTTCAGTAAAAAATAACCAAGGTAAATTTTAAACATTAAAACATGTTCTCATTCTGTACTGGAATGAAACCAAATCCTTTTTTGGGTTTGTTTTTAGTAACATGACACTGCATGTTTGAAATGCAACCAGTTATCCTATTTATTAGAGCACTCAGCTGAAGGTGGGCTGTTCATCTTCCTATCTGTGCTCTGCTCATCTCAGAGACATTTGGAATCTCAGTCCACATTCTACTTAACACTGTAGTTATCAGCTCATTAACTATTATAATTTTCATTTTTAAGTTCTTTGGTGAAACCTGAATAACTTAATTGTTGCAGATTTTACATTTGTTTTCCATTTTTAAAAAGTTTTTTTGATAAAAAAATGAACAAGAGGAGTTGCCAGTCACATGTCTATAATTGTCATTTTCTTTATTGGCTCACTTACCTATTATGGCTATGATATCAGTTCTGGTCTCAGCTATTGTTGAAATAGGGTATGGTGTGGAGGTTTATTTTTCCATTTTGGGAAATCATATTTATTTTGAGTGGTGGAGGCATGAGGCAATCAAACTCTATTTCTGATAAAACAGTGCTGCTGTATAACGAAACTGAAATATTTAAATTCTTCATTTTGCTTGACATTCTTGCTCTAAATCTGTTTTGATTTTTTAAATCTTTTAATCACAAATACCATTTTCTGTTTAAAATGTATAGTGAAGGAAAAATCTGAGGTTAAGAAACAGAAGTAGCATCAGATATGAAGTAACAAAGAAATGAGGGAAGAATTAGATAATCTAAACTGGAAACTTTCCAATGTAGTTAGAGATCTCTGCAGACACACTTGACCCAAGATCTTATGTATTTTTTTGTGATATCTTTAGAGATCTTTTAATGTATGTGTGTATGTGTATGTGTGAGATATCTATATGAATTTCATGGGTTTAGATTATTTTGTTGTAAAATTATTCTTTTTATAGCTGAAAGTGATTTGCCTAAAATATTTCTGGGTGTAAGAATATACAGGTAGGATCCAATAAGAAAATGCTACAGGAAACATCTTCTAAACAAAAGTATTGCCATTGGATACATTTCTTATCTACTCTCAAAACAGCTCAAGTAAAGAACTTCTATCCTGACTGCAACACCTTTAAGTCCCAAATCTCATCTGAAAAAAAGCAAATGCTAATTAAGAAGGAGAAGAAGGCAGGGAGCAGTAACATTCTGTGAAGTTCTCCAGTAAATCAGGTTGAATTATTTTAGCAGTTATTTTGTCCCAGTAACTAAGGTTGGTTATTAGTTAAAGTTTTACATACGGTTTATAAAATTCAAGGATATAAAAGTGCTTGGTGATGGGGGAAGTCTAAGTTTTGAGTGTAATGTCTGAGTCTTGAGGTCAGGGAGCTGTCAATTTTTCTTCCAGTTCAACAGTTGCATTTTTTTATTTTCTTGAAATTTTCTTTCCCTCTTTCCTTTTGCAGATCTGTTTGCTTGCTTGGATTTCCTGAACTACAGTGTCCTTACTTAATGCCTCAGAGCATTCTCTGTGTTCCGTGGTACTTGTACTTTGTCAGACCTGTTCTACTCAACTGTAGTACTTGAAAATATTATATAAGTAGACAGAGGGATTGACTTGTCTGTACTTGTTTCTAAAATTCTTTCTGAGATCAGTGAGAACTGATGCACAGATATTGCAGCCTCAGAGTGAAAAGGACTTTCACTCTGCACTTGCTTTAAAGCTATTTTGCTGTTGCCATAACTATACTGATTGAGGAAACTGGATGCATGTTCTCTTATGCTGGCAAGAATTCACTGCCACTGCATATGAGATCAGTTAGTAACTGTAAAGTATATTCTGTATAGTTTTAGGACTAGACTTACTGTTTTTTACACTTTCTGTTCAGCATATATCTGTTTTGTGTAGCTTTCACAAGCTTTTTCCTGTGCAATAACCACTAGAATGTGCTTATAGCTTAGCAGGATACTATCACTTTTCAAATCTTTCCCCTGCATTTTACTGCTACTTTTGCCAACGGCAATGCAAAAATGCTGAAATTTTGCAAAACAAAGGAAACAAGAGTTCTCTCTGGAATAGGTTTTTATTGCTTGAAATATATATTGTATCAAATTAATAAAGTCTTGTCTGACAAGAATCCTCTAAATGAGGCTGGTAACAAATTGACATATAGTGAATATACTCTATTTAATTTTGAGTTGTAGTGCATTATTAAAATAAATTTAACTCTTAATTAACTAAACATCTGATATAGGATTTCTTCTTGTCATATTTTACATCATTTGCTGTTTATAATTTTATATTTCAGTTGAGCTATTATAGTCTTTGTTCAAAAATCTGTTGGAATCTAAGGTGGAGAGAAAAAAAAATATGTTGAGAATTTCTATTTCAAGTAAAATATTTTAATTTTTTTAATCAGTAATCTGGTACTGAAATACCATTTTCTCTTGAATGAAATATAAACCCACTATGACTAGAAAAGGCTCACAGAGATTCATTAGACATGGATGGCACCTACTGCAAATCAATCAAGACAGAAAGATCAAATCTGAGCAGTGATCAAATACCCAAAAGTGAATTACTGTCACATATAATCTCTAAATGCATAAACCTGCGGTCAATATGTGGGCAAGCTCACTGACAAAATTAAAAACATGGTACTGTCTAGGTCAGTAACCTAAGTGAGTACTAGCAATTGCGTACACCAAAGCAAAGAAATCTGTCAATTCCCAACTCTGAACTCTGAACTAAATGAGAGAAATGATCATCTGTGCTTACAGAATTCTGAACTGTTTTGTTTTGTACAAGGAAAAATCATACAAAATAATGTGACCATATGAGACATTTCCTTATAGCCTTAAGCCAGAAGCAAAGATATTTCCTTCAGTGGGAGCTGAAATAGACCTTCCAATCACATTTGGTCAACAATACATTAGAACACATAACAATGTCTTTCTGTAATAACTTAAAATATCATGGAGATGCAGACTGTGTAAAATGAAGTCACAATATTACATTGAGACTAGAATTAGTGGGGTCTCTAGCCTATCCCTAAGCAGCAATTAGACCAAAATATAAATTTCCTTGAATATTACTTATTGACTTGAATGGCAGCTAGTATAGCCACATAATCAACAATCTGTGTTCTAAAGCAAAAAGGATAACACTCCCACTCAGGAGATTAATGTCTTTTGGTATCTTTTCCTCTCACAGATAAATTTTATTCACATACACATACACAGAATTCCAGACATATATACTTCGTGGCAGTTCAAAGATTTTGGGAAGTCGAGACACTGTGGACATACTAATGTTGATGTCATAAATGTCATACAGTGTGAAAGTACAAATTATAATGGAACAAAATGATCTTGGATATTCTTAAATGAAATAAATTTGAAGTAATTGCTGCTTCTAAAATAATGTTTTCTGGGTTTATGTATTTCAGTCTTTTTAACAAAAAAAAACCTTAAAGGTCACGCTTGGTTCTTAGTGTCTCAACTGTTCTAATATTCCCAAACTATTACAGATAACAGATACAAATGTAATGTTCTAGACAGAAATAGAAATGGAAAGAAGCAAGAAAGGACTTTGTGTAGACTTGCTATAATAGCCCGGGGAGAAGGGACGGGTGGGAGGAGGTGGTTTGGGGATGTGGTAATGCTTGTTGTTGTTGTTAGTGTCTGTGTTATATCTATGTTCTTTTTTTTTTCCCCTAACGAGTCTGTCTTTTGTCCATGACTGTAATGGGTGAGTGATCTCTCCCTGTCCTTATCTCAGTTACGAAGTCTTTGCTTATTTTCTCCTTCTCAGTGCTGGGGTGAAGGGGTGAGTGAGC
The DNA here is from genome assembly GCF_018691265.1 of Tyto alba. Lineage (NCBI taxonomy): Eukaryota > Metazoa > Chordata > Aves > Strigiformes > Tytonidae > Tyto > Tyto alba. The sequence continues at coordinate 26,192,555 of NW_024881321.1, forward strand.
AGCTGCGCGGTGCTTAGGTGCCCTCTGAGCTCAAATCATGACAATGTACAATGTAATTTCTGAATATACCTTGATAGAATATTAGCATGTAAAAGGCTAACAAGCACAACCATACTCCACTGAAACCAAGTCTGAGTGTATTGTTATTGTGCAGAAACAGCAGCAGTATTACCTGTGTTAAGTCAGAGTCTTCTGTTGAAAACTAGAATAAAACTAATACTATGGCTGTGTTTGTATGCTGGTGTTGGCAGAGACAGGACAGATCTTTGTCACCAGATGATTCCAAATAAATTTATTTTCCATGAAAAGGTTTTCATTCATCTGTAACATGATCTCAACATCAGTTATCACCCCTTTTCATCCCCAGGGATGCAGGCAATATGTCTGGTATTAATGCCTAGTGTCCAGGAAGTCAGGAGTGCTCCCATGTTACGGTCTTGATATAGCTGAAATGATGTGGACTGTGTTAAAGAGATAACAAAATAAAACCGTTCAGTGTTCTTCAGCTTGCTTGTCTGATAAAGTAGAAGTCAAAATTCACTAAGTGATTGTGCTGGATTTGTGTGAGTGGTGGGGGTTTTTGGTAGCAGGGGAGGGGGCAGCAGTCATGGCCCTCTGTGAGAAGCTTTCTTGAAGGTCCCCCAGCTTCAATTTAGATCCACTTCTGCACCAAGGCTGAGACAATTAGCAACAGTTGCTGCAACTCTGTGATAATGTATTTAAGAAGGGGACCTGGGAGGAGGAGTTGGAATTTTGATGAGAAATTGTGACATCTATGTGAACACTGAGGTCAGTGGAAGAATGGAGGAGGAAAGGGCAGGGGGACAGGGGGAGGTGCACCAGAGAAGAGCCACCCTGCAGCCTATAGAGAGATGGCAGGGGCATGTGCTCCCCTCCCCTTCCCCTCCGTGGAGGTCTATGGTGGAGCAGATGCTGACCTGTGGTCTGTGGGGGGTCCCATGTCATCTCAGGTGAATGCTCCTGAAGGAGGCCAGGATACTGTGGGAAGAAGCAGTCCCCAGTTCAGCACTGGGAGGATTGCAACACGAGGGGGTGTCCCATGCCAGAGCAGCTTGGGAAGGGCTCTGGCCTGTGGAAGGGACTTGTGTTGGAGAAATTTTGTGGAGGACTGTCTCCTGTGAGAGGGACACCACACTGGAGCAGTGGGAATAAGTTCCAGAAGTTCCCCCCCCACTCTCTGAGATGGAAGAAGTGGCAGCACTGACTGCACCCCCCATTCCCTGCGCCACTGAAGGGAGGAGGTAGAGATACTGGAAACAAAGCTAAGCCTGGGAAGAAGGGAGGTGTGGGGGGAAGGTGTTTTTAAGATGTACTTTTTACTGTCCTACGTTGATTTGATTGGTAAATTAGTGTCAGTGGTGATGGTGTTCAAATTAAATTGGTGTTCTTTTTCTTCCAAAGTCTAGTCTGTCTTTTGCCCATGACCATATTTGGTGAGTCATCCCTCCCTGTCCTTGTCTTAATCCCTGAGCCTTTTGTTATAATTTCTCCTCCCCATCCCTGAGGGAGAGGAGTGAGTGAGCAGCCATGTGGTGCTCAGTTGCCCTCAGGGCTTAAACTAGGACAAGTAGGTAACAAACTGAGGCCAGGGATGAATGCAAAAGGTACAAATATAGCAACGTATCACTAGATCCTGTTACTTCGTCCCAAAAAGGGAACTGAGTAGCAAGCAGGCACTGGAGGTGAAGAAAGCAACAGATGGAAATTAATCAGAGAACTACCTTGCGAAATCCATATCAGACATGAAGTCCTCTTCCTACACCTGTGAGATTTTGAAATATCAGTAGCTCTGTCTCAAATTATGCAGAAGAATTTCCACTAAGGGGACATACCCAGTGGTGAAGAAGCTGGAGTTCAGTGTAAGGAACAGAGGGACACACTCACCATGTTGTGATACCAGTGACCAGATGAGGTAGAAGTGACATGCGGGAGGCTGAACTTCAGAGCCTGACCTATCTTGTCAGATTCCCTCCTTGGTCATTTGCTGAGGAAAAGCCCTGGATGTCTCAGGGACCAGGACATCTGGCAGTACCATTTTGGACAGATTGCTGAGAAGCTTCTCAGGGGGATCAAGGAAAGCTGAGGGACTGTCACCCATCTCTACTGATGAAAATCACACACTCGTCATGTCAAAGAATGGAGAAGTAATCTCTGTGAAATGGAAGTGTTAAGTACTGGAGTATGCTCTGAGGCATGTCCTCCTAGTGAAAGTACTGGAGTAACAGCTAACAAGAAATAACAGTTACAGAAACTACTGACAAAGTTATGATTATTGAATGACAGCTACTTAAAAAGGTTGCATGGGTATTCAACTAGGTGTTTCAGATGCTTGCTTATATTCAAAGATTAAAACACATCTACATGTCGTACATACTTATCTTTAAGAAATGGCATAATGTGCTATCTTGGCAGTTGAACCCTGTAAATCTTTTTTTTAATCGCTGTCATAGTTTGAGCCCAGAGGGCAACTGAGCACCACATAGCCACTCCCTCACCTTTCCCCCACTGCTGAGAAGGAATAAATGAAGCAAAAAAGTCAGGAATTGAGGTAAGGACAGGAAGGGATGACTCACCCATTATAGTCACAGGCAAAAGACAGGCTCATTAGGGGAAGAAAAAAAATAACATAAATTTAATTCAGACACTAACAGCAACACTTAACAGACAGCCATAGTCCTCCATAGGCTGCAGGTCAGTATCTGCTCCATTGTGACCTCCATGGATGGCAGGGTGGGCAGTCCTGTTGTCTCACCATGGGCTGAAGGGTAGTCTCTGCTCCGGCATGCCTTCCCCCAGCCCCGTCCTTTCTTCTACTGACCTCAGTGTTTGCAGATGTATCCTCCTTGTAACTCATCCTCACAAGTCCCAACCTCCTCTCAGGTTCCCCTTCTTAAATATGTTATCACAAAGGTGGAGCCACCATCACTAATTCTCCCAGCCTTGGTGCAGAGGTGGGTCCAACTTGGAGCCAGGGGAGCTTTGAGAAGCTTCTCACAGGGGCCACTGCTGAAGCCCACTCCCCCACTACCAAAACCCGCACCACACACAAACTCAATATGCTACTCCCCTGTTCTCAGCTTGCAGGTAGAGGAGCGAACAGAAAACCATTTCTCTTTCCACTTGCTGCTCTCCATTTTTTTAGATTAAAAAGAAAAAAAAAAAAAACAACCAAACAAACAAACCCATGTTTAGCTCAACGTGTAAGTCACACCTGATCAAGATAATATTTGTGGTAACTGAAGGAACTCAGTTTTAATACTAATAGATCTATCTCAAAAATTTTCAACCTCTCTCAGCACATTGAAAATTGTGCATAGTACTAGATTTTTAAAGAAAAGAATACTTTCCTAACTCTAATGACATCACTGAGTATGAAGACACTTTGTCCTTTTTTTCGTTCACTACATGGGTGAGACATTTTGGCTTTAAAGGCTGCTTCAGCTCCATTATGGCAGATGCCAGCAAAGGCTTTTAATAAAGCGACTTCACAAACAAGTTTGTTCTTGAACTTTCCAGGAGGGGACTTCTGTGGTTGCAGCGTGCTTTTACTGGTTAGATCACTGGTTGCTTAATTTTAGTGTGTTTACCTTGATGATAGCAAGATGTTCAGTTATGTGTGGCTTTAGAAAAAATACACAGTCTCTTTAATGTTTTGAATGGATAAAGTGTCAGAACAGTCTAATTAGCTGCTCTTTCTCCCAGGTTTGTAGACTGAAAAATCTAAATCAATGACAGTGAGGTTTTAGTCTACTGAAAGTCATCTACACATTCTTTCCATCTCTTCTCCTTGGAAGTCTAGGGTTTTTATTGAATTGGTCTAATTGTCATTATTTTCACATAAGAAAGTACCCTATTCAGGAAAAGAACAGAGTAAATCCTCAAAACCCCAAAGCTGAGAGAGAATGAAAATGAAGATTCTGATTATAATGACTAATACTAATTATACAGTAGTAATATCTAGATTTTTACTTGATCATTTCTAATTGTACAACAAAGACAATAATTTAAAATCTACAGGTATAACTAAGACACATAATTAATGCATTAGTTTGAAAGGAGGAACAAAAATTTATAATTAAAATAACAAAAATGAAAACAGTCTGACCTCTTCACCTGCTCACTGACTCAATGTTTTGTAGGTTGCATATCAGAAGTGAGCATTATAGATAAATCTGAGGATTTTAAAGAATGCTTGCACACACAGTGATGCAGAGAAAATGCTGAAGTGTATTTTCTCCGGGCTACAGTTCTGATTCTGTTTTTCCTGTATTCATCTTACAAATGGTTATGAAGCAGTATGTGATGAAAAATGTAATGTTCATGGGTTTGGATGAATTTACTGCTTTAGAGCATTACTGTGTTCAATGGGATTTAATTTTGATAAGAAAAGCTTCATGTGGCACTTCTGATGGTCCAAAAGCTGATGCCAATATGTTTTTTTTTTTTCAGATTGAATACTGAAATGCAGAATTTGAGCCATATTTTTTTGTTGTTGTTGTTATATCATACTCTTTTTGACTTTTCAAAGTTTACATATCCCATATGGGAAACCATTAATTAGGGTTTTTCTTGTATTCTTGTATTTGATCACACTAAATGAGACTCTGCTAAAAGTGTATGTTCATGATACAAAGGAGAGAACTTGTTATAATACAACTGTTAACACAAATCCAGAAACACTTCTCTTTTCCTGTAGTCTAAAAATCAGCAATTATTGCAAGCTAAATGTTAAATATATTTATTAAGCTAATTTAAAGAGTTCTCACTACTGAAAGCCACTACAGGTGCCATGCATAAAATAATTCAATCTTTTGCCTAGCCCCAGTAGCACAGCTGGTGACACAGAACTTTTCTGTCTCTTTGTACCCATCTGGAAGTGAAGTAAAACAGATAAACTGCCCATGAATCAGTTCTTTGAAACTGGAATAATTTAAAGCATGGCATGACTCTAAAAGTAGCATTTTAAAATATCAGTAGAGGCCAGTTCGTATAATTAATCAGAAAATAAAAAAGAAATTCAGAATTAGATTATATTCTCTACTGTGGTTCTGCACAAAATTTATTTCAATGCTTGAATAATGTAATTTCTGAAACCTTTTTATTTGTTTTTCCTATCTTGTTTGGTTCTTTATTGTTTCAAATCTCTGAGAAAAACTATAAAATTACTATTTATTTGTTAATAGCTTAACTATTTTTCTTGCTCTTACTATATTACAAAATTTGCAAAATCTTTTAGCTCACTTTTAATAGGATATTTAACTTACATGCTATAAATGAATGGAACATTATCACAATGCAGTGTGCAACCATGGCCTTGTTAATAACTTTCTAAATTATCCTTCCACTTTCTTAGAGAGAAAATAATGATTAAAGGGTTGCTCTTTTTCCATATCTTGCCTTTAAACAAATTTTAGTCCCTATCTCTTCAATGGCTGTAAATCTGTGTAGTTTAAAGAAAGTCAGGGGATAATAGCAATCAGGTTCGAAATGTTTATGCTATTCATTACTCTAACTAATTGTTCAGTGGTATGGAATGTTCAACATGCTTATTTCATCCTGAAAGCATTTGAACTATCTCATTGACTTTGATGGAAATATTTAAAAAGTTAAACAAGATAGGTGCTTTGTTATAGTAGGGTGTGTATTCAGCCTGTTTTAAAGGAACTACCCTTTTAAAGGAACCGCCCTTTTAAAAAACTACCAAGTGGCTGTTTTTTCTGGACTTGCTTCTTTTTCTGCCTTGAAGAAGAGTAGGTTTTTGCCTTTCAGTTGTGTTGTAACTATGGCAAAATGTCACAGTAGACAAATTCTTTAAGTCAGGGACTCTAGCTCTAAATATGGCTTCTGTGCTAAGTTCTGCATGAGATACTAGCTACTGCGTTTGTACCTAAATGCTGTTTGGTGCAAGTTATATTAAGAATTAAATCTCGCAGCACAAATGAATTTTAATAGAAACATTTTACCTCAGATGGCCATTTCACTGTGTGGTTTCTGTCACAATGAAATTGGGTCATACATCTTTTTCATAAAAAGCTATTATGCACAAAAACTTTTAGTTTTAGGTGGCTATTTCTTTCCTCAGGGTAAATGGGTTCTTGGTACTATACAGAAATGTGTCTGTCTTTCTATGACTGAGGGCCCCATTATGCATCATTAAAGACAATAGAAACTTTGTTTTGGAATTCAGTATATCATTCATTTGGATTATTTTGGAAAAATATAGGTGTGTTTTTACTTTTTTTTTTTTTTTTTTTTCTTTTCATTAGTGAAATTACTAGTACCACTGATAACTATTACTCTAATTTTATGAACAAGATACTCGTTAGGGAAAATATTTTCATTTATAAATGCCATATATTTTTTAGCAAAAGCATAAACCTATTTCTTGTCTTTCATGTCAGGTGCTGCCACCCAGCAGTAGGCTTGTTTGAAAAGTCTACTTAAAACAGTACTTTATCATGAATGATAGCAGCATGTTCTGTCTGCATTTTTAATATTATTCTCAATATCAGAGGCTATCCTCTACCTTTAAAAGATCTTTGGACACCCCTTACAGATACTACCACAGTGGACCTAAAGATTAGACTACAAAGGTTTAGTTTTTATAGCGGGATGGTTTTTGTTCTGCTAGTTGCTGTATATGGTATGTGTTTGTGAAGACAGTGACCAACAGCAAACCAAAGGATGTCAAAATCAGGATTTGAATATTTCCATCCACATTGCTAGATTTTAATCTGGTTGAAGCACATTTGCATTGTATTTAGGCATAGTAAATCTTAGGATATCTAATGAATTAGCTGCAGTGTGCTTGGTGGCCTTGCAGCCAAATGCCTGAATCATCCAGAAGGAGCCTGCAGAAGGGAGTGCTTGAACCTTCATTATTCCCAATGCAGGGGAAGACAGGAATTGTTAATTCTTGATTATTGTACCATGGCAGTTATTTCTAGATGGAAGAATGAATTCTCGTAGGTATTCTTTTTTTTTTTTTTTTTTTTTTTTTTTCCCCTCACTGTTGTGTTATGTTATAGCATGTATGTGGGAAAATAAAATATGATTATTTTTAGTATGACTAGTCAGAAATTTGTTAGAATAATATCACTGAATCTGACCCTGTTTTAAAACTTCAAGCAATTTAACCTCTATCCTGTTATTTGTTCTGGCCTCTGACTCCGTTTTTTTTTTTTTTTTGTGCAAAGTAGGTATCCAGAGACATAAATGAATAATGCTTTCTTAAAACAATTTCTGCTATTAATGCAGTTGTGACTGCTGTACAGCAATGAGATTTATTGCTTTTTTAAACTTCAGTTTAAAAACTGGAGATGGACAAGTTAATACAAGGAAAAATGTGAAGGATTCAAATAATGGAATTCCTAAGATCTGGTCTTTTCTTTCAGTTTTCTCAAGAGATAATGTCTCCAGTGTAAATTATTCCTAGAATTCACAAATGTTATGGTTATGCATCTCAAGGCATATTGCTGAAAGACAACTGCCTTTGATCTAATCTGTCTTCATCCCTCCCTCTCTGCTTTGGTTCTTAATCCAAATGCTCAAAAGCTATTTCAAATAAAATGTTCTTACTGAGTCACTTCTATGCAAATGTTTGCCTTGTATTTGTGTGCCCATGTGCTTATAATTCAAATGTCTGAAGCTCAGTAAGGTGCATATACACAATGAGATCTATGTCATTAGATGCTGTATGCATTTGGAGAAACACAGCACAACAAGCCTGTTTATATCCCAAGGCTGGGAACCAGCATGTGATGTTACTCAGAAATAGGCTAGTCACACTAACAACTTTAAAATATTAAAATATGTGGAAATATGGCATCATCTTTATTCTAGCCCTAAATCAAAACAGTTCTGCTTTTCAAAGTTTCTGTCTTATAGGGTTTTTTTTTGTCTCCTTCACCACAAACTAATGTAATATTAATTAATCATATGTATATGATTTTCTGGTTTTTTATTTACCCCTAAATGGCTAGTCCTTCATTGTCGAATGTTTAGAAACACCAGAAGTGTTATTTCCATTGAGACCAGTGGTCCATTGAGTCTAGTACTCTATCTCTTAGCAATAGGAGATGCTATTTAGGGAGAAGATGATCCTGGTCATTGTCTGTGCTCCATTTCTGTTATACTGTGCCAGCATCCACAACAGTTATCTTAGATCTGTTAGAAGATACATTCCTGCCTGTTCCTTTTGATATGGACATGTTGTCCATTTCAGGTCACCCATTAATTTGTTGAATTCTTCTATGAAATTTCTTGCACTGTTCACCTTCACAATCTCCTATAGAAAAAAGTTCCACAAATTAACTTCCTGCTCTATGCAAAGTGCTTTCTCTTATCTGTCTTAAATTATCTATTATTAGTTCCTTTAACTGCATTTTCGTGTAACTTTAATGTTGCAGAACTTTGTGAATAACATCTTTGCATTCAGCATATCCACCATTCTTATGCTTTTGTCACCTCAGCTACATCTCTACCTGTCACCTTAATGTATCTCAATCATACCTCTGCTCACCTGCCATGCTTGCAAACTGTACAATGTCATCTTATTCAAGGTGTCTCTTGATGGGGCAGTCACTCCATCCTTTTTATCCTTCATTTGTCCTTATCTGTACCTTCCTCAATTTTTTTGTTTTGTTTTGGTTTGTTTTTTTTTTTTTTTTTTTCCTACAGATATAGAGACTAGAACTGCACACATGTAAGATGACAGAGTGCCAGAATTTGGTATAGCAACAAAATGGCACCTTGGTCTCAAAACCTTTCGATAGTGCTGGAAATAAGATCAGAATTTTGCTGACTTTTTTGAGACAGCAAATTTTCAAGAATTGTCAAAATCAACTTCAAAACCTTCTGCGTGAATTGTAACTGCAAGTTCTGAGCATCATGTAGGAATGATTTAGATGATTTTTCTCTAGTAACATTGCTTTCTTTTACCTACATTGAGTCACATCTACCATTTGCTCAGTCTTGTAAAGTTGTTCTGGAATGCCTTGCCATTGACACTGCATTTAACACTACAGAGAGACTACTATTATCTACAGAACTGAAAATTAAGTAGCTGTTCCATTATTTGTTTTTCTAAGAATTGAGTGAATCAAAAAAAAAAAAACAAAACAAAAAATAGCCATTTTTTAGCAGTAAGATGATACCTGCAAAGTCTTATGCTTCGTTGAAACAATATGATTCTGAAATCCATAAATGCTGAATGCTGTTGAGTTTTACATGCTGGCAGGTCTCCATTTTCCAGCTTTGTATCTCAGGCATAAGTGTACACTCCAAATAAATTTTCATTGTACTTAGAGTTTTAATTTTGAAAGGATCATATTCTTCATCAGTTTTCACAAGAATAATTGTAGCTAAGATTCTGATTACATTTTCCTTCAGAAATCCTTTCTAAATAATTTTTTCCTTAGGCACTTCATGTTATGCCCGCTGGCTACAATAAAAGATAAGGCAATTCTGATGGTGTAAGTAAATCTTAACAGGGTGTACAGTCATCTCAAGTCAGTTTTCTTAAAGAATGGATAGCAGCTGTGTTCTTCACACAAACCATTCATGTTTTGTAGAAACTAAGAAGTCCAAAGATATTGTTTTTTATTAAAAAAATGTATACCAAAATGTGTCATGTATATAACATTTAAGAGTGTGCTGCCTAATGAAGACCAAACCCTGTTCATTTTACATGGATGGTCTCTTGATGACTGATCTTGTACTCAGCTGTCTACTGCACTGTACTGATTTATTATGAAGGCTGTCTGTGAGGACTATTAAACATAACAAATATATGTGTAAATGCCTTTTGCATTAATGTAATTTTTACATATGTATAAAGCAGTCTTTCTCCAATATATAGTCCAAGATTACTTCACTCAAGGGAGTGCTTTGTTTAGGTAGTTCTGCTATTCATCTAAGTCCGGCTCCTTGGGTCTTCGTGGACCTTCAGCTGTGCCTCATCAGGCTTTGTGCCATCAGGTACCACCACATAGTCACATCCCACAACCAGGAAGTTCCCACGCGTATTTGCTCTCTAATGCATAAAATCCACAAATCTGATAGGCTGGCACAGCTCCCTCATGTGATTCTGAACACTGAAGTTAAAATACTCCCATGAAAGGATTGTTACTTCATAGGGTCAGAGATTGTTTAAAGCAGTAGGAAGATCAGAGGAGGGACTGGTTCTTTGTCCTCATTAAACTAGCAGTGGCAAGGTCATAGACATATCTCTTTTTTAGATAATTTTTCAGTTCCCTTTCCACTGGCAATTCCTTCTCTGTTTCCTTTTCATGTGCCCTATGGAAAGACCTGCCTCAGAGTAATCTCAAGTGAAGAAGTTGCTCTCAGTCTTTTTACTCACAGTGAAGTAGGGTAGGAAGGGAAAGAGTTGCAGCTGAGATGCTGGCGAGGCAAGTTATCTCACGTGAGTTACCCACATTACACTGCACTGTTTGTGCCATGTGGTTCCCAGAACCAGGTCAGTTCAAAATGGGGCAAGAAAGTAATTCTGTCTGCCTTGACAAACAGCCTGTGTCCTCTACTCATGCTTCTGGCCTTATACAGTCACTTTAAGTTGGAATTCCTACAGTGTGGGTAACCCAGGAAATAGTAAAAGTAGCAGTGATGAAGGTTAAATTAAATATTTGTATCTACGCTAAGCCATAATGTTGATTGACAGGTCAGTTTTCCACAATTTTTATTCAGAATGTGTCTGAGTGAGTTATTGGTTGTTTCAGTTGTCAACATATGAATACTGGTGTGTTCACTTTGAAATGTGCATACATCTATATCATGAAAGTTTTTAGTTTCTTAATGTGGGAGGTTTTCTGTCTGCCTTACCCCCTTGAGTACTAACAGACATGTAGAAAAAACCCTTAATATCTTGGAAGGCAGTTCAGAATATGCAGAACTCTGGAACAGTTACCATAAAGCCTGCTTTTATATTTTAAGTGTTTGCCTCTTTCCCTCTGCACTCAGGAGGCAAATTGCCATTGGAACATATGTTTCTCCTCTAAATGTTTTTTTCAGTAGTAACATCACCAGTGGTCCATACTTTTTCCTTAACTGAAGCAGATGGTTTAAAGGTCCTGGCATTAGCTGCATTGATTAAAATTAATAAATAAATACATTATACTCTGCTGATTTCTTTGGCTTCATGCCTATAGGCAATAATGGCTGATTAGAAAGTATTTTATTGAGAATGATATGAATCATGAATTCCAAACTGAGTTCTGCTGTGGCTTACTTAGAGCTCAAACAATGAATTTGAAAGTGAAAAAGATTATTTGAAAGTGAAAAAGAACATACCACCTTTCACTGATATTTCCTTATGTTTTGCATAAACAAATTTCACATAACTCTTTATTTTTTAATTTTAAACTCTTCTCCAAGGAGGCTGTTGCACATTTTTAATATAATGCATGTCTCTCTGATTTCTCTCCTATTTATTGATTTTTATTTCTGACAATTACTTCTAGTCTGAATTCTGCATACTAAATCATTCATTTGCTTTTACAGAGGACATATTTAAAACAATTATATTCTTCTACTTAAAACTTTCACTGTGTCAAACTGCTCCTATTTCAGACTTTTGGAATTTGATTCACAAGCCTCTGTAATCAAACAAAGTATTCTGATTGATTTCAACAGGCTTTGTATCAAGCCTTTTATTTTTTTAGGAATAAATCCTCAATGAGACTAAGTGTTGCAATAAAGAGTGTGTCGTGTATGAAAGTATTAGCACAGTAATGATTTAACAACAAATCAGAATTTATTAATAACTAACAGCATTTGATCATTAACTGGTTTGAATATGTACAAAATAATTCAGGAAAATGTTATAATTAAAAATAGTGACTTATCTACAGATTCTAAGATGACAAGATTCACTCTAACTTGGTATATGGTATCTTAAATCAAAACATACATACACGTGCATACGCAAACACAAAACATACAAACGTATACACACAAGACAAAAGTATTCGGATGCAGTAGAATGAAGTATATATCTACACACACTAATAGGCAGAGAAAGAGTAAGAGAAGCTAGCTCAAAGTAAAAGTTCCCTCCTTGGCTTTAGAGCAAATGCTCACAACGCCTTGGCTTTCCTCAATGGGCGATAGTTGAGACTCAAGCGGGTTGACTTCGCCCTGGCCTTCCGTCAGCTCTGGCAGCAGATGACACCTTAAGGATTTTGATACCTGAGAGGCGTCCCTGCTCAGGGGAGATGCTGGTCACAGGCCCGCTGCAATCCAGGAGAGCTCAAAGGGTCTCACTCGGAGTTGCAATTTATAGGGTCCAACATAATTGACTTTCATCATGTATTTTTGCTCAGGTCTGGCTCAAATAATGAAACATTCTGGGATCTTCCAGCAGTTGCACAAGAATTTGATGAAGGTGCAACTCTGTTACTGTTCTCATTTGATCACATCCCAGCCACAGGTGTGCCAGGCTGTTAGGAGATGATGGACTGTTATAACCATTTCTGAGTGATAGGGAGGGGCAGGAGCCAGGCTCCTTAAAGGTGCACCTTAACGTTCTGATTCACAGCCATTAGCAGTCCTTATCTCTCCAGGTTGACATATAGCCCGGGGGAGGTAGGTGGAACCACACTTAGTATCAAGCAGCCCAGGGGTTGGGAATTGCACCACCACAGAGTGTCAAAATTTACAGTACAGCTGCCAGTCAATTTTACCAAATCCCCTTTTCTATGAATTTGAGGTTCAAAACTTTGGGCAGTCTAAACCTGTGTATCAACAGCTGTATGATAATTACTGGCTTAGTCATCTGTTTGACAATATTCTTTTTGTAATATGGAATTCATGCTGATACATGAAATATCACCCTGCTAGACCAGTATCCACATTAGGAAATTGAACAGGGACAACCTAAGCACTCACATGAGATCAAATATGGTGTTTAAATTTTAATATGCTCTTTGGAAGTTATGGGCCTTGCCAGTTGATACAGTCTGGAGGATAATGTCCAAAAAAGCAGCATTCTGGGGGAAGAGGGGATGATTATGGCTGAGAACTGAGCAATGACCACAGCTCATTTATTAAATGATGTGGACATACTCTTGCATGGAGTCTTCAGAATACAAGTAAATTACACAAGTAAATCCTTGCAAGAGGCTGACTTGGGAGAAAATTCCTAAACCCAGAAGTGATATAAGTATCAAAACAATATCTATTTCCCAGTCTTCCAAATATTTTTTCTTATATCTCAAAATTTATTTACATTTTCTTGGTTTCGGCAAAATCCATTTCATAGATTCATGGCAGTCTTTGAAAGTGTTCTGCTTATTGTCTGTGCCACCATTAAAACAACTTCTCAATGTGTGGATTATTTAATATACCATTGATACAACTAAAATCCATCTTTGTCAATAGGTAGTGAGTTTTCTCTTATATTTAGAATAACAAATAATATAATTGTTTAGTATTAGTGAACAAATACTAACTTTTCATAGAATTCCATATATGCTGTCCCTGTCTATACTTTCTATTTTTGTCTCATACAAAAAGGTGATAACTCATGACCTGCACTTAAAGCAGAGAAAATAAAGTGGCTTTGAATTTGACTGCAGCCTTTAGTGGTTTCTCATGATTTCCTGAAAGATTAAAATTAGTCCTGTACTTACTGTTTTTGTTGAATCTCTCAGCATGCTGATTGTTTTACAGAAAGGCTTTGAAGTGAATGTGGGTCAGTTTCAGGAAAAATTAGATTATGCTATAATGTTAAAATATGAAATTAAAGATTTTTGGTGAAATCTAAGAGTTATTTGATGCTAATGTATTTTACTTGATTTTGGGGGGTTTATGAACTATGAAACTGCCTGACAGGAATGCAGCTGGCTGTTTTGTCTTTTGTTTTGTTTGCCAAGAGTTTATTCTGTTGTTAAATCAGACTCCTGGAATAAACACTATCCCAAAGGGGTATTTGTAAGGGTTAAGCCAAGGTCTTCTGTATGTTTTGTTCTAGTAGCATGTCACACTGATATGTTTGGCTTCGTTTTTATAATCCTCATGTTGCAGGAAGAAAAGCCTGAATAGCATGGTAGTAATTTGCCACAGAGATATTACCAAAGCAAATCGATGGTATTTTAAAGCCAGATAAATACCTAGAAATAACTGAAGAAAATTAAAATACATGTTCTTGCAGGTTTTAGGCTACATTTGCCCTTGAAGTAGTACTATCAGCATTGAAAGAATTATTCCACTGATGCATTTGATTGCTATTTAGTTTTTTTTCTCTGTTTGCTTAATGTTTTCTTCTGTTTTGTTTTGAATTATAAAGATTAACAATTCAGAGCTAATATCCTAGATCTACTTCTGTTAATACATTCACATCTGTGAAGATTTTGCTGTCCTTACTGATGAAAGGTGGCTCTGATGTTACTCTGTAACTTTGGGGATGTAAGTAATGGTCCTTTCTCTAACTCTTGCACTTGGAAGTAAACGTACATAATTTCTGTGTCTTTCCCTCAATTGTCCACATCTACTGTAGACTCTGAGGACATTAGTGTGCATTTATTACTGTTTCTAGAGCACTCCCTAGCAATCATTTAATGAAGCAGACAAACAAATTGCTGTGTAATCTGTTAATATCAGCATTTACAATGTAATTAAGATAAAGTGTTTGAAAATTAATGTCTTATAGTTTTATGTCTAATTAGTTTCTGCTGATTGCCACAAAACACTTAAAACTGTAATAGCTAAACAGAATAATTAAAATCATAAAATGAGACCCTGGTGTCTAAACTACATAGGTGAAATTATGTTCTCCTAGATCATCTATTGCTCTGAGCTCTCCTGATAGAAAATATGTCTGCTATGATATTTGTCCTTTATTTTGATATTCCTGACTTATGCTACTCGCAAGTTGTGAATCAGAGAAAAGGGATATTGTAAAAGAAAATAAGATAGTGACTTGGTTAAATGATAGAAGTAGTAATAGCATGAAAGCAGATGGGTTTTATTATGCCAGAATAAATTGTATGTCAGAATCTAGTGGGCTACTGCAAGATGTAATCTTTGCCACATTTCCAATCACTCTGTTGAAGCTGAGTATTTGAAAGTGACCTAAATGAACAGTTCTTCTGTGTATTTTACCATGTGTATCCTCATCATCTTCTGTGACTACAAATTGGAGTCTAAAAGATTTTTGTTTAAATACAGTAAAAGATGGCAAAAGAAATATTAATTCATTCCAAATTGTACCTGTTTTTGGAAGACAGGAAAGATTTGGATAACTGCATTATCATATCATTCTCCCTCCTCTCTTGCTTTCCTGATTCTCCAGTCAGTATTACAAAACCACCCTCTACCAACATGTGTTTCTGTAAAAATACACAAATATCTATTTCATGGCTATTCGTGTTATTACAAATGAGTGTACCCTCGGTGCTATTTTAAGGGTCTTAAAAGTTCATCTGCATTAGTGTTTAAATTTGTATCAAGAGTCCACTTGGTTGTCTCCACTGAATGTGCAGAGGAGTCTTGAAACACACAACTTGATTACTCTTTGATGAAATTTAACTGGAAGATATACTCCTGGAGAAAATCTGATTAAATGCAGCCACAAAGGGGAATCCAGTCCGAGGGACTACACCAGTGTTTCTCAAAAGTAGAAAATTAACTGTATGGAGAGTGAGGAGCAAGTTGTCAGCACCAGCTGCTTTTTAATGTAGATGCAGCCTTCCAGCAGCAACAATAATAAAAGTTGGGGACATAAGGTTCAAGTATAGGATTGAATTGCTATATGCCAGCTGAACCACTTATTGTATTTAGTGATTATCAGCATACACATTCTTAGTCCTTGACAAGGGTAAGATGATGTGTTAGTATAGTCTTCAGTGATAGAAAGTTAACCTAACTCATGTAATATTGTATCGGGTAAAATAATTCACATAGACACCGTGGATTTGCTGATACTTAGGGTGGGATTCACCTCAGTTCAGCATATTACAATTGTTGTGAGATGGAGGTCTTAATTACAGCAGCAGTTACCATTTAAGAGAAACAGATGCAATCCCTTCATTTGCTGCAGCTCATGGTGTTGCTACTGCTATAATGTTTGTAATGGGGATACAAATCTGAAACATTCAGGTATTATCAATTTGCTGATCTGAATATGATAATTGTTCACAATTTGCTGGTTTTTTTGTTTTTTTTTTTTTTTTTTTTTTTTCTATTTTATTGTGTCTGTGATAATAAGGAAGCTGTTTTTTATTTATGTTCTTTTTTATCAGGAAATCATCTGACCTTAACTCCACCTAAGGAAAACAGGACTAATAGTGCTTATTTTTACTGCATTGATGCACTTGAAAGAAGCTCATGGGCATATTAAAGAGGTCTTGTGATACTATTGAAAGCTGAGGAGGTAGACTATAGTTTTTGAAACTAAAGAATGTTTAGGAAGAGTTCTGAAGATATAAGGTTGACAGGAAAGACAATCTGGCTGTATTTATTCTAACAAAAATGACATACTGGAGTCTTTTCTCCAGTGCTGATGTTAACTGCCATGGAATAACTTGGTTTCATATGGATACTCTTGCTCTCCCCAAAACAGGAAGGCTACACCCAAAGTGACAACTGCGATTTGGTTTCTGAGTGTCTTAACTTCTGAATGAACACTGGGGTTGATTCAGCCTCTTACTAAAGAGGATACTTGGTGATTGTCATGAGCCAAAACCCTACTAGTAATTGCAATATACAGACAATTGCATTCTAATGCCCAAGACTGTCTCCTGGGCTGCTAAAGATGCCTGCTATGGATGAGTGCTAGCATAGATGTGATCTTAGAGTCCCATTGTTTGTTGCTACTAGACACAGGACAGTCAGGCCACCAGGACTGTAGGTTGTACCATGCAGTACATCTTCCCTGCATCTTAGAAGCAGCTACTGGGATTGGAGTCACGGTTTACAAGCAGTATCTTTTAGAACTTGTGAAAGTTTATAAAGTAGTATCAACATTTATTAGAATTCATTGTGTGGTGATAATATGCTTTGAGGTATTTTTTTTTAAGTTACTGTGACCATTTTTACATATTTGTTTTATATTTATTATTTATTATGTGATATTTTTCCAATAAATGAGGCATTCATAAATAACAAATATGAAAGATGGTATGTCATTTAAAATTGAATAAATGCCTAGAGGAAAAAAAAAACATAATATTTTGTCAGGTCTGCTCTCTGAAATATATTTTCTTCATATGTCCCTACGTTTGAAAATATGTCATGTCATTTGTACATTTATAAGCATCTAGAGAGTCTTTTTTTTCTCAATACCTTACAATGATTAAGGGAAAGTACTATTTTTTAGCCCTTCTATTTTTTTTATAAAAAAAATTTCTTGATCAAATGTTAATGTAACCATAATGAAGATGTTTATATTATTTATTTATCATTTATTTGTTCAAGAAACATAGTCTGATTATTTATATAAGTGGTAGATGAAGTATGATTAAGAAGCATGTTAGTTGGTTGGCTAATAAAAAGTTTAGGCTTCTTCTCATTGCAGACATTATATGGAGGAATCATTCTTCCTGTTTCAGAATCCAAAGCAATTCATTCTTCGCGTTTGCATAACCAATGGATTCTCCAAAGCAGAAATTATACCAAATTACTGGATATTCAATTAATTTAGATTTGCAGTAATATAGATCAGTGCCTGAACTCAACAATGAATAATGACAAAACTATAGAACTAGAAAGCTTGTGCTGAACAACACGGCTTCACAACTCAATATATTATTTTATAATTAACTGGACAGCAAATGCAAATGAAAAGCTTCTGAAGCCCTTGGTAATTATTTTATTCTTCATTTTTTTTTAATTAGAAAATGAGTATGTATTTCAGTCATGGATAGTGAAGTGAATTTGTATACTTGACTATGTAATCTCAAAATCTAAATTTTATCCAACCAGGGGTTTGTTTGATCACACCACTAACTATTATTTAATGACATTTTTATTGTGCATATGCCATTAAGTATAAAAGAACTAACTGCTTAATACATTGATAACTTCATTTTATTTTTCTCTGTTGTTAACTTATGATTTAAGTGTCAAACATGTGAAATATACCTAGAGAGCTACTTACAGTTAATTGATAGTCAAAGCTTTTAGGAACTGATGTGAATACACCAGAAGTTTATGAAACATTTACCTTAAGCTACATCTGTTAAATCCCTGTGTAGGAGGGAAAGGAAGGAATATCTAGTAAATGTTAGGAACCCAACTGTGAGGCAAATTGTCCAATCTGTAGATAGAAGAATAAATGTATAGCCACTGTGCACACAAGTAGAATACGGAGTAGACTTTCTTGTATATTATTACATCTTCAAAATGCTCTTAAAGCATTTTGATACTTAAAGAAATTGCTTGTACTGTTTAGGAATCATGTAGCAGAACCTGTGAGTACATTGTCTCACATATGTTTTCTAGAGATCAGTGTAATACACTTGAGGATAAGATTGCATTCCTAGAGCAACAAAGGGAAAGTGGTCTCTCTTGAAAACAAAGACTTGTCTGCCTTACTTTGCAATGTCTTTCACGAATGTTCCACCTAAAGGATGCCCTGCAGCTGTAATTAATACAAAGAACAGTAAAAGGAAAGGTTACAGAATGTTTTTTCCAAAAGATGATAGGGCTGGATCATGAAGCTCCAAGCAGGCAAATAGAGGATCTGTTGTAAAAGTCAGGAAGGGCAAAAACTAGACTTTTAGAAGCAAGTAAAACCTGAGATCTTTGACTCTTGTTCCAGTGATGTGCTAATTCTGGAAATCTGCCTGTATTTCCCCAAGGAATGTGAAGACCTAGATATGGATTAGACCTGTCTCCTTCATTTCAACCTTATCATCCTCCACTTGCAGTAATGAGAACTCGTTCATTAATGGGGGCAGAGGAGGGGAAGTTGATAACAAAACTCTACTACACAAAGAAAACTGTGTTGTTTTTTTTTTTTTTTAATTTTATACCAACTGAAAACAGTTGGCCTTTTGATGAAGTCACACCCTCACAGAAAATTTGTACAAATAAAGCTAAGTTTAGAGAAATATTTTTTCTTAGGTAAGGGAGAAATCTGGCAGGCTGCATATGTCAAGAACATTTTGCAACCAACCAGAGAAAAGAGAATTGAAACAAGTAACCCATTAAACACCTAACTTGGACAAGTATAACTTGGTTTACAGACTCAGAAACACAGTTATGATATTATTTCAAGAAAAAAATGACTTTTTTTCTTTATTTCTGGCAAATATAGTTAGACTAATATTTCAAGATACTTTGCGAATCTTTGAAATGTTTGAATGAATTTGTGCTGAATACCTGCAGATATATTTTTATATTTGTTTTGATAAGACTCTATCTAGCAAACATAGTGGAAAGAATATTAGGAACAACAGAAAATGATACTTCTTTCTTTTCCATTTTATTATGTTGAGTCACACAGTTGATCTGGTCCATGCATTGGACTCTCTTAAGCTATCCAGCTAAGGAAAATGAGCTTGGATGTTTACTTATTTTATAGCCTTTAATCATTAGCAATACTGTAAACTTTCTTAGTTGGCACTAAGATCTGAATTTGATATCATTATACATATGCCAGCTATTGGATCTTATGATTAGCTGAGTTATAAGCAGAGATTTTACTTCAAAGTTTATGATGAAATGACTTGTGAAGTTGGTCCAAATCTATGTATAGATGATAACTGACAACAATGCTATATCTTTGGTCAATAATATAATAACTTTGCTACAAATAAGTGCTAGAACTGTTACGTGGAATAGTCCTGTTGAAAAGTCATAAGTCAATGTTTAATTTCAATTTGATTATACAGAGTTATTTTTTTGCCCACCATTAAGAACTCATTTTTAGTGAAGAATAGATTTCCAGGTTGTTATATAGTATAGAATATAGACAAAATTCAGGCAATTCTCATTAACAAAATACACAATAAATGATTGCTTCAGGTTAAAAAGAGCTATGAAAAGTTTAATGTCACATAAGTAGTGTTGAAATGTAAGCTGAAATGAAAGCATGACTTTGGGACCTGTGTAGTAAATATAATCTACTCTGCCAATACTTAAATTTTATTTACTAAGGTAATGGGTTTTCTTAAAATGATATGCCAAATAAATTATTAATTCTAAGTCTTAACTGGCCAGATAGTAACCCTAATTTATGTTGATTTAGCGATCTGTACCAAATAGTGCAAAGTCTAGATTTTGCTCGGGATGTAGGAAGAAAATGATGAAAGTATATTCTAGAGGAAAAAAGAAGCTTTTAGAGCTCTAGCATTAATTTATGCTAGATGTGGTTTTTATATGGAAAGGGGATAATGATTCCTCTCACATTAAGTGACAATACAAGAAGCATGATGGTTTATATCAAAACTGGTTTAAAAAAATAGAGGTATTGTCCTGGTTCGGGCCGGAATAGAGTTCCTGTTCGTTTTAGTAGCTGGAGGAGTGCTGCAGCACACTGAGACCCCAGGGGCTCCCCAGGTCCCAGTGCCCTCACCTGTGTGCGGGGGTGGGGGGAGCACAGCTGGAGGGCTGGGCCCGGATTGGCTGATATCCCATGTCATGTGACACTGTGCTCACTATATAAAGGCAGGAGTGGGCCAGGAGGGGCTCTCACTTTTGGGAGTGTTGCTGTGGTGCCTTTGTGTTTGGGATTGCTGGCTGGGAGCAGGTGGGTGTTGGTCGGCGGGTGGTGAGCAGCTGTATTGTACGTTACCTGCTGATACTGCTGTCAGAGTATTGTTCTGTTACTGTGATTAAACTGTTTTTATCTCAACCGGTGAGTCTCCCTTTGCCCCTCCGATTCCCTCCCCATTCCCACGTTGGGGGAGGGTGGGTGAGCAACTGTGTGGTGTTTAGCTGCTGACCAAGCTCAAACCATGACACTTTGAGACAGTAGGAGGACTGCCCTGGAATGGTTTACATTTACTTTCTTTCCTTCCTTTCTGATTGATCCCTTTACCAGACTTTGAAAGAAGGAATTATACTCCCTTGAAAGGACTACAGTATTCTATCACTTTGTGGCTTCAGTTTTTCCAATTAAACGCTCAGGTTTCTCAATTTTACTATGTTCTTTTAAATGGTCACCTCCTCCCTTCTTTTTCTGAAGGAGAGTAATTTTTGCCAGAATGAACTCTTAGTGCAAGAATTCAGAGGAAAAAATCAACCCCCTTTGGAATATATAGTGCTAGCTACATACCCTTCCAAAATCAATAATGCATATGCCCATGCATTCTTACATGGTTTACTTTAGGATGAGGTCAGTCTTCTGAAGATGCTTGTTTTTTTCCATTGATTATAAAAGGTCTAGTGACTCTAAAAGGTGACTAGTACCATTTAACTAGCCTGCAGATGTCTAAATTGAGTAGACAAATCCTACAGTAAAAAAAAAAATAAACTCATTCATGCACAGATTTTTGTTTTGTTTTGTTTTTCATTTTTTTTTTTTTTAGACTGAGAATATTTGCAGGGAATCTGACATTTTACTTCAATAAACATCTTTCAGTTAGCTTTAGGCTCAGATGAATTACTGAACTGCTTAAGTTTAGATTGTTATGCTACATGAAATGACTCCCACTTTAACAACTGAAAAGATACATGAGCAGCTTTTGTGATTTGTGTGACTCTTCAGTCTTCACCTTATTTTTTAGTTTAAGCCTACACTAGGATAGCTTTGAAAAGCTCAGGTAATTTAATCATTTCTCTATATGGTCCTTTTTTGTAAATGTTGCCTGTTTTCTGGTTGGTTTGGGTGTTTTTTTAATAACCAAGTTTTTCATTATATGTTGTTTAAATTATTTCTAAATTCTAAAAAAGAGGAACTTGCACTAGTTTCACATATCAATGAATGATGTTTCTGGATTGACCCTATTTTTCTGCACTGTTCTTGGTGATTTGAATATTTCTATTGATATCTCTTTATGTAGGTGATCACTGAAGATGGGTGATTATGAATAAACAGCACAATGGCAATTTTTAGTAACTGTGAGCACATGGGCTAACACAATACATTGTATTGCTGAAACAGTACTCTGATTTGCAAAGTTATCAAAACGGTATGTAATCTATGCGATATTAATTTTACTTTAAAAAGAAAATGGTCCTTTTATGTCTTCAAATAACCTAAACAATAAAATAGTTATTGTAATAGAAATCCTGAGTTTGCCTGTGCATATAAAAGGATTCAGAAAAGACAGACTAATATACCTGGATTTTTTGTGTGTGCTCGCTATGGGAGTACATGTGACCTTATAAATATTTATGTAGGGTTCAAAGCCATCTGTCTACAATTAAAGTATATGACACATTTAATAACATATTCTGCATAGATTAGGATTACTATAATTAGACCATTGCGCACATTTTACAGCTGTAAAATGGATGAGCCAGGCTTTCTCAGGAATTTCAAAAAAGGCTGCTTCTATTTGATAGTATTCTGCATGATATTTGATTGCATCTGAATAAGTAATGTCTCAGAGAAATAGCATAGGCAGCTACTTGAACATGAAGCTATCTTTTCTGAGGAAAATTATAATTTTATCACAGATACAAAGACCCAATGGGATCTAAAGAATAGTTCTATCAAACCTCTCTGAGAAGGCTCTGATTGTAAATAGTCCACTTCTTTATGCACCAAGAAAGCTGTTCTCAACTAATATGTGTTCCCTCCTCCACCACTTCCATACTTCAAGGATACCTTAATTCTCTGGAAGATTTTGAAAAATGGGCATGGTGAATTTTGACAAGACTAGGCAATAGCAAGTATTTTAAGAACAGTTTGGAGACAAAGAGGATTAAAAAATACAGCCCTTCATACATGACAAATCTCGATTTATGCAAAACAGCCTTACTACATGAGTATCACCAGAGTATAGTTATTTAGAAATCATGAAAATAAATGACAGGTCAAGAATGGGGATGGGGCTTAAATTGTGTGGCAGGAAGGCCTTGTTTTATCTTCACTGATAATTCATTTGCCTTCTGAAGAGTGCCAGCACACAATCTCAGAGACTGGAAAACTTTCAGTGTAAGGCTTAAGTTGGGGCATAAATGATGTACTAGAGTTTGTACTAGATTTCTGTCTGAAGTATATATGTTAGAAATGAAAAGAAGATATATTGGGCCTTATGAAAAACTTGGCAAATAATGCAGAAGACTCTATATGTATATTTTTGCTATGGTGTATTATGTGTCAAGCTCTTATTATAAGATTGGGCCAGACAAAGTCGCAGATAAGGACTGATGGTATGCTTTTGTAATTGATATTTGATCTCACTAATGTAAGGACATTCCTGCTTATTAATTATTTTAAGGTCTGCTTAATTTCTTTTATACTGAGGCGGGGGGGAAACTATTTTTGCATAGAAAATCCCTCCCCACCAAAACTGTGATATAGACAACATTATGTCCATTGTGAGATAAATGAATACTAAAGGGGTTTGTTTCATAGTAATTGAGTTCTGTATTTAATATTCTAGGTGTCTACTGCCACATCATCTTCTAGATCAATTTAAAATGCTCTGATCCAAGGAAAAAGCACATGTGCAGCTGCTGAAGAGGGAAATGTATTTTTTAGTATTTATGTTTTTAAAAATGATCCCTCATACTTAAAAGTTGTATTATCTACAGAACAATGGCTAATGGAAACATAAAGGCTTCCTTCTACTTTCTTCTTGTATTTAACTTGGTCTCAAATGTTTCTGCGTGTACTAATTTTATAAAGATATACTAAGTTTGAAATATTCTTTTCTTTGTTGATGAAAGACTTTTACCATTTTTTTTAGGAACAGTAAAATTATGTCATAATGGGATACAGCGTCATTGATTGTTAATAATTTAGTGATAACTGTACATAAGTGTCTCTCAGTTCTCTGATGTGTAAATCACTTGTGGTAGCACCTTTTGTTATTTGTATATGCCTCAGTTTTATCTGAGATAGCTGAAGTCTACATAAAGTATTATTCTGTAATCCTCTTTAGACCCAGAGACTATAAGGAGCAATGATTCACATGCAGATAGATTAGGAAAAAAAAAAACCAACATATTCCTGATTAGGTGTAGGCCACATGTCCTTTGTGGACCTACTATCCTAGAGCAGTTACTACTTGGAAGACATAAATAACTTGGAGGCATATGCTGTCATTTGTGTGAGATTTCTGAAATGCTGAGAAGGCCACAAACGTGGCCCCTGGCCCAGCTGACTTGGTCTGAGTTGCTCACTTCCCCTCTACTGCTGTGCAGGTCAGTGGTGTGCATGCATATCAAGTCTACTTTTCATATGCCATTTGCTGTTGTAACTTATTGCCAGTATACATTACCCAGGGCTAAAAGCAAGATATTTTTGTTTCCTAAAAGAATGAAAATATTTACTATGTCCTGTTAGTCAATAATTTGTTGATTGGTGCCTAGCACATAACAGGGAACAATGATAATGGTTCCTATTATCTCACTGATTCTACTGATAAACCATGGGTGAATTATTTCACAATGTCATTATCAGTTCTCGGAGAACAGGCTTTATAACCGTTCATTAACTTTATAACTGAACTATGTCACACAGAACACCTGTCAAAATAACTCAGCTGCATAGAGCCTGTAAATTAATATAGTATTAGATTGACCTGATATGTGAACAGAAACAGACTGACTTACT
The DNA here is from genome assembly GCF_018691265.1 of Tyto alba. Taxonomy (NCBI): domain Eukaryota; kingdom Metazoa; phylum Chordata; class Aves; order Strigiformes; family Tytonidae; genus Tyto; species Tyto alba. The sequence goes on from NW_024881321.1 coordinate 26,217,264, forward strand.
ACTTTCTGACACTTATTTCCTGCTGCAATATTATTTTAGTCCTTTTCAGAAAAAAATAATTGGAGAGATACAAAGTGGACATGACTGCCTTGTGAGATCTTATATCTGAGACAGGACTATGGATTCCTTCCTTATAGCGTGTCTCAGAAGGAGCTAGCACTCCTCATATCTGCATCCTTCATATTACGTTTCTTTAACAGTCATGGTCACAATGAATTTGTCGAGATACTAACATCAAACTTTCAGAGATGAGTGATCTTTTTTTTTTTTAAATTATTGGACAATCAGCTTGCCTTTCATTTAAACAAACATATTGTTTCCCTTCTTGATTTCCTACTTCTTCACAAAAATCTGCATAAGTGGTATATCTGAAAATGTCATAAAACTATAGAAAGAACTTCTACTTTAGAAAGTGGTAAAAATTAATTCTGTAACTGTTTCCTTAATGTATCTGTACTCTCTTCCCAATTATATTATTACTTTCCAAGCTCTAAGCAGCTTCATCACTACTGTGTGTTAAACACACACAGAGCCTTAGCTGAATTGAATATACATTTGATCTGTCACAGGAGCTTATTCAATATATAAAATGGTGTAGATGAGGCTAAACTATCATGTCAAAATAGAAAATAATTTTTCTCAAGCTGTACACAATAATTAAAAAAGGATTTTTAAAAGTTATTGAATAACCTAAATAAAGGTACAAAGACCTCAAGCTGAACAAATTTCAGTCAGTTCTTTGTCTGAGAAAAACTGAATAATTCTGTTGCACTGAATTTATTTTTTCCTTTTCCATACAACCAAATAACAAATAAAACAGAAGCTTGAGGTTTTTTTGCTTTAAGGCAATATTCTGTGCAGTGTGCTACAATGAGGAGAGTTTCATTGAAAGCTTAGTCAGCTCACAAGGCATTCATGGAGTTTTTAAAGCTAGGAGAAAAAGAATTACTTCTTAACAGGTTTGGATGTCTTTGAATCCCCAGGTCAAATGTCCAGAACTGATTTCCAGCTGAATCAGCTGTGGGTAGCTTTTGACATAATTTTACAGCCAAACTGCATTCCTTATGAAATGCCTTAATTGCTGTGCACCCATTCTGAACAGTGTTAAATTTCAGGATTCACATAGCCATTTACCTACTTGTACCTGAACTGGTCTTTCTTACCAATAGAGAGAAATATGTAATCCTAGGATGCAATCCACCTTGTCCTTAGATAAGCTAAAGCAAGTCAGAGGAGGGCCCTTAAAGATGCAGGTTCTTTCTGTTGACCAGAAGATATCAGAATGAGTAGTTCAGATTTAAATATCTATAATTGTTGACAATATCCTGGGTTTGAGTGAGTGATGGGGGTTTTTGGTAGTGGGGGAGGGGGCTACAGCAATGGCCCCTCTGAAAAGTTTCTCAAAGCTCCCCTGGCTCCAAGTTAGATCCACCTCTGCACCAAGGCCAAGCCAATTAGTGGCGGTGGCTGCACCTGTGTGGTGACGTATTTAAAAGGAGAACTGGGAGGAGGAGGTGGAGTTGTGAGGAGGAGTTGGGATGTGTATGTGAACAACAAGGTCAGTTGAAGAACAGAGGAGAAAAGGGGGAGGGGAGTGTCAGAGCAGAGGTGCCCCCGTATCCAATGGTGAGATGGCAGAGCAATCCCTCCCCCACCCCCATAGACATCTACGGTGGACCAGATGCCAACTTCCAGCTTGTGGGGGAAACCATGCCATCTCAGGTGACTGTACCCAAAAGAGGACAGGACTTTGAGAAGAAGCAGCCCCCTCTGTTGTGTTTCAGTATTGGTAGGACTGCAACACACAGGGGTATCCCATGATGGAGCATCTTGGGAAGGGCTGCATGCCGTGGGAGGGACTCAGGTTGGTGAAAGTTTGTGGAGGACTGTCTCCTGTGAGAGGGGGACCACAGTGGAGCAGGGGAAAGAAGTTTCAGAAGTTCACGCCCACCCTGAGTTGGAAGAAGGGGCAGCACTGAGTGCACCCCCTTTCCCTGCCCTTGGGCTGCTGGGGGGAGGAGGTAGAGATATTTGGAACAAAACTGAGCCCAGGAAGGAGAGAGGGGTAGGGATAAGGTGTTTTCAAGAGGTGGTAATACTGTCTTATTCTGTCTGTTAAGTGTTGTTGTTGTTAGTGTCTGTATTAAATTTGTGTTCTTTTTTTATTCCCCTGACAACTGTCTTTTTCCCATGACCGTAATGTGTGAGTCATATCTCCCTGTCCTTATCTCAATTACTGAGCCTTTTTGGCTTAATTTTCCCCTTCCCAGTGATGGGGGAGAAGAGGGAAGGGATCATCTGTGTGGTGCTCACTTGCCCTCTGAGCTCAAACCACGACAGATGTGAATCCTATCCAACTATCAGAAAGCTCTTCTTTCTGATTCCTAAATTTGGGTTTGAATTATATAGCAGAAACATTTAAAAGCACAATTATTAACATTCAAACATCTCCTTAAATGCAATATTAGCCCTGCTCTCAAATTGTCTTCATGGATTTTACACAGCAGCTATTTCTTTTCCTCATTGACTCCAGAGTCCACTCACATGAATGCTGGAAATCTTAAGTGAAAGAAGAAAATAACTTTATCATGCTGCTGGTGGATAAGGGAAAGCAGTGTGTGTCAGCATTGCCAGTGAGTCACCTCAACTGACCATACACTGAGTTCTATATCCTGAAATCAATTCTCTGGATAAATCATAAATTTATCCACTCACAATAGGGTAGCAATAGGAAATGTAATGTACATCTAACAATCAGGTAATAATTTTACTCATGATGACATCACTGATTATTGTGAGGCAGCTTTTTCTGTAATGTCTTCTGAATGGCCCTCCAGATGGAATGTCAAGTAATATGTTATTCTTATAAAGTAAAAAGAGTTCTAGAGGGCGTTGATATTTTTTAAATTCTTCCTTTAACTGGTTTAATATCATGCCCTTTCACCTGCAGATCTGTGAAGTATAAAGAGAAATCAGACCCTGACATAGTTTGCCTGCAATTTACATTATCTGTCATGATGTTTAATTCACTTCAGCTGTAACTTTATTCACATTTTCACTGATGCTGAGAGGAAACTAGGGTTTACAGATCATTATCTCTTCCTAAGTAATAATCCATATCATAAAAGTGAGGGAACTTCTACTTTTGCAAATATAAGCTCAGAATTACCACAGACTGGAATTAGAGACGGACAAGTGATATTGTATAGATAATTTGCTGTAGAACCCTATCCTATCTAATTTTTCAGTAACAATTTTATGTTAACATGCCTGTCAAAGCATTAAATACATATTTTATTCTTAAAAGAACATTTAAAATACACATCTATTGTTTTACCACTGTCATGATTTTTATTTCTGAGAAACAGCCAAATAACTGATTGATACTGTTATCACTACATACCAGTGCATGATAATGAGCTAATGTTCATTTACTCATGTCCATATACATAAATTCTTGCAGACTAGTGAATTGTCTTCCATTCCACAACTTCCTTGGTATGCTTTGGTTTCTTCTCTTATTTGAAAAACTGTCCTGTGTAATGATAGTCATCAGATTAATTGAAACTCGCTGAGTTCAATATACATAATTGTGGTTAATTCTCCACGTGGTTTCATAAATTCTAGTTATTAACACTGAAAATATTTGGTTTGAAAGCCGACTGTATTTTGGGCTGCATCAAGAGAAGGATGGCCAGCAGATTGAGGGAGATAATTCTTTCCCTCTACTCTGCTCTCATGAGACCCCATCTGGAGTGCTGTGTTCAGCTCGGGGGCCCCCAATATAAGGAGGACATAGGCCTGCTTGAGCAGGTCCAGAGGAGGGTCACGAAGATGATCAGAGGGCTGGAGCACCTCTCCTGTGACAAGCTGAGAATGTTGGGGTTGCTCAGCCTGGACAAGAAAAAGCTCTGAGGAGACCTTGTAGCAGCCTTTCAGTACCTGAAATGAGCCTACAAGAAAGATGGAGAGGGACTCTTTATCAGGGAGTGTAGTGATAAGACAAGGAGTAACAGCATTAAATTGAAAGAGGGTAGATTTAGCTTAGAAATAAGGAAGAAATTCTTTACTGTGAAGGTGGTGAGGCACTGGCACAGGTTGCCCAGAGCAGCTGTGGCTGCCCCCTCCCTGGAAGGGTTCCAGGCCAGGTTGGAAGGGGCTTTGAGCAACCTGGTCTGGTGGAAGGTGTCCCTGCCCATGGCAGGGGGGTTGGAACTAGATGATCTTTAAGGTCCCTTCCAACCCAAACAATTCTGTGATTCTATGATTCTGGTTCAATTGCATGTACACAGATGCCTGGAGCCATTCCAGCTGCTCAGTATCCCTTGGCCTCCATATGCTGCTCCGGGTCATTTGCCAATTCTCTATCACATCTCTCTGCCTATGTAGTGCCCCAGGTACTCTAGGCCATCTCAGATGACACCAGACAACCATGTCCAGAAAATGAATCAAATCCCTAATGTGAAAATTACTACTGAGGACCTTACTTACATAAAAACACCTACATTTTTTGACATCTACATTGAGGTGTATGAATCTGGAGCCCAAAGCCACCCAGAAGCTGGAGTAAGGTTGTTAAAATGAGCTTTATCTGATCCCAGTATGATGTGTTATTTAAATGAATCCTCTTATTTATTCTTGTTAGACATCAATTGTTCATTAAACCACTTGATATCAAGCTATCTAGTGTTTCACATAGTCTGTTCTGGAGAGACAGAATTTAATCTGAAGAAGAAGAATGCTGTTTCAGTCTACTATTATAAAAGAAAAAATAGTCTAAAAATAGTCTGAGAGAAAAAAATGATCTAATATATGTCATCTATTAGCATCCACCTGTGACAAGGGACAAAGGTCTAAAAATGCACATGAGGATAAGGTAAAGGATAAAATTATCTGCAAATTATCTGAAAAATTATTTGTAATGCCTAGTGGAGTGAGTCATACCAATAACCTTCAATGCAATACATTGAAACGCATGAACAGAAAACAACAACGTAAAAAATCCAAGCATATCTATGGCTCTAAGGATCAGATATTGGAGATACTCATACTATACCTTTAAAAATATTTTAAATAAAATGTTGCCAGTGATGTTTCTTTTTTTCTGAAATTTATATGTTTTTCTTTCATTATTGTTATCATCTGTCTCTGCTTGTAACTATGCTGTTTTCATGGATGGGTGAAACAGGCAAAGAACATTAGTCTCTAAACATTAATCATATATAATGTGACTTTGTTTTGTTATTTCAACTACCTAGACAGAAAGAAGAGTAGAAGCTCTTCTGTGGTGTAATTTTGTTCTCATTTGTTATCTTAGAAATGCCTGACTCGTTAACTTAATTTTCTGAGGATGATTTAAATCTACAGTGCAATGTTAGCAAGACATGATTTTTTTTAAGGCCAAAAATACTGAATATTTTTTAAACAAATCAAGTTAGCAGTGTACATAACTGCTAGCAGGGATTACACCAAGGGACAGGAGCCAAGCTTTTGCTTCTGTATTCACTTGGAACAAGTAATAACTGGAAAGAAAAGTAAGCACTCATGACAGAACTCATGTGAGAGCCTGTGAGTTGAGGGATTTTTGGCTGTAAAATGCAGTCCTCGCTATAAAGGAAGGTTTTTACAGCAGAGGAGACTTTGCCTTCAATAATGTAACAAATTAGGAAAAATATATTTGTTGAGGAATAATTACATTTAGGGCCTGTATCTATATTGCTAAGTTAGAAGAGGATCAAGGGTGAGAGCACACATTGCTTCACGTCCCCAGTGCTTGCACTTAACCTCTTAATAAAAAGATTTACCTTAGGGATAACTGCTTGGAACAATCCAGAACAGATGTAAGTTACAAAGATTGAGAAATGTCAACAGTCAGTATCTATTGTTCTAGCTCATTCCTTAGTTCTTTTTTATTTAACACTGTAGACATCCTAAAAAGTTGTATCTGTTGTATTAAACAAAATTAGTCAGGGGCTGCAAGTATCCTCCTTTCCAGAGCAGAATAACCACATCCAGGCTGCCTGTTGCGAACAGTCCTTAGACGATGTTAAGGCTCAAACTAGACTCAAGCATTTTTGTGGAGAGTACTGCTTAATTCAGTTCAAATCCATGATGACCAGGAAGCATGATAATGATGGAACAAAATGGACAGTTACGCTTGTGCTTGGGCCCACAGTTTGGCTTTGTTGAACTGTACATTCAGTGAAAATTATTAGTCTTTTCTACCTAATTCAGCAGTTAGATTTCTGTGAAAATTTTGTTTGCTTAAAAGTGGTTTTGAATGTTACATAAATAACTACTGAGAAGAAATTTCTGGATTTTGAAGTAGTATAATAATAAGCTGGGGTAATTCCTATTTCTACTATTCAAGCATAACTATTTTGATCCTGAGGTAGTAAAGGTCTATCAAGAAAGAACAAAAGGTAGGTTAGAGCTGCATGGTACAGAGCAGGCTCACAGCCACTTTGCTGATTCTTGCTCATGCTCGCTAAGCAGAATAAATGTCTATTTCTTTCTGTGTTCAGATGAGTTGGCTTAGATTGAAGTGTTGTGTTACTTCCATCAGAATTTCAGCCTACTGTTTTCTTGGTGATTTTATGGAGTGGAATAAGTCTATAGGCTTGAAATACGGAGTTTTAGCTCTGGATCTTGGGCAGAAAACAGTGAGTTTGACAGCAGTGTATGAGTTGTTTGTACTTTCTGCATCATCTCAGAGATGTAAAAGCTAAAGCTGATTGGAAATCTCATTCATTCTTTGAAAATTTAATTGAACAAGCAAAAAATAAAAAAGGACCTGATGTGCTTCACACGAAGATGCAGCTTTTTATTTAAAAAAACCCGTAGGGCACTATTATGAGGGACTACAAGAGCTTTAATACTAGTTATCTAAATACCAGTCTCCAATATAAGCTAGACTTCTATTTTAGAATACACATTTTTGTTAAGGATCTTCTACATTATTGGAAATGAAACCCTGCAGGATATTCTGGCCTACAGATGTATGAGTAGTTTTTTAATGAGATCACTAAAGAGAAATGTTGTCTTTTTCAGGTATGTAAAGTTATGCATAGAACTATGCATAGTTTATTACTCTCATTTTAAAGAGTTCAAAATAGTCATGCTTCTAGAAATAATTCTTCTAGGTTTGATTTGATTTGATAAATTGGATTCACTGCTGGGCTCCTTTGGTGTTGCCTCCTCAAGTACTTATGATACCTACATAAAAGAAAGAGAGGAAATATTATGACTGAGCTTAGTTCACACTTGCTGCAACAGAGTATCATCAAGATATATTTATTGAGAAAGAAATAAGTAGAATTAATAGAAAATCAATGTTTCCCCTGAAGGCATATGATGTATAACATAAGTAAATAGGATACTAGGTTTTTGTTGAAAGAGAACCATGATCACATCAGTTTCAATAGTGTAAACATAAGTTTGTTTTCCTTTCAGTGTTCATCACTCATGAGAGATTAAATCACTTGTAACTTCTTGCAAGCACGGGAAAGTGAAAAAGAATCCAGTCTTCTCATTTAAATCAGGTTCACTTATATGATTTCATAGATTTTTAAGAACCAGAAGGGACCATTTTGGTTAATTAGTCTGACCTCCAGCATTACCCTGTTCTTGAATCCCTGAATTAATTCATGCTTTAAGACTAAAAACTATTTGATCCAGAACATTTATATATATTTTTTTTAGAATCTGACCCAAACTGTTAATAAATTATTTTGATATAGGACAACCTTTGTGTTTTTTTTTTTTTAAATATATGATATTGATAATATAGATTTGTTTGATTCACTTTGAATGTGTAAATAAAAGGTATTGATGCATTTGCTATTTTCACATGTTTTGGCCTGCTACAAAACTCTCAAATCTGTTTGCCAGGTAGGTGCTTACAAGGCTGGTTAAATAAATTCTTCAGGTGTTGGTTGGGTTTTTTTAGTGCACTAAAGGATGAGCTCCTTGATTGAAAAAAAAAGTATTTTTTCATTCAATTTTAACAACTATAATAAAACTCAATTCTGTGCCACCCTTTCTGAACAGAAGAAACAAGAATTGGATTTAGGATTAATATAACAACCCTAATCTGTTTTAGTATTTCTATTTCTGTCTCTAAAGATATCCCATTAAAATCCTTGGCTAGAACACTGCTCTTGATAATTCATAGTCTGCTGGCTATCCAGGACACCCACAATTATTTTGCAGAACAGAATATTTTGTCTTCTAATATGCATGTAATACAATATTTAGACTTGCAAATTTACATTTGTCTGTATTTTATTATCATATGTGGTTAAAAATTCATTCAATTGCCTGGCTTATCAGATGAGGTATTTTCTTAGACAGCTTGTCACTGCTCTTTATTATTTACTAGCTCACCAGTTCTTGTAGCAGTGAAAGGTTTATCACTACCATTTTGTGTTTTATACTGCTTTCCAGGTTGTTGATAAAAATCTTAAATAAATGTAAAAATTTACCAGACTCCATAGGACTGTACAACAGCCATACATTCTTAGTGATAATTTTCCTAATTATGCTTACACTCAGATTTGTCAGGAAGCTTCAGATATCCTTATAGCTGCCTCTGTAGCTGGTGTAAGCAGTTCATTCTCTTACTAAAATATTGTATAGTACCAAGTCTTATATTCACAGAACCCTGTAAGTACTTTATTACAACAATGTAACTTCTGTCTTGCAAACCTGAATTTTCATTCTAAAAAATGAAATTTCATAGAATTTATTAATGGCACATTTTGGTATTATAACCTTTTTCAGAATTGCTGTTTGTGTCAAAGAAAGTGTTCCACTAAGCCATCAGTGAAAATCCCAAGGGACTTTTAGGCAATTGAGCAGTGAAAGCTTTCAGCTGGAGTCCCAGCTTCCCAAAGCTACATAGACAAAGTGTGAAATTGAAGAGTCCCAATGACCTTTCAGTTGACTTACACCCAAATAATTCATCTGTGCATATGTCCCACAGCAGTGGTAAGAAAACACAGATTTTCTGTGAAAATAAAATGCCACCAGCAGAGGATGTGTTTTTGATATGAAAATCTTAGTTCAATAAAATTTCACCAAAATTAAGAGAAAGGTCCAGAAAATCCAGCCTGGAGTATTGTCATGCCTACTGTGATATCACAATACTGATGACCTAACCATTTCCATAACTCAGTAAATCTAACATGGTTGCCAATATTTGCTGTTATTTTCATTTAAATTGAAAGACAATGATGCATGATTAAACTCACAGTATTATTTTTTTTTTTTTAAGGACAGAAATTTGATAGAATGGAAAACCTTTTTGGACACCTAAAAGAAAAAATGATTATTTTAGCCTAAAATACACAGGGAAGAACACTTATTGTACTAGTTCTTTTGGGCACAGAGTATACAGCTAGTAATCCTCCTTATTCAGCTGGAAGACCCAGTAATTGTATATAAAAAATATCTCCAGTTGCAACCTGTGTTTCTTTTCCTAAAATATTAATAGCCTTATAAAATTTTAGCACAACAGAATAATAATTTTAAATGCCTTTTAGCTTTATTTCCAATGTGTATCAAGCTAGCTTTGAAGAAGTACATGGACTATATAAATTTAACAAATAATTTATATTAGATCAAAGCCATGCTTAGTAGATAACCTGTACTGAGATTTGTGAACTTATATGGAGACAATATTTCTTCCTGTACAATTAAGTAGACTGAAGAAAATAACAAAACCCAAATTACAAATAAGCTTGTTAATTTCTTAATCTCTACTCTTTCAAGTACAGTAAAAAGTTTGGAAAAAGCTTAGAAAAAGTTGAAAAACATTTTTCAATGTTGAATCTACATTTAAAGTAATCTGGGTTTTCAGATTTCTAGTCATAAGTAAATAATGCACAGTAAGTGTAAAGGAAACATAACTACTTTGGGCTGAAATTTAGAGAAGCAGCAACATATAAAGAGTTTATTTAGCCAATATATATTTAAGATTGAGACAGAGATACAGAATGTAGAGGGGGATGCATGTTCTCAGGTTGAAAAAATGTGTGTGTGTATATATACATATAACTATATATCTACATATCTATCTATATCATCCATATCTATTTATCTATATCATCCATATCTATATATCTATATCATCCATATCTATATCTATCTATCTATCCATATCTACTATGGAAACTTTGACAACAACTCTCGTTTGAACAACTGTCTTGCCAGTGGTTTATTTCCACATTTATGCCACAGAGATCAGGGATCAAGAGTACTCTAACATACAGCTGGCTTTGGAGTTGTGTCATGATTTGAACTTGGCCAAAAAAATAAGGAAAGTGTCCTGTTTAACAGATTGTAGTTCATTAAGCAGGCTGTGTTTTGTTTCCATAAATACTATGTTGGCAGAAGTTGGCATGGATTACACAATGAGCAAGGAGCAGGGCAGTTATACGAAGGAGTATTTTTTCTTTTAGGTAATTTGTCTTTCAGGTAGCATATAGCTGTCTAATAAAACTTTGAAATCAGAAGTGCTGCATAAATTGGTTCTGTTGATTCAGTGGTGAATGGCATTCTCCTGTTCTTATACAGTGTTGCAAATGGCTTTTCTAATGCTACTGAGATGTAGCTGAGTGATGTCTTTGTAGTAGTGATTAAAATATTATTTTCTGGGAACTGTACAGCACTTAAAAGATGTACTTGACAAGTAGTCTGGGAAATGACTCCATACTCCATAAATAAACTGAGTGTATTGTCCAAAAATATGAACCCAATATCTTAATTGAACAACAAAGCACACACATTTTTGAACGTATAAAACAACTAAGTCTGTTTCAGACTAATTAGTAACTACTCCCAGGAAAAAACAAAAACAAAAACAAAACCAAAAACAAAAACAAAACCAAAAACAAAAACAAAATCTTATTGTTAAATTAAAGAATATGAGCCAGGGAATTTTTGACCAGTGTAAAGAAGTATTGTTAGACTGAAGTAAATATAAGGCATGAGCTTGCACCAGCTGAAAATTTGGACTAGATAAAGTTATAATAATTCTTAACATCTGTAATAACCCATTTCTTTAGAGATTATGAAGTTTATATGTATCTGATAAGTAAACTGAACTGAATCTGGATGGGGCATAGGGCACATTGTGTATGTATATATGACAGTCCTACCATTTAGGATTTAAAAAGATGGATGACAGCATTTATACATTTGATAAATGAGAGAGATGAACATTGTTCAGGTGATTGCTTAGCTCTGCTCAACAGAAGAGAGAAAGGAATTAAACTTTGAGATCTCTTCCCTTTATCTTGTAGACCATGTTGGCATCATTGGCCATGTCTACAGGGATAAATAAAAAGGAACCAGAAAACAATCTGGTGTACTAGACCCAAATCACCTAGGCCAGTATCAGATATCACTTTGTTTTCTTTTAGGTCACCCTTATTAGTTCACCCAGAACAATGCCTGGATGTGATTTGGGAAATAGATCTCTTCAGGTTAGCACTGGCTCCAACAATACTAGATTTGTCTGCTGCTCCCTAGTCAGGCATTTGATATTGTCCCAACACATTTTTTTTCCTTCAGCTGCTACCAGATGTCCATATGACACATCCAGAGCACACAATAAGTAAGGTTTGAATTCACCGATATAAAGCTGCAGCACAGCTCTCCTACTATTCCAGATATTTCAAACTGAAAAATTCACACAAAATAATAATTGTATCTTAAGGCCATGTGGACACCACATGGGTCTTGAAAAGATCCGGGCCAGTTGCTATGTAGCATGGATGTTGTCTGTCTGCTCTAAAGGGGATTAGCCCGAAGGAGTGAGGACATGAGCTGGCAGTGTGCCCTTGCAGCCGGGAAAACCAACTGTGTCCTGTGCTGCATCAAAAGAAGTGTGGCCAGCAGGTCGAAGGAGGTGATTCTGCCCCTCTGCTCTGGTGAGACCCCACCTGGAGAACTGTGTTCAGCTCTGGAGTCCTCAGTACATGGACTTGTTGGATCAGGGCCAGAAAAAATATCAGAGGGTGGATCACCTCTCCTATGAAGAAAGGCTAACAGAGCTGGGGTTGTTCAGCCTAGAGAAGAAGGCTCTGGGGAGACCTTATTCTGGCCTTTCAATACTTAAAAGGGGGTTTATAAGAAAGATGGGAACAAATATTTTAGTAGGACCTGTTGAGATAGGACAAGGGGTAATGGTTTTAAACTAAATGAGAGTAGATTTAGAATAGATATAAAGAAGAAGTTTTTTTGTGATGAGAGTGGTGAAACACTAGAACAGGTTTCCCAGAGAGGTGGTAGTTGTACCATCCCTGGAAACATTCAAGACCAGGTTGGACAGGGCTCTGAGTAATTTGATCTAGTTGAAGATGTCCTTACTCATTGCATGTCCCTTCCAACCCAAACTATTATGTGATTCTATGTCTCTATCCATTCCACTTGGCCTCTGGGCCAGGAATTGGTGCCTGATATTTTTTATCTAGCAGTAAAGACACAAACTTTTTTTTTTTTTTTTTTTTTTTAATTAAAAATGGAGTATACATCTCCAGATACCAATCTTAAATTTGGCTGCAAGCCAGGAAAAAGAAAAAATCAAAAATGAGAATTCTCATTCTGTGGATCCTGGATTTTTCTTTTAAAATCAGATAATTACTAGAGAGACATATGAAATTTTGGGTACTCACTGAAGTTCTCCATCTGTACTACTAACTTGCTTACTGTATCTTGTCTTCAGCTGCTACAGGACAAATCATTTCATAAATATGATAAATGGGATCTCCAAGAAACAGGCAGTGGTGGAGGTGTAGATGAACAAATCAGTGGAGATTGTGATGATGAAGATGGCTGTGGAGGATCAGGAAGTGGAGAAGTCAAAAGAGTCCTGAAAATTACAGACTGTAAGTCCATGATTCTATTTCCTTCATGTGTTTAAACAGTGAATTGGCATATTTTCCATTAATACAGAATGATCTTGGAAAAGATGTGGAAAAATTGTTGGCATAATATTTCCGAGATTTAGAGGAATAGGACTACAATTATAGGTTTCCTATGAGCATGGTATGAATATGACTGTTTCATCATAACACATGTTATCACATATCTTGCATAATGTAGACAGATCTCAACACAGTATTTTAGTCAAGTAAAAGGTGTTACAATGACATGTCCCTGTGAGTTACTGCTTTAACATAAAAGGTTTGGCAGTTAAGCAGAGACATTGTTCTATATTTTCCTATGGAAAAATATCAGGTTTGGTTGTGGTAGTTGAATTTTATAGAGAAATGTTTGAACCAGTGAATTGTAGAGCTCAGCATAAAAACCATTGCTACTTCTTGCACATCTTTCTGCTTTTATTACTGTTTGGGGTTTTGTGTGTTTTTTGGTGGTGTTGGTTTTTTTTTTTTTTTTTTCTCTGAAACACATTTGTAACAATTTTCTTCAAAAAAATCATTTGTGCATTTCAATGGCATGGAACGGCAAGCATGAGCAGTTGGATTGAAGCACAATTAAGTTAACTACTTCTCTGAATCAGGACATTATTCTGAATCTCTTTTTTCTCAGCATAGAAATATAGGCTGAGATGATGGGAATAGATGTCTAGTATAATCAAAATAGCATTTCTGTATTTTCCATTTTTTTTTATTTGTTCTGCATTTTGCATTGCAAAATTCAATACTAGTAGGTAAGAAGTTGAGGTTGGTGTCAATCCCTGAATTTACTTATATTTACTGAATTAGAGTATGCTCCATGTTTTCTAGCTTAGGTGAGAACCCTAGGTCCTTCTTGACTTGACAGTGAAAATGCAATTTAGAAATGTAGCCACAGAGCAGCTTTAGTGTATGTTTGCCCAATTCTGATTTGAATAATTGGTGAAATGAGACTGAGCATTCTGGGGCATGCCTTAGCAGGTCAGTTTGGAATCAGCCTAAGATGCTGTTGCACTGATACTTAGTCTATGCATTTTCAAGCCTTGATATAGCTTCCCTAGGTGGGATTTTTGAGATCTGCAAAAAGGTTTGGGCACTTACTTCCTGAGAGTGCCACTGAAGATTTAACTTTGAAAAAAGAAGTTAGAGATCAAATATTTAAAACCAGATATACTTTATAATACTGGATTTATTATATCTATTTGATAATGGCACTCTGTGGTATCAAAAGACTGTAAAATAGTCTTAGAATATGACTAGGGCTAATAAGAAAGTATTAAATGACAAAAGAATTGCAAGAATAGTACACTTTTTTCACACTCTTCTACTACATTATAATTTTCTTCATATTGATATAGTTAGTGTAATCTTTTCAAAATGTCAAAAATATAATTAGCCTTCATGTTCTCTTTATACTACATGTATTATAAATCTCTAGAATTATAAACTATGTATTAGGCATACTGAAGTTTGTTGTTTCTTTTGAACCTTTTCTAAGACATTGTTGAACAAAAATTTGAGTCCATACTCTTCACCTTTATGACTTGTGCATATATCTTGAATTACTAGAACATTCAATGAGCTGTTGTGATTTTACAGATTTATGTTAGCATGCATTTATTTTTTGGAATGCACTTTAAACAGTGTCTTGAATGTATACCAGAAAGAGTTCTAGACAGTACTACTTTGTTCTGGGGTATTACACATGCTTATTAACATGGATTTTCTGTCCATAGAACTGTTAAAACATTCCATTTAGTGAGAGTTTTGTCACAAAATAGGTCAAGAAAACTTTTTTATTCATAAATCGCTTAAGTGTATATGTAAGACAAATGAAACAGGAGCTTGAGCAATTCTTCTTTTGCATCATTGTGCAAAATTGGGAATTAATTACACTTGGAATTAAAAGTGAAGTTGAAAGTGAAAAAAGTAAAATATATTTTAGTAAGCAAATTTACCTCCTTAAGATTTATGATTTTACGTGACTAACTAGAATTAAAAAATTAAAAGATAAACATTATCACAATTTAAGCTGGTGGAATTTTCTTATCTTCAGGTGACTGGTATCAATTTCAAGCTAAGTCAGATTCTGAACTTGTTTTTAAACTGAAAACCTAGTCTTACTCTGGTGATATTGCTTACTGCTCTTTGAAAAGCATGACTAAACTTCAGGTAAGCTTAGAGGTTGACTACAGTTTTAGATCTTCAGTGTTATCTTGTTAGTTCTAG
Source organism: Tyto alba (assembly GCF_018691265.1). Lineage (NCBI taxonomy): Eukaryota > Metazoa > Chordata > Aves > Strigiformes > Tytonidae > Tyto > Tyto alba. Next base: position 26,232,413 of record NW_024881321.1, read on the forward strand.
TGCTTTTTTGTGTACCTCATTTTTTTTTTTTTTAGTTGCATACAAATAGCAAGAAATGTCTGAGTAGTCTTCTGTATTTAGATATGGTTTGTATTTTATCATATATGTCATGAAAGACCAAGCAAACTTGATTTGTTATATTAAAATTTATTACCGTAGTACTAAATAAACTGTTAGTAAAAAGAAAAACCCCACACTTCCAGGGTGAGCAAGATTGAAAAGTTAAATTTGTTCAAATCTAACCTTTCATAAGCTTCTGATCTGCAAACACGTGTAATCTTACTCAGAAGTCAAGGTCAGGAATTACTGTACATCTCTACAATATTATTTTGTTTCTTCTGGTGAAGAAGAAACATTCTTCAGGTTTTCCACTGCTATAAGCTGCTTCTATGCATCATAAAACACTAGCTTATCAGTGTAACATGACCACATTTTTAAACTGAAAAGCAGACCTCAGCTGCAGTAGACCTAGACAGGTAGAGACACAATAGACTCAGTTGGCCAATAGCCATATAGCAACTTAAGAATCATGGCAGAAGAAAAATGACACACACAAGTAATATCAGTGGCCTAATATTTCACTGCTGTTAACTTTCAATTTGTGAAGAACAGTAAGAAAATCATAAAGACAGAAGGCAGAAATAAGGTGGGGCAAAGAAAGCATAAATGTGTCTCATACTCCTCTTTCTCTATAGTACAGTCTTAGTCTTCCATCCATGTTGATAAACGGGTGACAGTAGACATGTAAAAGGCACGAATGACTCCAGGATTGAACTGAAGCACCAAATAGTTTCAATGTGAATATTAACTCAGTCTTTACTGTTGCAGTTTTAAACACAAACTGTTGTTATTTTGTCTAAGAACTTTTAAATGAAAAGAACTTTCAAGAAGTTTCAATAAACTCCAGAAACCAGGTACTTACTTTCTTGTCATAGATAAGCACTGTTATAGGACTTTATAATGCATTTATGATTTTTGAAGCTCAAATAAGAATTATGACTTATAAAATGGATAAGTTATTTCATAATTATTTCCTTTTAAAGTTTCACATTAAATTGAGTGAAAAAAGATTATTTATGGGGTTTAGTAACATACACATTTAACTATATACATTATGCTCATGATTAATTCATTATACCTTATACTCTTCTGATACATGGAATCATACAGATAGTATTACTTTTTCCTCACCAAAGAAACTTTTTACAGTCTTTTTCTTCTGGGCAAATTTGTATTCTCTCATAACGAGCCAGGAGACAACAGGGGATTACTACCTATTTTGTACTATAATAGAGTCTGGAGGTCCCAGCCAAAGCCCAGGATTCTTTTTGTTAGCTGTTCCAGACATGTTCACCAAGGAAATGTTCCAAATGCAACAAATCCATAATCTTAACAAGCTGGTAAAGTATGATACAGAAGTAGCCCTTTTAAGTACATTGCTTTGTATAAAGACACATCTGCCTTTTTTTTGATGCCATGCTGTTGCCTTCTGAGTATGTGCATGATCATCAGACTTGGGAGGAACAGAAAGGAAGGAAGGATGTATGTTTCCGACAGGACAAACCTCTAGCAATTTTATGTGAACGGATATCCTCTGAAGTCAAAGATGTCTTATTTCTACATTCGGTGCTACAGATGTACAATTTGTTTTCACTTAGGGTTGGAGACTAACAAATGTATGGTGACAGGCTTTAGGCTTTGGAAAGCCAATGAAGAGATTTAGTATTTATGAGTCAGAAGTGACAGCCCTAGCATTATACTGGTGTTTAAAATATGTTGTATTTTGAAAAATTCTGGGTTTCATATCAAACAGTCAATCCTTAATTTGTATTCAATATATCAAAGCTCTACAATTGTGATGGCTGCTTTGATCTTCATAAGCACTTTTAAAATATAGCAAATTGGTCTAGTTATTTGAAGGAATGGTACAAGAAAGGATAGTATACTTTAAATGTATAAAATAAACAGTAGTATAAAGTCTTGACACTTCATTTACTAGTTTTATTCTGCTCTAACCCAGAAGCTCCCACAGGACTATTTCATGTGTCACAGTGAATTATCTACTCAAAAAACCCTGCAGAATGCAAGAGGTAATAACAACAAATACTTATCACCTATATATTGATTTGAATCTGTTTTCAAATAGCTCTGTGAGGAAGGGCTAATCCTGATATCACTCCTGTGAGGTACTCAATATCATCTATCAAATCTTTCATAAGACTTTTAGCAAGTTCTCTAATTTTCTGAGAAGTGCTCTACCACTGCTTTGTCTTTCTTTTCTCATTTTCACATGCAACACAGGTGTTTCTTTACTACAGCCAGAGATCTTCTCGTTCAGGGCTCATATATGTATCAAGGGTGTCTTTGTGCTTAAAGTATATACAAGCAAACCTTGTCTCTCACTTGTTTGATTTTTATCTCACCTGATATTCATCCTGTCTGAAGAAAAAGATGCCCAACATGTTTTATTTCTAGGATTATGTGCTGGGTTTGTGTGGCAGTGTTTTTGGTAGCAGGGAAGGGGGCTACAGTGGAGGCCCCTGTAAGAAGCTTTTCAAAAGCTCCTCTGGCTCCATGTCGGACCTGCCACTGGCCAAAGCTGAATCAATTAGTGATGGTGCCTGAGCCTCTGCAAGAATGTATTTTAAGAGGGGAACCTGAGAGTAGGTGGGGACTTAGGAATAGTTTACAAGAAGGACAAGCACCCAGGTCAGTGGAAGGAATGAGAAGGAAGGAGAGGAGGTGCACTGGCACAGAAACCCCCTAGTTTCCCATGGTGAGATGGCAGGGACACCCGCCCTGTCACCCATGGAGGTCTGCAGTGAAATATAAGCCAACCTGAAGCCTGTGGAGGAGCCCACTCCAGGACAGGCATCTGAGCTTAAAGAAAGCCGGGACTCTGAGGGGAGAAGCAGCCCCCGCTGTTGTAGTTTGGCGATGGGAGGACTGCAACACGCGGGGATGACCCACGCTGGATCAGCTTGGGAATGGCTGCATCCCGTGGGAAGGATTCACTGCAGAGTGTGAGGAGGACTGTGTCCAGTGAGAGGGGAGCCACGTGGAACAGGGGAGGAATGTGCAGTGTTTCCCTCACCTCCTGAGAAGAAAGGAGCGTGAGCTGACTGTAACTCTCCTCCCCTGCCCGCTGTGCTGCTGGGGGTGGAGGTAGAGAGACTGGGAACAGAGCTGAGCCTGGGAATAAGGGAGGGGTGGGCGGAGGTGTTTTTTGGATGTGGTGGCGCTTCTCACTGTCCCACCTTGTCTTTTAAGTGTTGTCTTTTATAGCATTTGAATTAAAGTGATGTTCTTTTTTCTTTTTCTTCCCCTAATATCTTTTGCCTGTGACTGTAATGGGTGAGGCATCCATCCCTGTCTGTATCTGGATTCCTGATCAATTTTGCTTCATTTTCTCCTTCCAGTTCCTGAAAGGGGAAGGCATGAGTGAACGGCTGTGTGGTGCTCTAGGCTCAAACTACAACAGACTACTTAATCTGTGGATTATTATTTTCTTGTTCAGACTATGCAAGAGACAAAATAACTTGGAAAAGGCTTTATGTTATAATATCCATACAAAAAGAGGGTACTATGATTCAAATAAACCAGCCCATGTGTCTATCTGATGTACTGCATTCTCAAGTCTCAAACATCCTTTCTCTTCTTCCTGCTCCTTCACCCATTTCAGTATAGGTGCTATTTTATTTTTTTAAAATCGGATTCTGATGTCATCTTCTGTGACCAAAACTACTTAAAGCTGGCAATAAAATCTCCATTATGATGTTTGCCATCTGTTATATTGTTTTAAACTCTCATCTGCATTCTGTTTTACCTCAGTAAGGGAAGAGATCCCTTATGTCTTAGTAGGATTTCAGGTTTTATTTTGTTTACACATAACGATATTCTTCCTAATCCCCATTGTTAATGTGAAGTGTTTTTCAGGTGTATTTAGAAAGGCTACAGGACTTCACTGTTTATATGTTCATTCAGTTCAAAATGTGTTAATTCTATTAAAAATGAATAAAAAGAGAAAAGCTCTTGCTGTGATCTCCAAACTTGGTCTACATATGGCACTAACTTTTAAAGCTTTCTGTAATACTCAGATTTTATATTGTTTTGTGTAATGGGTATGATTAACCATTTCTTTTTTAGCTAGAAGAACTGACATTTAATGATAGTGCTTAAGATATTTTAATAGAATATAATGCAGACATCTTTTAACATTACAAAATTCTCCAGAAACAGACTGTGTGTATTCCCTGTCTTGTAATTCTCTCTATATTTGGTGGTTTGTCTTTGAGAGAACATATCTGAAAGACATGCAGGAAATGAGGGATCTTGCAGAACAATCCGCCCTATTTTGAAATACAAGAAGAGAGTGCCTTGTCCCTCTGTAGCACCCGCTGTGACTTCTGCACTAATTCCAGGAAAAAACATGCTTTCACACAGAGGGTGTTTTTACCCCCCATAGTTCATAGAAGTACCATTCAAAATTAATTTTATAGTCCACAGTGGGAGACTTGACATATTATTCACTGTCAGGTCTATTTGAGCAAGGACTGTATCTGTAATTGGGTTTCTGGTCCTCTGTAATTGCTTCTGTGCTTTTTGGCCTAAAATTAGGTGAACCAAGCAAACAGTGTATAACTTCTTCATTCAGAATGTAACTTGTTAGTTCAAACAGTTCAGAAGTGTCTACATATCTGGAAGACCAAACAGAAGAATTTGGGTTTTTTTCCCCTCTCTATCCAAGGAAACAGCTTGAAGGATGCCCTTGCTGGTGAAAAGGAAAAATTAGAAGGGACTGAATGAATCCATGGAGAGGAGTGAGATTTTCTTCCTGCCCTATTAATTGGGGCCCCAGTATTCTCCAGGCTGATAAATTACCCTTTTATTACTCCATTAACACATAAAGTGACTATCTCCTCCAGGATGCCAGCTTTATTCCTATGTATTACTACTTAGTCTAAAGGTAGTTTAGATGATAACACATCCTGCATCATACCTTGACCACACAATACCATAATCTATATTTCTTTGATTATTCCTAAAAGGAGCTCCTGAAGAGCTGTAACCTTCACAGGAGAGTCCAGATCAGAAAAGGACATACTGGAGTATATCCTCTGTGCTCAAGTTCAGAGACGTAAAGGAGTAGGCAGGAGGGGTTTTTTGGGAAGTTGCTAAAAAATTAGAAGCAGTAAGTTGGAATTTGTTCAACAGGCCCATGGTGTGCCCTATCACTTCTGTAAGAGCAACACTGGCTACTTTCCTTCTAATGCTGTGGAAATAAGAAAGCATTTAGGCCATTCTCTATCTAGATAAATAGCTATAACATCTATTATCTTGCTCCTTTTCCTCAGGAAATAGAATGAATGAGAAAGGATTATACATTGGTACTTTGCTGGAAAGTTTGTTTATTTCCTGGAAACTGTGAGTGAAAATACTTATACATTAGTTCCATGAAAGAATAAATTCAGTAAAAGCCTCCAATTTTCTGGTAACTTCAGAATTAGTGGTATTATTATAAGGTAATTCCCATCAAAATATAACCTTATGTTATTAATGCAGGTCATTTGAAATAATTGCACAGCTCTGATGTTGTGTTTTAGACCAGTGAGTATGCTCATTAAATGCTTTTTGATAACTCAAAACCTTTGAAGAGTAATTGTGCTTCTTTGTGTTTGTGGTAGGCTCTGTCATAACAATCCTCATGTGGAGTGTAACATGCTAATACCAGGCAATGCACTGTTGAAAAGTACAAAATTTCATATTAGCTGACTTTGGTTTTGCCTCTTTGTGAATGCTGTCAGGAAATTTTATGTAACTCTTCCCCTTATTTGTTTCTGATTTAGTGATCTAACCTGACAGTACAGCTTTAATCCATTACTTAGGTTGAATTCATCACTCAGGAAGTAGAAATGTTGACTCCTGACAAAAGATTGTGTTCACAAGAGGGAGTCTACTCTCTTGAAATAGGAAACAACTGAAAACTGAAATGTCATCATCTGTTTTTTCCAATGCATAATATGAATATGCAGGTCAATCCTTCATGAATGATAAAATAGAAGGAAGTTGTCTTGTCATATTTCTCATTTTTCATATGACATTTCAAATGTAATTGCTTTGCTTTCTCTCTCACTGCTTCATGTCACTATACATCCAGAAACTTTACCTGTGCAAACATCGTAGGCTGGAGAAGGTCTATGCATAAGAATCCACAAGTGATTTTTTTGTTGTTGTTGTTGGAAATCATTGGAACTTGTGTATCACTGTGGCTTTATTGATGTTTCAATAATTTATCTCATTATGTATTTCTGTGCCAATACTTGATCATGCATACAGAAGAAATCTTTGAACTCCATGTGTGCTGACAATATATATCTTCTGCTGAAAGAAAATACTGATTTATTGAAATGTAAATTTTCCATGGGAATTACAATAAATCTTTCTCTTCAAAAGATTTTCAGTTCCCCAAAAGACGAGGGAAAGAGACAGAAGATCTTAGATTAGGACAGTCTTCCTGAGGAGGAAGTGTGAGATACCCCTAGCCTCCCAATCAATGTTAGCCTATAAGAATGTTACTGATGTTTTATGTGATATCATCAAAGTTGTATGATTTACTAATCCAGTCTCCTCAAATGAGCCAGTGGAAAAATATTTATGGTTAGTCCTTCATAAAGCAGCAGATTCTGCCCAAGTATGTTGTCTTCTATATTTACCTATTATAACTCTGTCTCTCTCTGGTCCAAAGGCTCTTTAGGTATTTGGATATAGTGTGAAAATCTATAGAGAGATAATAATCAGACAATGTCTTTAGATATGTGGTTAAAGCCCTTCAGCTGGCATATGGGAGAAAACCTGAATAACCACTTCACTAATGTCTGACCTGAATTTAGTTCTTTGCTGTCTTAAAATAACTTTTAAAACGTTTATATTTCTTTCCATTAACAGATAAGGACTTTGAAAATTTCATCAAAGGAAAAGAAGATATTATGTCCAACTCTTAAAAAAGTGCACCTTTATGAATGTTTTTCACATAAAACATTAAAATTCCTTATCTACGGTAGATTAAGTTATGTGATATTTATTTTTGCATGTGCATCTGAGATGCAAAACCAAGCCAAAATTCACTGCTTATACAAAGTCGACTAACTGGAAAATAATAAGTCTGCTATATGTTACATTTCAAATGAGTTTTGATCAAGTTCTTTCTGAATTCAGTAGGCATCATTTAACTGACATCACAGTAGCTTGTATTTTCCAGAGAGACCACATAATGACTTTAATAGGAGTTACAAATTTCAAATTATATTTTAAAAGGAATTACCTTATAATAATACCTCTAATTCTGAAGTGATGAGAAAATTGGAGCCTTTTACTGCATATATTATTTCTTTGAATCAATGTCTAATATTACAATTTCTAATAATTTCCTGTTATTCATTGATTATAATTCAATCAATATTTTTTATTATTTTAATGTGTTATTTGAAATGTGCTTTAAAATAATGTATTTGGGATCTGTACAGAAAATTTTTTTATAACTTTTTTGATCTGTGTGTTCAAACTGCCATTACTGTTCTATCAAATCCTTCCATTAATTCAATGGATGAGAATTTTTATTGTTATCCTTAATAAAAAAAAAAAAAGAGCATGACTTTTCTCACAAAAATATGTTATTTTCAATAAATTGTGTTTAAATCAATCCCTTTCTCTAAGAGGTGATGTCTAATCCTCAAAAATCTATGAGTTTTTGCTTCGAATAAGAATCCAAAAGTCAAGATATTTTTGAAAACAAACCTTCTGAAGAATCACTTTCATCTCCACTTGGCCGCACGTGTGATTTTATTATCTTTAAAAGATCTTTCTTATCTCACAATTTTGAATGTTACTTTTTGTCTGTCACAAGTGAGTTGATCTTTAAACTGTTCATGTTTTGGAGAGGCTGGATTTGGAGACAAAATTAGCAAAGATCTGAATATTCACTTTGGAATTTTGGCCTGCCTTGTGTTTCTATTCCATATTTTAATACAATTTTACTAGTGGCGGGGAAGAGCGGTGTCCCACAGTTGATGTCACATTTCTCATACTGTTTATGATAGCTTCCTTTATCCACTATTGAATATTCTTTAGTCTTACAGTGTATTTCTTCTTTACTGACATAAAGCCTCAGAGAAAATGTAAAAGGGCTTATCTGGTATAAATTGACTCCTCTTACTACTTTGAGATTCTAACCTCTATGCAGACTTAAAGGATTATCATATTCTAGTAACAAATCCATAAAATGATCTAAATATCTACTTTAATGTTACAGTAAAAACTTCACCTTCTCACCACCCAGAATCTAAACATGAATGTTGGAAGACATACACTACTGTTCATTACTTTATTTTCCTGAGAATGTAATCTTACTTTAATAACAATAGATACAGGACAGGATTTTTCTTCCTGTTAGCTATTTAGAATGTAAACTTCTGTACTTGAGCTAAGACATTTAGAATTTTTTGATAGTCACTATATGCAAATAAACATGTATCACTGGAAATGAATAAACACATGAAGACACAATTCATTAGACCTATATTAAACACCTCTGTTAAGATGAGGAGAATTATGCCCTACAATCCTTATTTCTCTCAACTGATTATAAAAGGACTCAAGCTTCAGTTACTTGAGTACAGATATCTAAAGTTATTAGACAAGTTCTTGGGTTTGATTTCACTTTGCTTATTTTTAGGTAAGGGTTAAATATTTTTCAATGTACTTTACAGTCTTATTGTCAAGATCATTAATGATTTGTTACAACATAACATAGAGGGGTTATTTGCAAATTCAGCCAATAACACCTGTAAAATGGAGTTCATGTTGTCTGAAAAGACTTGTTTGTTAGGAGAGTAAATCATTCCTTTTTTGCATCATCTTATGATGGAGAAAACGGCTGCTGATACAAAAGGATGAGGGTATGGCTGTGAATCCCGTGATGTGTTTGGTCATCAAGCTGTCTTGGTATCTGTTTTATCTGTTTCTCTTTTTAGATTTGGAACACAGAAAAAGAAATGTTAAAAATACAACAAATGGAAACATTTATGACCATTATATTAAAAGGGAATTCTTTCACTGAATTGAAAAGGGACTGTAAAGCACTTTTTAAACCTGCTTATGAAAGAATCTGCTTCTTTTTTAAAGTTGTGAATCACATCAGGCCTTTATCTTTCAATCTATTTTTTAAATAGATTGTAACTGTGATAAATGTCACACTTCTGTATACTCAAAGGTAGCTTATAATCAAAGGTAGTTCCTCTGTCTGTCATGTGTCTACAGTCTTTATTATATTCTTTAAAAAAATCAAAGTATGTGATCTCCTGAGAGTTCCCTTTGCAACCTGTGCAGAGACTTAAATTAGATTAATTTCATATTTGTGTCTTCCACTATTAATAATTATAACTCCAACGTCTTGAATAATCTGCTTCTCGGTAATTCATGTTCAGACAGTTTTTTAACTTTTAAATAAAAGAGAATCAATTAATTTCTATTTGTAATGGAAATTTAGCACTATTTTTCTTTTCCTATAAATATTTTACAGGGGAAATGTGACTATGTGAGACCTAGTTCTTAAAACCTGCAAAATGTATGTGAATATAAAAAAAAAAAAAAAAAAATAGCAAAAATTTCCCAAAGAAGGATGAATTTATTCTACAATACAGAGTTATGACCTGTATTCTCTGAATGAATGTATCCGCAAGGCAACAACTGAATTTCCTTATTCCTCTTTTCTTCTAAAGTGAAGTGGTTAGACATCTGTATAATTCCAATCCGGGCTTTTCTAGGCCTGTCTCTTTTCTAGAATTAGTGTGCTAATAGGCACAAATACTCTTTTCTACTTTCTAGGAAGAAATGTCTGGGCAAGATAGTGCAAGTGAAAAAGTACTCTTTGTGCCCTGATCCTATTGGTAGGACTCCCCTCTAGATCAGACACCTAATTGTAGGGGTGGGACTCAATCGCCTAGAGCACGATATCATTTTAGCAGATCATGTTAGAAGTTTGTTTCAGTATGCTTTCAGTAGTTTCTTTTGACTGTATGAACTGTGTTTCCAGTGACTATAGCAGGAACTAGCTTACATTAAACCTTGAATTTTAGTTACCTACAATTAGATAAGTGAATCTGGAGATAAAATTCACTCTTTGTGTTTTCAAAAGTTGGTTAACTAGAACAACTCTCTGCCAGATATTGGCCAGTAGCAGTGAGATTAGATATGTTAAACGTGAGTAATTTTTCTTACCAGGAGCCCCATTAAGCAGATTCTGCTCAAGGCCAGTAGAAGTGCTTAAGGAAGGGAAAATCTTCTGCTTCATTGTGATTTACCCGGATGCAAAACCAGAGGGTTATGCCACAGCTCAGTAGACTCAAACTTCAACAAAGGCATCCTTAGTGGCACCATATAGTCATTAGTATTTTTTATGTCAAATGCATTAGGTCTCTGAAACATGGATCTTTTCTCCCATTTGTCTTTCTTTCTCAAGTATATGTTACATGCAGTCATCCCCAGGTATTTGCTTTTATAGAGCAAGGTTAAGCTAAAGGCCCTCTGAGTATCTGGTACATTTCTCATTCAGACATATAGTTTGGGCTTGTTATGAAGGTTTTGATGATGGACAGATCATATGGAAAGATGTGCCAGGTTTCTGGAAGGGGCATGGAACCCTTGTTTTTATTTTATTATCAATAATGCCCTAAGTATTATAGACATAAGTCAATCAATATAATTTTAATCCAGGGCCAAAATGTCTGTGAGACTGAAAATGGAGGAGCAAAAATGTAGACTGAAATAAAATGTGTATGAATAAGAAACTAATCCCAAAGAAAGGATTTTTTTGAGTAAAAAGTCTGTTTGAGATGTTTAAATGAGAACAGGCTTGAACAGAGAAGGATATGAGAAACAGAAATATCCTTGTTCACTACATTTATTGTGTCTGTTCTACCATTTTTATTTTCTTTTTCAACATTTATTGCCTTAAATAAAAATGCTGATATATGTAAGATTCCATCTCCAAGGCCAAAGGGTGGATCATGTGACCAGCTTCAGGATGTGAAAAACACAGTTTGGGACACTTACACAGTTGATAGTGATAGAGAAAGCATAACACCCTCGAGAGAGTCTTACAGATTGTAACTGTGACATTTGGAAAATATGTCATTTGTTAAACAGAGTGGAGACAGCTGGCTGTTAAAGAAATATTCTTTCTGAAATACCAGGAAGCAAAATCAGAATGACAGTTGTTCTTAAAAGAAGAAGCTACATATGAGCTGAATAACTTCAAAATAATCACTTTGTACATATTGTGTTGGTACCTTACATAGATGAATTCAGTCATTAGCAAAAAAAAAGAAGGAATTATTAATTAAGGTGAAAGTTTCCTAGTCAAATTGTTCAGCAAAAGCTAGTTATAGACAAAAATATTGATCATGCATTTTGACCTGCAGAAGTAGTCTAGATTTATTAAAACATCTATTGTTTGTTAAATGTTGGCTAGTTAAAAGTGCACATCAGGGATTTTATATTCAATAATTAAACATATGTGCTCATATATTTAAATGAAGATAATAAGGAAATTGATTAGGTTTCCAGTTTATAATGTGTTAGTTTCTGATAGTTTCAAGACTTAGACACATAAGACATTTAGACAGACCTTAACTATAGGCAAACTAAGCACACCGACTATTGTTTGTAAATTGATTTAGCTGAGAAGGTGGCCTCTGCTGCCCACCTTGCCTGTCCTCTGGAGCTATATCTCCTCTAGACAATATAGTTGAGCCACACATGACATGACAGGACCTCCACTATAATTGTTTAGAGATCAACACTTTAAGTCAAACTGAATGTGTTCTGCTATATGTTAACACAGACATGGTGGTTTGATATGGCTGGTAGCCAGATACCCACTCAGGTGCTCTCTCACTCTCCCTCCTCAATAAGTAATAAAAAATTATGATAAGGTGAATAAATTTGTGTGTTGATATAAAAACAGGGAGATCACTTACCAATTACCAACACAAGTGAAAAAAGACTCAACTTGGGGAAAATTAGTTTAATTTATTACCAACTAGAATAGAATACAATGGTAAGAAACAAACATCTTTCCCCTGTCACCCACCTTTTTTCACTCAACTTCACTGCTTCATTCCCAGCTCCTTTACCTCCTCCTGCCACTGAGTGGTCCACGGGTGACAGGGAATGGGGGTTGCAGTCAGTTCATAACACCTCCTCTCTGATGCTCCTTCCTCCTCTCATTTTCTTCCCTGCTCTGGTGTGGGTCCTCTTCATGGGCTGCCGTCCTTCGGGATAAGACTGCTCCAGCATGGGTTCCTCTGCACAGGCTGCAGCTTCCTTCAGGGCACATCCACCTGCTCCAGCATGGAATCCTCCACAGGCTGCAGTGTGGTTATCAGCCCCAGTGTTGTGCTCTTTAAGGGCTGCAGCAGGACTAACTGCTCCATTGTGGTCCTCTCCATGGGCTGCAGGGCAGGTTCTTCTCCAAAGCCTGGAGCACCTCCTCCTTCTCCTTCTTCTCTCACCTCGGTGTTCATGTGGTTGTTACTCTGATTTTTTTTTTTTTTTTTTTCCAGATCTATCTCCTCATACTGCCAGGCAACATTTTGCCCTTTCTTAAATACACTTCCCCCAACACACAACCATCTTGACTGGTGGAGCCCAGCTGTGTTCTGTGGTGGGTCCACTGGATCTGACTGGAACTAATTGTGTCTGGCACAAGGCAGCCCCGGTCTCTCTTCATAGAGGCCTCACCTGTAGACCCCCACTGCCAGCCCCTGGCCACATAAACCAAGTCCAGTAGCGTACTGGGCAACAGTGTGCCAGGTACCACAGGGGACGCCTCTGTCCTTATCAAGGGGTCATCACTTTTGGAAGTGGGGCCAAATGGACAAGTTGAGGAACTACTCGGCTCATTTTAATCGGTCACTGCTTAATCCAGACTTGGTCATGAGCCAGCACTCTAGACAGCACTGTGGGCTCAACTGTGGGTCTACTTCTATATTCACACTGCAGAAAGAGTGAAATTTGGAAGGTCTGGCCTGTCAGGTGGAAAAAACTGCTGGGTATTTACAGCTCTGTCTGCAGTAAGTTAACAGGTATATTGCTCTGTGGATTCTTATTTTAATTTCATTTCATCAGATCTTTAAAAGCAAAAATCAGAGGGCTTCTCACAGGATCCACTGCTGTAGTCCCCTCCCCCACTACCAAAACCCCTCCACACACACAGACCCAACATAACATTTTGCTTGTAGAACTGCTTATGTCCAATCAGAACTTTAGCTGCTCCTGTTCCTATGCCAAGTGTTTTTGATAGGTTCAGGACTAGCTCTTTTGAGACATTCACCAATGTATCAACCATAATCCCAGTAGCTTCACACTGTGAAACCCAGTCCTGTGATTGATACCTTTATTAACAACTTCCACAGAGAAGAGAAATATTCAATAGATGCTAGAAATAAACAGTAACTTCTCATGACCTGTGCTGAGCGACAATGGCCCAGGACTGAGCTGCCAGTGATTGCACTTTAGGACTCTCATCAGTGGACTAAGGAAGTTTCTGCTTCTACTTCTCAAAATTCACTTCTTCCTTGAATGCACTGAGCAAGATGTGTGATGTATAATGTCATAGTATATCATTAAAAAGGAAAATATAATATTTAATTAAAGAGATTGTGATAAAATCTGTGAACTCAGTAACATTCTTATGAAGCTCTAAAGTAGTTTCCTAGTAAAATATCAAATATAATATTCAGTCCATTAACAGCACCCATTATGCCCAAATCCATAAACATTAATTTATTTTACTGTGCAGCAATTTCTACAAAATACAAGTCATAAAATGTAAAAGAAAGTGTTTAGAGAGATGGATTCATAAAGAGAATGATCAGATTATTTTTTGCTTTTCCAGTGAGTCCTATCGTCTTCTTTCCTCCTTTTTTATTGCTCTTCCTTTTTCTAATTAACTACCATTTGTCATATTTTGTCAACTGATAGAGTTATAAGTCATTATTTAGGGTACTAACATCCCTGGAGGCAGTTGCCTCACACATAAACTGTCATGCCCAAACGGACACTTACCAAAGAACTAGATTTTATTTTCTCATCATTCATTACTGTTTCAGTCAGTCTGAATGAACAGAATAACTGAAGAACAGCAGGTGTTTTTTATTTCAGTTATTTAAGCTTGTTTCATAATTTACCCTTTTAATAACAGTGTCCTTTCACAGCAAGTCAATTTATTCTTCTGTATGCCAGAAGATGCCACTGTAGCACTCACTGATAAACAGGAAAGACTGATGGCAGGGGAGAAGGGTATGAATATTGTTGGGTACAGCATCTGATTGATTGCTCCTGAATAGGTATTACTGTGAGTATTGTAAAAGTACAGGGTCGTAATTTGGTAAGAGAATGAGACTCTGCAGTATTTTTGATTTTTACAAAAAAGAAATAAGATCGTCTAGATATTGGGATTTAAAGGAAATAATAGTTATTTTATGGCATAATTTCATTAAATGATATCCTAGTACAGTATTTGTCAGCTTGGATATTTATGTGTTGCAACACCGCAACAAACATCAATATGAATATATGTTCTTTCTCCAAAGAGTTTTTCTAGAAAGGATTTCCTCACTGTTTAATATACTGTATAAATCATTTTAAAAAAATGGTCTCCTTAGGTTACTCTTTCATTTTCTTCCATATCCAGTTAATCGCAGAGAGGTTTGATATCATCTATCTACTGAAGTGTCATGTTTTTTTTTTTTTTCTTTCTTTCTTTCTTTTTCTTTAAAAAAATGCTTGTAGTGAGCAGTCCATCACTAGCTTTAGAAACTAGGCTTTTCCTCAGGCAATAAAGAAACAGAGCAGCCAAAAAATTCTTCATGAAAATGTCTATCTAAAAAGATGTTTCATTTTATTTTATCTTATTTTAGGAACAATTTGAACATTTTACCTCTTGACAGCTATGCTACTTGCTGGTGACTGTGGAGAAGAGGGAAGAAGGCTACTGTAGAGCCCCACTGATGGTCAAAAAAGCTCAAATTGATAATATATAAAGAAATGCAATAAGAGGAAACACTTTAAAAGCACTTCCTTTGAACAAGCTCTCAATTAATTCTTTGTCCTCTGAGATAGGGTGGTGTCTACATAAGAAAGCAAGCAAATATATTCAAAGTGTGCATGTATGCTTTCCAGTGGGACACTGCAATCCACTGTCAAATGTGAGTGTCACCAAATGAATGACCAAAATGCATTCATTTCAGTTGTGCAGGGTTTTCTGCTATGAAATGTGGAAAAAAAATTATTAATCACAAGCAATGTACAATGAAAATTCTATGCCATGTATTATCAGTGAAATTTTTTTTTTCAATTATTGCATACAGACTTCATGTCTTGAAGTCAAGCAGGTTTATCAACTAATATTTAGAGTTTATGATACTTCAGCCTGATTAGAAGCAGCCCCAACTTGACTCTGTGTGGGGTTGAGGGAAAGAGGAAGGGCTTTTCAATCAATCATATAATCATAGAATACCCTGAGTTGGAAGAAACCCATGAGGACCGCTCCTGACTCCACATAGGGCAAACTAAAATTTAAACCATCAATCCAAGAGCATTATCTAAATGTTTCTTGAACACCGATAGCCTTGAGGCCATGACCATGTGCCTGGGGAACTTGATTCAACACTTGAATACCCTCTCAGTGAAGAGCTTTTTCCTAATATCCAGTCTGAACTTCCCCTGATGCAGTTTTAAGCTATTCTCTTGTGTCCTGTTGCTGAATACCAAAAAGAAGAGATCAACACCTCCTTCTCTGCTCCCCCTCATGAGGAAGTTGTAGATAGCAATGAAGTCAGTCTCCTCTAAGCTGAACAAACCTAGTACCCTCATATTCTCAGTCACTCCTCATAAGTCATGCCCTCTAGTCTTTTCATTATCTTTGTTGCCCTCCTTTGGACGCATTCTAATATTTTGACATCCTTCTCTTCTGGAGCCCAAAACTGCGTGCAGTATTTGGGCTGAGTACAGTGGGACAATCACTTTTATACACTGGTTAACTACACTGCTCTTAATGTACCTCAGGATACAGCTGGCCCTTTTGCCTACCAGGGCACATTGTGGACTCATACTGAGCTTACCATCAACCAAAATTCCCAGATCCCTTTATTCAGGGCTGCACTCCAGCCTCTTGTTCCTGAATCTGAATGTTCAACCAGGAATACACCATCCCAGGTGTAGACTCTGGCACTTGTCCTTGTCAAATTTCATACAGTTGGTAATTTTTCAGCACTTTATTCTATCAAGACCTATCTGTAAGACCTCTCTACCCTTGAAGGAATCAATGGCTCCTCCAAGTTTAGTATTGTCAGCAAACTTACTTTGTGCATGCTCAAATCCTGTGCCCAGGTCATTGATAAAAACATTGAAGAGAAATGGGCCTAAAATTGAGCCCTGGGGAACACCAGTAGTGACTGGTCACCAGCCATGTGTTACCTCCATTTACTACATCTCTTTGAGTCTGACCTCTCAGCCAATTGTTCACCTATCATGTTATGTCTAGTTGTATGGACATTTCACCCACAAGGACGCTGTGAGAGACAGTATCAAAAGCTTTGCTAAATCTGAAAACCCCCATGTTCACTGCCTTCCCTTTGTCCACTAGTCAAAAGTGATGTGTTTCCACATTCAGCACATCTTATTCGGCCTGTTCAGTATGTTTAGTAGCTCCACTGTTAGAAATACCTTTCATCTCTTTAGTTGCAATAATAAAATTTGTCATCAGAATTCAGAAGTTACCATTTGGAATAAAAGCCTGGTCTCTGTTCCCTGGTTTTGAAAGGCACACTGAGCATTGCCAGGTGGTGGAGAACTTGGGGATGCCTTTTATAGCATGAAATTTTATGCCTTAGCTGTCTTCATGAAACATTAGCTGATCCCTCTGTCCCTTATTTCAAATTAGTGAAGGAGTATGTAGGGAGGCACCAGAAAAGATATTTAATCAAGTGACAGAATACTGAAGAGTTGATTACTATGAGACACAACTACAATCATTTGCCTATTATAATTTTGATTAAATATTATTATATCAAAATGTTTCTGCTGGATTAGCAAAGTGGCTTAAATACATTTAGGAAATTGGTCTAATGGTAGCAAACGGTCTTATATGATGGTAGTCCTAAGGATTGAACCTTAGTCTTCTTACTAGACTCACCATTAAAATGTTATATAGTAATTATATATTGAGACTATTTATTTTGCTTATTATCACGGTAAGCCTTTTTTCATTACTTCTCCATAACATCTCATCTTTTCATCTTTTGGTTTTGTGAATACTAAGCATACACCCTGAAGCTAAGACTATAAAATGCATTTATATTGTTAAGTTATATTTATATAATTACAAGGAAAATTTACAACTTAAATGTACCCACAGAAATTTTTTGATGCATGGAACTTCTTTGCATTTTGGCAAAGGTAAAATAGATAAATTGAGTAGCTTATATGTTTCAAACATAGGGTCTTCTTACTAGTAAATACAAAAATTTTATCTGGAAAAAAGGATTAACTCTAAAAAGCTAATTTTGATACTAGCAAACACCTAACACAATTTCTACCAAAGCCCATCGGTTCCATGTTTACTCGTGTTCAGTGAGCCATATATTATACAGAAATGCCAAATATTAGATGACTATTAGTCAGAGTGCTGTGTGGCTGAGGTATTTAGTATGCAACAAAGAATTTTTTGATGATTCATAGATAGAGCAAGTGATACGGCCAATGAATATTTTGTCATTGTGCACATCAATTTTGCAATGATAAATTGCTTATTTCTGCTTTTACTGCATTGTTTTCATCTTTATGTTTATCTATAAAAAAGTATAATGGATTTAATATAATTTGTGATGAAGCATTTAGTCACAGCTGTGCCCATTTCTCAGTCTTTTCTCATTTTGGAAAACAGCACCAGTAAATATTGTGAGAAAATGTTGAAAGCAATTAAAATTAAACACTTTGATGGACCACTTCTGAATATTCCTTTTTATAAAATCATCTATATTTCACTGTGTAGTGTGTTGACCTGATAGATGCCAGGTGCCCACCAGGCCACTCTACCACTCCCCCTCCTCAGCTGGACAGGGGAAGAAAAATATAACGAAAAGCTCGTGTGTTGAGGTAAAGACAGGGAAATCACTCAGCAATTACCATCATGACAAAACAGACTCAACTTGGGGAATTTAATTTATTACCAATGAAATTAGAGTACAATAATGAGAAATAAAACAAATCTTAAAACACCTTTCCCCTCACTCGTCCCTTCTTCCTGGGCTCAATTTCACTCCCAATTTCTCTACCTCCTCCCCGTGAGCAGCACAGGCAGATGGGGAATGGTGGTGGTGGTCAGTTTATCACACATTGTCTCTGCTGCTCCTTCCTTCTCACACTCTTTCCTTGTTTCAGTGTGGGGTCCCTCCCACAGGAGACAGCCCTCCACAGACTTCTCCAACATTTGTCCTTCCCACGGGCTGCAGCTCTTCACGAACTGCTCCAGCGTGGGTCCCTTCTGCAGGGTGCAGTCCTTCAGGCACAGCCTGCTCCAGCCTGGGTCATCCCCCACGGGGTCACAAGCCCAGCTATGAAGCCTGCTTCAGCATGGGCTTCTTTCCGTGGGGTCACAGCCTCCTTCAGGGCACATCCACCTGCTCCAGCGTGGGGTCCTCCGTGGGCTGCAGGTGGATATCTGCTCCACCATTAACCCCCATGAGCTGCAGGGGCACAGCTGCCTCACCACACTCTTCACCACGGGCTGTAGGGGAATCTCTGCTCCAGTACCTGGAGCACCTCCTGCCCCTCCTTCCTGACTGACCTTGGTGTCTGCAGGGCTGTTCCTCCCACATGTTCTCATTCCTTTCTTCCAGCTGCTGTTGTGCAGCAGTTTTTTTCCCCCTTCTTAAATATGTTATCCCAGAGGTGCTACCACCATTGCTGACGGGCTCAGTTTTGGCCAGCGGTGGGTCCATCTCAGAGCCGGCTGGCATTGGCTCTGTCAGACAGGGGGGCAGCTTCTGGCAGCTTCTCACAGAAGTCACCCCTGTAGCCCCCCCACTGCCAAAACCTGACCATGCAAACCTCACTACACACCAATATTTTGTCAAATTATAACAGAGATACAAAGTAGAAAACAAGAGAACATGAATGTACTTTTAGTTCATTTTGAAGTTTCAATGGCAATGTTTCCTCTCACATATTTTGATTTTGCTAATTTTTAAAGGTCACTGGTAAAAAAAAAATTAATCAAAATTGAGGTTGAAAATATAACATCTGAAGACCCAAATGATGAGGTTAAGGTGGTTAAAATTAATAATAATAAAAATTGCCTTATTTTAGCAAGCCTTTTTTGTTTCTAATTCAAATGTATACCTATTATTTCATGAAAGTTAATATACATGTGGGAAATAGGAAGCAGTGCAACCTCTTTAACTTCCAAGTGGTCTGTTTTTAAACAAACGGTTGCATCAATCTAATCACAGTTGCCAAAGAGAAAGAATAATAAAAATATGTAGTTTTTCTGTGCATTCTTTTTTTCAACCTTTTCATTCACAATAGCCACAATAAGACAATTTACAGCTAAACCAGTAGTTTATGTACAGGACACCTACTGAAGCATTAGCATATTATACTTTCTGAAGAGATATATAAGAAACCTAGATAGAGAAAGAGGTATATAGCATATTTTATTAAGTTTGTGTATGACAATATCTCATGTCGTTATGACTGTGGTCCTTCTCATTTTTTTTGACTATTGGTTTACAAAGGGTCCAATTTACACCAAGAATATATTTTTCCTTTGGACTTTTTTTTTTATTGAAAGATATCATAATAACAGGTACTTAGATTGTATCCAATCTAGTAATCCAGGAATTAAATAAAGTGATATTAAAAATGATAAATATCAATGAAGTGATTGAATAATATACTTAGTATAGTAACATTTAAAAATTAGTACATTATGCATTATGTGATCATCAGCACTGAGAATGGCTATTCTCATACTAAAATATGGAAAAAACCCTTTTCTCCAGTTATCTAGTCTTGCTTGTAATTTGAATCTTTTATTTTTTTCTTACCATGGAAAAATGAAAAATTTGTTTTGCAATCTTTGACATGTAAATTTCACTTATATTATCGGTTCTTCATTTCTCACTGTGACCTAAATACTTAATGAGTCGTCAGGTTTGTGTTACTTAATTTTTAGAAGGAAGAAAAACTGATACTGAAATCAATTGTTTTGGTTTTGTTATTATTTATTTATTTATTTATTGATTTTTAATTAAGGGAAGTACGTGTCTTATTGTTTTCCTGAGTATAGTAAGAAGTAAATAGCAGATTTGTTTGTTTGTTTTGTTCATAATTCAGAACATCTGTCTTAAAAATACTCTATCCCTTGGTTCTTATTCTGGAGTGTACTAGCAGTATGTTTTCTCACCATATCTTTTCCTTTCCTACTGCTTTCTTTGTTCTTAGCACAGAACATTTCAGTTTCACTCATCTATCTGAAGCCAGCTACTAGCTCTCCTTTGCTTTGGACATAATCTCACTGCTGTCATATTTTGAACAAGGACTCCCTCATGCTGCTTTAACAAGGTTTCACTGAATATACATTGCAAAAGTTAACAGCTGAAAAATCAAATTTCTAATAGGTTTGAATTTTCTTCTGAGCATTTTAATGCATTTTGCTTATTTTTATTCCACTTTTATTGTTTTAAGCTGTTAAATTTTCCAAATTTTCTCCACAACTATAAGCAATGCTAAAAGTGTATTAAAGGACATTTTCATATAATCCCATGTGTCATGGAGCTCTGCCTCTACAAGCGCAACAAATAGCCAGAAACTGTTATAAACTGACACAGGCTGACACAACTTTAGCTACCCTAATCCTTTTAACAGATTTCAGACTTTGGGATCATAGACAAATATAGTACTTGTCATAACCCTTACTCTTTTCATCCCCATTACTAAACATTCTTTTACAATGAATGAGAGTAAAGGCAAGAAAGGAGGAAGGGGATATTACATACTGTAGTATTATCATTCATTCATATGTGGGCAACAAGGCCCATTCCTAAGCCAGAGACCATCTCTAGCTTCAGTATATACTGGTTTGAAAGGTTAAGTTATATTGATCATATTGATGAATTCAGTGACTGTAGAGCACACACATCTGATCTCTTTCTTCTATTAATCTGTGTAAACAAAATAAGAGGTTTCTGCCAAGAATTCAAGAAATGAAGAAATAGAAAATGGATTGCTTCTGCTTTTTTCATACTTTTCTGGGGCGATGAAGAGTAAAAAGGTAGAATCCTGACTTTGGTTTTGTAAAAATGACCAGTTCTTGTATTTTTGTCTTATTAGTAGAGTATTTGCATGTGATCCATATGGTATGGAGAATGAACATAATTATCTTGTTTGTTCAGAATATGCTTATTTGTATAAAATAAAATCAAATTAAATTTTTTAGCACATTTAATGTCAAATATTGATTTCTTCACTATATTCATTCCGACAACCAGGTTTTGATTCTTTAATTTTAAGGCTCAATAAAAATATAAATAAATAAACTACTAAAGATTTAATTTAATAAACTGTATTTATTGGAATTGTTTTATTCTTTACACTGAAATTTATGTCCTATTTATAGTAGTGGTTTTGCAGCATATATACAACAGCATACACTGACTAATTTTATACACCCTTCTCTTTGTTTTATATAGCTTAGTAAACCACAGAAATGATTGATACAATGTCTTATAATAAAAATAGGAAAATGACTTGTTTTTTTTTTAAGCAAAATATAGCTGCACTGAACAGGAATGCATTTTGTAAGTGAAGACAGTCAAAAACTGAAAATGAGACTTGACTTTTCTGTACTGTAAAAATTATGTGGATTAGTTTTATTCATTTAGGAATGTGTGGTGCCTGAAGAGCTATATAAGAGGAAACTGATGCTTAAAATAGATAAAGAATTATTCTGTTTTACTAGCTGATGATTGAAAGGAGAACTACTAAGATTTTATCTTCTGCAAAGTTTTCTGTATCATGGTTATCACTACAGGGTCACTAGTTACCTTAAGCAACATGATTAATAGTCTGTCACATCATCACTTGTTTTCCCCTTCTCTCCTCATGGAAGAAGTATGTGTGCACTGGAATTATTGATTCATTACAAACCAAGGTCAAAGAATTACATCTTGCATCTGAAGTGCAAGAAGCTGTGCTTCTGGTGACCTTTATCTGGCTTAGCTAAGGACATCAGTAAGACCTATGATACTGAGGGATCAAATTAAAACTTCCTATTTCCTTCTAACATCTTTCTCCCTTCACCAGAATTAAGAGAGTTACCTATTGTACTGGTTTTGGCTGGGATAGAGTTATATTTTTCATAGTATCTTGTATTTGTGACCAAAATAGTATTTATAGCACCTCCATGTTTTAGCTGTGGCTGTGTAGCACTTGCACAGCATCAAGGCCTTTTCTGCTTCTCACCCTGACTCACCAATGAGCAGTCTTGGGGTGCACCAGAGATTGGGAGGGAATACAGCCAGGACAGCTGACCCCAGCTGACCAGGGGGATATCCCATACCATATGACGTCATGCTCAGTGATAAAAGCTGGGGGGAACGGGAAGAAGAAGGAAAGGGGGGATGTTTGGAGTGATGCTGTTTGTCTCCCCAAGTAACCATTATGCATGATGAAGCCCTGCTATCCTGGATATGGCTGAGCACCTGCCTGCTGATGGGAAATGGTGAACAAATTCCTTGTTTTGCTTTTCTTGAGAGTGAAGCTTTTGTTTTCTCTGTTAAACTGTCTTTATCTCAAGCCACAAGTTTTTGCACTTTTACCCTTAAGCGAGTTAAGCGAGTGGCTGTGTGGGTCTGTGTCTGTTGGCCAGGGTTAGACCAAAACACCTGTATAAAATTTTAGCTATTTACTCCCTTAGTGAATATAATGATCTTCGCTTATCTTCCACAGTGAGCTACAACATTTATATGGGTAATTTGAAAGCCTAAAGATTGATAGGAATGAATTCATGGTTTGTAATTTTGCTCTGGGTTGTCATTAAAGAGAACTTTTCAATGAAAGTATGTGCTTAGTGCAGTTCTCTCAGTTGAAGATAAAATTATACTTATCCCCAGTGTATGTATGCAGCCCTTAAAATAAAAATACTTGAAGTATACTAAGGCATGTTATCCATTACCTGTACACAGGACGCTAAAAAGCCCAGTATATACTTTAAATTTCCAAACTGAAGATTCCCATATGTTTTAAAACTCTCCCATAGCAGAAAAATGATTAGAGAAAAAAATTGCATTCAGATGAGATCATTAGAAGTGAGAATGGGTAAAAATGTATATGAGGAAATACCAAAGCCACACAATTTTTTATTTCAGTGAAATGACTGTTACTGCCAGTGAGTTTCCTACATAAAACCAAACCCAACCAAATCCCTCAAATGCAGTGTGGTATGTGCTTGTCTAACCTACATAATTAAAGAAATACAGTCTTGAATAATATATTTTAGATTTATTTTTATATTTTCTGAGGAGATCTGGAGAAATTTTCAAATCTTCACTTGAACAAGTGCTAACATTCATTGCCTACAAAATTAAAAGCTAATCTTTCCTTGGTGAATAATTGAAATAAGATGCCTACAAAGGCAAATGCAGAAACAGAAAAGATTAAATTAAGTGATGGATTTTTTAACCAAATCAGTTTATATCTTTTCCTTTAGTGAAATTTATAAGCCACAATTGAGTTTTAGGAGCTCGACATGTTATAGCTTCCCAGCTGAGTCTCAGCAGGTATTTGTCAGTGCAGGTTTTAAGCCCTTCCCAAATACAAGATACTACAATTTGTTTTGAATCTAGTTTCAGAAACATCCTTCCACTGGCACTTCATCTTTTATAAGTCAAGAAGAAATCTTTCAGGTGGATTTGCTACCAATAAGGAATGTATCCAAAGACCAGAAATTCTGTTTTTTTGGGGGGAGGAATTTTTATTTTTTCTAGAGAATGCAATAACTTTTCTCTGCCCTACCCTATAAGAGAGCATTTTCAGAAGTTAATCAACCAGCATTATCAGGCCTCTTAGCCTTTCCTTTTTTATTTATTGTTTTATTTCTTTGGGATTTTTCAGTCCATTTATTTAACACAGGATGTGAAACACAGCACTGGTGCAAGTGAGACAACATTCTTCAATGTTGTGAGCAACATTTAAGTCAGAACATAGGCTATTGCTGCTAGTAAAGCACTTTATGGATCTCATGATTTCATCTGTAATTCCAATATCTGTGAATACAGCCATGTTGATCCTTCAGAGACTGTTGTGCATGTACATGTGAACACATTCAAACTAAAAATGAAAAAAAAAAAATGTACTTCATTCTGTTACCCCTTTGTTTTCATTTAAGTACAGTAAATCAGTGCCAATCTTGTACTCCCATGATATTAAATCACACTTTCTACTTTAAACTTCATCTAATCCTTCCAAATCCTGCATAGTTTATATTATCTTACTCTACCTTATCCTTAATAAATTACTGTTTTCTAATCTTTTCCATATCTATCTTGTTGATAACCTCCTTTTCTATGTCCCAGCTTACTCTTAACAAAATAGCCCTTATTCTTAAATTCATTTGAAAGACTTCTCTTGATTCTAAGTTCCCATTTGTTTTATATTATTTGTTTTTACCTTGTGGTGAACAGTGTGCTTTCGGCATTCTGCCATTTCTGTTTTGCTGAAGCATGGCTAGCTAGAGAATCCTAGGAAGAAGTAAGCTTTTACAGTTTAATCAGAACATCTAAAGGAATGGAACCACTGCTAAAAAACACCATATATTTCAGATTTACTTGATTAGATAAATTAAATAAAAGAAATATATAGTGACTTTCAGTAGCAGGATTTTGTTTCTGTAATTTTTGAAAAGTGGAGAAATAGCATTGTTGTATCTGCTCATACTGTTAAATAGATAAAAATTATGAAGATGATGCTTTCGAAGAGCCTCCAGATAATGTATTTGGTAACAAAGATTAAATGAGTTTAAAAGAGGTTTTTTCTCTGTACCAGAACTTTGGATTAATATCTTGAATATTTAGTAGATGTGGAATTGAATACATGTTTATATGATGGTAAAATCCTCTTGCCCGTCATCAAGCCCAAAGAGTATTAGACAGATAGATCTGTTTTAAAGGCAACAGAAGTCTCCTAAATATACATAATTGCAGAGGTGAAAATGAATTAAGTTTGTCTTAGTTTTGTATATTCCTATATAGCTTAATCCCTACAGAAGTTTTATATATATTCATATACAAGAGAAAGGTCTTCAAATAAATGAAGTTACTGAAGTCCTGAATTATATCCCAGACTATACAGTGCCACTAATATATTTTTCTAAAGTAATTAAACTCCAGAAAAACCCCCATATCTGTTGACAGCCATATCAAGAAGTATGAAAATTTATTTTTAGAATGAAACAATTACTTGAGCCTGGATAATCTGAAATGATTTATGAAAGTCATATAGATATGAAACAACTCACATTATTTGAAAAGAAACATCATTACTTCTCAAAATTTTAATCAGACATAATAGTCCTATTATCATTTATAATTTGAAGAGCATTATACTCAATCTTCCTTTATTTTTCTTTCTTCTATTTATTTGAACATAAGAATTACATCAGAAGAAGACTGGAAATGAACTAATGTTTAAGTTTTGTTTTGTTTTGTTTTTTTTTTTTTTTTTAATTATAAAATATATAAACAGGTACATAAACATCTATAAATAAACGTAAGAGTAAGTATGTAAGTATTTTGTATTTGTCTATCAGAAACACAAAATCAGAAATGGGGAAATTTTCATATTTTCATTTGTAGGGTTTTTTCTTGTTTTTAGGTGTTATGGATTCCATTATAGAAATGTGATATGACAAACAGTACTTTTATTTCTGTGCAGGACTTTAAAAATTCTGTGTTTTGTTCTTAAACCCAAAGACACAAGTCAAGAAATTTTTTTTGTAGACTTTTTAAAGTAAGGGTCCTACTTTCTTTGTATCTGTTACCATTTTGCCTGGAGTATAACACAATATATATTAGCTACAGGTGCCAGTCCAAAAGGAAAGATTATCTAATAGCTGACTTAGAAATATAGGACAAACTGAAGTCAATGACAGAATTATATTTTTTCACTTATGAAGTTGGCATAAATAGATTGCTTGTCATTTGGAATTGTTCTGATCTGTAGACTTAGTAGATTTAAGGACCCTTATATAACCTTCATTTTGCGGACATTAAAAAAACCCCTTAATTCTGATTTTTCTTTTTGCTATGAACCCATATACATTAAATATGAATGGGATGGAGCATTTGCCATAGAGCATTTTGGAGTCTGAAAGGGGAGATCTTGACTTACTATGCTACATGTAATATCTAGGAGTGCTCAACTTATAAAATTATTTTATTTCTTTTTATCATTTAAAAGGGTAAATAAATAGGTTATTCAATCACTGGCACAATAATTGTCTCAGGTTCTATTTTAGAAAGTTTTTTTTCTACTTAATATCTGTCAGGAGTCTTTTCTAAATCCTTGTCTTTGAACAAACTGGTTACTTTTTTATTATTATTATTTTTAACAAGCTCTTTAAGCACCACTAGATTGCAAAGAAATCAATATAATGTAAATCTATTTGAAAATCTACTTTTCATATGTAAGAAATATTTCTGAATAAAATTAAAATAAATCCTTCCTAGAACAGAATTTTATATCTGTCAAATAGTTTAGTATTTGCCCCTGTATTATATTAGTCTTTTCCAGTTTTTAGTTGCTGTAATTTCTGTCAATAATGAATGGGTTGCCTAAAACTTGAATTGTATAGACTTGTCCAGACACTGTGTTTAAAGGAACCTTTGCCTTGAACTCTGGGCCTTCTTGCCTTCCTTCTATGTACGATGTTTGACTGTTGTCTTAGGTCAATCTACCACATATACATTGAAAGATATTTATACTTCTGTACACAGTTATAAATACTACACATTTAATCTCTAAAATCCAATTAATTTCTAACCAATTTTTTGTATCTACTACTTAAATTGTAGGACTAGTTGTCCCACAAGAAAAATTTTGACCTGCTTTAATGAGTTCAATGCATTCTTACTGCATAATTTTTTTGTATTAATAATGAAGCATGACTTATTAAAGACTGATTTAAGATCCTACCTAATGTTATGCTATGTCTTTGGCTACAGGAAAAATATAATTTTCCTGCAATTTTTATTTGACTTACTAAGTAAATAAGGCCATGGGTTATATCACTCTTGAGCTTACCTCTGTGTAGCCACAGGAGATGACACTTTAAAGGCATATGCCCTTTTGAATACCTACAATATAAAGAACGATCTTTTCCCTGTGTTGTAGAAATAACATAGAAAGTTGAAATGCATCACACTATAAACAGTCCAAAGTATTTATGCTGAGAGCTAAATTTTATTTTTTGGCATCTACCAACCTTTTCATTAATCCTCTTCAAATATATAACTGAAGTATATATTCCAAATTTTATTATTAGCCAGTTTATGTATAATTAAACTTCAGTTCAAGTATGAAAGACGTGCAAATATTTTTATTCTTTTCATGTTCAAACAGTGAATATAAGTGATATAAAGTGGGATTTGTCTCACTTTAAAAGTTATTTACTAAATCTAGAGTAATCCATATACACTTTATATTCTAATAAGAAAATTGGATAACTCAAAAGAAAGCTTTTTTGATCAGAAGTTGTGTTATTAAGAAAATGGATGAATTTTCCTCCATATGTAACAATTATTCTGTGATGACAAGAGAGATATTCTAGATCACTAAAAGATATCTAAATATATTCACATGAAAATCCAGCCTCAAAAATAAACCTGATTTTCAAAAAATAACTTACGCATTTTAACCAAACGTCTCTTGATTTCTAAACACAGGTTTTTGGTTTTCTTCATGGAAATTAGGATTCTTATAGACTACAACCTCAGAGATAAATATATGCCTAAATTTTATTTACCTTTCAGGAAAGGAATCTTATTTCTGAAAACTTTTTTGTGAATTAACAGATACTGTATAGCAAAATAATAGAAAACATTGGAAATAATACATTTTCATTTCTGATGAACAGAAAGGAATCTAGTAAAAGTTTAACCTGTAAGAAGGTTGAGTTTGGCTGATAAACACAGATTATAGATATGCAGCATAAAAATGCATTTTTAGAAGACTTGGAAGATTTGGACTTTCAAATGGATGATGAGATTTGTAATACATATGACTACTATGGGGTTTTTTATCAAAGGAGTTTATGTTGGTGAAAAGTACCTGATTTTAATCCACTATCTAATGGGCCAGTGAAGACCATACAGCTAATAACAACTTACACTTTTTGACCAAAGACAATTCTTGTTTTTTTAAAAATAATTGCTCTAATACTTTGCATTTAGTGCATTACATAACTATGCACATGACATTTCAGTCTTCCTTTTTTAAAAACCAACTGTTTGTATTTATTTTACTAAACTATGATAGTGGGCATGCTTGCCAAGTTTTCATTACTAACATCTGAGAAGTCATTTGAGAACTCACAGTTTATGTAAATTTTCTTAGCATCACTAGAGAGCTGAATCTCTGGTACATTCATGAGGAAAATTCTAAGAACATAAGTAAACAGATGGAAAATTATTAATATCCAGGAATTGTTTCATGTAGTATAATAATTAATACATGTAATTTTCCTCATACTTTTAGTATAATTTTTCATGACTAGTTTTACAGGCTAAAGATGCATATGTTCTATTTGCTCCAGTAAGTATGACAATTACAAGAACCTAATAAAATCCAGTCTGTTCCATTTATTATCCTGGACAATGCCAGTCCATGCTTAGAACTCAAAGTGCTCACATAATTGATTGGAAAAGATATTTCTAACTAAAACATAATCTTTGCTTCTTTGCAAAGATAAACTAGGCATTAATATTACAAATATAGAAGAATGTTTTCAACTTCTGACGGGTTCCTACAGACTTGACCTATCAATTACCTGCAGATTATTTACTATCTAAAACAGTTCCTTAAAGAAAACATCTGTCTCATACTTAAAAGTTAGGATGCCTAGTGGAGACAGTGAAAAGAAACATGCCTTCTGTGAGTAACATGAATTAATTGAACTATGAAAGAAATAATATTTTTAAATGTGTTTATTTTTCTATAGGATTTAATTTAATTTCATGTATTTTTAATCTTAGTTTTCATTGAATGTAAGACAGCTTGTAGTGAAATGATTTCTCTAGGTACATATACACAATGAGTGTCTATGTCTGCCACCTTGAAAAATTTTTGTATTCAGTTTTGAAAATCAGCCACATATATTTTTCTATTTAGAAACTTTTTTCCTAGTGAAATCTCTAGCTAAATTAAAAAATTCACACTATGAGATTAGAAGACAAGGAAAATTCATAGGTATCATTTTCACTGTAGTCAGATTTCTTTAGCTGTTACTCTGTAACCAGCAATTGAACTGTGTTTAGAATCAGACTGGGTTTTTTTGTGCAGAACTTTTATTTTTATTATATTTGCAAAAGTTTGCTATGGTTTCCTTTTCTGGATGGATGCAATTTACTCTTTCATAAACAATTGCTCTGAGGATATTGTTCTAAGCCTTGGCACTTTCCTTAAGTGTCCTGTTTTGAAGTGAGATATTGACTTAGGTGCTCTTTAACACCCAATCACTTAATGGAAGTCCTCCAGCCTCACCTCCTTGGGGCTGATCACAGAATTTCTCAATGAACCTATCAAATGAATAAAGGCATGAAACCCCTCATCCCTTCTCAGCCAATCTATAGCATTGTGATGGGTCAGAACAACTTCAGTGACTTGTAACTCACAAGAAGCTGACTAGTTTTTGTGTGATGAACGTGCAGAGAGTGGAGATTATGACTTTGCTTAGTCTATTGTGGATCCAAGCACTGCCTTTTTTAACTCTAACTAACAATTAACCTGGGAATCCTGTTTCTTTGTCCTGAATATTTTCTAGTTACCTGTAAGAAAAAAAGCTCATCAACTTAAATAACTGCTTTTTTCCTTTGGAACTTCAGTTTTTCTTCATGAAACTCTGGATTTATTGATGTGATTCCACCTGTAATGTGATTCAAAACTTTTTATAGCTCACCAATTTTCTGTATATTACTGTGAGAAGAAGTCTAATAACATTTAATAAAGTTCTAAAAATCTGATCACATTTTAAATATATTCATCTAAGGGTCTGTTCAACTGAACTGAAATTCCCATGCTCTCCAATAGTGTCCTACTGTAGACATATTTATTACTAGAAACATTATTGCTCAGAAGAAAAGTAAAAAAAAACTATATGGAGAATAAGACTTTTAGCTTCTCACATGCTTAGCGCAGTGCTTTATCTTCTGTATTCTTATATTAGGATTTGCTCTGTTCTGGTGCCTCCGGTTTTGGTTGGATCCAGATATGCTTTGCAATGAATTTGTAAACAACTTTGATGTGTCTGTGCTTTGCTTACGTCCTCTCGCTGCACTCCAGCAGTCTCGGCCTCTCGTTATTCATTCTTTCCATTTTGTAGCCAAGCACACCTGCTGCCAAGAGCTCTCACCACTGTCTTGTGCTCTTGTCTTTCCTACTACTTGTAGTGACTGTCTTAACTCTTCAGTGGGGAAAGGAATATATAATGTTGTAGTATCTTGACACTTCGGGACAATGATCTGAGGCACAATACACCTTTATTGGTTGCTATAATAGATTTTACTTGCTCTCTTCAGTGTTACTACTTAAGCATTGAGCAACAAAGTGAACTATTATCTTTCTATTAAGTTAGTATCATCCACATAGTACTAGACTAATAATGATAATTAACCAGACAGCAAGATTTCTTTCAGCCCCAAATGCATTTGTTGTAAGGAGACAGATAGTCTGCAGTGAATTAGTAATCATTAATACAGGATTTCTAAACTGGAGACCTCTAGTTGCTGTGGGAAAAAGGAAGAGTTCTTTTGCTGTAGCAGATCTTTTACTGTAGTAGCTCTGCTGAGATGGAAAGTCTGGCAGTTTGTTGGATTTTGTTATTACTAAATACATAACTCTGCTGGTTCCTTGTGGTTATGTGCCCTGTACTCAGTATGCTTTCTTAGTATCACTCCATAGCTCAATGCTTCACAAAACTGCACCTCTCCTATCACTTAGAAATTGTGTCATTAGATTTTTTTTAATTCTCTTTTTGTTTCTTTTGGAGGAGTTGGTTGTGAGCTAATTCACATACTATCAGAATCAGTCAGAGACTGCCCTGTGAAGAGGCTGACCTTTGGCAATGGACAACAAAACCGGTGAAAATTAAATTACCTTTTCCTTTCTCAGTCTTATGAATCTAATGCCATTAGTAGCAAGGGAAATCACATCCACTTTAAAAATGTGACATTTATCCTGCCAGTGTCCTTCTAACTTTTTATTTCACAACTTTTTTTTTTTTTTTTTTTTTTTGTCTGTATTACTAGCAGAAAGTCTTCTGACCTTTCTCTTGGGTGATATGTGAACAGTTAGTTTAATACAGTACTTCAAACGGAAAATTATAAAGTAGCCTGAAATTAAGAATTACTCTAAGCAATGTCCCTTCAACATTTGTGATATGCTTAAAATGTTCTTTGCTCTTATACAATGAATAAATAAACTAAAAGGAGCCAGTTTATAATAGTGAAGCTCCTTGTTTCTCTGGGCACAGTGGAAAGCAGAACTACTTGAGGATGCAATGACTAGTGTATTGTGATATAGCAACTCAACAGAAAAGAGAGTATCCTCCATACAGGATATGATACTTTGAACTGTAGGCAAAAAAAGCTTGGAGCTCATCTGAAGTCCTGCAGCAGACACAGGTCTGTTGTAGCAAGTGCTTAAATAAAAGCCACAGACTCACCAAGCTTTCACATGAACAGAAGGACAGGGGTGCATCACTGAAAGAAGCTCCCCAGTGCTACTGGCCACAGCAGAGAAGTTACTGTGCATTTTTCTTTGGCAAATTGTATTATTTGCCACAGAAAGTATCCCTTGATAGTTGTCTGAAAGTATGAAATAGGACCAGACCCTTTACCTTCATGTCCCGCCCAGTGGAAGCCTTTTAGTACAGTCAAGGCATCCACTCCCTGGACTCATATTTGACTTCTTTTAAGGTAATTATTGACCTTATTTATGTTGTGTTCTCATCTATGTTTTGGTATATGGTGCAGTTATTATATGATGAAGCTTTAGCAGCCCCGTGAGGATCAATATAGCAAAACAATATTATTAATTTTGAAAAGCCATTATTCCTCTATAAAGGATTACATTTTTATCTTTGCCTTCACTTAGTGTTACTCATCTTATCTTATGGATAACTGAATGAAAGATATAATAAAGATTTAAAGCTGCTATGGTCACCTTGACAAAATACCCTTTGTACACATGGGCATTTATTAATAGTCTAAAAATCACTGCAGAATATTTGTTGACACAAAGTTGAGAACATATGTAGAGGACTATAGACAACTTAAGATACTTCTGAAAATTTTGAAATACTGTCAGTCTGTCATGATGAACCTGTTTTCATTAAAAACCAGGACAACCATAAAAAAAGGCATACTAAAGCTTGACATATTTCTTAGTTTTCAAAGAGTAAAATAATTTTTAGACTACCATACTTATCTGAACTACTTTCCTTTCAAAACTTGAAACTGAACGAACAGATTTTTCTTGGTATTTGAATTACTGTGATCATATTTGTTCTTTGGTATGCCAAGCTTCACTCTGAGGCACATGTTTACCATAGAGCTATGAATCCATGAAACCAATGATTACAGTAAGACTGCTGATGCAACATTAACTAGAGCAGTGTGAACAATTTTCATTATAACTTTAGTCATGATGAAAATCCCTTAAAGGAATTTCTAAGACATTTGTAAAGGTAGCAGACCAAGGACTGTGGGCCAAGTCTATGAACTTAATGCTCTTGCAAACTGCAGCAACAACTTTGCTTAAAAGATGACCTTCCTTATATTATTTCCTGATAATTATTTTTTCTAATCATTAACCTTCTTGTGTGTTTTGACCATATGTAAATTATTATCCTATATAATGTGATTTCTTAGAAGTCTTTACATCTGATTTATTGGTCAGAATAACACAACATGTATGTCTGTAGTTCTTGCCTTTATGGGACATAAGAAAAAAAAAATATAGATGGTAACTTGGTTAACATAAGACATGTTGTCATGGTAGCAAAATCTGTTTTAACATGAGAAGTGCATTTATATCATCCTGGATGACATATTATCAAAATTTGACTAATATTTTAATTCAGACAAGGTTGAAGCTGCATAGTGGAGAGGGGATGATTTGTATTCTCAATGCCTAAAGAGGATATCCTATCCCATCACTACCCATGCTTAGTACTTCATAACTATATTAATTACTTTATTAATTTACGGAGTTAATGACCTGTTTGAATTCTAGAATGTGGTCCATGCTAATTATACACTGCCAATTGTTTCCAACCCTAGTTTTGTCCTAACTACTCTGATAGCTTTTCTGTCACACACATTTTTCTGCCTTTCTTCTGGTTTCTAGAAGGCATGTTACTATATTAATCAATCTGTACTAGTTCAAAATAGGTACTCTAAAGGCAAATAAAATTAAAATTAGAAAGAAAAGAAAAATGAGAACTGTGCCAGAATAGTTCTGGAGGGAACTGTGTGGTCAGTAAGGTGTTTGAGAGGGAGAAGGAAAGGAAGATGATGGGAAATGAGCCATAAAGATGCAAATTTGTTTGATGCCGGGTGTGGGATTTTGCATATCCTATTAATTAGTCTTGGAATTAAAAACAGAACTAATTTCATTTGATTTTTCCAAGTCTCTATTCCTGAAAACATTGCGTTGGGTAGGCCTCATTGCTGGCAGATGATTTGAGCTTG
Organism: Tyto alba; assembly: GCF_018691265.1. Taxonomy (NCBI): domain Eukaryota; kingdom Metazoa; phylum Chordata; class Aves; order Strigiformes; family Tytonidae; genus Tyto; species Tyto alba. The sequence goes on from NW_024881321.1 coordinate 26,266,498, forward strand.
TTGAGATATATATGATCAATCACAGGTCTGGTACAAAGCATTCCTCTCAGTAATATTTCATTATTGTTTCTGTCTACGTATTTCAAAGTACAGTCCAAGGGACACTGATAATCAGAGTGACATGAAGACATAGGTATGTAGAAAAAGGTACATATAAGATATTGGCAACTAACATCTGCTTAGTAACTCTCCTCACAGGTTTTAAAATTTACTTTTCTCTCTAATCTTCACATAATTTCTCCAAACATAATTTTTGCCTTTACTCATCCTTCCCCTTGCCAGAATTTTGATTTTATTACTGAAATAATAATATGTTGAAGTACAATTTAGGCCACTTTGAACTTGTTTGTAGTTCATTAACCTCTGCAAAATTATTTTAGGTATAGTTTCTTTAACTTAATTTCAAAAGAAAAATCATAATAATAGTTTGTAGAAAGAATAACAGAATTTTTCTGAATAAACACATATGTCAATGGAATGACTATAAGCTCTTCTTTGTATTGCTGCCTCAGAAACTTTAAAAAAAAACAACCAACCAACCAAACCCTCTGTTGTTGCTGTGACAAACATTTACTGGTGCAGTCAGGGCCACCATATGGATAGGCATAATGTGCTCATGCTTATAGGGACAAGATGGATCTAGATTAAGGTATATCCTGTGCCTATTTTGATGACTGTCCAAGGGAAGGAGGGCAAAGTGTTTGTGATCCCCAAAAAAAGACATACACCTTCTGCATAAGCAGCTAAACACTTGTGAGTATTGGTGGCTGGTTGATGCTACTATGATCACAATTTCTCAGCCCTGTATGGATTTCATAAATCCTTCTACCAGCTATTCTTTTTTCTAGTTTTCTTGAGTAGAACGGCTTGAAAAATGTCAGTATCATCTATTGAGCAGGTTTTGGAGAAGAGTAGGTTTTGGGGAGGAAGTGAGTTTCAGGAAAGGACAAGAGAATCACATACCTTGGAGATGCAGGAGGAGGCAGAATAAGCCCTGGGAAGAGAGCAACCTGGAGAAAGAACTCCCATAGTCTGAAATCTGACTAGTGCGTCTGAAGCATTTTATAGCCACATGATATCCCACTTGCTTCAAGCAATGCTTAATAGAAGGTAGGAAGCACAATCAGTAGAAGCTACATGGCACACCAGAGCTCTTAGAAAGGAGACTTAGAAATAAACAAGCAAGAGAAAGAAGCAGAGAAAAATGAAAACCAGAAACAGAGACCTAGAGTAAGAATATAAATAATGAGCAGTGAGAATAAAATTAATATAGAGGCTATAAAAAGAAAGGAATAGGTCTCTAAAGGAGTCAGAGATTCAAACAGGTGTGAGAATCTAATTTGCATTTAGAAAAAAAAAACACTTTGTATGTTTGAGACTCCAGTTTGTCCATGCAGATGAGGAAATTACATACTCAAGAGTGTGTTTATATGATAATGACTGATTTGCATGCAGCAACAGTGATTCTGAACACATAACATGTGGCATACACTTGAGATTATAGGCAATATTTTATCTATATTACTAGCCAGATGATGCACTAACACTTGTTTTTTTTCTGAACACTTTCTTCTTGTTCAAGAGGAAGTTATTTCATACATCATGTCTGTTGTGGTTTGGGCCTGGTTGGCAGCCAACCCCCGCAGCTAACCACCCTCCCTTCCCCCTCCCCACCTGGGAATGGGGGAGGGATTAGAGGGGTGAAGGGAGACTCGCAGGCTGAGATAAGAACAGTTTAATAATGGCAATAAAATGAAAACAATAACGATGATGGGGGAAAAACAAAAAGAAATATATGAACAGGCAATGTACAGCGTAATTGCTCACCACCCGCTAACCAATATCCAGCCCGTTCCCGGCCAGCGACCCCGAGATACCAAGATCCCACAATCGCAATCCCGGAAGCGAGAGAGCTCCTTCCCAACCACCCCTTCTTTATATAGTGAGCATGACGTTCCATGATATGGAATATTTCACTGGCCAGTTAGGGTCAGGTGCTCTGTCCGTGCTCCCTCCCTGCTCCCTGTGCCCTTGCGCATGGGCAGGACATGGGGAGTCGGGGAGTCCTTGAAGTCTCAGCAGCAGCTGAAAACATCAGTGTGCTATCAGCATTTTTCCCATACCAAACCCAAAGCTAAATCCAAAACACAGCACTCATCTAGTCCCTGAAAAGGAATATTAACTCTATTTCAGCCCAAACTAAGACAATGTCTTACCTTTGTATTATACAAATCTCCTTCAGTTGGATATAATTATTATGATTTTTTGGAAAACAGAGCTGGACTAAGGTGAATAAAGGAAATTGAAGTAAAAGCAGAAGTGGTTTGAGGTTAGCTTTTCCTAGTTAGACATCTTTGTGCTTCTTCATTGTAGTTTTATTTATCGAAGAAACATTCTGCCCTTTAACATGCCAGTCTTCTCGCTCCTCACAGGCACAGATTCCACTTCAGTCATAGCACTCCAGTTTACAGTGGTTCCAGAAATGCTGCCCTTCAGCACCATCTCACATTTAAATGTGGTTTAGTATGTTGTTACAGATTATGCATGTTTTTGTAGATTATATCAGATGTAACCAGAGACAAAACCCAGGAAAATACTCCCAAACACTAATAGGCAAATTTTAGTGGCAACAACAAAAACCCAAACCAAAGTAAAACAAAAGCAGTAACATAGAGGAAAAGTAGAAGAAAATTAGAATAAGGGAATTTAAGGTCACCTAGGTTCATAGACTTTCTGTTTGCTGTTATCATGTTGTAAAGTGTATTTTGTTCTGTCTTTTAACTATAATAATGAAGAATATGAATGAAATCAGGACTACAGATAATGGTAGAGTATTTATGGTTTCAAAAGTCCCTACAACGCTTTTGATACACACTTACAAAGCTTTACTTGTTCTCTGTCCTGGATTTGAGTGGTGGGGTTTTTGGTGGCAGGGGAGGGAGCTACAGCTGTGGCCACCTGTGAGAAGCTTCTTGAAGCTCCTTTGGCTCCAAGTTCGCCCCACCTCTGCACCAAGGCTGAGCCAATCATCTGCGCCTCTGTGGTAATGTATTTAAGAAGGAACCTGGGAGGACAACTTGGAGTTATGAGGAGGAGTTGTGACAACTATGTGAACACTGAGGTCAGTGGAAGAATGGAGGAGGAAAGGGGGGGAAGGGGCACCAGAACAGAGACCCCTCCCTACATCCTGTGGTGAGGTGGCAGGGCTTCCCTACCCTGACTCCCATGGAGGTCTATGATGGAGTAGACACTGGCATGCTGTAACAAATGACTGCATCTGAAGGGTAGAAATCTGTGGGTAAAAGTAGCCCCCGCTGTTGTAGTTCGGTGATGGGAGGATTGCAGCATGAGGGGGTGTCCCACACTGGAGCAGCTCGGGAAGTGCTGCAGCCCATGGGAGGGACTTTGGTCAGAGAAAGTTGATGTCCCATGCCGGAGAAGCATGGGGAACACTGCGGCCTGTGGGAGGGATTCATGTTAGAGAAAGTTTGTGGAGGACTGTCTCCCATGTGAGGGTGACCACACTGGAGCGGGGGGAAGAATTTCCAGAAGTTCTGTATTAAATTTATGGTCTTTTTTTCTTCCCCTAATGAGTCTGACTTTTGCCCATGACCATAGTGGGTGATTCATCCCTCTCTGTCCTATCTCGAATCCTGAGCCTTTGTTTATTTTCTCCTTCTCAGCACTAAGGGCAAAAGGGGAGAGTGAACAGCTGTGTGGTGCTCAGTTGCCCTCTGAGCTCAAACCGTTACATTCTAAAAAATCTTACAGAAAACATTTTGAATACTTTTTGAATATTATAATATTTCAGTAAGAAACTGTGTACTGCAGAAGCATATAAAATAAAAGGAAATGAAAGTTATTGAACACTGAAAATATTGACAATCAATGGGGTATCAAGTTATTTCATTTGGTATTTCTGTATTGATGTGATGTGTTAAGCAAATTCACTTTGTTCAATGTTTCAAATGTTTCATTTTCAGTGTGTGACAAGGGGCTATATTTTATTTACATGAAATAAATTACAGTATAATTTTCCAGTTTCTATTTTTTCCATCATGTGGTCCATGGTTTTATAATTCCCTGTCTCGCCCCCCACCTCAACAACAACTACCCCTCAAAAAAAAAGAATGAAAACAAGCAATCAAAAAAATCAAACCCGTCTGTAAATGGGTTTATTGTATGAGTTGATAATTTTAATATATTCCAGTAATGGAAATAATTATACTTTATTGGATTTAAAAATAAAATTAAACAGCAATACCTTTGACAGGGATCAAGTTGAAGGTATCAAATGAATTAGACATGAGAAAAATCTGTAGTTCTAAATTGTATTGTGTGTCCCCATGTTAATGTGGGAATGTTTCTTAAAGTATATATTAAATGATAAATCCTTTTTAAATTTAATAAATTTAATAGTGTAATTCCTACTCTTCCTCTTCAGGGATCACAGCATAGCACTGGACATTTCTTACGACCTAATTCTACCATTCTTACCCTGAAAAGTCACTTAATCCACCATAATCCCATGGATATAATTTTAAGGATTAGCAGAAGAAGGTGTTACTCAAAATGAAAAAACTGTCCTATACAAACAGGTTATGATTGCTAGTTTTAACCTTCTAAAAAATTTGCAGTTTCCAATGTATACTATTAATTCAGAACGTGTTGGGGGAAGAGGAAGAAGACAGTTTATTAACCTCAACTATTTACAAATCTTCATAGTTTTCATTTTGGCAAATTATAGTTAATCAAGGTTTCATAGCAATTTCTGTTATAAATAATTGCTTTTACCTATTTATCACTTTGCAGAATATTTTATTGCTCTGATTAAGGTTTATTTTTATTGTGTGTGGAAATTTGAAGGAAAAAGAAACATCTCAGTCATTTCCAAGATACTGAAAAAATAAGAGAATTTTGTTTCCTTCATTTATTCCTTAAAAATGAGTTTGAAGAATCTCCACAATTTGGAGGAGCTCATGTGTTGATTATCAGCAGATTCTGTTTGTCAACCCATCCAAATCAGACCTAGTTGAAACCTTAAACCCTTAAAACCTGTTGAGTCCCTAACCAGTAAATTTTAACACAGTGATAGGAATTTCATAGTGGTGTACTGTTAATATGTATGTAGGTGCAAATATAATTCTACACAGAGAGCAGGGTGCAATTTAAGTAGAAATACTTATAAATTTTGATCTAGGGGAATACTTGGATTAGAAGCAGAAGACTGGAACAAGATAAGAAAATTATACTTCCATTTCTCCCCTTTACTACTCATCAAGAGCTCATCTTCTTTCATCTGAGGAGGCAGGCAAGTAGCAGTCTCCCATTTTATAAATTTTCAGTGCTTGCAGAAAGTCGTTTTTGGCAGTACAGTAATAGAGCCCTATTTCTAATGTAGTAGAGGTGTTTCTAATTTTTTTAGCCACAGTACCTTTGAAATGAAGATACTTGTTCAGGATCTTCTAGAGTATGCATTGATTATCTTCCTTTTTAGAGTCAAATAAACCTCACTGATAAAATTCTGATTTCTAGCAAAGTTTCTAGTTTTAGAACATCATTGAATTTACATATGATATACAGAAAGGAAGATATTCTCAGGTAGTGACCTTATTTCACCCTTTAAATTACAGAATACATTTCACTTCCATCTCAGAAATGCTGGACACAATTAAGAGGAGTCATAAAAAAAAGCAAAAGAGACGAGAAAAAAGAGTCATATTTTTTGATGTTTTTTCTTTCTTTTTGTGATGTTGTGAATTTCTGTGGGCTCCCTGAAGGTAAAAAATGTGTTAAATGTTTATTTAACACATCTGACATTTTGATTCTAAAAGCCACACAACCTACTTTCTTCTTTCCGACTTGAGTCCTTGCTTCTAGGTTTTCCTCAGTACAGTGTCTAATTACTTTTAAATGACTAGAAAGATTTCCCTCAGGAATGCCTTGTGGACTGTACCTCATATTTATCTGTCTCTGTAGAACTGTGTGCAGAATTACACTTTACCTATATATGCATTCCTGTATTGCTCTACTCCAATATGAAAAGTTCCCCCAGATGCCCCCCGTAGAACTTATGTCTCTGTCAATTTTAAACACATAGCAGAGATTGTGAGATTTTCTTAAATAGGAAACTTGATCAGAAACAAAGGCTATTCTCCTTTTCAGTGCTTGATTTTCTAGACCATCATAATTTATTTTTTCATTTCAGAGGCTTTCTTGTCCAAGCCTTAATACCCATGAATCAAATCCTACATTATTTCCTTACACAAATAATAACTGAAGTCATAATGGAGGAGAGAGCAGCAGACTGAAAACAAAGACCAGAAGGCCAGCAAGTTAGAATATTAAAAATAATGATAAAAAAACAATGTAACTACCTGTGACAAATTATTAGAATGGAGCTTAGAATCTGGCCTTCTCATTCCCCAAAATTAACAGAGCTTGATAAGAATTTTTGGCTGCAGAACTGAAAGAGGTAAGTTTAAGGCAGTCCTGTGCCTGCATTTCCAAAGAGTGCTAAAGCACTGCAATGCTGGCTTTATCTGTCTGTTTTTTCCTTCTGATGAACTATATTTTCCCCTTTTGTCATTTTCAGTCATAGGGCCTTTGAAATAACTTTTCATGAAATTAAATTAATTTAAATTAAATCATGTGTGTTCTTTTGGAGATCTTTGATTTAATTATACATGTTCTTTATATAGATTACTTGTACCCCATCTTTTAAAGGAATAAGTGGCATTGACCATACACTGGTCATTGCAAATTCTTACTTTCTCTTCCAGGACATCCAGACTTCAGGCAGATTCTATAGCCTTCCTTCAAAAATAGGGAGGAATAAAAGTAACCCAATTGTTACTTGATCAGATTGGGTGGATGGAGGAGTTGGGACGGAGGAAAAGAAAGAAACTGTGTTTCTGAATAACACTTCCAGGTTATATTTTTCCTCAAAATATCTTGGGCCCCGATGATAACCTGTTTAAGTGCTGTCATTCAGAATTAATTCAATGAAAACTTACCTCTGTAGGTGTAGTTTTGTTACAACTGTAATGATCTAACCACATAAGAAAGATTTGTGGGTAGATACAATTGCAGTAAACTGAGGAAAATGTTACTGTGTTCCTTTTTGATTCTCTAGAAAGAAATGGCAAAAGAAGCTCCATCATTAGGCTGAAAAAGAGAGAGGAAAAAAGCCACAGCCCCTGTTACGTTATTAAATAATAATAAAAGAAAAATCTTTTATTCTTATTCCTGCTGGTAGATATACCTGAAAACATTCCTTTGATTTCTATGGAGTTCTTCTTAGAAGTAAAATTCTTGGTTCATATAAACAGTGAAACTTGTAGAGGTTTTTTTTTCCTTGACTCTTACCCTATTTACCAACATTAAATATATACTTCAGGAAGGAAAAAGTATGAAAGTTGACAGTATATGTATCTAATTTAGATATCTTAATTAACAACACTCATTTCTTGTAATATTGATGGGGCTTTCAGGTTATTCTAGCTGTGGATTGTCATTAATTTCTTTTGGTGTCTCTTTCTTCCTGCGAATCTCTGTCCCACCCCAGCTACCTCTTCTTGCCCCTGCATCAGTTTTGTGCTAGCATGGGCATTTGTGCAGCTGTGCAGAGATAGGGATTGGGAAACTGAATCATCTGAAATGAAAACTATGCAAAAAAAAGTTTTTTCTATGCAGTTACACAAGCAGCTTTTCCAGGTAAACACACGGCACTTCACCCAAATAAGCAAATGAGAGTAAGGGCCAACTATTTAAACTAGATCTGAGTGTAACCCTACATTTTTGGAGCACTTAGGATATATAGAGAGAATTCTGAATTCCTAGATTTATAAAGTTAAAATGTGCCAATACCATAATAAGTGTTTGTTATTACCACTCTCTTACTATAAATTTGATTGTCCTTGATATTGTTTCTGGAGGCTCAGTAAAATATTTAATTTTTTTACACACAGAAATTTAGAATTATTTGTATTTTCACTAACTCCCAATATGGTGTAATGCCTAAAACTTCATTTTGGAAATTAGAAATTGGGTATTTATCTTCTTAAACTAAGATCAACGTTTTGTCTAGTGTTACAAATACATCTTTAAACGTCTTAAGCACTCTTGTTAAATGTTCAGAAAATGCTAATTTATAAAATCTCTGGTTATAAAAGTATTTTCTATTACATTTCAAGTTTATTACATTAGTTTTCATCACTGATTTTTAAATTAATTAATCTTAATTATAGAAGATTTGGTACACTAATTCTTATCTTTCTGTTAACTGGCAACACTGAAATTTTCAGTGTCTGGTGTACGGTTTATTCTCTGTGATAATGGTATGATGTGAATGTTCATTTTCTGTAAGGATGTTTTACTGAATAGTCTGTTAAATTGTCTTTCTTCTGTTTAATTCATATGTATTGAGAATGTTTAAAACTGTATTAATTGTGATTTTTCACAGTACTTCTATACCAATGCATCTACCATAACAAACATCATTATCCCTGAGCTTTAAACATTCTCATTTCTGTACTCTAATTTTATGATTACTTAAAAAAATAAAAAACCATGACTCTTCAATTATGATTTCAAGCAACTTAGAAATTTATGTGAAAAATAAGATATTATGAGAAATGATAACAAGGCATATCATATCTTCCTCATTCAAGTTTGAATTACTTTGGTGTTATTAACCAAAATGCAAAGAAGCAAAAATAATAAAGAAAATATTACAATACATACTGGAAAATAAATTGAAAATAGCAATTCAGAATGCTAAATGTCATTAAGAGTTTATATTTATCGCTATTTACCCGTGAGAAAGAGATTAAAGTATTTATCAATTCCAACACCACTGAAACTGTGTTTTATTTTGTGAATTGTTGCATTCTGAATATATAGTTATATGCAGGCGAGATCATTGAAAATCTAATCTAGTTGTTAGAAATATCCCTTTCAAATGCTTATACTTATATGTATCTTGATACTGTATCGAGGAACTTTCTGTAAGTTCCAGAATATAGAGAACTTGAGCTCAGTGTTTAATATATTGCAAATAAAAATGTACAACAACAGAGAAGGAAACAGATACAGGGAAGATAGTTCAGTATGCTTGTTACTATAATTTTCAACTTTCTTTTTACTATAATATATGCATCTTTTTCTGGTTATACTATTTTTTGAAAAAAATGTTTAAAAAGGTAATAAAAGAGCTCCAGCATATTCTAGATAGTAGTCTTGACATTGCAGTTAGCCCTGTGTAATCAAACTTCATTCAGGGAATAGCTCCTCATGAGATAAACTTAAGCTTTGAATTTATATATTCTTTTCTGGAGCTTCTTTGGTAGTATGGAACTGTACCTTTCAAAAATAATCTTCTCTCTCTTGATGCAGCAAACTAATAAAAGCAAATAAAAGTGTGACTAGTTCTGTTTATGAAGGCATATGGCAAACCTTATTTTTTTAAGTTAACAAAACTTGCTATGAGGTTCATATATAAATAAAAACCTAATTCCAGGAAAATATGAACAGTTGAGCAGAAATCAAAAATGGAACATCTTAGATTTATAAAACCTGATAAAGTATTATCTATATCAAAAATGTGGAAATGGGAACTATATCCCTTCATCCTTCCATGATTCATATACATTTATATGTTCCTGAATAAATGATGAGTATACATCTTCTAATAACTGCTCACCTATTAATAACAAAGATATGCTGTGCAGGTTGAAATTAGAAGAATTTATTTTCCATCACACTAAATCTTTTTGCACGTCAGTTAAATTAGTGAGGTATATTAGCACTTGAATACTGGAAAATAGAAGCTAGATAAGCAAAAGCTAGAAAAGAAAAAGAAGTTGCTGAGATTGAATGTGACAAAAATCTTGGTACATATTTCCGTCCACCTGTGATATGGTGATGATTTTGTTTAAAGAACAAGCAAAATCTGTATACCAGATTGTGCATATGCTAGAATTAAATGATGTCTTCACTACTACGCTTTCATAGCATTTTCAACTACAATTCTGCAAGCTGACTTGTTTCCCAGATGAGGAAACAGAGAGGCATGATAGAGGAATAAGGTAGGCCAGTGAAGTTTCATGATTATAATCTGTATTTAAAGGTTTATATTTGTGCTTTATAGACCTTAATAAAACTGCAGCACTATTAGTATCTATTATTGAAAAAAACATGAAAATTACTAACCATGATGCTTCCAAGAGATTTACAGAACTACTTAACATCAACCTAGTTTATCTCAGTTTGCTTGGAAAAAAAAAAAAAAAAGTATAGCTGTGAGATTTGTTGTGATGAAGCCACATAAAGGCCAGCATAAACAATTGTGTATTAAAATTTTTTATTTTCTAGTAGAGGTAACTTCAGATATGGAAGTGACAGCACAATATTTTTGTTATGGTAGCAATGCCAGATGGAACTTGGTATATTCTTATAATTTTGAAGCATAGAAGTTCATCAATTTATGTGATCTAAATATGAAATTGGGGTAGACCTCTGCTTTGTAATGTGATATTTTGTAGATCCTGGCTATTTATATTTTGCAATAATATTTCTTAATTTTTATCTGAAAATGTTTTAATGATTTTTTGAGTGGAGAGTCCTAAATACAATGTGTTGTGTTGTGATTTATAAAGTTAACTAAATTGTATTTTGCCTGAATGGAAATATTAGTTAAACTCTTATCTTATATGCAGAGTTTGAGCTCATTTTAGAGCCATCAACTTTCAGAGAAGATGCAAAGCAGCAGGAATACTGACAGTTCCCAGCAGTCTTCCTATATGTTTTCAAGAGCTGTCCTTTCCTTGTCTCTTGCAGGACAGACATTTTATCTTGAAACTGGCATATCTGTTAGGAAAAATCCTGGAACATCAGGAAAAATCCTGGAACATCTTAAAAGAGAGAACCTCAGATTATTTTCCCTAAGTACAAATATAAACTCTGAAATTTTATGGGTTCAGTATGTTTACCTTTCTAAAAGAGGCCTGGGAAGCAAGTGGTTGCCGTACTCCTCAGCACCCCATTCAGGCAGAATTTGGGCAGGACCCATGTTGGGCCTCCCTTAGGAAGTGGAGACCAGAGGCAAGCTTAACTCCTGGCTGCAGTGCAGCCTACCCAGTCACTCAGTGCTATGACTGCGGGCTTTGCAACCTGAAACGTCCCTACAAGCACTCACCCACTTCCTCAGTTTCATGCTGTGAGAAAGCTGTGCCCGTAGGCTTCAGCACAGCCCACTTCCATTTTAAAGCCACAGTCCATTTTACAAAAAAATAAATGAAAAAAAATACTGAAAGTTCTAATTACAAGATAAATCTGAGGGTGTTGTGGTTTGAGCCTGGTTAGCAGCCAAACAGCACGCAGTTGCACACTCCTCCCTTCTCTTCCAGCAATGAGAAAGGACAAATGAGCCAGGCTTGGGATTCGAGATAGGACCGGGAGGGACAGATCACCCATTATGATCATGAGCAAAAGGCAGACTTGTTAGGGGAAGAAAAAAAGAACATACATTTATTACAGACACTAACAACAACACTTAACAGAGTAGGACAGTAAGAATCATTTCCACATCTTGAAGATACCTTCCCCCCACCCCTCCATTCTTCCAGGGCTCAGTTCTGCTCCCAATACCTCTACCTCCTTCCCCCAGAGGCGTAGGGAATGGGGGGTGCAGCCAGTGCTGCCTCTTCTTCCATCTTCAGTGTGGGGAGCTTCTGGAACTTGTTCCCCCTGCTCCATCATGGTCCCCTTCTCACAGGAGACAGTCTTCCACAAACTTTCTCTGATGTGAGTCCCTCCCATGGGCCGCAGCATTTCCCTACACTGCTCTGGTGTGGGACGCCAAATTCCTCCAACTGGATTCCCTCCCATGGGCTGCAGCCCTTCCTGAGCTGCTCCAGCATGGGACACCCCCACATGCTGCAATCCTCCCAGTGCTGAACTACAGCAGTGGGACTACCTTTTCCCATGAGACCCTGGCCTTCTTCAGGCACAGACGCCTTGATCATCCAGGCAAAACACAGGCCATAAATCAATGTCTGCTCCACCATAGATCTTCATGAGTGGCGAGGGGGGCCACCCTGCCGTCTCACCACAGGATACAGGGGGGTCTCTGCTCCGGCACACCTCCCCCCTCCTTTCTTCCTCTGCTCGTCCACTGACCTTGGTGTTCACGCAGCTGCCACAACTCCTCCTCACAAGTCCGCCTCCTCCTCACCAGGTCCCTTCTTAAATATGTTATCTCAGAGGCCCAGATGATTGGCTCAGTTTTGGTGCAGAGGTAGATCTGGCTTGGAGCTGGGGGAGCTTCGAGAAGCTTCTCACAGGGGGCCGCCCTATAGCCCCCTCCCCTGATACCAAAAAACCCCACCACTCACTCAAACCCAGGACAGAGGGGAACATATAGGACAGGCAGGATAAAATATGGTGTGGACATGGCTCAGTTAGGCCATTTATTTGGCCTCAGATTCAGGAAATGGACCACCTATATCCATGTTTCACCTAGAAATATAAACATAGCCAATAAGGTGGGTAAGGCTTTTGCAGTCCCTTGGAATCAGGGTAGGGCAGGTGGGCATGTGAACAGTAGTGACTTGAGATGATCTGAGGTGAGAGTCATGAGATAAACTTAATCAAGAAATATGTTGTAGAATTTAGAACTGGAAGACTATTGTTTCTTGATAGGATAACATTTAGTATGAAAACACTGAACATTGTGGAAACATTAGGAGGGAAAAGTGACAGTGAAAAAAAAGGATGGAAATAAATGGGTAATGGCTACAGTTTAGAAACAGTTCATCCTACAATATTTGTCTTTGCTTTTAATATACGTCTATTAAAAACACTATTCTCAATTTGTTTATAACAGTCACAGGTCTGGTTTTCCGTATTTTGAAAACAAATTCAATTTTTCATATTTATCTAGTAGAATAGTACATTGGAGCAAAGGATTTACTCATATATTCTTAGGTTATTGATATTGCAAAATGTAGTAGAGCACATAATGGGAGGACGGATATCAAGCATATATTTTATCCAGCATCATTCAGCGTGCATTTTATCTAAGTCAGTTTGTTCATTAATTCATACTTCTTTTAATAGAGATTTTAATATAGCAACTCGAATGTTTATTGGGAGCACTTGCTCTAACAGGAAAAGGGAAAATATTAATAATGCAGGTACAATTCATGGGCTGCATGAAAATAAAAGGAGATTTGTTCTTTGCTTTACAACAAAAGTAATCTCATCTGTAATGGAAGAGGTTGAAGTGGTTCATGTTTTTGGAGTTGGATGTTCATTACCTACACCATTCAACATATGCTTTTTAAATAATATCTCATGTTAGAATTCATTGTCAATTAAACTTCACATCTGACTACCAAAGCCAGGCATCCAGCACATGTCTGGTGACAGATAAATTTTCCTTTTCAGTGCTAAGGGTTCATCAGTCCCTATCACTAACAGGCTTTCCCAAGTTACCAGGTACATAAAGACCTCTCCAGGATCTTCATCTGAACTACCACATAATTTTTTATAACATGAAACTAGAGGCCAACAGTTTAACTAAAATTTCATATGAAACTTGACTTTGTATTATATTTAACTACAGTGATATTGGAAAAGTGGGGACACAAAAGAGAATTGAGCTCTTCCACGTGCTTATTGCACAACTCTTGATAAAGTGGTGAGTAATCTTATAATGTTAGTATATGTAACACATTCCAGATATTCTGAGGATGCTCGTCATACTTATACACGCATACTTAGAACTTTGCTTCAGAGTAAGCTACAGATCTGCAAGTGACTGCTACAGAAGCTCTGAAGTAACAGAACTGAGCAAACCACATCCTCTTCTACTATTTGGTGTATCCCACCGTTCCTCACCTTTATCTCATTCAGTCTGATACAGACACCTTAACTCTTGTGACCCAGTTTAGACATCTATTCAAGAATTAATTGAACTCCAGTAATACCTGTTTCTGCCCATGGACTATACAGGGGACTATCACGGAAATTTCTACAATGTAATATGTCCATAGTTGCTCAGATGAAGCATTTTCAAAGTGATGACATGAAAAAATGAGAATGGTCTTCCACCTATTTTTAATCAGAATAGAGTGAGATAGTTCTTTCCCCAAAGGAGCAATTTATCATGAAATCAAAGAAAAGGTGTTAACTCAAATGCTATCTAAGGGCTGTAAGTTACTGAGGGCAGGAACTTGAAAGTTACATGTGATACAGACAAATGGCAACATTACCAGGTGCCTTTGTGGTCTAGTCCTTAATGGAAATGCAAAATGAATTTGCAGATACACTGACTAATTTCCCACTTACTGCAACATTCCCACTTACTGCACTAGCAGTCAGAATGCCCCTCTGAAATATGAGCTGAGTATGAATAAAAGAAAAATTCTCCTGTTTTGTGATAGGGCATTTTATGTTTAGGTACAACCTGTCTTCCATAGGGGAGAGCTTTAGAAACTTCATACAATAAACAGAGTTTCATGTTTCTCTGAAATGCAAGTGCATCAAAGATGAAAAATATAAACTTTTCAACATAGAAATCCAGGAATACATAATTGCTTATCACAGAAAATACACAGTTATTTCAATGACAAAACTACTTAAAACATAATTTGGTGGGGCAAACCATATTTTGAGAACAGTATCAATGTCCTTAATAAACACAAGTGATCTCCTTTGAAAGACTATTCTTGAAATAGTTCATGATCTAATGCTATACTTTACACTGCTGTAACAGCAGATTCAGAGAGAAAAGAATCTACTGAATGTCAACATCACTTCCTTTAACATCTAGTTTCTACAAAAGATGTGATTCAAAATTTTGCTTTATTTATAGTTCACAGCCATTTTGTACCTGAAGCTAGTAAGAAAATACAGCCTTGTCTCTGAAGAGAATTTTGTTTACTGGTGTTGTTTGCTTCACCCATATATATATGTAGCTCATTCAGACTGCATTTGTCCACATACATGTAAGCACAAAATTTTTTTTTCTCTTTACACGGGGAAAAATGCTATCCTCATTTTTTTTTTTTTGTTGGAAGCTTTCCAACTAAAGCATTGGGGAAAAAAAAAACACAGCAAGTTCTAGGTTGACCTATGTTAGCAGTTACCCCCCACTTCCTTTCTCTCCTCACTGAAAAAAATAAGAAAGATACAAATTGCAGAATATGAATCTCATATGAACAATCAATTGATAATTTGGGATATGAAACTTATCTTTACAAAAGTAGTCTGTGAGTTTTAAAAGACAATAAAAATCCCATGATTGACAGGATCTCTACTGCATCCTAAAAAAATATTTTAAACTGTGACTAGATAATGAAATGTCTATGATAGAGACTTTATCAAATTTTTAATGAATGATTCTATAACTGAATGCATCTCTGAAAATTAGCAATACTGTGTGGTTCCTAATGAATCAACATGCTGCTGTTGACCAGTGTGTGCAATACATACCTGCTTCTTATTAAATACAGAAGTCACCCAAAGTTACTTAGATACAGTATATTTTGGGTAGGAAAAAACTGGTTTTGAAATATGGAAAACTTGGAAAAAGACTCAACAGCATAATTTTCAGTATCTTTACAGAGCTATAAACTAGATGACCAACTTCAAGCAGGGCTCTGGGAAGTATTGAATTTATGCCAAGTAGGATATATGTTTGATTTCAATATTTTCTTGGGGAATATCTGACTGCACAGCTAAGTCCAACCAAAATAAAATGGGAAGCTCTGACTAAATAAGTCTCACTACCTGAGGAAACTGAATGTAGTTTAATTGTGTAAGCTACTGCCTGCAATATGGAATACCTATATTTTAAATAAACTAGACTATATTGTAAGCTATAGGCATAAATAAGCAATTTAGAGAATGATTCATCTGACCTATTTAACATCTTAAGAGAAAGACAATATTTTAGCACATTACTTGGAAACAAAGATCTAAAATTCCTACATATTTTGTGATATGAGGCAAATTACTTGTATCCTTAGTTTTTCTCCTGCAAAATATAGCATATATCATTACTTGCCATATAGTATTTTTGTAAAATGTACTATGTATTACTACTGTACCATTAAATACTCTAGCAAAGTATGGGTTTGTTACTAGGATAAGTTGTTAAAATACAACTGTTTACTACTATCTTGGATTTATATTTCTTTTCTGTTCATCCTACTTGGTCAATGCCTTTTGTATGGTCTTCAGTAGAAAATATTTAGTTTATAAAACTATTCAGCTATGCCTCCATTCAGCTATAATGCCGGTGTCTATGACCTGAATAAGAAAGATCAATTTATGTTTAAAAATCAGACCAACCCCTATTTCCCACACCATTGATCTGTTCATTACGAAGTATGTTTTTCACATATGCATCTCCACAAACTACTGTAATTCAATTAAAAACTACTAGGTGCCTTATCTTTCAGATTTTGTAATTTACTATTACTACCAGTTGGTACTTTTGGATAAAGAAAACGTTTTCTCAACTTAGTTACTGCTTGTAAATTTATTTGTTGTTATGGTTATACATAATGTTACATGAATATTTATTATGTATTCTGAAATTTTGAATATAGCTGTCTGAGAAAATTTATGAACGTGCAAATGGCTTATCATATTCAAGGTTAGCTAATTATTTAAAAAATAAGTGTTATAGTTGATCTTCTGTACTGTATCCAGTGTTGTAGAATATGTTCTGAAGATGTCGGCTATAAAAATTAAGATGTTCCTGAACATCCACATTCTTTCACTCAGTGAATTCTTAAAATTCAAAGTGCTGGCAAAGATAGAATAGCAACCAACCACTGAGTTTTATGGCATCACCTACCCTGTTGCAATTTCAGATAAAAACAGTACGAGCTTCAGCTTCGGAGAAAATCATGCCTAGCTCCTTGATGCTCTGTGCTTCTGTTATCATAGCTGAAGCTATGATTAAATGCTGCTGTTGTGGAATTGTATAGCAGCTGAATGGTTCTATTATGTCAATTCTGTCTGTAACTGGACTATTTAAAAGACTTCATTTCAGATATCCCAATTTTTGTTTCAACACCAAAATAAAGTGAAATTTAAATTAACTTCTGAATAAGTATTAATAAAATTGGTAGATGAAGCACTTCTGACAAACATCTTTTAACTAAATAGTTCCATTGAGGTTATAAATTTATAAATTCCTCATTTAACTATTGTTTACTCAAAATATAATTATATAAATATTAAATATTTATTTAAACTAAGTATTATTTCAGAATTGAAGATATAATATTGTATTTCTTTTCTACAAAGCTAAACTATTATTACATTACTTTTCTTCAGTGGGAGACAGTTTACTTAATCTTCAAAACTATATATGAATTAAAACATTGAAACTATTCTAAGGAAGTATTTATGCATAACTTTTTACTTTGAAGAATACATAATATTTCAAAGAAAGTAGATATAACAGATATTTTTCCAAAGGCTGTTAACTGGGAATATGTTTTCACTGTATTTAAATGTTTGAAGGTGTATCTGATTTTCTGATGAGAAAATAGCAAAAATAACAGAAAAATTTGTGTGTTTTTTTCAATAAAGCCAGAAGTATTTCTATCATATGCAACCATATAGGCTTTCATAGTCATTCTACTGAACATGAGCCAGTTAGCTGGATTTTTTTTTTAAATGTATTTGACAATATGTAGTGTATTCCAAATGTATATTTATACAGATAATGCCAGAATGACACTTATGACACTTCTAAATATTAATTAGCTGTTCAAACATGTTGTATATCAAAGCACATCTGGTCTGTGGCAAAATGTAAAAAGAAATGGCACATCACCCTTTAAGATAGGTTGATAGGGTCACACAGATCAGCTTGTTTCTATCTCCACTTAGGGAGTTTCATGAGCATCTCACTTTTTATGACATAATTTGCATTTTAGGAAGCATTATAACATATGCTGACATGCCAGAATTTTCTCAACAAACAGTTGTTATCTGAGTGGTGGAATAGAGCTTCAGGACTGGAATATCTGAAACTTTTTTCTTTCTGTCCTCAGGGGGTTCAAGCTTACATCCTTGTGAGAGTCTGACAGTTCTCAGGCTACAGACGACACAGTCACATGGTGTCTTCCTGTTAAAGTCATGCCATTGCACAGCCAGTAATGCTAGACAGAAGGGGCAGAACTGAAATCAGGAAAGAGAAGTCCTGACAGTTCAGCTGGATACTTAAGTGTTCTCATGGGAGAAGGAAAAGCTAGGGTTTTGTTTCTGTTCCCATGATGACTTCTTTGTCTTCTTTGTTCATACAAAAGCTCCCCAATGCAGCACATAAAAGCAGATGTAGACACCTTTGTTGTAGATCAGATGAACCACATATTCATTGTCTGAGAAGTTAGGTGAAGGTGAACTCTTGGACTCTAGTCTACTGAATTTTACGTAAAACCATTTCCAAATTAAGATCATGATATTTAGGTCTCTAATTCCCATAATCCTTTCATTTAGTTAGTTCTTGAGTAAGTTTCAGGACAGGTAAGACTTTTAAGGGAAGTCAGATTTTCATTGTCCTGGTTTGGGCTGGAATAGAGTTAATGTTTCTTTTTGGTAACTAGAATAGTGCTGTGTTTAGATTCAGCATTGAATCTCATTGGTATGAGAAGAATGTTGATAGCACACTGGTGTTTTCAGCTGCTACTGAGATTTCAAGGACTCTCCAACTCCCCATGTCCTGCCCGTGCTCCAGTGCACAAGAAGCAGGGAGGGAGCACGGCCAGAACACCAGATCCTAACTGGCCAATGAAATGTTCCATATCATGTAATGTCATGCTCACTATATAGAGGAGGTGTGGTAGAGAAGGGGGTCTCTCTCTCTTGCTTCCGGGATTGTGCTTGCGGGATCTTGGTATTTTGGGATTGCTAGCCAGGAACGGGCTGGGTATTGGTCAGTGAGTGGTGAGCAATTGCACTGTGCATTGCCCGTTTATATTTTCTATTGCTGTCATTGTTTTCATTTTATTGCCATTATTAAACTGTTTCTATCAAAACCTGTGAGTCTCCCTTTATCCCTCCAATTCCCTCCCCTATTCCGAGATGTGGGGGGGAGGGTGGGTGAGCAGCTATGGGGTGGTTGGCTGCCGACCAGGCTCAAACCACGACATTCATGTAAAGTGGAATTGCTATTTTGCAGTGATTTTTCAGGTCTGGAAATCCTCAGAGTATATGGAACTAGAAATTGCAGGAAACATAGGTAGAAGGCATACCTGAAATCGGACTGCTACTATGTAAATACTTTTGAGAAATGTGGTAAATGATCATGAATTTTTTGAGGTAATATCTTCCAAGATGATATGATGCTATCAGACATATTTCAGATAATGTCTTTATTATCTAAGTATCAAAATTATGTGCTGAGATACTAGAAATAAAATATTGTTTTTAAACAAATATTTCTTTTTAATTGAGATTAAATAATATGTTATGCTAAAGAATTAATATGAATTAATATGAATTATTCTGAACATTCATGTAGATTATACCAATTTCGTTGTGATAATAGCTGGAAATAGAGACAGCAAGATTGTTATTGGCAAAGACGAAAATGAAAGAACAGTAGTTTCTTTTACAAGATTTAGCAATAATAGCATATACCAGAAAAGCTTCAGAATCTGATAGCTAATTTGCTACTACATTAATGCCCTGTCCAACATTAGAAAATAGTTTTTGAATCGCTCTATATTTTGTCTGATTATAGTAAATTTTATGTATAATATTAAGGTCTGTGACAAACCTTTATTAAATCAGATTTGTGTTATCACTGAAATGTATTTTTCTGCTTCTTGATTGCATTAAAGTTCTGCTAGAGTAAGCACTGATGAGCAACTTTTCTAAATTTTTCTATATGTAAAAGATGAAGAACGATGCCTGCGAAGAACAACCTGAAGTTACTGATTCCTATGCAATGTCCTTTCACAAATCTGTGAAAACATTTCATATATGCTTGTAAACAAATAGCTACCTACCTGGAGAAATAATTCTTAAAACCTTTGAAAATGCTCTTCTTAATATATTTCCTTAATTATACCTCCCCTCCTCTTTCTTACAGTGTTCCAATTTACTTTTGAATTAATTCTAAGAAAGATTAGACAGAATTCATGTTTTCTGAAAGTAAGATCAGTTATCAGTCAAATAATTGTTTAAATTGTGGCACAAATAAAACCCCACTTTGTAGACATCTACAATGAAGTAACTAAGTGTAGGGCCTTGATTCAGTTGTGCCAAGATCAAGTAGTGCCCCCATATAGTGTCTGTGTGTGGGCAACTGAACTGAGCTCTGGGGGATCCACTGACCATAGCAGTTATTATGCCTAACTCACCTATAGACAGTTATAACATGGTTTAGTTGCCGTAATTACAGTATTGACTTCTGAAATTCTGCTGAATTTCTTGGAGTATCTCCTTCTGCTGGTACAGAAGTACACAGATCTCTTGCAACACTTCTGCAATATATGCCAACACCAATGGAGGTTTTAAATACTCCTGGCTTCTCAAATGACACTTGTGCTTTTGTCTACATGTAAGTTAGCTTTATAAACTTTTATGAAAGTCATTGGAGTTCAAGGCCTTAGTCCACTCTCCAGTGTGGAGTGGGCTTTGCCACTAAAACCAGTGTTAAAACCTAAATGGTTAAAGCCTACCCCTGCTTGTCATCTTTTCTAAAGAAAGTAAATTCAGTCTGTGCAGTGAATAAGCAGTAAATCTAATGAATTATTGGGGTGGCAACTTCCCTACAAGCATGCATTTAATTTCCTGAGAGGTTTCTCTAGCCTTCAATCACTAGAGGCGAGGAGGAGCACTTGGCAGCTGGGAGCAGACTGTTGACCATGGAGAAGTTCATATGGTCTGGATGTCATTCATATGAAGGACTGTAAAGAAAGCCCCACCACTGCTGTGTGTATGAGAAGAGCCTCACATAAGATGCTTGCTAATTTACATTTTTCTTCTGTGGGCCTGCTTTTCTGAAAAGACTATATATTTTCCATTAGGTATCTAACCTCATCATTTTTTCTGTTTCTGAAAAGTACTGCACTAAGTAGTGAAAAATAGTAATTCCACGTATCTAAAAGGTTTTGACAAAGGCAACATGTTTTGGGCAGGGGTATAATATAATCATATAAATGCTTATTCTGATAAACATTGAAAAGGTGTTTGGAACAATAGGAATTTCTCAGTTCAGGTGAAATCTTTGAAAAATGGTAATGACAAATGAATTGGTTACTCAATAGCCCAGTAGTTTTATTAGCTATATGTATCTTGTGCCACATATGCCTACAAATAGAGAGTAATATTCAGACTAAGAAATCACAATTATCGTAGTATAATAAGTCCTATTTGAGGAATGTTTTTTATGATTAGAAAATTGAACACTGTAATACAACTGAGTATAAAAGCTGCTTATAATTTTGATACTATGTGGAGCTGCTTTAATTCAATAGTCACTGCTCTCAATGACAGTAAATCACTCGTACTTTTTTTTAAAACAAATATAAACACACAGTTATTGTACTCTTTTTTTTTTTTTCTTAGTGAATAAGCTACCTTTTTTAAAGAGTAAGTTATTCTTAAGACACTTTCTAAATGGCTGCAAATTGCATTTACAGTATGACACTCAGATGATTCATATGATATTTTCTGCTTATATTAACTGAATGTTTTGAAATGGGTGTTCCTGGTGAGAAAATTTGAAAGAAAAACCCATTTACACTACCAGACAGACATTCAGAGCTCGTTTCACTGCTAAGAAACTGAAGAACACTGTGAATTTTTTTAAAGTATTAGTAATTTTCTCTTTTTCCACACGGAATAATATTTTGAGGATAAGTAGTAACATGAAAATAATTTTTTGGCTCCTAATATGGCTAATGTTCCAAAATCAGTCAAGGTACTTCTTGAACAAAAAATATTTCATATTCTGGATTGATTTGTTGTTTTCCTCAGATGTTTGGTTTGAATAATTATAGTTGAAATGTATATTTTTCTCTTCTCATTTTTTTTTCTCCTCAAGCAGCTAACTTGCAATATATCACAGCTGTCATTATAATGAGAGAAAAGATCATGATGCAGCAGAACTTAGTCAATTCAATTATATTGAAGATGCAGTGAAATTATTTTTGATAGAAATGCACCTGCCGAGGCTGCCTGCTAGGCTAGTCCACAATTAGACACTGTGTAAAAAGTTATTAAAAAGTTCATTTAGACAATTTATCTCTCAAGTGTGGCAGGGGACTATTTCCCTGAAGGAAGGGCCAAAACTCTGGAGAAATGTTTATTTCAAAAGTAAAGATAGACTATGCAGCCTTGTTCTAGTAAAAGTAAAATGAAGACACACGCTGTCTTTAAAAAGAAGTCATAGATCTAAAAGATTTCATAGAGGGATGGGATCAAGACAACACTCAACTATATAGCCTTGGTCCACAGGTGTAAGACCAACACAAAAAAGATGAGGATTTCTTAAGGAAAAAAAAAAAAAAAGGACAGAACATTTCAAGTATCAGAGTCTCTCTAATTAGCACTCCATTGACATTGGATTTCATTGGTAGAAATAATGCAATAATAAAAGGCAAAAGAAGCTTTTTATAGAAAATTCTTGAGAAAAATGAGTGAAGGCATAATCTACTTTTTATGAAGAGTCATATTGCTTGCATTTTGGAAACAACTTCTCCACCCCAGTACTACCAGGAAGAATAATATATTTCACTGTGTGAATGACCTTCTGATGCAGATCTCACTGTTCCTGTCTGGCTGTGTCACAGCCAGCAACTGAAGCAATAGCTTATTTGTGCTAACATGAAGGAAAATTTTCCATTAAAATATTCATACTCAAAATTATTTTATTACATGGTGCCCATTCACTTTCCCAAGAAGGTAATGAATTTCTTCTGGAGCTTAGATCTTCCTGACTGCTTGAGTCATTACTTTGTGATTTTTTTTTTTTTTTTACAGCTTATTTTGCTTACAAGTTATGATAGCTTTGTGCCATTTTGCTCATAGATGAGAGTGATCGCTATTGTGATACGACAATTTTGTGCAGTTCATATTTTGAGTTTAAGAACTGCTGATTGTTTTAACCATTATTTTGTAAATATATCCTGTTATATTGTTCCATCGGTGAAGATTTTGTTTCAGTAGTGGTTCTCATTAGTATGGAAAAGATACATGAATCATCTTCTCTAGCATGGTATTGTCAATTACATGTTTTAAGTGAGTTTGAATATTGTCATTGTAAAAAGTGACTTGTACATTTGGGAATTGTTTTAAGTTTTCAAGAGCATTTGTCCATGAAGGATATATCAGGAAAAGAGTAGTATCTTCTTAGTTATGAGGAATGACAATTCACTTCTTAAAGCTAGACAGCAGATGGCCAACATGTCATTGGTATTATTCCTCTATAAAAGCATCTATACAAATCTAGAAAAAATATACACACAGGGTTCTTCAGTAACTTCCCCAAAATTATTATACTAGCAACCAAAGAAGGTATTAATAGAAGACTTCCTAAATGACCTCGTTTCATCAAGTATATTGAACAAATGAATTAAAATATATACATATAAATCAATATATTTTAGGTATATCTTTAGAAAACATATTACCTGTATCTTGTTTACATAAGAATAATTTCAATGTGATACGTAAAAGAAGGTACCTGATAACTGATATCAATGTGTTGCTAGAAGAAACCAGACACCTGTGGTATATAAAGAAGTCAAGAAATTAAAAAAAAATAAATATTCTTACATTGATTTATTTGGAGAATCTGACTTTGAGTATGTGAGTGGAAGATGTAGTCTAGGTTCATAAACTCTGTTCTGAATGGCTTCCCAGGAGAATTTTGGTTCCAATTCAAAACAAACATGCTAAGTATTTGAACCCCATATTTTTTTAATCTTTTTTTTTTTCCCAACTTTTGTCACAAAGTGGTAGTAGTCTTGCAAAAACTAATGAACTTCTGAGATATATGTCTTTGGGGGATGCAGTTATATAAATATCACAGTTTTGGGCATCTTAGAATGCCTCTCTGACACGTGGTATGTTTCAGCCATTAGCTGAGATTAACAGTTAATTCATATCTGCAAAATATCGTCACCCATTTTCATATATATATTTTATCAAATAATTTAATTTTTAATTGAAAATTAGAAATATCCATTTTCTGTTTAGCTTAACATTCTTGAAACTTGTTTTGTAACAAATATAATGATGTACATAAATTAAAAGAAGATGCAGTAAAGCTACTGGTTGGCAGGAAAGCCCTATTTCCATATAGAATAAACAATGTTATTTCTGTTTGTGCATCACAGAATCGTAGAATCATAGAATCATTTAGGTTGGAAAAGACTGTTAAGATCATTGAGTCCAACCATTAGTCTAACACTGCCAAGTCCACCACTAAACCATGGTCCTAACTGCCATACCTACACATCTTTTAAGTACCTCCAGAGATGGTGACTCAACCACTTCCCGGGGCAGCCTGTTCCAGTGCTTGACAACCTTTTTGGTGAAGAAATTTTTCATAATATCCAATCTAAACCTCCCCTTGTACAACTTAAGATAATTTCCTATCTTGTCCTCTCTCATCTTGTAGTATATATATGGAAGAGATTTCAATAATTATTTGTACATATACAGAGTTCAAAATGTTTCCCTCAAACTAATGAAGGAGTCTCAAACTGGCCAGTGAAAATAATTATGTAAATACTAATGATTAATCCATAGTTTATTCAATAACCTGAATAAATCAATTATATTCCATGGCTTCTTATAGCAAAATACATGCCCTTATACTCAAGAATAATTAATGTAAGAAATAACAACAATGACAAAAACAACAAAGACAAGTAAGCCCATAATATATGTTGGTTAACTCCTGAAAAGGTTAAGAACATCAAATTTTCAAATATCACAACCTGACTTTAATGACCCAGTAGTAGGCTGACATTTACAGTACTGTTTTTATGTAATAACACATCACATGCAAAGATCAGCAAGTGCAATGTAACTGCTTATCTCAAAGGAGAAAAATAAGTAATAATGGTACAAGAGAGGTTAATAACAGGTACAGGTCCAGCCTGGCTTTTATCAGTCTCTTTAGAAAATGAACTGGGAATTGCTGTCGACTTGATTGGAAAACGGAGAGGAGAAATAGATACATATGGGACACATCAGTCAGAGTGGAGAAGACTGGTTTGTGTGAAGGTTGTTTGCAAGGTTACCTGCTCTGACGCAATTGAAAACTAAAATTTGCATCTCAGAGCTTTGTTCCTGTCTCAACATAGTGTCACATAAATTGTCCGCCCTGGGGTTTTAATTTCACAGATGTCTAAACTCATTTAGAAATTAAAGTGCAATAATCTGTGATCCACACTATATCTCATCACTGATTTTTCTCAGCAAATGCTACACGGTGACTGTTTTGTTTACACATAAGAATTATACTCAAAGTTAGGATTTGGGTTTTTTTGGTTTGTTACATCTGTGCATTTATGTGAAGGTTAAAATATTGTCTATTTTTCTCTAAAATTTGTTTTATTTTTGTGGGGGAACTTCTGATTCTATATTTTTTTTAAATATTCTTATAATCTGTGGTCTTTTATAATCCCTAATCAGTCTGGCTGGATGACAGATGCTTTGTAATGATTTTAATTATGTTCTTTTTTTTTTTTTTTTTTTTTTTTTAACAAAGATATTATCCTCTAAGGTACTGGCTTTCAGTGAAAAAAAAAAAAAAAAATCATTTTACTGTTCAGGAGGATTTTCAGCAGTTTAGTTGTAGTGTGAATCTTAGTACAACAGTGTATTATTGATTTTCTAGAGGAAATGATTGGATTAATTTTAGTTGTACATTGTGTTTTTCAATTTACATAAAAATATAAACTTGCTTATTTGAGATCATGATTGACATTTCTGAAGATAGAAACAAGCAAGCAATTAATCAGCAAAACTTGAGCCAAGGTTAACATATAAGAATGTGGTTGCAACCTCCTCATATTAGGGGTTTAATTAAATATATATATATATAAAAAAATAAGATATTTATAGTCTTTACTTATGGACGCCCCAGCTCCAAAAAGTCCAAGGAAATAAATATTTTTTGAAATTTCCTCTGAAAGTATCATGATTTTCATTTTGTGGATTACATGCAACAGTTCTGGATATCCAGAAACTGACCTGTCAAACAGAAGCCTTGCTACTTTAAAGCTAGTATTCAGTTTGAACAACCCTCTCTCTTGCAGCTGTAGCAACATTTTGTGGAGCAGACATGATGTCTACAGTAATCTGTTCTGCCATTCAAACTTCATAACTTGAAATTACATACCGAAAACATAATACAGATTGTGGAACTCCATTACAATGCTCAGTTGGCATGCTTCAGTTTCTGAAGGAATTGTGTTATAGATTCCTGTATTGTAAAGCTGAACGAACAGAGCTGATAAACATACTACTTCAGGTCACCCTCTAATGTTTTCCCAGACACCAAAGACCCTTTACATGTTTTATATAATCTTAAAAATAGTAGAAAATCAAAAATTCCACTATTATCCATAAACATCATAACTAGCCCCATTAAACTGTGCCTATTTTGTCTATTTAAATGATTTTTTTTTTTTTTTTTTTTTTCTGTCTATACTGTTTATTGATGGCTGGCCAGACAATCTATTAGATCACCAGAATTGCATTAAAAATTGCATTAAAATACAATGTCGATTCAAAGCAACGGTGAAGAGCATTGTATTTAACGTTGATTTGCAGTTAAATTAAAAAAGGTAAGGAGGTGATGAAAAAGAAAAAGGGATGTTCTGACTGAAATTTTTATATTTTTGTTATTGCTAGTAAATTGTGTACTCCATTCTTGCGTGTCTGCAAATATAGTTTGCTTAATAAAATCTTTCCTTAAGAAAGAACAATGCATAGTAATTACACACCTTACAGTATGATTATCATGAAATATACCATATCAGAAGCAAATTGACCCCAAGTCAGTTTATTCACACACCCTAAGATTTCCCCAGTATAAAGACCTGGAAGTTCCGTAGTTCCAGTCTCTACAGCATAGTTGCAGGCAGGGTAAGAGAGTAACAGAAGTGCTTCTATACTTTTTGTGGTTGGTATTTTTCAAAACAGTATATAACTACCACTGAGAGTGATATTCATCTCACTTAACTGCAGTCATCTGTATTTGATCTATTTACCCTTGAGTACCTTTGCTAAGGAAAGAAATAGACATTCCTAGGTCACATCCTGTTCTGATATAAACTTCTAGGGCTAAACACAGTTGCCTAAATTCAAGGACTTAAATCTATTTGAGATGTTCTAAGACATCCAATACTAGGGGATTGGCAGATGTTTGAAACTGCTTTCCTGACGTTTGAAAAAAGCCCAGATAGTATATGTTCTGCAACAGATTTTTGCCTTTCTGGCACATCAGCAGAAGGCCATGTGGGATTTCTTAACCCATATGTCACTAGACATGTTTAGGCAATTTAATTGAGTCGCTGGAATTATGGTGAATCGTTTCCTAGATAAGCCCATTTCTCTCCATTTCCTGTGGAAGGAGCCTTTGGAGTTAGTTTGGATGTATATTTGGTCCAATGAATCCTCCTTGGAAGCTACAAAATGACATTCCTTAACACTGTTGGGTTTGATGTTAACCTAGAGTATGCAACTCCTCAGTTATAGGCCTTGTATTCTTCAGAGTTACCTTTGTATTTGTCCTGGAGAGCTGAGTTGGACTGTAAGAATACCAGTGGCTGGACTATGATGGGAACTTGATGAGAACCAAGTACCACAAAACTTCTGTAGTTAAAAAGTGGTGATGTGGCTCTTCAGCAGGAAAGCAACAGGACAGGTCTAGAAAACAGTAATCTTATTCAATGTAAAAAAATAATGCATGAGGCCCCAACCTGATAATAACTGCATTAAAGACATTATTTTGAGCACATAAGTTTTACCTTGACCATACTGAGAGCTTTAAGACTTCTCAGAGCACAGTATTGTGTTGAAAATGCTTTTAATAAATATTGCAGCAATGGCTCCTGCAAGATGTGGTGCTCTGAACTGCTACTGGAATTAGTGAAAGAACATGGTCTCTTGCTGCTGTGAGAAATGAGTTTAGCTTACCACAGGATCCTCTTACAAACTGATGGATCACTCTTTTCTTCCAAAAGATTTATTGTATTTGAAGACTGGAGGTTCTCTAGGCATTAATTAAATATTGAGTGGGATTTTTGTGTACTTTGGGGTTTTTATTATACTGAATATAATAGTGAAATCTACAGTAAACTGAGTAATTCATTCCCTATTTCCCATCAACTGGCAGGTGTTCAGCCATCTCCAGGAAAGCAGGGTTTCATCACACATAATGGTGACTTAGGAAAACTAACACCATAGCTCTGAACGTCCCCCTCTTCCTTATTCTTCCCCCAGCTTTATATGCTTAGCATGACATCATACAGCATGGAATATCCCTTTGGTCAGTTGGGGTCAGCTGTCCCAGCCGTGTCCCCTCTCAACTTCTTGTGCACTCCGAGTCTGCTTGCTGGTGGGGTGGGGTGAGCAGCAGAAAAGGCCTTGGCTCTGCATAAGTACTGCTCAGCAACAGCTAAAACATCCCTGAATTATCAACACTGTTTTCATCACAAATCCAGAATACAGCCCCATACTAGCTACTGTGAAGAAAATTAACTCTACTACAGCCAAAACCAGTACATGTGAAAATAGAAAGATGGGATTACAAGTATAGTACTGAGAATGTGCTTCCATTCTCATTGATTTCAGCAAGAATCAGATACAACACAGCACCTTGGAATATATGATTTTGTATATTTTATTCAGCAAATGAATAAGCAAGAACTGCTGTGACAGAAATGTACATGCTATGACACAGAGGTTAAAACAGACACATTCGCTTTATATAATTGACGGTTGAAGGAACAATTCAGTAGGCTGCTCATGGAACAGAATAATGATTGTTTTTCATATTCCTGAAGAGTTACTGAAATAAATGTAAAGAAAATATTTTGAAAACAGAAATACACAAAACCACACAAATATATAATTATATATATATGTGCTTCAAGACTAGATTACTGGCATAGTATTTGTCTATATCTGCAATATATAAAATTTGCATAAATTAATGAAGACTTTCTCTTTAAAAGGAAACTTTCCCCTGTATCAGTGTATGTATATGTACAGTGTATGCACATTCCTCTGTATATACAGTGTATGTATATTTATCAGCTCTTGTTCCCCCCGCAAGATCCTACATTTATCCCAACGACATGACAAGTTTTTCCCAGTTTGTTAAGAGTTCTTCATTAGTAAGGACAACAAGCATCAAAAGTGTTAATTATAGTTATCTTCATTGCTTATGCTTTACCCCTTCCCAGTATCCAGATTTAAATTAACAAAAAGCACAAAAACTTTCTCCAAGTACGTTATGCAAGTTGGCAATATTCTTGTCTTTTCTTTTCACACACCGTAATAGAGGTCTCTGCAAAGATATATTTTAAACAGTGCCTATCATCACTTCAAAGACATCTATTGAATGGTAGACTTAAGTTTAGCTTAATGTTTGATGTAATGAAAATCTCTTGACAGAAATTGATATGCTTAGAAATAAGTCTCTGATGCTTCATTATGTATTCACAGGAAGGTGAAATTTATGGTGATTATCCACACCTCTGAAATATGTCTCATTGGATTAACAGCTATAATTAGCATTCACATTTATGAAAGTCAGCTTAATAGTATTACTTTTCCCACCACACATAATATTCTTACTGTTAAGAGTATTTTATTACATGAGCAAAAATAAAGAAAATATTATTATTGTGCAGAATAGCATTTACTGTACTTAATTTATCACTGATGTAAAAAGCCAAGCTTTTCTATCAGTCTGCAAGCCTTTGCTGATCTCAATTAACTATATGTATACACACACATTTTCCCCAACACCATCCCTAAAATGTCAGGGAAACAATTTCAAAGAGCTACTTCTTATGATAAAGAGACAGTAGAAGTAAGTACAGTTACAGTAAATTTCCATAATCAAATCTGGAAGTGTGTACTTCATGTTATTTTAACTAACAAAAGAAACTCCACACATGATAAACTTCAAGTAATGACTAGTGAAGAGCACAGGTCAAATGCCTATGAAATACATTCAAGGAATGTGCAGTGATGTAACATCAGATCACCATGGTATGAATTCAGTGCTATTGAATCATATGTGTAGTAAAGATACTTTGAAGGTATAGATCTATAATTTTCATGGTTTACATATGCAAAAGCTAATTTAGTTTTTGCTTGGTGTGCTTTAGTTGCAAAGCCCATAAGTTTCTTGCTTAACTGAAAAGGTTTAAAAAGTTTCCCAAGAGACATACAGTGTTGTCTTACAACCACTCTGTTGAGAAGGTCATGGATGCAGTAGCAGCTCCTTTTTGTGTTGCAGTGTTGGCTATAAAGCTTCAAGTCTCTACTCATTATTTTTATGTTACTACACTAAATTAAGTCAAAGCTCAGGCTGGGGCACTGTCACTGGTCTGTCTGATATTGAATTACAAGCATGAGGATGGCACAATTTTGGCTTGAAACAATACTCTGGGCATGCTTTGCATGTTAGCACAAATACAGAGTAAGTCTGAATAGCTCATTTGCATATAAATATTTTTGTGAGAATGGAGGAGAATTTCACTGTGTGTAGGTGAGCTTTGCCATGCCAGGTGTAATCAGAACCAGTTTCTGTCTGTTTAATCGCAGATGTATAAATTGGTATTGTTAGGAACACCGGGGGCAGTCAAAGGCTACCTCATATTCCACTAACAATGCACTGGTTTTGTATTGTAAGTTTGCATCCACCACCTGTAGTGGAAGATTGTACCAGAAACTTTCTTCTATGTTAGAAGCATTCGATTCCCAAATTATGCTCATTTACTAATCAGTTGTTCTTCTTTAGAAAACTGATTTTTATCTTAACTAGATTTTTGCCTTTAATTGTTTTTTATCCACTAAATATGTTTATAGAAAATGATATTTTATATAAGCCTGTTTTTTACCTGACTAAAGAAGTCAAACTCCTGTTATCTCTATGTAAAATAATTCCCTCCTCAATGAAGTATCTTTTCCATACTAAATCCAATCTGAAGTAATAATTTTTATATTTCAAAATGTGATTTTTCAGAAGCCCTGCAGAACTATAGTCAAAATAGTTCATGTGATGCATCCAGAATAATACTTGCTATTCTTCACCATTGGCTTATCTTGATGGTTCATAATCATCTAGCACTTAGCTAATACATGCAATTTTTCTTTTTTGTTTCTTTTCAGTCCCTAAGTATTTCAGTCAGTCTATACTATTGATGATGTTCATCCAATTACTGTAGTTCAGTCACCAGAAACATCCAGTTATTCTTGTGAGATATTCTAATCCTCTGTACTGATGAGAATGTCATCAGCATTTCTTGAGTATAGTCCTGGTCTTTGTGCCAAGGTCATTTAATCAAAAAATGTTTAATGTCTTCAACCCTAAGAATGATTGCTGAGAAACTTAACCAAACACTTCCCTATGGACAAAGCTTTGCATACATATGGTACCCAGTTGTCTTCTTGATATGTTATCTACTTGTTTAGACAGATCAGATGAAAAGAAGAAGAAAACAACTATGTACTCATATTTCAAATAAGTGACTGATAATGGATTTTTAATTATCTCTAGTTATAGGATGAAAATTTGAGGCTATAGTAAAGATGTACTTTAAAGAATATTTTTCAGCAGCACAATATCATTGTGTCACAGAGAGAAGATGAAAACAGAGAAATGCTGGGGTGCCGCAACTACACACTTCTACCTCTGTTGTTGAAGTGTAACGGAGAAACAGTTCAAATACACAGAACTTAATTGCTATCACAAATATGCTGTGCTTTTATTGAGTTTACAAAGCATTAGTATTAGCTATACTAATTTCAATGTGAAAAAAATTTATTGTCTTTTTCCAGGAGTCCCATCAAACAGGTTTGTATTCAAATCTATACACTGGCAATGCTTCATAAACCTTCAAACTTTTTGATGCACATTTGACACCATACCAAAGTGTTTCCTAAAATAAACTGAATGACACCTATTATGGTACTTCTCTATTAATCTCTCTTTTGAGGCACTTTCATGGAAACTCTATTAGAACAGTTTTTTCTAGTCCTGATATAGGCTTTCCTCTTCTAGCAGATCTCATTCCTAATACAACTTTATTATATTGTATCAACAATTAACAGCTGTTTAATTGTTTAAAGTATTTTGTTTGGCCCATTTTTTGTCAGTGATATAAAGGCCAGAAGATTTGTCACTCCCACAGGAGTCTTAGCAGATTTTTGGTGTGTCATTTCGCTTGGTGGGCTTCCTGCTATTTATCTTTTTTTATTAAGTCCTGCATTTTTCTGTTTGCAACTCAAATATCATTCCATTGTACCTTGGTTTTATCTACAACTTTATTAATCTCTGTTTACTGTAATAGTCACCATATAAGCACACCACATACATAAGCAATATAAAAGTCAGCACCAAACAAGCAGTCTTGAAAGAATAAAACTTCAAGTAGCAGTTATGAAATAACATATTTGGGACAGCGTTTATCACTTTAGCTCTAACTCTAAAAATGCCTGTGCTCTGTGAACAGAAATAATTTATGGAGTACTTAATCATACTGAATTGGGAAATACTTCTTTCTCCCTTCTCTGTAAGGCATATCTGGACCCCCGGAACACCAGTGTTCTCCAAGGTGCATTTAGATTGCTCATTAAACCTACCATATGGAAAATCTCAGCTCTCACTATCTCTGTGAATGGCTTGTGTTACTCTTCTCATTAGAAGCAAACAACACCAAGATGGCTGCATTGTGAAAACACTGATATTTCAAGACCAAGCACAGAGAATTAGTTTCAGAATATAGTTTTAGGAAGAGTTAAAGTAGGATCTGAATTTCAGTGTCTGATTCTTGCTATCACTTGTTTAATTTTTATGCCTTCATAATATGCGACTATAGCCTAAGGAGTAGCTTTCGGGTTTGTATTTTCTATCATTTGGAACCCATTAAGATAACAATACTAGATAATTAAATGACCATGTCATATAACAGTTTCTTTTTATACTGCATATGTTCATTCAGTTAAAATAACTGAGCTGCTGGTAATATAGTCAGTATATACTCACATTTATCTCAGTACTGTAAAAGTACGATAAAACAATCCTTGTGTAAATCTGTGTGGTATTTTTCATTTCCAGAGTCCAAAATGTCCTGTTTTCTGCTTTTCTGGGATATCTTTCTTAGCATGTTAATTTGTATAATTTTTGCTGTCTTTAGGAATGCTTCCATGATGATTTTGTTTCCTGTCAAATTTAATTTATTTCACATACACTTGTAAGTATACAGTAAATTACTGGCATGACAAATTATATTAGCTGCCCTTTATTATCAGTTATTTCTAAATAGCTGTTTAGTAGTGATGACTATATGATTTCACATTCTCCCTGTACTGTTTAAGAGTCGCAGAAATCATACTCCTATCAGGCATCGTTGGCTACTGAAGACACTTGACCTGCTTGACTTCAGATGATCATTGAACTTGTAAATCAGTGAACACGTAAACCAGTGCATGATAAGATTTTTTTTTTTTTTTCCATTTTATGAAGAGTTGATACATTAAAGTCTATGAGGACTTTTTTCCCATTAAAATGTACAATGACATTTACAGGAAGCATGAACTGAAAGTCCTCCTTTTTTTTTTTTTTTTTTTTTTTTTTTTTTTTTTTTACTATTGCTTTCTGGTACAGAACAAGTTATGGTGAAATTGACCTTCTGTCAGTTTAATACATATTAATGTATTGGATACAGCTAAGCATCTCCCTACATGATCTATCTTTAAAGGTAAAGTCGTTTTGCAGGAAGGTCACAATTTATTTGTTGTTCATGTATTCTTTCACTTTTGGAGAGGAATCATTAAGTAAACATTGAGCATATTCATGAATTGAGAAAAAAATATTGTGGGTTCTTTGCTTACAAGGTCAAACTGGTAAAATCCATAAAGCTACCGGACATATGTTGAGGTAATTTTTATTCATTTTCTCTAGTGACTGATACTTTTTAATATTTTTTCAACATGAAATTATTCAATTCCATTAAATGAGTATATGGAGACATCTAATGAGGTGCTTATTTAAGTATATTCTTTAAAAATTATATTTAATATCTGTAGATTTGCCCCAATGTAAAAGTGGTGTTCAATCTAACTTGGATCAACATTATTCAGTTGTTAATATAATAATACTTGCAAGACCGATGCAGTTATAAATTTTTGACATTTTGGAACAGTTTCAGAAACAAAATCTTTATTAGGCCTTCAAACTGGATGCAAGCCAAATGTATTCCAGGTTCCAAAAGGCAAGGTTCATCCCTCTTTGCACTCTCTCTAGATCTGATAATGTCTAAGTGACAGAAGAAGGAATACGACAGAATCTGTTTGTGGTATGTTTTGTAATTTAAAGTGCCTTCATTAATCCATATCAAAATTAATCAAAATCAAATTAATCCAGTGAGACAGAAGTGAAATTCAAATTGAAATATAACAGCAGTGTTGCCTTTATTTAAAGGCCAGCAGCCTTTAAATAAAATTTCCTGCAAGCTTCTATTAAAATTTACCATTATGATTTAAATTTCTTGTTTTGAATTAATCATAGAGTATCAGTATTCCAGGATAAATGAAAACATATGTAAAATGTTTTGAGAAAGATTAAAAGTCTGGATTGTCCTTGCTGAGATGAGCTATTTGCATTCATTTACTAGTTTGGGGCAAAAAATTACAAATCTTCTTAACATTTTTCCACAGAAAACACAGCAATATTCCTTTCTATCTTCTTCACACTGAATGAAGTATTCTCACTTCTCTGGTTTCAAATAGATGTCAGTTTTCAGGTGCAGCTCAGTTTATAATAAAATGCTTATTAGTGTGCAACTGGTATTGCCTAGTGGACAAGAAGCTTATTGAATAGTGTGCTGCAAGAGAAAACAGAGTTTTCAAATAACACTTGCTTTCTTACTATAAAATTCTGTCAGACAAATTAAAACATTTTTTCATAACTTTCAGAACATTTAAAAATACTTTGGTTTAGAAGTTTTAAATATTTTTTTTAACTTCTACTATAGAATAGTTAATATTTAAGACTTTTCCTTAAAGTCCCATTTTATAACCAAACAGGACCTCCTCACAGTTTAGAGATGCATTATCACCACTGCAGGAACTCCTTGGAAATTGCCATCAGCAATTGCCTTGAAAGAAACATTTACGCTGTATCTGGACATCACATCTCTGTCTTTGAATGACATGTGCCTACTCTGGACCAAAGTTGAACAGAGATAAGATTGCTTTCACCCACATGTGCAAACTAGAGGGGTGCAACAGCTGCAGAGTAGCTTGTGCCTTTGGAAGTTGTTAGAATAATATTAACAATATCTAGCACAGAACAGTGAGCTGCCAAAACTAGTTTATTAGAAATTGTGAGGAGGGTGACAGAAGTGTTTGCAGCTCCTCTCCAGGGACCTGAGTCAGCAAATCATACATAACCCTTATTCCCTGCCTTAGTGCAAGCATTTGAGCCCTTTCAGAGGAGAAGAGCAATATTTTATTTTAAAACAGACTCTCAAAAGAGTAGATGAGGCAAATAGTACTGGAAGCACCCTTGTTTGCTTCAGCAGGCACTGAAGATGTAAGAGACCAAAGGTCCAAGAGCTGTGTCTTCCAGCTCTTAGGAGAACGTGCTAGCCTCACTCTTTTGCCCTTCCTATTCTGTCTTCATTAGTTTTAACTAGACTTTCCTCCCAGGCCTAGGAAACTCAGCATTTTCCAACTAGAAGCAAGTTTGCCAGGTATTCCCAGCCAGTTCGTTATTACAATGCTTCTTATACTGACCACTGCCTGGTTTTCTTTCTATAAGAAATAGAAATGAACTATTTACAACAGATCTTAAATTGTAGATGTTTCATAAACCCTTGATTTTATGTCCTATTTAGAGCTCATTATATGCTAAGAGACATTATTTAATAACTTCTTAATATTTTTTAGTTTGTATTTTTTTTTCTTAGTTACTGCAGTAAAAATAAATGATCCACAGCAATTTAGTTAGGCAGACCTTCTCCTTTAATCATTGTTCACTGAACTTCATAGTTTATCAGCATGTGAAAAAAATTATTGAAAAAGATTTGGCTATGATGTCTTCTTATTGGTTTAAACCTAGTTTCTGACTTTCTCTATGTGCAATTAGACTGCAGAAGTAAGAGAGGGAAAAGACATAACAACTAATCCTTCATTTACAAATGAAAAATTGGTATTGTTACAATTTCCACCCAATATTCCATCAATCTACTTTTTAATACTTCACACAATGTAATCATTTGTTGTGATACTGCATTGCAAATTCATGTGTTATTTTTCATTCATATATATTGTATCTGAGTATATATGGCCTTACTACAGCTTCAGCTGCATATAACTAATAAAGATTCTCCTTGGGTTTCTACTTTTTGAAACCCCAGAAACACATACAAATTGACACTGCTTGTTTGGCCTTAAAATAATCACTCTCTCATGTTCAGAACATATCTAGTTACAAAATGAGATGTTAGGGATTTCCCCTTCTAAGGTGAATATTCATGATCCTACCTGCCTCCTTGAAGTTCTGCTGCCCAGCCTAGAGAACGACACTTGCTTCATTTTACTTACCCTGCCAGTTTCTCTCACATCAATTTGAGTTACAGTTCTTCTCTAGTAGATGAAAACACACAGCCTTCATTCCAATTTAATTATCTGTATTCTGCTCTTCAGCAGAAAAGCATTCCTCCAAGACAAGACTGCATAGAGTGAATGAACTTGATTACACCTGGATTAGAGTCAGAATCGTGTAGACTTTTCCTTGCTGATGCTCAAAGTAATTCCTTCCACGTATGAGTCAAGTCTGATATGTCATGGTATTATTTTCCTTCTCCAAACTACTAACAGGAAAAGAGCTTTTAAAGACCTTCTTTTCTAATACAATGAACAATTTAGCATTTTTTTTTCTATAGAAGAGAAAGTATTATTGATATAAAGCACAAATACATAGATTGGCTTAAATATGAGCATTCACTAAGCTTGTTATCTGTAGTATGGCACATTTTGGTTGCCCTAAATCTCTGTAGATATGCTTTCTGGAATGCAGGTAAATTTTGTATATGTGGTTTCCCTAGCTAATTTTCCTTCTTTAGTATTTCCTCCATATTACCTTTAAATAGTATTGCATATGTTAGCTATTGAAAAGACTGTGGAAATGTACTCTTTACTTGAATACATTTTTTTCCTCTCATAAGTATTTTATTAGGGCTGTAATGAGTTCCAGCTTGAGTGCTATAAGAAGCTTTTTCTTATATATTGACCCTTGACACACACAAAACCACATTGTCTTGAATCTCTCTTTAATCAGAGGAAAGGCCTCCTCATCCAGTCATTAGCCAAATAATTTTATGTGATCAGCAGCCAGATTAGCCTGAAGCCAGTGCATTAGACAGATGCTCTCAAATGTTTGGCCTCCATCAAAGAGCTAGTTGCTCTAGAGACTGCCAC
The DNA here is from genome assembly GCF_018691265.1 of Tyto alba. Taxonomy (NCBI): domain Eukaryota; kingdom Metazoa; phylum Chordata; class Aves; order Strigiformes; family Tytonidae; genus Tyto; species Tyto alba. The sequence continues at coordinate 26,304,217 of NW_024881321.1, forward strand.
TCACACATGCACACACACACAGACACACAAGCCCCAAACCAACCAAAACCGATTTTTAGTGTTGAAACGCAAGTGAGAAATCTAAGTTGCTTGTTCTACTTGTTTACAGGAAGGAAGGACTAAATCTGGTTCCCTTAAATCCTGTGTACCCTGTACACTGGGTAGCTAAATTTCCATTCAGATCCCAGACACCACTTCATTCTATTTACTTACTCTCCAGCAGCAACCAACCCTTTAAGTACTCAGACCAGAAGGCATCTACCTCTGCCTCACTGGCCCAGGAACCAACTTTCAAACACTACTTAGGAGTGCAGATGTAACCTGAACCTTTTCAGTCCGGGTTTAGATAATGGTCCCCCGTGGGTCACCCAAACGTCTGCTAGAGTAATTACAGCAGACAAGAGTCCAAGTCTTGAGTAGCTGGAGTATGAATAAGCACAAAGACTGATTGAAATCAACAATTTCCTTCTCCTAGGATAGTGTCACATCCACATTTCAAGGAGCAAAGACTGGAACCCCACTTCTGTGCATTCCCTTGTAAAAAGCCACAGATCCCCGATTGCTCTCCTTTTGGTCTGTTGGCTGTCCATATCAACAAAATGACTGGCAAGTGCCCCATACTAGGAGTCTCTTCAGAGACTGGTTTTAGCTTTGTGAGGCTAAGGAGGACCTAGTGGCCCACTTATAGAGCAAATATGTCAATAGTTGAGCAAATGCTGAGCAGCGGGAATATTGCTGCTTTCTCATTTTTCTAAAGGAACCAGCCCTGTTAAAGATCTAAATCTTGAGTGAGGATATGACATTTTTACTGTTACTTATATGGCTAATAGGTAAAAGGAGATTCTTAACTTGACTGTGTTGTTATCTACACATCTTTTGAAAAGTTTATTTCTCATTATTAATTGTTCAGAAAATATAGGTAGCAACATTTCTTATGCTCTGAAGGGAACAACATCTGTAATTTAGGCACATTATTAGTTAAGTTACATTCTTGACTTGTAGAGAATAAATCTGGGCATGTGTGAGACCATACTTTATGATATATTATTGCTAATGTACTAAATTATATCTGTATTTAATATCTTAGTATTTGCTAAAACCATTTACATTGTTATATTCGTATACTGCACTTCAACTAGGACATGGTTGCTGAGAAACAACGAGGAACCTTTTCTGAAAATGTCTCTCCTCTGTAACTGTAAGAGCTCTCCTAGTTCATGTGAAAGCAAGGATGACCTACCGTTTTAAATGAATGCACTTGTTTTCATCGTGATATAGACTAGAAATACTTATGTAGTCATTTTCCTCCTCTAGTTTGAGAGACTTTCACAGCAGAGAGGCACCGGATTCTCAGCCTCTCAGCTGTCATGACAGTAGGAGTGCTTTTTATCTATTTCCCAGGTAAGTCAAGCAGGGTTAACCTAAATGCACTTTTCCTGTAGTTCATTTTGTGCTGATACAGGCTGCGTCATTCAGATATGCATGTTTCAAAAAGACTTTTTCCCAGGGCCTATAGTGGCAGGACAAGGGATAACAGTTTTAAACTGAAAAAGGGTAGATTTAGATTAGATATAAGGAAGGTATTTTTTACAATGAGGGTTGCAAGACACTGGGATAGGTTGCCCAGAGAAGCTGTAGATGTCCCCTTCCTGAAAATGTTAAAGGTCAGGTGGGATGGGGCTTTGAGCAAGCTGATCTAGCAAAAGATCTCCCTGCCCAAGGCAGGGGGGTTGGGCTAAATGATCTTTGAAAGTCCCTTCCGACCCAAAACATTCTATGGTTCTATAACTGTACAATTTTATGACCATATATACAGGAACACCTTAAGTCAGGATATGTGGTCTTAAAAATCACCTGACAATGACGATAATTTAGCTCACAAAGGGCTCCACCCCCTCCTTGTTATCAGTACCCAAGATAACTATTTTATTATTAGGTGAGTTAACACTAAGACACAGCTATCCCCTCTGCTATTGCAATGTAAATCGTATATGCAGACAAAATCTGTGGTAATACATGGTGATTTCAGGTGACCATTTTCTGTTTTGCTTTTATCAGTATAACACCATATAAGCAGCTGTGCAGTAAATGACACTTAAACTCCTTCTAGCTGATTGCTAGTGACTGGAGATGGAGAACAAGTATGGTTTGTGGGTGTTTGTTTTATCACCACATAGCTGACGATCCACACCCAACTAAATAATTACACATAAGTAAAATAACTTAAGATAGTTAAGCATGAAGGGCTGAAATCAGTGAATTATGTCTGCTTAAGGTATTTGTATCTATCTTAAATAGATAAGTAAGCAGATTTTTTATTTTCACAGTTCTTTAAAAACAAAGAAAAAAAATGTGAAAAATAGCTATTAAAGCACTCAATTGCCTATTACTCTTTTACACTAATGAATTCCTCAATGCTTACTATAATTCCCTAGCAAATTCTCTAGTGCAACAGGTATTTCTTGAAACAACATTTTATGTTAATTCCACTGTACTCTCAAATCTGATATTTTCCCATAATACTATTTTACGTGCCTTTTCTATTTTCATTAAAATTCTGTTGAGTTCAATATTGGTTTAGGATACTAATTGCTATTCTTACACTTGTCTATAAAACATTTTACAGCTAAGTATTATTCTTTACATTTCAGTTCTATATTTAGTAGGAAGTGAAACAACCAAGTATAATTTACTGACTAGGTATTCTATATAGATTAATTCATGGAGTTGTAACACAGGTCTGCAATCCAATAGAAAGACAATGTCTCTTATTTCAAAAGAACAACATTTATCAAGTTACATTTATTTACTTGGAAACCCAGGTGACATTTTAAAAATCCATGATTATGTATTTGTACTACCTAAGAGCACAATATATTTGATAAGCATTATTAATTGCAATACAGCTATAGCACTTATACTTTCTATTCATTGCGCAAAATCATAACTTAATCTAGCATTATTCAGATTCTCTTCATACAACTTTTATGATGGTATGCAAGTCAAGGTTAACGTGCAACAGGGAGATACTGCTCTGTCTTTCCACATTAGCTTCCTCCCACATAATCATGCACATTTTAAACAGGAAAATGAAACTGTGATTTCAGAGAAACTGCAACTAACAAATTTGAGCTATCTACACAATGTCATGGTTTAATCCCAGCTGGCAATTAAGTACCACACAGTGACTTGCTCCTCCCTCAGTGGGATGGGGGAGAGAATTGGGGTAAAAAAAAGTAAAATGAGATAAAGATGAGATAAAGACAGTTTAATAGGATGGGAAAAGAAGTGAAAATAAGAGAGTTTACAAAAGAAGTGATGCACAATATAATTGCTCACTCCCTGCTGACCAGTGCCTAGTCAATCTCCAAGCCCCGATGTCTCTCGGCTAACTTCCACCAGTTTATATACTGGGCATGACTGGGCATGACATCATATGCCCCTTTGAGAAGTTGGGGGGCCAACTGTCCCAGTTGTGTCCCTACCAACTTCTTGTGCATGAGAAACAGAAATGGCCTTGTCTCTGTGTAATCCCTGCTCAGCTATAACAAAAACATCAGTGTGTTATCAACATTATTTTCATCCTAAATCCAAAGCACAGCACTGTACCAGCTACTAGGAAGAAAATTAACTTTATTCTAGCCAAAACTAGGACACACAAATACATATATAACATACTCAATATTGGGGAGTTTTTAAGTGTTTGTAATGCCCTTGTTTTTATTTTGAGAAATTAAATTTTATTTCTGTACTAAATTTTAGTAATATTTAACAGTTTACATAGCATTAGAAATTATTTATTTGACATAAAAATAGACATTTCAAGTAGAAGTTATAGACTGATTGTCAAAGTTCCTATAAATGAACAGATCAACACTTCATTACACATGGGCTACTTGGAGCAACTGAGTTACTTGAGAAAATGGTAGTAAGAGCTAGTAGTCTCTAATGGCTTAAAATATGGATTACTGATTGAAAAAAAAAAATGGAATATCTTTTTGTCATTTTTGTTTGGAAAACTTCCTGTTTTATTAAAAGAAACTGAATTGTTGCATTTTTAACCATCTTTAGTAAAGAATCCTCATTGTGACAGAGCATATCTCTGCATTTTCAACTTCAGTGACAAAAAAAACAGGCAGTGCTAAAAACAAGAAGCACTTTCCACAGGATCAACATAATTAAAAACAGGTTATATTTTTGAAGTTCGACCCCATATTGTGAAAAACTGTATCTGGAACTTATAGTATTCTATTTATGACTTTTGCCATCCCTTTTTGTTATTTCTCCTCTTCATTTTTAAATAGGATATTTAAATGTTAGACTCTGATAGAAGGGGTAAGTTTCATGAGAAGAGTTGCTTTAAAAAGGCATTTTCTTTTCCTACACCATCTTTTTTTTTTTTCTTTTAATCTTTTTAGATTAACATTTTAGACTCATTCAAACTAACAAAAAAACCCAAAACTCAGAAGGCAATTTTAAGAGATTTCTTACATTTCTTACAACCTCTAAGATTGCTTTCAGTAGTCTATAGTATGCAATCTTTTGTACATTTTCACTTTGTTTTTTGTTTTTCATTTTTTTTTTTTTTTTTTTCCTGTTCAGTCCTATATATTTTTTCTTAGAGCCTTTGTGAGAGAATGAATTTAATGAAGTACCATTAGGTGGTGATCTCTCTCTGCTCCTATACATGCCCCGCTGTAGAAACATTTCTCTTGTGTGTTTTGCTTTTTCCATCTCATAAATGACTGTCTCATGGGGGAAAACAAAATATTTACCTTTTTCAGATTTATAGTAACAGAGGAATCCCAAGAGTCAATTCTGCACTTCTCTGTTCACCTATGTGCTCTCACATGATAATGTATGGATATATATGTGCATGTGAATATTTTAATATATATTTAATAACAGGGAGATCTCCCAGGTCTTTGGCTCTAGCTAGCTTCTTCCTTTTAGAAGCCACAGAAACCTTATAGTCCTCCAAAAGTCTAGATGGAAGTCTAGTATCTGATTTCCACTGTTGCTAGAATTCTACGCAAAACTGATATGCACTAAAAATAGATTTTCAATAATAAAAGAGATATAAGTGAAGTAATGGTTGTCTTTATTAATGAGATGGAAGAGTTTATTTGTGATGTATTATATAGGTTTGTTAGCCAAGTCATCATTGACAAAGCAGTCAAAATTTTATTTTCAAAACTGTAAATTGTTTAGATATTGAAGAATAACTTGAGACTAATCTCTGGGGAGCCTTCTTTTTTTTTTTTCCCATGTTGTGAGGGTTTTGGATGTGTGGACAGTGTTGCTTATTTTACTAACTCTCTTGGCTTGGTTTTATTTAAACTGTATTTCTCTTTGAACATTGCCCTGTAGTATGTGATTTGAGTAATGATCCAGTCTCAACAGGTGGACAGAGAGATCTGCAGCCTCAGTATAAGGCTATGTGCAGTGTAAGGATATCTGGTTTGTGAGGCTAGATTGTGAATGGCTGCTCAGTATAAACAACCAGGATAGGAGGCATGAGGAGTAATAAATTTAGCAGCCAGATATATAAACTCTAAGTACTAGGAGATAACAGAGACACTATAAAAGACCAGAGATCTCAGATCACTGATGGGCCTTTGAAGGGGTCACCCAAAGCCTTGAGGAGGTCCAACCACAACTCTGTAACTGGTAAAAAAGGTGAAAACATGAAAACAATGGGTCTCATGGGAAAAGACAAACTTACCCTGGGATATTTGAAAGGGCTTGCTGGATTAAAAAAATATTGTTATGGGATGGTTAGGGAAAAACCCAAAGTCAAGGTGAATGAGAGGTCAAGATAGATTGAGGATGATAAATGTGGGAAGAGAGGGGCTACAGGTGGCCAGGTGCATGTAAAAAACCTGCTTATTGATACTTTTTTCTGGCCAAGCCCTAGGCCTTATCACCACAGTTTGTCTTCTTATTAAACTTTATTCCTAACTTTTGCCCTGTGCATGATGCTAGCAAACTTCAAGCCAGAGGAGCTGTTGAGTAGGCTAATGAGTCTGGGCTGTTATCATGGTTTTAGCAAATAAATAATGAAGCATACAGTATGCTTCTTGAGTCAGATATTCTCTCTTCAAAATAATTATTATAATTATCTGTTGGAAGGAAGACTCTCAAAATTGTTTCTAAAGTTGGGCAGCAATCAAAACAATTTTTATATGTATGCCTTATTTCTCTACTACATTGAAGTCCCATTTACTCCATTTTAATATCATGAGAGAATCAGACCTCTCATGTCTAGAACTCTTTCACAAGAACATCCATTCCTTTTCTGCTCCTTCTGATTTCCTTCCTTTTATAATATTGAAGTCAATGTAAGATGCTGGTGTCTGACTCTGGTTGTGAAAAATGTCAAATTAATTGCATCCTTATATTAAGTTGGACATATTGAACATAAATGGGAAAATGGTGTACCAAGGAGTGACATCACAATCCTCATGGTACAGAGATGGATGCACAAGGGACAGAAGAGAGAGGTATTTCTGAAATGGTGGTTCACTTGGATTTAGCCTCTGAACTTACAACTGCAACTATGTGAAACTCACTCCTATACTGAGACAACTATACTGTTACCATTTCTGACTCCACTCTTTTTCCTTGAAAAGGAAGCCTTATGGTGCTGACACTACCAAAAATGTTGTGTAATAACTTTGTGTTTTTCAAGAGTGGAGACCAGAGTTTTATCTCTCCTTAGACTAAATCAGGACTGAGGTGGCAGCTGCTGCTATAGGGTAGGGTAAATTGGGTGGGAGCTGCCTCTCTATTTGCTGTTGAACCATCCTCTTTGCATCCAGCAAGTTCAGAGTCACAAAATTCTGGGAAAAGCTTCATGAAGCAACATGTTTCTGCAGCTGGTAATTATGGCTTTTAGCTGTGCCTGACAAGACCGAGTACTTTCACTACTATTCCTTTGCTTGTGGATTTTATATAATTTTAATGTTAAATAAGAGATCAGACTATAACCCCCTAAAACAATTCAGAGATATGACTTTAGGACTATGACCCCTGTTTGACACTTTTGGATAATGTTAATGAAAAATAAAAAGATAAAAGCACAGTACAAAGATAGTACAATTTAGACACTGCAATAATTATCAGCTCTGTCTGGATGAATGATGATAACGTATGTCATTAACATCCAGTACACTTCAGAATAGTACTGGGCTAAACAATGCAGTACATCTTAAGCTGAACTCCAGAAAGGATAAATACATGTTATACATTACCAAGCACAGCAAGAGAAAGTTAGCAAGGTAAAAATAGTAATTGCTTCTATGCAAAGAGACAGGCAATGAGTCATTTTCTAAGCATTACAATTAAAGACAGTTCGCAGAATCACACTTCTTACTTCACTTGTACAGCTTGTCCTACCAGCCAAAATAAAATGTCTAAGGAAACATGTAAACTATTTAATGAAGAAGTGTTGCTCTGAAAAATTCTCTTTGCTATTTCATTCTTTTTTTATTGTGGTAACCTCAGGGTCTTTTTACTTATGCATCAATGAATATTTCAGATCTTTAAGGTTAAAAGACCCTATCACCTGCACATTTTGGTTTATAGAATGGTAATTTTGGATTGAATTGAAAATACTTTTTTTTTTTTGTTATTGTGAAATTGTAGATGTAAAAGGAACATTTTTTTTTTTAAATAATTTATCCTCTTTTACTGTTGAAGTACCTGATGAAAATCACAGGCTGGATGTAGCAACGATGATGGAAAGCTTTGCAGCAATCCCCTGTTTATAATCCTAATCATGGTAAGAAAAAGAAGAGTGGAAGACTACTTGTCTATTTGCCACACTCCTTTCTCACCTTTGGTCCCACAGCAGATCCCCTGTTTTTTTTAGTCTTTCCCTGTTATAGGCATCACCAATAGAAGCAATCCTGAAAACTCTCATTAAGTCTAGATTGTAATCATACATGTTACATTTGTCAACTAATATAAACCCCATTTTCTTGGCTGACAGCGCTTAATGGACTTAGTGCTCCACTTATAAGTGTCCTGCTAAGGTCTTTCACACAGGCCATGAAAGTGCTCAATGCCTACATCCTTAAGAGTAAGCATGAGACTAAATGAGATTCATTCTTTGGGAGAGCACAGCTCACTGCTCCCATTTTCTCCCTTCTGGAACTGGAAACTGGACCTCTGCCAGTCCCTGAGGAATCCCTGACAAACCTCTCCCAGCTGGGCGTCCTTCCTGCCAGCATGAAGTATATTGCCACTGCCAGACCCAGTCCAAAGGCTTTTCTCAAGTCTCTTGGGGTTTGATTTTTTTTTTTGGTAACAGAAATTTACCAAAGCATACCATTCTCTGCAGTCAGCCATTCTTGGCACTACTTTTCAGTAAAACAAAAAATGTTGGCACATATGTATTACTGTTCAGTGCCTGTGGAAGGAGAAGAAAGATACTTTACAACCTGCTCTGCTCATCCTCTTCAAAGAATGCATTTTGCTCAGGTCTGCAGTGACATCCAAAGTACTGAGAAAATGGTCACTGAGATGATCAACAATGAACAGATGAATGTGGGCTAATCTTTTTGCTAGTTTCATACTAAGATGTGATGCCACTAGTCATTGCTTAAGGGAGTGGAAAAATGACAAGACAAAAAGCAGATTCAGAAAGTGATATTTTTTATGTGCTATTCTTTTTCAAATTAGTTAGAGTTAGTTCTGGGAGTTTCTGTTGAGATTTAGCAAAAGCATTTGATCTGTGGCACATTCCCCTTTTAGCACACAGAGAAAAAATTGCAAAGTCATGTATTGTCTTTCAGTGGAATGAACAAGCTTGTGACAATGATGAGGATTTAATACATCAGTGAGACCATGCATCTTTTACCAAATAATAGGATGCATCTCTCCTCTGATTTTTGTGAATAAAGAGGAGAATGAGAATGAGGTAACAACAGGAATGACTAGGAGGTTAAGCACATATCAACTATTTGTTACAGCTACTTGTCCCTCGAAAGTCACCTTCTTATGAATGAAAAGTGTATTATGTGCAATTTAGTTACCCACTGGAAAGAATAGTGATTTTTTTTTTCTTTTTTTTCTTTCTTTTTTTTTAAATGAAAAGAACTATTGTTACAGTTTGAGCTTAGAGGGCAACTGAGCACCACACAGCTGCTCACTCTCCCCTTCCACCCCAGTGATGAGAAGGGGAAAATAAGCCAGGCTTGGGATTCAAGATAGGACAGAGAGGAGCAAATCACCATTATGGTCAAAAGCCAGACTCATTAGGGGAAGAAAATAGAAAACATTTGTTACAGACACTGACAACAACACTTAACAGAATAGGACAGTGAGAAGTATTGCCACTTCTTGAGAACACATTCCCCCCACCCTTCCCTTCTTCCTGGGCTCAGCTCTGCTCCCGATATCTCTACCTCTTCCCCCAGTGGTGCAGGGGCAGGGAATGGGGGGTGCAGTCAGTGCTGCCGCTTTTTCCATCTTTGGTGGGAGGAGCTCCTGGACCTTCTTCCCCCTGTTCCAGTCTGGTCCCCCTCTCACAGGAGACAGTTCACAAACTTTCTCTGACATGAGTCCCTCCCATGGGCCGTAGCATTCCCCACACTTCTCTGGTGTGGGACACCAAATTTCTCCAACCGGAGTCCCTCCCACGGGCTGCAGCCCTTCCCGAGCTGCTCCAGCGTGGGACACACCCGCATGTTGCAATCCTCCCAGCACCAAACTACAACAGCAGAGGCTGCTTCTTCCCACAAGATCCTGGTCTCCTTTGGGTACAATCACCTTAGTTGTCCATGTGAAGCCTCTCACAGGCTATAAATAAGTGTCTGCTCCACCATAGATCATCATGGGTGGCAGTGAGGGGGCTGCCCTGCCATCTCACCACAGGATACAGGGGGGTCTCTGCTCCGGTACACCTCCCCCCTCCTTTCTTCCTCCGTTCCTCCACTGAACTTGGTGTTCACACAGCTGCCGCAGTTCCTCCTCACAAGTCCAGCTCCTCCTCACCACGTCCCTTCTTAAATACATTATCACAGAGGCGCAGCTGATTGGCTCAGCCTTGGTGCAGAGGTGGGGCCATCTTGGAGCTGGGGGAGCTCTGAGAAGCTTCTCACAGGGGGTTACCTCTGTAGCTCCCACCCCTGCTACCAACAAAACACCTCACCAGTCACTCAAACCCAGGACAACTATATAGTATTTATTTTGAAATCTGCAAACCTAATTTCAGAAATAGGACAGAAATGTGGAAGATACTATTTGTTATTTGTTCTCTACACACATCTCAGTACAAGTTTCACAGGTGTTTTACATGCTTTATAGAACAAGAAGATCTATAGATTACCAGAAGATTTTACATTAAATTTTAGAAATGACAGTATCAAAAGGAGCAATAGACAGTGAGAAAGGGATACTTCATAATTCATTTCAAAAATAAGATCTTCCCACTGTTTTTGTTTTTGTTTTGGTTTTTTTTTTTTTTTTCCCCCATACCATACACCATAAGTGAGCATTTGGAAGGAACGTGATCTCTGAAAAAGTAATATGTTGGTTAACAAATATGAGACAGGATTAGAAAGAGAAGGTGAGAAGGTCTAAATCTGGGAGGTGGAAACATAGTATAAAGTGGAGCGAGCTAGATTGTGGAGCACCGTAATCCAGAATAAAGAAAGTGGTAAAGTATTGAGAGTTTATGATTATAGTCTGTATTTGAGCAGTCATTGAATCTTGAGATGTAAAATAATACAAAAATTGTCATCAAAAGAATTTCAGTAATAGAGATGAGAACAAAATGCACTGAAAAAAAAAAATATTAATAATAAAAAAAAACCACAACAAAACAACCCACATTATTTAATTTTCCAAACATCTTACTATTTTTACTGTTAAATATGACCAATGGAAGATGTTTATTACAACATGAATTTGTGACATTTTGGTACGTAAGGTCTTCAGATTCTTAAATTAATATACACAAAATACTATTTCACTGATACCTGTGAAGAAGACAGAATATTTTTCATCAATATTACCAATATGTGAGTATGTGGAGTACATACACTTACATGTAGAATTCTCGTATAACTAAGCTATGCATTTTAAATTTGGCTCAGACTGTAATTCATTATTATTTCAGCTTTGGTCCATCTTGTATACAGTACCTTATCATATAGAAACAGCATATGTCATAAATGAGATAAGTCTCTCAGTGGGAAAAAACACCAGGGATCTTCCTGTAATGTTCATTATAAGGAGACTAAAATAAGTGGTTCTCTTGGGTAAATTAGATCACTATATTTTCACAGATGAGTTCAAGCATACAGTCAAGTAGTAGGTACAGTTAAGAATATCACATATGAAAATAAGCACATACATGAAAATCCGGTCATCTATTTCTAAGAGAAAAGTATTATTTGTTTACAAAATGCTTAAATTAGATTAGATTTTCTGCACTATTGTGGTTTAGGAGAAGTAGAATCCATGGGTGATCCAAGAGGCCATTAAGAGGAGAACATGATGCCACTATCTATAGGGATCTCTATGAAATCCAGTCAAGGTCAGCAGTGGTTAGGAATGTAAATTTACATAAAAGGAAAATGAACTTTAGCCTTCATTTCTTGAACTGTAATATAAAATACATTTCTTTAGGAGCTCTTACAAAACAAGTGAATAGTCTTCCCTTTTATTCACAGATAATTGAGAGTCATAGCCCACCTAATCTTTCCTCTGATCCCAGAAACAACCGCTATTTTGACCTTTGTGAAGTACTACTTTGCTACAGAGCAATTAATGTGGCCTGGTGAGAGATTTGTAGAGAAAAACATTTGTTTTGCAGGACCAGCACTGTACGTATTTCATGGGATTTAGTGCAGTCTAGCTTGAGTCTGGTTCTGTGGACTGACAATTAGCTATTGGAGTGCATTAGGTGCACTTCTGCAGTGACTCCTCCAATTCAGTTTCATCCAACTGAACTAAAGCCAAGTAAAAAGGGATAACTGAAAAATTCTCTTAAAAAGTGCATTCTGGGTATGAAGAAAATGACAAAAGCTAATAGCAATTTATCCTTCAGGTATCTATGGTGTCATCTCACTTTTCATCTCACAGTGAAAGACTGAGAAGTAAAAACTGTAGTCTACTGGAGATATGCTAGAAGTCAGAACTTTTCTGCTAACCCTTAATTGGAAGGGGTAGAAGACTATCCAATTTCTGACAAAATCTAATTGCATAAATGGACAGGCCTGAATGAAAGGGAGACTTCCAAATGCATTTTGTGACATAAGCACCATGTTTTCTAGAAACACTGACCTTTATAGAAATTTTGATGGACTGAAATTGGGCTGGGTGTGACAAGGAGATCAGCTAGGTAGAGAGAAATAAAATAATACAAACAGAATTTATTCCATTTCTAGACTGGTCAGTTTTATCACAGAATGAGAATAGTTGAGGTTGAACGGGACTCTGGTGGTCATCTTGTCCAACCCACCTGCTCAAGCAGAGCTACCTAAAGCCAGTTGCTCAGGACCATGTCCAGATAGCTTTTGAACATCTCCAAGGATGAAGACTCCATAGCCTCCATTGGCAACCTGTACCAGTGCTTGATCACCTTCATAGTGAAAAAGTGTTTCCTAATGTTCAGAAGGAATCTCCTGTGTTTCAGTTTGTGCCTATCGCCTCTGGTCCTGTCACTGGACACCAATGAATAGAGCCTGGCTTCTTCTTCCTTACACCCTCCCTTCAGATACATGTACACATTAATGAGATTCCCCTGAGTTCCCTCTTCTCTGGGCCAAACAGTCCTACGTCTCTTAGCCTTTTCTTGTAGAATAGGTGCTGCAGTCCTATCAGGGTCATCTTTAGAGATCTTCACTGAAGTGTCTCCAATATGTCCATGTCTCTCTTGTTGTATTGGTGAGCCCAGAACTGGACCCAGCACTCCAGGTGTGCCCTCACCAGTGCTGAATAGAGGGGAAGCATCATCTCCCTTGACCTGCTGGCAACACTCCTCCTAATGCAGCCCTAGATACTGTTAGCCTTCTTTGTGGCAATGGCACATTGCTGGCTTGTGTTCAACTTGGTGTCCACCAGAACCCCCTAGGTCCTTTTTAACAAAGCTACTTTCCAGCTGGTCAGCCTCAAGAATATACCAGTTAATCCTCCTCAGGTACAGGATTTTGGACTTCACCTTGAACTTCATGATTTTCTGTCAACCCATTGCTCCAGGCTATTGAGGTTCTTCTGGATGGCAAAACAGTGCTCTGATGTATCAGTCACTACTCCCAGTTTTGTATCATCAGCAAGCTTGTTGAAGATACACACTGATCCATCATCTAGATCATTAACAAAGATGTTGAACAAGATTGGAGCCAGTATTAACTCTTTAGGTAAACAGATATTTACTGGTTTACCATGATCACAATTCTCCAGACTTGTAATCCAGTTTTCAGTCCATCTTGCTGTCTGCTCATTCAACCCATGCTACATCAACTTATCTGTGAAGGTCTTATGGGGGACAGTATCAAAATCCTTACTGAAGTCAAGGTAGACAATATCTATTGGTCTCCCCTCATCTATGAAGCCAGTAACTTCATTATAGAAGGTTATCAGGTTGATCAAACATAATTATCCATCGGTGAATCAATACTCACTACACCTGATGATGTTCTTGTCCTTCATATGCCTAGAAATGTTTTTCAGGATTAGTTGTTCCATCACCTTCCCAAGGATCAAGGTGGGGCTTACCAGCCTATAATTCTCACTGACTTAATCATTGAGATAACTTTTTTTTTTTTTTTTTTTGACAAAAACTATTGCACAATGGACAAGAACCCAGTAATCAACTTTGGAGATTTGATATAATCATAAACTGAAGTACAGGCATCCAGATTTCCAGGCACCTATATAACTGCCAGATTTTTGTTGAGGTGCACTCCTCAGGAATAGTAGCTAGTATTTCATAGGTAATGCTGAATAAGTTAATTACCTTAATACATATGCCTAATGAACAAAATTCCATTAAGAAATGTGTCAAGTTGAAGAATCCATCATTGTGTGAACTGACTAATCATATTGAGTTAATATTAAATATTACTTTCTAAGCAGGTTTTTAAGGGGGGCTAAATTTGGAATTAAATGGTATTCAGTGAATAGGTTTAGGACCCACTGTAGAATAATATACGAAAAACAAAAGAAAAAAAAAACCATTACTGGTATGTCAGCCCTCTTTCCCTTTTTATGTATTAATTTTGTAGATAACTGTTAGCCTTTAAAAATAGGTCTCCAAATTTTCCATCATTTTACTTTTCAAGTACACTGTTTAGTTTAAATAAATTAAAAATAACCAGGATGGTAAAATTGAACTTTTCTTCTCTCTAAACTGAATAATATAAAACTAGCTAGGAGAAAACACTTCATATCATACAGCTCACCAATGTCCAATAACATACAAGATATATTTGGATTTTATTGAGTTAGAAGATAAAACTTGTAAGTCATTGCAACAGAGGGAATATTTTTATTCATCTTGTTTGAATCTGATCAGCAGAATATCTGCCAGATATTGAAAGAATTGTTTTTAAAATAGCAGACATAAAACACTGTCTAATCCTTAAGGCACTGTAAAAAGAGTTCTGAATGCATCTGTAAATGTTCTGGACACATAATGCAAAGGGGATTATTTTTTTTTTCTACAGCATAATAAAAAAGAGAAAAGAAATAGAATGAAATGAGGAAGAAAGAGGTGAGATAATAAAATGAAGACATGCAAAATTATTTTATCTCTGGGGAAAGCACTGGAACTCCAAAGAACAGCAGTATTACTGTGTAACAAGAATGCCTTTCGATTCCATGTGTATTTTATATATGTATTTTCAAAACCAGATTTTACTTTAGAATCCTCTCCTTTGGTAATCTGTGATTTATAGTACTTTTTAAAATACATTGATAAATGAGGAAAGGCTTACTGAGGATGTGTATTATTTCCTGAAAGTTATATATTTGCTGCAAATTATTACTGATAAAAGTAATTTTTCTAAACAAAGTAAATAATCAACTTTGAAAAAATATAAAACACTAGTGAGGGAAGAAGAGAATGAAATTTAATAGAATATAGTGTACATAATCTCAAATTTTTTAGTATTTTTAATATTTTCTTAATAATGTATCAAGTTTGTTTAAGTCAGTCATTCCTTTTTTGTATTGGTGAAAAGTTTTGATATGAATCCATCAGAATATGAAATTAAATAGAAGAATGTATTGAATTTTTCAAACTATTGTCTATCCAGCTTTATAAAATGTAATCTTTGCTTATGTATATCTAGAAAAAATAATATTTTTTTTTTTAAAGAGCAGTGCAATTTGAGATTAGTGGGTGAAAGTAAAGAGATGAAAATTGCCTCATAGTGTTTTCCCATTTTTGAAATCCCTTCAGATAGACTACTCAATAATAAAAAATGAAATAGTGCATGCACATTTTTTTTTTTCTATGGACTAAATCTTCCCCATTTCTTTTGCTAATGTGTTTCTCATATTTATAATTTCTTTCTGTTAATAAGATTTCATCTTATGCTGTCTGATTTTTCTGTTAAAAGCTCATGCTTTAGTTGAACAAATTTAATATCATTCATATTACAGCTGCATGAAGATTTGCAGAAAGAATAAAAAAAATTCATATGGAGAAATGGTGTTTGGTACTTAAATATTATAAAACAGAATTGGAAAATTCTTAAATTTGATAGATTTATGAACATTTATCAGATGATAGTACATTTTTGAACATTAAGTAATCTTCTGTATCTTAAGTTTGTAGTCAGAACTTTGTGCTAAATTTATTTCTGTATAATTTCACTGTACTAGTACTAAGAATTTGACTTCATATTTCCTCACAGATGATTGACAGACTAATAGTTTCTGACTAGCTCTGCTACTTTTGTTTTTTCATTTTCTCATGTAAAGCAGTTTGAGCTACCTTAATGCTTCTAGATCGATCATACTGTTATTAAAGATGGAGATGAGACTGCCCTGAAAGATTATATAAGAACATTTTGAACATGGGGAAGATCAAGATTATGATCTGAACTTTGTAACTCAGGCATATTTTTGCTTGTGTGAATTTATTGATATAATATATACAAAAATGAGTTTGATGTCACATTGCCACCTATAAATTGAGCTGCTTACAACACAGCATCAGAATTGAAAAATTTTTTGTTCCAGAGTATTAGAAGTTCTGTAAAAAAAACACCTTCTAAAAAAGAAGCATTTCTGCAAATTCACTGATTCTAGCAAAATACTAATAAAAATTATTTAAAAATAAGAATACTAATAAATAATATTAATAAAATACTAATAAAAAGTACTAAAAAGTATCTGGGCTAGAGACTACATTCTTCCCTCTGTCTACAGACAGTACATAGTTGATTCTGGTACTGGGATACAAATAATAATATTAACAGTTGGTCAGATTTGCAAAATCTATTTTTTTTGTTTCATTTTTTTTTAAATACTCAGATAAAATTCACCCATTGACACTCGAAAGCACACTGAAACAAACACCTGTCATGAATGAAGGGAGGAAACTGAATTTTGAATGTTCTTTGTTATGGTTAACTAACTTAACTAATAACCTCAAGGACAGTCAGTCAGTCTTAACTATTTGTGCAGCCTCCCTGTAGAAACAGTGAGGAGAATGAACAAATCTTGAAACAGGATGAACTGATCTCTGAATTGTCTCTTGTTATTGGGGAGCTTATCACCAAACGTTTATACAAATAGAGTTGAGTTTATTAGTTTTGTTAAAGTACATAAAAAATAACAGGTACTTAACACATTGAAAATTAAAGTACTTGTAGGGAATGATTTCTCTGATGCTTGTATTATCAGGTTTATCTCTATATTTAGTGCTTGTTGCATTTGTGTTGTCTTAACTAGCAACTGGGAGTAAATTCTGTTTTGTTCTCAGCAGACTCTTGAAAGTACCTCCAATCTGTATGTTCAGACATTCCCTATCAGAACTTTCTCAACAGTAGCCCATTCAAAACTGTCCAGGAAATTTACATTATTAACTGTCCTCAACACAACAAGTTGCTATGCAAGAAGTGAGAAAGGTGTCATAGTAGGTTGGATCCTGAAACTCAGATGGGTCTAGCTGTTACTAGGGGTTGTTGACTTACTACTCTTGCAGTTCATAGTGTTAGAATTGCACAGAATAAATACTATTTTTTATAGTTGGTTAGCTACAGAAATATACCAAAATTATTGTAACAAAAAGTGTTGTACCACATGATTGTACAAAGCTAAGATAAAGCTAAAAGAAATTGGGTAAAAGTAATCTCTAGTTGCTCTCCAAGCAGACCAAGGATATCCCACACAAAGCCCAGGAAGTCTTGAGGGCTGATAGCAATGGGAAGACTGCATTCTGAGCCTATGGGGCTGCAGAGTCTGATATCAGAAAGCTGGATTACATTCTGTACTTGGATTCTGGCTCTGAAGTCAGACAAATGGAAAAAGTCACATTTTTCTCAGTGCTTAATCACTTGTTATTTTTATCTTTAAGACTATGCTACAAACTTTTTGAAGTAAAAAATCATACAAAATACTGTTTAAAATTTCTTCTCTGTTATGTATACCCTATAAGATTTTACATGTTAATAGTAATTAATAGATTTTATTTTTGTACACTCTACTTTTTGGCTTATCTATAAAGGAGTGAAGGAGAATATATTTGTTTATTTCAGTAAAATGATTGTCTGTCAGGAAGCTTCTTTCTCTTCCCACCTCTTCCTCGATCTGATGAAAAAGGCAGAGTGTTGAAATATCACTCACATCTCTTGCCAATTGATGCTTTACTAACATTTTGATCAATATGTCTGCCTCTTCATCCCAGGAGCCATGGAAGGTAGGAAATTTCTAATTGGTAGAGCAGTTCAAAAGATCACATGAAATTCTCTGCTACAGGAAAATGAACTCTTTGTGTTTCACTACTTATGTGAGATTTCCTTGAGATTTGCCTTCTCAAACTAAACAGCAAAAGGCGCTTTTTTTCTGTTTATTTCTGTTTGCAGATAGAAGTTTTTTCATGTTATTGTCCTTGTTTTCTACTGCTTGATACAAGGAAATGCTTGTTTCTCTGGTAGCTCTGCTGTGTCATAAAATGGGCACTTTTCTGACACTGAAGCTCTATGGATACACATTAATCCATAGGTCTTAATTCACAAGCATTTCCTTAGAAGTGTTGTTGAAGCTTGTTTGTTATTGACACAACAGAGCTGCTTTTGTTTATAAACAATTAATGCTGTAATTGCTCAAGTGCTGCACATATTCATTGCAGTTATTTCCTTCTCCTAGATCTCAAATTTTCCTTTAATGTTTTTCGTATATAAGCCCTAAGTAGACTAATATTTCACTACTGCATTGTATTCAATATAAACTTCACTTTACAAAATTAAATTTGGAGATATCTAGTGACCTGAAATATTGCCATGAAAATTACATTATGTGATTGCATAAATCAATGAATTAATTATAATGAAATATTAACATATATCAAAATACAACAAAAGCTTTATTGTTCCTTAATTTCAGATCATATTTCTACAGACTTCAAATGATGTTTCTGAGATATCCTTAAAATCAGCTCAGAAAATAAAAATTGAAAAATAATCTGCCCAATTTTATCTTTTTATACAGAGATAATCAGATTATTGGATGATCTGAATATTTTGTTGTCACTGAATTAAAATAAAAGGCTTTACTCTGTTGCAGAAATTGATTCACTTACCTCTGCAGTGCTTACTGATAACTCTGCCTCAGTGCATAACAGTTACAATTCATTTCTGAACGAGAAACAATGGGCCAAATATGGATGTCTTTTACTCTGCAAGTAATGCAGGGAATTCATCACACTAGGTAAAATCAGTAGAAATTGACCTTTACAGGAAAATGCTTTTCCCAGATTCCTATTGAAGCGCGGAAAAAAAGTTTACAACTCACAAAGAGTTATAAAGCAGGTATGTTTATTGCAGCCCTGGGTGCAAGTGGGATCACTCCTCCTAGCTTGCACACCAACAGCACTTTTTGACAAAAATTTATGCAGTGCAGGTATACATATTCATGGCATTACGCAGCACAAACATGCATATGCATAAGCGAGGCAAGGTTAGTTTGCCCAGACTCAAACCTGTCTCTGGAGGTCGTTTACTTCTTCAGGGGTCTTATCTTCCTCTTCCTCTTTTGTCCTTTATATGAACTTTAGTCATTCACGCATGCTCTCTTCGTACTTGGTGATCTCAGCAGCTTCTTGACCAGTTTTATGGTCAGACTGACGCCATTATTCTTGTTATCTCCCCCTGTGTCTGACACACAGTCCTTGACAAATACCAGTCCCTGATAAGCTTAGGCACCAGTCTCTAATAAACAAGTTTCAAAAGAACATTCAAGGCTTCAAAATAACATTAAAAGTAAACAGGATTGTTAAATAACTGCAAAGCAGTTAGTTCCCTATATCACTATCTGCAGAGTGGATCAGACCATATGGTATGAAAATTTAACTTTCATTAATGTTATGAATGTTGTCCCTCTTTACATTGGCATGTAGTCTAGCTTCTAGATGGATGCCACACTACATAAGCTTCAAATGAATATTTTTGCCTAGCTGTGTTTCTCTTGGACACAGTGGTTCTCTGTAGCCCACACACAAATATTGATTTCATATTCTTTCAACTTGTCTAGATATTTTTTTAAGCATTTAATCTAACTATTTACTCTCGATGTTTTGTTCACTGCCTGGAATTATAAATAGATAGTAAATCTTTCATTAACTAGAATAATTTTCCATGAATAAAGAACCCTGATTATATAAAAATATATAAATCTGAGATTTCCTTTTGCATTACACTCAGCTGAGCATTTGAAGAAATTAGATTAGCTAATTTGAATTTAAAAAGGAATCAGTCTCAGTTATGTTAACTTACTGGGAAGATGGTTATTAAGGTTTTTGTTTTGTTTTGTTTTGTTTTGTTTTGTTTTGTTTTGTTTTGTTTTGTTTTGTTTTGTTTTGTTTTGTTTTGTTTTGTTTTGTTTTAAACTGTGCCATGAAGGATCAAAAGAAAGTTATTTCAAATTTCTTAGAGACTGAGTGGTGATGGGAGGTGTTTTAATGACAGTTTTTGTCTTGAAAAATCTAGTACAGAAGATATTCACATGGACAACCTTTTAATATTCACATCCCAGTTCAAGATAATATGAAATGGGGACTTGAACACTATGTGTGTATGTGTGTGTGTGTGTAAAATTAACTACTTACTTAAATATGAGTCATATAATGAGAAGCCTTACATGCCTATGCCTAGATCTATACCTATAAATTTTTCACTGTTCTGTTTAAAAAATATAATAAATTGGAACTGATTTAGTAGTCTTTAAGTAAATGAAAGGTAAAGATCAGTGTAGGTATTAATTGATGCAAATTCCTTAGAATACTGCATCACTGATACTGCTTACTCTTCCTTGGAGCCAAAGGTGAAAAGCACAGATTGTTACTGACTTGGGGAAGAAGAAAACTGATCCATGCCAAGAACATTTTACCATTGGTACTTGTTAGATGTCACCTGTGTGTTCTGGAAGATGAATTGAGTCCATACCAGTATGATTTAGCACACCCACATTTCAAAATTACTTGGAGACCATCATTGGTTTGAGGATTTTCACATCATGAACCGCCACCTCAGAAGTAAGCCACGGAAAATATTAGTGGCTTTGTCTACGAACCAAACCTGGATGGCTAGTTTAGAACAGATGACTAAATTTGGACATAAATCCCATCTTGTGCTGCTCAGGTACTTCAGCATGTTCTTGCACTTGGATGTCAATGGATAGAATTCCTTTCACTGTGTGTTTATTTCCTTTCACAGTCATACAGGCTTGCTCTGTAGTCACAGGGAAGAAATGGAGCCTTTCAGAGGATGATTTCTCCCAAATGTTTTAGATGTTTATCTTCAGATGGGATATTTTGTTGTTATATTGACTATATACTTATTATATTTAAAAGTGACATTTTGAAGAAAATTCAAGTTCACTAGCCCAGATAGTTTTGCCATTAATCACATTTGCTATAGATACACAACAGAGCTTTGTCACAAAACTAAGCTGTGAGATAGGTGGCAAGCTGGAATCACACTGACGCTTTCACCAGGAAATTAAGACATTTATAAATAAAGAATAAATAATTATTTAATTTAAAATAATTCTTTTAGGTTGCGAGAGTTCTTACCAAGGAAAGAAATGTGAAAGGGACACAGAAGGGACAGAAATATAAGCCACACTGTGAAAGCACTAATTGTGTGAGTTATATAGGTAGCTGTATACTACCGACAGACTAGATTTTACTGAGATCCTACTGAGTTAGGGATACTCTCCTTCAGCTGGAAACATCTACTTTTTGCACTGAATCTACAAGGAACCTAAGACAAATGCTTAAACAATTAGTTACATTTCACACAGCTAAAGTTATCTAAGATAAGTCCCATTGAAGATTAGTAATATACAAGGTCTTCTGGAGATGAAAGAAACCAATAAATATGTTTATATTTCACTCAGTTATATAAATAATGACTTTCCCTTCCTAGTCTGGCCTCTTCTTCACCTCACTGTTCTTGCACAGTTTTTGAATCTCCTAGAATGTCTCGAACTATATGTTGATTAATGCCTCTGTGAAGTGTGCGTTGGCTTTTTTCATCACATCCACCCTTGAAATGGAGCACCCTTGAAATGGAGAAGCTCAAGCTCAGACAAGAAAACAAGATAACTTGGGGTTGTGTCATGAAAATCCCATGTCCAGAGTCAAAGGAAAGTACCATGAGACAAGGATATAAAGGTTGATAGATAAATTGGTTGATTCCTTAACATTTTTCATTCTCATTATAGTCTTTATTAACGGGACTTTTAAAAAAGGCTTCTTTTTGAATATAGTACTCAAGCTATTACTGTCACAAGGACAAATGAAGGTTGTGTTTTTCTCTTTTCTTATTACAATTATTTTTTGTTAGGAGAAAATATTACTTTGGTACCATTTGTCAGTCTTACCATAATCTTAGCTCTGGGATAAAATTCAGAGTTCTTAAGGTACAGAAAAAGGCAGAGAAGGTCTGAAGTTTTCTGATAACAGTACGTTTCTCTCCAGAGAATATAACTTCTTTTCTTCCCAGTTATATCCTGTTTGCAATGGGAGCAATTATGTAATTCTGATCACCATAGTCACACTCTGACAATGACCTGGAGTTAAAAGAACTGATTTATCTTTTAAAATGTAGTATTGATCATTATTCTCTTGACATAATCATCATAAACTGATGACATATATGGCAGGTGTAGCTTTCTCTTCTTTCTCTTTTCCCCTGCTCACTTGGCCAATTTACTTCTTCTATTTAATCTTGTATTTTTCCCTCTGCTTATATGGAGGTCTTAAAACAGTCAAAAGAGATCACTGCTAAAACAGCTTAGTGTTCATTTCTCTCTCTCCTTTTCCCCTTTTTCAAAAATTTTTCTGGTGAAAGCACCAGTAAAACACCTACTTTATGTAGACTGTATTTGATATGGACTGAAAAAGCATTGAAGATACATCTTGCCTTATGGCAGAGTACACATTACCAATTTTTTTGGGGGGAAAGGTCTATAGTTTACTTGCCTATATCAAAAATTAGTAAAATTTCTTACTTAGTAAGAGCTGGGGAAAAAAAAAAAAAGAAAGAAAAAGTTTATATGGGTGGGATTTAATTCTAGATTTTAGATATCAAGGCTTGTCTGATCTTCTGTATACTAGTTCTGGCTGGAATGGAGTTAATTTTCTCCATAGCAGCCCGTATAGTGCTATGTTTTACATTTGTGACTAAAACAGTGTCGATAAAACACTGATGCTTTAGCTATTGCTGAACAGTGCCTGCACAGCTCCAAGGCCACCTTTGTTTCTCCCACCACCCTGCCAACAAGTCAGCTGGGGGTGGGCAAGAAGTTGGGAGGGGACACAGCTGGAACAGGTGACCCCAACTGACCAAAGGTCGTATGGTATAATCCCATACCATATGACATAATGTTCAGCAATAAAAGCTAGGTGTAATCTTTCCAAGGTGGCAGTTGCTCAGAGACCAGCTGGGCATTGGTCTGTTGGTGGGAGTTGGTTAGTAATTGCCTTTGTATCATTTGTTGGGTTTTTTTCTTTCTTTCATTTACTAAACTATCTTTATATCAACCCATTATTTTTTGTCCCATTTGCTTTTCTGATTCTCTTCCCCATTCTGTTGGGGTCAGAGGGATTGAGCAAGGTCTTGGCTGGGGTCAACTGATCTCAACCTGCTATAGTTAATGAAGATCAACAGTGTAGGGTGGGATTTAGTTGATTAAATGTGCCATTTGAGATGTGCTAAGGTATCTTGCCTAGGCCCTTGCTGTCTCTCCAGAAGGATAAAGGCATGCCATACCTCTGTTGTCATATCCAACACACCCTGCTCTCCTTACCCATTCCCCCTCTTCCTAAGGGTTTTTTTGGTAGAGCCTAAGAAAATATTATCACAGGGGCACAGCAGAATTTAGAGAGCTACTCCTCCATCCCTAAAATTTTTCACTTGAATCTAGTCTTTGAAAACCATTGAGCCAATGGGTCTGGATATTGTGGTCCAGTGCCACAGACATGAAAAAAGCTATGGTGGTAGCCAAGCATGTCAAATCACACTATGTGCCTATATTTAAGAAACAAAATAGATGATCCTCAGATATCCTTTGACTTTGATAGATGAATAGATAGTTTGTGTATAGTCAACCTCTGGGCATTTAGATGTTGACAGCACAGAATGTAATCTAATCTTGTACATAATCACCATTCATCTGGGCCAAAGAAGAGGCTTTGTATTGCTTTTTATTATTTAATACTAGTTTTCAGGAGGTAACAGCTAGACTTACCTATAAAGTTTAAAATCTATTTTGCTAAAGCCTCTCCAAGGAGAAACTTATAGCAGTCTTTCTTCATTGCACACTGATATATAATAATATGTAGAGCATAATACATTGGAGAAAAAAAATGTAGAGGATGGCATGATAACTACACATATTTTATCTACATAATCTATGTATGTTCTGTGGGACATAGAGTGATATTAAATTCATTTATTGGATTTTACTATTAAGATTCAAAATGGAAGAATATGCAAAGCATCTTCCCTTTGTTTAACAGTACACTGAAATTTACTTTAATGCAGCTGAACAAAATAAAATCTGTTTTAAAAGGCAGATGAGAAGCATTGACCTTGATAATAGGTGAAGGGGTTATAATGGGAAAGTAAATTTTGCTGGACTGCTTCATGAATTTTACCTGGAGAAATTCCAAACTAAATGTATAGACAGGAGAATATAATAACAGGAAATTTTATCATATCTTAAAATCAAGTAAACCAAGTAGGGACGAGACAGTAGGAACCTAAAACTTTTTGTCACACAGTAGTCCAATCTGTACATGAGTAATGTCATATCAACATCCCAGAGGTCTAAAAATATCCAGACCTAGTTAAGACATGCGTATGTAATTTATTAAATAATGCACTGGAGAAGACAAGATGAAAAATGAAATTAATGTATTAAAAAGGGCAAGTTATTTTGACCCAGATTACCCAGAAAGGAGGAGTTAGAGGTTTTTACTGGTGATATGGAGCAGAAGAAATGTTAAAGCTCAGATTAAAAGTGAAAATGTATGATAGATTAGATAACAGAAACTGAAGTAATCCATAAAGCACATGAATTTGTGGTTAATGTACAAGGAAACAATAAAATTACACAGTGATGTTTTTATTGAAAAGCAGAAAACTAAGAAGTTAATAATTGCATATACACAAGAGTGGACTGGACAAGCAAATTACCATGTAGTTCAGTTGTGGAGTCTGTTCACAGACTGGACTTTGATGTGCTGGATTGTGGGTAAAACTCTATTGGTCTGTTTAGGCAAAAGAAATCAACAGGAATTAACTCTTGAGCTGGATGTCATAGAGAAATATGTGATTCATCTTCAAGATGAAGAGACAAGTAGAAAGCAAGATGACACTAAAAAGATGTGTTTGGCTTGCCTTCCTTTTGCTAGACATAGAAAAATTTAGCAAAATTTTTTTTTTCTGCAGAAAAAGTAATCAGAATTCATTATCTTTTTCCTTCAAAGTATGATTACGGACTTTGTAGAATATAGACTTAATCTGTGGAGGGACAAAGTATATGTTATTAAGAATGTTTTAATTTGGTAAACATGTAGTACTTGATGGTCTGTAATTCCACATGCATGACATTTTGACCTTTGAAAATGTAGCTAATAATATATCACAATGCCTCTTGCAATAATTCAAACATTTTTGTGCCATTTGTTTCTATGCTGTGTCCATGTGTGCACTGATAAATGTTCAAGTGTCTTGTTATAAGTATAACACTCATATTTCCTTCTCTGGAGTGTGTGAACAGATAGATGCTGCATTATAGCAGTAGTACTGACATTTCAATTCAGAGCCAAGGCCACAAACACTTACAGCAACTGCCTTTCTATTAAATGTTTGTCAGCCAAAGAGACTGATGATTGCTTCTTTCATATTTCTTGTACATGCTGAGCTACACCAAAGACAAAATGTCAGGTAAAAATCAGTGCATACCCTTTTTCTGATAGCAAAACTCTTAGCTTGCATACAGAGACTGTGTCCTTTCAGGAACATGCTATCACAGTGCACACTGCGATCCTTTAATTGAAAAGTAGTGTAGGTAGATAATTGTGCAGATTAGAGACATACCCACGATGTGTGCCAATTATGCATGAAAAAAAAAATGAATCTTTGTATGATGAGGGGGATAAAATCAGTCTGATATAATCATAGTAGAGACAAACTTTCCCCATAACCCCCACATGAAATTAGAACTTGTAACTTTTAAGTGACGCAGTGGGGGCTGGTTTATTGCTAATGCTTTTGAATAGGCCCTCCAGGGCTTGTTCACTTTTAGTTTCTTGGTAAGTACTTTGAACATAAATGGAGCTTAAATGAACTGGCATGATAGACTCTCATTTCTGTAACACCTGTAAAATTTCCACTATAGTCATCCCCTGTTCTGTCTCATCCTCTTGATAGTCCTGTTTGTGACAGTATAAAATTTAGAGAAAGGATTTATTTGTTTACTTATTTTAAAATCTGGGCAAATGGGAGAGTGGGAGTTTCAGAAAACAAGTTATTTAAAAGTAGTAACCACAATTTGCTCTATGTACTGATAGCCTTCCAGTGAATAGCTGTACTATCACCAGCATACAGCATTTCAGCTAATCTCAAGTGCTATTTTCAGTGCAGTCAGCCATAAAAATCAAGTACCAATACAGTTAAGAGCGTCTGTGGCACTGATGATTTGTGCCACTACTGATATTGAAGGTGTTAGACATAAGTTTATTTTTATATTTACTTATTTATTAAATATTTTATGGTTTACATCTTTTTTTTTTAAATAACTTTTCTTCTCTCCATCACCCATTCAAAGAAAGAAGTATGTTTTTTTCCTCCTCTGTCTTAGAGGAAGAAGGCTGAGTTTTAGTGTCTGCTCTGTCAGGGAAGGATTGAGTGAGAAGGAATCTGAGAGTCTCACTGGAGCAATTGGGGAAGAAGTTGTGTGTGAGAGAGGTTTTGGGGGAAATGGAACTCTGGAAAAACCAATTTTCCTATGTTTCTCTTTGGCACAGTTTTACATGGGTAGTTCTCTGAGTAGATGGGGAAAGAAAGTTTTTTATCCTAACCTTATACTGTAATTTTTTGGGAGAAAGTTGGAGAATTTTCAGATGCCAAGAACTATGAATTTTTGAAATGTCTGATTTTTCCATTATCATTAACCATAGTGAACCTCAGATATGGGCGTCATGCAGCTTTGGGAAAGTTCCTATCCTGTACTTCAAACTGCTTTAGAGTGCCTATTAGTACAATATAGTATATTTTTCTTTTGATGATTTTGTTCTGCTAAAGAAAAAAGGGAGCCACAGACAGATGGAGCACACTTTAAGGCTAATGCTTATTCAGCACTACAGAATAATAAAAATTTGTTAAAGTTATTAATATGGTAACTTCATAATTTATAATAATATAATATATAGTGTATGATGTAAGTTGCTAACATAAACACAACCTCTGTAAATGGGAAATAAGTCAATGGCTGAATGATTACAAATAATGAAGACTGATTTTTAAAAACACCCTGTCACTTAAATTAATGTTATTTTCTGTTAAAAGGCTTTTAAAAATAAATTAAAAGATTTTTGTGTGGTTCTAAACCTGTTAAAATCTGGTATTATATTATAATCCTTGAATACGTATAATATTTGTACTACACTGTAATTCAAGTGGCTATTATTTACACCTATGAACAAGTAATTTACCTCTTCTTCATAGAAAAAGAGAAAATTAGGTATTCAGAAGTGAAGTGGTGTCAGTTTTCTGGGTTCAATTTAATCTCAACTAACTTCAGTACTTAACTGAAGTACAAAGATAGGAACCTATTTTCCTCTCAATCAATGAAGAAATTATATACCTCTAGACCGTAAGTGGCCTGACACATCTGGAAGTGCTATTTCTTCCCACTGAAAATAAGAGGAGTGTTCAGGAACTTAGAGTTTTAAACTCACAATCCATTTAAGCTTGCATAAGTCAATACTTATATCAAAAGAAAATAGACAGGCTTCCCCTACTCTTCCTTATTACTCATTCCCACCCTACATTCTACCACATGTTGCACCCACATAAGCCCACCAAAAACACCCAGAAGCACTAGATCCCAGCTAGACTTTGCCACTGCAAGGCAAAGGGCACTGTCATATTGCATTTTCAGTTAATACTCTGACTGTATTGGATTTCAGTACTCAGCATCAGAAATATTAAAGTTTGTAATATAGACTAAACTACAGCAGAACCTGTTGGAAAAAAAACAAAAAAACAAAAAAAAAAAAAAAAAAACAAAAAAAAAAACACAAAACAAACAAAACAAAAAAAAAAAACACCAAAAATCATTTTGATATGCTGTGTGTGTACATACTGTCTATTATCGGTAACTCACTTATGAAAATCCTCACTGAATCACACCAGTAAACAAATTTTAAGCAACTGCAATTTCTCAAATAACATCAGGCTTATCAATTTTTATCTGGACATGCTGATTTGTCTTTATAACAATACACAAGATCTTACTATGTATCTGTAGGATGGGAATTTACTCCCACATTTATTTATGCAATTTATTTATGCACTAGGTAACCTGGTTTTTCACATATAATGGTGTTGTGGTTTGAGCTCAGAGGGAAACTGAGTACCACACAGTCGCTCACTCCCCCTTTCCCCCCTCAGCACTGAGAAGGAGAAAATGAAGTAGAGGCTCAGGTATTGAGATAAGAACAGGGAGGGGTAAATCACTCATTAGCATCACAGACAAAAGACAGACTTGTTAGGGGAAGTAAAAAGGAACATAGATTTAATACAGGCACTAACAACAACAACACTTAACAGACAAAGACAGTGAGAAGCATTAGCACATCTTGAAAGCACCTGTCCCCACCTCTCCTTCTTCCCTGGCTCAGCTCTGCTCCCAGTATCTTTACCTCCACTCCCCAGCAGTGCAGGGCAGCAGGGAATGGGGGGTGCAGTCAGTGCTCCTGTTTCTTCCATCATGGAGGAAGGGGAGCTTCTGGAGCCTCTTTCCCCTGCTCCAGCATGGTTCCCCTCTCACAGGAGACAGTTGTTCTTAAACTTCCTCCATATTGAGTCCCTCCCATGGGATGGAGCCCTTCCCAGAGATGCTCCAGCATGAGACACCCCTGTGTGTTACAATCCTCCCAGTGTCAAACTACAACAGGGGAGGCTGCTTCTTCCCAGAGGACACCAGCCTCCTTCAGGTCCAATCACCTTATATTACCATGTGGAGCCCCCCACAGACCACATATCAGCATCTGCTCCACTGTAGACTTCCATGGGTGGTGGGAGCGGGGGAAAACCATGCTCTCTCACCACAGGATATAGAGGGGTCTCTGCTCTGACACACCACCCCCCGCTTTTCCTCCTCCATTCTTCCACTGACCTTGGTGTTCACACAGATGTTGCACCTCCTTCTCACAACTCCAATACCTCCTCCCAGATCACTTCTTAGATACATTATCACAGAGCTGTATCTGATTGGTTTGGCCTTGGTGCAGAGATGGGTCTGACTTGGAGCCAGTAGAGCTTTGAAAAGCTTCTCACAGGGGGACACCACTGTAGCCCCCTCCTCTGCTATCAAAAACCCCATCACTCAAACACAGGACGAATTGAAAATGATGGAGAAAAATATCTGGAAAGAGCTAAAGGTGATATACAAAATTCACTAGACTTAAAAAATTTTAATGAAGACAAAAACTTATTTTCTGTCCCATGCTTTGCAAGATCCCTTATGAAGCACAGTGGAAAAAACTCAAAAATAATGATAAAAATAAAAAGATTTTCTTTTGTTTTTAATAGTCAGTATTTAAAAAAAACAATACTAAGTTAATATGTTCTTAATATTGTTTATTTTAAATACTTCTATGTGTTTCTTAGTTTATTCAAATTAATTGTTCTTACAATTTATATAATATTTGTTGATACATACACAGAGCTTCTTGTAGCATTTTACAGTAAGAAGTGGATAAGCTATTAAATTAATAGATGACAAAAAAGCACTAAACAGACATACAAGTTTTAGGTTAACAGGAACCTTAAAACTTAATGTGGGTTGAAAATGTTATACTCCAGATATGTAAAAAAAATATATGTTCTTCTTTATATGCATGCATAATTCCTCAAAATATTGTGCATGAAAATACTGTGGCCTATATGTACATCTGTGATTCAGGATTTCAATGGATTTGCTACTGTTATTATTTCAGGCTCTGCCATGCATCTGCAAGTACACACATCCACCCCTATCCAAGACTGAAACTGCCAGGACCAATCACACTTACTTTTTTACTTAAAAATGTAAATTGCAGTGTATATTCTCTTATATAGAAGCATTTTGTTCTGTTTTAGCATATTTTACTTTCATTGTATGAAATTATAAACTACAACAGTTAACCAAACCTGTGATTAAAGCATATTTTCCAGAGGACTATGATAACTACCAGCTCCTCTTCACATAAATTGTTTATCACTCATTTCCTTCAGAGGTTGTTGTTTAAAATGAGTAGACACAATGAGTTATTGCCTAGAAGGGAAAAAAAATTGTCATATAGTGCACCACATGGTTTTGTACAGACATTCATTTAAAGAGACATTATAAGATTTTAAAGTGTCTTCTGAGAACCAAAGTGATATGTGTTTAGTAGGCAGCAGCAGAATAGCTATACCTTTATTAAAAGCTGATTATTATAATACTAGGCAGTGAACTAAATATTTTTAGCTATTTTTAACTACTTAATAAATAATCTCTAAGATTTATCTTGTTTTCAGTATCTAAGGAGAAAAACTTTTCAAAATTAAGGTCAATTTAAACTGTGCAATATCTAAATGAGAAAAACACACTCAAAACCTCTGCTTGTAATAATTTCCAATAGGTTCCGAGTATGTGATAGATTAAAAGTTGCTTCACCCCAAACCCTTTCCATTCTGTTCTTTGTTTCCATTATAGTCATTGCTGTGACAATGTATGCTCTATTAACACCAATTTTAAATGAGCCACCTTTCATACTGATATTCATGTGGCTGTGGTGCAACAGGACTATCTTCAGGGCGGAAAATCTGAACAGAAGCATAATAAATACCAAAATTGAAGAAAGGAACCTCATATAATGCGGTTTGGACTATCATTCTTCTATTCTGTCAGAATCATGGAATGGCTCAATTTAGAGAGACCTCAGGAGCATTCCATTCTAACTTTCTGCTTAAAGCAGGGTCAGCCATGAGATTAGACGAGGATGCTCAGGGCTTTGTCCCTGACATTCAGATGAAGGCAAAAGGTCTCAGTCTCTCTACAGTCACTGAAGAGAGGTAAGACAATCAATAAATTGTCCAAGATTTGGTGAAATGAACTTAAAGTATTGGCTCTACTACCAATTAGCAGTTTGAAGTACTAGCAGAGAAGTTTTCATGCTGCAAATTAATGTACTTGCTTATAAAACACTCATCTGTCAAGGTAAAATCTGCTTCTACAGTTCTAGGGAATCTTAGAGAAAATATTTAATCTTCAGGTTTGTTTGTTTTTTTTTTTTTTTTTTTTTTTCTATATGTAAAAAAAAAGTTGAATGCTTTAAAAAATATCAGTGCTTTAAAAAAAAAATCCTGAAGAACCAGTTGAGAGCTTTTTGAACAAGTATTCTCATTCACTTTTCAAATAGTTTGAAATGCAGATAAATATTTTGCTGCTTTATTGAGACACATTGCATCTCAGTGTGTTCTGTTTTATTCTGTATCATTCTGTTTGATCTCATCATACTGCAGCAGTGTTCAAAGTTATAATGATATATAGCAGAATTACTGTAGTCTCTGAGGAAAAATCATGGAGATGAAAAATGGATTTCCCACTCGCATATCATAACCAATCAAATTTTAATTAGAATTGTTTTAAATTAATTGACTTTCAGTAACATCTTTAAAATCTCATTTAAATTTAAAAAATCTCATGTATCTGTGTCATATATCTGTGAATTAAAGATGGTCTTGTAGTCACTAATAGTACTTTCAAAATACAGTGCAAGCTATATTTTTACCATCTTCTTTTCTACTGTCACAGGTAAAAAGTGTTTCTGTGAAAATACTCATTAGTTTGAATGCAGTGAAAAAGATCATGTGGCAAATTGTTTTTGAAATGTAAAATCATCCATTGTCAGGAATTACACATTCAAAATTTATCTTTGATGAAAAAAAAATATTTACTTCATTCCAATAAGCAGGCCTGTCAAACTGCAATTCTTAGGGCTAGTGCTTCTGAAAATCGGCTTATGCATATACAAGTTCACTGTAGACTGCTTGTTCTTTTTTTCCATTACATTATTAAAATAGCAATGTCTGACACATTTCTGCATAGAGATTTTTATGTTACCCTGACAAGATAAAGGAGCTGACATATATCTGTTGTTAGAATATAGTCTCAGCTTTGCTCACAATGCAAAAGGGGCAAAATGACTAGAAAAGACATTTTTACGATAAAAAGAGAAGAGAGGAAGTTCTTATTATTACCTTGAAGAGCCTGAGTATCAAAATAACACCAGAACATTTTTTAGCTGAAATAAAAATATCCATAGTATGTTTAGAAAAAAAATAACCATTATTAGAAAGTATACCACAGAAGGGAAAAATAACAAAAATATTCAAAACAAGCATCCTGTTTACCCAAGTGAAGCTTACTCGGAATAGAATTTTCAATGTTTTGACCTACATCAAGTTTTGTTTACACTAGACAGGACTGAATATGGGTCAAAAAAGTCAGAGGGCTTACTCTGATGTTTTATTTTCTTTGAATACTCCGGTGAATTTTCATCTCCTGAAATGTGCTTTTAATGCATTTTTGACAACTGATTTTGGTTTGGTAGTTTCTTTAGGGATGGGTGTGAAATGTTGAGATATACATTTTCTTCTTCTCCATCAGAAGTGTTTGAATCACAAAGTACTGGTTTGTGTGTACTGGACTGCAGTGTTAACTGCCAGTGTGAGGTACTGCATTTAGTTCAATAGAAAATGTCCCATTTTCAACTTTGATGGTGAAACAAGTACATGCCTTACAGAAACAATTATGTTATCACACTATGTTAGTATTCTACATTTCTTTTGTAAAATAATAATTCTGACCCTCACTTTTTATCTTTTCTAAACTAAAGTGTTACAAAATTAACTTGCAAATAAGTTCTGAACATTCTAGTTGCATCTGATTTTTTTTTTTTTTAAGATCAATATACAGGTAAAGTATGATGGAACACTCAAAGTATCCATGGCCACAGCATAAAAAAATATGTTTTTCTTTAATCCTTTGTCCACCTGGAGAGGCTTGGAGGGAGTCCCAAATGACATGTGAAAAACATTAGAGGTTTATTTTGTTTCAAATTAGAAAACATTGCTGGAACACGTTGCAGAACAGCTCAACAAAAAGAACTATAGCAAATTACCCGGACCACATGGTAGACACCTAAGAGTTTAAAACCATTTCAGAGAGAAAACAAGCATGGACACTTTTGCTTGAAACTATGCTGGCAGTGGCCATGATACTGCCACAAAGGTGGCAAATGCCAATATTTAAAGAGAGCTTCAAAGGAAATCCTGATATCTACAGACAAAAAATCCTGGCAAGTTTGTTAAGGAAAATATAGACTGTTTAAAAGAATGGATTAACAAGGACACAGACTAATGTGATACGTTGAGAAAGAGCTGAAATGCCTTTTGTAAAGGGAACCCATGAACCACAATGTCTGTGAGAGTGTTCTTGGATTTTCAGAAACAGTTGATCAGGTCCCCAGTAGAGACTTGTAAAAAGTCTAGTGATGAAATTAGGGGAACAACAAAAAATATAGGGAACAAATGACTGGTTTTTCAAGATGAGGAGTTCATTCTGGATCTGGATGTAGATATCCCATGCTGTTCAACATTTAATCAAAGGTTTGCAGAAAAGCATGAGTGTTGAAGTGAACACATTTATTAATAATACAAAATTATTCTCATAGTTGAGAGGTGCAAAAGAATCACACAGCAGTAAGTGACTGATAACATTGCTCATGAATTAGATCTTAAGATTTTGACAGGTAGTTCTGTAAAACTAGCAGTGCTTGGTGGGAACGAACATAAAAATAAACCACATACTAAGAATAACTAGGAAGTGCATGGAGAACAAAGCAGAAAATATCCTCAAAGGTATTCTGTAAACCCATCGGATGACTGAGTGTAGTTAGGGAACTTTTCCCCACCTTCCCATTGAAAAAAGTCTAGATAAGGTTCATAAAGGCAGCTAGGCAATCAAAGCTATGGTGTGCCTTCTGCACAGGCAATCAATAAAATTGAATAATAAATAAAATAAAAAATAAATTAAAAAAATAAAAATAAGTTAGAAAATGGGGAGTAGGGAAAGGAAGAAATGAAAGAAGACTAAAATAGGTCTCTAAAATCATGAATGGCATTGAAAATAGGAGAAGTGTATAACTATTAATTACTCTCATACACATAATGTAAATTAACTACTAACTGTAATTAACATATTAACTCTTAAATGTGTGTGACTAAAGCATACATTCCAAGAAGGCTTTAAATTGTAATCTGAAGACTTCGAGGAGTGGAGAATCTACCAGTTCCCTTAAAAATAGTTAAACACCTACACAGTTAAAATGATGTTTCTGTCTCCTATATGAAAGCTCTTTTACTACCTCTTACTTTCCCTGTATGAAAGTATAAATGCATTATAATCAGGCAGGAAAAATGGTCATGACACCAAATAAGGAGAGATAGCTCATAATGTTGGGGGTGTTATATATTTAAGAATTCAATTAACAATGGGCATATGTCCTCATTTAAAATGTCTTTTTATTTAAATATTACACAAAATAACCATAAACGTTCAAAGATTCTGTCATCGGGTTTCTATTTCTTTTAATTTCTCTTGCTTATTCTCTGTGGATTCCTTGTATAAATTACTATTTTTTCTTTGTATATATGCTATAATTTTGTTGTATTCATATTTATTAGATTCCTATGCACTATATTCTTTCCTTTCCCTTTTTTATTTTTATTACCAATCAACCATAGAGCATAAAATTAAGAAAATTCAAGTCCTGAATATTTCATTTAATAAAGTCCTCTTTGAGTTCTGAACTCTGACACAAACTGGGAGAAGAGGCAACCCGGAGACTGAAATTTCTTTGAATTTCTAAAATTCTAATTCCATTTCTTTGTAGTACAACAAAGGAATATAAAGCAAAACCGCTACTGATTTGAACATAAAATATACATAATGTATTCAACCATACTGCAGACAGGCTTGTGAGAATGAAATTGAAACTGATATTTTTCTTCTTTTAGCAGAAGCATATCTGAGACTAAATGTGTGGGTGACCTATAGTAAAAGAAAGTATTTCCCAGAGGAAAAATATGCTATGTTTGCCTTAAAGTTAGTTCCTTTGCTCTTCTCCTTCAAGTATCTTATGACGGCTATCTTGCAGTTCATGCTTTCATCTGTGATGCAAACATGCTATAAACAATCAGCTTTAAAGACTCAAGTGATAAGTATAAATCTTGCTAACAGAGCTACTTAAGTAATAAAATGATTTTAGCTAATAAAGAAATTAATTTGCAGAAGATCACTTTCCTCCAAAGAGGTCTCAGCCTAGATTACCATCTGCACAAATAATGCGTAGTCCTAGGCTGTCAAAACCTTGGTACGCCAAACTTGTACCCGTAATAGAAGAGCTGATGGACCAGCCTTGATTGCTGGAAGAAAAAAGATTAGTGCCTAATGTTTTTATTTAGGTTTTTTTTTTTTTTCTTCTTCTTTCATGAATTTCTGTTAGTTTCATGCTAGAATGGAAAAGTTCTGAAGCAGCTGTGCCATGCTGAATTCAGGGATTTCAGTGATTGCCAGACCACTTCTAAAGAAAACTGAATCATTATTGAAGAGAAAACAGTATCCCATTTGTGTTAAACACCTAAAGAAAGCAACTATGATTTCTAACTAATGTAATTTGCCATGGATATCAATGAACCATATTAGTTCTTGAATTATTGCCTATAAGTGCCTATTCTTTTATTTCACTGTGTCTCATCTACGTTTCTTTAATAGCAACAGTGCATATTTCTAGCCTTTCAGTGTTTCAGCCTTTCTCATAATGAATGTGAAGTACAAATGGTATAGGCACCAAACCCAACATTTGCCTCATTCATATACCCTCATCCCACATATTAAGAATATCAACACTTTTGTCAAAGAATTATCCCTTCAGAAAGAAAATATGAAACAAAATCATAAGAGTTAGAAAATTGATGAAGTTGATAACAATGTGAGAAACAAGACAAATAGAAATTCAGGAATATCCAGGTAACTTCACGAGTTGATGGACAAGAAACTGACCTTTGACAAAGTCATGTTTCAGCTCAAGCTCAAGGATATTAAAAGCTGAGAGAATTTTAACAGAAGTCTGCTTCCTGTACTCATGACTGGTTTAATACAGGAAATGTTTTTCAAGAATTCAATACACAGCTTTTCATTCAGTCTAAATCAATGAGAAGAGAGCACCTTAAGATACTTATCTTAAGACCTTAATAGCAAAGAGCCTGGACATTTCTAAATAAGTCTGTCTAATGATTTACAACTCACAGAGCTAAAGAAAGCATCAACACAAGTCAAGAATAATATCAACAAAAAGATTCTGCTTATTATATAGCCCCTGATAAGTGTGACTGATGGGTAGATGAAGGCATTTGTAAGAAGAACATAAAAACTTGCATTCGTTAAGCTTTAGACAGATATACTTTTATATACAAAAATATTATCCTTTGGTGTTGTCAGGACTGGAATTTTACTGTGGTTCAGCTAATAATTAAAGTCACTAGAAAGATCTGAATTTCAGTCAAATGTTACAAGATTTAGTACTTCAGTACTACTAAAAAGATCTGGCCTCTGAAGACTTGGGATATTAGGATAAATTACTTGGGACATACCTAATGGTTCTGTGCTTAAGCTGGTACCATAATTTACTATTTGAAAACATGACGGATAAATGAGGAGCTCAATTACCTAACACTCAGAAGAGATCTTTTACTTTTTTGATATGACTTTATGCCTCCTAGTACCACTTGCATATGCCATGTGACTCACACCCCAGTTTTGTGTTTCTTTCCTTGTTTGAGACTGCTTTTATACTTTATGATTCCTGGGGCTTAAAGTGATATGTTTATAAATAGAGAAGTTACTTTTTCATGAAATCATATTGCAGTGTAGCACTGATCTTTCTTACATGGGAAAAAATGCAAAATATGAGTTCAAAGTCTGAGAATAATTCCTGTCCAAACATGTATGGAAGGTATGAAGAATAATCTTCAACTGGCCAAATATATGTCTACAATGTAGTTTTTACCTATCAATTAATCATCTGGACATTATTTACAGGCAATGAAAAGAAACAGGTTCAATGGGGCATGATTCATCTTCTTCTAAAGCAGAATTAAAACTCTGATGGTAGATGTATAAGAGGTATCTTAATCAAGTTTATCACAGGAAATTGCCTAGTACACTTTAATACTGTAAGATAACTACAATTAAATTACTGTAATTGCGGGAGAATATGTCAAGCTTCTTGCCAAGAGCTATTAGACTTCAAATGATCTTAAATTTAGCAGCAGTCCAGTTGTTTTAGGGGCTGAAAGAGCCATTCTGTCTGCTCAATGTCTTTCCTAAGTTTTTTCTGATGCAGTTTTAGAGTATGCTCTATGTCAGCTTGTATTCAGAGGACTGATTCTGCATCTTTAGCAATTGTCAACTGGTTTTGTCGTGTGAAATAGCACATGTTCAGCTAGATGGAATGAGAAACACATTTAAATCCCCAGAAAAATTAGAATCTAAAATTGTTCAAAGTCTAGTCATAGAATCATAGACTAACTCAAGTTGGAAGGGTCCCATGAGGGTCACCGAGTCCAACTCCCTGCTCCTCATAAGACTACCTAAAAATAATAATATGACTAAGAGCATTGTCCAGATGTTCTTTGAACTGTGTCAGGCTTGGTGTTGTGACCACTTCCATGGGGATCCTGTCCCAGTGACCAACCATCCTCTCAGTGAAGAACCTTTTTCTGATGTCCAATCTGAATATCCCCTGACACAGTTTCATTCCATATCTTCATGTCCTATCACCGGTCACCGGAGAGAGGAAATCAGCACCTCCCACACTGCTGTTCCCCTTGAAAAATTTGTAAACTGCAATGAGGTCACCCCTCAGCCTTCTCTTCTCCAAACTGAACAAAGTGACCTCAGCTGCTTCTCTAATCACTCTAATAGTTTGATGTTGCTCTTTTATTGAGGCACTCAAAACTGTACACAGTAGTCAAGGTGGGGCTGCATCGGTGCAGTGTGGAGTGGGACAATCACCTTCCTCAACTAGTCAGCTGTGCTGTGCTCAATGCACCCAAGGCACGGTTGGCTCTTTTGGCTGACAGGGCACACTGTTGACTCATATTCAACTTGCCATCAACCCAAACCCCTAGATCTCTTTCTACAGGGCTACTTGCCAGCCTCTCATCCCTCAATTTGTATGTATCATCAGGATTACCCTGTCCCAGGTGCAGAAACTATCACTTGCTCTTGTTAAATCTCATATGGTTAGTGATCACCCTGGATAGTTCTGTAGTCTATTCAGATCTCTCTGTAAGGTCTCCCTATCCTTGAGAGAGTCCAGAGCTTCTTCTACTTTAGCATCATCAACAAACTTAATGTATATTCCATTCCTGCATTCAGATCATGTATAAAAACACTAAAGAATATTGGCCCTAAAATTGAGCTCTGGGAAACCCCACTGGTGACTGGACACCAGCCTGATGTAACCCCATTTACTATAACGCTTTGAGCCTAACCCATCAGCCAATTGCTCATCCAACATATTATGGACTTGCCTAGCTGTATGCTGGACATTTTCTCCAGAAGGATATAGCGAGAGACAGTATCAAAAGCTTTGCTAAAATCCAAAACTACCACATCTACTGGCTTCCCTAGGTCAAAAACATGGGTGACTGTCATATAAGGCAAGTGGAGCTGGTTAAGCGGGACTTTGCCCTTGTGAAACTGTGAAGGCTAAGACCAATGGCTGCCTTGTCTTTCAAATGTTTTTCAATAACTCCCAGAATAACTTTCTCTATAATTTTACCAGGCACTGAAGTGAGACTGACAGGCCTGCAATTAACAGAGTCTTCCTTCCTACCCTTCTTGAAAACTGGGACAATATTTGCCAGCCTCCAGTTGACTTGGACCTCTCCAGACTCTCAAGACCATTAAAAAATAATGGAGAGAGGTCCCATAATGACACTGGCCAGCTCTTTCAGCACCCTGGGATGAATCCGATCAGGCTCCATAGATTTATACAAATCCAGCCGGAGCAGCACATCTTGAACAAGTTCAGAGTTGGCTGGGAGTGTATCATCCCTCCAGTCATGGTCTTCCAACACAGGGATCCAGGGGTCCCAGGGCCCATCAATGGTGTTAAAAACAGAGGAAAAGAAGGCACTAAACATGAAAACAAGGAGTCTACAGAGGGAAAATAGTAATTTATATCTGATTTACATATATGAGTTGAGAATTCAGAATTTACTGGTGGGATATTTACTGGTGGGAAAAGGAATGGTTTCTAGGATTCCTTCTGATCACTAACACTAGTCAGTGATGATCTCCTATACCATATGTCATATCAAAAAAATGCAGAGTTGAAGAGGCCCTTCTTCAGTCTTTTCTCATATAGGGCTTCAATTCTCCTTTAGCAAATTAATTTTAGCTACAATGAAGTCAATATATAAAAGGTATCTTAAGAACAGGATTGTAGGAGTTTCTGAATATGAATTTTTAAGGTGTTTACTTAGACATTTGAAAAATTGTGGCTCCAAGATATCTTAAAATATTTCAGAAATTTAAGCCATAATGACCTTAAATATTAACAATAATGATTCTCTAAGGATTCTTCATATTTATTTTGAAATATATAGTGCTTGGGTTCTTTTGCTTTATTAATTGCTTAAGAATACAGGCCAATGATGGACTTACTGTGATTTTTTGAGGCACTCAATGCAGTTTAGATTCAAGATAACTGACCTTCTCGCAGAACTTCACATTTGCTACATAAATCAGTTGTTTAGCTGCTTCCTCACTCTAAAAACATTGCCTATTAGATATCTCACTCTGTGATTATCATTCTACAAACTAGAAAACATTACAGAAAATTTCTAAATAGAGGAGAGGATAAGTCTGTCCTTTTGTTCTCAGATTTCTTTTTTCTCATACCAGTATGTCAGTCTGATGTAACCCAACTGTAAGTGTTTTTTCTTTCTTGACCCTTCCTGGTTACTTCTATCTGTCAGAATCCTGCATGTGTCTGTGCGCTGTTTGTTCTTGCTGGCACTGCAGGACTACACTGTGATCATACGTGGTTATAAAAAAAATTAAAACACTGAGGACAGACCTAAGCAGTCATAACAGTGTTTCTGTAACAAGAAAGATATCTGCAAATAAATATATAATCCTGATTTCATTAATTTATATAGAGGAGAAAAAAGATTAGTGTCAGCCAATCAGTCACTGTAGAAATAAACTGAAATTTAAAAAATATTTCTTACTAACATAGCTTAATTCTGTCAGAGACATGTGAAGCTGTTGTATTTCCTATAGTTATGTCTATTTTCTTAGCTGACTCATTGGTAAAATCAACTCTTTTGTTTTTGTAAAATTCAAGCTTAGTCAATCTCATATTGTCTTTGGCTCAGAAAAGTTTAGCTCACCTTGATGTAAAACCCTTTTTGATTATCGGTATAAAAATGAATCTCAGTGTGAAATCTGTATCTTTGCAAGTGTATATGCTTAAGTTTTATATGGATTGTTTTTAAAGTATTTAAAAAAGAAAATTTTAAGGCTATTATTTTCTATTTTCTTTGGGGAAAAAAAAAAAAAAAAGTTTTTTTCTCCTCCTATCCTTCTGAAATAATCTGTAGCTCCTGTTTATCCAAGCAGTGCCCAATTCTGTACTCCTTATAGAGCAAAACGTTTACTGACTGTACAAGACTTTAGTCTGAGTGAGGTCTGTAGTTCTGGTACTCACAGAATTTACAAGCTGTTTGACAGTGTCTCATAATCATTAAATCACAGTGCTGACTTTTTTACAAACACAATCAATCTCTTTCAAAATGTAATGGGTTTGGTGTGTGGGAGGGATTACAAGGTGAATGTGCTTTCACTTCTTGATTAATTGCTGTCATTACTGGTTAACTGCCCTGATTAAATATCTATTTAAATACTTAATTTTAGAACTGGAATATCTTTTAATTTTATATACCAGTCTAATACCTGTTTGGCTTGCTCACTTCACAGTATCATAGCTTACATTTGCACGTTACTTTAAATTAAGATAATCCTTTAGTACAAAATTCATTTTTGTAGACTACATTAAAAATTAATCTGTATTTCAAAACAAAATTATTTGTGCATCATGATGCCTAGATTACTAATTCATCTCATCTCACTTGAAGTACTTTATGGAAGCAACATATGCAAATCTGTATGTTCTTCGTACTTCTGAACCCTTGGAAGGATGTTCATTTTCATAAAGAGTGCCTGTTTCTCAGTAACAAGAATTCAGATAACTTTACTCCTCAACCAGTCACCTAAATCATAGATCTAGGACTAAAAATAATTAATCTGGATGTAGTGCCTAATGAAATATAATACTTATTCTGTGGGATTCAGAACCAGACTGAGATATGTAAATGTTTTGACAGAATTTTAAAGTATTCATGATACTTCCAAAGGTTCCTGTTGTATCAAAGGGTATCTATTCATGACCAT
Source organism: Tyto alba (assembly GCF_018691265.1). Lineage (NCBI taxonomy): Eukaryota > Metazoa > Chordata > Aves > Strigiformes > Tytonidae > Tyto > Tyto alba. The sequence goes on from NW_024881321.1 coordinate 26,345,749, forward strand.
TGTATACAGTTTGATCGTATATCAGTGCTGAGTTTGTAATGATTTACTCTTGGCTGTGGCCAAATGCTGTGAGATTTTTGATCCCTTTCACTCCAAAAGGGACAAAGTTTTAACATGATATTAAGGACCAGTATCGAATCTCTTTTGAAAAGTATTTACTGGTGCAAAGCATCCTCTTTGACAGGGATTTAAATACCTGAGCAACACTCCTAAATCAAATGGCACAGATTAAGGAGCTCAAAAATAATAGATGCTGGAAGTCTCTAAGGGAAAAAAAATCCTCCTCTATTAAATTTCAAACTGTTTGAAAAAGAGACAAACATTGAAAAGAAGGCCTCAAGTTTTGGAAAGACTAGGAATACAGATGGGATTTCGATGGGCGTAGACTTATAAACATATGAGAAGATCAGGGTCACTAGGGAGATAAGGTTATAAAACCAAGTTGAGGACATTAGAACACACGAGTTTGTACACAATGAAGCAACAAAAAGAGAATGAGAAAGACTGAGGATGCTCCTTTCCCTCTCACAAACTACATTAATTTTAATGACATTTCTGGGTCTATTGCAAGATTGAATTACCCAGTTACATAAAAATATATTGTAATTTACGATGACTTCAGATCATTACAGAAAATGCTTATGATCACTCCAACGAGAGAAAGAGTAAAAAGGTAAAAAAGAAACTATCCAAAACCTCAATTATTTGAATATTGAAACAACTATTTATGTCAGTGAAAATAAAATATTTGTTTACTCAGCTTTGAACATGGGGTGACAGAAAGAATGTGAAGGGTTGTGGTTTTCTCCAAAATACCCTCAGAGTATGTTAATTTTTTCCTTCATAATCTTTTAGTCATACCTCTTCATAATGGAAAAAAAGCTAGAATACACTGGATACATTTTACTGTGGTAAGAAACAAACATTATCAATCCCTATCATCTAATTATATTTTCACATTGAAATTTGCTTACAAATGCAGTAAAACTGGAAGAGGTTAATTTGGTATATATTTCTAGATGAAACAACACATATTTCAAGCAGGATATGCATTTTTTAATCAATATCCTGACAGTGAGCTACCAAATAAGCCAACTGATGAACAGCAAGTACTAGCTAAGCAACATGAAATATTTTTGGAGTTAATTCCTTGCTACTCATTCTCTGTGCTGAAGCTTAACATGAAGGATAGGGGACACTAAAAACACACTGAACAAAAATGGCAATGTTGTTCTGAAATGCACTAAAGGATAGTTATGCATATAAATTGTTGTGATTAATTCAGTTTCTGAAATCGATACAATTCCTCCTTCCTGAAATGCTAGAGGTCAAGACAGTTGTATTTGCTAAAGTAAATTGAAGACAATTTTCTTTTTCTATCAGGGCAAAACTTAAATTAGCTAAGCAAAAATTAGAGGCAAGCAACAGTTTCCTTTGATGGGAAAAGATCCTGATAACCCATGTTGTCTTGCAGAACTTTAGCTGTTATAATCATCCTCATCTGTGTGTTTTCCTGGTTTATTATTTACATTTTTTTATACGGTCTGCTAATATGTTATTTTTTTTCCAAATAAAATTTCCTGTAAATGTCTGAATGGTTGGAGAATCATCTGCCTGTCATTTAGGTACTGTGTACTCTTAGCTGTTCTTCAATAATGTTCTTCTGACAACTTACTACTTCTGAAAAACAGTATCTATTCTGGCAATATGTTGTGACCCAAAAGTGCACTGAACAGGAGCATACAGGAGTTCTCTTTATGTTGGGGATGTATTGGGTCAGTTTTTGTTGGCACTTCTTAGCCTTATTCAAAGTGTATTTTACCCGTCTTTTAGGATGTGTCTCTTCTGATACCAGAAAGTATCAAAACGTATATTTCATCGTTCCATTCTTTTTCCTCAATTCCCAAGGAACTGATAAAATGGTGTGTCATGATCCTTGAGGAATTGGTTCTAAGATCTCCGTAGTTATTTTTTTTTTTTATATTTCTATAATCATGAAATTATTTTCAATGTGAACGTGCTGTTTAATAGTTATTTCAAAAATACTATCTCATCTCTCAAGAGAGAATGAATGTACTTAGACCCAAATAGAAAGAAATTAAATATTTTTTATTTAAATATGCAATATACTTTACATTTTAAATACATATTATTTTGTATTAACCTTATTTTCCAAGATCTTGTTTCATTCTCAGTATCTCTCATATGTCATATACTGTAACATCTATCCATTTGTGTATTAATTCACACATCAAAGTTCCTGTTTCTAATAAGACCAAATGCAGTCCTTATTTAATCCCTATATAGGTTAAAATTCCATGGCCTTTGATGAGAATTTCTGTTTTACTATTATTAAATTATTTTCTTCCAGTGGAATTTTTTCTGTACTGGAAAACAAAACAAAATGAAGCAAAGAAAAAACCCAAAATAAATATTATTGGATTCAGGGGTCTTCATTTATACTCTTCTAATGCTGCTTTGGCTATTGTTTCTGGAAGAGTTTTGTGTTATTTACTTGTAGTTCTGATTTTGACCTTATATTTGTCTTTAAAAAACATGCATATAACTTTAAGCTAAGATATCTTGTCCTTCTTTCAAGGAACCAGTGCTTGAAAATACCTTATTCATGAGACCAGACAAGATCAAAGATTGAGAATTACTGGATTACTTCAGGCTAAAGTGTATTAAAATAGGGGTTTATATGGGGAATCCATGCTGTGGAGAGTAGAGGTAAGAATGCCAGGTGGGAAAGAGAGCCCTTAAATAAATCAAACCCAAATAAATACATCTCAAATAAATAAATCCCTCTGATAAACAGACATAAAATAACCAACACTGTTTTTTAATTACATTTTGTTATTGATAATTTGGGAGTCAAATGCATGAGGAGATTATGCTCTAAAAATAATAGTTAATGATCTTAACATATTTGTTTTTTATCTGAAGAAATATAAACAAATACAAAACAATTCCAGAATCTAAGCCTGGATTTTTGTGTGCTATTACTTGCTTCAGTGCCCAGAGCCTTGTCGTAACAGTGGATAAGGGAAAGTACTAAAATGAAAATTAAGATTGCCTGCTCTATATGTCTGAGGTGTTGGAGATCAGCTCTGCTACCCAGAAACCCACTACCCTTCCAGATCTCTGCTGCCAGAGCACATTTGCCTACCACCACAAAAATTAATAGTTGATTTTTAGCTCTTGCTATCTTGGTCTCTTGCTTCAGTGCTGAGGGAGAAGTTGGGCAAACAGGGTGACAAATGTTACTGCAAGACATACCCCTTCAAGCAGAAGGCCCCATTTTTCAGTCCTTTTTTAAAGTTCATTTAACTTATTAGAATTTCTTTCTTTTCCATTATTTGTCCATGAAGTGCACTGGTGATAACTGTCTCTGTCCTGTCCAAGTAGCTGACATAAGTAGAACATGGAAGGAGAAAGAAGAAAAGGAAATTGCTTATTAAAGTGTGTATGGGAGGAAGTATTCCTCCAGTATCAAGACAGAGAATCATTCCAATACCTTACAGTAACTGGGGAAAGAGATTTTGAGGACAGATAAACTGATGGAGATTAATGTTCCCAATGCTCTGGAGTACCTTAGAAGCACATGTATAGCAGGATCTATGCTTTCTCATTTTAATGCCATACTTCTACTCTCACACACCCCAAAATCTCCTGACACCTTACAGCTTCTTTCTCCCACTAAGAGTCCCCATACCCTTTACCAGCTCTCCAAAACTTACACCGGTCTCACCACATTCCCATCTTAACCCCTCACATGAGTCATATGATCCCTTCAAGTTCTCCTACTCAGTACTAGCCTACTCACCTTTCTCATGATGTTCTTGACCTCCTGTACTGACTTCATCTAGCTAGCATCCGATTGATTGTTCTTATATCCATCCCTATTATCAGCATCTGATCTCCCTTTTTAAAAGACTTAATTTCACTAAGGTAACCGAGGATCATGATGAACATAAGCCAGCAGTGTGCCCTTGTCACAGAGAAGACTAATGATATCCTGGGATGTCACGATCTCAAGTCAGGGACTGGGGGAGTAAAATCCCTCCAACTATAAGAGAAGTTCAGGTTCAAGATCACCTGAGGAAGATGAACATACATAAGTTTATAGGACCTGATGAGATTTTACAGTTAAACTCATGATCTCAAGGGTCATTTTCCAACCTAAATAGTTCTATGACTCTACAAGATGCAGCCCAGAGTCCTGAGGTAATTGACCGATGTAGTTGCCAAGACATTCTCCATGATATTTAAAAAGTCATAGCAGTGTGGTGAAGTCCCTGGTGACTAGAAAAAGGAAACACTGCATCCATTTTTAAAAAGGGTAGAAAGAAGAATCCTGGGTACTACCAACCTCTCAGCCTCACCTCTGTGCCTGAGAAGATGTCGTGGTTCAAACCCACCCAGCAGCCAAACACCATGCAGCCACTCATTCACTCTCTCCTGCCCAGAGAATGGGGAAGAATATTTGAAGGGTAAAGGTAAGGAGACTTGTAGGTTGTGATAAAAACAATTTAATAATTGAAATAAAATATAATAATGATAATAATAATAGTAATAATAGAAAATATGAGTGATGCACAATGCAATTGCTCACCACTCACAGACTAATGCCCAGCCCACTCCCAGATAGTGATCCTAGAGGAGAGAAGATCCCAAAACCGCAATCCTGGAATCAAGAGACAGAGCTTCCTGGCTAACCCTCATCTATACACTGAGCATGACATTCTATGATATGGAATATTTCATTGGCCAGTTTGGGTCCATTGATCTGGCCATGCTCTCTCCCAGCTTCTTGTGCACCTGCACACTAATAGGACATGGGAAGTTGAAAAGTCCTTGATATCTTAGCAACAACTAAAACCATCAATGTATTATCAACATTCTTACCGAATCCCCCACTGAAACCAGAACACAACACTATTCTTGCTACTAAGAAGAAAAATTATGTCTCTCCCAGCCAAAACCAGGAGAGTATCCACTCCTTGTTCCATACCAATTACATTATGCTCAGATTCCATGTTTTCAAATATGTTTTAATTAATCACCATTCCTGCTTTCTGATCTATAAACATGGATGTCATTCCCTTAGTCTATGGGCCATTGCTCCAAAATGTGTAGTGAGTTCATTTAGTCTCTAATATTGGGTTCCATCTGTCATGACAGCCTTTCAAGGCAGGAGGTCTGATGCGGAACTGGCTCAGTCAAAGGAGTGGGTGACATTGAACACAGCAGGAGGATGGTGTGTAGTCTCTCCTACATTTGGAGCTCACAGCTGATGTATCTGGTGCAGCCCATGTTCATAGTCTGTGGGCTGAAGATGTCGATCTTGAGGAAGTTATTGGGCACCAGTTGTTAAAATTACTCCTGATTTTATCAAAGTTCATTTTTCATTAACCTGGGTGATCCTTAATATGATGCCACTGGTATAATATATATCAACCATAGCAGTGATGATATGCAATGACAGGGTTATTTAGCAATTAACACCATACAATTCAATTAATCAGCTATTTTCACCTCAAATCAAATCCCCTAGAGGTACAGACCGGACTTCCCTGTCTTTCTGCATTAGCCACTAAGTGTGCCGAGGTCCATGGGCAAAAACAATCCCACAAATGGGTTTACTTCTACTCAAGGCACAAATAACCCAGACTGTCTTATCCAGCATAATTTTAGTGTACACTATGGGGATTTTATCCTCATCTACAGTACGTAGAAGGTTTGATTGATCAGGGCAAGACTGATTGTAGATCCTCTAGTCTTGACTAACCAGGTGGCTTTTGCTAAATGTGTATCCCAGTGTTTGAAAGTCCTACCACTCATTGCTCTCAGTGTAGTTTTTATCAACCCATTATATCGGTCAATTTTTCCAGAGGCTGGCTCATGATAGAGGATGTGATATACCCACTCAATACCATGCTCTTTGGCCCAGGTGTCTATGAGATTATTTCAGACATGAGTCCCATTATCTGACAGTTCTTTATGAGGTGCCATGCCACTACAAGACTACCTATTCAAGACCCAAGATAGTGTTCCAGGTGGTTTCATGAGGCACAGGATATGTTTCCAACCATCTAGTTGTTGCTTCCACCATTGTGAACAGATAGTTTTTTCTGTGCCAAGTTTGTGGAAGCATGATACAATTAATCTGCCAGGCCTCTTGATATCTATATTTCAATCATCGTCCTCCATACCAAAGAGGTTTTAACTATTTGGCTTGCTTGATCACAGCAGGTGTTTCACATTAATAGATAACTTGTGCAATAATGTCCATGGTTATGTCCAGCCCTTGATCACAAGCCCATCTATATATTGTATCCCCTTCTTTGATGGCCTGAGGAGTCATGGGCTTAGCAAGCCATACATTTTTCACCCTTATATTGCCAGTCCAGATCCACTTGAGCCACTTAAATCATAGCAGCTTGATCCACCTGTTGGTTGTTTTGATATATTTCAGTGGCCCAACTCTTGGGTACGTGAGCATCTATGTGACATGCTTTCACAACCAAGTTCTCTAACCAAGCAGCAATATCTTGCCATAATTGAGCAGCCTACATTTTCTTTCTATTGCTGTAATCAACCCCCCACAGGGCATTTGCAACCATTTATGGGTTGGTATAGAGATAAAGCACTGTCCATCTGTCTCTCTCAGCAATATCTAAGGCCAGGCGGATGGCTTTCACTTCTGCAAAATGGTCATGAACAGATCCTCCTAGAAGCTATATTAAGGCACATGAAGGACAGGGAGGTGATTCAATAGGATTCGAGACATGGCTTTAAAGAAGTAATAGGTGCCACATCCCTGAAAACTTTCAAGGTCAAGTTGAACACAGCTCTGAGAAACTTGATCAAGTTGAAGATATCCCTGCTCATTGCAGGAAGGTTGGAGCAGATGACCTTTAAAGGTCCTTTCCAACCCAAAGCATTCTATGATTCTAGGATTCTCAGACAATGTCTGCAGAAAATTCACAAAAAAAAACAGCAAAAAAAAAGATGAAGTTCCAGAATTCCATGATACACTCATACTCCAACAAAAAAAAAAATAAAACAACCCTCCCACTCAAAAAAAAAGTCAATCCACAATGCTTTTATCTAAAGCATTACATACATTTTACCTAGTGCATTCTCATTACACCTACATTCTGAATGTTGGTACGTATAATTTAATTTCAGCACATACTTGTTCATGCATTATTTCAGAAAGCTCTTTTACCATTTCTCTGTAGTTGTCCTTCATTTCTTTTTGGTATTCCAACTGGTCTTCCTTTATAAGTCATTTATTTACACCCAGAGCATGCCCACAAGCTTCAACAAACTGCCTGATTTAGATAAAATAATAAAAATTATCTCAATCAGGAATACAAAATCCAAAAGATTAATTCAAAATGCCAATTTAGAGTATGTTTTAAATGCAGTCAGAACACTATAAAAGTTAAAAGTATTAAAAAGGAATTCTTATGATTCTATAATTCTATTAAAAAACTCATCTGAACATGGTCCTGGGTCCTGCTTGAACAGAGAGAGGGGTTGGGCCAGATGACCTCTAGAAGTCCCTTCCAACTTCATTCTATAATCCTGTGATTCTGTGAGCTTCTTTTCTGTCAGTCCAGGTATACAGTTCACATTTGTTTATTAGGGGAGCAAAAATTAATATCAGACCTTCTAATTCAGACTTGACACTGACACTAAGGATTTGTCATGGGCACTCCACACACTTTAACCTTCTAATAATAATATTTATTTTTCTGCTCCCATTTTGCTTTTTCTGCAACAAATTTACATGAACATGACTGGTCAAGATTATTATGGCAAACAAAACAATAATGAAATTCTACATGAAGGCACCTCACTGGATATACATGACCAGTCTAGTCATTTAGGGCTAGCTTCTTCTCCAGATAATAAATACCTATGAAACTCAGACTAAAGTATGAGCAGAAATAAAAATTGTTTGGTTCATTCTAAAGTTGACACCTAGATTTTTTCAGTTCAACACCATTGAAGCTGCATTCAACTTCCTGGGTAAATCTCCATTTACTGTAATAGAAAATTAGACATCTAGTTCACATGAAACACCTGTACACATATACTTAAACAGAGATATTGAAAATATGGGACTGAACTGCTCCTGTAGGCTGTATAGGCAATAGGAAGATATATATAAAAAGAATCTGCTTTATCCTAAACAGGGTATTTGGGATGTTTCAGGAAAATGCAGCTCAAAAATGCATTCTGCATTCCCTGTAGAGAACTAGCCCACATACAAACATCCTCTCTAAAAATCTACAAAGCTGAATGGTTGCTGTTTGATACTTTGACAAAAAGATGTGCAATCAGTAATCTACAAGGAAATGCATAATGTACAAAATTTATTTGCCAATGCTTGAAGCAAATATTATTATAAGACAGAGAAAAAACAAGCAATGAAAAAAAAAAAAAAGCCCCCGGTGTATGATCACCATTCAATTTCTGAAATAAAAACACCTCAGGACAAATATTTAAAACACAAATAATTTTTCTGGATGTTGCTCAGAGGATACAATGTGTCAAACATAGTTAGGAATTAAAGAAAATAAAATCTGAAAGAAATTTGTATGTGTTATTGTTGCTAGATGTTAATAAGGTCTTTATATTTTCTTTGAGAGTAATTTGTTTGATGCTATTTCTGTTATTTGTTTATAAAATGTCTCATCTAAAGTGAGTACTCATCATTATAAAGCTGTTTACTGTATCCAATGTCAAATCTAGAAATAGGACTTTGCACGATTTTTCTTAATGTTCAAAAATCTCTCTTCCTTGTATCAAACAAATTTCTAAGTTTGTCTTTATACCAGCAAAATCATCTTAATTTTTTTATACGTGTGTTTCTTCATGCATTCCTTCCTGCTGTTTTCTTCCTTCCCTCATGGTCTCCTGCAGGTCAGTGCCCTAAGTCCTTCAGGATCCTCTATTTTTCACTTATGTGATTTCCTTTTTCTTATGATTTCGATGACTTGCATCTCATACATGCTATGAAACCTGGAAACCAGTGCCCATTTATTCCTACCTCAGATATGTCCCAATTCTCACCAAGGAACTGATATTAGATGTAGAGACCAAAGGCAGGAAAGTTAAGAGGAATAAATGTATTGAAATGAAAATTACCACTGCTAACACAGAAATAAAACTAAAAAAAATAGAGTATACCATAATTCAGTTTTCTCTCAAAAACTGAATTGTATCTTACTGACTATTCTGAAACAACTGACTTCTGAAACCAAAGGCAGTTTGAATTCAATTATTTTAAAATCTGGAGTATTATCATATGTCTGAAGAATAACAAATGCTTAAGAAGTTCAGAAAATCAATTTAGGCAATCTCACTAGGCTACCCTCTATAAGACTTAGATTACATTGGGAGGAAAAGACCTAAAAAATAAAAATAAAATAAGATAAAATACCACATTTGTTTACAAATATAAATAATGCCAGAATAACCTAATAAGTTTATTTTTTATATCAACTCACTCTCCAGAAGAAGAAAATACATCAAACATTATCATCTGGATTTCAACAACACATTTTATTGGTGCCACATGAGATTTCATATCTTAAGGTGGAAAAATGGGGATTACTTCAAGTATTATAAAACTGGTGATGAGCTGAGAAAATGAGTGATAGCAACTGGTCCATCAGGAGAAATACAGAGATAGAAAGTTAAGGGTGGGATTTCTTAGGATTACCCTTGGACTAAACTTATTTAATAATATCAGTAAGAATTTGAACACAAGATACAGGAAAACTCTGAAAAAATTTACTATTGGGTAAATTAGAAGCACCATTTATATGTAAGACAATAGGAATATCACTGTCCTTGAGGACTGGAGCAATGACAGTGCCATGAAAGCTAATGATGTTGAACACAGAACTAAAACATATCTACAAGGAAGATGTTCTGCTATAAACTGAGATGTTGTCAGCTGGAAATTAAAAAAAAATTCAGGCAAAGATTTGTTACAATGATTAAACTGAGACTTATGACCAATGTGATGCAGCTAATGAAGAGAAAAGTGTAATCTTAATTAGATTAAGCATTTGTATTAAAAACTTCAATACTGTGGTACAAGGCATTGTACTCATAAGACATCATCTAGAGTCCTGTGTGTATTTTTGGTCATTCACATTCAAAAAAAGGTTAATTTAAGAAGGAACAGATGCAAAAATGGCTCTTAACACAATCAAGAGGATGAAGACCATTATATTTTATAAGACGAGAATAAAAGAATTTCATTTACTTAGTCTACCAAAATTAAGGTTAGGAGAAGGGATATAGTTACATTAGAAAGATATCGGGGGAGTAAACACTGGAGAGAGAGGAAGATGATAAGCTAAAGGATGGTGTTGAATGAGAACAAGCATTTGTCACTGGTCATGAATAAATTTAGTCTGGAATTTTAGGAGATGGCTTCTCAGTGATGTGTAAGCAAAATTCCAGTATATCCTTGCAGTAGAAGCAGTAGCAACTGGACATGTAATTCATTGCTATGTAAAGCTTAAGAAATTTTTGATGGGGGTACCTGTGACATAAAGGGACTGGATTCAGCAATCCATGAGACCATTTAGAAACCTATGATCAAGATAAACTTATAGAAAAATTACCCCTTTCCATTAAATTTTACATGATATTTCCTTAGAAGTGTAGCATAATAAATATTGATTAAAGTACCACAATGATTTCATCACAATTCAGATACTGGAAGATAAAACCTTTGCTAAATGTAATGTTGTGTTTTGAACCAAATAATGACCACTTTAATCTTTTATAAAAGCTTCTTTGATATTTTATTCTAAGAAGACAGTAAGTCTTAGTATTTATTTTATAGTATTCCAGTATATCTGCAATCCTTGCCTTGTCAGCATTTAAATTAACATGGATTCTGTTAAAATGTTCTTAATACATACCATTTACAGGAATTAAACTTTTTGGAGTGAAAGGTTAATTGTTAAATAACTAAGATTATTGTCATGAGCCATGTAAACTGATTTTCTTAGATAAACTGATAAGGTTGTTCTTTGGAATCTACACCAAAAAACTATATTGTTTGTAAACTGTGAATGAAAATAATTACATGTACGCTATGCTGAGGAAAAATAATCTAGTACTCATTACTCTGTAGGCTGTGGAAATTGGAGAGGATAAATGAATGTATTAAGTAAGACATCACCTAGCAGAAAAGGATATGTTCACCTTTTCAAAGCAAATATGTGCTAATATTAAACCCATTCCAAATCAAATTATTCTGGAAATGCTCTAAATAATTTTTTTTCATTATGGAAACTGAACATTTCTAAGTGAATTTTACTGTTTCTTTGCTTCCTTATTTGAAAGAATAGATTTGTTATGGAAGGGGAAAAAAAAAAATGGAGAGGGTCAATTATTTGCTTTTGACAAAATGAAAGTACCTCTTTCTGGAGATGAAGATGTTACTTAAAAGCATACCAAACACAGTAGATCCCTATTGCCTGAAATTCACAAGAGCCTATTCATCCTATCTTTTGGCTCTTAAATGACCACCTATTATAGGAGCTCAGTCTCCTTCTGTGCTATCTTTATTTGACAAAAAGATAATTAAGCTTGCTTAAAGTTCTAATAACCTTACTCATTCTTTCCTTTGACAATTAAGTGATAAAAAAATGAATGGGAAAAACTCAGACTTTAGATGGTGATTGACAGAATGTTTAAATGCATCCCTAAATAAGGCCCAGATGTCTGAAGTTATTTGGAACCCTAAATGCCCTTGAAATCCTTGGGAATTGCAGAGTCACCTTCCTTTATGGAGCTCTGCCTCATGACAGATCTTGCAAAGAGATAAAATATTTTAACATAGGGCTGAAATGCCTTAGAGTTATATGGTTCCTGAATGTAACAGATCTATAAAGGTCGTTATCGTAGATGGGTTAAGAGAACTGGTGAACATCTTTTACATAAAAAATGAAGGATGCAGGTACACCAAGGCAGAACCTATATATTACTTGATAGTATTTAGACATCTGAAAAATACCAAGTCTTTGAAGATGCAATCCTTAGAGCTGAAAGCACTGATTTAAAAACATTTTTATATCCTGCTCTTTCAGTCAGTTAAGGTGGGTTTTTTTCTGTAGTCAACAGGCTTTTGAGAATGCATCCTAATATACTTTTTTTGGAATTTAATTTAAAAGTACAATGTTTGGTAATCCTTCTCAGAAATCTTTGTCCAAGAGACTAGGAATCTGTTATCCAATCACAATTTAGAACTCATTTCATAATTTACCTGGTAATGACATGCAGAAAGCATAACACAAGTGAGGATATAATTTATAAAATCTGTTTAGAGAACAGGCATGTGTGTGCTCATGGCATATATATGAAAGGTGATAAGTGGGAGCAGCTGTCTTTTATCAGATGCAGTATTATTTTTAATTACATCTGAGAAGATCATTTACTGGTTTCTAATACCTGGTGAGTCATAGGAAAAAAACTCAAAGTGGTAATCTAATAAGATACTAAACTAACCCAGCTTCCAAGTCCTGAAATTATGTATTAAATATATGGAAAGCCTGAATATACAATTCAGACCTTCTATAAAACAACATCTTGAAATCTGATCTAACAGTAAATTAAGTATATCTAAGTACTGATTGAAAGTAACACTAAACTTATTACTGATAGGGTATGTGGTACCCCAGTAGTACCTTAGTAAAGAAAATATCCATCAACCAGCTGATCATTAATATTTTGGTCAGGCTTTTGTCCCAGAATAAATATTTTTCCTTTAATAGCTGAAAGGCAGCATTATATTCACATGTAGTAGACTAAATAAAAATCAGTTTTACAGTACAAAGTGGCAAGGTGAAATACATGCCACAGCTTTATATAATGCCTATGAACAGTGGATATATATTTCATGGGAGCAATTATACTCAGATTTGCCTTAAATAGAGAAAACTATCCTATTTATAATTTTCCCTCTTGTTCCTCCAAGTGGAGTGTTTCAGTATCTGCACAGGCCCAGAATGGGGTAAAAAAAGTGAGACTGACAACTGATGGATGCGTTCTGTTTATATCGTTTAATCTCAGGAGTCCAACATACTGACTGCTCTACACTACTGAAAATATACTACTCAAGGGTTTGTTATAGATATTTGGTTATTTCTGTGGCACTACCCAGAAAAAGCCAGATGGGACTGAATTTCCAGTTTGCATCCTGATGTCTCCCCAGTTTAGGCTGTGGTCAGATTGCTGCTGACTGTTTTGTGAATATGATTTAATAACATCTTATTATTACTGTTCCTGAAAGCACACTTACCACATGTGGGTTTCTTACTGGTCTATTGCTTTGCAAATAAAAAAATAAAATGCATTTATTTAAATTACCTTGGTAGTGCTCTGAAAATCCCTTAGACTTGCTCTAAACCATAAATACAACACCAGTCCAATGGACAATATTCTAAAAATCACTTTCTGTCTAGAATTACTGACAAATTCATGAGGGGTCCAGACTAAATTTGAGGTATAAGCCATATCTCCTTGGGTAACTTGTATCTGTGCATCTTTCATCTTAACACAGTGAAGTGTCCCCGTGGTCTTAGCTGCTCACCATGGAACACATTTTTTCAATATTGCCTGTCAGGTTGACCAAAGTAATGAAATACAAAGTGTTTCTTATTCTCACAGAAAGGTAATGAAATCTAGAAATCCTGTGTTGGTCTGAAAGTTAATTCTATAAAGGGTTTATCTTTTTTATTTTGGTTGAAATAGATGTGAATTATGAAGTTATCTATATTATCTGATAGATATAGTTTGGAGGACTACCTCTCATAAAACTATTTTGTGAAGCAGTATAATCTTTTGGACAGAATAAAAATAATGTTAGTTCTCAATTTATAAACAGAAGAAATACTTAAAGCATTGTACATAATGTATAAAGAAGTTGAAATAGCTAAAAACTATACTTATTTTTTTCTCCCAAATAAAGTGCTTTTGTGCTACAAAGCAGTGCAGTTCAAAAACTGTATTTCTGTTCAGTACCAAGATACATATTGCTCTGCAAAATAGCAGTGAGGTACAAAAACATGACAATGTTGCTGTCAGATCAGACATATCTGTTTTTACAGCTAGGGATAGAATTAATGCGTCATAATTTAGGTATCCAAAATGATAAAAATCTGAGTCCTCAAAAATACCTTTATTTGCTCAGTAGAAAGATACAGTCATTTCCAGAATAAATTTCATTCTAAGGTGGGTCAGATAAACATTCTACTGCAGATTCTTCTCCATTAACTGTAAAAGGGGACATTACTAACTTGTTCAGACTTAAACATCTAATTACTAGATATCTAACAGCTGGCAAATTCCTAATAGATAAAAATGTAATCTGTCCATTAAAAAAGGTCTCAACTTTAAATATGGAAGAAATAACAAAAGACTGCATTGCAAGTGTGGTTCTTACGTTTCTTTACCTTAATAAATACCTTGTCTTAACAGTCTGGCAACATAGATCCTTGGGTCAAATGCAACCACAAGATAGATATGAAAGATTCTGAGAAGAGCACTGCTGGCTACATCAAAGGGCCCACCCATTAAAATGCTCTCTCCTCTTCCTATTAGAAGTTATATTTTGCTACACACACTCCAGGTAATCAACTATATTGCATTAATATCACACAGCAATACTGAAAGTATTTTTATTTGGACTTAACCTCTACAGTAAGATGAAAACAACTGATACTGATTTCCTTTATACAAAGAAAATGTGTTTCAAGTTGTGGAAACTCTTGCTGAACTGTAAATAAGGTTACATAATTGTCACTTCATACTGTAGTGTTGTGTGAAATGGCAACTAAAAAGGGAGTCTTCAAGGAAATGCATGAATATAGTCTTACCAGGAAGGCATTGGGCTGAGACTTAGAGCCTTTGCTTCAGTTCTAGGGTCTGATGTAGCCTTACCTCTGTGGTCTTTGGCCACATCTGTAGAAATGGAGATGATACTTTCCTGTCTCCATTGGATTTTGTAATAATAAATGGACTAATGTTTGTGAAACATGAAAAAACTTCTTTGATGGTGGTCATGCAAAATATTAAATAGAATATCAGTTTGTTAGAAAATAATTCAACTCTAGTCAAAATAAATATCTACATGCAACCCAGAAAGTAAAAAATTCAAAATATTTTGTGTATGGTCTAAAGAATATAGACAGCATAGATGGAGTTAATTCAGTTTTATATTGTTACCACTGAGTATAGCTATTACAAACTTTTGTTGTATGTACTATGAAGAAAACTAGCTGCCTTTGGTTTGTATAACAATTATGTTAACAATCAAGTTCCTTAACTGACCTAACTATTTTAGCACAGGAATAGAAACATGGCATTTCTTTAAAGAGATAAAACCAAAGGATCCTGATGAGAATTAAAATGCTTCTTCTCACTATACATGTGCTATACATAAAACTTTGGGGAGATGCTTGCTTAAGCTTATTGCTGCAAAAGGCACTGAACAGAGACTGTTTTAAGGACTGAGCTTTTGAGAAGGGCAAATAGTTTATGCAAAAGGTGTAGCACTGGGCCACTTTTTAGCAAAGATGTACTCCTAATATAATGATTCTTGATATGCATTTCAAGTGAAGTTGTTCCTTTCCCATGACAAAGGCCTGAACAGCACAGAGGGAAATTACCTCATGTTTCTGTAAAAGCAAAATACCAAACTTCTCACAAAGGAAATATAGACAATTTTATTTTCCATGAGCATCAGAAAAAATGAAGCTTATTTCCTACAATTCTGTGTCTTGTGGTTGATTGCAGTTTCTGGTTGAAGTTTCCATTGTTGGTTGAAGTATTTATACGGTGTCTCTGGCTGTGTCCAGATGACATCTGGTCCAGCAGCCAAGAGGGTTTCCAAGACTGCAGACCTGGGTTCCTCATCTGACTCTATCAGGGCTATGTCCTTTCTTCTCTTATCTACACAGATGAAATCTTGTTACACATCCCAAAGAGCTTCCATCATGAATGACCAGGGATTTGGAATTCCAGGGGTATGTGTCAGGATACATCAAAAGTCAAGTGACAAAAACATAATTGCATGGACCTAGTTTCTATATCACAACAGTCTGCAAAGCTGGATGGTGAATGAAAAACACAGACTGTATCATTGTGATCAAATACTTACCTTCCTTTTTCTACTAACCATGATGCTTGTGGGGTGGAAAACTCCACATATAGGTCTAAAAATCTGTAACCAAGAAATACCATGTAACTCCACCTAGAAAACTTGTCATAAACTGAGCAATACAAAGAAATGCACTTCAAAGGAACTTGCAAATTCAGGTACCTTACTGTATGGGTATATAGTCATCTGTGCCAGAAAAAGTTCCTGCAGGGGATGTTGAGTCTAGAGAGAGATTTTAATTACACTATTTTAAAAAAAATAAGCTAAGAAAATCACCTTCTGTGAAATGGTTCAGATGAAATTTTTCACCATCTCATTGACTGATAAAATTGATTTTTGGCTTTGTAACACAAAGAGTACAAAAGAAACACTTGATTAAGTTTAAATTAGAGATACTTATGATATCAGCTGTAGTGGTGGAGTGCACAGTGTGGGTATATACTTGATTTCACCATTTATTACTTAGATGCAGATCCTTCCATTTAAAAGGACAACTGTGATTTCTAAATCAAATACTCAGATAAATAGGAGTGAATGCTTCTGGGAAAGACAAGTGCTACAGTAATGTGATTCCATGCGAGATGGACAGAGTGTTTACAGACAGATGTTGACATAGTTGAAACTATAGCAGTCCCGTGTATTTGTCATAGAGGCCTATCAATGAGACAAGAATTACCTGCTGGTTCACAAGGAGGAGTATTCCTTGTGTCAATACAGGATTTTTATTTATTTATTTATTTGACAAAAATTCTCAAGAATATAGACAATGAAATGATAGCATATAAAATGTAAACCTTCCTTGCCATTGTACTCCAACTCTAGAAATTATTCATGATAAAATCTTGTAAATGTTTGTGGGCAAAAGAAGATTAGGAGTAAGCTCTCAGGTAAATACACATCTGAAGTTTCACATATAAATTCTGTTTGTTTGGTTCTAGTCCTGATATTTAATTATCTCTCTGGTAAATGCAGCTAGGTTTTATTACTACCAAAGGGAAATTTTGACAGGAGTATTTGAGCCTACAACCAGGATTTGGTCCACATGATCGAAAGCAGAATATGAAGTGGAAGAATAGCATAAGAGTTCAAAAGTGAGATGTGAAAAGTGTTCTTCATTCTCCTAACTGAACAGACATTGCCCAATTCTGAATAATTTTATATTTAATAATAATACTAATGACAATAATATTAATGATAATAATAATAACATCAACAATCTTTTATAACATAATATATACTTCAATAAAAAATTAATATATTATATATAAAATATAAATATATACAATACACATGTAGTATAGTATACTTAATAGTAATTATTCTAATTTTTTTTTAATTTAATAATAATAATGGAAAGCAAGGTAATGAAATGCCTAACACATTAAACATTATGCTAAAGTGTTTTAACATTCTTTTCAATGTTAATGTTGCCCTTTCTTAGGGGAACAAGAATTAAAGTCTACATCAGGAAAGCTATTTTATTTCTCCTCAGAAAACCATTAAAGTCCTTTTGCCACAAATGAAGAAAGTGAAAACAGAAAGAAAATTTGTAAATTCCCATGAAAATAAGGAAAAAATTTCTTTATCTGGAATGAGCTATGCATTGTTACAGCCCAATTCTCACTAAATTTTTGTGGTGTTAACCTTGAGAAAAAGATAGGAAATGTGTTTGTATAGGTCATGATGGAATTATTTCTCTCAAAGGGCAGTACAAAAGCTGAGTTAGGGAAAGCATGGTAAATTAAAATCCTAACTGATCTGATAGAAAGCCCCTAAGATGATACTGTTTGTTGCCAAGAGTAAGAAGAATGTGTGAAGGCCATATATTTTATAGGAAGCTTCTCCACCTAGAATTATAATCTGTGACTGTCCAGTCTCTTCTGCATTGTTTTCTTATTGAATTCTCACAACCAGGGTGGTATTAAGACCAAGTATAGTTAAGCCTCAATAAATTTCAATGCATTTCATGGGATATGATTTTTTTGGCCTTGTTAATGACTCCCCCAACGAAAGCTATAAATGTTTCTAGCTTTTTTAATAGTTTTGTCCGTGATGCTCATGTCTGCAAATGAATTCCTCTTACCCTTTCTATAATATTCCCCTCAATAATTTTGTTTAAACTCACTTATTCATAGTAAGTGGAAAGCATGTGGAAACTTTTTTAAAGACTGATTTTAGAAAGAGATGATATTTTGGATTAAATTTGTAATCACAAAAATGTACATTAATGTTCTATATATACCCCATCCATAAACACTGCAACATTGCATAACCTTTGCAAGCAAGTCAGATATTATCACCACTTAAAAATTTATAGTTCTTATTAGAAAGGACCATAAACTGTACCTCAATACAGAATCTGAACCATACATAAAGGTTTCATTTAAGTTACAAGAATTTAAGATTATACTCAGTGCAAGCCTGTGCAGATGTTATTTAAATTTGAAAAGAAACTCATTACTTCTTTGCTTTGCTTCAGAATCTAGAGAGAGATTAATTTGGCAGATTAAGATGTTCAGATTTAGGTGTCTACATGTAAACCAAGTGCCTAAACCAATGAAGATCTACAGTTTGATGCAGTAACCTTAATTTAGACATCTAGTTCCATTTGATATACCCTATGGTAAACTCTTAGACTTCAGGTTGACCTAAGGTAACCTCCAGTCCTCACATCAGAAAGGCTTAGATTCACCTGTAGGTTCTCATCAAACTTGACAGCCTTATGTGGATGTCTTAAAAACCTGCAGACATCTCAGATCACTATATTTAGGCAACAGCCATTGACATAGAACAGGAATATGACATCTGGGCAACCTGTCGACAGATAAGTTTAGGGTCTGAATTAGCAGTTTTTCCACTCAAATGCCTTGCGCATTGCAAATGCTGAGAATGAAGATTGACATGGTCAGGTTCCACAAAATGTTGCAGCTCCTGCTTTTTTTTCCTAAAGGTGGCCAGGTGTTGTGGTGTTGCTCTGCTTTTATATAGTATCCTCATGGTCAGAATAATAGAAAAGAGAAAAAGAGAGCTTCCTGTTTCAGCACTGTCTTCAGTAGGTAGAAACTTGTGTCTCCTGCTTCCTACTAGTATGCCCTGACCTCCAGTTGATCGTGGGACACTCCTCATTCATCCTCTTTACAATAAAAAAAATGAAACCTTGACTTGGCCAAAGAGATTCAATACTGCAGTTAGGGAGCTCTGGCTCATATTCCAGATATAGCAATTTATATTGTTAATAATAAATGGGTAAAATACCCTTTCTATTTTTCCTTTTGAAAGAAAATATCCACAGCTGCAGGAAACTGTGTTACCAATGCGTATTAGGCATTCTCAAGAAGAAGAGGCAGAATAACATGTAGTGACATTCATTCACAAAATTCATAGTGTAGGTATCCACAACATCAACTACCTGACATTCTCTTTGCAGTCAGTAGGAAGAAATAAGTTGGTCTAAGGCATAATTAATGTCCTGATAAAATAGATATTTATAAATAGATGATAATGATAGATAGTCATCCCCACAATGAGATCCAGTCCACCTAATTATAGAAACCTAAGTTAGGAAAGATTTAAAGGAAAGCCATTAGGCTGATTATGCAAGGAATGTAAAAACTTGCTGTAATAATTGTCTTAATTAGGTCCCTAAAATCAAGGCACAAGATAGGCAGTATTCTACTCCCCATTACTGCATCTTAATGGAACCCATTTAGATGAGAAATAAATATTGACACTTAGATTGGGACAGTTCAGGGCATGTTCAGAAGCATAACTCCAAGTTTCTTAGGAAATTCAGTGCAACAGATAGGTATTTAGTAAATAGATTTTTTCATGTGAGAAATGTTTTGGATAATGTTTTGAAATCAGTTTTGGACTCACTTCAATCTAAGGCTATTATCAGTTATCACCTTACTCTTTCAATACACTACAGAGGGAGTTTACTGGCTAATGAAGGATTCTAGATTCTATTCCACTGACTGACTGCCTAAAATATGAGATGTTGATTTTAGGTATTGAAGTCCTTGACTGGCTGTATTTCCAATATCAAGAGACTGATATGAAAAATCTCATCCACTGAGGAAAAAAAAATATGAGACTATTATATACAAATGAAAACAGGAGGCTCATATAAAGTACAGCTTTAACTATAATTTTTATCATCACAGTACACAGAGTGTTTTGTCCTCTGAAAATATGAATAAGGACGTCAGTTTCTTTCTCTGGCAGTCATTCATGGGTTTGATGATAGAACACTGACTGCTTATCTATAAGGTTCTTTTGGATGGTTTCTTGAAAGGCTCAGTTGTTTGTAAGGGTACCAAGGCTTGTAAGAAATTACAGTTGTCATGTCAGTCTGTTTCTCTTATACTATGCTTTATATTTATACACTTGTACAATAAGCTGAACCCTACATAATTTCTCTGCCTATTATATTTTAATAACCATTATGAACCGGAGCTACAGTGTCAATTTGAGGTTATTATTGCCACAGGTTAGCTATTTCTGTAATAATATGTGCCATACGGAGCAGCTGATGATCAATTAATATTTACTCTGTTATGCATTTTGCCACCTCCCACCCATTTGCAGATTGCTAAAACAAGTCTTGACTTGCATAATTTTTTTCTGCAAATAGTGCATCTTGTTTTCCAAAATGCCCACCACAGTCTTACAAAAGTGAGAAAATACTCCATTTCCCCAGCTCTTGAGTGTATTAAAATAATAGATGGGACTCCTTTTGGTTTTGGATCATGTTTACGATTTTTTTTTTTTCTCCATGTAATTTTGCAATGAGGAGGCTCTTTATAGTAGCTGATCTCTTCTGTAGAGGGTCTTAGACATTAAGTTCACCCATTTTTCTCTTAATTCTCAGTATGGAGCACTGATCTGATAAATTAATTTTGCCTAGTTGTTGGCCAGTAATTCCTTGTGTAGCCCTGAGGATATATCCTCTGTGGTGGCAAGAATTAAAATTGCAAGCTTCCAGAACAGCCAGATCTAAAATCTGTCCAAGTAACACAGGAAATTATCCATCTCCTCTTGTTTTTAGTAGTTTTGAGAAAATTCCTGAGATTAATTTTCCCTCTAACACCTGGAGTGCATTTGTAACATTAGATATGGCTCTGTTCCAACAGTACGACTACATCATAGAGTTCATGCAGCTAAATGTAACTGCTTCTGATAATAAAAAATGCCTCCACATTTTTATTGGAACCATATGTGTATACAACATTCAATTCTGTTGATGTTCAGATTAACTATACCATTATTTAGAGCCTTGGAAAAGGTTTCCTTTCACATTGTGTAGTAAACATTTGGTCGATTTGGCCCCAATGGAAGATTTAGCCCAAAGTGTGTACTTGGAAAAGATAACATCTGTACCTGTAAAAACCTTGCAGAATAACTTTGAGAAAAGGCAGTTAAATAACGTAGAATATTTGTGACTCTGTAAACTCTGTGAGGGATTCCTGATAGAATCAGAACCTTTGTGACATAAAATTAATGGAAATATATAGTCTTTAAGTAGGAATTTCAAAAAAGACTCAGAGTATGAGTCTCAATAAAGAGAAAACATTTAAAAGGAGAATTCATCCAAACAGTCTGAATGTCAAATGACTGTTTAGTTAAAGAAATAAGGAAGAATTTATATATCATAGTAGGAAGACAGTTTATTATTAATCTTCACAGAAATGATGACTTAGAAAGAACATCAGATCCTCCTGACAAACCAACTCATGAGTGGGTGTCTAATTTATTAAGAAACTGATTCATGCTTTTTAAATTATGGAGACATTTTGAAAATTTATTGGCTTTTAAGCTTACTTCACATAATTACTGTCCTGGGTTGAGTGACTGGTGGAGTTTTTTGGTGGCAGGGGAGGGGGCTATCGGGGTGGTCCCCTGTGAGAAGCTTCTCGAAGCTCCCCCGGATCCAAGCCAGCTCCACGTCTGTTTCGGAAATTGAGCCAATCAGCTGCGCCTCTGTGATAACGTATTTAAGAAGGGACGTGGTGATATGCAGTCGGACTTGTGAGGACGAGTTGCTGCAGCTGCATGAACACCAAGGTCAGTGGAGGAACGGAGGAAGAAAGGAGGGGGGAGGTGTGCCGGAGCAGAGACCCCCCCTGTATCCTGTGGTGAGACAGCAGGGCAGCCCCCCCCTGCCACCCATGAAGATCTACAGTGGAGCAGACATTGATTTATGGCCTGTGGCTCCTGCTCAGATAATCAAGGTTCTGTGCCCGAAGAAGGCCGGGGTCTTGTGGGAAAAGGTAGCCCCGCTGCTGTAATTCAGTGCTGGAAGGATTGCAGCATGCGGGGGTGTCCCACGCCGGAGCAGCTTGGGAAGGGCTGCAGCCGTGGGAAGGAATCCAGTCGGAGGAAGTTAGTGACCCATGATGGAGCAGTGTGGGGAACGCTGCGGCCCATGGGAGGAATTCATGTCGGAGAAAGTTTGTGGAGGACTGTCTCCTGTGAGAGGGGGACCACGATGGAGCAGGGGGTAACAAGTTTTGGACACTCCCCTCACCGAAGATGAAGGAAGTGGCAGCGCTGACTGCACCCCCCATTCCCTGCCCCTGCGCCACTGGGGGAGGAGGTAGAGATATCGGGAGCAGAACTGAGCCCAGGAAGAAGGGAGGGGTGGGGGGAAGGTGTTCTCAAGATGTGGCAATGCTTCTCACTGTCCTACTCTGTTATGTGTTGTTAGTGTCTGTAATAAATGTATGTTCTTTTTTTTCTTCCCCTAACGAGTCTGCTCGTGATCATAAAGGGGAATTTTTCCCCATCCCAGTCCTATCTCGAACCCCAAGCCTGGCTCTCTGTCCCTTCTCATTGCCGGAGGGGAAGGGAGAGAGAGCTGCTGCATGGTGGTTGGCTGACAACCAGGCCTAAACCACGACATTACAGAACACATGAAACTAAAATTCATATTGTGGAATGGAATAGGTGACTGTTTTTGTCTCAGGTGAAATTTACATTGTTACTTGATGCTAAGAGGAGTTAAATTTTAGCATATCACAAAGAACTTTGACCCTATCATTTAACATGACATTTATATAAAATGGGGCTTTTTAGAGCTATAGTTCAATCTAGTAGTTCCCTTATCCTAATTTAGTTTTCAACAGAACAGATTCCGAGATGGTAGGGTCTATTACTCAAGATTTCATTTTTAAGGAATAGCAGACTTAGATGGGCTTATAAAATAGGACTTTATTAAATGAGAATCTGGGATTAGGTTTATACTATTCAAGAAATTGTTCAAATCAAGGTGTAGCAGATGTGATTGAACTGTTTAACTGTAACTCTTTAGTAACATTTTTAGTGCCTTAGTGTATGGGCATGACTTCAGTAGGTCCTACGTCATGTGTTCTGCCTGTGAATATCTTAGATACCATGTTATCACTTCAAACTGTACTAGATACCTATGATTAACTGGGTGAGCTGAGCTCACTATTACATGTAGAGGGAGAGGAAGAGAGAGAGGGAAAGGGAGAGGATGACAAGATGAGCCCTTCAGTAAAGGTGAGATTTTGAAGTCTGGTTTCATTTAACACAGAGACCTGATTCTCCAGGCAAGGATACCTGGCTCACTGGAACCACAAAGAAGCGGTTTTGGTCTTCTCTTCCTCTCTTCTCATTTTCACTTTCTCATTTGACCACGTTATGACCTGATCCAGCTTTCTAAAACTATTACAGAAATTGCCTACAATTTTAGTGAATTCAGCTCAGTGAAGGGTCTGACAAGGGCCTGTGGAAGCTAAAAGAAGGAAGAATATTGCTTGGCAGGAAGCAAGCAGGAGAGCACAAAATGAGAGAGGGAAAGATGAGGATTAGAGAAAATGAAGGAGCTGGGTTCAAAAAAGAGGAACAGTGATTCCTCTTTTGGCATTGATAACCCTTGTGCCTGGATCAGATGCACATGAAATCACACCCTTCACTTGTCTCAACCTATTTTCTGGAAATTAGTCTTCAATGACAAAGGAGAAAGAGAGAAATGAGATTTTTTACAATTCATTGAGGAAATGTTAATTAGTCACTACATTACTGGGGATGTTACCTAATCTAACAGAGAGATATCCCTAAGGAAATTAAATAATGCTTACTTTAATTAAGAAGAGTAAGCAAACTGTCACCTGGATAAGGAGGAAATAAAAATTTCAGGAAAAAAGACCCTTAGAGGATTTCAAAAGGGAGATTAGTTACCAAAATTCAGCAAGGTAACCTAAACTATAGTTAATTCACAGTGTGCAGAAAGAGAGAATACCTCAAAACCATGAAAAATGGCAGTAAGTCAGATGAATAAGGGGGAGATAGAGTGTACACAGGTCAATTTTATTGTTATTCTATTTGTTAATTTATGCCTTACATATGTATTTTTGACACTCTGATGTGGTTTAGATGTTGTGGTTAATAACTTTTCTTTATATTTGATATTAATTTAGTTTGAATTAGGAATGATTTTACTGTAATTACATAACATTTCTAATGCAAGAATCTGGCATATCTATAAATTATGCTTTTTGGACATTTTACCAAGTAGCTGAAGTATTAAACAAATAACTTTAACAAGAAACAAGTAACTTTATTTAAGAGAGTTTCCATAGAACTCAAATAGTTCTTGAAGTGTATTTGCCCATTTCCCTTGCATTGGCCAGTTGAATAGCTGCAATTTTACAAATCTGGAGGGTCAGAAGATCAGCAATAACTAAGAGAACAGAGTGGCATGTAGGGAGATGTTATACTGCACATTTGAAATCAAATGGTCCTCTAGAAGTTAGTACAGACTTAATTTTCTTTCTCAAATTTAGAGGAGAAATAAAATGTAGAATATGGAAATACTACGATGAAGATTAATATGCAGGAACAGAATGTCATTCAGTTTTGTGCTCAATATTTATTATACCACAGTTCAGATAGTGTCTTGACCTCTAAAGAAGGATCTTCCAATTCTCAGGCATCTGACACCCTGATTTTGCTATGAAAGCCTATACATTTTATCAAATTCCCAAGAACAGCAATCTACCCATTGTGAGAGAAGCCAACAACCTTAAGATGATTATTGTTTTTCATTAACTGCAGCAAGATATTTCTGTGCAGGACTTTATTACATGGAAACATACACTGTATGTGGATCACAGGATATCTAACACGTCTTTTACTTCCTGAAATCACTTTCTGTTACAAATATTGAATGATATTAAAGATCTGTTCATTGGACCAAACTAATGGTATCTAAGAGTTCCAGGCTGAAAAACAGGGCTGGTATTTCCACAGTCCTATCACTCAGAAAACTTTTAAAAAGGGAAATAATTTCTCCTGGGTATGAAACTTCCAGACATTCTGGAACTGACACCTAGTGGAGCTAGGAGTTGTCACAAACCCTGCCACCCGTTCCTAAAAATGAGTCACCTGCCTCCCAGCATGACTTTTCCAGTGTGTAAGTGTGTTTGAAAGCTGATTTTAGAGTAAAACAAAACTAGAGATTTTGGAAAAGAAGCCACATACATGTTCTCCTTAAAGAGAGGATGAGAGAACACATCTGTGAACAAATAATTTGTGACAGATGTTGATATCATTGCTTAGAATACTATTGGACACACTCTGATACAATGAAAAGTAATATAAAATAGGAATTTCTACAATATAGAAAGAATGCTTTTATTATTGCTTCTCAATAATTATTTTTTTTATATATATATAATCAGCGGCCACATGTTTAAAAGTTAAGATAATGCTGGTTAATGTGCTTACATGAAAAATAATTTATTATTCACAAAATTTCCTTCAAGCTCTAAATCCAGTCTAAATAAATACTTGCAATACTTTCTGACAATTCCGTATCTAGCAGTTGCTTGTAAAATCTATTTCACACATGTAAGGAAATTAATATTTGCAGGGTTTTTTTAGGAGAAACTAACATCTGTGGTTAGGATTATAATTTGATCTCACACAGAGAAATAGGTTAAAACCAAAACCATTTCCACCTGTCATGTGAGTAGTGGTATGTTTTTCTTTATTCCTTTTTATGCTTTAATATTTGTATTTTATTCATTTCCTGATTTATGATTTATACACTACACCAAGTATCAATCTTCTTACAAGTTATAGGTGAGCCCAGTATATTAAAAAGACATTTAAGTTGTTCAGTTACATCATAGAAAAAAATTGCTTATCTCTTTGTAGTCAAACCTTGCATCAGTGGATACCTGAATTCAGAACTCTATTCAGAAGCTGAAAAGTTGAGGTCATCCTCTTTTGTAATTTCACAGTCCAGCTAATATTTTTATCATTTTATAATATATTATAACTTTTTGGTTTGTGGGTTTAGGCTTTCTTTTTCATGTTGTGGTTCACTTCAGAAAAATTTCTTAAATATTTTAACGTATATTTTGATCTATAAATGTTATGTAGCATTCCTCATATTTTAAAATTTTGCTTTAAAATTTTTCACATTAATTGTATTTTTTCTTCAAGTTATAAAAAAGAATTTTCTTATGTTTAAAAATGCTTTAACCTCAGTAATTAAAGCTTATACTTCTTAAAGTGACTGAAACTAAAACACAGCAATCACTGTGTGTTCTTGGCTTTGATCCTTGGATGGCTTATCCTTTTTATTCTAAGTAGTCAATTGATAAAATCAGAAATAACTGAAAATACAAGGAATCTAACACAGTGCTTCATTTTTTAAGATGAATTACTTAAATATTATGTTACTAATCCTGCATTTCCACAGCAGCCTAGACCAATGTAAATACTGGCAGCTGCAGTCCCATACTCTGCTGCATCTCTCATCCATGTGTTCACTTTCTTTCTTGATCTGTCTTTGGGGTTTCCTGGGCCCTCATTCACCTTTTCTGTGTTCAATGCTACAAAAGTCACTATATGACTCTCAGGAAGAACTAACAATAGCTGAATTGAGTACCAAGAAAGATGCATCAACCCACAGTTGAGATTTGGGTTACTGCAAAATTACAACAGCTGGCAGTTATGGAATCATAACCTGCATCAGGCTCTTACTTCCTGATTTTTCTTCTCTCCCTTTGAAATTTTTTACTCTGTGGGGATCTAAATTCAGCCAAAAAAGGCAATCTTCTGTGTTATTAGAGATTATTATCTTAATCTCATCAAACTGAGGTCAGAATTCAGCCTAGGTTTTCCTCTTACCAGTGACTACTTTTAGTCTATTTTATCATCTAAAAACACTGATGATTTCTCTTCTTTCCTGTTGTGGTTTGAGACCAGAGGGGAACTGAGCACCACGAAATGTCTCACTTCCACCTTCCCCCTCAGAAATGGGAAGGAGAAAATAAAACAAAAGGCTCTGGGATCAAGGTAAGGACAGGGAGGGATGACTCACCCATTATGGTTGTGGGCAAAAGACAGTCTCCTTAGGGGGAGAAAAAGAACATCACTTTAATTCAAACACTAACAACAATAACACTGAAGGGACAGAGTAGGACAGTGAGAAGCTTTACTACATCTTAAAAACACCTTTCCTCCTACTCCTCCCTTCTTCCCAGGCTCATCTTTGCTCCCGATTTCTCTACCTCTTCCCCCCAAGCAATCCAAGGGGGCAGGGGATGGGTGTTGCGGTCAGTTCATCACCAGTTGTTTCTGATGCTCCTTCCTCCTCATGGGGAAGACTCCTCACACTCTTCCCCTGCTCCAACATGAGGCATCTCTCATGGGAGACAGTCCTCCACAAACTTTCTTTAACATAAGTCCATCCCATGGGCTGCAGAGCTTCCTGATCTGCTCCAGTGAGGGTCCCTCACGTGTTACAGTCCTCCCAGTGATGAACTGCAACAGCAGGGGCTTCTTCCCAAAGAGTCTCAACCTTCTTCAGGACCAGATGCCTGCTCTGGTGTCGGGTTCTCCACAGGCTGCATGTGGGCATCTTCTCCACTGTGGACCTCCATGTGTTGCAGGGAGGGCAGCCCTGCCGTCTCACCACAGGCTGCAGGGGGGTCTCTGCACAGGCACACCTCCTCTTCTTCCTCCTTCTTTCTTCCACTTATCTCAGTGTTTGCATAGGTGTCCTCCTTACAACTCCTTCTCACAACTCCTATTCATCCTCCCAGGTTCTCCTTCTTAAATATGTTATCTCAGAGGTGTGACTGCCATCTTTAAATGGTTTGGCCTTGGCCAGAGGGCGGGTCTGACGTGGAGCTGGGGGAGCTTCAAGAAGCTTCTCACAGAGGACCACCACTGTAGACCCCTCCCCTGCTACCAAAAATCCCTTCCACTTACACAGACCCAGCACATTTCCCAACCAAGTTTTTAAATTAAAAAGGCTCTACCCTGTGCTGAGCTGTGTGCTGTCAGATTTGCTAAACCTCTTCAGTGCATGCTGAGTGGATTATGTCCCTTCAGAGACTTAGATGTCTACCCATGCTTCGGGCCTGAACATCGTCATGGCTCACATGAGAGCACCTCTTCTCAGACATTACGGTTCTTATTTATCTAAATGCCTGATGCTCAGTTTTGCTGCCAAATGAAATTGGCACTAGTTGGACATAATCTGCTCGAGGACTATGTGAAAACAGACAGTAAATTTTCTTAATATCTCACTGGCTTAGGTACCTAATTCAGCTTAAGTATCCAAATCTTCCCTATGTTTTCTCAAAACAAACAAACAACGGTCCTGTATTTGGGATGGGCTGCAGTTGCTGCTCAAGAGACCCTTTGGAGTGAAAGCCATCAACTGTGTGAATGCTTTGCACAGTGCTGCTCTGCACTCTGGTTGAAAGCACTGGTCTGAAACAGTTGATCTTTTGATTTCATGAGTCATCCAGGCACAGTTTTGGGGGGAAATTGTAGCAGCAATTATACCAAATTACTTAATTAAAAACTTTATTAAAGGCTTAAAGTGAACACACTGGAATTACCGAATACTTAAATCCTTGAATGATGAATAGTTTCCTGTTCCACTGGTGTAGGTACAAAATAATTGTATAGGCTACCAGTGTTAGATGACCCCTTACTAACATAACATTGACAGTGTAATTGAGATTTTTGTACAGTTTGTTTTCAACCTCCTCGCTAATATCTCTTTCTATACTTTTTACAGTTTGAGTCACAAGTTTGGTTTGGTTTTGGTTTTGCTTTTAATCTACCATCTATATAAATAAAAGATAATGAAAGCTGCTTGAGACAATTTAATTGAATTATCCCAATAATTATATTTAATGATTTAAGGAAATTAAATTGTGGTTTATACAACAGGATATAAAACACAGTGTTGACGAGAAGACAGGTTAATTTCATTCAAATGAGATAGCTTTCTGTATCACTGGTATTTATTTTACCATTTTATTGTGACATACCATAACAAGCATAAAAGCTCACTGAGCTGCTTGTGATAGTGAAATGGCAAAAAAACTCCAGCACGTATACAGATATTTAAAACCACACACACAAACACATCCACATACCCACACACTCCCACACATGTATCTTTATATATATATATATAGCTATATACACACATATGTATACACACATTAGCATGAAAGACTGTTGTAGTGCTCATTGCATCTGAACTCTGCCTGAACTGTGTCTGTGTGGTTCTTAGTGTGTGAGGACAAAGAAAGTAACTGCTCACAGTGTATTCATGTTGCCTTTGAAATAATACCACAAAACTATTGACAAAAGGCTCACCTAACAGCACAGCTGAGATTAGGTGCTGAGGGTTATTGTCTTCCTCTAGTCTCAAAGCTATGTGAAATGTCAGTTAATTGAAAATGGTAATTGTTCCACATAACAACATCAACTATTTCATTCCAGGAAATGTGCTGCTCTTAAATTAATAGCCATCGATCCTGAGGTATTTCATGATTCTTCTCCATCCTTTTCTGAAATTATCCAGCTATCAGTCCTTGGAAGAAAACCTATTTCACCATTTTTATTGACCATTCTTTACTGAGTGACCTGGCTTCCTGTTCAGATAGACTAAAATAGGTCTATCCATCTGAATGTATGTCAAGCAGACTGAGCCACCTAACTTTCAAAACACCTGCTGCTTCTTACTATACTCAAAATGAAAACAGTTAAGTAACAGTACAGAGAAGTTACCTGGTTATTACTGTTTAGTACAATGAACTAGTCTCTCATGCTGGTAAATTACACTTGTGATGGTAAAAACTGTTAAAGTTTCTTTCAATAGTACACTTCAGTTAAATCTCAGTTTGATTTCTTATGAAGGAATGTAGGATATCTGGGTTTTTTGCTTAACAAAAGGATATATTATTGTTACAATCTATTTGAGTAACAAATGGCAATGTCTTCATTATTACACAGAGAACAATTGCAAAAACTTTTGCATTACTTAGCTGCTCTCTTCAAAGCTTAAGAGAGAACTTAAGTGGCACAGTTATTCTTTTGTTCCATGGTAGAGACAGCTTTTCCTCCTTGTGTAGTCATAAAGTGGTAATTAAAAAAATCCAAATATATAATTTACATAAGATGTTGAAAATATTTATAGAGTTACAACTCACAATATTTTTTGGTTTTGTAGTTTTGTAAGTTATCAGTCTAATCAATTTAAAATTTAATTTCAAAATCAATTGTGAACTCTATTGATCTAATAATTTTTTGGAATCAAATTACTTTTTATAATGATGAATACGAAGATTCATATTTTTTTAAAGCTTTCACTTCCATTCTAACTTGAAACGGTTTCACCTTCACTGATATATTGAAAATTGTTGTCTAATTATTCCTAATGTTTAAATTTCATAGTGAAATTTATATGAGAAAAAGAATGATGAAAAAAGTAGACAGAAATACAAAGCTTTTAAATAAATGTATATTAATACCTGTTTGTGCAGTGGCCTAGAAAATGTCTCCTTTAATCTCAGAAGAAAACACTACATTTCTGTGTTCAAGGGCTTTTACTTACAGGGGGTTGCAATTCAATGTAAACTACAACAATTACCAGCAGAAAAGAGAAAGAAGTCTTGTATAATATAAGATACCTTTCTATCCTTTCAAAAATAATATCTTGGTTGCAAAGAGCTTCCCTGTGTGATCTTAAATTGCCGTATTTTTGTCTTCCATTTATTAATAGACAGTTTTATATTAGAAATGGAAGAGAGAAATCTGATTAAAGTTTCTAGGGTAGATACAGTATAAAATCAATTGAAATTACATTGCAACATAACATACATAATGAATTCAGTTGTTATATACCAGTTTTAATGTTCAATCTGGTTTATAGGTAATCTAATCAAAAGGTAAGGGAGCCAGGGAATGTTTTAAGAAAAAATTTACAGCAGCTTCAAGGGGATGGAAAAGATCCCCAGGCGTATGGTGTTAAGTAAATGAAAGTGAAAATGACTGTTGTGAAAAATCTTAAAGGACTCAAAAGAACTAGTTGCAAAGGGTGGGCACCTTTTTGCATCATTTATGCCTGTGGCAGTAAGTACATGCAAAGTTCATCCCATTTCTTGCCTTTTTAGACATACTTTCTTCCTGAGTGAATTTCAGCTGCATAATTACAAAGTAAGTGTGAATCAGATATAAAGGAATGAATGGTTTGATGGCCATGCGAAGCAGGGCAGTTTTGAATTTGTTATGGAGACAAAAGTTAATTTTCAAAATCAAAAATTATCTTCTACTTTTTTTCTGCAGATCTTGTGTAAACTATTTGTCTCCATGGTCTCTTTTATTCTGTTTCAAAATCTAAGGTTGCCTATGCTTCGTTCATTTTATTGGTTAAAAAATGAATGGGTGTTGTTTCAAATTATTAAATTTTCAACATCATCCCTCATGTGTCACTTTAAGTTCAAATTATTCCATCAGTTGCCAGTTTTGCTGAGAGCTTTTTTTTGGAAATTTGAACCATTTATGCAAATTTGTACAGCCTTGAGACCCAGTTTGGATTATCTGAAAAAATTTGAATATGTAAGCACAGTTCTAAGTGTGCTGCTCTCATTAATAAGCCTTGAAGATCACAGACATTTCTGGTCTTTGGAGCTTTATCTCTTTAAAGATTATATTAGCTGCTAAAAGATGTCTTTCTCAAAATGATTTCACATTAAACTATCATAACAATAACGTTAATTATAAAGATGAAGATTACAGATGTAGATAAAAGCTAAACATTGGAAGTGCCAAGCAAATCTACAAGATAGCAGTAATGACTTAATTAAAACAAAATGTATCTGTATTGAAGCACAGCAATAAAGAAAATGTGGCAATCCACAGCAAATAGTAACAAAGACATGAACCATTCAGCTGAAGTATGTAAGAGTATCATGGAATAGATTGGCTCAGGTAAGTATAATTTATGCCAACCTTAAACATTAACATTCTAAGGACTGCCAGAAATTTAGAATATGTTGCCTTTTGAGTGCCAGGTAGTTTAGAGGGTAACTACCAATTACCCCAAACCTGAGACATATCAGAAATGACTTAATGCTTTATTTCCTCTCATGGCCAAGCTGGCTCTGATACCTTTGCAATAGACTTCATTAACTTTGTTCCCTGATTTGAAGAGAAGCTGTCCTTTCCCAGTTATCAAATGGACTGCAATGACCTCAGCAGGGACCTTTGCAAAGTTGGTGCCAAGACGCAGATTTACATCGAGGCCTATTTACACCAGGTGATATTCTACGTGGTTCATTTGGCCCACACTTGTCCCTAGCACAACTTATCTCCTGTTTGAGTCTGTTTTGAAGAAACCCTTTTATGTCTTATTCTGTATGCTCTGAAAATTCAACTGTCGGTAATTTACATGCAACGATATTAGTGTTTAAAAAAATACATTAAATTCCTGTAACAAAGGTTAAAGAGAGCAGTATTTTCTCTCCCTGGTGTGGAGGGGATAAAAAACAGACACCCCTTGTGTTAACTTTTTCTACATAATGTTTATATGGAAAAAGGGCATAGAACAATTCTCACTGGAGATACAAACAGCAATACTTGAAGTTGTTGCAATGATCATAACTATCCCTTTTGCCGCTATACTCCTATCGCAAACAATGAG
The DNA here is from genome assembly GCF_018691265.1 of Tyto alba. NCBI lineage: Eukaryota > Metazoa > Chordata > Aves > Strigiformes > Tytonidae > Tyto > Tyto alba. Next base: position 26,378,940 of record NW_024881321.1, read on the forward strand.
AACTGATTCAAGAAAGTACATAAGCCTAATAATCATCTGTTTTTTGGAAACATCACATAGCACTTGCTTTGTTTTAAACATGCACTTAGCTTCCTGTTAATGTTAAAGAGAAGGAGTAATAACCTGACTCTGAATCATGGTATCAGAAGGCTTGTTCTGCATCAGTCCACACCGTATGTCATCTGTAAGCAACCTGAGTATCTGTTTTATGTCTCATGTTGATGTTGGTCAAGTAGAATGGATATAGTGTAGGAACATCCAAAATGTCTGATTCTGCATGGATATACATTGTTTTTATATAGACATTAATATAATCACTTGAAATCATAGAAATTAAATTAAGATTAGGGTTTTAATGTTGGTAGAACTTGCAGCACTTCGATAACACTCTGTAGTTGTTTAATAATAAGAGAAAAGGGGCTTGAACTTTCATGTAGCATACACATTTCATTTATTTGTGTTAATTAGGAGACCCATATTAAATATTAGTATTGGTAGAGAAATCTATTGACCAAGATATGTTTTTAAGTGAAAAAACTGTACACTATATCCAACTCACAAATTATCACTATAATGACAACTAATGACTTTCCTTTGCTGAATTATTTAGATATTGTCATCTGAGAAAAAAATATTGTCTTTGTTTATGTATGTGTCTGCCTATTCAGGTTCTAATATTATGATATTATTAAAAATTATCTTTATGTCAGAAATATCCAATTACCTCTACAAAAGACAATGTAGTTTGCTCTCCCTGCTAGAAAAAACTTCACATTTCTATTTGCAAAATTCTGCTCTGGCAAAAGTCGGTTTAAATTTAAAGAAAACTTCTCATGTAAAACATAAGTTACTTTATCTTAAGAAAAAAAAAAAAAAGGAACTTTTGGTGGTTAAATTTTCATAAAGGTTGATCTTGCAGTCATATCTAGTTATACACAGTTATCTGTAAATTCAGATAAAAGCTCCATATGACTGGGTGAATTAAAAGGAAGTTAAGATCATTAGCTAGTGGAAATAGTGCAGCTGCAGCCTGGACAGCTATGTTTGAGTTTAAGGAAATAAGAGGTAATAATAAAGAAATGTGAAATCTTGGAAGAATATTTTTAATCCTGTCTGTAGATAGATGAGAAGGCAATAAATTAACTCTGTTGAACATGTGCCAAAAAATAATGAGAATTAATGGTATCACCCATCAGTTCTGAGAGATACTGAATATACAAAACATGCAGCATCACCACTGTCACTGAGAGGACCCTCTCTGGAAACAATCTACTCGCAAGTAAACTTTCGTTTTCCATCAGTCTTTATTGTCCAGCACAAATACTTTGCCAGAATATATGAACTACATATTCTTTTTCATACTAAGTAAAAAGGTCCAATTTTCCTACCTTTTTATATTCAGTGTCGTCTTATTGAAAGAATTAGGTTTATGCTGCAGTATACTCTGATGGAATATTAAGTAGATTCCATTCAATGCCTACTTCAGAGCTACTTCATTTCCAAAATATCACCGAGGCATAAGTTAATTAAATTACATAAATTTCAGTCAGTGATGGAAGAAGTAATATTTGATATAAATAGCTGTAAGTTTTTACTGAAATCCTTATTAGGAAAAAAAAACAAAACAAACAAACAAACAAACAAAAAAAAAAAAAAAAAAAAACAAAAACAAAAAAACAACAGGTGGTGATATATCATCAATGTAATTAACAGTCTCTTTGCAAGTCCAGGGGGAAGACATAGCAAAACTAGGTTAGCTGTTCCTGAGTTGGTAAGCATGATCATTGTTGTTTCTTCTTTCCACGCCTGTAGGGAAGAGCTCATTCATAGGTCAGACAGGAAAATTTAATGATGTACAATCTGATATTAATTGTGCATGTACTCATGGGTCACAGTAAAGAGTTTGTCAGAGGTGGCAGTTTGCCGCAGGTGTTTAATGTCACATGATTCATAGTAATGACTTAAAGCTCCCAAGTATCTGCAACTAAAAATAATTCTGTTCTGTGCAAGTGCCCTCGAGAGCAGTGTGGCTATCTGTCAGCACAAGACAGTGGGTAGCAATTGACTCTAGTTAGCACCATCTATGAGCCATTTCTCAAGGATAAAAAAGTGATAATGGCCAACTTCATCATTAGAAGCCATGTTCTTTACATTGGTTTAATTTTTAATATTTTTTCTTACTAGTAATATAAAAAACTAGCAACTATCTTAATCATAAAATTGCAAAAGGCCCCATAGGCCAGACTTTAAAAACGGTAGCAGTTTTTTTAAGTTTCTTTGGCTGTATTTTCAAAGGCAGAAGCTCCCTTTTTTTCCCCATTTATTCCCCTAATTGAAACTGGAAGCTTTTCCTTGGGCTTCAATACACATCATACCCAAAGAAACCGATAGGATAAGGGACCCTGGAGATTTTACCTAGTTGACAGTACTAAACACATTTAAAAATCTGGTCCTTTGAGATTTCACAGTTGACCTAAAACCCTCATGACAACTGTCTTGCTTGTAAAATTTCTAGTGCAACTTCTTGCTTCCAGTCCTGCTTAGAATTGAGAAGAGCTATAACACAAAGCTGAAAAAAAATGGTAGAAAGAGGTTAAATATCTACTAATTTGAGAAGTATTGATCCTTCATTACTTTATTTTTTTAATAGGAACCATAGAAAACATGTTGTTATTTCACATCATCTAACTTGTTCAGCCCAGTGCAGATCATGGAATAATTTACTGAACATATTCTAAGATCCTATTTTCTAATTTATCATATTAAATTTAAAATTCTGAACATACAGTAAGTTTGAAATTCTAAATTTGTATTCAGAAACACAATTAAGTTTAAAAACATGTTAAATGACAGAAGGGTTTTCAGTGTGAGAATTTCTAAAGCACAATAATGGTTAACCAGATTTCAGTGATGTGTGTAAGGCAGACAAGGACCCCTTGCTGTTCAAAACTTATAAAGAGGATACCTTTTAGCACTTACCTCTGTCCTGCAAGCACTGGCAAGTGGAAACACAGTAGAACTGCTGCATCTTAATCAATCAGACTTATGTCTGCAAAAGCACAATAAACCCAGAAGACCCTATAGCAAGACTGCATATCATATTTGCAGTGAGGTTGCATGTTAGTATCCCTGAAGCACATGAGGTACCTTCTCCAGCTATGCACTGTGTACATTCCTATGAGGTTATTGGAAACCTGCTTGCCTCATTTCCAGTGGAAACCTAGACTACTGGAGATCCTCTGGACATCTAGAAAACTGGAAGAGCTCTGCCCAAAAATCAGTGCCTAAAGCTGACATTCTGTTAAGACAGGGAAGGTACTCAGGGCTAGATTCAGACACTCAAATTTAGATGTCAGAGGTTGAATCTCACTGCAGTTTTCTCAGTCATGAGATTTGTATGTGTAGGCTCCAGTCAATGGAAGAGGAAAGGTGATTTGGAAGTCTTGATTAAATACCCTGAATTACTCTGTCCTGACTCTTGAGCCATGTTTTAACAGTTATTATATTAAGAATAAAGAGAAAGACTGACAATAAGAATCTACCTTTCTCTGGCTGAGAAGGAAAAATACAGGTTGAACCTTGTACCACAAAGGTCTTTCAAACAGAGTAGACAAACAGATTCATGTTTTCCTTTTATTATGAAAGCATGAATTTTTGCTAATCCTTGTACAATGTATATAATTTAGAAAAGCTTCCTCTTTCAGCTACCTCAATAGTTAATTGGAAGTGATAAACCACTCTAGAGATTTTAGGTGGGCTAAATTATTCCCTGGATGAGTGACTGACTCTAGAGCAAAACCTTGGTGACTAAGATTCTGAATTAGCCACTTCAATTAAGAAGATTACACACAAGATAGAGAGATTGGGAAAAAAAAAAAAAAAAAAAAGTATAAAACATTACATCTAAGAGAAGGTATTTATATTGTATATGAAAAAAATGTACATCAGTTGGATTTTTTTTCATCCTGATGGGAAAGTTTTTTCCTAATATAAACATAATGTATATATTTTAGAGATCTCTCGGGCTGCCAAGGGTTTTGAAATTATTTCTGTATGTGTACACAGTTTTTAATCTGATTTGTAAAATACATGTTATTGGTTATTCTAGGCATTCTTTCCTACCACTGTGCATTGGGTCACACAGACCATAAAGTCGGTCTTAAAAGGGTTATGGTCTGAGAGAGAGTGGAAAGGTAAATAAGTACTGCTTGGTCTTTGCTAGTGAAGTTGATGACATGAAACATGTTACTTGCAGATTTTGATGAATTTTATATATGTAAATACATATATATTTAAGAAAGGGTCTTTTTTGATGTGAAACCAAATGTGACCTTTAAAAAGAAAGAGGGGAGGTGGGAGAAATGATTAATGGTCTTAATGAATATGTAGAACAGGGGAACTGGAAAGGTTACAAGTTAAATAATTTTTCTGCCTGTAAATGCAAATAGTTCCTCATACAGATGGTTATGCAACACTGGTGAAGGAATATTTGCAAATATTTTCAGAAATCCTGTCCAAAAGCCACAAAATGCCAACACATACTGTCGGTCAGTAAACAGATTAGAAAACACATAGGGCAGTGTGTAATTACAAGCCAAAGAAAGAGCCAGAAGGTAGCTGAACTCTCTTAGCTGCTGTTAGGATAGAGAGGAGGCAGAACAGAGCCAAGGAACTGAAGAAAAATGATAGGCTAATGTATTAGAGATCTGTGGAAAAATCTTTACAAAGTCTGCTTTCACAGCTTCTACGTGCTAAAATGTGCCCCAGCCACAGGACTGGTAGTCTGTTGCTGTTGGAGATCTTGCTCCTTCTTATAAATTCTTGGAAATTGTGTGAAGGTGAAAGCCTTCTTTATTCAATGAAACACTTTAAATAGTTTTTGATAAGAACAATCTAGTGAAATGAGCAAATATATTTTGTCTGGATCTACTTTTGTTCTAACACTGTTTGGAATATTTATAGACAAGCTTTGCAGATGCATTGGTAATCTAATATCAAAACAGAAGCAAAAAGCTGTACAAACCAGCTGTATCATAGAAATATATATAAAGCATTAGTGACTACAGAAGTTTCCAGAGAAGTGTATAACAATTTCAGAAATATTCTGAAGAAAGGAGGCAGGAAATAGACTTTTATGAACAATGTAGACTCTGTGAACTTATAGCAGTCTTCTGTAAGCACAAAATGTAGAAAAATGTAATGATTATTTTGTAGGTTGTCTTTAAGGGTGCATACATTTGAATAACTTGATTTAGGAGATACTGGGTACACAATTTTCTTCACTAGAAGTGAGCCATATCTGCCATTAATATACTGATTCTTTTAATAATGGATTTATTCTGCTTGAATAGTTCTAGATACAAGTATAATTCAGTGTACTTGCATTTAATAGTTGGGTGACAAACAGAACATTTTAGGTCATTCATGGTACCTAAGTGTAGTGTTTAGCCTGACCATGACCATTCTCATAAGTCTTGTAGGCAGTTTTTCTTTGTAAGAGAAGTTTCTACAGTTACCTAGTCTATAATTTACAAAGAGTTGGAAGGAAATGTTCAAGCCTACTCTATGTGCAAAAATATCAGTTTGTAAGGAAATATTGTCTGGAAGCAGGTGTCTACTGGTAGGAAAAGTAAAGACAGAAAACATAAGGCACCATAATCTAGACTTCTAACAGATGCTTGTAACAGATCTGTTCATGGCTTTGATCATGTTTAGTACATCCTCACCCAATTCAACTCTTTGAGTGGTCAGACTATTATTTCATCCTTGTACATTTGTCCAAAACAATCAGGTCGGTTTGACTACTAATCCTAATAAAAAATGAATAGAAAACCTACATGTTCAAGTAATTTATTTTGTTTCTGGAAACTGGCATTCCATTTCTCTTGTGGTGATTTTTTCCACATAACCAAAGCAAAGTAATGTGAATTCTTCACTGGATCAAGTTGTCCCTTCATGTAAAAAGGGGAAACAAATATTCACAGGCAATGTATGGCATTATGAAACTTTCATCTTCTAAACATCAAAATGAGAGAGCTATATGAATAATAATCACCTCAAACTTGATACTCCTGCTTGATAATAATTTTAACTTTACAGTTACTGACTATGGCTTTGAATTTCAATCTTCAAACCCCACATTTCTAGAGATATGTGAAAGACGCTTCATGGAATAACATGAATGTGGGTAGAACATCTTACTCTTTGGATGTCCTGATAAGGAAATTACATTGTTATGATCACAGAATGATAGAATAGTTTGTGTTTGAAGGGACCTTTAAAGATCATCTAGTCCAATCACCCTGCAATGAGCAAGGACATCTTCAACTAAATCAGGTTGTTCAGAGCCCTGCCCAGCCTGACCTTGAATATTTCCAGGTATCAGTCATCCACCACCTTTCTGGGCAACTTGTTCCAGTGTTTCACTATCCCCATTGTAAAAGATTTCTTCCTTATATCTAGTCTAAATCTACATTCTTTCAGTTTAAAACCATTACCCCTTGTCCTACTGGAACAGGCAGTGCTAAAATGTCTGTCCCCATCTTTCTTATAAGTTCCTTTTAAGTATCGAAAGGCTGCAATAAGGTGTCTCTGGAGCCTTCTCTTCTCTAGTCTGAACAACCACAAATCTCTCAGCCTTTTGTCATAGGAAAGGTGTTCCATCCCTCTGACAGTTTTTTCTGGCCCTCCTCTGGACCAGTTCTAACAGGTCCATAGTTTTCCTGTGTTGAGGACTCCAGAGTTGAACACAGTTCTCCAGGTAGGGTCTCACCAGAGCGGAGTAGAAGGGGAGAATCACCTCCCTTGACCAGCTAGACACACTTCTTTTGATGAAGCCCAGTATACAGTTGACTTTCTGGTCTGTGAGCACACGTTGCTGGCTCATGTGCAGTTTTTCTTCCATCAGTACTCCAAAGGGCTGCTCTCAAACCCTTCATCCCCCAGCCAGTATTGATACCAGGAGTTTCCCTGACCTAGGTCAGGATCTTGCACTCAGCCTTGTTGAACCTCATGAAGTTCACATGGGCCCACTTCTCGAGCTTGCCCAGATCCCTCTGGATGGCAATCTCAAGCATGTCAACTGCACCACTCAGCTTGGTGTCTGCAAACTTGCTGAGGGTGCACTCAATCCCACTGTCTATGTCATTGGTGAAGATACTAAACTGTACTGTTCTCAAAATGTTGCAATGGCTTTTGGAACCACTTCATAATCATTTTGCAAAAGAAATAGATGGTTAAAATGCTATACTTGTAGTGAATAACTACACTCCATTAATTTTTGTATTACATGTTTTTAACTTACCCTGCAGATAGAGCACTTAAGTTTGTACTTCATAATGACTATGTGGAGGAGTTATAGAAAACACAATTATATGACATAAGAATGAAATGAGGAATAACATTTTCTATTATTATTTCTCCTTACATAAACACACAGTAAAGTCTCAAATGTAATTCTTGGAGAGCACCCTAAAGGGAGACACTGATTTCTATGTTAGAGGGAAAGTTACAATAAGAAAAAAATGTTTTTTGTTATATAATCTCTGTATTATGGATTAAGGTAACACTTTACTAAGTATTGTACAAAGTCTTGGAACTGCCAGTTTAGAAAAAAAAGTTTTGCAGCCTGTGGACAATGATGAAAAACTTAATTCTGAGGTCTTAGTAAACTGTCCATTATCATTCTTTAAAATAATTTTCTAACTAGTTAACAGAACTGGAACAGATTTTAATGGATATTAGATATTCAGTTTAATAGAATCAAGTCGTACCGCTTTAAAAATTTTTTACCCATTGCAGACATTGTAACTCACTATAAACTGTTCATCCTGTCATTAAGGATCCAGAGGTTTGGCTACAATGCATTTGCAAAGTCTTCAAGAATAAAATGAATCTACTATGATCCTCTATTATGATGACAAGTAGCAATACAATTCTTCTCACTAAAGTGAGTTTATACATGCTTTTACAGTTTGTGAAGGATTTATTATGCTTGGCTGAACTTACACGGATAAAGTAGGAATCAGTCTGAATTTTAGCTGATACCTGAACTAGATCTGCTTTTCTTTCTTAGATTAACTCAGATAAGACTTTCTATTCTGTACACATTGTTACTAGTCTAGATTTATTGTAGAATCTATGCTTTTGTACTTGCTGCCATTGCAAGTTTTAAATGGCTACTCAGCAGATTTGTCAGTTGAGATCTGATGTTTCAAATTTGCTGACATTGTGGTTTAAAAAATATTGGATAAGCTGTCATGTGTGTAGCAGGGCACTAACAGGAAGTCTTAGAATCTATGTCTTTCCACTCTGGATCTGTTTGTCAGTGCATGTCCTGAGGCACAAGTAACAGGAAATCCCTTGAATGTTGGCAGATTTCCCATGTGTTGTACATTGTGCCAAACAGATGGAGGGCAAACTCACTGTGCTTCCTTCCTGAAAGAGACAGAGGGGAAAGGTCTAATAATGATCATATGAATGAATATCATTTCTGCTTGAAACATTTTCCAGAGAGAGCTATAGACAAGCAACAAGGTGGTATAACTGATTGCAGTCTGTAAATTAAAGAAATAAATACATCATAAAGTAGACCTTTCTAAAACTGAATAAGGAGGTCCCTGATTTAATTTTCTCTAATGAAGTCTGTGACAGGTATTTCTGATAGAGAGCTAGTAATATCATCAAACCCAAATATTAACATTTGAGAGATTAGCCTAAATCACCAACTTTTTTCCTTTTCTTAGAGTAGGGATTTTCTTCTTGTACATTCCTTTTAAGCAACTGGGAGAAGAAGTAGTCTTGGAAGCTATAGGATCCACTACCATTTTTGCTCCTTTTTAGAAGAATAACTTTAAGATAGGCATTTCACTGTTCAGTACATCAGGCATTTATTCCACTTGCTATTTCTCAGCAGCTTACAGAATTCTTGTCTCCTCCACCATTCCTATAAACCTTCTCCCATCCTCATTTGAACTAGTACAAATGCTGGGGGCTTCTCTGTAACATGATGAGTGAATCTAAACTTGTTTTTCACTCTAGATACACTTTTAAACTAAATCACTTCAGTTATCTGATACTGATTCACTGTAAAGTATGTTGTCACAAACAGTAATAACCTACTAAACTGAGGTGGCCTCGTAAGTGCAGTAATAGAAGAAACCAAATGTAGAACTATGACTTCAGTTTGCCTGTCCAGAGATAACACAGCTGCTTTTCTGCAGTGCTTTTAGATCTAAGGATAAAAAGCTCTTTGAATCAGGAGGTATTTTCAGAAGATTTTCAGAAATTAATTGTCAGATTTTATGTTACTTTCTAGTTGTTCTGTCTGTAATGAAAACCTGAAACGGCATCCATAATAATTATATTTATTATTATAATTATTATTGTTATTCTATAAATGAAAACAGCTAACAGTATTCCATATTCATTTAAATTCGGGAGCTGGAGCTTTTCAGAAAATGAAAATATTTCCATAGTCACATTTTTATTGTCTGAGTTACAGACACTGGACAGGTATTAAATGTCAAACATATTCCTTGCCAGTAGCTTTGAAGTTATTATTTTTTTATTATTCAGATTGTAACTAGCTAGCCACAAGGTATTCAAGTTCTGGTAGAGATCTCAAGGAAATATATCTCTACTACTACCCTGCTTGATTAGGCATTAAACAAAATCATGATTGAGATCCTGGGATCATGATACTGCCATGTCACATGAGGCAAGGACACTGCCCACTGTGCCCATACAGAGTCTTTCAGCAGTTTTCTGGTCCATGTTGCACCTTTCACACACAGTGTTTTTGGACGCTGTGTTTGTGCTTTGCATCAGACTTTTAATGTAAACAGAATGTGCTCTGAATTGTCTTTTCTGCCAATTGCAGCCCACACAGTGTGCCAGTTTTGCTGTTCAGCTTGGGTCAGACTGTGTAAGACTTAGCTAATGGGTCAGTGACTGCAGCCAGTTATACTTAAGTTGATCGTCATAATTCTAGAGTGTTATATGGCTAGAATGTTCCATACACAAATAATATTTTAATTTAATGTCATTTTATTTTCTGTGCCATAGTGTACTTCATTAGAATATGTCTGTTTACTCCAGAGATCCCTCCTGTGCCTTACAATCTCCTGTTGATAATATGCAGCCCCTTTTAGAGTCATGAACAATGTAGGACAGTGCTTATTTCATGACTAAACTCATGGATGAATGGATCAATGCTAGGCAAGTAGGGCTGAGTATCTCAATGCCTTTTGTCAGATGGAACCTCATTACTTTTTCTGAATATGCAAGACCTGTTTCAGAGTTCAGATTTATTTGTTATTTTTATTCCTGAGTGAACATACCATTTACTTATATTCACCTTTTCATATGTGGGTGTGTTCCTACTGACTTTGAGTCTTTCATATATGGGACAAGTTCTGTCACGTCAAAGGGCATGGGAAATTGTCATAAAAAGGTAATTGTGCCTAATACATATATCATACATATGCATACATATACATAGATTTACCTGCTATGTATTCCATGACTAGGAAGCATACTACTTCATGATGATTTCTATAACAAACAGAACTAAATGGATATTTCTGGGACAGATTTCAGCAGAAAATCTATTTTCTGAGCCTCAAATGTTTTATTTTTATTTCTGTATTTTATTACCATATTTACTTCTATAGATTTTATAATAATCCTCTGAAGTCTTTCTTGGGTACATTCTTGCCTATCTAACCTAGAGACAGAAACTCACCACCTTTTTAGTCTTGGATGGTGTCTAGTTACCACAAGTCCCTGACTTGTGAAACCCCAAAATTTTGGACTTGTGACTTTAGAGAAGACCACCTAGCAAGATAATTTTGGATAAATATGGTAGATGAACTGCTTATAAGATGCCAGAAACAAATATGTCTAATACAGCGAGAAATACTAGAGTATTTTTTGTCATGGACATGAGAACTTGAAGTGCTTTCAGACTTAAGCTTGGCTCCAGGTTCTGCCACAGGGAGCTTGGACATCAAGAGTTTTCCTTGATTTCCAGCACATTATGGAAGGTGGTTTATATGCTCTCCATATGGACACATATACACAACAATAAAGAAACTGGCCATGAATTATATGGAAAATACATAAGTTAAGTAATGCTAACGCTCCAATCAATTAGTGTTAGATATGTGTACAACCATGCAGGTATAATTATGGGCAGAAATCACTGAAAAGGTAGAAGGAATGTACCAAGAACTTTGTTTTGACCTACAAGGTCTGTATATAAAGCAGTTCTTGCTGTGAAGAAGCAGAATGCCTTCACTAAATTGAGCAAGATTGGAGGATGGACAGCACTTTGTAGAAACAGATTAACAGGGCAGTAGCAGATTGCCTTGACAATAAAAAAGAACAAATAGCACTCTGTGAATTTGAAATTGCTTCCCTAATGTTACTTTCCAAACATACTGTTTATCTCTTGACTGTAGGAATGAACACCACACTACCTAATAGCAAAGACTGACCTGTTGATTTATTTGAGGGATTAAGGCCAGTGTTACTATGTCTTTTGCCATAAAAGGAGGAGGTGGGGGAGCATAGGAAAGACTTGCCATCCTTGAAGTCATAACAAAGTAATCCTAAGGGTACTATAGGCATTGCCATAATAATTGTTGTGGTCCAAGTTTAAAGGAAAATATTATCTTCCCAGGATTAACAGTTATTTAAGAATTCAGGGCTTGTTCCCCTCTCTAATTTTGATTACCAGGCTCTCTAGTTTGTTTGCTCTAAGATAGTTTATTTAGAAGAATTTTCAATGTATGAAGAAGTGAAGACTTGGTCTTATGTATGTGGACTCGGCAACAGTCTCTAATTCCCACTGTGATGAGGGGAAATCCCTTTCTTGAAGTCATAAGAAAATGAGACCTTGAGGGTTTATGTATAACAAAGGAATGTACCCACATGTCGTATTTGGGATCCTTGAGTGGAGTCTATGAAACCAAGTAAATTTCCCAAAATCATTGCCTGGGAAGATTCATAGTAACTAGTTAACTCTGGCACCTGATGACATGTTAGTACAGAGAGGCACAGGTATGACACATGGTCTTCACCTACAATTTGAGAAGGCAGTATATAAGACAGATCCAGCCCAAAAATGAGCATATACATCACTTCAAATCTGTGCCTGCATATAGATCAATCAGACTGACCTTAATAGGTCACTACTGTGGCTAGCACCTGCAAGACTGCAGCTACAGGGTTTTCAGACTGAAGATAGTTTGTCTTCTACCGGTTTGGGCAGCTACCATCTCAACTCAGCTTGTTCCATACTAATGTACTTCAGATAATCCCTTCAGATATTGACAGCTGGTTCTTTACATTCACTATATGGCCTCAGAGGAGGAGGACATTTTGCACAAGGCAAACTGCCTTTACTTCTCACGTTCTATATTACCACTCTTTCTGAGGGATTGAAAGATCTGGGCCCAATACATTCTTCAACCTAAACACATTCAATTACTACTTCTCTGGCTGGAATATAGGTTGGGAAAGATGCACAGCTCAGGTTGAAGCTGGACCATACTGGACAGCCAAGAATGACAGAAAGGTCTGGACCAGGGAGAAAAGTAGGAAATCATAAATATAACATTGTAGACAGGTCTTGTGGACATACCAGTAGCAAGAAAAGGTCCTGTGTTCTGTCTGGTTCTTCTAATGTATTTATTAATTTTATCCTGTGGCTCTTTTGTGCAAACTATGTAAGTAATCTAACACAGTAGGAATTGAGGCACCTGCAAAAACTCAAACAAAATGTAAGGTGAAGGAGTCTGGATCACATTTTTAAGTGTTAAATTTCACATAAGTTGCACTTTGTGATTATAACATGCTTTTGAATCTAACACTAAAATTCTTCTGAAGAAAATTGGGCTCAGAAATTATTTTTTTATTTATGACTTTCTGAGTACTATTCCCTTCTTTTTTCCTTCTCCACCACATATGCTTCTTAATTAGAGCTCTTCCTTCTAGAAATTACAATCTCCATTTAGTTTGGCCTAGGGTTTGGATTTTTAAGGGAAAAAGTAAATGTCCAAAGTTATTATTCAGTAATGTATACAGAAGTGTTTTGCAATTTGGTGCTGCTGCAATTTTTAAATAAAAATTCTTGTCATTCCTTGAAAGTAACTATAATAGTATTGGTACATATAATTTAAAGGCCTCAAGTCTCCAATGATTTATTGTCATGATTAATTTTAAACATCTGCTCAGCTCGTTGATTTTTATGAGGTTACTTGTGCTCAAAGTTAAGCCTGTGAATATTTTATGTAAGAACAAGGCCATGACTTACTACAGCCTAACAGGATTAAATAATCAAAAAACTTTACAGCAACAGTTGTAAGAGATACACTACAAGAGCTGCAGTACATTAAGTTGCCATATTATCTGAAGCAATTGGAAATAATATCACTTTTTTAGAAGTGGAAAAGTTATATATTCACTATTTACAAAATTAAATAAGAAATTAATATGTAAGTATAACTATATAAACTGTGAGTGTTAAAATGTTGAAGACTGCATACAAACAAATGGGTTTATCAGACAAGATTAAGAACTCAAGAATTTCTCCAACATCCTTTAGGTCAAAATGAGATTTGTTGTAATATACATATATATATGTGCACATATGTATACATGTCATAAAACTGAACTTTTTTTTTTTACTTTTATTGTATGTTTTTTTTCATTACACTTATGAGTTAAACCCCATAGTCAGTTTAGCCCCACAGAGCCACTCGCTCACTCCCCCGCAACAGGATGGGGCAGAGAATTGGAAGAGTAAAAGTGAGCAAATTCATGAGTTGAGATAAAGACAGTTTAACAGGTAAAGCAAAAGCCGTACATGCAAGCAAAGCAAAATAAGGAATTAATTTACCACTTCCCATTGGGAGGTTGGTATTCAGCCACCTGCAGGCAAGCAGGGCTCCATCACGCGTAACAGTTACTTAGGAGGACAAACACTGTATGGAATATCCCTTTGGTCAGTTGGGGTCAGCTGTCCCAGCTGTGTCACCTTCCAACTCCTTGCCCATCCCTAGTCTATTTACTGGTGAGTCAGTGTAAGAAACAGAAAAGGTCTTGTTGCTCTGCAAGCACTATTCATCAATAACTATAACATGGGTGTGTTATCAACACTGTTTTCAGTGTTCCACATATCCAAAGCACAGCACCACACTAAGCACTGTGGAGAAAATTAACTCTATCACAGTCAAAACTACTGTAATACTAAATCTAGGAATCTGTCAGTGCATGCTACTTTAAGAGAACAAATATGATTATACTCAAAATATGCCATAAAATATAGTCTCAATAGCACTATGATGCACAAAGAAATGTGATTCCATTAACACAAATTTGACTGTCAGACAACTACACAATTCTGGTTCTTTTCTTCCATAGCATTTCAATATGAAGCTCATTTGCTCTTTCTGCAGCTTTGGATGGTGAGCATCCAAAGAGATATCAGAGGGGCACCATGAGAACTGGTGCCTGTCCCGCACATCTCAGTGGCACAGACCCAGTTAGGTCTGAATGCAGCTCTCCACAACAGGTGGATAGGCAATCCTGTTGTCTCCAAGTGTCATGATAGCATGGCATATACCCAGGCATGTGCCCATCTCCCATAGACTGCCTTCGGCAGCCTGCAGCCTGTCCATGTGGCATCTATGTGTTAGAAACAGCACCAGGGAGAGGGAGACCTTCCCTTTCCAGATGCTTGTGGCATTTTTTCTGTGAAGAGGACACAAAGTCAGGCTGATCTAGGAAACGATCTCAACCTGAGATTTGTGGCCAGGAGGACCAGCTATGTCCACAAGCAGTGTATCTCCACAGCACTGTGGGGGATCCCAGGGATGAACAGACCTTTCCCAGTGAGCACCATGCCACAGAGCCTGAGCTTGGCAGGCAAAGATGGGGCCATTAATGGGGCCACCAACACTGGCCCGCCGTGTGGGGAGACAGCGCCAGAGTTGAGGCTGGAGATGAGCCATGGTGCAGGCCCAAGAGGGAGATGAACTGCCCACAACATCAGGCCCAGGTCTGGCTGGCAGCAGCACAGAGGGGAGGCTGGGCACAGGCACTCCCATGGACCTGTATGGGACCCAGAAGAACCAAAAATGAGGTCTGTGGACCCTGGTCAAGCGGTCCCAGGTGAGGCTTGTCAGAGACAGCGAGTCTAGGTGGTGCCCTGAGATTACATGTGTCTTTGGCATGTTTGCATGGAGATCCTCAGGCCCCAGAACCAGAGAGGAATGACGAATAGAGACGCCTGTCCCTGGAGGGAGCACTCGTGTCCTCCCACCTGCCATCACACAGCTTGGCTGCATGCTGAAATGAAATGCAAACATGTAATATGAGTGTGACACTGCGAAAGGCCTGCAGTTTAAAGAAGTGACACAAACAGCAAGAAAAAGGAAAAACAGTGTACGGCTAGCGGCAGGTAACTAATGGCGTGTTGTTTCCATCCCCTCACTCATGTTATTTCTTTGTTTCTTGCTTGGATGACTGTACCTGGGAGTGGGTTTTCATTTCCATGGGTAGTCTGTTGATTTTTTAGGGGGATTAAATAGTATAGTATATTGCTGGGGATTATTAAAGAGTGTTTTCATAGTTGATGTCTGTTGGATTCACATTTGCTGCCGTATTATTTAGTATACATAAATTTCACTTTGATCCTAGAAGTACAAGGTCAGAAAAGCGGATTATTTTGTACTGTATAAGGATATGGATTTATTTCTAGGTGTGATTTGCAGACTAAACAAGTTTCTCTTCTTCTTTTGGTAGCAAACCTACAACCTTCCAGACTCACAATTTCTTCCAAACTCACAACCTTCCAAACTCACAATTTCTTTGGCATGGTTGTGTGACAGCATTTGGTGTCAGCCAAGTACCACCTGTCTCCCTTTTGTGACTGAATTTTAGATTAACAGGACAGTTGCACAGACACTCATTGACAGAATGTTTGCTGAAAAAAAATAAATTTATTAGGATCTTTTACAGAGGTAATGCTCATATGGGAAATCTTATCTCCTGAATAGGACATTCAGCTGCTGTATGGATGTGTGTCCTGGTTGGGTCTGGACTAGAGCTCCCGTTGGTCTGGCAGTGGGAGGAGCTGCAGCACCCTGAGACCCCAGGGGCTCCCCAGGTCCCAGTGCCCTCACCTGTGTGCGGGGGCGGGGGGAGCACAGCTGGAGGGATGGGCCCCGATTGGCTGATATTCCATGTCATGTGACACTGTGCTCACTATATAAAGGCAGGAGTGGGCCAGGAGGTGCTCTCACTTTTGGGAGTGTTGCTGTGGTGCCTTTGTGTTTGGGATTGCTGGCTGGGAGCAGGTGGGTGTCGGTGGGTGGTGAGCAGCTGTGTGGTATCTTACCCGTTGATACTGCTGTCAGTGTATTGTTCTGTTACTGTTATTAAGCTGTTTTTATCTCAACCCCTGAGTCTCCCTTTGCCCCTCCGATTCCCTCCCCATTCCCAAGTGGGGGGAGGGTGGGTGAGCAACTGTGTGGCATTTAGCTGCTGAGTAGGCTCAAACGAGCCAGTGTCTATTGCAAAGGTCTCTGTAATCAGATTTTTAGCTTGAGAGAATGATATTCTTCAAACCTATGTTTTGCTGAATTCTTATAATCTAGCTACTCAGAGGTCCTACATGATTGCTCCAGAAAATACATGATCCATTTCTACTGCGTATCTCAAACTATGTAAAAAACATGCCAATTATCTCAGTTATATATAGAAGAGTGTCCTAAATTAACTTTCCCTTATCTGCAGGAAAAAATTCTACTCACTGTTTAGAAATATCTTAGCCACATGGATGCTGGACCTGTCTGGGAGAGTCCCTGTGACTGCCTGACACTTTACCCAGGTTGTTTATCAGTACATCTATCCAAGCAAGCAGCGTCTACCAATTGGTCCAGGTCCAGCAGCAGCTTCCTAGGGGAAAGATATGATGTCAGGACTTTCTGAAATTCCCACCTAAAGAGATCTGGTGACAATGAGTCAAATGCATTGTTTTGAAATCAGATAGCAGCTCAGTCAAACACCTTGTCTCACATCAGTCCCTTGTCTCATCTTTGCTGATGACTAATATGGAGTTCTTGAACCACTCAGGGAGTTGATGACTGAGTGTGCACAGGCACAGTCCCAATACCCTTTTACTCCACAAACGTAACTTGAATTTCCTCATTATAGAACAATAATAACCTTCATTCCATAAAGTTTGTTAGACTGTTTGCAAGTACCAATTTATTTTCAAAGAGACTAATTTTTTATTGTAAATGAGATAAAAATATTATCCCCATGTAAATATATTTATTCCTTTTTGTGAAAGCTGAATGTTTGACAGTATTTAAGCATTAATGTCTTTCAAGCCATGCTTAACACCCTTTTTTCCTGTTGCTTAAGAGGCATGTGCAGTCTACTCCCAGGTGAAATAATGAGCTACATTCAGAGTTAGAGCAGTTGGAGGAGTATCCTTCCACTTCATTGAGTTAATCTTTATTAACTCTAGGAAGGTCATTCCTGACAGACTTTGTTAAATCTGTTCTTAAGGGCTTCCAGTCCTGAGTCTCTATAATTTAGCTCAGTAACCTGTTTAGTTCTTAGAAGCCCTTCTAATAGAAAATGTTTCTTAAAGTCTAGGCTAAATGTTTCTTGCTTTAAGTCTGATACTTTTTGTCTTTTCCAACACGGACATTGAGAACAGAAGCTTTTAACGTACATTAGGACTGCCATCATGTCTTCAGTTTTCTCTTCAGACTATAACAACTCTGCTTACTAAAACTCTCTTACTAAGCCATGAGCGCTACAACACTCTCATCCTTATGGCTTCTTTCTTCTTTTCTCCATTTTCCCAAGTTGTACCACTTCTTGGAACTGCAAATATTATGAACATGCTATCCTTACAATAAAATAACATGTATTTTGAGAATAGAAAGCAGATTTTTACAAGGTTAAATTGTTCATATGAAACAAGTGAAAAATGTATCGAGTTTCACACGCAGAATTATCATAAAACGTATGGATAGAAACTGTTAATTGTGGAGGTTCTGCCAAATCCAGCTTTGAGTTTAATTCAATTTGACAGAAATTCAGGGAACAACATGCTGTTGTCACAGATTCGGCAAAGTTATATAATCATGTACATCAAAAGTACTGTGGAAAAGAAGCTTATTTTTCATTAAGAAATTGGACTGACTGATGAACTGGTTCAGAAAAAAATAGATCCATGGCTCCTGGGTTCCATATTCTCATGGATCCCAAGCTAATTAGTTTCTTCTCATAGCTTCAGCATCCTTTCCAGTGCCAAGCTTGTGCGTTACCTTTGATCATTCTCCCACACTAGTTGCTGGTTGCACTTTCTGATTTACAATTTTGTTCCTACATGACAGATATAGGAGTGAAATTTAAAGGTTTGCACTGTTCCCTTTTCCTGCTTGATTTCTCCCCATTGTTTGGAATCACAAAAACAGCAGCATCTTGCACAGTAATGATGTCAAGCATATAGTTTATTGCATAAAACTCTTACACATACATACTTATTCTTCTGCCTAGCAAGTTCTTAAACTACAGTTTGTTAGATTTTGAGAGGTAGTCTAGGGAAGGATCAATTTACACTTGCCCTGTGTCTTAAATTCTTTACCTACGTATCTGAAACTGACCAATAAAAGATTTTTGTTCTGATCCAGATCATGGTTCTTGTATTGTTGTTACACATTTGTTTTAATGATCATTTAATTTTGTGTCATTAATTTCTTCACTGCAAAAATCAGAACCTTTATCTATTGCATTCTCTAACATCTTCTTATCTTCCTTTCTATCACTAAAACCCTTTCTTCATTCTTCATTATTTTTTGTCTTTTTTCTATCAACTGATCATAGCCTGCAGCTTCCTTTTTTTCCCATTACCTGTCCTCTGTTCTGTTTTACAGAAAGGAAAACAAAGACAGGAATACAGAAAATTTCTACTTTTTCTTTGGGCTTCTGTCTTAATGTAATATTAGTACTGTCCTTATTTTTTCGTCTATTTCTCATGTGTTTTTAGGACAGTGACTGCGCTTGGTTTGCTAATGCTGTTAATGTTTATAACAACTTGCCTGAAGTTTTACTTTCCCTATTGCAGTTTCTATATTAACAAACACACACTAGTAAAAAACCCACACTTGTACTGCACTTTCCATCTGGTATGTCACTGAGATTCCAGTCAGATGACATTTAGAAAAAGCACAGACACAATACATAAAATTCAGCAGGAACCAGTAATAATGAGGTTAATATTGTTTATTTCTGTGATTACGGTACCTTTGTTATCGTCCTGTCAGTGTCGGCATTAATTCTTGTTCATGTGTTCAGCCTCTCTGTTTTAAGATGATTTTGAATAACTGAGACAATATTTTGTGAATGTATAAAATCAAATGGGAATGTGTGCTCTTTATGGCTTTTTATAATTAGCCACTGACAGTGTAATGTCCCTCATTTTATCTAAAAGTTTGTCCTTGAACAAATTCCAGGCATCTTCTGTTCTCGTGCTTTGTGATGATCTTTGCCTTTTCATTGATTCAGCACTTACCTTTGAGCCTTACTTTTCAAATATGTTGAATCTGCCTTTTATCAGTTTAAAAATGTGGATCTCATGCATATTTACATTGCAAGCTGTGACAGCTCTGGAAGAGGTCAGTGGATTCAACTGCTCTATACAGCCACAAGAAACTCTATTATCTGTTGAACAGACACAGCTTTACAATGTGTAAAACTAAGCATATTCTTCTAATAATATTATCTCCTTATTTTGAAACTAATAGTTTGGGGGTTTAGTTATACAGTTTTAAATAAAGTTGGCCTCAAATTAATACTGAAAATAAATAAAAGTAAAATTGGAATGATAAACATTTTTTTCATTGCAGTTTTTTGGCTGTCACCAAGAAACTGTGCTAGTTTAAAAATGATAGCTGTGACTTCCTTGTCATTGTAATACCGTTTTTTCTGATTATGGAATGAGAAGGGCAAAGAATTTTGTCAAAAAAAATCAGGCATTACCAGTGTTGGTTGATAAGGCTGTTGAATCTGATATTTCACAGGCTAGAACATGATTCAGAACTGTTCTTTGCAATACAAGGAAGATATAAAATATTTGCTTGTCTTTGAATTTCATTTCTCCTTTTGTGTAACTGGACTATTTCTGTGATCTCATTTAAAAAAACCATGCATCTGTTGATGATGATCAACACTGGTGTCAATTATTGGTGAGACTGGGTTTTTGGCCTGAACTGGATTTGAAGCTCATGGGGAGAGTCAGGGCAAAGGAAAAATTACAGTAATACAGTAAGTGAACTCAGCCCTGACCTTTGACATTTCAGAATAAAAGCTACATGAAAGAGAAAGAGATGAGGCCAGGACAGCTGAAAAGCTACAAAGAAGAGAAATAAGGCAAGGTTTTAAAAAAGTATATAATAAAACTAACACCTGTTGGGAACTGTTTTCTTTGTGTTAGACAAATCCGAACCTATACTTAGAGATGTTCTTAAAGCAATTGAAGAGTACTACCTGCACTGCTTCCTTTGGCTTGACCTAAAGCTTAGTTATTTCAACTTATATTTGCATTGGCACTACTGTTGCTGATACTTTGCTGGTTCATGTGAGCACTCTGGGTGATATCAGTCTCTTACTCTAATATGCACATTTCTGTATCTTTTACAGTGGCAAGACCTTTATTATATTACAAAGGAGGTTATATGACAACATTTCTGGAGCCTTATGGTGCTCTGATCATGACAGGCTGAAATTACCCAGAAGGAGGCTCTAACATCCAATGAAACAGAAGCTCCAGCTCTTCCCAATGCTGAAGAAAAAATAGAAATTAGAAATAACTATAATTTATCACTTATGCCAGCATCTGGCAAACACTTTAAACACTGTTGTGTAGCTTTAAATTCGATAAATAAGTTAGTAATAAAAAGTAGATGTTACTATCTTAATAAAGAGGACAAATTGAGATATTTTAATGCAAAAACATAGAAAATTAATTGAAAATGAAAGAAAGCAGTGTTTGACATTTCTTCTTTGACTTAGAATAGACTTGTGACAATTTCATGCAACATTCTGATAGAAGGAGGAACACATTCATCATATTATTTTATTCCATATTAGACTATGGAATACATTGTTCCATAGTCTAATCCAGTAAGATTCAGAAAAGATTTCTGTGGACTGCTACAATTAATAACACTTATTTTATAAGGGAGTATATAAATTTCATTATTTGGGAAATTTACCTTAATTTAAATATTAAAAACTATGATGTTCTCTAGTATAGGAAGGAAATTACCATTCTTCTTCAAATGATGTTTGAAAAGACAGCATAGAAATCATCATATATTATTTATTGTGTCACAAAACCTACATTTTTTTAGAAAATTCTGTGTTGTGTCTTCCATTTCTCTAGCCAAAAAAACCCACCAAAATCAAACAAACATAAATAAACCAAAACCAAAACTAAAGAGAAGAAAAGGAATTTTAACAATGGTGTAGACCAAAAAGATTACTGTGTTATGAAATGTTTTTTCTCTCCTTGGATTTCCTTTTGAATCTTTCTTATTCCAGGACATGTTAGGAAACAAGGTAATTAGATCTGAATGTAAGCTCTTTTGCCAGGCCTTGTCACAGCACTGAGTACCTCTTCTGCAGTCATTCATATTCTCACAGCTATATCAGAGATTCTTGCAGTGGCAAGGAAATCATTCAAACTGATACAAAAAATATCAGGAAGAAATATATCAATTTATTCCTGTTACATTTCACCCAAGGTTTATTCCTGTCACATTCTGATCTTTTTGGTTTTCTTTAATAAAAGATAACTAGTCTTGGTTTTTGTTTCCTCTCATTATGTTAATTCCTATTAAATCATAGGGTGTAGGCTTTAATATGTGTAGGAAAAAACAGATGTACTTCAACCAAACAAACAAAAAATTGTTCTTAATATCCCTTATAATTCTGATATTTAGAAAAAAAAAAAAATGCACACATTTACAGACTCATTTGAGGAACTTCTACCATTTTTTCATATAAAGTAATATCACCCTTGATAAAGAGTGTCGGTGAAATGGCCACTGAAGTAAAGATGGTTTTCACTATCAGTAAGAATATAAAAGTCCGGTCCTTACACATCTGGCATTTGTTTTAAAACTACTCAGACCCTTAATTAGCATAACGAAAAATCAAACTTTAACCTTTTATGTAGAATTTTCATTTTTAAGGAAGTGATTCTCAGTGGTCAAAAAGCATAACGGATGCTGTCATTGACAATCACATGTGCACCCTGCACCATAAAAATGACCTAAACAATGAGCCAAGTACACCTTAAGAAGGACAGCTACTTGAAAGTCACTTTAGTTCTTTAATGTTTATAAATGCTTCCACTAAACTACATGCTTTAGGGAAGAAAAAAAAAAAAAAAAATCTTTTTTGTTTCTGTGTTAAGAAGAAAGTGGAAATAGTACTGAAAACTTTGTAGATGTCTAGTAAGGACTCCATTGGCCACTGCATTTTTTCACTCTTTCTATATTTGTCATTTGTATTTTTTAATTTTTCTGGGCACTGTGAAATTAATACTTCAATGTGAATTATTCCTCTATTAGACTTTCCACTTTATGACTGCAGTGAAGACTGTTGTTCGTAGCAAAGGCTCTATCACGAGCCAAAGGAGTTTTACTTATTTTTGTGTGTGTCAATTGAAACAATTTATTTGAAGATTTTCAGAGTGAAATAAAAAGCTAAAAAAAAAAAAAAAAGACTAATAAAAGTCGGTATCTCCCCTTTGAGCAGTGTCAATCAATTTGAATGAAATAGATTCCCTGTCTGTTCAATAGGGAAAGTACTTCGTGTTACAAATGTCCTTATTATCAAGGAATACCTGGTGTTTTGGTCTTGTATTACCTATTTAATTGGTAATAGTATGTTCATATTAAGCTATCTTTTTCTGTTAGACAATTTAGAAGAAAATATCATTTTATTAAATTGTTATACTGCAAGATAAGTAAAAGTTCCCATGATAAAAAGTGCTATGGTAAGTCTGGAATTCGTTTGACATCAAAACAGCATGGTAAATTAAAGTATATAGTGGATGTCTAACCAACTCAGTAAAGACATAGATTGAAATTTCTGTAATTCTTTGTTCTATCCAAAAATAGATTCTATTATATTCTTTATCTTATATGGCTCATATTTTAGTGGTATTTGTAGTAATAAAAAATAAATAGGGAAATGTAAATTTATTTTAAAGAACTTTTTAATTTATATGGTATCAAACATTCAGTTTGTATATGCTACAATGGACTTCAGCTGGGGAATGCTAAGGACTACTTTGTCTGAATTTTTGTAACAGGCTTGTTTTATCTGTTTTTTAACTTAATATTTTTTCATACATTGTTCTGTGGTTTTAATTTCCAGTATTTAAATTTAGGCTTAGTTTTTCCCTCTTTATTTTGCTGACCAATAAAAACACACAACCTCTATGCAAGAGTGTTACAAAAAGTTCTTCTGAGGCATCTAATGAGATTTTTTAATTTGTTTTTTAAGGATATTTAGAATTATTTTTTGCCTCTATTCATACCACTCTTCTTGAGGGATTCAGATGTTAAAATCCTACAGCTTCTTTTCCACACATACAATAAATATTATACAATACACACTCTACAAAACACAGCTTGACTGTAATTTGGTCTCTTGCTGATGACAGGCTCCAAACAGTTTCCTTCCGCCTGTAATGCTTTGGGAAATTATCCTCTTCCTACGTATCCAACTGCTTTCCTAAATACTGTATTACTAATACTGGTATGAGAGTAGAGAAGAACTCAATGTCTGCTAAAATTTTCTTATAGAAAATTGAAATAAGATAACATGCCTGCTTTCAGGAATTAATAACTTTTATCTGTGGGCTATTGCAGACGAGATTTGAATTACCAAAAATATCAGTACCTGTTGGTAAAGCACTAAAAAATATATTCCTAAAATGACTTGACATTTTATCTTCCCTCTTGTGGCACTTCATGAAGGATGTTGTATTCTAGAGTACTTAATTACTGTTGACCTTCTGCTTTATTATTCCTACACATTAAATACAGGGAAAGGCAACTGATCTACACAAATTTTTTTCTAGAAACCAAAAGTAGGTTAAATATCTCAAACTTCAAAAACCTTATTGGAAAGCTTGGAATTCTTAATTCACAAGGCTCCAGTTGCTCTTCTTATGGCCACACCTATAAACAATAGAAGTAGATTAATGAGAAATTCCTATTTTCTCAAGCATTCCCCATTTAAGGAAAATGCCAAGTTGACATTTGTAACTCGTCTTTCTCTTTATCATTGACAATGCCTTATAAAAAAACCTCCATTCTGTCATTAGCATCTTTACTGAGAAATATGGATGTATCTTGCTACATATGTGCTATAAATTTTAATTTATATGCTTCTCCATAGGTGATAACTGAAAATTGTATTTTATCCCTTCATAAGTTAAATGAACATTCTAGATGTTGCCTTTCTTTGATTCAGCTGAAATATCCTGCAGTGCGTTCAACATCAGTAGAAAATGAATGTCCAACCACGATTAATTCATTTAGTATGTCTTGTGATAACGTTACTCATGATGGATTCACCTGATGTTACTGTAATTTTTGTAAGTACTTTGGTAGGATTTCCAGCGTAATTCTGTATTAATTAAATGGATCCATGTTGTTGAGAATCCCCTGATAGCCTGATTATTTCAGCATATGGAAACATCAAAATTTTTCTCAGAGGTAACAAATCCCTAATTGTTCAGAAAAATAACTGAGCAGAAAGGGAAATAAAGAAGTTGGTGTAGATTAATCCTTCCTCTCTACAAACTGCTTCAGACTGTAAGGCAGTTCTTTGGAGTAGACATTATGTACTTGTGTTGACAATAAGGTGGTCTTCATGGCTGAATTAAAGAAAGTGCATCTAGTTCAATGCTGTTGTCACAGGGTGTGACTAGGTCTTACTGACAGATAAAGGACCTTTCAATTAAAATGGGAATGGCAGGATCAGGTCTTTTATTCAGTAAATTCTATGAGTGACTTATTTTCTCATGTTTAGATGTAAAACACAGGAAATACAATTTTCTTTTCAAGTTATTGAATTATAAAATAATACACATCATGCTTTTCACAAACAGGAGAGAAGTTTTCTGGTAGTCTAGAAAAAGCTAGAATTAAACCTGAAATAATTCAATTGTTGTTTGAAAAATGGTGAACTGCAACTGAGTAGACAAATAAGGAACCATAAAAGGCAGATGGATAGGGGAGGGATACTCTTGCACTGTTATTGTGAGTTATATGAGTATTTCAAGGAGATATTGATATGCAGAATTAGAGCTCTGTCTTTATTCCAGTTTTCTCTAGGGAAAAAACCCAAACCAAAGCAAACAAAGAACTGCCACTCTGTGCAGAGAATGTTCCTTTCCAAGAGTCTACACCTACTTTTCCCAGAGAACTGAGACATGTTTTGCTTGAAGACAAAAATCTCTTCAAGTAAGCTTCTTGTTGCTATTGTACAAGCATGTCTCGAACATTCTTCCAAAGTAAATCCCAAAATGTGGCACACCATCAAACTTAAAATTTCCATTTTAATATTTAGTATTGGCTTTTTCAACTGTATCTTTTCCTTCAGTACTTTAAATTAACTATTGTAACAAGGGAATACCATGTTGCTCTGTTACATTGACTCCATTTCACAACATAAAATGATGAGTAATTGAGTATGTAAAATGTAGTGATTCAGTATTAGAAATTGAAGGGTGACCATGAAACCTGCCATAAAAAAAAAAAAAGAAAAAAAAGAATTCTGTTCCTTTTGTTAAGATGCTTTTGACATGGCTTCTAAAGGAACGAGTTGCAGAATATTTACAATCTCTCTGGCTGGAACTTGAGATTAAAGTAGGCATTATAATTTCAAAATAACTGAGTGTATCATTACACTCTGCTTAAAGATAATAAGCAAACTACTTGACAAAGGAGAGATGATATATCCCAAAAGGATGTGGACAGAAGTCATGGATTTTCCAGGAAATAGAAATTAAGAAATTGATGAGAAACCAAGAAAAGTTTCCAGGAAGCAGGTCACATACTTCTGAATGCACCTAACATGTATGGGAGTAATGATGAAAATTTTGAGGGCAACTGCAGTGAAGACAAATGCAGGTGGATGACAATATACCCTTATCAAGCTGATAACAGAGATGGAAGAGAAAATATTGGAGGATGAGGGAAGGACAGTAGAACAAATAAATCAGGAAAATAAGATTTTCTTTCTGGGCAAAGAGTTTATTACCTAACACTGAAGAGAATAGAGGATAATGGCAAATGAACTCAGCAACTGAGAGTTCATGGAGTGACATTAAGAGGAAAGAATAAGAATTTGAATATTTCACAAGCACTTGAAGAGATTGCATGCTAGGAAGCTGTTTTGTTGTTTTGTTTTTGTTTGGTTGGTTGGTTGGTTGCTTTTTTTTTTTTTTTTTTTCCTTAAAGGGACATTTCTATAATAACACAAATACAATTTAGTGAAGAATGCTGGCAAGGACTAGCTACTACTTATTCTTTGTTGAGCTGGCTTCCACCCAAGGTACATGGTAAAGCCTCTCCATCTGATTGAGTTTAAAGCCTCCTTTTTGCAACTATTACACTACATTTCTCTCCTATCTCGCCTTTAGAAAACATTGTATGTCCCTAGGTGCTATATGAGTGCTATATATCATGGAGGTGAATAAGGAATATTATCAATTTATCATACAATATAAGAACCTGAAGAATCTAAAGAAATGCTGAGGTAATAGATTTAAAATAAGCAACTTTAATACTTTTTCACTCAGCACAAGATATTACACCTTCCAAAAAAAGTCGAGAAAGAACTCAACAAGTTTATGAAGAAATGGTGTATCTGTGACCATCAGACATGACATTTCAGTTGCAGCTTTCAGCTATAAAAGTCCCACACTTGATTTCTGGAAGTGGAAGAGCAAGGCCAGCCATATACACATACTGTTCTATATTCCTCCATACATATTTTAAGCCTGCTCTTAGAGGTGCTGTACTTAACTGTGCCTGCTCTTATGGCTTTAAACTGTTAACTTTAATAAAGCTTAGGTAGTACAGAATCTTAGAAATAATATATTTTGGAAAAAAAAATAATCTTTGTTTTCCAGATGATGTTTTCCTGGTACAGTTTTGTGGGTTTTTTTTGTTGTTGGTTTTTTTTTTTTTTTTTTTTTTTTTTTTTTTTCCTACTACAGGAAGTTTTTCTCATTAATTTATGATGTAATTCTATTCCTGTTTTGACTGAAAATCATAGAATTTTAGAATGGTTTGAGTTGGAAGGGACCTTAAAGACCTCTGTTTCAGCAGTGACTGGTCTCATGTTTAAACCTTTTTTCTTAATAGTTTTGTTTATATGTCTGGAATGATTCTCAGCACATGGTTTTAGGAAGGAAAAGCCGAATGTCTTTCACAGGTAATAACTGAAATCTCTAAAAGAAGAACGAAATTGGGGCAAGTTATAAAACACAGGCAAAAACAGGCTTCATAAAGTAATATTTATGGTTCTAGTATTAGACGTATTTATAGCACAGAGTTCCTATAATTCCTAGGAAGATTTAAGTGTACGTTTGCAAATATTCCAAGGACTATGAAATACTTAGCTACTCAATAGAGGTTATTCCTGTCTTATGAATTGCTAGGTAGTTGTTTCTGAAGGATTTATGTTAAGTGTAATAATGATTTTTTTATCCAGATCTCTTCCAGAAATATGGATGAATGGCTTTCTTAAAACTACAGCAACAACAAAACAAAAACAGGACCCACCACATACATTGTATTTTCTGGGTTCAGGTTGTCTTTATATAACCATTAAGTAAGCTGAGTTTCCCTTGGTATCAAAGAACAGATTTATATACTCTGAAAGTGCCTGGAATTTATATTTTACAATGTAAATGAAGAATTAGATAAGGCTCAGCAAAAAGTTTCTCACACTAAGCCCATGGTCACGCAAAGCTAAAGTCAAGAGGGTGAAAAAGCAGCCTAACTGGGCATTTTGTTTTACAGCTGTATTGCTAAACTGGTACACAGACAATATGTCCCTTCTAAAAGGATATCTTATTATTTTAGCTCATCCTTTCATTATCTTGTAGAAAGATCAGTTTCAACATAAATCTTAGCAGGAAATTAAGGTACTTGACTGTATATTTTCAAATGACTTTAAAAGAACTAGATGTTCCCAAGCAACATGTATTTCCCTAAACTTTTTACATGAAACAACTGTTCATAATACCTTTCATTATGCCAAAAAGATGAATGGCTATCTTAATAATAATAATTCAAGGAGCCAAAAAAACACAAACTATAGCAGTATTCTGTGAAAAGTGAAGTAAAATGATACAGAATATGATTTGGAATGCTACTGTAATTTATGCACATACAAACTCTTGAATTTTTGGATGATGACTTTTACTTCTGTGACTCCGTTGTCCTTGAGAGCTAAAAGCCAGCATTTTTTTATGATGTTATGTTTGTAAATGTTTAGTAAGATAACAAGATATTTCTAGTTATTTTCTGAATTTGAAAGAACCTTAGATATCTGAACACAAAAATATTTTGACAGGGAACAGACATAAAATTTACATTAACTTTCTCTTCATCATCTCATGATGAGGAATATTACATGCTTCTGGCTGAATTATATTTGTTCTTTTTCTTCATAACAATAACCAGCAAAACACAAAATCCTTACTAACAGTATTAGAGATTCTCTGGTATCTCAAGTTGAGGACTTGAACTGTACATTGAGTTCTGGAAGGTTTTTGGGTCCGGTGCATTATGTAAGTGAGAAATGTAGGGTAAAAATCTATCTGTAGTTTTCTTTCAGTAGTCTAGTTCTTCCTTTTTAGGAAAAGTCACGTATATGTTCATGACCAGTGTTTAAACAAATACTGCTGGGAATACCACAAATGTCAGTGTTTTCCTCCCTTGGAACTCTGTCGACCCATTTGTAAGGCAGGATCAGGAACATGTATTATGAGAAACATAGCTGTAAGAAGCAAACAGATCTTGAAACACTGTGGTATATTTTCCGAGGGGTGTACTTCACAAGATGACTTCCTCTGACCTGTAGAGGATGATCTAAAAGGAAATAAATCTGGTTTATATAGATCTTTAAAACTGATACTTGGTCAAACCACAACACTTGACCAGAAGACCCCACTTCCTATAGCTTTTTACTGGATGTGAGTGACAAGGTTTTGGTAGTGGGTGGAATTCAGAGTGGTCTCTGTGACACCAGAGGCTGCTTCCTTCCAGATACAGTTGGTTTCAGCTGGCTCCACAACAGACCCATTGCAGGACACAGCTGAGCCCATCAGCCAAGTGTGTGGTGCCTCTGTGAAAATGTATTTAAGTAGTGGAAAAAATGACAGAGCGCTGAATGAAGAGAGTAAAAAGGGAAAAACAGCAGTACAAACATCAAGGTCAGAGAATGAGCAGGGGGAGGAGGTGCTCCAGGTGTCAGAGCACAGATTCTCCTGCAGCTGTTGGAGGAAAACATGGTGAAGCAATTTTCCCCCTGTAACCCATGGAGAACCACACTGGAGCAGATATCCATACTGCAGCCAGTGGATGACCCCATGCCAGAACACATGGATATTTCCTGAAGAACTTCAGTCCCTGGAGAGACCACTCAGGAGCAGGAGAAAAGCATAAGAAAGGAGCGGCAGAGAGGAGCTGCTATAGACTGATTGTGACCCCCTATTCCCCATCTCCCCATGCCACTTGATGCAGGGGGAGGTAGAGGAGTTGGGAATGAAGGAGTAAAGTTGAACTTGGGAAAAAGGCAGGGGGGGAGAGAGGGAGGTGTTGCTTTAAATTTGACTTGTACTTCTCACTATTCAAATCTGTTTTAACTGCCAGTAAATTCCATTAATTTTAATAAAATCATAGAGTGGTTTAGGTTAGAAGGGTACTCTAAAGATCATCTAGTCTGACCCCCCTGCCATGGACAGGGATATATTTCACTAGATCAGGTTACTATAAGCCCCATCCAGCCTAACTCTGAACACTTCTTATGATGGGGCACCCACCTGTTCCAGTGTCCCACCACCCTCAACACAAAAATGTCATCCTTATGCCCAATTTAAATTTACCTTCTTTTAGTTTAAAACAGTTGCTTCTTGTCCTGTCACTAGAAGCCTTGGTAAAAAGTCTCTCTCCATCTTTCTTATAAGCCCTCTTTTAAGTACTGAAAGGCCACATTAAGGTTTCTCCAGGCTGAACAACCCCAACACTCTCAGTCTTTCTTCAAAGGAGAGGTGTTCCATCCCTCTGATCATTTTCATGGAACTTTCAAGTGAAGTCTGTTTTGCTCATGACGATAATTGGCAAGTGATCTCCCTTTATCTCAACCCACAAGCTTTTTCATCCTATTTTCTACTGCTGTCTTGTTGAGGAATAGGAGTGAGAGAGCATCTGGCTGAGTGTCTGGCATATTTCTGTGCATCAGGACATTAAAGCTAACAAAATTCCAGTGCAGAGTTTCCCCACTTTTCCATTTACTATGTGTAACATAGTCTTACTATTTAAAAGCACAGATGAATCACTACAGTAACTTCAGCCCCAGTCTCAAATACAGCTGGAAATGAAAAGGAAAGGAATAAAACAAAAATAAAGCAAAAAACCCTAACAATAAAAAAGTTAAAGTCCCCATCGTAAGGTAAATTTTAAACATTGTTCCCTCTGGATGAGATCTACATGTTTTCTGACTGCTCTTTCCAGGTTCTTCCACCACCACCCCTGCATTTAATACAGACTAACATTATATTTCTGCCAGTAAAGGATTAGGTTGGTAAATCAACATGTTTTATTTGAAAGCAGAGGCCATCCAGGGATACAGAGACTGATAAGAGAACCTATTTTTTATTAAGGCACTTTTAGATTTAGCCTTCAGTAAGAACCTTATTTAAATAGAAAGATTTTTGGTTGTTCCCTATGGAAGTCATAAGCCGCCTGTAAATTGACAGTTTTACAAATGAGAATACATGGGAACTTCAGAACAAATGAAGTAGTTTTCTACAAAAGGTGCAGAATACTCATTTTATACTTTCTTTCAAGTTAAAAACTGCAAAATAAACAAAAATTAATAAAACTTATATTGTAAGAAAAATTACAGTAAGTGAAACATAAAATTTCATTCTAGTTTAAATAATTTTATTGCTAGTTTAACAAAATATTCTTCCTCCTTCACTGGCCGTGTTTCAACCAACATGAATTAGACAGCTTGCTAAGCTACACTGTAACCTGTATTTCTTTCTGCTTGCAGGCATTTTTTATTGCTTTACTATGTATATGCCAGTGGCAGGAGGATGCAAAGAGGAAGGCAGTACAGGCAAAGGCTGAAGGCAAAGACATTAGCTAGCCTGCCAAATGATCAACAGCAAGGGTAACACATGGGACCATGAGCAGGTCAACATATGCCTGAAGGCCTCAAAGCACTAATTCAAATCTATCCAAAATTTTCTGCCTTCTCCGTCCTTTAAGAACAGCACATTCTTTTTGCAGTGTTGACTTCATTCCATATGTCAAGAAGATGGCAACCTGCAGGAAGGATTAACCTCATCCTTTCTTTGCTCCCTCCTTCTTCACCCACTCCATGCTGTATTACTGACTTACTTTTCATGTTGTCACAGCCGCTAGCATGTGGCCACATCTTTTCTAGTCCTGTCTTCAGCATCCTGCCAGCAGTATTCTACATTAAACATTAAAGCATTCCTATGTGATTTAGAGGAGGGTTTACATGCTATGGATCAACTCTGTTAGAAAGGCTATAGGTGGCTCTTACTATGGTTTCACGCTCTCCTTTCATTGCCAGAGTCAGTATAATGGTACTGTATTGCACTGATTTTTATCCATCTGTCTCTTTCTATAATATGCTCAAGAATTACTACTCACCTGAAGCTATAATAATTCTCACTACATACTACCAAAAAGGCAAGACTGATTTTCTTGGTTGCCACTTTTCATATATAAGGTTTCAGCTTTTATGTGCAGGATAATCAAAGGGAAAAATGTAGTGCCAAAACAGACTCAAAAGCAGACCCCAACTGTTCATCTCTTTTAACTAGAAATAAAGAAACAAAATAAAGTTTCTTACAAACACTGAGGAAATTATTTTCTGGATTTCAAACTGAAATGGAAGATTTAAGTCCATTTCACCCTGTTCTAAGTGTTAGGGATGGGAAGATAGGCTTCTTGTTTATTGGAGGGGATAATTGGGAAATTCCTTCAGTTGTGTCAGGAGTATTCATTTTATCTAAATTGGCTGGATTTGTGAAAATAAATCTAAAGAAGAAAATCTATACCATATCACCCTTTTTATATTGCTTAATTACAGTCTATATCCATATAAGTATTGCAGCTACACAAGCTTTCAAAAATATCCTTTGTTTGGTAGATATTCATCAGCCAACAATTTCTATTTCTCCCTGTTTCCGTCTCTGTTGTTCATTTCCAGCCTATTAGAACATCAGTAGAAGTATTCATTGACATGCTATTTGAATTGCTATTCCTAGGCAACATCTATGATTATGAGGAAAGCTCAGATTAGTAATGTGATTTTCTAGTTGCTATGTGAAAAGCAACCACTTAGAATCAGGTGGATATTTTTGGATGCAGCTCAGTCCTTATTAATGTATGCTTCCTTTTAAGTATAGTTAAATTAATAACCCTGGAATCTATAATAATGAACAAAATATTGTGAAATACAGAATTTTCACATAATTAATGTCTTATCTAGCAGCTCTCTAACAATTAATCTCGGAATAACCTTCAATTCATACCATAACATGGATGTTAATGATTGAAATTAAGAGCTGAAAATACCTATTTGGTCTTCTATTTCATCTAGTCATTTGATTGCTCCCTAAAGAATATTTTCCAGTACTTTTTCTCATCTAGATTTAAATGTACTTAGCAATAAAGCTTCTAATACTTCCCTTTGGAGACTATGTCACCATGTAATAGATTTCACTATTGGGAATCTTTACCCTATTCAATTGTGATAAGATCTTTCACCTTCTCAGAAATAGGAAAGAGGAAAAACATAACGAAAGCAAAAATATTTATGGGCTAGAAGCTAGCAAGAGCTAGCTAAAAACCAGAGATGTTACTTCTCTTAAGAGCTGATTCCTTCTGTGATTCTATTTTAATTTCCTGAGTGTGAAATCCGCTGTTGCATTTTTCATCACATTTTCCTGAGGTAAACGCAAACCCTACCTATTCCCTTTGACTGTGTCATTTAGCATTTCTTCTTTGTACTTGCAAGGTTGTCTTGCCCTTGAAAATGAAATGCTGAAGTATCCACATAACCATCAAATTTCTTTAAGTCAGATTTATTAAAAACAGAGAAAAATTATTTAAGACAAATAAAGAGACTTTTTAAGTGGATCAAGATGTCATAACCTTCATGAGGCACTATCTTCTTAGCCCCAAGGAGGGAACTAACTTCCATAAGCAGCACAACAAGTACTGGCTCTGACTGACCTGTGACTTGCAAAGGATTGTCTATGAAGACAGGCTATTTTTCAAATTAATAGGTCAGGGACAAACATGAGGTTAGTTGTTACACACATTACTAGACCACTGGTTGAATGATACCAAATATACATAGTCACCCACTCCTAACACATTCCTGACATATAGTGTGTAGAATATTTTGACTGGTTCTAGGATTCAAGAAAATATATATTTTGGGATGTAAAATAGTCTAGTCACTGTCAAACTATCTAATACAAGCCTATATGAAGAGAACGGTCAGGTAAAGGACAATGGAGGAAACAAAACTGTATTTGGGTTTATGTGTAGTAGGGCTTTACTATCAAGTTAGAATGTTAACAGAGAAGAAATACATAGTATTTGTAGGGAAAGACAGACAGCCACACATTCATGCACATACACACATACCCCTCCATGCACAGTCCTGGTCTATTGCCTTGGCAGCTCAAAATGTTCTTGAGGAATGAAAGGCTCCTGGACCAGGCAGAGAGAGGGAGAGCTGCTGCTCTTGAAGTAAGCAGGGAAAGCAGGCAGCTCATTCACTACTACAGTCATCTCACACCGGTTTGGCAGAAACAATTCTTGTGATTACTTCTTCTTCCTCCTCACCCTCATGCCAAATTGTGACATTTTATATGACATTTGCACTTCTAGACAGTTTTGCCTTTACTCTCTGCATCTTATACTATGCACTGCAGAATGACCGTGTTACTTTCCCAGGCAGGTGCCTTATCCTGTTACTCAGCTGTTTTTTCTTGCTTACCTGCTTCTTTTCTTTAGTATGCTGAAAGCAGTCCTTTCCCCACTGTCAAGGTTGTACTTCTTCAATGATCAGTAATTAATTGACCATCTGTGAATTGTTTATAGGTCTAGGTCCTGTTTTCAACTATATTTTCAAGGCACTTGTTATCCCAAGCTTAAACTCTACATCATAACAAGAGACACCTGGTACCAAACTCCAGTTCACACAGCAAGTTCTCATAACAAGTTAATAACACATTTAAAAGGTCAGGACAAAGTCTTTGCACAGTTGGCATAAGCTTTCGTTTGCATTTTTACTGGGCCACTGTGTAGTGTCCCTGTTCTCCAAACTAGCACTTCTTTTTTGTTGGATATGTAGATGGTAAGGGATGGGAGGAAAATGTAGAAGAAAAAAAACTAAGTCACCTTCACTACCAGTCAGTGCATGCTTATTAGCAAAATTTAAGCAGATGTTGTATTAACTTGTCTAATCAGGTCAAAATATTTCTGGTCAAAAGAACTTTACCTCTGTTCTTGGTGAACGCAGTTTCTTCAGGATGAAGTTTTTCTATTCTACGCAAGTCTGGTACCCTGTTTAAGAACTTAAGAAAGAGAAACTGGTGTTTCAGAAACATGTATGGTTTGCATTTTCAGCTTTCAAGGAATTAACAGCCCTTTGTTCTCCCATTATAGAGAAATTTTGCATTTAAGTGCAGATCAGACTAGATGGAACAGAAGCCCTCTGTGGCTTATGCTTTTTCATAAAGCTAGTTTATTTCCTTTTCTTTCTTGGTAGTTAAATAGAAAATAATCTTACAGCGCCTCAAATAATTGTGTTCCAGCCTTAATATTTTTGTAGCTATCAATCTAAACTCCTTGACATAATGCTATGAACATCAGTGAAGTTACAGCTAAGGTAAATGTTGCTGTGTTCTTTTCTTACTGAACAATTATGTGGACATAAACAGATACAAAATATATAAATTTATCTATGGAATATAATTACAAAAGCATTAATTTCTCTATTTTATATTCAAGCTGAGAAAAGTTTCCTGTAGAAATCTGATTATAGCTAGTTCTAGTAACCAGCTGCTGCAGTGTGCTGCTAAATGCAGTAGGAAAAATTCTGATTTAAATTACCTTTTGAGTGGATATTTAAATAATTAAATTAATCTTGTAAAATGTCACATCTGTCGGAGAACTTTGCTGTTTGCTTCACAGTTACATTTCCAATGTATTTGGATGTTTATGACACTTTAATTCACTGAATAATGGTTTTTTTTGTTTGTTTGTTTGTTTTTTTTTTTTTGTTTTTTTTTTTTTTTTTTCAATATAGCCAAACTGCTAATATAGATTCTGAGAATATAGTAAACATGATTTGATTTTCCAGATTTTCTTTATTGGGCTTTAATAAGTGTATTACTATTTTTAAATAGCTATCTAAGTACTTCTGTAAAGTGATTCCATCTAGTTACTTTTAAAATCCAGACAAGCTGGTTAGAAGCAACCAGACCTGACTTGTACCAGCTAGTGACATTTTTTTTTTTCCAGTAGACAGATTTAAATAAGAATCCTGCAGAATTAAGTAAATATGGAAGAATCAGGTGTTTCTTTTTTTATGAACTTATTTGCTATAACTTTTAGAGGGATTTTATTTAAAAAAAAAAATGGGTTTCTGTAAAAGCAAACAGTTTGTCATGTGTTAGGATATGATTGTTTCTCTGTTATCTGAGGAAGACAGTTATAATCTATACAGTACAAAACAGTATGGACACTGACAGTTTAGTTGTGGCCTTGAATGCCTAACTCTGTTCTCAAATCAAAAGAGAATTATTTAACACATTAACCTAGTAGCTGTGCAGGACTCCTAGAAGATATAGACTGAGAGCATTAGGAAGCATACCAGATTTTAATAGAGTGCTAGATGTGGATAAAACATGGTTCCATGGAAATAAGATTGTCTGTGCTTTTTAAGCAGAGTGAAATTACGTGCTATGCCTGCAGAGACAATCTCTAGGATTTATAATCATTTATGAATTACCATTATAACTGTGCAATTTTGGACTGTTCTGGCAAGATTTGATGTGTTGGATAACTAGGTCCCCAGAACAATCTTTGGAGAAGAGATCCTAATTTTCTTTTTGATTCAAAGCATCAAAACAGTTTGAGGGTATTTTGTTTCTGAGTAGCTTTTACAGTCAACATGAATGAGACAACACTGACTGGTGTCCACTTGTTTCCAATAAATATCTCTAGGCCTTCAAAATACACAGTATGTCTTCATGCCATATCTCCAGGATATCATTTATGTCCTCTGATTCATGCTGTAATACCCGGGTTGTCAGGATTCAGCACACTGCTCCCAGAGTAACAGAGCATTTGGAGAAGTACACAAAATAATTATTATACCTTGAGCTCATAAGAGACCCAGAAGTGCTGGGTAACAAATACCTAGTCCTGAGCAGGGTCATAAGATGTTTTCTGCAAGGTTAAGCTTGAGTAGTGACAGATACTTGTAGCATAGGTGAGGTGCAGAAGCTGCAACCATCCAGAGGAGTCCTCTCGTGAGCATGTAGTTTTGCATTCTGCAGCCCTGATCAGTTTTTCTTTCTTATCCTCTAAAGCAGGTCATAAAAGCTAACTCTCTCTAGAGTTTAATGGATATATTTCGTAATGTAGCAGGGGACTAAAACATCTTGAAGTATTACTTATAAAAACACTCTTTTGATTTTCACACTAGTGTGAGAAAAAATGAAAACAACAGAAACCTGATTCTTGTGGTTTAAAACCAAACCACAGTGCCCATACTAAATGGACTTGGATGCCATCAGGCTTTAATCACAGACATATGCAATTTTATGAATTACACCATGTCCTTGTTCCATGGGAGAGACGAGGCAGTCAGGAGAGAAGTCAGACACATTAGTGCAGCCGTCCCAGCCATGTTATTCATTGCTGGGGCTAGGCCACAGGGTCTGCTGGGGTGTTGGCAGAGATGGTTCCAAATCCTGGTGTAGGGTCATGAGTTCCCATCAGAGTCTCACAGGTTGGGGTCCCCTCTGGAGTCTCTTCTGCTGGTGTCTCTCAGTAGATATGCTCATTTATAGGATTGGATAGAAAATATCTCATTGATCTGGTCACATTACACTGTCTTTTCCCAATTTGTTGTCACTGTTGTTGGCATTCATGGTCTGTTTGTCCTGGACTCTCCAGGACATGTTTGCATATGATGATCAGCAGGTTGTTTTTATAGTTTGGCTATCTATCTCCTTGATCTCACAAAACCAATACTCTGTTGTTTGGGACAGATGGTTGGTCATATTTTCTTTACCTCTACTACACCAAAAAGTTAGGACACTATGTTAACAGTTAGGCTAACTGGGCTAAATTCATGCCAACTGCTACACCATTTCACTCCACCATGAAGTCTGAGTAAAAGCACTGGGTAAAAGGGCAAAAGAGAGATCGGTTCTGTATGAAAATAATTTAAAAGCTTTTCTTTTTTTTTTTCTTTTCTTGTTCTGTAGCAAATATATGCATGTCTTTCCATGAGTTGTGTTCCCACTCTGCCTTCTGCCCACAAACCATTGACAGTTCTCTCAATAAATAGAAAGATTTGCTGTAAATAAATCTGTCCACGAAATGTTCACTGAATGTGAAGCTTTCTAACATTCAGACCTATTTTTGTTGTGGACCGTATTATTGAAGATACCATTACATATTGCAATAAGACATGTTCCTAGTTCTTTAATACTCCAGCTGTTAATGAGCTTTATGATCAAATGTCAATAAAACGTGAAATTGAACAGCTTTTCTCTTAATGTTTAAAGAATTATCCTTTATAAGCTGTGCTTCTTTACTGGTTCCACAGCATTTGAAATGTACTTCCTATTATCAACTTTAATTAGTCAAGACATTGATTTTAACTCTCTTCTATTTACCTGGGTAGCACATCAACATGGAAGATTCATATCTTGGTCTCAGAAAGTTTGTATGCACTAACATTAAAAAAAGAGAAGTTTACGAAACTGTGCAAGAAAACATACTGTTCCCATTGATTTAAAAGAATTTTCAAAATTAAAACCAGTAAGCTGATATAAACTCATGTATATTTGATTTGAAAACAGAAATTTTCTCACAGAACTAGTGTTTAGTAATTGTAAGAAGGATATTTATCAGTTCTGAACAACAATTATCTAATACAATTACTTTTATTTGGAAGGAATTGAACTTGGGTATGCAGGAGGTCTTTACTACGCACCCAAATACCCTTAATATAAGTGGCTTTCCCATAACTGTTCAATCTATTATAAAAAATATTTAATGTTAGGTAAACTGATCAAGTAAATGTCTCACATTTTTTTTTCCCATTTGCACTCTTTGATACCACTTTATGATCTTATGATCTAAACTGTGAAACTTCAGTGGGAAATGTTCTTATGTCATTATACTAAATCCAATATAATTTTCCTTGAAGTATAAACAGACACTTTGACTGTTAGTCTAGGACTTTGATGTTATTTTTTTTGTTTGTTTGTTTTTTGTTCTCACTTAAACACATGGTACATAATATCTTCTTTTTAGAGTTCAAGATATGTAAAACTGTATGGAGTAATAATTGAAGTAAGGAAAAAAATTTCAGTGTATGTTTTGTGACAAATGTAGTACCTACAAATTCCAAGCAGAAAACATTTCAGCAAATAGATTCCATGTTCAATTTCATCCCAGTGGTATGAGGTATCTCATCTGGACTATTGGGAGTTAATAAAATGTAGCCATTAGTGTGAAATAGCTGGAACTAAAGAACATTCCAAGCAGAGTTATGATTTAATCTTCCTGAATGCTAGTAGATTTTCTATTCATCATTTCTATACTTATGTGAAATTTGACAGTATTACTTGCTAAATCAATGGGAATTACAGTACCAGGGCAAAAGTGTTATAGCTGGACCAAGCAGTAAATATTTTGTTTCCTTCAGTTTTTGTGAGATGAAAGTCCAGTTATTGATTGTAAAAACAAAACAACATCAAAACATTTAAAAATACACACTTCCTTGAGCACTAGTTCTAATACTTTTCAATGTTATTTTTATTCAAATACTAATTTCCAGAGACCAGTCACCCAAGTTTAAAGATAAATATTAAATGAACTTTTATATCCAGCATTCTTAAGCATAGATTTCTCCCATTTAGAATGAACTTCAATTTTATTTTTTGTAAAAGAGGAAATCTTCAGAACAGAGTTTGAATAACTAAATATGAGCAGAAAGGAGTTTGTTCTCACTGAAAAAAAAAAAAAAAAGAAGAAATGTAAAAGCTTTATTGCAATAATAGACATCATACTTAATATAAATACCAGCAGTTATGAATTTTTTCTTTTATTTCTCATTTCAGAAGAAAGTGTCTTGATGCAAGCACAGAAATTTTGCCATGTGTATTGTATACTATAATGGAAGGCAGTGATGAGTGGTGTCCATCAGGAGTCCGTGTTGGGACTGGTGTTATTTAACATCTTTATGGGCAACATGGACAGTAGGATTGAGTGCACCCTCAGCAAGTTTGCAAATTACACCAGGCTATGTGGTGTGGTTGACACGATGGAGTGAAGGGATACCATCCAGAGGAACCAGAATAGGCTTGAGAGGTGGGCCTGTGCAAACTTCATGAAGTTCAACAAAGCCAAGTGCAAGGTCCTGAATATGGATTGGGGCAATCCCAAGCACAGATACAGGCTGGGGAATGAGTGGATTGAGAACAGCCCCGTGGAGAAGGACTTGGGAGTAAGTGTGGATGGAAAACTGACTGTGAGCCATCAATGTGCGCTCGCAGCCCAGAAGGCCAACTGTACTCTGGGCTGCATCAAGAGCAGGGTGGACAAGCAGATTGAGGGAGGTGATTCTCCCCCATTACTCTACTCTCATGAGACCTCACCTGCAATGCTGTGTTCAGCTTTGAGGCCCCAACATAAGGACATAGACCTGTTGGAGAGAGTCCAGAGGTATGAAGATAATCAGGGGGTTGGAGAACCTCTCCTATGAAGACAGGCTGAGAGAGTTGGGATTGTTCAGCCTGGAGAAGAGAAGGCTCTGGGCAGAACTTCTAGCAGCCTTCCAGTACTTAAAGGAGACCTACAGGAAAGATGGGGAAGGACTCTTTATCAGGGGGTGTGATAATAGGATGAGGGGTAACAGTTTTAAACTGAAAGAGATTATATTTAGATTGGACATAAGGAATAAATTCTTTGCAATGGGGATGGTGGGACACTGAACCAGGTGGATGCCCTACCATTGGAAGTGTTCAAGGTCAAGCTGGAAGGGGCTTTATGTAACCTGGTCTAGTGAAAGGTGTCTCTGTCCATGACAGGGGTGTTGGAAGTAGATGATCTTTAAGGTTCCTTCCAACCAAAACCATTCTGTGATCTAGGCACACTTCCACTGTTAAATGGCTCACTCTTTGGAAGCAGATGGAGTATGGAAATTTAAGGTGTTTCCTGGGTTTCAGTGAGTGGTGGGTTTTTTCTCCAGTAGAAGGATAGGGTGCTACAGGGGTGGCCCCCTGTGAGAAGCTTCTTGAAGCTCCCTCGGCTCCAAGTCAGACTCACATCTGCACCAAAACTGATCCAATCAGCTGTGTTTCTGCGATAATTTATTTAAGAATGGACATGGTGAGGAGTTGGACTTGTGAAGAGGTGTTGTGGCAGCTGCTTGAACACAAAGGTCAGTGGAGGAAATTAGGAAGAAAGGAGGGAGCAGGTGTGCTGGAGCAGAGACCTGCCTGTATCCTCTGGTGAGACAGCAGGGCGGCCCCACCTGCCACCCATGAAGATCTACGGTGGATCAGACACTGATTTATGGTCTCTGAGGGGCCTCTCATGGCCGACCAAGGTGACTGTGCCCGAAGAAGGCCAGGATCTTGTGGAAAGAAATAGCACCTGCTGTTGTAGTTCTCTGGGGGTACTGCATCATGCAGTGGTGTCCCACACTGGAGCAGCTTGGGAAGGGCTGTGGCCCATGAGAGGGACTCACATTGGAGAAAGTTTGTGGAAGACTGTCTCCTGTCAGAGGGGGACCACTCCAGAGCAGGGGGAAGAAGCTCCAGAAGCTCCCTCCGCTGAAGATGGAAGAAGCTGCAGCACTGACTGCACCCCCCATTCCCTGCCCTTGTGCTACTGGGGTGAGGAGGTAGAGATATTGTGTGCAGAACTGAGCCCTGGAAGAAGGGAGGGGTGGGGGGATGGTGTTCTCAAGATGTGACAATGCTTCTCACTGTCCTACTCTTTTAAGTGGTGTTATTAGTGTCTGCAATAAATCTGTGTCCTTTTTTATTTCCCCTAATGAGTCTGCCTTTTGCCCATGACCATAATGAGTGATTTACCCCTCCTGGTCCTATCTCAAATCCCAAGCCTGGCTCATTTGTCCCTTCTCATTGCTGTGAGGGAAAGGAAGAGTGAGCGACTGTGTGGTGCTCAGTTGTCCTTTGAGCATAAACCATGACAGGGTGTCATCTTACAGGCTGAAACAGAAGTATTAATCAGCAGTGGGTATGTCACCAGAGGTGAATTCTCAGCTGTCATTTTTCAGAAGCTCTGATGCTGAAGTCTTTAACTGGTCAGAGACTTGGAAATGTCTCTGAGTTTTAAATGAAGTTGAACCATTTCTGATGCAGGTACTATCAAGGTTGTCATTGTCTTCAGAGTCCACCATATGTCCAGATAACAGAGGAATAATTTTAGATTTTGTGCTCTTGGAGAACCCAGTGAAATACATCTGTAATTCCAACATTGATCAATACTGATACCATCTGTCTTCACAAAAGTAATGCTGTCATGGCTGAAACTGGCCACTCTGTCTAAAGATAGGATGATCTGTGCTGGGTTATACTTACCTTATCTTTTTTCTTCTTTCCATCTGTAAAGACAGTAACATACTTCAAAACTGGGGTCAGGAATAGATGACAACCCATTGCATCTGTACAAATTTATCGTCACTTTGTTACAATATTAATGGGAAAATTAGAGTACTGAGGAAGAATAAAGAATGTATTGTATTATGGATGAAGATATATATTCTCTACTTAGTGTATTCACTTTAAGCAGCAGTTGCTCCTCCTTCAGAATTCTGAATGCTTTGTCATTTAGGTGCTCATGGAAGAATACATAAGGAAATGAGAATAGCTCAATATTTTAGCACAATCATAAGAAAATAAGTACTTTTTTTCTGTTGTTTTGTGTTTTTTTGTTTTTTTTTGTTTTTTTTTTTTTTTTTTCCAAAAAGTACTCAACATTTAATCTGTTCTTATGAAGTCACATTCCATGGTTTTAATTCAGGTGTTTATCTTTCTCTTCAGTTAATATTTTTAAATTCCATTTTATCTTTATATAGTCTGAAAATTTTGAAACTTTATTCCATGAAAGGTTATACTGTAAACAGATCAATAACATTTGCGTCCAAAACAGTAACTGAAACTTGACACA
The DNA here is from genome assembly GCF_018691265.1 of Tyto alba. Taxonomy (NCBI): domain Eukaryota; kingdom Metazoa; phylum Chordata; class Aves; order Strigiformes; family Tytonidae; genus Tyto; species Tyto alba. Next base: position 26,421,788 of record NW_024881321.1, read on the forward strand.
CATTGGAGTGTTTTCTCAGTATGTAATTGAATAGAACATATTATTACAGTTGTTATTCCAAAGTGATCATTCACTGCACCACTACCAACTAAAACTGCCTTTAAACCCAGTAGGCAGGAATGTCCTTTGAACCAGTAGTCTTCATCATTTATCTTGACTAAACATTTAGATAAAGATTTTAAGCAATTACACTTCACTTTCTTCTGTAGTTTAAGACCCCCTAGTGATTTCTTGGCAATTTTTGTGTGTGCTCTCTGCAGTTTTTTTTCCATATCCTTCATTAGCTTCAGAAATTATAATGTGTGTTTTAGATTAATTTATATAACATTTTATTGCAGATACATAGCAAATATTGTACATAAATGGGTAGTTTTTATAACCTTGACATAAAAGTACATCTCATGCTGGGTTTTTCACTTGTTTTCTCTAACAGTTTCTATCATTTGCATGCTTTTTGGGGATTTTAATATAAACATTCAAACAACATCCTGATAACCTTTTTGTTGATAATGTCTATCTGATAGGTTCTAAATTTTATTAGTGTAATCTTTCTGCTGAGTTTAAGATTGACTTTGAATTTCATATCATATTTATTTTGTATCCCTGTTGATTCTATAAATAGCATAAGAATCCTTATAGCCATGCAAGATGTGAGTTTTAGGTTTGTTAAAAATGTGAAAAAGTTTACTTCTGTCACAGTGTAGGGAAATAACACCAAGGAACAAATGCATTTTCATAATAGTAGATGTGTACTTTTGTACACAAAGTACACAATGAGAAGACACTCATTACACTTTAAAATCTTCAGAACATTAAGATCATAAAGTAATGCAGGACACAAAAATTCTTCAGCTTTCATGTTCTGTATTAATAACTGTTTAAAAGAACTTCAATCACACTGTGTTGCTGCTCACGCATTATTCAGGAGGCATATATTATAAAATACTTCCATGTCTTCTTAGTGATGAAAATAATTTGTCTGATTCTTGCAAAAGCGAATTACCTACTTGTTTGTATTAATTTATCTGCAGACATGTCAGAAGATGAGTATTTATAATGGATTTCAACATAGCTCCCTGAGGAAAAACTGCCTTGCAAAGCATCAGGCGTCAGGCATTAGGTTGAATATGCATGTAAGCTAGATTTTCTATTTTTCTGTTTCTTAAAAAGTCTGTTCTGATACATAAAATTCTCTGGCTGTGAAGAATATGTCACAGGTTTATCAACAAGTGAGCTTGTTTCCTCATCTTCAGTCTTAGGATGATGATGAAGTAATTCTAAGGTTTGAGAACTATTCTAAATTACCAAGCATCCAAGTAACATAATCAGCAAATTAGTTTAAATACCTTGACTTCAGTCTTGTGTATACATCTTTTGAGGAAAGCTTTGTCTACAGTACCATGTTTTCCTCCAAATTCTCTATTTGCCAGTGTATTTAGGGGCAGTTTGAGTTACAGCACTGGGGTGGTTTTTTTTTCAGTAAGTTGTGAAAGTCTTTAGTGAATCATTAGAAGCACGCAAGAGGACAGTGATCAGATATGTAATACTTGACTGTGTTTATACTGAACAGGACTTAAACTGCAACACAACAGAGATGTAATATCAAAGAATTCCCTAAATTTAAAACACTTCTGAAACTAAGCCATCAATTTGTTGTGTGGGTTAAGGGGAATGGAAAAAGGCTGGAAGGAAATCAGGAAGTTCTTGCTGTGATCAGGTCCCTAATTCATGAAGACCTTTAGGATGGCCAGGAAGTACACAATAGGGCAGAAGTCACTGAGACTTTAAGACCAATCATGTGCTTTCCAGGCTTACTCCTCACCTGTACTATAAGTTATACCCTCTGTAAAAGGACATTTATTCCTCTGGCAAAAGACTGAGTGGCTCTTAAGCTGTGCACATCACTCTTGTTTTCTGGAAGCTACCGAAACAATGTGATTTACAGGCCAATGGGGCTTAGGCAAACCTTTGACTTTAAAAACCTTTAATCACAATGCTTCAGTATTTTGCAGCCAGGACATATTTCCACATCTTGCTCCTATATTCCTGGCACTAGGGCAGGAGGATGGTAAAGGGGTTTATATGTCATCTTTGCCTTGATCGAGAATGGGAATGCTTTTCCTGAACTTGCCTATTATAACTCGATAGCCCAAAAGCACTCAGGCCACATTGTTCAAAGTAATCATCCTAAGACTTAGTCCTAGGAGTCTCTGGTAGAACAAATTGTCATTTTGCTAATTAGCAAAATACTTGGCAATTGAATTTGTGGGTGTCTTTAACAATGAAAAAAAATACAGTTTACAGACTCACTGATTTCTTGAATGTATTAGGGGTTTTTTTAATTTTAAATTATTTTTACCCCAGTGAATCTCAAGACTACGTGCATAGAATGAACTAAATTCACATTGAGACTAAGAGCAACAATACATTTCCCACATGGATCTCTAAATTATTGAACACAAAGAAGAATGTTTTGTAACTTTGAATTGGGAATTGTTAATCAGGCCCACAATAGTATGTAGGTCAAAACCCAATTAAAAGAGTGTGATTAGAATTTATGATTAGGCAACTATTAAAAACACTGCTTATTAAAGAAAATAAAAGGATGGAATAGATCCATAAATATGAGTTCTTTTTTTCTGTGTCCTGGATACAGTATGACAGTTTGAGCAGCAGTAAAGCAGTTAAGTTAGCAATCAATTACTAACTTCAGGAACAGAGAAATAGTTTGGCTGATGAAAAGCTTATTCAGCCCTTGACAAATACTTGGCTGTCACAATAGTTTATTTGAAATACCACTGTAGCAACCCCAGATCTGGCTTTTATTTTTGTATCTTCCAAACAAATAAACTATATATGGCATTTTAGTCAGGCTTTGAAGTTCAATCTGTTCTGGCAAGGCAATGGTACTTCACAAATAGTAAAAATACAATTCCTGCTGTTACTTATCCTGCAAAACCATTTTCTTATCAGAAAGGCTTGCAAAACAAATGAGAAGTTGGATTTCTGCTAACTGCAAAGTTTTGTAAAACTGCATTATTATGACAATAAAAGAATATAGCAACAACTCCAACACTTCAAAACGCACAAAAATTCCAAAGAAGAAATTATGTATCTCATCTGATTTTTGATCAACAGAGAAAAACATCTAGCATATCTCTTCATCTCATATTCACTTTTATCTCCAATATGGATAAATATAATTTCACTCTATTAGGAACTTTTTGCAAAAAAGGCTTAGCCAGTCAAACATGCCTGTGTCTGCATAAAGCACTTACAATTCTATCTTTGAAATTTAGTAATCACAATGCCTCTCACTTCAGGAAAAAAAAAAAAAAAAAAAAAAAAAAAAAACCCAACTTTTTTTTTTTTTGTTCAGTCAAAGTTAGTTTGAAAAAAAATCAAGGAGAAGAATAATTTTTGATATTAGGTGAAGGATGTTAAAGATGAAACGTTCTCTTAAACTACAAACTGAAACTGCATTTAAGGTAAATCCAAATTAAGAAATCCCAGATGGAAGGGGGACACTGAAGAGATTGTCATGTATGAAGTATACTCAGTTTAACAGATTTACAATAATGATATGCTCAAGCTGTGAAGAGAAGATTTCAGAGGAAATTAAGAGAATCAAGTGGGTGTTGGAAGAATTACAGTGTGCAACATGTGTCTCGTCTCTTTCCAGTGTAGTATATTTATTTTTTCATAAAAATCCAATAAGGAAAGTTGACAGTGTTGTCTCCTGATAGATACATTGTGACAGTAAATATATGAAACTTCAAGAAAAGTTTTGTGTTTTACAGAAATAAATATACTAGCAGGAAAAGAGACATTACAAAAAACAAGGGAGAAAGAAGTACATGTCTCCTGAGCATTTAAAATTTGTCTTGATAAACCATACTATTTCTGTTACTGATTTTAATGGATATCTATACATTTATTCTCAAAACAAAAACCTGAGATATTATGAATATACATGTTCATATCTGAAATAGTTTGGGGACCGAATCAAACCTTCAGAAGAAGGTATCTTCAACTGAATTATTTAGAAAGAACTGATAGCGGTATTTTTGAACATGGCCCTACAAACACCTTCACAAGATCTGAAATCAGTACAGCACAAGTGTTTTAATTTGCATTATAAACAGGGAGGATACAGCATGATATAAATGGTGCTGTTTTGTCAGGAATAGAATAGACTGAAAGCTAAAGGAGAGGATGAAGGACATTTGAGCATACTGCTGATAAGGCCCACGAGCTTATTTTCTAGCTTGAAGTCAGAGGAAATCCAGACTTGCCGTGTTTTCCCTTCATTGCATCTAGACCTGGACTTCTCCTGACCCTGGAAAATGACAATCATCTTTTGTGCATATTGTCATTTCTAAGGTAGTATGAAGACTGTCTTGTAGCTCATGACAATGAGATTTTTCATATCATGAAACTTAGGGTAGACATATGCAGGATGTCCTGGATATAATATGAGACATGCTGGAAATTTTGAAGGTGCAAAGCATGTTACAAATCCAGTTGGGGGACTGGCCAGGGTGACAGGATACCTGTTTTGACCAAAACTTCCAATAGATAGTGACTTCTTCCAAGTAGTTTCCGTTCAACTGTGCCTGAGCATTGACCGGAAACAGGCTGACCAGAAGGGCCAGGACTAAACCAGGAACTTTGACGAAGCCAGTATGGGCAATCCCTGCTTGAGGTTCCTCCTTTCTCTTCTACTTTGTTGTGGAAAGTCTCAAATAAACAAATAAACAATAAAAATAAAATTTATTTTCCAGTACAATTAATCAACACTCCGCAAACATACAAACAGCAGGTTCAAATGTCTGTGAGAAGAGAACAAACTATCACCACACAAACTCCTAGGGTTTAATGGCAACCCAAAACACTCAATCACTCACCTAATTAAAAAAAGGACTCTCAACCTCAAGGAACTTCTTAGGGCAGCGTCCCAACCCATAGGAACCCCAAGGAGTTTCCTTGGGCGGTGTAGCAACCCAAGGGGAGAGTCCTTACCTGAATCATGCTGCTCCAGGTGGGACTAGCTCAAAACGGCTCCCCCAAGGGACTCCATTTATACACAAGCCAAATATGACCTTTAGTCAACACCAGCCCCTATTGGCTGAGGACCCCAACTACTGTAAAGCCCTGAGAACAAGGGCACAGGAAAGGTTCAACAGCCAGGAAGCCACATTTTCATCGGGCAAATGCACCTGCCACATATGTACAAGTACAGACATGACTAAGGGGGCTAGGGCTAATCTCAAGCAGCTAATTACTCCTTTGATTAAAGAAGAAAGAGTTCAGAACTTTTATAATTAATTTCTATTCTGATCCCCAGAAGTATCTGTCTTTCTCCACTGTCTGTAATGAACAGCATTTGCATATATTTTTCCACCTCTCTGAAGTGGGCTCAAGACATATGTATTTAGTAAACATAAACATCATGATATTAACAAACTTAAATTATTTTAACTTTGCAGTAGAAATCAAATGAGTTAGTTAGAGTTTATAATATCCCTGGTTTTACTGCAAGGGAAGCAGGACCATATTTACACTTCAGGATACTTCAGCCATCACAACTAGCAAGCTAAAGTTCAAGGAAACAGTTATATTTTTATACCACCTTTCAAAAATGCTGTTTTATTGTCTCTACAGCTACAATGTGTAGGACAATTCTGAATAGGAGATGGGCCAAGTTACTAGGCATGTTATTGAATCTGGGCATGATGATTCCAGCATTTTATGTAAATCCAAGTAAAACACATAGAAGTATAATATGCTCCACACAATGTAAACATGATATATGTCTGTGTGTATTTGAGAAGCTCCTGGTATTTGGTTTCTTTTTAAAATATTAAATAATGCTACATAAGCTTGAAATTTTCATTTTAATGTTGCTGGTGGTGACTATGAACTTTCTTTATATGTCCTCCCAGGGAAACAGCTGGAGTCCATGTGGACACCCCAAGGCATCTAAAATGGCACTCAAAACCTATTCTTAGGCAATTGAACCCACTCTTGGATTAATTTTATTCACAATTAGAATTTTACAGGAGGTGCCAAACAGACTACAGCAAGCAACAGCTCAGAAAATGAGCTATATATCTCTATTGATCCTTTTTCATGTACATACATTTTCCAAGGGAAATGTTGGTTGCAACCTCTTGGCCATGTATATAATTTTCCAAACTAGATTTTGGCCACCTTTGGCTTCATAATAAAATGAGAGCTGTCAAGTCACACAGAACTTTATTGGTTTTCATTTTATAAAATTAACAGCAGAAATGTATTTGCTCCCTGAATTCTTTACCATACCACTAATTTCTGCCTTAACTTAGTTTACTCTTTTTACTATTTCCTCCTCCAACTTCCTCAATGACTACATTTTTTCTGGTCATTAGCTATGTTTCTTTACCTGTAAGAATCCACAATTTACCTTTTTGCTTTTATTAACCAGTTTTAAAAGTCAGATTGATGTTTTGCTGTAACAGTCCTAGAAAATATGTGTAACTTTTTCAGAAATAATTATGCTCCCTTTTATCGGTATTATTCTCCCTATTTAGATGGCATGGATAAATAGGTAGTGTAACCTCTAACTGTCACAGTATGCATAGTCTAAAGGGAAGGACATAGAGAATAGATCACAGGGAGAATAGATCAATGGGACTGATTTTTTTTAATTCTCAGTAAAGATATATGAATGCCTGTTGATTCAGTGAATTATTAGTCAGAAAAAATATCAAGCTAAGGCAAAAGCTATTCAACATCACGTCTTCAGTGAAGTAAACAATGAGAAAATTTCAGATTCCTTACCATACACTTATTCTTAAAAAATAAATTTAAGATTAAAAATTAATGCTGACTAAACAATAGGTATAATTTGTTTTATATTAAAAATATAGGCTATAATACCTACAACATTTCTGTTTCAATAAATTAGCTGTAGAAATATTTTATTTAAGATTTGATTACTTACAGCTATTTACGCTTTAATTTTCAGAGGTAGATGTTACTGTAGAGACAAAGCCAATCTTTTAAAGCAATTCAGTTTACAGATCATATTCATATCTCTTCTGAAGTTTGCTTGTAGCAAGATGGCATGCTCAGTCAGCTCTATCAAATCTTGCACACTGAACCTACCTTATGATGCTAGGTTCCTCATCTAGAAACAGAGGAGAGAGATGGATCCTTCCATTTCTTAGGCCTATATGTATGGAGGTATCTAGATTTGTTAATGTAGAAGGGATGGAACTGAGCATAAAAATTTCTCTGGTGCCTATGAATGAGCCCAGAGAAACACTGTCTATTACTCTTGCCTCTGGTACATGCTTAGAAAATTCATGTTTTCAAATGTAGCATATGCACAAGTACAAACCCAAAAGGTCAAGTATGCATCTGGCAAATGGCAATGATGTAGATCTAGCAGCTTGGATCCATCTAAATAATATGTAACTTGGGGATATTCTGTGAAAAAGAAAATCCTTTCTTTTCAGTATTATGCAAACTCCCAAGTCACATTATGGTACTATTCTATGGACTCTCAAGCCTTGCATTTTCTGAGCTAGAAAAACAGGTAGACACCTGTAAGGCTTGAAATAATTGCAGACTTATTACGAAACCAAATTTTGTTTCAATAAAAAAAGAAGCACAGGTAAGAGCAAGTCAAAGTGCTACCTATCTGCTTTAATGCAGTTATATATACCTATCCAAAAAAAAGCTGCTGTTTGTCATACTATACTTAAAACCAACATGGTGTTAAAATAATGATTCTGATTCTAGGGGACACATGGTATGCTTTATGTGTACTTTAATAATACACACATTGGAGCAAACTACAGTGCTACAAATATACTATGAACAGTTGTGATCCTTATCTGAAGTTGGTAGGATCTGGCACAAATCCCAGCTGCAAGTAGCCCATGTGGAACCAGGATTTTAATCATTTAAATACAAGCAAGAAATACTTCATATTTTTAACATTGTACAGTTAATATTGATATGAAATTGGCTATTACCTGAGTACACTCACATCTTCATCTGTATTGAGTCACTCTCCTTACATGTTCTTTGTTTCTGGATTTGAGCTACACATCCTTGCAGCACTGTTATGCTACCTGCACCCATACATATGCCTATTTACACTTTTTTTTTTTTTTTACCCGTGAAATTTTAAATAGATATATACACCCTCATGCACACCAATAAACACAAGAGTGCCTATGATCCATGGCACATACATTTACAAGGTGTGAAAGGAAAAACTATGAAGAAATCACATATCCTTATAAAAATTGTATTATGTAAAACCAGAAAAACAAAGATGAAATTGTCTTGTAGATGTAATTTTGCACACCATGCCACAGATTGCCTAACTAATCATTTTTACATTTTGATATGTATTAAAAATGTGATAATTATTGTCTAAATAAAATAAAATAATAACAATTAGGATAATTAGCTTGAAATTCTCAGTTTTTGAAGTGCTGAAGATGTAGTAATGTTATTCTTGTATTATGTTTCTTACTATCTTTTTTTTTACAAGATAGTTGTCACCAATTGCATATAATAACCATAGGATTTTATTTCTGTATCGTGTACCTCTAACACAGCAAAAAGCACAACATCCTGCTCAGTGTAGTCTGAAGTACACAGGCATTTGATCTCTCTCCAGTCATACCTATCAATAGCAGATGATGTCTATCTGTTTTAGATGCAGATGCTTAAATTCATTCATGTTTTCTAGAGTCTGTGATCTAGGTGTCTAGCTGCAGTGTCAGCAGACTGTGGCCCTGCCATAAGGCCTGTGTGATATCTTCCAGATTTGGGTACTGTGGGGTTGCCTGTCCGTGTTTAGATCCATAAGTCCTACTGCTGTCATCAAAACTATTGACCTTTTAGCCAGAAAGCTGAAAATCTTGTGTCCAAAGAATTTCACAGAAGTCAGCTACAGTGTTCTCAGTTTGTTAATTTACACATAACCATAGTTCTTCTTCAAAAGGGACCAAGCTTATGACCCTGAACTTGTAGGCATATTTTATTTACTTTTACATGTTCTTCAAGTAAATGTCTTACTGTTTTGAAAGGTTTGGCTTCATAATTAGTCTTTCTCTATTTCTGAAAGATTCTCCTATAAAGCTTTGTTGCTTTCATGGAAAACAAAAAGGAAGAATATTTTCATCTCAAGCCATCTCTATGCATATTAGACTGACAGTAACTCATCTTTGTTTCAGTAAAGTGCTAGATCAAGATTTTTCAATGTCCAACCTCATGTAGCCACATCCAATCTGGAGAGTGTATCCAAGGGACCCACTGATAGCAAGATAGGAACCCCACATTAATGTGCTTGAGAAGCAGAGGAGCAGCATATAGTTGAGAAAAAGGGAATATTGTTGAGTGCAGGCAAGTTCACAGTCTGTTGTTGCACAGCCGCTGCAGAGGCAGCACTCCCAGGACTCAAGCACCCATGGCAGCTAAATGCTTTCCTGAGAGAGTGCTCCTGGGCATCCAGTCTCCAGGCAGTCCTTCCTCTTGCTGCAAATATAACTCTGAACAATTATATTTTAAAAGATTGTGATCATATTTTTTTTAAACATGTAACATTTTATTTTCAAAGCAGAACAGAAATCATGATTTTTATTTTCTCATTTTATCTGGTGTAGCAGCTGACTGTTCCACTTGCTTGCTTAAAAATAACAGGAACAGAATCACAGAATGGTTGAGGTTGAAAAGGGCCTCTGGAGGTCATCTGGACCAACCCATCTGCTCAGCAGGGCCACCTAGACATGGTTGTCCAGGGGCATGGCCAGGCAGCTTTTGACTATCTCTAACAAATTCCACAACCACTCCAGCCACCTTATTCTAGTGCTCAGACACCCTCACAGTCAAAACTATTTTCTGATGTTCACAGGGAACTATTTGTGTTTCGGGTTGTGCCCATTGACTCTGGTGCTGTCACTGGGCAGCTCTGAAAACATTAATAAGATCCCACTGGACCTTAGATTCTGCAGGCTGAAGAGTCCCAGATCTCTCAGTCTTTCTTCATAGAGGAAATGCTCCAGTCCCTTCACCATCATCTTCATGGCCCTTCTCTGGATGACCTCTTGTATGTCTAAGTCTCTCTTGTACTGGGGAGCCCAGAACTGGACACGGGACTCCAGGTGTGTCCTCACCAGTGCTGAGCAGAGGGGAAGGATCACCTCCTTCAGCCTGCTGGCAACACTCCTCCTGTTGCAGCCCAGGACACCATCAGGACACACTGCTGGCTCACGTTCAACTTGGTGTCCAGCAGGACCCTCAGGTCCTTTTCTGCCAAGCTGCTTTCCAGCTGGTGGCCCCCAGCCTGTACTGGTGCCTGGGGTTGATCCTCCCCAGGTGTAGGACTTTGCACTTTTTGTTGTTGAACTGCATGAAGTTCCTGTCGGCCCATTTCTCCAGCCTGTCAAAGTCCCTGTGGCTGGCAACACAACCCTCTGGTGTATCAGCCACTCCTCTCAGTTTGGTGTCATCAGAAAACTTGCTGAAGGTACACTCTGCCCCATCATCCAGATGATCCTTAATATCCTCATATAGAAGATGCTATGTATTTGAAAAGCGCTGTCATAGGATTGCTGTAAATGTCATCACTGTTGCATAACTGTCTGTAAACATAAGGATCCAGTATAACATATAGACCATATGAAAAGCCCAGTAGGCTTTGAGTATATAGTTGTATTTTGAAAATTAAGATTAGTACAAAAATGTAATATGTGAATTTTAAAAATCTGAATAAATGACTTAAAGATTAACAGACAAACAAACTAGTCAACCAAAATTATATAACAGCTTGGTGTTCTGTAATCTGCTGTTGGTCTCTGGTTTTACAGAAAAAAAAAAAAAATAAAGGTCTGGAAGAGGACAGAATACAATGACCTATCTTTTATGGAGTGGATTCTATTAAGCAAAGAATAAACTGTTTGTTCGCACCCTCTTAATGGATTTAAACCATTTGATCAATAGAAAAGGATAAAACTAAACCACTTAAGAAGGTATTGCATTAGTAAAATCCCTTGCACCTGTTTCTGTAACAGAGGATAAACAGAGCAGTGTTTCAGGGGGTGATTAGGAGAGCATCAGGTTGTAGGGAACAGCTTAAAGGGGACAAATTATCCTTTTCTGTACATGGAGATAAGGCAAAGAGATGCAAGGCTGATCTATACATTACAAGCTTTTATAGTCAGATTAAAAGGTTTTGAGTTTTTTTAAAGATGCCATGGGGATATCATATGACAAAATATCTTGAGGCTGTTTATATAACTAATAAAAAAGATGGTAAACTGCTGTGCTGGATCTACCCTTAGGGCCGCTTGTTGATCTTATTTATTGCATCCAGAATTATACTTGATTCATAGCTGTTCTTGTAGTCATCCTGTAGAATGCCTACTGGGACATGTGAGGAAAAATGTGAAGATTCAGTATGATTTTATTACATTTTAATAATAAAATGTACTAGTTGTAATACTTTTATGAGCTTGTTAGTTTATAAATATGATCCTCCCTTTCTCAAGCCTCAGTGACTGAATTCCTTATGTTCATGCCCTCCACATTCTTAATCATTCTCAGATGGCAGCTGTCTTCAGAGTTTCACAGAGCTATGGGCCAAAAAGGCCTTTATATGGCCTAGCCTCACTTCTTGGAGGTGGTTATCCAACCAACTTAGCTCCTATATTGTCATGACTGACTAATTTTCTGTGGTTATAACAAGCAAGTGATGAAGAAGATCAAGCTGACTATGTCTATCACCAAAGGTTAGGCATAGACAAACTACTGAGTAACAGGTCTTTGCAAGTATTTAAAGATGGTTATATAGAAAAAGAATCAGAAAGTGACAATAAATGGTCAGTTTTCACTGTGGATGGAGGCCATGAGTAAAGTTCCATAAGAGTCTTTTCTGGGCCCATTTTCATTCAACATATTCATAAATTACCTAGAAAGGAGGTGAAAAGTTAAAATATTCCTGATAATACTAAGCCATATGAAGTAGCAAAGACCAGGGCCAACTATGAAGGATCCACCAAAGAATCTTATGAGATTGGGGAAGAAAATATCTAACAAAATGCAGTGTAGATAAATATAAAGTGATATTCATGGCAAAGAAACCACTATCAATCAGAGGAAAGATCTTGAAGTTCTAACAGATAAAATCATGGGGATATTAGGTGAATTTCAGTAACAATACTGAATTATTGGAAATGAAACACAGAATAAAATGGAGAATGTAATTATAAAGCTGTAGAAATCATTTTGCTTAATGTGTGTGTAGGTCCCCAGAAAATTAAAGGATATAGAAGAACTGAATAAGGTTAAGAGAAGAGTCACGAAGAATATGAAAAGTATGAACCAATGTCTGTACAAAGAATAAATAAGTAGTCTGGGACTCTTATGCTTGAAATAGAAATGACTGAGGGGGAAATGATAGAGCGTGTAGAGAACTGATCTATTGTATTCTGCCCCTTGACAGCAAAGGAACCTATAGACATCAGATGAAGTTGTCAGCTGTCAGATTCAACACAGTTACAGTTAGACTGTGCATCATCTTGACACAGAGTGTTGTAGATGATAAAAACGTAAATGGGCTCATAGAAATACTAGACAAATTAATGTCAGAAAAATCCATACAAACAGTTTCTTCCTCAGGTAGTGTTGTAGGCTAGAAGAAGTACTACCGTATGCTCTTGTGGGCTTTTTCTGGACATTTACTTTTAGTTGCTGTTGGAAACAAGCTCTTGTGCTAACTTAACCTTTGGTTAACCTTGTTTAATGTCCTAGCATCAATTACCCCAGTGACACCAAAATCTACAAAATTCAACAAGGCAGCTACCAACAAAGAATGAAGACAATGAAGGCATTTAATCAAAAAGAAAACAATAAAACTCATCCTTTCTCTCTCTTCTGAACTATTTTTGGTGAAGTGTTTTACCTAAGGTTACCTTCAAATCAATTTATTCCTATAGGATTGTTTTAAAGATAAAAGTTTGTAGTCTAATATTGGTAATTATTTCAATCAACTGCAATGTACTGTAGGAATATGGGAGATTAATAATAGTATATTATCCACAGGACAGAGAAATCAAACATCTAACTGTAGGTGACATGGGAGGGTACAGTCCTAGAAAAATGACTCAGTGGCAAGCAGTGGACACATGGTTCAACATACCCTAATACTAGAAGTACAGATGCTTACATGTGAGCTATACGTGTCTAAATTATCATTATAGTCAACAGATTCAATGAATACCTCCATGAGGAGTAAGGGAATGATTCAACCAATGGGAATTTTCTTCAGATACATAAGAAAAAATTTCTTGTGGCATTTGAAGTGCCCAAAAGCATTTTCTCAGAGATAACAGATATTATACTAGACCTACAACAGAACTGTATTCCTTTCAACTCACAGATTGAGGCCTGGCAGCATGCATGAAATCATCTCAAATGTTTAAGCAACTTAATCATATCCTGTGTGTTGCCCTGAGGATGAGGTGATCAGTGTCTACACTCCATCAACAATATCAACTGTATTTTCATTCATTAAGAAATAAAATAGCATAGCATAGCATAGCATAGCATAGCATAGCATAGCATAGCATAGCATAGCATAGCATAGCATAGCATAGAATAGAATAGAATAGAATAGAATAGAATAGAATAGAATAGAATAGAATAGAATAGAATAGAATAGAATAGAATAGAATAGAGTAGGTTTCAGTTGGAAGGCATCTACAAAGATCACTTAGTCCAACTACCTATCAAATTCAGGGCTGACTAAGGTAAAGCATGTTATTAAGGGCATTTTCCAAATTCCTCTTAAACACTGACAGGCTTGGGGCATCAACCACCTCTCTAGGAAGCCTGTTCCAGTGTTTGACCACCCTCTTGGTATAGAAATGTTTTATAATGTCCAGTGTAAACCTCCCCTGGCACAGCTTTGAACCATTCCCACGTGTCCTGTCACTGGATCCCAGGGAGAAGAGATCAGCAATGAGGTCACCCCTCATTCTCCTTTTCTCCAAACTGGACAAACCCAAAGTCCTTACCCACTCCTCACAGGACATGCCTTCCAGCCCTGTCACCAGCCTTGTTGCCCTCGTCTGGATGCATTCAAGTGCCTCAACATCTCTCTTAATTTGTGGGGCCCAGAACTGGACACACTATGCAAGGTGAGGCTGCACCAACACTGAATACAACTGGATAATCACCTCTTTTGACCATGTGGTTATGTTGTGTTTGACACACCCCAGACGTGGTTTGCCCCCTTTGGTTGCCAGGGCTCACTGCTGGCTCACACTGAGGTTGCTGTTAACCAGCACCCCCAGATCCCTTTCTGCAGGGCTGCTGTCCAGCCACTCATCTCCCAATTTATAGTAGATGTAGAATCTGGCATTTGGACCTGTTAAATTTCACCCCACTGATATTTTCCCAATGCTCCAATCTATCTAGATCCCTCTGTAAGGCCTTTCATCCCTCAAGAGAGTCAACAGCACCTCCCAGTTTCATATTGTCAGCAAAACTGCTAATGGTGCATTAAAATCCTGCATCCAGATCACTGATAAATATATTTTTCCTGGTTTGAGTGAGTAGTAGGGTTTTTAAGGTAGCAGGGGAGGGGGCTATAGGGCGGCCCCCTGTGAGAAGCTTCTCAAAGCTCCCCCAGCTCCAAGTCAGCTCCACCTCTACACCAAGGTTGAGCCAATCAGCTGCGCCTCTGTGATAATGTATTTAAGAAGGGCTGTTGTGAGGAGGAGTCAGACTTGTGAGGAGGAGTTGTAGCAGCTGCATGAACACCAAGGTCAGTGAAGGAGCAGAGGAAGAAAGGAGAGGGGAGGTGTGCTGGAGCAGACACCCCCTGTATCCTGTGGTGAGACGGCAGGGTGGCCCCCCACTGCTACCCATGAAGATCTACGGTGGATCAGACACTGATTTATGGCCTGTGAGGTGTTTTGCATGGATGACAAAGGTGACTTTGCCCAAAGAAGGTCAGGATCTTGTGGGAAGAAATAGCCCCTGCTGTTGTAGTTCAGCACTGGGAGGATTGCAACATGTGGGGGTGTCCCACACTGGAGCAGCTCAGGAAGGGCTGTGGCCCATGGGAGGGACTCCAGTTGGAGAAAGTTGGTGTCCCATGCTGTAGCAGTGTAGGGAAACACTGCGGTCCATGGGAGGGACTCACATCAGAGAAAGTTTGTGGAGGACTGTCTCCTGTGAGAGAGAGACCACGCTGGAGCAAGGGGAAGAAGTTCCAGAATCTCCCCCTACTGAAGATGGAGAAAGCGGCAGCACTGACTGCACCCCCCCATTCCCTGCCCACTGTGCCACTGGGGGGAGGAGGTAGAGATACCGGGAGCAGAACTGAGCCTGGTAAGAAGGGAGGGATGGGGGGAAAGGTGTTCTAAAGATGTGGCAATGCTTCTTACTGTCCTACTCTGTTAAGTGTTGTTGTTAGTGTCTGCAATAAATGTATGTTCTCTTTTTTTTCCCCTAACGAGTCTGCCTTTTACCTGTGATCATAATGGGTTATTTTCCCCTCTTGGTCCTATCTTGAATCCCAAGCCTGGATTATTTGTCCCTTCTCATTACTGGGAGGGAAAGGAGGAGCAAGCAACTGTGTGGTGCTCAGTTGCCCTCTGAGCTCAAACCACAACAGTATTGAACTGAACTGGACCTAGGATTGAGCCCTGAGGAACATTGCTGGTGACTGGTCACCAGCCAGATGTAGCCCCATTCATTACAACCCTTCGAACCCAGCTCTTCAACCAGTTCTTCATACAGCAGTTACAATATTAGTAACATGCAGACATTTGCAAGTAAATGTAAAAATAGACAAAAAACCTAAAAACTATAATTCTAAATGTCTACAGTGTATTTACTGGTGACACAAAATTCCATTGTGATAACATAAAATATATTTTCATATTTCAAAATTCATTGTACATACTTTAAGTATATTTAGAAGCTATGTGCAATGAAAATGGCATTTTCTGAAAATGAAGTAAGGAGAGCTGTAGTGGTTGCTGGCAGGTTAGAATAAACCATAACACATAAAAAATGAAATAAAGACAGATATAAAAGCCATCTCATAATTCAGTAAGCCATTTATAATGAAATATGCATCTTTTAAACAAAAAGAATGCATTAGCAGTAGTTAATATGTTAAAACTGTTCCTTTCTGTAAATCTGTTATGTTATATATTTGTAAATATATTAACTTTTCATAAGTCATTGACCAACAATCCTTTACAAAACTGAGAAATGTATTTCTGATTTAAATCCATTATCTTCTGCAGCTAGAGCAAGATTGTTTCTTGTATAACATCTTAAAATAGCATAATCACTTGGAGATAATGCTCCTTATTTTAAAAAATCTATGTAATATGAAACTTAGAACATATTTTTGAATTATTTATAACAAAGAAATGTAATGCAGTTGTAATTTGAAAACAAATATTTTTCTGCCATAATCTTAATGGTATGAATCCAATTTTCTGCATCTGAAGGATACATAGAATGATGATAAGCTTTGAGATTCTGATTTTAAGATACTACTGATTATCTCCTGATCCCTAATAAAAATACAGAATTTTTGCAATGTTCTTTATTTGAACATACTGTCTTCCCTTGACAAAGTAATAATCCCACAATATTTGTAAAGCTGCCTTGAGAACCATTGAAAATTATAAAGAAATCTGGAATATGTGTCCTGGTTAGGGCTGGAATAGAGTTCCTGTTAGTTTTAGCAGTGGGAGGAGTGCTGCAGCACACTGAGACCCCAGGGGCTCTCCAAGTCCTAGTGCCCTCACCTGTGTGCGGGGGCGGGGGCAGCACAGCTGGAGGGCTGGGCCCGGATTGGCCGATGTTCCATGTCATGTGACACTGTGCTCACTATATAAAGGCAGGAGAGGGCTGGGAGAGGCTGCCACTTCCTGGAGTGTTGCTGTGGTGCCTTTGTGTTGGGGATTGATGGCTGGGAGCAGGTGGGTGTCGGTCGGCGGGTGGTGAGCAGCTGTATTGTACATTACCTGCTGATATTGCTGTCAGTGTATTATTCTGTTACTATTATTAAACTGTTTTTATCTTAACCCACAAGTCTCCCTTTGCCCCTCCGATTCCCTTCCCATTCCCAATTGGGAGGAGGGTGGGTGAGCGGCTGTGTGGCATTTATCTGCTGAGCAGGCTCAAACCACAACAGTCCTTTTTAGCGCCCAACATGGGGCACGAAGGGTTGAGAAACCACAACAATATGTCACATTTTATTACATGACTTTTCTATATATATCCCCAGGTTGCTTTCTCTTTTTTTATGGCATATTATAATTTATGGCTTTTACACTTCTTTACCATAGATATTATATAGTAGTAGAACTGGAATGGTGTTTGTGGATTATGGTGGTAGCAGAATTTCAGGAACTGGATGTTGTGTAAATGCTTCAGGATTAAATTTCTATGATATGGTTGTCTGCCATGGGAGATGATAGATCTCTGTTCTGACCAAGCTCTTGAAGTGTTGAAATGCTGTTTGTGAGGCCCTGCTTACAAGGCTCTCTAGACAGAGGCTTGCCTCTCCGAGCAGCTGCTTGCCTCAAACCAACACAAGGATCTCATAATTAAGACCAAGGACCTTCCCGGAGTATAGGGACGGACACCCATTATACATTATGCTACTAAAAGGCAGAATACCTTATGTCTATTGCATGTAATATGTTACCTAGTGAGTTGTTTTTTCCTGTTATTTTCTACCTTCTACTCTCTGTCTAGTGTCCTTTTTATGCTCGTCTCTGGGACTGTGAGATAAATGCCACAATAAGGCCAAGAAGACTGAAGGAATGGAAGGGAGATTTATATATTTTGAGAAAGGTGTTCTTGCTGTTTTATACAATTACAGACATAGATTTATGTCAGAAAAAAAAAAAAATATTTCAGTCAATATGGCAGAAAAAAAAAGGTATCACACAAAAGTAAATTGTATTTTCTTCACAGTGCTGTTACTTTCAGCCCTATTCCTTGTTAAACTGTCATAAGATAGACCTGGTATGATGCTGGGTTTATATATTTAAGTCATTTTTAAGAACAGGATTTACTTGTAGGATGAGCATCCTTTGTGTTCTGCACTTTTAGTTTCCTTTAATAAATTTCACCTCTGATCTTGTTCTCTATATATTAGGTCAAAATTATATTGTCCTGATTTTCTTCCTTCTACCTCAAAGGCCACTGAAGAAAATGTAGGGGGTTCATAGCTTTTCTGTTGCCCTCTGAAAAATGCACAGTGTCTGACACTAGTATTTGTCTTCTCTAACATATTGAATAATTAGGGAAGTAATTTTCCTTTCAGTCTTCCCTCAGTAGATGACTGAAAATTAAATGTCAGCAAAGGGACACCCCAGAATTTTATTACCAGTTTCACCAGTACAATATTTGCATAAGGACTTCTCATTTATTTTCACTATGACAGCACTTTGGGAAAATAATTCCATATTTCTGTATCTCTTTAGACAGATTGAACTGGGTATGTATCTCTGAGTTATGAATAATGGGGTCTTTACTTACATTACTCTTTTAAATGGGAAGATATAACAAATGCCAAAAATGCACATTTCTCTTAACTAGGTCTGTAGCTACTTGAATCCTAGAGAAGGAGGGGAATTAGTGTTATTTTGTAGGGTCATAATTATGGAATAATTTCACACTGAACTCCTATAGCATCAGTCACTGCTGTGACTCCATTACAGCCCTTTTATGATATCTGTGTGGCGGAAGGTGGTAAAAAAATCAGATACTACTTTTATTTCAAGTGGTTCTTTTTTAGGGAAGCAAGCATTTGAAAAGTTCAGATTGGTTGAGCCTCTTTAATGCAGATGATCAGGAATTGTTTGAAACATATGCAGGGTGTTCATCTCTAAAGACTGTATGTACCATAAAGTGAATCAGAGTATAAAAGGAGAAGCTAAGAAAACAGTGAAGGGTGGAATTCATCTCATCCACTCTCACTATACGTCATTGACATCTACATATTAATTAAATGTTTTGATTCCACCTATATTCTATGAAAGAAACACTTCTGATCACAGTTCATACCATGCTAAAGTAATAAAGTTTCTTGACTTCTCAGGCTAGATGATGTGAAACCCATCCAACCAGTCCCATTAAAAATGTTAGTGGTCAAGGCTTCTAGTTTAAGAGGAAGACAAGTGAATGTGGAGAATAAATAAAACAGTAAATAAGATAAGAAAAATCATCTAAATTACTCTCAGGAGCATTCTCTACATGTATTGCCTCAGCATGTGTGGAAGCTTGCACTCTGTCATGGGCCAAATCTGTTGGGGAGCAGGTGAATAATTAAATTAAATGGACAAAGACTAGGCAGTGCGTGAGAATGTTTATAGGCCCTGATTTATAAACTAGTACAGGCATAGCTAAAGATTTCTCCAGATGAGAGCTAGACTCCATAGCATGCCCAAATACATTAACAAAACAAGAGATTAAGTTAGGTTACTGAATGGATCTACTGATACCTCCTTTCCTTAAACGTAACAAACTGCAGTTAATACTGATGTGGAGTAACCTGTGCCCTATCTCCAGGGTAAGGATGGTTCCTTAATGCCCATACAAAATTCCTTTCACGTGTGCCATTACTTAGGTTTTCACAGTGTTTTATAGAGGATGAAAGTTTAAAAGTTCTCCATACAATTTCTACTACAGATTGATTCTTAATGATTATCTGAGGTACAGATCACTGTGATTACAGACTAACATTAGAGAAAAACACAATTTCAACATACAGGCAGATTAAGTCTGGTCCTATCTACCATCTCCCAAATAGACTTACAAGGGTTAACAACCTGGGGAAACATTTTATAGTTTCCTTACCCAGTGAAAAAGGCTGTATGACACTACGCATCTTGGCTCCAACATGTGTTAGAGAGAAAAATCTTCAGATATTAATTTCATGATGCATATATGCCAATGGCTTCTTTTTGGCAGTTAGACTCTCTTATTGTTGATGAAGTGGCCTTTCCTTTTAGGAATGGACTCAGGCTAAATCCAGATATTTGAATAACATGGTCTTAACTCATTCTTTGGGATGTCTCTGAAACAAAGATATTTCACTACATTTCATTGACTTTATTTTGCAATTTACTTATGTAATCTCATTAAAAAGAAATGAGATATGTATTTGGAAAATGTTAATGACTAAATGATATTTCTATTTGCTCAATTCTGCAAAGTAGATAAGGAAGAAATAGTGCTAGAGATAATTACTAAATTTCAATATTTATAGAAACCAGGCACTTGTGTAGATAATAAGACAATTCTCAATGTGCTTTGATGATGATGAAGTGCCAATTTCTTGTAAATATTGAAATAAGGTAATTATCACTTGAACTATTCATTATTTATCTGGTTTCAAATTACAATGAATACAGTCAAATTGACATTTTTTCATTGGAATGTGAAGCTAAAAATAATCATAGAATCATAGACTGGTTTGAGTTGTAAGGGACCTTAAAGATCATCCAGTTCTAAAATGCCTGCCATGGGCAGGGACACCTTCCACTAGACCAGGTTGCTCAAAGCCCCATCCAACCTGGCCTTGAACATTTCCAGGGAGGGGGCAGCCACAGCTTCTCTGGGCAGCCTGCTCCAGTGCCCCACTGCCCTCACAGTGAAGAATTTCTTCCTTATATCTAATCTAAATCTACAGGTTTTTGGATAATACATTACCCCTTGTCCTAGCATCACACCCCCTGACAAAGAGTCCTTCCCCATCTTTCCTGTAGCCCCCTTTAAGTACTGGAAGGACAGTATAAGGTCTCCCCGAAGCCTTCTCTTCTCCAGGCTGAACAATCCCAACTCTCTTAGCCTGTCCTCATAGGAGAGGTGTTCCAGCCCTCTGATCTTCTTCGTGGCCTCCTCTGGACCTGCTCAAGCAGGTTTATGTCCTTCTTATGCCGGGGGCCCCAGAACTGAACACAGCACTGCAGGTGGGGTCTCATGAGAGGGGAGTAGAGGGGGAGAATCACCTCCCTCAACCTACTAGCCACACTTCTCTTGATGCAGCCCAGGATACAGTAGGCTTTCTGGGCTGTGAGCGCACGTTGCTGGCTCATACCCAGTTTTCCACCCACTACTACCCCCAAGACTTTATACGCAGGGCTGTTCTAAATCCACGCGTTGTCCAGCCTGTATTTGTGCTTGGGATTGCCCTGACCCATGTGCAGGACCTTGTACTTGGTCTTGTTGAACTTCATGAAGTTTGCACAGGCCCACCTCTCAAGCCTGTCAAGGTCCCACTGGATGGTATCTCTTCTCTCCAGCATGTCGACAAAACCACACAGCTTGGTGTTGTTGGTGACATATTAAGTATTATATTAACCTTTTATATACTTCAGTTTTGGAAGAATCTTGAAAAGTATTTTAGAAAATGTAATGAGAGAGAATCTCTACATGCACAAGCAATGATAAAATTATCAATTAATTCTTGAAGTTAAGACAGAAGACTTCCCATAAAATGAACTATGCAATAACTGATCTCTGATCCTGCAAACACTAATATCCGAAGATAAATCTGTTTGTCATTTGTGTGCGTGAGTCTAGGTAAATAAGAGCAGAGGACACATCCTGAGCCACTGAGTTCTGTACTTTATATGCCTGTGCATTTACATTAGTCAATCTGAAAAGCATCTAGATTTTAAAATCAACGGCCTTTGTTGTCTCTGCTAATTTGATCAGAAAATTGTTTCAGAACCTACTTGTTCAGACATGAATCTTATAATTTACCCTTAAAATTATTCCTGTGTAGTTGATAAATATTTGTTGTCATGCAAGTATTGATAAACTCATGCTGGCGTTTGAAAGAAAAAGTCTTGGTTTGTACTGCTCAAGGAGTATTTATTTGTTCTGTTCTTTCTATGATTCTAAACACGAAAATATTTAAATACAGGATAGTTTTCCTAGATATATAGACACTACAGCACTCTCTAAGTGTATTTATTTTCAGTATTTCTTGTAATGCATTCAGTGACACACAGAACTGCTTGCAAAGGAAATCTGGTAATAATTTGGAAATATAGGGACAAAAGAAACATTGAAATGCAAATTAGCACGCCAAACAAAAATTTCATTTATGATAAAGTGATGCTTACAAACCATTAAGCTTTGTAATACTTTAGTGTCTGAGTGTATCGTACTCAGAATTATATTTTATTAATTTAAGGCCATATGGAGGACATATTTATTTAGACGCAGGTTCAACAGTATATTTTGCCCAAAGATTGCAGAAAAGCAAATGTAATCCCCTGTCTTCAAGAATGGCGAGAAGGAGGACTCAGGGAACTACAGGTTGGTTAGCCACACCTTGAGCCAGAGGAAGGTGATAAAGCAGCTAGTCCTGAAAAACATTTCCAGGCACATTAAGAAGGGGAAAATCATCAGTCAGCAAGGATTCACTAAATGAAAGTCATGCTTCACCAACTTAACAAACTTGTATGATGGAGTGATTGATTTGGTAGATGAGGGGAGAACAGTGAATACTGTCTACCAGGACTTCAGTTAGGCCTTTGACACTGTCCAATAAAATCCTCATAAAGAAGTTGTTCATGTATAGGCTGAATGAGCAGACTGTGAGATGGATTGAAATGTGGCATAATGGCTAGACCCAGAGGGTGGTGATTGGTAGTGCAAAGAACAGTTGGACACCAGATACTCATCGTGTACATCAGAGGTCAATACTGGGTCCCATCCTGTTGAAGATCTTTATTAATGATCTTGTTATATGATATCCCCATGGCATCTTTAAAAAAACTCAAAACCTTTTAATCTGCCTGTAAAAGCTTGTAATGTATAGATCAGCCTTGCATCTCTTTGCCTTATCTCCATGTACAGAAAAGGATAATTTGTCCCCTTTAAGCTGTTCCCTACAACCTGATGCTCTCCTAATCACCCCCTGAAACACTGCTCTGTTTATCCTCTGTTACAGAAACAGGTGCAAGGGATTTTACTAATGCAATACCTTCTTAAGTGGTTTAGTTTTATCCTTTTCTATTGATCAAATGGTTTAAATCCATTAAGAGGGTGCGAACAAACAGTTTATTCTTTGCTTAATAGAATCCACTCCATAAAAGATAGGTCATTGTATTCTGTCCTCTTCCAGACCTTTATTTTTTTTTTTTTCTGTAAAACCAGAGACCAACAGCAGATTACAGAACACCAAGCTGTTATATAATTTTGGTTGACTAGTTTGTTTGTCTGTTAATCTTTAAGTCATTTATTCAGATTTTTAAAATTCACATATTACATTTTTGTACTAATCTTAATTTTCAAAATACAACTATATACTCAAAGCCTACTGGGCTTTTCATATGGTCTATATGTTATACTGGATCCTTATGTTTACAGACAGTTATGCAACAGTGATGACATTTACAGCAATCCTATGACAGCGCTTTTCAAATACATAGCATCTTCTATATGAGGATATTAAGGATCATCTGGATGATGGGGCAGAGTGTACCTTCAGCAAGTTTTCTGATGACACCAAACTGAGAGGAGTGGCTGATACACCAGAGGGTTGTGTTGCCAGCCACAGGGACTTTGACAGGCTGGAGAAATGGGCCGACAGGAACTTCATGCAGTTCAACAACAAAAAGTGCAAAGTCCTACACCTGGGGAGGATCAACCCCAGGCACCAGTACAGGCTGGGGGCCACCAGCTGGAAAGCAGCTTGGCAGAAAAGGACCTGAGGGTCCTGCTGGACACCAAGTTGAACGTGAGCCAGCAGTGTGTCCTTGTGGCAAAGAAGGCTGATGGTGTCCTGGGCTGCAACAGGAGGAGTGTTGCCAGCAGGCTGAAGGAGGTGATCCTTCCCCTCTGCTCAGCACTGGTGAGGACACACCTGGAGTCCCGTGTCCAGTTCTGGGCTCCCCAGTACAAGAGAGACTTAGACATACAAGAGGTCATCCAGAGAAGGGCCATGAAGATGATGGTGAAGGGACTGGAGCATTTCCTCTATGAAGAAAGACTGAGAGATCTGGGACTCTTCAGCCTGCAGAATCTAAGGTCCAGTGGGATCTTATTAATGTTTTCAGTGCTGCCCAGTGACAGCACCAGAGTCAATGGGCACAACCTGAAACACAAACAGTTCCATGTGAACATCAGAAAACACTTTTGACTGTGAGGGTGCCTGAGCACTGTCTTTCTTTGGAGATATTCAAAAAGCCATCTGGTCATGGCCCTGGACAACAGTCTCTATGTGGCCTTGCTCGAGCAGCAGGGACTGGATCAGATGACCTCCAGAGGTCCCCTCCAACCTTAACTTTTTTAATGATTCTGTGATTCTGTGAAGGAGTTATGAAATTCAGTTTTAGGTAATCTGAACATGTATTACTAATCATTTTTTGGAGAAAGCTCAGAGGTCCCATTTGTTTAAGATAATACTGATTTTTGACAATCTGAGGAAGTCTTTAATTCATACTTTCCACATGAGTTATGATACCTAGCAGAGTCAATCTAAACTTATAGTATGTATTGCCTTAGAAAGAAATGCAACGATAGCTTCCTGCCATGAGATTTTCAGCAGCTAAAGTAAACAAGCATTGTAAGAGATGGCAGTAAACAAGACAGGAGTAATTTTTCTTTGACTTTTTAATACCAATAAATAAAAGTAATGAGGTTTTGAATAGTATCTAAGCGTTTACATGTTTAGCCATGGAAAACACCAAGTCTTTATGACAACGACATTGGAACCAGCAAAGCACACTGTCTCCACTAACATGACGTCAAGGATGCAAGCTGGTTCACCTCCTTCCTTGGTGACTGTCAAAGATGAATGTGCATATATATGTGCAAAGGAAGAGTTTTAGAACAGTCCAAGCTGTCCTAATGAAAAGCAATATTCAATAGCAAAAAAAAAAAAAATGTACTGGTGTGTTATTTACACATTCAGTGGAGATGTATGAGGGTGTGTGGTTGTTTGTATAACAGAGATACATCTATTAAAGTTAAAACAGTCTGCATACATAATAGTAGGGTAATAGTTCTACCATGAAACATCTATGGTTTGAAAGCTAACTATTTTTTTTTTTTAATATAAACTCACTGTGTAGAGGGGAAAATCTTGTTCTTTATCCAAGTTGCATATTTATCTAAGTTTTCCAGGAGTTTTAAAATTCTGTTTGTTCTAGAAGGTATTTAATGTCCTCTGGATTACATTACATTACTCACGAAAAATGTAGTTTTTCTACTGAAAGAGCAGTACTCCCTTCCTGTAGGACAAGAGGAAGTTTGCAGTCTGTTGCACTTTAGCACATGCTCTCAATGAGGTTATTATGCTGCTATTGGCTCTGAGACAGACTGAAACCTGGCTAGGCATGGAACAGTCCACTTTAACGTGGGTTGTGGAGCTAGATTTCTGAAAGATAATTTGGTGGTATTTTATGTCCCTGCTGTCTGCAGGAGCTCTGTTCTTTCTTTAAAATCCTCTCAGCATTTTGCAGTCTTATAGAAGAAATAGCCATTTATTTATACAGGTGTTCTCAATACCAGAGTATAGAATGGCCTATAAGTACAGACAGAAAAAACTGAGTAAGATGACAGACAGAGGTATTATAGATGTGTTCTTCTTCCCCCTCCCCGCTTCCATCTTCTCACCTTGCAGTCTGGTTAATGTCAGTGTGAGCTGACAACACACAAGTGACACATACTAACTGCAATGGAGCCTGTCACATGCCAGCTGACTGCCGTTTGTGCCAGCTCCCACTGAAGGCAGTGGAAAGACTCCTCCCAGCTTATTTCTCTTTAAAGTCTGGGTTTTCTGTCCTGTGAGGATTCATGTACTTAAAGCAAAGTCCAAAAAGTTCCAAATGAATGTCTTACGAGGACACTGCAAATCTGAGTCATTAATAGACACAGAATAAAATGTGAAGGTTTATGTGTAGAGCAGCTAGTGAAAAGGATTATGGAGGAAGTGCAGGGATTTTTTTCTCTCTATGTACTTCTTCTAGGTTTCCACTTTTTATTCCTGCAGGAATTTTGTAGGGTGCTGACAATGCAGTGCTGGTGAAACGATATGAAATCTTTTTTTGCTAATGCAGGAATCAAGCATTGTATCAGCTCTTTTTTATTAGGTGTCAAGGGTGTTTGTTTATGCTCCCAACTACTAGAATTGGAGGGGTTATTGTCTAGTGTAATTGCAGACTTCCTCCATTCTGTTATTGCTGCCAGTTTCTACTGAGCCAAATCAATCCTGACAGCTGGCCAGATGCTGCTTGTGCCAGTCAGCAGGACTGTGGTCTCAAAAGAGCATCTAGTTATCAGGAAATTTTGCATCAAACTATAGAGACAATCTTGTTTTCTGAAAATACTATCATAAACACTGAAGAAAATGTATTTAGTGACTTAATACATCTTTTTTAAAGGAGAGGGTGAGCACTTGACTGTTTCACTACAAATTCTGTTTATATAGGGTTAGTAGAGACTTTTTTTTATTAGATAAACTGTATATATCATATCTTTATTACAGTCTGTGCAGCCCACAGACTCAAGAGCAGCTGTTGGGAGTGTAAACCAACATTACAGAATACGTTTTTCCTAGTATTTGTTTAGTGATGTCACAACATTTATTTTAATTTGAATGGTCTTTGGGGCATCAACTATTTGGCTGCTTTAAATATTTTTTTTCTACTACAATATAATTACCAAATAATAGGGTGTTTGGGTTTTTTACTGATCAAAGCAGTTAGAACAGTACACTTTCCATAGAAGACATCACTGTTATCATGCAGTTTCTTTAGATAAAGCTGGATTTGATTTCTTACAGTTTATTTTCACATTGTTCAGAAAACTTTTTAAGGGAACAATGAAGAATGACTCAGGGAAAAGAAATCCTTGTTTTTCAACACTACTTTCACTGCTTCTGCTTGATGGAGTGCTTATATATTTCTGAACACAGTAAAAATGATAAGTATGGATAGGCTGCTATTTTTTCATTTAATCTTTTTCTTTCCTCAATGGAAAGGATTGGGATAATTATCTGAAAATATCTTTATTCATCTAAAGAGCAAAGAAGAGGGAATAAAAGTTCCATACTTGACGATGGCTACTGATGTAGTTACAATCAAGGCTATTTTTTTTTCCTATCATATTGGTCCTTAAGTATACATACTTTGAATGCCTCTGAATATGCTGAAACACATTTACACGAGGTTCTTGCAAAACTGAAAAGCAGGTACAACTATCGAAACCCTACTAAGCCCTCAAAGAGGACCCCAACTGCCTGCTTGTATTCAATTGTTCTAACAATACCACATAAAATGACTTTTTCTGTTGTTGTTTTCTATCATGAGAACAATAAAATAAATATATTGTTTATATATGAATTCCAGCATCTGAACTCCACATGTTGGATGTAGTTGTTTCTACTCTGATGAGAATATTTCTATTGGGGAAAAAATGATTCTACAAAGTCAGAGTATTTCTGGTGGAATTGCTTATTGAATTAGCATAATACTTCTGTGAACAAAGGTATTTACAAATTGCAGCATCTTCCTATGGAAGCTTTAGGTTTTCAGCTTTTACCTCTATTGGACTTTCTTGCTTTGGCATTATAAAAAAATCCTTTAGAGTCACTATACTAAAGAAACAACCATACAGTTCATATACATGGTGCAATTCAGGTCAAAGTAGTGGTGAGGGAAAAGGGGTAAGCCAGGGAATTAAAACTCTTCCTTCTCACTGTTTTTAAAAATAAGTGCAAATGCTACTGGATAAAACCAGGATTTTTTTCATCACCTTAGTCCTAAGTTTTTTCAACTTATTTTTACTATATTCAAAAGACAGTTGACATCATATGTCCTCATTTTTTTTTTTTGCCTTTTGTCACAGGGCTTATACTGAGAGCATATGTTAACTGAAAATTTTTGAGGTTTGTATTGGTGTTGTAAGTGCTGGCTGGCATTAGATTTTATGTCACTACGGAGTAGATTCCCCACACTCATTGTTTTTTCCAATTAATAGAGTGTCTTGATTTGCAAAGCTTAAATATATCTTGTATTTATATCACTTCAGAAATAGGGGCACAGGAGTAAAGATCCTGTTCACTTAACTTTGTCTTTATTTCTCCATTTTAATTTTCCAACTGAAAGGCTGGAATTTTTACATCTGTTTACCAAGGGCCACACACCATTTAACGCAATAACACCAGCCAAATGAATCTCTCTTAAGTATAATGCTGTTACATATGTCAGAACTGAGCAGCAGTTATTATTACCCTTAGTTTAAAGGTAGTGAAATTAGCTCCTGGGGATACATTCCTGTTAAGCACCAATTAGTGTATAGCTCTTTTATTTGCCATTGCCAGTGCAGTCTAGTGTGACCAGTGGACAGAGGATCAGAAGACCTAAACATCAGCCTAACCTTTCTACCTATTGTGCTGGAAAAAGAAATAGTAATTAACCTCTTTGTATTCCCTCTCTTATTCAGCAAAATGATTCTGAGCTTTTGTGAAAAAAAAAAAAAGCTTCATATGAGGTGCGTATATCCTCATTATCGAGTTATCAGGAGCTATTTCTGCTCAAACATTTAGCCCACAATGTATGTTCTTGTTTGTTTCTTCTATGCCCCAACTCTGCACTACCCTTTCCATTTCACAGGCAGGTTCCCTGCCCATTTTAGGATTAATCTATTCACATTTTTTAGCTCAGGGCCAGCAGCACCAAGAGCATCACCAGCTGATTGAAAAGACTAGAATTCACTGCTCTGGAGACCCTGTTGAGGAAAAAATGTTAGTGGTTTGATGTCACTTTGAGCTGGAGGAAGATCTGTGTGAATCAACTAATAGACAAACCAGCCTGGGGAAAAGGAGCACCTGTGACTTGATCCTGTACTTGAGGAGGCTAGGAAGTATGGGCAGACTTATAGGAATGCTATGCCAGTAGCTGAGAAAGCAAGAAGTGTCTGGGAGGACAGCCTGTAGCCATGAAGAAATCTGAGGGATACTGTGTAAGATGATGAGCAGGTTTCAGTACTATTATAACCAGCTGACTGTGACTGACATTTCTTTCCACCTTCTTAACTATTTTCCAGGTCTCTTCTCACAATCTCCACTAATCATAGCCATTTTGAAGAGTGTGTTCAGTGAGGTGGTTGGACTTTCTACATGTATTTCTGTCTCTGTTTTTGTCAGGGTTGTCTGATTCTGGAAGAGCATCATGCTTTCCCCCTTTCTTATTCAGCTGACTGGACTTAGTGTGAAGGCGTGTTTCTCTGCAGCTATCAAAAATGCTTTGTATAGCATAATACAGGCCTGCTAATTTTCTTTCTACTTGTGCCTTTGCCTGCCTTCTAGAAGTTCAGTAACAATCTGCTTCACACAGCATTGTCAACAATGAAGTAGCATGCACAGAGCTTTGCTGAGGATAGTAACATGTTACTACTGTGCACTTTTAGCATCTGCATAAAACTTCTTACCTACAGATATTACCTATATTTTGTATGATAAAAGAAAGTGACATACAGAAAGACCTAGAACAATTCTCTGACAAATCACAGTAAAAAAATCCACCACCAAAAAAAAAAGGTTTTCCTGTCTGCAGGGCAAAGAACTTTCCTAAATAGCATAAATTGATGTATAAATTACCAGTATGATGTATTTTGAGATGAGTCACTACATATAATACAAGGTTTAACTTATTCATCTTGGTGTTCATTTCCCTAAAAGTAGGTTTACTTAGAAAATCAGCTTATTTCAACTCAGCTACCAGTTGAATGGCTGGTGAAAATGTAGAAAAGTTGAAACAAGTGAGTTTATGAACAGTAAGCTTTATTTTAGTTGTTTTTTTTTTTTTTTTCAAACACTGTCCTGGGTTGAGTGAGTGATGGGGTTTTTGTTTGGTGGCGGGGGAGGGGGCTGCGGGGGCAGCCCCCTGTGAGAAGCTTCTCGAAGCTCCCCCAGCTCCAAGTCAGCTCCACCTCTGCACCAAAACTGAGCCCATCCGCTGCGCCTCTGTGATAACATATTTAAGAAGGGACATGGTGACGGGCAGTCGGACTTGTTCAGCAGCTGCATGAACACCAAGGTCAGTGGAGGAACGGAGGAAGAAAGGAGGGGGAAGGTGTGCTGGAGCAGAGACCCCCCTGTATCCTGTGGTGAGACGGCAGGGCGGCCCCCCCTGCCACCCATGAAGGTCTATGGTGGAGCAGACATTGATTTGTGGCCTGTGTTTGTTTTCACCTGGCTGAGAAAAGTGCTGTGCCCGAAGAAGGCCGGGATCTTGTGGGAAAAAGTAGACCCTGATGCTGTAATTCAGCGCTGGGAGGATTGCAGCATGCGGGGGTGTCCCATGCCGGAGCAGCTTGGGAAGGGCTGCAGCCGTGGGAGAGAGAGACTCCTGTGGAGGACTGTCTTCTGGGAGAGGGGGACCACGATGGAGCAGGGGAACAAGTTCCAGAAGCTCCCCCCACCGAAGATGGAGGAAGTGGCAGCACTGACTGCACCCCCCATTCCCTGCCCCTGCGCCACTGGGGGAGGAGGTAGAGATATCGGGAGCAGAACTGAGCCCGGGAAGAAGGGAGGGGTGGGGGGAAGGTGTTCTCAAGATGTGGCAACGCTTATCACTGTCCTACTTTGTTACATGTTGCTACTCTCTGTAATAAATGTATGGGTTTTTTCCTTCCCCTAACGAGTCTGCCTTTTGCTTGTGATGATCTGTGGTGGTTGGCTGTTAACCCGGATCAAACCACTACAAACACCAATCCAGATTCTACTAGAGTGATTGTTGACACATCATGATCTTTATATGTGCATTCTTGTATTGAGTTACAACTCATGAGAGAATTTAAAATGACAGAAGAATAAAGATGCTTTATTAGTAGTAAATACAGCATTTAAAAGCTGCTGTCTGTTCAACTGACAAGTGAAATATTTCTGAAATACATGATTTCATATAGAAATGTTTGTTGTTTATATGTCTTGAATGATTTTATATTCAGTCCTTACGCTATTTCATGAGCTTAATGCTATACATACATTTATTAATTAACCATCAATGTTGATTTTATTTCTGCCTTAAGATAAAAGAAATCTTGTAGAAAATATTGTGGAAAATATAGCAAAAACATAGATGAATAGGCAGAAGCTAAATTAGTATAAATATTTTTTTAAAATAAACTAACCCTTTCCAGTTGATTTCTGTGTTTAATAAACTTATAAAATTTAAAGTCATGGTTTATAAAACTAATTAGTTACCGTCCTACTTACTTTTGTATGCATCATTTTGTATTAGCATAAAATCCTTGGTTGTTTTTAATCTCAAAATTTAATTTATCTTTAAAATTAAGATTTGTTGGCTGAAAAAAGAAAATAAAACTATGTGACTTGAAGTCTCACCTCCAATGTACACAAAATATTGCATTGCAATTAATGTTGATTGACTGCCATAGATGAGAAGGTTTGTCATTCTGTAACTGAGGGAAAGAAAATGCTGGACATAGAGAAGATTGCTGATGGGAACCCGAATTCTTGTTACTGAATCTCTCTTTTATATGTCTTGCTGGCTTATGTCCACCTCTCATCTATTTTTTATTGAAGATTTTCTTAGGTTGTGGCTTCTCAGCAAGGAATTCAATTATGGGACTGAAAAAAAATTCAACACAGAAACTGTCAACACAATCACATGGCTGTAATCAGATTGCTGAAGTGACTCCTTAAGCATCATAGCCCCCATATAGAAGAATATAACAGAGCACAGGGATGAAAAGCTGTTATCGTGATATGGTTAATGCAAAGAAAGAGGCACCTCTAAACCGTGGTTTGCTTGTGTATGGCTACCATGAATTTACTAACAGCAAACAGTAAGAATGGGAGCATGTCTAACTGGGGGGTGGCCTGAGGTCTTCAGGTTGTGTGTAGTCATCTGTCTGAGGCCCATGGAGTTGAAGACAAGTCTTCAGCTTATCTGATGGAGACAGAAGTGAAAATCTCTCCTCATGCCAAACTGCTATGGTGAGAACATTAATTCAGGAAGGGGAGACTGGATGGTTGAGTTTCCCAGAGGGGAGCTGCAACTGTTGCTGGGGCGGCAGCTGAGTTACAGTGAAGAACTCAAAAGATATGGAAGCAAAAATGGAGAATAAGAGCAGTGGTCAGACAGTATTTGCGCTGCAGCACCTACAAGTCAAGCTGTGTTTCTTCCCATGATACTACATCTATTCTGGACCATAGCTTATTTCTCTTTTCCCTACTTTTTTTATGAAGTATGGAAGGAAAAATAGCTTTAGTCCAGCTCACTGAAGCAAGTTCAAAACCAGGAATGCTTTGAATTTTATGTCTCTATTGTAGCAAATGTTTTCAGATATATTTCTGTCAATGAGCTATTTCATATAAATCAAGCAAGAAGTGTGTTTCCAATTCATATTCAGATATGTTAACACATCAGATCTCAAGATTTATAGTCATCAGAGAACAGAAATATTCCATAAGATTTACCTAATCTATCCAAAATAACTTAGAAACTTGTTGAAATTCCCACAAATGACAGAGCAAGAATTAAAGGTTCTAAATTCTTTGGGTAATGATTTCTGATAATTTTTATCTTAAAAAATCACAGATGATTCAAGCAGCAAAA
Source organism: Tyto alba (assembly GCF_018691265.1). NCBI lineage: Eukaryota > Metazoa > Chordata > Aves > Strigiformes > Tytonidae > Tyto > Tyto alba. Next base: position 26,454,439 of record NW_024881321.1, read on the forward strand.
TGGTGACATTTGCTTAAAACTTTTTGGGAATTACTTTTCTGTCCTAACTTAATATGTCATTTGATTAAAATCATATGTTCCCAGACTGCTAAAACGAGAACTTTATTGTTAGGAAAAGGAAACCTAAGAAACCACACTGTTTTAATACAATCTCTTGCTAATTTTTTTCAGTAAGTACATTTGGCTTTGAAGAATTAAATTTTACCAGTTTTCAGAGGCTTTCAATTTATGTTTCAATTAATTTCACCTAACTTTAGATGTTTAGATTGGTCACCCTAAGCTTCTACAGCCAGTGGAAAGAGCAATTCCAAAGAGTCTAAGACCTCTAACCTATCTCATGCATGCTTCTTAAGATGAGATGAATTGTCTTGGGAGACACTTTTCTCTACACTGAGATAAAGGCCTCTATAAGCCTCAACAGATTGTCTCAGATATCTAATTTGTAGACATCTGAGTTAAATTTGATCCTCAGCTGCCGTTTAAACTAATTCCTGTGAAAGTAATGAAAGAATTTTTTTTTTTTTTTTTTTCTGTTCTGCGGGAACACTTAACATGGTCTCAGTTGTTTTACAAGGCAAGAGTAGGATGAGTAATATCCATATTGTGTTTGATTCTCCTTCCCTTTCCCTATTCCCATAATAGATAAGATATAAACTTATTTTTCTTGCCCACTCTTTTAGGAGAGTTCATCTACATTCAAATGTATGATCAGTTTTCATACTGTTGCAATAGACGTAGTTCCTGCAGTGTGTCTTTCATAAAGCTTGATCAGAAGCTGGGCCATTCAGGAGTGCCAGGTAGGAGGACAAATGTATAGTCCAAAGTCTATATATATTCAACCCTAAATCATTGGAGAGAGACAACTTCAGGAAACTATGAAAGACAAAAAGCTATCTTTCATTCCTTAAGGTAGATCTGGTCTAAAGCCTTATGATGCTATACTGAATCTTTTAATATGAGTTTAATTACAATTCAGACATAATGGAAGAATACTCATTGAACTGGAACTCAGCTTCCATTTTCCTGCACAGCAAGAACTCACAGACAAGATAAAAGGCCTGAAGTATAAATTTATCTTAACTAAAAACACTGTTTGACTTTATTAGTGTTTAGTCCTCATTTTATTTGTTATAGCCTTTTCTACCATAATTGAAAAAGTAATAAACATTAAGGAATAAATTGACTCTTTTTCTTATGAAAAAGGGATGGAGCTTTTCTTCAAGGATCTCCTGCTGCCTTTAAACACTGAGTACTATCGCTACTGAGCTTGTTACAGTTGTTGAAATAAGCATGATCTCTGAATTGAAACATCAGCCTCCAAGCAGTTGGAACTCCTTGTTCATGTCAATACTATATCTATTTATTGTACGTACAATTAAGAGACTAAATTAGACAAGACAAGACCCAATTTCCTGTTTTCCAAAAGTTTAATATATTGCAAGACCATAAGGGTAAATGACAGCCCTTAATGCCAGAACATGTTTTCCAATGCCTCTGCTGCTATACATCTACTGTAGATAGATTTATGTTCTAATTTGAAATAGTGACAGAGGCTGATTTTTTATAGACATAATTAAAGAAAGTGTTCATGAAGGTTTGTAAATCCACAGACATTTCACAGTATATAACTTTATTTTTTCAACAGCAGGAACCCAAATTATCCAACAATAGTTTATGGAATAGGGTTTGACCCACACTGGACTTAGATTTTATCAGAAATGCAGCAATGGCTGTCATGAAATTTTACAAGGTAGTCCTTATACTTTGTAATATTAAATAGTCTTTCTGTATATGATTCTTTCATTGTTTTGTTTTCTATGACTGAACCAGTGGCTGTATACATAGCTACATCCATTGTTAGTAAAATGAACAACATAATGCTTCATTACTCTATGTTTATGCAGATGTAGCCTTGCTACTGTCAATGAAATTATATCAGTATAAATCTGGTTATCACCAGCATGAATTATGCTTACATTTACAATTTAGATCTTATGGGATAGTATTCATAATGGAAAATGTATTATCTCCTATTAATGGTAAGATTCTGTGTACATGTATTGAACTGATTTTAGTTCTGGCTAGCAATACTTAAGATTAACTGAGTACTCTCTAAAGTTTTGTTTGTCTGCTTGTTTTAAATTTTATTATTTAACATCAGCAGACTTATTTTTATAGACTCATTATAGTGAGTTAGTAATTGTTCGTGCTGAGGAGTATATGAAAAGATTAATGGGTTGTGACTCAGTACCTGCTGAGGCTTCAGGCAAAATCATTTATGCATTCTTAACACACTTATCTTTAAATTTACTCCCCAGCAAAAACTATTATCTAAGGTGAAAGTATTCATTGACTTGTAATGGTAATAATTCTATCTGGATTTCCAGGTAATATTATGCATATTATTGGTGTTGAGGACAAGATAAAGGCAGCAAAAAATCAAAATGTGTTGAGGCTAACCATAGAGGTCAATACAAAAGAGACAGTCTTATACAAATACATCAGTGGCAAATGAATTCTTGTGGAGAATGTAGATCTATTAAAAGAATAAAAGAGTGCATCCAATTAAACAAATGGTAATTTTAAAATAGCTGACAGCTTATTTTCATTTGAAAATTCTCTTCAGAAATGAAATAATATGAATAATTATCAAGAAAAAAAAATCCCCATGAAGGTAAGATTGAACATGTGCAAATCAGTCAGCTGAGATGTTGTGCTTCCAGAGATGTTAATGTATCTCTGTAATAGGTCGAAGAGATTTTCAGAGGTATAAAGTACAAATGGTATACTACTCTCTGCAAGTCATCAATAGTCAAGAGACCAATGACTGCATATTTTGGTATACATACTAAACAGTTAGATCTTTTCATCCTACAGAAGAGAAGGCTTGGGAAGATCTTATCACAGTTTTCCAGTACTTTGTACTACAAATAGTAGAGTAGCTACAAAGAGGATGGAGACTGTCTCTTCACAAGAAGGCACATAGAGAGGACAAGGGGTAATGGGTAAAAGTTTTACCTGAAGAGGTTTCATCTTGATATAATATGGACATTTTTTTACAGTGACAACAATCAATCACTCAGACAACTTCCCCAGGGATGCGATGAAGTCCCCATCACTGGATGTTTTCAAGACACAACTGGACAGGACGATAAATAATCTTATTTAGTCCCCCTTTTCCATGGAAGGTTGGACCAGATGATCTTTCAAGGTCTCTTCCAACCAGGGCTGTTCATGATTCTGTGATTCAGAGGAGTCATGGATAATGAAGAGCAGTAGCAACAAACTAAATGCAAACCTAGACAGTCTTCTGTATTCTTTTTAAAAAGAAGCGGACATGGAGGGCAGAGTCTCACAGGATGTGACCTCCATTCCAGCAATACTAGAACCAATGCTCTAGGGCGAGAATCACAGACAGCTCCAAGATAGTTAAGTCTTGATAAGCAAGCAGCATGGAATTATGAAGAGTCATTTCATTTTGCAGACTACATTAGTTTCTTATACAGGATTTGTAAATAAAGCCTTCTTATTTTATAAAATTAGGGTGACCGGCAAAGGTCATAACTGAAACAAAATAAAAAATTCAGTGACACAAGAAGGAAGAGGTGTGAGGTGAGAAATAAGTTGTCTCTTATGTATAGCATAGTAGTTTAAAGAGCTTGTTTCCATGTACCATTTCATTAATTAGCTTTCATCAGTTGAATATGTGTAACCAGCATCTTATCACTATAGTGCATGTGGTGGGTATCCACATCTTGCTCTCAAGAGAGTATTTACCTGTCCCTTCCATGCCTTGTGGTAGCAGTATGCATACACCACATTTACAGCAGTGCTCTGGATGTGAATCTAGCAGGGGATCTTTCTGAGGGGAGAAGATGAATTGTCACACAAATTATCTCCTATCACACCAAAAGGCCTCATTCTGAATAGATTCAGAAACTAACACAACTTTCAAGATATATTAATGATTTACTGTCTTAGACTGTTCACAACCTCTCCACTGAAACAGTTCTCTTAGCAATCAGGGTCTGGGTCCAAGACAAATATTCTCAAGCGCTTATTCTAAAAAGCAAGATCTCAGTCCATGACAATCCACCTTCCTACAGCTCTTTGGAGTGCACACTTACAGAAAGTATCTATAGAAATATTTAGAAAGCTACAAAGAAATCCAAGGGAGGAAATATTTAAGTTATTTGGACTGTTCAATTTAGGAGAAGAAGAAAAACTTGGCAGATGTGTGAACTACACAGAAGGCACATTTTAGGTTATATGACAGTCTTTGTTGCATGACCATTTCTCATGGCAGTAAAACAAATGATGGTAATGCCCAATCTAGCAGAGGAGAGGTGGTTTTAACACAGGCGTAACTATACCAAACTATGAGAGATGCATCTCTTAATTTCTGTGAGTGTTACTTTCAGGAAAGCTGAGAGTATGTGATGTACAAGGCACATACAGTTATCCTGACACATTGGGATGCACTTGAGCAATTGCCTACGTGCTGCACAGGTGGCCAGAACATATACAGTATGCTTTAAATGTTCTGGATGCATTGCACTGAGAGCATATGCTCAGCGGTCTGTTATTCAGGACACTGAAATACTTGGCCTCAGATCAAAGTTTCAGATAGTGCTCAGGCCAGGTCACTGGTGTTCAGAAGTCCTGGAGAAGTGTTCTGGTCTCATTGGTTTTAGGGGAAGGGTTAAGCCAGCCAGCCTGCCTTTGCCTCGCAGGTAGCGTGTCATTGCTTTGCACAATAAGAACCTGTGGAATCTATCATTTCAGGTCATAAGGGTGTGGAAGCCAAGTGCTTTTGAAGATTCAAAACAAATGTATATGTTAACCATTGTCACATAGATTCATTTCACTTTATGTACTAGACACTGACATTACTATATCAATATCTCTATGGAAAAATGCAAGGGGAAACTCAAAATTGTGCCCTAGAGGTACGTATCTTTCAGTGACCACAAAATTAAGACAACTCTAGACTCCAAAAGTCATTTCATTATCTAAGTACTGAAAGTGATGATGGTAAATCTGATAAGCCATGAATAAAAAAATCCTTTGTAGTTAAAGTATAAAAGATTGAATTTTGAAAAAAGAAATATTGAGTAAATAAAAGACCCTTTGTTCTCTGCTCTCTGTGTAACACAGGAATAAACAGAATACTGCATGTGCAAACACGTGTTTCTCTTTTATGTTACTCTAAAGCTATTAGAAATTGCCTCAGCTGGATATGACTTATCTTGGTGAATCACTCCTATTCCTGTAGAAATTTGGGGGTTAATGTAGTCTAAAATAATGAATATTGTTCATCAGTTGACTTGGTAAATTTGTTCCTGATTTATTTATACCAAATAGAAGATGAAGATTGAAGTACCTAACACTGTAATTGAACTCAAGTCCTTTTAAAAATCCCAGTGAGAAAAGCATGACTATACCTTTTATCTATTGTGATATAATCTTTATTATGTCTGTCCTCCACTTCACAGTTCTTTATTAACTCCCTGTACAACTATTTACTGTTCAGAATTACTTCAAGTGACTTTCTGAATACAAGTATTCTGGTTCTAATGAAAAAAAAAAAAAAAAAAAGTCAAAGAAGGTTGTTGTTTGTGTAAGGCACTTTAAAGAAAGTTACTGAGGCAACCAACACATCAAACATATTGTTATAGAGATATAAATCACTCAAAACAAGCATTTAAATATTTCTAAATTAATAATGAAGCTGATGCCTAAAATAAGGAAATTAAGGAAAAAAATATTGTCAAAACATGTTATTAACTTATGATTGTCCCCATTCTGAGTTCAATAAACCTGCATTTCAATTATTATTTTTTTCCTTCTTAAATATAAAGAACATTATTGATTTTGAAGACTAGTGATGAAGGAATTATGAGTTTTGTCATAAGGGCCAATGTTTCAACTGCTGCTGTAATTACAAGACTGAAGACCTGGCCATGATAATTTTCATAAAGGTCAGAGTAATTCACAGCCTAAGAGCATCAGCATTACACTAATGCTTTACTGGATATCTTTACTTATGCTTCTTGAAATCATCATCATTCCAAATGTGACTGGCTGTCTTTTCTTCACTGATGTACCATGCAGAATGCTTATAAAGGGAAAAGCTACAGGACTGATTTAAAAAGCTAAAGATACAATAAAAACAGAGCTTTGTTCTGAGGAAGATTTTGCCTCACTTAGCTTTAATTTAAAAGCTGGTCATCTGTTCTAACATGATATGTGATTCCCATCTTCTACCCTAGACATCTTATTTAACACTCTACTGTTATCCAGATATATTTTAAGAAACAGAAGAATTTGGCGCTTTGAGCACCTTCTCCCAGGCTAGTTTGGTCAAATATATTTTTCATCAGCTATCCCCTTCTACCCATCTCCCTGGATAGGGATATTACAGGGCTGAATTTTCATGGTAGTACCAGCACTTCTGTCCTTTGCCCACATTGAGAGGAACAGTAAAGTTATTTCTGTCTTTGGTTTCTCTGCATGATATCAAGTATATTTTGAAACCTGAGAAGGTTATTCATTGCATCTAGGACCCAATCCTACATAGAGCTGTGCCTGCCTTACCAATTACTCCTTTAACGCCTATTGACAGTGGTGCTTAGGGTGTATGACATCTGATAGGAAACACTTAGCTTTTTACTGATAGGGAAGGAAGGCTGCATATATTAATATCCCATAGGACAATTCTTAATTGCTATCTCTACTTTTATGTCTTTACTGAATATATATAAATCCCTGTGCATAGATAAATCTATTAAAAGGTGACCTGCTAAGTTTTTAATTTAAAAAATAAAATTCTGCTGTCCCCCACTCCTCCCTTTTTATGATCCTCAACTAAGGGAAAATAATACACCTAGGATTAGGAATATCATAATTACTTTTTAAAGACAAAATTAACATCTGAATACATTGAAAACCGAACAGCTCCTTATAAAAGCTCAAGTGAATGACTACATATATGTCTCAGTCTAAGGCTGGCACTGGGAAAAAGAACATAAAGTCATGCATTTATATATTTAGAACACCAAAATTATCAGTTTATCTATACAGCAGTATCTTGTGATCTGAACACTGAGAGTATCTGAGATGTTAAATTCACAGTATCTGAGTCCTTTTTGGGGTGTCTTGCTCAAAATCTCAGAAAAAAAAAAGCAGTGGAAAAAAGGTTTCTTGACATCGTTAATATTTTGATTTTTCCTTGCAATATATTTCTATTCTTTAAATGCTGTTTTGTGCTGTAAGTACTGTTTATGTGTTTAGTATCTGTTATCAAATTAAACAGAAAGCTTTAGGAACATAGACCAGAAAACAGATTACTTTTTTTTTTAACTAGGACATAGAAGCAAATCTGAACTTATTTATTATATCTCTGGATTTGTGCATATAGCGTTTATTTTTGTACAGTCTTTCAACTTTAGTGAAAGGCTTAAGAACCATCTCATGTGAATCTTCATCTTGACATAGACTTGTTCATACCAAAGGGTAGGGGACTTAAGCCTGCTTAAGATAAGAAAGACCTGGAGCACAGGTTTTCCTGCTTGTAGATTAGAGCTAAAATTACTATTCTTTGTTTCTTTTTCTGCTCAGACACATTTATTGTGCTTCTTTAATAATTGATAAAGCATCTTAAAGACCTGTCTTTAGTGATATGCACTAGTCAGGTCCATAATGGCTGCATTAAAGCAGATGCTGAAAGATGGCTTGAAATACCCTACTGTCACACAGACAACTGAATGAACATTTCTCATAGCTCAGATAACTACCAATAGAGAAGGGAAAACTTTGGTATTTAATCCCCTCGTCTTTATATTCCATATGGCTCTATGGCTCACTGTATTTTGTCCCTTTGCCAGTGAAACATTAGAGTCTCTTTCTCCTCTTTTTTTTTTTTTTTTTTTTTTTTTTTTTTTTTTTTTTTTACTGTATACTACATGAGACCAAACTTATATCCAGCCAAATAAAAAGGGACAATATTTCAGGATACTAGAATTTGGGTGAAATCTTCCAGTTTAGTTGGCAAATATATTATGTTAGTGGAAGGTCGTATGACAGCAGCTGCTGGGTGTGTATTTGTATGTTTTACGAGAGAGGAAAGGGAGGCGGCCAAGTAGTAGGATCCTGGCTTGCTTCCATGGTAAAACAGGAGGTAATTCTGGTACTGTCCAATTGATTTGCTCAGGGTGTTTGTTGGAAATGGCTGCTGTCTTACTCATATATTGCAGAGCGTGAACATTTACCATGTGTATTTGTCATAAAGATTATTCTGGGTTTTCACAGGGCAGCATGAGTTCTTTCCTAAAACGACTTTCCTAGGTCTCCAAAGCAGATGGTGCCATTTTATTCAAAGTTTTGTTTGTGGACTCTCACTAATTTTGTTTTGTGTCAAGTAATAAATATTATTTCAAAACATATGTTTGAAAAGGGAATGTAAAAAAATCCACATCGAAATGTTATAAGGCAGTGTAACTAAAATCCTTTGTGCCAAAAAAGTGATCAGATAGAAAAATCAGCAGAACTGTAAGATTAATTTGATTCTCTTCTTGGATCCAAAACAATTGAGAACAAATTCAATTAATGTTCTCATTATCTCTTTTGCTTTCTGAATATAACTCAGAGAATTCATCCTAAAACCAGAAGTGATGAGGTGGCCTGTTTTGAATGTCATGCAAATTAGGCAGGGGTTGGATATGTATTAGTAAGTTTCTGTAGAGGAAATTCCCTAGTTGTGAACATTTCTAATGGAAGCAACAATTGCTTAAAAGAAGTTCAATGAAGTTTCAAGAAGAATCACATCTTGGTTGAGGGTTTGAAAGAAATGAATGTAGAACAAAGAAATAAAATGACAATATGTCTAGCTTCTCAGATGCCAATTAAAAGTGGATATAAAATATGTATAATACAGGCATTTGAAACAACTGAAAGTACAGGTCTACAACGGTTTAAGATGATTTAAAGTGGTGCTGCTGTTACTGCTTCTTGTCTCCTGCACTTGTTTGTGCATTTTTGATTCTCCTTTGCAGTAGCTGACTCTCTTCTGTCCTTCCTTGTAATTATCTCAGAGAACTAAAGCAGAAGAAAGCTAATCTCTCTGGGTGGCAAAAAAACACACTCTGAAAGGCCAGCATGATATACGAAGTGTTGGAAAGGAGGAAGATCATATTGGAATAATATAATGAACTAAATTGTGGTTTAGTTTTAATTTTAAAACACCTAGGATTAGGTAATGACACAGATCATCTTCAGGAAGTCTCCTCATCCAGGGTATGTTAAACTTTAACAAGAGAAAGTAAACACAATATGGAGAAAAATGCCATACTGGTTATGGAAAAAAACCATGCTTTATCAGCATTTTTAATAACTTTTAATATTTGAAAAACTGAAAAATAGTAAACAAGATTTAGATATTTCCCACCACTAGAAAACTGGAGGATGAATTAAAAGTAGGAAGAAGTGTTCTATCATGCAGTTCCAAAAATTGTCATTAACTTTAACTTTTCTGTTAGTAATAAGAAAATTTTTAAAATAAAATCCAGAGGGAAAAAACTTTAAAAACATCCTGCAATATATCCACCACAGAGCAAGTTGCATCCATTATTATTATAACTGTTATTATTTGCCTTCATACAGAGATTCATTTAATTAAAATATGTCTCCCTAGTTCCATGCATTAATATATTTATTTTGTGTGAACAGTTTGCTTCTTTTTCTTAATAAGTAGAAATGCAATACAGCATTGAGTATGTAAAGCATTCAGTGAAAGCTAGTCATGGAGTTGAATGGAGTTATTCTGGATATATACTTATATAATGGAGTGCCAAAGAACAAAAAGAGCTTGGAATTCAGCCTCTAAAATCCATCTGCAGAGCATTAATTTAGTGACTAAAGGGGAAACCTGGGAAATCCTACCGAGAGAGTCAGATGATTCTGTGTGAATGAGGACAACTGAGAAATGACTGATTGTGCTGTCCTTGAAAGAAAGGACTTACAGCTCTATTATACAGCTTTGAGATAGTAAGAATTAAGAGTTTTCCTTGTGAATGAAATTTGAACATTTCTTTAGCTGCAGTTGCATGCCAGGACCACTGGCAAGCTCAGATAATTTAGATGTTTGTAAATAAAAGACTTGCCATTTATAGCTCTTTCTTTTCTGTCCCTATTCCTTTGGCTATGCAGGTACCTTCAGGGCTGTGCCACTGCAGACTTCTGTGTGCTGCTGTGCACCAGGTGCCTTGACAGGTACCTTGGGCAGGGCTTCCACACCAGCATCCTAGTAGATTCGCAGGAGGAGTTGCTCAGGATGGTGGTGTGTGAATATTATAGACTGGAGTAACGCTTGTGCAGAACCCTCATTTTTCTTGACACTCAGGAAATTGGAAGAGAACAAGCCATTAATTTAAGACAAGTCATTCATTTAACTTTCCCAGAATCTCCCGGCACCATTTTTTTTTAGTCCAGATACCTTCACTTCCCTACTGTTTGCATGACAGAGATAAGTGTCTATTTTTCAATTTTAGCTCTTTCCTTTGGTCTAAAAGATTTAGTATTTTATTTAGGCTACATCAACAGCCTTAGAAAATGATCCAGTAAGAAATGAAGTATATCACATGTTGAGTAAATATTTTCTTCAATAGACTTCAGGCAGATCTCTCAAGAAAACGAGCTTAACTCACTCTGCACAGAGTTTTAGCTACCCAAAACTCATCAGTAGTAATGAAGAACAGCTAGATACCATGACTTCTAATGAAAATATGTTCTGATACAATCAAATTCATGTTTGTAGTTGTGACTTTTGAATATTCCACCTTATTGCTACTGAGATATATGAATCATTAGTCATCAAGGCTGATGCAGAGAATAGTGAACAAGTTTTACAATGCACATTATCATATGCATTTTGAGAGAGCAACTAGTTTTTATTAGCAATGTATTAGCTTTAGCTGTTATTAAATAGTTCTCATGGGCACAACACTGATAATGTCATATGTTATTTCTTTTTTCCCCTTTCCCTCTCAGCATTTTTAATTAAGGGTGCATGGGTCAAGCAGTGAAGTCTCAATTTAATTAATGGACTGAAAGGCCACATGACCATGAATTAACATGAATTACTCTATGGAGGCAACATTATTTTTTTGAGGAAAGAAACATTTCAGTGACCTCTAGTCACCTAAGTAAAATGAGCAGAGAGAATCAACAACCAGGACTCACTAAGCAACAGATTAGGAAATTTAAATACACGTCAAAACAATGTTTGAACCTGAATTCCTTCTCAAGTAGATACTTCAGGGGATGGAGATTTGAAGCGATCTGTTATTTCATTCCAGTTATCATTTTCTATTCACCAATGTATTTGCAAAGAAGAAAGAAAGATTACTTTTCAGTTGGGCTAGGAGAACAGAAATCAAAATATCTGCTAGAATTTTTATTTTATTTTTTCTGATAATAATATATGAGACTTGATGGGAGATTTTTCTGTGCTGTAGGTTTCTCATATGAAAATTGAAGATGTTCATTTATAAGCAGGTTTATTAAGCACATACTAATGAAGAATATTATACAAATGAAAAAATTAGCACTTATTAGCACATAAAAAAGGGCTAGAGCCAAAAAGTTGCAATTTTTAAAGAAAGCATTTCAAGAATTTTCAGAAACTCCAAGACACCCCTTTCTAGTGCGCTAATTGATACCAGCATTTGACCATCAAAGAATAGCTGGGTTTATTTATTTTTTTTTCATAAAATGTAGATATTGTGTAAAAATATGTCTGCAGAAAAACAGTCAATTCTTTATAACAGATGAATAGACATTAAATAGTAAAGTGGATTTGTTAAATACTTGTTTAAAAAGAATAAATTTTTGCAGCTAATCGTCAGTGAGTTATAATAATATTTAGTATGTACAAAGTCCTGAAGCATGAGTTATTTATTTGCCTTCTCTTTGATTTCTTAAATAAGTAGTTTTATGGGATTTAAACAGTTTTGATGTATATGTGTGACATTTGTCATGGATTTTTAGAGATGTGAATGGGTACGCTGTTATCTAAATATTTGCACGTTAGAGTTTTCTGTGCATCTAGTCACTCGTTACAACATGAGAATATGTCTGAAGTAATACAAATGAAACAGACGTGAATTTTATATGGATATAATAAATATACCTGGGTCTCATGCCAGAAACAAAGAGCAGTCATATATCTAATTACACACACAATAAGAAAGCATCTTTTTAGAACTGTGTTAAAGTAATTCTTCTCAATTTGTCCTGTTACTTGAAGTACCTTCAACATTTGAATCAGCACTTATCAGAATGCATGTAATATAGATATAAGTATGTGTTGGGTATTTTTTGTTTACAAAATGTTACCAGAGTCAATTGTGGACCACTTATAGATATATACAGCTGAAGATAAATCTGCATCTGAAAACCACACAAAGTATATTTATGAAAAAATTCACTTGCTTTGCTACTATCAGTGTTTTACAAGCTAAGAACCATTGCACCAGTCCTGCAACATTTTCTGTGTCTTCCTATTTTTTTTTCCAAGTACAGTTCAAGATACTGTATTTTGCCCATAAAACCTTTTAACAATTGACTCCTAGGTATCTTAGAGACCAGTTCTGTCTCTTTGCTTTATATGAGTATTTGAGATCAGCTGGGACATTTAAACAGACAACCTCTATATTTAATTTAAATGTAATGAGGCTGGTGACACATTCTCCTTAGAGCAAAGCCATAGATTTCTACAAATCACTTCTCCTGTTGTTACATCAGAGTTAATTTTAGGCAGACTTCACTAGCTATATTCAAATACAGCAGGTTGCTTAGGAAGATTTTTAATGGACTGCAGAGTTCTTTTGCATTATTTTCCTTTCTTACTGTAAACCTACATTGTTGTGAGATGTGTCTTCAATAAGTTTTGCTGTATTTGTGCCTACACTTTTTTTCCCCACCATTAGTAAAAAAGCAACTATACTGGGAACTTGCCAGGACAGCAAGAATGGCCTCCTGGGTAGGTACACAAAGAATTTTTTTTGAGACCTTTGCTGAATGGAAAACAGTAGTAAAAAATATTTTATAATTTTAAATGCATACAATAACTCAAAATATTCTCTGCAGTAGGCACAGAGTATGCCTCACAAAAATGAACCCATCACTTCTATTTTGATCAGACTTCACTATCTATAATACATTTTACCCTGTCTTGTACATTTTGTTAGACTTTTGAATATATGTAGCTCACCAGTGTTTAAAATGTTCTTCATGATACCCACTGAGCTATTTTAGTTATACTATTCAACTTTTAGCTAAAATACGAGAAGCAGACGTGAAAAAGGATTTGGGAAATTCTCTATACAGTCCACCTCTTACCTCTGTCTGCAGGATGAATGTTGGGCTGTCACTGCTCAAATCCAATTAAAGTAAATGTGGTGATTTGAAAGTTTACCCCTGGCAGTACTTCCAACCTGCTGTTTAGGGCTTGACTATATGCTTTATGAGTAAGTCACTGAAGCAAACAATTATCTTCTTTGTCCACTTATGTAAGTCAGCTTAGTCCATTTGGTGTCATTTAATATAGTGAATACCTTCACGAGCTCTGATTTTATTGCTAAACAAGGTCAAAGTTATTAATATTAATTCTCCCAAAATCATTTATTCTCTGCACTTAAAAGACTTTTTCACTGTAAGTCCTTAACAGTTAAATGGGAAAAGTTTATCTGGGCCAAAGCTGAAGTTTATAAATCTGTCTGAAGATCTAGCAAGTCATCAGAGGCACATAATATCAACAAATGCTTTAAAACCTTCAACTACTAACTAATTTAGCTGATATATTTTTTTAATTAATTTTTGGTTGCTTTTGACATAATTAATCCTGTTCCTTCATTTTAACAATTACATTGGTTGCCTACATTATAAACGTCTACCTGCCTTTGGTCCCTCAGAGAAGATTACAAATTCCTGTTGATTCACAAAAAAAGTAGAATTCCTTTAGACTTCTTTCCAAGTTAAACTGGATCTTCCCTCTGAAGTATCTTCTGGTCTTCAATAATGTTTTCTCTCTCTCCTCTTTTCCCAGCTGTTCTGGCATAATTGTGTAGGCAACATAAGAGGTGGAACAACAGGGAAGGAAATGATGATTCTTGCTGTGCTGGTAACATGGTCTAAAATTAAGGAAACTAAAATCAGGAAGATTGAAGGATTACATATGTGTATACATGATCCTCTTAAAAAAACCCTGGAGGGTATGTTTTCTAACATTCCATAAACAATTGTAGACATAATATGTAAAACCCACATGTGTTTATTTTGTATGATATTTTTAGAACAAATAATATATAATACATGAAGTATAAAATGCAGTTAATAAAAGACACATATATATAGCCTAATGACTATATTTTAAATCATAAATCAATTTGCCAGTGGAAAAAATTGATTTGTTTTGTTAAATATTCAGTGTAACACAAAGCTATAGATTTTGGATTATAGGGCAGATAGTACTGACATTGTGACACAGTAATGCATGTGAGTTTCAAATATAGTTACATGAATATCTGAATAAATTTCTCCTCTGAAAGACAGTAGAAGATTTACCGGAAAGTTGTACCACAGTCACAGTACTTCAGTGGTTGAATTTTTTTTTAATTTCTTGTTTAAATATATCTTACGCACAGTCCAGTTTTCCTTATGTTCTTCAACCAAAGTAAATCTCATCTGAAGTGTTTGCCTCTTTTGCATTCCAAAACATCTATAGACAGCAAATATACATCTTTTTTTTCTTAGTCTAGATAAACTAAATTATTTTAGTCCATTCAAAGATCCTCCTTATTCAGATATCCAGTATTCCAGATCATCCAAGTTGTCTTTCTCTGTACCTATAATAGTCTAAAGGTATTTGCCTATAGCACAAGTAGCTATCAGTTTATTAGGTTCTCTGAAAAATGCATATAAATACTACACACAGCACTATGATTTTCACTTGAAGTAATAACATCTCCTTCTGCAGTCAGTGGAAAAAAGTAGTCCAAACAAGTTCTAAATCACTCAGAGCTGCTTGTCTCTCTACTGTGACAGTACAGGGATCTTAAATCAAATACAGTGCTAAATTTGGCACATTCATTAGGTCTATAAAGTTAGGAAACTCAGGAGATGAGTACTTACATTTTGGGTACTGAAAAGTGACTCTGACAGGCCTAATCAGTCAAGCTTCTCAAAACTCAGGTTTTAGTGAGGTTGCAGATGGACAGAAATCATCCTGCCCTTATGTCAGGTTGCAAATTGCATCTTAGACACAAAAAAAAAAAAAAAAAGCCCGAAAATGCACTGTTCACCTTTTAAGAATAATTTTTCCATTTCCCACCCAGCCCTATATTTGTTTGATTGAAAAAACCTAATTGCTACATGTTTTAAATTTGTAGTTATTCTGAGCAGTAAGGCAGGATAAGAAATTTCTCAAAATGGAGGAAAAAGCATAAATGAATAATGCAAAATCTAACCAAACATATTTCTATGTTAGAATAATATATTTATTTGCTCTACAGGGTTTCAAGAAAGCATTGCTATATCAAGCACATTGTTAGAAGATATGATTCCCAGGATAACACCTTTGCTTTTCATTTATTGTTTAAATTACAAAGTTTCTAAACTGTTTTCTTCTTAGACTCCAATTTAATATGAATTATTATATTCTAATTAACCATATTATCCATGCCATGTGAGAAATAAGAAAAAGTGTAGTATTTCAGTATTTTACTTTAGAGTAGGACAAAGACTGTGGGATTTGACACCAAATAAATTCTGAGATTCTGTAGTTTATAATAGTGTAAGTCAACTTGCAAATAAATTATTTTGGAAACCTCTAAAGCAGTTCCAGCCCTAAATCATTAGACTTACTGTCACGAAGTACATTTCATTCATCATAGTTCGTAAAACAAGAAGATAGCAGACCTCAGCCAGCTCAGCAGCATTCTGATGACAATCACTAATGGGTTGACTCTAGCTCAGAAAGGGGTTGGCTCCTAGAAGATAAATGAGTCTCCAGAAAGAAAAATGAGCATCAGTGACACTCCCTAAACCAATATGATTGTCTGACCTATGCAACACAACATGCATTGTTCTTCAAGAAAATTTGCTGTTCACTGCCACCTCCCAGAATAGAAAGCTTTAGAGAATAATAATGAAGTGTATTTTAGGACACAATTCTTAACTCTGCCAGTGCAATTCATTAGCAGAGACATGAAAATCAGATAACTGAAATGGGTTTAAAACTGTGGAAGTAAAGTAAAGCTGTCATTGAACCTCAAGGTTGTCTGAACTTGCTGATGATAAGTATTCTACAAGAACTTTAATCTGATGTTTCCAGGTGTCTACTGCTAAACCTGTTCTGAGTATCCTGGGGAAGAAAAAAAAATAAATAAGAAAACACAAAAGAAACTGAATACAACTTTGTATTCAGTAAAAGTGACAACACAGTCTAGTTAACATACATTCAGCATCATAAAAACATTAGGCTATCTGAAGCAGCTACCACCCAAGCTGCACCCCACACAACACACTGACCGTTGCCTTTGTGGCATGGACAAACAAACTGCAGATGAAAATGCAGTCTCACAGCAGCCTATGTAAACTGCATCAGGTTTTCTCCTTGTTACAGGATTTCCTACTTCCAGGAGAGAAGAACCATTACACCTTGAAGTGACCACTTCTGATGCCCCAGTTCAGTTTGTCAATGAATGCTAAACACGCAAATTCTCACACCTTCTGGGGTACAAGGAATTATAAACATTTTACTCAAGAGAAATAGGCATGATAGGCACATACCTACATAACCAATATGGAAAGACTAGCCTCAAGTTGCTTTCCCAAGGTTATGTACAAAATTTATGGCAGAATCTGGGACAGAACAAAGGTTTGAAATCTTAACTCATTTTAAAACAGTGGCAATGATCAATTTTCTTTAATAGGATTTTTATTAATATTTCATAATAGGTTCCTTCAGTTCAGTCCTGGGCCTTGGTTTTAGACTGTATATGACATAATATATAAAATCATTATGCAAAAAGGAAAAGGTAGTATGCCCAGACTTAAAATGAAATTACCAGTCTGGAAGTCCTCCTAAAGCCTGTGTGGAAATGCTAAGGTTGTCAAAACCTGCTGATGGAATATTAAAATATCTTTCATCTTATATTTCCATGTTAACATTACTGAGTGTCTTCTAAGTATCTAGGGAAACCATAAACACATGCAGTAAAATTTCATATACCATAAGAGTGACACAGAGTACCTACTGCATTAAATTAATGGTGAAATCATGTTTTTGTACATTTTCTAGTTGTTACCAAGTACCACCTTGAATGTCAGTATCTTAGAAAACATTAATTATGCTCTGTGCTAAATTATTATCTAATGCCAAGAAAAAAATGTTAAATTGGACTGTATGAATTATTCATCATCTTCAATTCAATAAGAACACAGTTCCAGTTGAGTGTTAAGCACTTTTGAATAGTATCATAAAAAGTGAACACTTTTCTGAGAATGGAATACCAGAAACTACGACCTGACATTTATAAAATAAAGGTCCCAAAGAATCAAGAAGAAATACTTCAGGAGAAGAAACAAATATGCAACTAAAGACAGACTTTATTAATAGGGTCATATAAATGTTTGCATAACATATCCCAGATTAAATCCATTCATAAGGGATTAAGACTCTTGGAAAAAATGTTAGAATTCTCTTAATATATCTCTCCACTCTTCCAACACTTTTTTCAATTGTGTATTCAGAGTTAACATACTTAACCTGGTTTGCATGTGCCTTTTAGAAGACTAATATCTTCCTTCTGTGAATATTGTTAGAAAAATCGTTGCTACTGCTCTGGTTTATTAGCATTTTGCCTGTACTTTGCTGAGGATGCATGTGCTGGGAGAGAAGAATGGTGATTTAGGTTGCTGCTTTTTACATTTGTGCATTGTTACAGTAGCTACATTTCCCAAAGTTAAATGTTTAATGTCACTTAATTAAGGTGCTAGCTAGATAAAACATTATTGCCACATGACTACTCTATGTATTTTCACATTTCATACTGAACACTACAAGCACCTTTGCTGATTTAAATAGATTCAGGTCTCACAGATCTCACACTTTAGACTGGTAATGTAATAGTAAGTGTTGGCATGGGAGAAAAAAAAAAAAAAACAAACAAAAAAAAAAACACAACTCAAAAAAAGAACAAAAGTAAGTCACTGTTGTGAAAATTCAACTACTAAGTGACAAATGGAATTTAAATATCACATAGTGATTTGATGACCTGATGACCTGAAAAGCCTATGGTGACTTGATGACCTGAAGGCTTGAAATTTCCTGTCCAAACTAAGATTATGCAACTCACTTTCTTAAATATATTTTAATATGTTTAAGTTATTTTTATTTTAGCTTATATTTGAAATGAATATTAATTAATGTTTAGTAATTATGTATACTATTATTGTATAGGAAAAACTTTAGATGTCCTTAATTCACCATAGTAAATCCTGTTCCACAGAAGTTGCTTTATGTACTGTTTAGAAAGTGACTAGTCTCCAGATGACCTTTGGGTCTGACATCTGGAAGGAAAAACTGTAGAGGTGTAACAATAAACATATGATGTATGACAAGAATCTTTAGGCCAAGAGAAACCAACGATGTTCCCCTAATGGTTGTGTTCTTTCTGTGTCATATTATGCATTACTCAAGTTCTGAATTTTTTAACATTTTTCTTACTAGTTAGTTAGTAGTTCTCTTTTAGTTCTCTATTAGTTTATCACAAAGTTGATGTTAAGTTTTAGTGTGATAGAATTCTTCCTTTGCATCTCTAGATACCATGTCCAACACATGATCATTGCTTAATATTAAGTAATGAAACTTTGTTGTGAACCTTAAATTTAAAGTAATATTTTCACATAAGCTAGGAGTAGGCAGGAAACCAAGAAGTCCCCTAAATCATCACTTTCCACAAAAAAAAGAACAACAATCATCTATTCCTAACATCTAATTTTCTGGTAGAAAAATCTGGAAGTATGTGGGAGATATATGCAAATAAATTCTTTCTTTCTTTTTTTTTTTATTTTTTTTTTTCACTTTAAACATCTATAGAAACGTGTGCTGCCTTCAGATTACCCATGGAGGCATGCATCTATACTGCTAAGTAAAAGGAGTCCGGGTGTGAACTTGAGTACTGGATGCTTGATCATACTTGCTTCTTAACTCTTAGCTCCTTCTCTATCTTTATTTTGGACAACTCTGACCTAGCTCTTGGATGTAATATTTGTTATAGAAGAAAACAGGTCTAGGCAGTGTAGATAGAAGGCAGTAGTATGGATGGGTCAAGCTTGTTGCACTTGGCTCCAGGACCCAGGAACAGGACTTCTTTATTTAGTGGGCCAGACATTATCACCCTCTCTACCTAGATTTCTAAGTTCAGTACCAACTTCAGAGACAAGCACATGCAGAAGACAATATACTCACTTAATGAAGAAAATTCTGTGAAGATAGATCTGTGGTTAAAAGATGTGTTCTTTAATTTAGTGCCTAAAGATGGGACAAATGTATTGCCTGAAATGATATGGGACAGCCATACAGTGTATACATTTATACTTAAAATTTAGCAGTAGTGCTTGCTCTTCAAAGAAGCTCAGTTTGTAAGGGAGAGAAGAAAGGAGTCAAACTGTCTAACTCTTTTTAAAAAAGGTTTAAAAAATAAATAAAAAATAAATTAATTCAAAATTATGATAATGAAGATTCTCTTGCTTCTATTTTATCATAATTTTTCCATTGTCTGCTTAATGGAATTGTAGTTTGTGAAAAGCTTCCTCAAATATTTTTAATGACTCAAGAATCAGATACATAAAATGAGGGACTGTCATTCAGACAATAACCAGGCACTGCATGATGTATACTGGCAAGTTACTGAATCTGTTTTAGGTGATTGTCTGAGACTACAGTTATGCAGCATAAGCTAATAGCACATCTGCTATGGTTTATAGCTATACGGACAAATATTTATATACAGCTAAATTCTGGTACACTCTGAAACTTGAACAGTGTGGAAGTAAGAGTTCTATGTTCAAAGGAAAATGCCAGAATATACATTAATGCATAAATTTATAGGTTTTTTTTTGCTTTAAAAGGTCAAATGTTTAAATCAGCAGGCATATACAGAACATAAACATTATGGTATTTCAAGTATATCCTGAAAATAAAACCATGTGTGTATTGATCTTTACATGATAATACCTCAGTTCTCATTGTCCTAGTAGAATTTCTGTACAAAAGGGTAACAAAAGGAAGAATCTGGAAGTCCCAGAATCGTGGGAATTGAATGCAATATCCTGCACCTACTATTATGCAAGAGTAGTTCAGAATGGTAGAGAGTATCTGCTACAATATTTAAATAATTTACCTGTATCTTCACATATACTTTCTTTATGTAAGACAGATTATTGATAGGTGTACACAGAAGCTTGATGCAGCTGTCCATACATAAACATCTGATATTATCTGAAATGCACTAGAGAAGATGAGATAGTTGCATAAGTTTATCAGCTGTGACACAGGATCTGTAGAACCTACCACTGCCAGAGGACCATCTAGGGCCAGGCAGGCAATCGCTGGGAATCTCACCTTTAACTATCGCCTCTACATAGGCACTTGAATTGAGACCAGGGTTATGACATTAAATAATAATATGATAATGAAAAGCAAAACTTAGCAGGGATAATTTATTTCCTGAATATAGGTATCTCATACACTTTTAGGTATTGAGAGTTCTCCCACATAGCTTCCATCTCTAGAAAGTCATAGGTCTCCTATAGCTCTCAACTCAGATCTATAGTAGATATCTAAACAGCCTCCTCAGATGTCCTGAGTTAGTAGGCACCTATGTTTACACAACTGAATACAACCCTTAAAAACCTGTAGTCATTCTATGATTTGGTGCCACATCATCTCTGATGGGTTTTATTTCCACTCCCTTTTTTTTTTTTTCAGGTCGTTAATTACTTATTTGTGTCTATGATCTTTCTTTTCTGAACTGAGACATCTCTCCAAGAAAAACTGGAGGTGATATATAACTATCCCAAACACTACAAAGGTTTTAAATCTTCCTGTGACTCGAGAATAAAAATAATTTTATCAAACACAACAAAAATTAGAAAAGTGAAAAAAAATAAAAGAGCCAAATTTATGTGGAGAGCTTTTCTATTTCATTATCCAAAGGTTTTTTTCATAAGTATGATGATAAGTAAAAGACAGAGATGTATGTTTCCCATATCAGTGCTTGTTATTCTGCTGAAGCTGCCTCAGCAACCAGTGACCTGTGTGAGAACCAGTGCTGACAAGCTCCACAGGTATCCAAGCTTAATGTAGTTCTGGAGTGCTTTTAATAGATAAGCATACTCTGTCTGCTACAGCAAAGAAAAATAGGGCAGGCAATCAGACAACTGTCTTCTCTAACCTGAGTGGAATACCTAATGTAAGTCAAGGGTAAAAAAAACAATCTTCCCAGAACAATGCCTTGAAATGCCATTGAAAGAAGATCATCTGTGTTTATACACATATGTGTATCTATATATATGTATGCATGCATTTATAGTAATAGGAATACAAAATCCTTTGCTTGCTTAAATATATTACTTGACAAAGCAGAGGCCCATTTTACATAATAGTCTAGATATTGTATCTAATAAAATGGCTAGAAAATTTCATATTAAACCAGAAAAAATCATGACAAAATAGTGTTGACCCATGAGAAAATGAAGTTTTCCTTAGTCATCCTACTACTGCAAAAGACAGCACACAAAAAGAATACTCATAAGTTTTTATTTTTTTATCACATTTTCCCTTTTATTGAGTTTTATTCCCTTTTTATTGCCAATAACAATCTATAGTAAGATGATTCTGGTGTAATACTGTGTATTGCAAATTCCCTGCTACTGAATTGCTTTTTTCTTTCTGTTGATTTACACACAGATACATCTGAGAATAGGGTACAATAGATATTTTTCTTAATTTGTTAAAGTTTTTATTATTATTATAAGATTTAAGACCTAAGTTCTAAAGAGTTATGTGCTCATATTTAAAATTTGCCATATAAATTTCAAACAAGTTTCTGTAGGGAATAAAGCCTACTACCATGAGTTTAAAAGAGCAGAAAACAGTGTATTAGCTTATTGGTTACAGAAGCTTTAATCACTTTTGAAGTACAAGACAGTCTGCAAATTAGAACAAATATCTTCTTGGACCGATGGAGCTGGAGTACCAATAAGCTGATAAAAGACAGAGAAGGATGAGAAGTTGGGGTGTTCGCATTCTCTCTGACTGTCATCTCATATGACATGATCTGTACTTTAGTAACATTAGTGTGAATGTACGATGAATAATTCTGTGGAAGCGGATACTGGCACCCACTCAAGTTTTTGAAGTGTTACTGAGGGAAAATTGTATAGGGAGAAAAAAAAAAATAATAATTGACAGAGAAAGAAGGCATCCGGGAAAGAAGATTTTAGTCAAGGTCCTACTGAAATAGACCTTATGATATAGGGGAAGACTTCCCAAACATTCAGCATTCCTGATCCCAAATGTTTAAAAATCATGAGATCTGAGAATTAGTAAAAGGCTCTAATTCTTCCTTGTGAGGTGGGGCCTACTTAGATCTTCAGAGCTGTAAATATTAGACACCAGACATTATTTTTATGTTTAATGAAATCTGAAATATTTACATAATCATCTCTTTTAAGATCTAGATATTTATGTAAAACATTAGCTATTAGGAGATTTATGACAACAGCATGAGAGTTGACAATGCTGTCTGTTCAAGATTGTTAAAAACAATGAACAAAAGAAAAATTATATGTATGATTTGCTAGGATCCCTTTGCTGCTGTAATATGAAAATCAAGTGGTATAAAAAAGTGTTCCTCAAACTCACTCACTCATGCTTATTTTCTATCACTTAGGAAGATATCATGGTAAAACAATATATGCTGTCACAACCAGAGATGTAAAAAGAGGCGTGAATAGCATTTTGGTAAAAAAGATTAAGTTTTCTTAAATTTAAATATTACTTTTCTCTCTGACATTTGCTTTTATGATCCATCCAATATTTTAGACTCCTTTTCAGTGCTACATTCAGTGAAACATATTCTGAGATGATAAAACAATGACAGGTTAAATATTGATAAGTAAAATTGAGTCTGAAGCCTGCATCTGTGAAGAGCAAAAGATGTGTTTAATGTAATGCTCTTTGTCTGTCTCATTAAAGCAGTGATGAAATTCACACTCTACTGAAATCAGACAGAGCTTTGCCATTCTTTTCCATGATGCCAGCATTTCACTTACAGATTCACACCCGTTGTATTTTAAACAGAGTGTGTTTGCTCAACTTTTCCCTTTATTCTCTGTCCCGTCTCCTAGAGACTGCTATCTTCATAACAGAAGGTGAACCTATCCTTAATTACTAAAGTTTCCAGTTTAATGTATAACATACAGTGGTCATAAATTAAGATTATCCTTGTACACATTTAGGTTTTTGAAAGATATGGCCTTCAGAACTTTATCTATTTCTAAAGACATTTTAGCGCAGTACAAATTCCACACTATATGAGATGGAAAACATGGGAAGGCTAGTACAGCTTGCTGCACAAATAAGATGCAGTATAAACCAGGAATAAAAATTACCAAATATAATATATTAAAATAATTATTTTTTTTAAACCAGAGAATACTTTTTCCATTTTTATTTGTCAGCATCACTTCCTGTTCTTTTTTCAGCAACAAATAGAAAAGAGAAAGAAGAAACAGAGGAAAAAAAGAGTAGAAACCTAGGAGGAAAAAAGATTAAAAAAAAAAAAAAAAAAAGAGGTGAAAATATTCAAAATAAATAGATAAGTAAAAAAAAAAATAAAATAAAAAAATCAAACTTTGACAAAATTAAATTCTAAAAAGGGAAAAGAAAAACCTGAACCACAAGCTAACTCTCTTACTTGTCAAGCTATAGCTCTGAGGTACGTCTCGGCACTCGGACACCACTCTATTGTCCACCAAGATGTGTCGATACATGACTTGTTATACACTAAAATCCAACAGTAAAAATATTCTTGTCATGGTTTTCTCTCCATGGCACATATTTCAAACATAGAGATCCTGAAATGTAATCGTTTTTCTTCAGTGAGACTTCCAAGGAGTTGTCACATTGTCTTACTCACTTGTCATGGGAAGCAAGGTCTGGTAGCAAATCCCATGATAGTATTGTGCTGTTTTCCAGAAGAATGGTCGCACTGTGTTTCAAAGACTGTATAAACTGGGTAAATATCCTACAAAGCTTCTATCAGTAAAAACCCTGAAACATTTCAAGAGCTCATTTGTTTATGCCCACAATTCACATCATCTGCAGGAATGATGAAAGTTTATGTGGTTTGTTGTAGGGGGAGGGAAAAGTGCCATCAGTTTGCTTCATGAGAGGTTTATTCAGCCAGCTTATTTCTACTGCATGTGTTACCAGGCGCTCTATCTCTCTGGCTGGAGTACAGCTAGTTTTAAGCTGTCCCTTGTTACCTTTCTTTTCCTATAACACTTTAATCTTAGGTCATCCAGAGGTCAAAATAATATATGGGTTCCTGAGATAAGGCTGTAAGACATATGGATGAAACAATATGCTAGTTCATGATTATGGAAAATCACAGTATATTTTCTTCCTCTTATTTTTTTCTTTCAGCTTTAATGAGAATGAGAGAGCTAGATTGGTAAAAGCTACATTTTAAGCTTCTCCTTGGGGAAAAAAGTAGAAAAGTGAGATTTTATGCATGAACAAAGGGAATCATCCAAAATCAACCAAGCAAATTTTTTCCCTGACTTACATGGCAGTCAAATATTCATGAGTGATGTGTTAGTGTTTTTATAGAATATGGTCTTAAAGATTTAAGAATCTTGATGTAAAAAATGTGTGTGGTTATTAAGAAACCCCATAGTATATGGAAGAAAAAAAAGAAAATGGTATGGTTTTGTTAGATGACTCTGTAAACCATATATAAACAAAGAGCAAATATAATTTTATTTACATATGATTTTAAAGTTATTGATGTAATATGGATTTAGATCCTCTTTTGGTGTGTCTTTCCTTAATAGTCAGACAACTTTATTCTGGCGTGATGTAAAAAAGCAGCTGACTGTCACTACCAATTTATCTTTCAACTACATTATATAGCACCTTCAAGTTCTTTTTTGAAGTTCTTTCTCTGCTGGGCCATACTTGAACAGATACTGTCATTCATCTTGCTGACGTTAGTGTCCTTTTTGATAAAATGTAATGCATCCTACTTTGGACAGTGAAACCAATATAAAGCACATTTTGCTACCATTGCATCCCGACATTTGAAATTACACATTCCAAGTCATATTGTGTAAGCTTATTATGTTCAGAAACATTTTTTTTTTTTTCTCTCCAATGGAACTATCCAGAAACTGGTTAGATAACATACATTCACTGCTCAATTAGATAATTCTTAATCGTAAGAGCAAAATTTACTTTCTTGGAAATAAACTCCTTGCAAACAGTCAAGTCACTCTGAATAAATGATTGGTTGACCTCTGATAACTGTGGAAGAAAAATCTATGAATACAGAGATATCACTTATGTCCGAGGAACTCCCTGAACTGTAGATTGTTTAAAGCTGGGAAAATAGACTGAAAAGTATCACACTTCTGATATTTTTCCCTAAACATCATCTGCAAGCCATTATTAGATGAAGGATCCCATGTTACATGAACTTTCGTGTGACCTACTTCACTGATGCTGTTTGCTGAGTGATTTGTACTGTTTTTGAGCTTTCGTTCCTTTATTATTTAATTATTAATGTAGTATCAGTGAAGGGGGTGAGGGGTGTGAAGGAGGGGATGTGGAAATTAAAGACAGTCCAGGAACAGTAAATTCAAGTTTTGTACAGTATGACTAAGAATATAAACTAAGAAATACAAACTTAAACTGCACGTATTAAAATGTACACTGAACAATGAAAGTGTCAACACAATTGACCACACACAGGAATCTGGTGCTATCTGACATTCCTTAAGACATCTAGGAACCCACAAGGGGCTGTTAGATATATAGGAGGACTGTGGCTTTCTGGAATTATAGCCCAGGGTCAGAGAGGATAGCGTAGGGCGGCATACAGAGCACTAGTCATTTTTGATTAGGCAATGCAACTGCACCTATAATAACTTCATGTTAGTAGAACACCTCCTTTTGCTCATTTATCACAAGGAACTTGAAGCTTTGCTCTGCAATCTGCAACTAAGTAGTTTCTACCTGAGCCAGGTCTGCAAGTTTAAATGTTTATCTGTTTTGTTTTGTTTTGTTTTGTTTTTTTTCAATAATTTACTATTACTCTTCCCTACAACTTCACCTCACTAGTATCCTTCTGTGATCATGTCCACAGGTTATGTCACCAAAAGTACTGTATGTTGGTTTTTTATTCCCTATGACAAATGCAATATCCTGCAGTCCTGAAAACAGATTCATTTTTGTCCATACACATTTCAAAGAAGGACCATCTTTGCTGGAGTTGTGTATTTGTGTTAGAGGAGACTGCATTGATCATGGAATCAATAATAAATTTTTATTGATTATTTTTGTATCTGTTAAAAGATGATAAGTCTGACATTATTATGCTGACAATTCTAAGCACAGTTTTAGATACTTTTATTGGCCTCAGATATTTCTATACTGAATAAGACTCTTGTAATGCATGTATCTTTGCAGAGAGTAACTCCAGCATAGTGTAAATGTTTTTCATAAGTAACTTTATTCCCCTGAAGAGAAAGTGAACTCAATTAAAAATCTGATATGTAGGATTTTGCCTTGCTTTTTATTTTCATGTTAAATTTCCCCATGGTTTCCTTTACTACTTTATTGGTTTTAATTGTCTTTTTGCTTAGCTCAAAACACCATGAGCTTTACAACAGACAGCATCTTTTAGTGACAGTGTTGTTTTCAGTTTTGCTTCAATAAAAGGTGGCATTTCTCTTCTTTGAAAAAAAAAAAAAAAAAAAAAAAAAAAAAAAAAGCCAGAGAATAAAAAGAGGTTTTAGTTGCTTGTTTGTTTTGTTTGCATTTGCCAGAGTCCATTCTGGGATGCAAAATACAGAACACAGTGGTAGAAACTGCATTAACTCTATGTGCTGCATTATGAAAACCTTTTATCACATTGAGAAATAAAGTCAGGAGATTGTATCACAGTTTAAAAGACATAAAACAGTCATCCATCTCACTGTGATTGAGAGAATACAGTATATAAGAGCAAGTTCCTCCAGGTCTATGTGCCATACTCTGCCAGAACACCTTGAGCATTGGGAAGGAGAATTCATCTTGCAGAGAATCATGACACCCTTTTGTGACTCTTCTGCGGACTAAGGAAAAAAATTACATTGTGAGCCGATACCCTATTCCTTTTATCTCCTTTTATAGAATCTTCTTTTCTTTCAGTAAACAAGCAAAAATATATTGTGCTAAGACACTGCCATTTGAAATATCTGCTACATAATCAAACAGAGTGGGAGCATATAATAATGTTTACTCATCCTCTGCTGCTTATATGTGGGTAAGGTCTATGATGAGTCAGACTTGGACATAGCTCTGTTTAAATCCTGTTTCTTAATGCCAGTTTACTTAATTCTTTGTTGAAAGACAAGACAAAATTCTGCCTTTTCAGGGCTTATCAGAGGCATTACATGAAGTTAACCTCCAGAGCTATTCTCCATAAAACTCTGATAAGCGTGTTTTAATAGTTCACAGTCAGCTAGAGTAAGACAGTCACATATAAAATCACCATACTGTTTCTCAATAAATTAATGTTCACAGTATATAAATAACACTGAAAATACTAAAAATGATTAGTATATAGAATTTACTAGTTGCACTTTAAAAAGAGGTACAGTCCTCTTTAAGAATGGATTAGACACAAAATTTATCAGTATTTTTATTAACATTCCACCTGCTTTTATTGATCAAGTGTAGTGCACCACTGCATGCTTTCAAATGTTTAAAGAAGGAACAGCTGTATACGTTTACATCTTGCTCAAAAAATCTGTTATTCTGATGTATTATTTTCTAAAAATTTTACTTACCTTCTATCAGTATTCTGAGAAGAAGGGGCATCTCTTGTTTTCAAATCTTTTAATAAGCTTTGCTAGAGAATTTGAAAAGTCATAGACACATGCCATCTACTCTATATTTGATTCAAAGTCAGGGTAAACTAGCAGCAAGTTCACTGTCTGAGTTTTAGTGTCTTTTTGACAGAGAATGTCCAATCTTTTTTACATGAAGAATATCTTACCCTTTTTCTTTGAATTCATAATTATCTGATTGTTCAGAAGCTTCATAATCCACTTGAATATCTGTCATTTTGTGGGAACAATAGTTTGTTGACTAGGATTTTTTCATTTTATTAATTTAAATTATCTTTGTCACAAGATTATCCTTTCTTTTTCAGTTATTGCAAGTTTTGTTACAAATGTTCCATTCTATTCCATCTAGAAATTACTATTTGAGAGCTTTGCAAACAACTCAACCGTAAAATTTCTCTTGAGACAAAGTTTGGCTTCCAAAGACTATATCGGCAAAGGAGTTGTATTCAAATTAAAAAACAGCAGTAGCTTTGGTTTCTAATGACTAATGACAAACTAAAAAGCTAAGTAGAGAACAAATGGGAACATACAGGAACTGTTACACTGACAGCATACAATAACCATGGATTAACTTCTCACATACTGTGAGAGTGAAAACAACCTTCCTTAAAGAATCCCTCTGATGTTAGAGACATTATGTCATATCAAAGTTAGGTATTTATTTTAATGAAAAGTAAGCTTGTCATGATTATGGATTCTGGAGCATTAAGGAGGTAGCAAATATCAACCTCTTGATATTTGGACATAGTGTTGCTATCCCTAGGAGAAGGTTAGTATGTGATCATGTTCCTTATCCCATCTTTACATGTACCAACTTGCTCATTTCAGAGCGAAAGTATTTGTGAAATATAAGGCACAAAGGATAAGAGTTTATACACCTCCCTTAGCTTATTTTTTTTCGGTCATGAACCTGTAATACTGTACAAACATTTGTAACATTATAGAAGAGCAGAGATAAAGAATTAACTACATAAAGTATTACTTCTCTTTAATAATTGTCTTTTAATGTTGAAGCTATAATGAATCTCTTAATATTTAAGTAATAAGTCCCTTTTTTTTTTTCTGTGACATGAACATTTCTCTGCAGCATCTGTTGAACACAGTTTTCTTGTGTTATACTCTACTGAGTGTTTGTGGTTTGCCACTGCCACATCAGTACAGGAGATTCAGTTACGGAAATATGGCATGCGTAGCTGAACTAAGAGTATATTAAATATAGAATATCTGACTCAGTTTCATATTGTAACATTTAAAAAACTAAAAAGAAAAGTAAAATCTTTTGCTATTACATGGGTATCATCAATGATGTATAAACAAGGAATGTGATGCATAAAAAAGATTCAAAACACAATGTTTATGGTAGTACATAAAGTAGGAAACATAAACATAAGACGGTGCAAAAAACAAAGGGTGTGAAAGTACATTACCTTTGATTTTAGAACCAAGTAATTCTTGTTTGTTGGGAAGAAACATCAGCCATGCATACATTGCATAGCAGTGCAGCATGACAGCTAACACAGACCTGACTGAAGTTGTTAGGCTCAGCATTACACCAGGCAGACCTAGCAGCATGCACCTTAAATACATGCTGGCTGTACCAGCCTATTGCTGCACTCTGGCAAACACACTGAATTCATTATTACCTGGGCACTACACCAGGCTACCACCATGTTAATAAGTGAGTTGCATGTACAGCTTATATTTGGATGAAAGTTGTCTTGTATAAGAACTGTTTGGGTTTTGCATAGCCAGTTTTATACTTCCAGCCAGGGGTGTCTTTCTCTTTTTTTTTTTTTTTTTTTTTTTTTTTTTTTTTTTTTTTTTTGCCAGTAGGAGTGTAAACAGATATGTCCAAACTGAATCATCGTGTGAAAGCTTTGCACCAAGCTTCAGTTAATTACTGTGAGGTCAGATGATCTTGTCCTTAAGGAACTGTTTGTCCCCAAAAGGCATAAATCCTACATTGCGACAGATGTTTCAGCTACCAAAGTAGATGTAGTCCAAAGAAAGGGATTTTTTAGGTACTTTCCTAGCAGTTGCCATCTGTGAAATAGACAAGTAATAGAATTTAGTCTCCAAATTCAGTTCAGACAAGAAATATGTAGGGCCAACTCTCTACCACGGTTCTGTTGCAGAAGTACTCCAAAGTAGAGCATTTATATAATATGAGCATGGATTCATTCTCTGGAGTTTCGTTTGCTTTTATTTCACTTTATATATCCATGTATTTATTTCAACAATCAAACACATAGAGAAAAAAAAAATCTAAAATGGAGAAGTAGGAAAACGGAATATCATTAATGTTGAAGTAAAACTCTCTTTGTATAATAAACATAACAAAATTAAGTCAGTGAAATAGAGGAATTAATTGGTAGATTTAAAACAGAAGCAGAAGTAAGGCTTCCTGCTCTGGTTTCTGCCTGTAATAAGTACAGTTAAAGTAATTTCGAATTAAGATATTTTTCCAGTTTAAATTCAGGCAGAAAAGAAGATCGATCAGTTGTTCTTACAGATAAAGAAAAGCAACTTTTTTGTCCCAGTTCCTGGGCTGTCGTGTTGCTGTATGTACCACCTCCTGGTTAATAATGTGAGAGGACTCAATCTTTCTGCAAAGAAACTGGCTTTTTGTCAAAAGAACCAGCACTGCAAGTACAATCAGCTTCTCACTGTGTTTGCAGTCTGCTTTCTGTTGTGTTTGCTCCAAAATCATTGCTCCTGTAATTTGGGAGGCTTCCAGTGGGCAAGCTGTTATTGACTGCATTCTGCAAACCCTGTCATCCTCCAAAGAAGGAAAAGAGGTCATTATATCCAATCTCTAACATGTGTTCCCATATCTTTCCTAAAAGGAAGAAAATATTATAGCCAAAACACTTTGGTATTTTCCTTTGTGTTCATAAAGAGGGCTACTGAAGCCCTTTAATGGGGCTCTGCTCCCATAGCACACAACCAGCAATGTGAGGCTGCAGAACACTCTGAGCCTCGGCACTGGCATGGATGTTGAAGGACATCCTAATGCTCTACAGCTGATCTCAGATGTGCTAGATATGCTTTCAGACCAGAGAACCAGGATATGAAGGCAGCTTAAAATCAGTTGTGCCCTGAAATTAAACAGGGATGAGGATCAAGCAATGAAAAGCATAACACAAGGAGGTTGAGGTTGACACCAAAGCTGCCTTTTTACTCCCCTAAGGCCTCGGGGGTTCTGGATCTGCCCAGAGATGTGACAAAACACATGAACCAAAAGTGGCCACTTCATCATCAACATCCTTTCCCTTTCCTGAAAATAATTCTTCAAAGATAGGATGTTGCAGTGGATAGATCTTTTGTCTAACCCTACTATTGCCACTACTGAAATATTTTCTGAATGCAGAGATGAGAACATAAGAGCTCTTGCAGCAGTTTTTACCAAAGTTCATAGCCTTGCCCATCTAAGCCAGTAACTCATCTCTTAAGAGGGTCCTCTATTCAAAGTTTAGGTAAAGGTAAAAGAGCAGAACATACAGTGATGATTGTCACCATCAGTCCCCACTTCTGGTGATCTGAAGCAGTGTTTCTTAATATTTAATATCTGTTAGTGTGTTTTTCTTTCATGAGTTTAATAATTTCTTAACATCCTAGAATGATGGGTGCAATGGTTTAATTATGTATACTTTAAAAAAAAAAAATGTCCACTACCCCAAAAAATCACATTGACCTTACTTCCTGCACTATAAGCAGCTGAATAAGCATATCTAATTCAATTTCTCATATAAGGTGATTCAGTTTCATGTTCTTTTCCATTTTTCTCCTTCAATTAGTATTAGTATATTTAATTTCTTGTTACATAGAAATCATTGTATATAAATCTTTGATAAAACTTGTTTACTTTCTCTGTATCTCCTCTAGTTCTACTGTACTCTTTTCACAAATGGGAATCGGAAGTCTATATATTCAGGATTCAGCACATCATGATATAAGGATGCTTTCAGCTCTTTTTACCATTCATTGTCTAATAGTTCTTAAAATTTGCTTATTTTAAACAATGAACATTGAATCAAAATGTTCATAGAACCATCTTTAGTAAATCATAGCTCTCATTCCTCTGTGGCAATCGCTGTTTAGAATCAGTCATTGTATATAGTTTGGCTTGTTTTCCTATGTGTACTAATTTGCACTAATCAACACTGAATTGCATTTGCCACTTTATTGCCTAGTCAGTCAATATTTTGACATCCTTCTGCACATCTTCACAGTAATTCTTTACTTTTACTATGATGAATAATTTAAGATTATCAACAAATTATATTCTCACTACTTACCTTCTTTTTCAGATAATTCATGAGTATGATGAAAAACACATACTAGGAGAAAGAGATATCTAATTTGAAAGTTTTCTATTGAGAAAAAAGACTGCTTATTTTATGGTTTGTTTCCTTATTTTTTATCTATTGTGACTGACATAATAAGGTTTTTTGTGTTTGTTTTGGGTTTGGGGGTTTTTTGTATGTTTGTTTGTTTGTTTGTTTTTAATAATAGCCTTTCTAGGATACCCTGAAATATATCTTTTTAAATTTAAAGTATATGATGCCAATCCTCATTTATATGATGTTTTTATGCAAGATCCCCTCCTTCTAAAAAAGCTCTGTTAACTTATCCCTGTTCAAACAGGCTAGAATAGTATTCAGCTGTACTGATTTGTAACTGTGAATCATTTCTGGTTAAAAAAAACAGACTTAGTTTATTTTCTTCTATTCTTCTTCTCCCAAAGGTCATCTAAAGGTTTAAGTTACACACTGCAATCAATAAGTAGATTAACATTTTGAGGTCCTGACTATTTGTTAGTGTTCATTTTGACAATTTTTCCTAATATTTTTCTCCTTGTTCTCCAGTTTGGCCAACTTCTTCCATTTACTCATAAAAAACATGGAAATGTGGGTGTTTGCCTTATTTCTGTCATGGTGAACATCAATGTAATGCATTCACTTAGCTTCTCAGCTACTGCCTTTTTTTTTTTCCCCTGAGCATTAGTTTTATATCTTAATCATCTATTGGGTCTCCAGACCCCAATTTCTGATTTTGGTGTTCCTTAAAGTATTAATTACTGTATGTGGAAAATAAAAATTCTAAGCTTCAAGTTTTTAATAAGGTATTCCTCAAAATAATTTTTGGCTTGCCATACTTTGTGTTGTTGTTTTGTTTGTTTTTTTTTTTTTTTAACTTGTCATAGTTTTCTTTACATAATTATTTTCATGAAGAATCTAGCAACTAACTCAGCTGTACATACCCACCCTCTAGAGGTAAGATGCAGCTCCAAATATTAGGCACCTAAATGTAGGTTCCCACCTGTGAGTGAGATAACTAAATTCCCTTGTAGTTAATGGTTGTCTGATTATTATAAGTACTAGTTCCTGGTGAGTTAGTCAGCTTGTCAAATTCCCCCGGATCTGGGGAAGCTGAAGAACCTTTCAGATGCCCAGCTTTATTCAACAGCTCATGTAACATATACTGTGGATCTAAATACCACCACAGATACAGATAACAGGCTCCAAATAACACTTCATATTCTGGGATAATGCTTTTTTGTCAATGCAATGTCCTGCTGCTATAACAACTTTTTAAGACAATTGAACATTCCTTTTTGAAGAAAAAATATTGGACAATAGTTAATAATGAAGTGGCATTCAAAGCTTCACTCCAATGGGTTTCAACTGCTTTAAAATATATGTCTGTGTATATATATATATACACTGTTTCAAGACTACTATTTTCTAAAATAATACAGAAAACTTGTAAGTATAGGTATTTTTTCAAAATTTGCTCATCAAATTTGAAGGATAGTAACTTAAGCAAAAATAATTTAAAGTAGGTATCCAGAGGTACAACTACTAAATACAAGATTGTTTGAAGCTATGATTTACTGACAAAATAATTCCTGAACACAATTAATAGGCATAGGTCATGCACCCTGAGAGAATATTGCTACCAATTTCTCTGTATATGTACTAGTTGTCTCATAGCCTTAAGTAGTAGAATGTGTTTAACGTTTGAAGTGAAAGAAGACTGGATTTGTGTAGATACAGTCAGTGTAGTTCTCTTCTAAGCAAATGGTGACTTTTGCCTGATAAACTCATGTTTGCTTAGTAAGCAAAAAACTATTGGGGAAAAAACTATCATCTCACTGAGGGGGGAAAATACTAAGAGGAAGTGAATATTCTGGTCCCATATAACTGACAAATCAAACAGAAAAGAATAAAGATACATTAGGGAAAACAACCAAAACCATTTTTGAATTCTAAGACCAGTGAAGTACTGGGATAGGTAGCTGGGAAGGTTTTATAGTCTCCATCATTAGGAAGCAGGCTAGGCAAGTCTGCCAGCAATGATTTAAGGGTATCTGAGACTACTATGGGGAGAAGGAATGGACTGTATGATTACTTGTATTTCCTACCAGCTAATTTTTTTCTTATTCCAATATAACTTTTAGTCATCATCAGTCATCTGTCTCTTTTGATGTTAAAAATAAAATTATCGCCTTGATAAACAATTTAGTAGTATATTAACAGGGACTATATGCATGTCACAGCTTCTCCTTTTATCCGCAAGATAGCTTGGATTATATAAGATCTTCTACTTGTTTTGAAGTTTAATTTTTTAACATTTGTTTCAAACTGCATACACCAGCTTTTAGAAACTCTTGTTCTGTGCATGTATTAAGCAAACAAAACAAGAGTTTTATCACACAGCTGGAAATTCATAGAATCATTTTAGTTTTGCATGTTTTGTAGTATTTGCTCACAGTAATATATCATAGACTCCCAGACTATTTCCACAAAAAAGACAATCCAAAATCTGGTTCAGGTCATTTTGCTGAGGGCTGAGTTGTCACTCAGATAAAATGTTTACCAAAGTTAAACCCATGCCAGTATCAGAGGTCCAAAAGACTTTTACTTTGCATTTTTCCCTACTGTTTTCATCTAGTATTCCTGCCTTGCAGAGGCATATGGGTGGAATTCAGATCAGATACCTAAATTCAGTTACCTAAACAGATAGTTTAGATGTCATGGTGTTTCTAAGGTATCTACACAAGGCTGGCAAAAATGATACATGAGCCATAGGAGTTCTGCACCCTTTGGAAGCAGCAGCTGAAAAGCCAGGGAAGATACCTTAGGGCATCTCAAATCATTAGACATCTGTGGCTAGACATCAATTATCTGAAGATAACCGAGACATGCCCTTCGGGTCTTCGTTTTACCATAAAGTTGGTAAACAGCAGTCAAATGGCAAATTCAACAGCTGATAGAAGATCACTCACTGATTTTTGCTTTTCTTGCTTCAAACTGTCACACTCCGTGTGCTAACAGTTTTTCTCTTGTTGGGAGTGCTTTTACATTTTTTACAAATAAATCTTGTTCTCTGCCACTTACAGTCTTCTATTTTGACTTATTCTTTATCTGTGGCCAGATGTATTTTACTGCAGAAGCTCTCCTTAAGTATCAAATATCCATAGTCATTTGCAAGGTGCAATCCAATTTAATAATAAATCTGTGGTGATTTGCTTATTAACTATATGCAGACATAAATAAATTAATTATATGCAGCTAGCCAGTGCACTGAGAGTTCACAGAACTTCTCAATATGTCAGGGCACAAGCAGAAATGCTCTAGCTGAAATAGTTTATGAAATTATCCCTCACAGCTGCTTGTTACCAGCCTCACAGCTGAGATGCCATAACTGATCATGTTAATTTCCAGTCCATTTCTGTGCAAAGTGAAATAGATTAGTTTAATCTACCACTGAAGCTGTTTTAAACAGATTTACTTCTTTGCATTGAAATAGAGGAGGTTTTTCCAGTGAAACAGCTGTGACTCAAATCGTTATTGTTACATAGAAAAGAGTAAAACTAAGAAGAGAGGAGACATTTGGGTAAATGGTACACTTCAAACTGAGATTTAGTCAAAAAAGTAACGAAAGTTTTGCTTTAGAAAAAAACCTCTGATTTCTTATATTGTTAGCTACACACTCTGAATTGTCTAAACCACTATTTCTGTTTGATTTAATAAATTGTTAATTTTATTAAGCCCAAATTAACTATGATTAATTATCTGAAATGCTCCTAACACCAGCACTTCCTTAACACAACTGACATTTGCAAAGTCACAGAATAATTACATCAGAAATTTTTTCAGAGCTGTGAAAAATTGCCAGTAGGTGGCCTGAACAACTAGATATCAATTGCCTTGAAAATACATAGTAGAACAAATAAATCCTCAGGGAAGAAGCTGATCACTCTTGTTCCTCATTTCTCTTTCTCCTTTCCCTCAAGCTGGTTTGAATTATGTTTCCTATGCTAAGGCTATATATTCCATTGCTAAACTTCTCTATCTAAGATCAAGGAGTTTAAGAGAACTGATTTCCCTGCTTTCCTTCTACCTGGCCTACTTCATAAGCTCAGTGACTTCCCTTTAGAAACTGAAATTCAAATGTTTTATGTGGAAGATGCAGCAGGGGTTGCATATATCCTTCATCATCTTAAAGACTCTCTGTACCTGTGTACATTTATATTCACAAGCACGAGCAGACACTGCATGGCAACAGAGATAACACCGTTGGGCACTGAGCTGGTCTGGATCTATATAACATCTAACATAATTTTTATTGTGAAGTACTATGGACTCCAGTATGAGCATCTCTCACGCACTACAGATACTCCTCTGTCTGTTATTCATCAAACATAACCAACACCACTAAAATAAACCAGTGTTTACCAGTCATCAGCTCCCAGATGAAAAAATTAAGCAGTTGATACAGAAGGTAAACAGGGCAGAGGTTATGTCAAGTGCAGAAAATACTTGGATGTGCTTGCAGCTACATCTGGATACTTCATGGCCACAGTTAATTAGGTTGGGAGGGCTTCTAGATTGCTCTCTCAGAGACATCAGCAGTTATCAGGATGCACTACATCCAGTTGATCAAATCTTAGCAGGCTATGACCTGCTATCAGATATATGTGCTTTACCATCTGGGCTAAGACAATGCAACATACCTGGGCATGAAACCATCAGTCTGTATGAAACTCCAGGTGCTTCACAATTTATGGCACCTCATCTCACCAAATAATTTGGCAACTGCAAACACAACCAATTTTCTCATTTATCTTTGCTTTCTCAGAATATTGAAATGTGATGGAGGTAACTCCTAGAGCTCTGGGAGAGACACTGCACCTGATGAATTAGGTTTTGGGGAGCCTACTGTGACTAATCGTGGATAAAGCTTAAGTGACAAAGTTGTCTTTGTGGATGTGAAGTTGTGGGTTTTAGCCTATACATCAGTGAACTGACAGTATTTCTGAGAAGCTGGGAATTTTACAAAAGTACTGGGTCCAGCAGGTTGTGATCTACATAAATATATGACATGTATATGCTTAGGATCTTGAGCATTTCTTTCTCTGAAGTTTTATTTCTCAATTTCATTTTTATATGAACAAAAGAAATCTTTTCATGTTCAGTAGAACTGTCTAGCAAGGGAATAATAGCAGTGAAAGTGAGTGGTTAAGGTTATCTAAACACTGATTTAATCATGATATGGATCAGCTAGGTGAAAAGGGCTTATTTGAGCTCCCTTACTTTTCCCTCTCCTCTTGATTTTTTTACATTTCTAAAGCCTTGGAATAGAAAATAAAGAAGTTAGACTAAGACTGATCTTAGTAAAATGCTTTTTTAATTTTTACTTTTATAATGCAACTGTTTTGAGCATTGCTGGGCCTTACATCCTAATGACCCTTGGCAGATAGATTATAAGACAACACTAATATATTAAAGTATAAGGGATATAAATACCTTCCTTTGAAGTTTATATCAATGACCTCAGGAATGGGCAAGCAAAAGGTTTTTCTGAGCACAGATATTTTTTCTCCTCTAATCTAGTTTTTTTGACTTCTAGGTTGCATCTGCTCTGTGGTAGCCCAAGAATAAAGAGAAACTGTCTCTAAAATCAAGCATCCACTTTTGATACATCTTTGAATAAAAGCACCCTAACCATTGTATTCTGTTTCTCAGCCTTGTAAAAGATTCTGTGATGGAGCTTTGATCTTCAAATTTTACTTTCCCAAATTGTCTGTCGACTTTCATTCTAAAATCAAATGCAGTTATCAGGCAAGTCCAAGGCTGCTTTTCATCTTGGATATAGAAAAGACCTCAATCTGCATCTAAAAGCATGCTCAAACCATACAGTTTGTTCCCATTATAGAGACAGATACTGAATTATGCAACAAGTTCCCAGTGAGCAATTACATTTTAATCACTGTAAAGATTTTTCTGCAAAGACACTCTTATAGATGATTTATTTCAAAAGATAGGAATTGTGACCATATAGCTTAACTAGGAAAGTGTTCAGTTTCCCCAGATAAATTTCCTGGCAGGCAGAATGTTTGAGGAAACCAGTAACTAATATTTAAACCACTTTTTTTTTTTTTTTTTTTTTAATTTCCTTTTTTTTTTTTTTTTTTTTTACAGTAAATCTTTAACACAGCATGACCTATAGTAGCTAAGTCTCAGTCTGCAGTTCAGTTTGGTCACTGACAGCTTTCTCTCTTGGATTGGAAACTCTGTGAATTATTTTTATTTTTCTTAAATGGATTGTGGTGTTTACAGTAGTTGTCTTCTGTGCTGCTAAACTGAATAACCATAAGGTACTTCAAACAATGGCTGAAAATAGAAGTATATTATAGAAGAATGTTCCACTGCAGTTAATGTTAAAATGAAGGCTTTACTCTAGGTAAATAAATGTGATATTGCTCAGAATTGGTGATTTGCTTACCATCATGCATAAGATATAAATTATGTAAACTAAGATTTAAATTCAAAAATACATTGAAGATGTTTATAAACTACATTGATTCATTTAGGTTCTGGTTTCAGATAAATTTCAAACTGCGCTGTCACAGTGCTACCAGGAATATTTGGTACATTCAACATGGAAAACCACAAAAAAGTGTATTAAAAAATATATGAGAAGACTTCTTTTGTTGGTCTTTCCACAGAGAATTGGAGCATAGCTTATAGTTTTTTGTGTTTACCTAAAAACAGAAATCCCCATATTCAGTTGGTGGCACAGTCACTGAAACTCAAAAGCTCTTTTTGGTTTTAGTTGAAAAAAAATTACAGACCATGGTAAGAAACATGCCAAATGAAGTAGTTCTTCGCACTGAACATGTTTTTATAGCAAGTAGAAGCAAGTTTGGCTGTAATTATTTAATCCATTTTGGTCGTTTTCACCAGCACAAAGGAGCAAGTTCTGAAATAGCAAGTGCCAATCCACTTAGGGATTTACAGAACAAACCCCCAAATTTCAGCTCCATTCATGATACCACTCTCTGGTGAGTGTTGCTCATAGAATGTAGATTTCTGCCAGGCTGATGAAGTCTGCACAACCCCGAGGCTGCAGAGAGACTTCTGTGAAATACTTCTTAGCTACCATAGGGTGTATAACTAGTTGCCTGAACCAAACCCATGCATATAG
This sequence comes from Tyto alba, assembly GCF_018691265.1. Taxonomy (NCBI): domain Eukaryota; kingdom Metazoa; phylum Chordata; class Aves; order Strigiformes; family Tytonidae; genus Tyto; species Tyto alba. Next base: position 26,494,177 of record NW_024881321.1, read on the forward strand.
ATATTTAAATAAATAAATAAATGCTTAACATGGACCAACGTTATGCATTGTGTAATTATGCAGTTTTCATCACAAGAGTATTCAGGGCTTAAATTTTACAACCTGTAAAATTTTATTAAGCTCTATAAAATCTAAATGGATGAAGAAGTTTTAAGACCTGGACTGCAGGATGTCTTCTGATCTTCTGTAAAAGCTCAATATTTCCAGTGTTTTTGTAGAGGGGAAAAAAAACCCAAGCAAACTAACAAAAAAATAAACAACAACAACAACAACAACAAAAAAAAAAAAAAAAAAAAAAAGAAACAGAAAGAAAAGCTTTGATTGTTGCAGTGCCTAGCTGTAAGCAAAAGGCACACTAGGATATTGGGGAAATCCCAAATCACTTAACACAGCTTGTTCTAATTCTTTTGTATTCTGAGAGAAGTAGTTAGAAAATGCAACATAATAAATAATATTTTGGCATTTCTTATTAAAATAATCAATCCCAGTATATAGTTTTCAAGAATTCTATATTAATATTCAGGAATAACTAGAATTTATTTATGCATAGATGTACAATAACTTCAGAACAACATACTTTTAGCAGTATATATTGACCTTGGTCCTTTCAAACCAATATTTTTTGGCAACTGTTAGCCAAAGTCTTCATGTTTTCTTGATCTTTAAAAACCTTCAATATCTTACACAGGAGTAAAGATAATTCTTTCAGTAATCTATAATATCCACATTCACAACTTTAATATATCAATAAAATTAACTATCTTTCTTCAGACCCCAACTCCTGACACAGCAATCTGAGAATTTCATCTTTTATCTGTTTATTTATTTTTCAAATACACTTAGAGCTCTCATAATTATGAAAAAAAGCCTAATATATAGAACAAGTGTAATATAGCAGCTCAGAAATGAGATGGCAGCATACATAGAAACATCAAATTTATTTATGTCATCTCTTGACTATTTAAAGACAATATTATGATTTTTGTGCAGATTCCCTATTTTCTTGAGTGCTTGAGGTTGTCAATATGAAGCTGCATTAAAGCTATGATTAAAGATTTTTCTGATGAGACCCATAACACTTGGTGTGCCAAATAAAAATAAGCAAAACAAACATACAAACAATAGGAGCTAGAAATGTAAACGAAGCAGAGGAATTAAAGCTAACATACTCAGATGTTTAGGAGGGGTTTTTATGAACAGAAGTGTTGAAACTCTAAATAGTATTTTTTTCTCCTGTTTTCTTAAACTATTTCTCTCACATTTATTTATCCACTCATTTTTTACTGTTTAAAGTTACAAACTTTATGCTAGCTGAAAAATATAATCCTCTTGTCTGGATATTTTTTTCTTTACTCTTCTATAGCCAACTTCTCCATCTTACTTTTTTAGAGACTCCATTTTTGACCCTTATATGTAGCTCAGAGTACCATGGCAATTTTCCTTCCCAGCCCTTGCCAGAAAAGCTATTCCTTCACTTAATGCAAATTTATCAGCTTACCTAATGTATTTAATCAGTGTTAACTCAAGGCTTTGAAGACAGAAAGTGGTATGCAAAAGCTTAGTGCACTGTGTTATACAGTCAGATTCTATTTAAATCATGTAGCCACTGTATTTATAGAATAATTAAAAGGTGCTTGGATCCTTGAAATAATAAAAGCATGTTTCATTTTCCACCTTTCTAATTGGGATATGTTATATTATTTCTGGTGGAATATTCTATTTCACTGAAAAAAGGAGGAAACCTCAAGAGTGAAGTGAAAAACACAAAGCTTTGTATTAGCATAAAGATCTGCTATAAGGTTATATTGTTAATGGTACAAGTATATCAGCTTCTCATTATGCTTTCATAATATGAGACTTTTAAAAGGTCACTAAGAAAGGGTAAAATACTAGCTGCTTTATGATTAATGGAAATTTTACTGTTGGATATATAGAGGCAGGATTTCATCCCAAATATTTTGCTGTGGGAAATGAACTGATGAAGATAATGAACAGTTCATTTTATTTATAAAATTCATTTCCAGTATAGGTGTGACTCAAATTAGTAAATGTGAGGATTGCAATCAGAAGGACAATCCTAACAGGTACAACAATGATGCTACTTTATTGTATGAAGAGTATAAGGATGATACCTCAGAAGCTACAAATTTTGGTCACCTTCTTCAGTTTTTTGATTGGTTGGTTGTTTTTTTTTTTTTTTCCATAGATGTTTGTCTATATTAAGAAACAGCTGAAGGAAATGGATATTTAAATGTGTTTTCTTCTAAGATTAAAAGTTGAATAATTACTATTTTCACCTTAGATTATTTATTCTTTTTGTCCTGTCAACTTGTTAAACCAGTCACCCACTAGAAACTTGCCTTTTCTATAGATTGCCTTTTTCCCCAACTCCTGATGTATTTATTTTACTCCTGACTAGTGAGCCCTTTAAAATTTTATTCACAGGCACACAACAAAAGCAACTAGAAAATCTCTTTGTCTCTTCCCCTACTTTCATTGTGATCCTGTAAATATATCTATGCCATATTTGGATAAGATCAGTACTTTAATAGGAAATTTTCTGAATCTGTACTTTTTCTAAACTTTTTAGCATTACAATACATAGATAACATCCCTTCACTTACAAAGATCAGTTAGAATGAAGTTATTATGTCACTAGACACAGCAGCTTTTGATTAACACTTAAAACTCATGAAAATAATTGTATGCATTTAATTTAAAACAAAACCCCTCCCCTCTAACCAGTCAAATCTCCAAGGTACATAAAAATATCTGTTGAATCCCATAGAGAAGCGTAAAATTGATGTGGGAATAACTTGTAATAAGGGATAGAGTGGATTTCCTTCTTTATGTTAAAATTAAGTGCCTTTACTCTTTGGTCATCATCTTAGAAAGAAGCAGAATGTAGCATAATTTTCTCAACCACTGCCAAGACCAAGGATAAAGCTCTTTGCTCAAGAAAAAGTGTAGAAATTATACATTCAAAGTTAAAAAACTATATATGAAAAAGTCATGAAAATAAACAGAAACATTAAAAGATTTTATTATTTCTTAAAAATTGAAAATATTTTTCAAAATAATTTTCCAACTATTTTAAGCCTTGAAAATAATAGAAAGAAATCTGTTAATTAATTGATTCACCTACCTTAAAATTCTAATGCATTGTTTTCTCATAAGTGGAAAAGTTTAAAAAAGGCACGCTTTTAAAAAACTTTGTCAGAGGACTTCTGCTGGGCCAGCATTTTGGCACCCTGATGACACAATAATTTTTCAACACTGTGAATACTGTTTGAAGGATTCTGAAATGGCTTATTTCTTGTACATTCTCCTTTTTTTATTATTGCTGAGTTTGCAGCAGTTTGGATTTCAGGCCCGATCTTTAACTTTCAAAATTTTCTTCTGTGCTTTCATAATGAGATTAGCAAGAAATTTATAGATTGATAATGATGCAACTATACATCACGAATAATATTAAGGTAATGAATCATTTTGTTTACAGTAATGGTTGTTTTCTGATAATCTTGCAATTTTGTTTCTTAATTGGGAAATAATCTGCTCAGGTCACCCAGAAATTAAGGTATTTTCTAGTGGAGTAAGGTGAATGAATATCATGTTTCCCATTCCTGTTCAAAATCTCTTTTACATATTAATAACAATGGAAAGTGCACAACAGTACCTGGAACAAGGGCCAGAACCTGGCCTCCTCCAAATAACGTCTTAATCATCAGGTAACAGAATCAGGCTCATTATTCATGGTCACCCATCTGTCCTGGGCTGAAATGATGACTGTCTGGAAGAAGGAAAGCATTTGGGCTCTACACATGCAGCTCAATGTGCTCTCAGTGACCACAAATACAAATTCTCTCAGGGTGAAAGGAGGTGGAGAAGAACTCAGATTTTTTTTCTAGAGTGCTCACCTGAACAGATTTGCCTGAGGGTACTTGGAACAACTGATTTAGATATTTTTAATAATGACATTTGAAAAATAAATAGTCTGAATTGCCTTCTGCAGCTCTGACTTTACTTTGTCTGTTTTCCAAGCTGTCTGAACTTAAACTGGGTATGGTTTATGCTCCACACACATTAACAACATGCTGTAACAGAGTGGATATTCTTTACTGAGAGGCAAGATGCATTAGCTCAGGGGCAGGACAAATGCAACTGTATGACTTCTGAGCTGGGCCATGGTTGTTCAGCTCAAACTGCAGAGAAGCTTGTGTCCATCCTAACCTATCCATAGCCAAGGAAAATGTGTCCAAAGTCTGCCTGTACTAATGCTGGACCAAATATTATATTCTAAATGTGACCTCTACAGTTTTAGGATTAAATTCTGCCCTTCGTGGGAATTATTATATGATATCCATGGCTTCACTTAAACTTTTGAAAATATGGGATTTGGGAAAGGATAAATGGGATTTATGTCAAATGGTGTGTATAATTTCACTCAGAAATCATGACAGTTGAACTTTAAAATGGGGGGAAAAGTACTGAAATAGTACAGTTTTACCTAAATTGTGAAAAAGTAGGTATGTGTAACTGACATAAAGAAATATCATGCAGAGAATTATTGTTACTTAAAAATTGTCAAGATGGAAAGTGATGTGCTATAACCTCACATAGGAGTCTGCTTTGAGTCCAGTACCATTTTCATTAACAGCTTTTTGGGGTGAAACACAGAGGAGAGTATTCTAATTCAAAGCAGAAAAAATCTGAGAGAAAAGGTAAATACTTTTGAAGCAAATGCTTTTGATAACAGAACTTTAGAAAAGTATTGTCTTGATAAACTGAAGGAATTGATAATGTGGTCAAACATAGATTCAATTACAATTTTATAACATTCACTTTTCTCTTAAAAGAAAAAACTAAACCAGGAAAATTTCATTACAAAGTAAGTCAGGAAGCAAGGAAAGATTATAAATAATTTATTTTTTTTCACCTTTCACTCATATTTAATAAGTATTTTCTGCAATTGTGATCAAGTTTTCATTATTTGAATAGCACTTTACAGTGAAGTACTAAGTATATAATGGCCACCACAGGAGCAAAATCAGGTTCTAAGAAAATTCATGTATTACCCACCATTTCTAAAGCAAACGTTTGTTTTACACTCTTACTCTGTTTAAAATAAAACATGCATGTACCTGTGACAATATTATTGATGTTACCTAAAAGAGAGATCTTTTTTTTTTGTCTTCACCTTTCAAACACTACAAATCTTCAAATTTTGAGGTACTATAACTATACTGACACCTCTAGAAATACTCTTGCTGAATTGTTTTAGAAGTAACAAAATACTCATTATATTTTAATAGAACACCCTGATTAACTTATAGAAATTTCATATATATTTTTTGAAAACAGAAAAAAGTGTCAAGCTTTTATACATAGTATTGTACTGGAGAAGGATATATTTATAGCTAATAACGTAACCCTTTTTATAAACCTATGACAAAACCTTTGTCTTATAATGTCAGTGATCACAAATTCTTAACTATGCCATTGTAAACAGTCCTTTAATTTACTGTGGCAATAAACACCTAATCAATAAAAGCTCATTAAAAAGCCCCAAACAACAACAACAAAAAACCCAACAAAAAAAATATCAGTTTAATATAGGAAATCTGCATGTTTTAAACAGTCAGTTGAAGGTCTTGTCCATCAATGTCTATTTCAATTCTGAGGGCACCATTGACAAGCAGCTCTGTGCTCCACTAAGAGACACTGGTGTGTGAACTGATTTGGAGGTCACCTGTCATTTTAAAAACACGATCAATGCAATCCTGAATCGGTCCTCAGATTCATTTAATAAGTGCGAAAGGAATAGGTCAGCAATACCCCAGTGAGTTGTCTGTTATTTTGTGAAAGGCTTTATTTTTTTATCAGTGTAAATCAGGTTTTCTTTGTGCTTTTAAAAATAATAGCATTTGCATATTTTCACACTGAGAATTTCCCTAAAGAAGGTATATTAACACATTCATTAATAAAATATGTGTGAGACTTCCTGTATTTTCACATTTATGAACTTGCTTCTAATTCTAAAGGAAAAACAAGCCCTTTTGCTGATTGCTAAATGGTTTGTCAATCTTACACCAGAGAAAATAACATGAAATATATATTAGAAGGCAATAAGAACTTAAATGGTATTTCTGATTTTATGTTTGAAACCACTAATATCTATAGGTAGTAGATGGTGTTTAAAATAAAAAAGACAATAGCTTCCCTGAACTATTGTCAATAACATTGTTTTCTGCTAAGTGTACCTAATAAAAATAATACTTTTTTTTTCAGATTAAAAAGTTAATTGAAGCCTTCGGCAATAAAATATTTTTATTGCTGCTTTGTGACAAGAGGAAATAGAAGTTGGCACAACAGTGATGAAAAGCGGTTTTCCACCCATGATGCTTAACTGTAAAGTTGATTGCTTCATTTATTTTTGTCAACAGGTGGAGATTTTAAAATTGCACATGCTTTCTTGGAAACACAGAAACTCTTTTGGGGAGTACTTTTATAAAATAGCAGCAGCAGGTCACCAGACTTCACTGAGGGCCATGTCTCAGCAGGGGCAGCAGCCTTGAGCAGTTGCATCAGTAGCACCAGTGGTTCCAGGTGGGGAGAAGGGATAGTTCTCCCTTCCCACTGATTCTGGGTGGTTCAGCAGGATTCAGGCATAAGGGAGTAAGGAATAAGGGGAGAAACCAAAGTAAGGGAGAGTCCAGCCTATGTAGCTCCAAAACAGAGTGCTCTGGGCTGCTGGAAGATGGTCACAGTGTGGTCTCCTTCCTTCTTCCTCACTTTGCCTCTTTAAAATATAAATGAACCAAAGCTCCCGTGCCCTTAATCTTGACAGATGCCCAAACACCTCACTCACAGCTAGCCATTAGAAAAAGACTGCCTTCCACCTGGAATGCAGCTGTCTCCTCTTAAATCTGACAAGATTTCTCTTCAACAGCTTTTTATAAAGTCTCCAATCTTGTAGGCATCCATCATCCCTCATCTCCTGTGTCACTTGTTCCCAGCAGCTTGACCAGCCCTGAACTCCTGTTTGCTAGATGCTTTGGTGGATTACCTGCCATGTATCAAAGGTGGGAATTTACTGTGGCACGTTGTCAAACCTCCCCCTTGTTCTGCAGAGACAGCAGCTTAACACTGTGGAAGAAAAGATGGCATGCATAACATGTCTGCCACCAGTGCTGACATTTTTGGCCTTTTTCCTTCAGACCAGAGGTCTTCAGTCCCAGTGACAAGCGCTGGAGCAGCTCACATGCCCTCAGCAGTGGCTTCATCCTGATGTTTTCCAAGGGCTTTTGCTCAGCCTGGCCTGTGATGCAGCACCTATGGAGGGGCTGGCAGAGCCACTCCCTTTCAGTGTACCCATGCAGGGCCATCTCTCTTGGTGATGATGTCCCCTGCATACGCAGGAGATTACTGGCTCAAATGCTTAAGGGCTACCGACTTTGACTCAGGACTAGTTTTATACTTCTTTCTAAGCCATTTCACAGTGTCTGGGGGTGTATTGGGGGCATGTAAAATTTTAGGACTGGTACTTTCATTCTGATCTCCTTAGCTTTTTTCAGATACATCATTTTGTTTCTCTTTTCTGCATTACAGCAGCATGTGCTAGCTGGCTCAGGGGGTGCCTCAGATGTGTGTGTACTGGGAAAGATAGGTTGTCATCCTTGCAACTCATTGGATTCTCTTGATATCCCATAGACTTCGCTATTCCTTTGCTGTTCAAGTAAGCCAGAACATCTCTGCTATGTAACATTAATGAGCATTTGCCCTAATTGCTATCAGAGACTAAGTCTTCAATAGCTGGTAATGAAGCAGCACCTCTTCTTCATTGTTCTACAGAGTGATTTTGAATCCATGCACATCTTTTGATCACCTGTGAAGTTTCATACCCTTTATAGGCTTACAGGTACACTTTGATAATTTTTAATAGATGAAGTAGTGTTTCTTCTTACATTTCCCAGATAATCATCTGTAAAGATGGGATGCTTCTCCTGGCCTATGCCTAACTCTTCTCTTTTGCGGTCTTTGCTCCTTTTAATGATTTATGTTGATGATTGCAACATATAAATTGCAATTCAAATAAAGTAAAAACAAATTCCAAAGAAAAAATAAACCTTCATATTTACTGAAAATACTTTTATTATAAAAACTTTACTGAGTCAACTAACCATACATTCTTGCAAGTATTTCCATTAGAAAAGCAGACTATGGTTGCCTTGTGAGTAGAAACTGGTGCTCTGGCCTCAATACCCAGGCTTCAGTACTTGAGATAGGACTCAAACTGTTGTTCCATGGGGTACCTTTGCCTTACCACACCAACTCATTCAGGACCACAGATCAAGAAAGATGAGGCAGACTCATGGCCAGGGACTACAATTATACAGTGTTGAACAAAAAGAACAACTCAAATCGAAGTGTTGTATAGAGGATACAGTAGTATTTCCTCTTCTATATGCATGTCAGTAACCATGTGAGACTCTATATGTCAACTGCCACAGCTGACTCACTGGTCTTATTTAATACTGAGCCTTATTAAAAGCAGGTACTGGTGTTCAAAACTTTTGTTCACATGCAGCAATACATGGTTTGGTTAGACTATTCAATGATAGATGTACTTCAAAAACATTCAATGTTTAAAAATGTTGTTTCAAAAACATTCCATATTTTAAAATGTTGTTTATGTGTGTAAGTTTTGTTCCTTTTTAATTTTGCATAAATTAACTTAGTATTTTAGTAGAAATAAATTAAAATCAATCTAGTGGAAGTTTATAAAGTTTCTTATGAAACTACTGATGCTAATAGTAATTTGGCTTTTGCAAGGAGAAAACTAACAGCTCAAGTGAGAGTTTTTGATTCCCACAGCATTGGCAAGAATATATTGCTTTATGCTTGTAGATCCCTGCAGGTTGTGTAGTTCTATTTCTTTGTTTACTAGAGAGACAAAGTTGAAAGATATACTTATTTTCTGAATAGACAGATTTCTTCCAGGTTCAGCTGGAAACTTTCTTATCCTGAAAAGCCTTTATCAATTTCAAGACCTGTTAATATTGATAAAGTAGGAATCTTTCTTCAGGTGACTGAAATGGCAATATTCTGTTTGTTATTAAGGAAATGAATGTGATTTATATTGACATTTTTGTACTTGCAACATTTTTATGTTGTGAAACTACAAGTATTTTAACTGACAAAATAGCTGTAGCCAGTTGCTCTTTCTGTACGAAATAAAAATCTATATACGTATTTTCACCACAGAAGTCTTCTCAGCTAGTGGTTTTCCCAGATAAAAAAGCAGGACAAAAAAGAGTAAGTGTTGCGTAAAGAGGGGCAATTGCACCAGGAGCAGCACAGCAATACCTCAAGCTCAGACCCATCTACTTAAATATACTTGAGCCAGACAGAATTCCAAAGATATAGTCAAGCTGTGCAACAACCAAAATAGTTGTTCAGGCAGGCAGAAGTGAGAGGATAGGAAAGGGAGTAAAAAAGCCCCTGAATATTGTTGTGGATTTCTCTGCAGTGGTAATTCTCACGACTCTTACCCACAATATTAGCATTCTAAAATATTCGGGGAGACCAACTTCTTTAATTCTCTCACACCCATCTCTACCTCGTATTTTTCTCCTTTTCCCAGCATCCAAAATATACTGACAAATTACACAGTTAATAGTGCTTTCTGGATAGCTGATGAGCCTTCCTCAGAACACTTGCAAATCTATTCATGAATGGCTTATCCATGATTCATGGAAGTAAACTCTTGCTCAAAATCGGAATATTTTATTCATAAATAATATGATATGAGATGGAGAGAAAATAATTTGTTTTGGTTTATTAAAACTCCAGGTGGCACAGTGTAGCCATCTACAAATACATTTCAGAAGTTTGTCACACGGCGTAATGTGAGCTGTATGCATGAGAGAGAGATTGTTATTCTAAAACCAGAATGTATTAATTCATTGTGAATTTTCTGGTGTAAAGCATGGGGTGGTGGGTTATTATTTTTATGGAAACCTGGAGCTTCTTCATCCAGTGATAGTCCTACCTAGACTCATACTTGCTTTGGCTGAACCTAGATTACACCAGGATCATATCTGAATTAAGTGCCGTGGTGCCTCACACCCAATATATCTCTTCATCAGAAAAGGATAGCTGCACCCAAACTGCTAACATCAGGAACAAGTAGCTTGACCTTTCCCTGTGCCTAGCCATTCCTGAGGGACAGATAGTTTCACAGGCCAAAACTATGCCAGGTCATCTACCAATAATTAACAGAAGATCCATCGATAATTTGTAATTTACCAGCAATGAACAACTTACCAGTACATAATGATGACTATGGATAGTCCGACCCCCATACTCAGGCCCACCTGCTGGTTCTGCTCCCTGCATGGGTTCAAGGCAGGAGGAGCAGGACCTGCGCACACTTTCCCCCACTGAGGTGATGGGGCTGCAGGTCTGTAGGAGCAGGAGTCTGGCTGGTCTGAAACAGGAGCAGGACCGACAACAAGCTCTGGCAGGACCAGCAGTTCATCCTGTGTGCCCTCCAGCCGGTGCTCCCGTCCCCTCGGCCGCAGAGCTGATGCAGCTGGCTGGGGGCTGGTGGGTCAGGGGCTCCCTGCGGGGAGCCTGAGAGCCCTCAACAGCTAAAAGCAATGCTTGGTTGGTGAAATTACACCAGTGCCTGTTGTTCTCTGCTGCCTAAATAGCATACAACAGGGAGGATCTGAATAACTTCCTTGGCACAATAATATTTTCTAATAATAGTGTTGTTTTAGCGGTGATAATACAAACATAAATACAAGAAAATCTGTAGGGGGCATATCTATTATTATGCCTGCTACTACAGTAAAAAAAAAAAAAACAGCCAGAGCACAGAAGCTGCCCTCGGTCAGTGGGTTTTAGTTATTTCACAAAATCCTAGTGAAACTGGATGTACAAACACCACCTGTCCATTATATGAATTTCAATTTATTATAACTAATGCAAAAGGGAAAATGTTCAGAATTTTTACTTGCCAAACAAGAAGCTTTTAAATTATATTCTTTGGTTTTAAAATCCTCCTGAAACACTCTCCTTTCCAAAATAAACAAAGCAGAAAACACCTGTCTTGAAACAAACCCAGTATGAGTAATCCCAGATTAAAATGCTTCTTTTGTTCTTTATTTTGTAAAAGGTCAAAGGGGATGGTAACCAAAAGCAATACTGAAAATGGAAAAAGATCTTGCAGTCACCAAGTAAAATATCTTTTTCAGGGCTTTTTAGTGTCCTTTCCCCACACTTTTAAGACTGTCCTCACTTTAACTCTGCTGTTGATCCATTCTGTCTTTTTAAACCGTGTTGTGCTTTGCATCTTGTGTGTGACATTCAGCACTATGTGAACGTTTCCCAACTTCCCAAAGCAATTTCCACTTTAAGCATATTTCATGAACATTAATGTTATTTTACAACACTACTTTAATGTTTTGTCTTTGATTTTCAAGGCAAGATTTTTTTTTTCTTTTGCAGTTTTTTCTCCACTGCTTTTAAGCTATAATGAAGTCTCACCCTGGATTTTTTTTTTTTTTTTTTTAATTGGAGAATTAATAGATTGGCAAAAGGATCAGAAGTACTCATTTTATACATTTTCTAAAAAGCTTACTCCTTTGTGGTGCTGACTTACTAATTAAACTGGGATTTTTCTCCACGTTTTTGGAAGCTCATTTGAGGGGTACCAAGAAACAAACAATCTTAGCACAAGTAAAATGGGTCAGCAGACCATTGAAATTCCTCCATTTGGGCTTTATCTGTTATGTGTTGAATATTTCTAGTGATATGCTGTGTATCTTGATTTTTCACTGTATTCAAAAGGAACTGAAGATGCTCCACATTTTACTGGACTGATCATTTATTTGTGAGTTTCTGCCACTCTCACTGAACAGCATTAATAACGTTCTGGCTGGGGATTTAAACTTATATTTGTTAACTATTTTCTACTAACAAGATATTTCTAGGCTGTTTATAACTCGACAGACATATCTAATTAGAAAAGAAAGCTAAGTTTTGAAGTCTAACAGCCTAAGATGATTTATATACTTCCTGAATATAAATCAGTGCTTCGGACAAGAGGGAATGGGCTTCGACACACAGTGGCACTCAGACAGTGAAACAAAGCAGATGTCCAATGACATTTTGCATTTAGCCTGGAAGTTTATGGTATCTATCTTGATTTTAGCAAATTAAAATATAAATTTGTAAATGGAACTAAAAAAAGGAAATTAACCAAACAGTATCCCTGTGCATACATATGCATCTGTTCCTTGGTTTGTGAAGATTATACAAAATAAGTCTGTGGTTATGAACCAGGGACCTAATTTTCCCCTTCTATTTGTCCAGTCTTGTTTTTTTTGAAAAACAATGGCATTACACATTATTAAATACATTTCAGACACAAATGTCTCAGTATATTCACACATGATCAAAACACAGTAATATAGTGAGATTGTTTCAGGAAATATATATTCAGGTAAATTATTTGAGCCGTGTTCAAGAAGGTATAGTTTCATCTAAATCTCTGATAGCTATATTGTATAAACTATTGTGACTTTCATATCTGGCATTAATGTACCTGAAAATGTTATATTTTAGGTTGAATCAGCATCTGCTAAAAGACATTTGCAGTGCAAAAATATAACACAAATCCATGATAGATGCCTATTTTTCTCCCATTATATAACAATATAAAAATCCCATGTTTTTATTTGCAGTTTTAAAATTTTTAATGCTAATACAAATAGGGATACAAATGTTAACACTAAAGCAAGTAAAGTAGGAACAAGTAATGTGTATGTGAATATACCAATATACATGTTATATCGTAAACTTATTTTTCATATACTGATGTAGAAATATCCTTGAGATGGCTCAAGCAAAACATGATACACTTCCGGTAATTTTGGCATATGGGATGACATCTGCAAAGAAAATCCCTAACAACCAAATAAGCATAGCCCTTCCTCGTGGATATATAACTTAGGTCTGAGAACTTAAACATCTTTCCTCATCACATGGAGATAAATTAGAAAAAACCCTAAATCAAACAATAACTAGTGCCTTCATACAACTTTACTATAGGGATTTCACTTAGGACTGCAGTAACATTAGGTTCTGAAATAGACAATGGAGAAACAAAATGCACTGTTGCCTAAAACACTGTTTTACAGCACCCTAATTTACTCTGGTGAGGTCTTTATTACCTCTCATTAACTTTAAGTGGAGATGTGGGTGACTACATTCCTGCCTTAGGGATATATGTTAGGTGCCACAAATACATGATATTAATCAGATCAAAATAGTCAAGTCCATGAAACAGGTAGCAGATGTTGAGATTTCTGAGAATATGACAAATATAAAGCACTTACACATCACTTTTTGGGAGCATTAAAAGCAGACAGGAAAGCAGATCAGTCCATGGAGTCATACAAGGTTTTGGCAACTGGTACGGAATAAGGCAGAGACCAGAGCAGTAGGATGAAAGTGTCACAAGAGTGAATTTGTCCAGTGAATACTGCAGTGCCAGAGCAAGTATTAAGATGGTGGAATTGACGTCAATATATGAGGAAGAAAAGCAAATATCAAAATGTTTCAGAACGTGCCTGAACACCTGAGGAAATATTTTGTATGATTACTTTAGTTAATTTTGAAGTGGGAAGAAGTTATAAATTTGGAGAGGACACACAGCCCACATTGATAGAAGATCATGAGCAATGTAGCAGCACAATCTGTAACAGAGGATGCCTTCACAACTGCAGTCAGGAAGGGGCTGGCAGGAACCTTCAGAGGAGATGCCAGCAGTGACTGGCAAGCAATTGCATGCTCTAACCTTTTAGCACTGTTCTCAGTGGTCAGTAAATGTAAATAGCAAAGGCAGCTCTTCATGTCCCATGTTAAGGAAATAATACCTAAGAGTGAGCTTCCTACGCAAGTGGTATATTTATAGAAATGTTTTTATCAGTACAATTTGAAGACTATATTCATAGAATCATAGAATGGTTTGGCTTGGAAGGAACCTTAAAGATCATCTAGTTCCAATCCCCCTGCCAGGGGCAGGGACAACTTCCACCAGACCAGGTTGCTCCCAGCCCCGTCCAACCTGGCCTTGAACCCTTTCAGGGAGGGGGCAGCCACAGCTTCTCTGGGCAACCTGTGCCAGTGTCTCACCTCTCTCACAGTAAAGAATTTCTTCCTTAAATCTAAATCTACCCTTTCTCAGTTTAAAACTGTTGCACCTTGACCTAACACTACACTCCCCATCTTCCCTGTAGCCCCCTGTAAGTACTGGAAGGCCGCTATAAGGTCTCCCTGGAGCCTTCCCTTCTCCAGGCTGAACAACCCCAACTCTCTCAGCCTGTCTTTACAGGGAAGGTGCTCCAGCCCCCTGATCATCTTCTTGTCCCTCCTCTGGACCCCCTTGAGCAGGTCCATGTCCTTATGCTGGAGGCCCCAGAGCTGGACACAGTACTCCAGGTGGGGTCTTATGAGAGCGGAGTAGAGGGGGAGAATCACCTTCCTTGACCTGCCGGTCATGCTTTTCTTGATTGCTATTGTGTAAATAAATTAGACAAAGAGCATTACTTGCAATATAACATACCCACTTCATCGCCACATTTACTTTGTGAATTAACAGCTGCAGGATACAATGTGCAATTAAGAATACTGTGAGTGTATTCACTTTGAAACTGTGAAGAGTTAATTCTCTCTGTTGACTTTGGTCATGATTTCTTGGTTCATTTTCCTAGTATTGATTGGGTTGGTATTTGTTTTTTGTTCTTTCAGAAATTTTGCTGTTTGCATTAAAGTAAGAAATATTTTCCCTCTCCTCCACATTGCCCACCCTCCCCCACCCCCCACCCTCACCAAGAGAGCACTGTTTAGAGGGAACATAGGTATAAATCTTGTACCTGAAGTATCCTCAGGAAAACAAGTAGCATACATCAAAGTGTTTTACCATCAAATAAATGAGTCACCACTAAAGATAAGCCATTAGACATTTTTTTTAGAAGTTCTGAGTTCACTCTTTCTTGCTGCCAACCTCCATTTCAGATATGAACATTGGAAATACAGTTTTTTGGAAGTGTTGACTTTCCCCTAGTTACATTAAGTTAGCTTATACCAAGACATATGTGCTGTCAATAGCAGGAATCTTGCCCCAAAGATGCCCTTTTTGCTTTTGCCAGAAGCTTTGAGTATCAGATGTTTTAGCACTGTCTAAAGAGCTGATCTCTATTTCCCATTGGCTCTGTCCTTTACTTTTGCTGCTGCTGCCAAGGGCAATGCACAAGTGACTTCATGGGTGTCTTGATAAACTAGAAGGATCAGGGGCCCAGGCTAGGCTTAAAGGAGTCCCTGGGATATGGACAGAGGTCTCAGAGGAGTCTTGGTGCCCTCGGGAACCCAATGCCCTCTTTCCCTATCATGAATATCCTCAGTCTTCACAGCAGCTTCCTAGCTTGGCCAAATGCCTCTCAAAATCTGCCTGATTCCTTTCAGCCATCCTTCACCATTGCCCACCCACTTCAACTCCATGCCTGGTCTTCCTCCACAGATTTGTACTTTGTTTCCAAGAAGAGGTGAAAAAAGCTTATTTTGCTTTCATGTTGGGGAAAGCAAAACTCAATTTTGTCTCACGGTGCTGAAAGAACCTTTGTACTCTCATTGAAATTAAAAGTTATTGATCTGAATCTTGAATAATCACTTAAAGGTTTACTTTAAAATAAACAGTTTTCAGCAGACTAGACACAAGAAAAAAAAAGATGAAATGTTGAAAAAAAAGGATAATTCATCTTGATTGAACAAAACATCCATAATTTTTAAATAACTTGGGTAGACAGATTAAAGCACTTTCTTGGCTGTTTCAGATGCCATTTGACTGTTAAATGATAAATACATGTTGCAGGGATATCAACTTTTCCAAAGGATAATTTGTTATTTAAAAATATGTAAGCGGGCTTTCCTGAAACATCATGGTAAAGCTCTTCACATTCTGAACAATTGCTGGAGCAAAAAAACTATGTCACTGAAGGAAAATCTCAGCTTCCAAAATACATCTATGGTCTTACTTTTACAACATCCATGTTTGATGATCCTAGATTAAATTAATCATTTCCTACTATCTGACCTAACAGTTCTTTTAAAAGTTCTGCTAGTGTGGAAATTATATCCTGGGACTGAAATCCAAAGAAATCAATGGAGTCAGTCTTTTAGGAAGTTTTTATGACTTATTTTGTGGAAACAAGTATCAATTCCTTAGTCAGTGTTAAACCACAGAGTTCTCTATTATCTCAAAAATGTTCTATGATTTTGAGAGACGTGAAAAAAAGCTGAAAATCCTAGCAGAGTAGGAAAACTAGCTGTATAATAATGTTAGCTTAGCTCTCAGTAAATGATTCAGCTAAACTGAGTTAACATCAGCAGTGAACTTTTCTGGAATTACTCTGTGCTTATGCTTGTGTAATTGAGAGCAAGAATCAAACCTCAGTTGTGCAGCATCTTGAGTGTTAACAACATGCAAGACTACCCACCTGGCATCTTTCTGCTGCATCAGCCTACAAGGAGGTTACTTCTATTTTTTAAATGGAACTACGGATGAGACTTACACTATATTCATTGTTCTGCCTTCCCACCTTCCCATGAGTGAGGAAGCTTTTCCATGGTATTAAACCAATTCATCCTGACATCTCATTGTCAATAATCCAATGTCCTTGCATTTTAAAGGCTATCTTTAAGTAACTTTCTTTACTGTTGAGGTATATATACAAATCTAACAGTTTATTTTCCTATAAATATGACTAGATAAGCTTTTTTTCCTATTTAGTTATAACACCTGTTAGATTTTTCAGTCTTTCCCCATTAACTATCATCTGCAAACTCTTCACTTCATTGTTCTTCCTTAGGTCCTTATCAGATGTTGGTTCAAAACAGTTTTTTTCTTGTGAGCTTAAAATAATATGGATTAATATAGTATAACTCTCATGGTAGGGAACTTCGGGGGGGTTAACAGGATACAGCTGTATTTCTGTATTTGCATCTGTGTTTTGTGTGCATGCCATGTTAAACATGACTTTAAACAGAAATGAAAAACAATTCAGACTTTGCAAGTTATGCTCTTAAAATGATAAAAGTCTGTACTATCTAAATCCAGTTTTATTGGATGGTTAAAGCATTAAACAGGGTGAAAGGCATAAAGAAAGGTTGGCTCTGTGACATTCATAACAGATTCACCTCACCTATCTTCAATCTCTCAACATTAGTAGCCTCAGTCTGCACTGATAAACCATTGATTATGGAAAAAATTGAGCTGGAGCTACAGGGAGATTCATGTCACTTATCTATTATGTCACCTAAGGATTCTTCCTTCTTTTGTTGTCTGTCCTGGGTTATGCTCATGGATCATGCTTAAAAGTATAACTTCTATTCAGCTGAAAGTGAGCTGGGGGCTGTTCTAAATATCAGGCCTTTTAGCATCTGGCTCGTCTTAAGCCCATTTTAGGCACCAGGGTTCCTAATAAAAGGAATGGGAAGAATTATGCCTTTTCTAGTAGATTTGCAGCAGCTAGGCTGCTGCAAGATGAACAGCAAATGACAGCAGCAAGAACAATGGCGAGTGGGATGTGTTTCCTAATACAGGCACCAGACCTCAAGTCACATGTGTGTTTACTGTCAATAGCTTCACCCCTTCTGCTGGTTTGGGGCTTCTGTTTAAAGGTGGGCAATGGCAATGTCTTAAAAGCATTAGTAACAGTCCACCTGTATGTTAACCTGGAGGGATGAGGGTCGAATGTGAGCCCAGGAGGCCACTCCCTGTTCTACCTGTGGAGGTCAAAAAGACATGCCGTCAAAGTTTTTTAGCACTTGTCTGATGAAGATATATAAGAATGTACAGAGTGAAATGGCTCAGAAAAGCAGACAGAGAGGTGAGGGATTAGCAATAGCGACAGTAAACTACTGTAGGAAAACTGCCGTTCTCCCATTGCAATATTAGCATTTTATCCAATGGCTACAGAAAACAGAGTCTGGGTTACATGCCTTTTTTCCCACATGTAAGTGACACTGCAGTCCAGGAAAATATTGTTGACAGTTGGACTAAATGATATTGTAGATCCCTTCTAACTGAAATTGTCTATTCTATTCTATAGAAAAAATGCTTATTTCTTATTACATTCTTGGAGCCTATCTATGACATCATATTTATAGAATCATAGAATCATAAAATGGTTTGGATTGGAAGGGACCTTAAAGACCAATCAGTTCCAACCCCCCTGCCAGGGGCAGGGACACCTTCCACCAGACCAGGTTGCTCCCAGCCCCATCCAACCTGGCCTTGAACCCTTCCAGGGAGGGGGCAGCCACAGATTCTCTGGGCAACCTGTTACCAGTTCCTCATCACCCTTACAGTAAAGAATTTCTTCCTTATAGCTAATCTAAATCTGCCCTTGTTTTGCCAATTGACGGGGTTAACGCAAAGGACACAGACACCAAGCTAAAGAAATAAGCTTATTTTACTTTAGTTTAAAGTAGCAGAAAGAATAAGCAAGGTAATGAACCTAGTCGTTACTACATAAAGCTAGCTATAGTGATTAAGAGAGATACATCACCAATTGCCCTCATACTTTACCATCATCCAGATCCGTGCATCATCTGGGGAGCCCCATCATAGCGAAGGGTTGGAGAGCCTTTCCCGGCAATTGGGAAGTCCTATGCAGGGCGTCCACTCGTAGGTGAGGTCTCCGTCTGTGCTGTGAGAGGGTCCGGCTTTTATACAGTTTAACAAACAAGTCTATACAAAATGCATGGGAGATATCTGGTAGATTGATATGCCTCACTCAGGCATGTCTGGATCTGGCCAGGAACAGGGCATGTCTGAGGAGTTTCTGTTTTTCTTTACATTTGGGATTTATAGTTACTTCCTGTTGTTTACTTATAGTTTTCAGGGATTGTTCCTAGGGTTGCATTTCATGCTGATAAGATGCTGGTTGCTTCATGCTGCTGATAAGATGCTGGTTGCTTCATGCTGCTGATAAGATGCTGGTTGCTGGTCAGGGGATTCACTCAGGAGTCAACTTTGGTTTGAGGACTATTGTTTGGGCCTTTTTTTTGTTTCATCCCTTTCAGTTTACAGACATTTCCTCCTGTCCTGTCACTACAGACCTTGGTAAAAAGTCTCTCTCCATCTTTCTTATAAGCCTTCTTTAAGTATTGAAGGCCGCAGTAAGGTCTCCCCGGAGCCTTCTCTTCTCCAGGCTGAACAACCCCATGTGTCTCAGCCTTTCTTCACACAAGAGGTGTTGCAGCCCTCTGATCATTTTCATGGCCTCCTCTGGACCCATTCTAAAAGGTCCATGTCTTTCTTGTACTGGGAATCCCAGGACTGGGTGCAGTAAGCATTTAAGCTCAAATGAAACCATACTTTTGGGTCAGTTACACTGCCTACATCTGGTGTGACTCAATTAGCTCTTTTGGTAAGGATACTGAAGTATGGAATGTACTGCCTAATGCTCTGCCTTTAAATGTTATTAAGACACAACTGTATTCCACCAGCTGGCTCTGAAAATTCAAGACTGAATTTAAAAACTGTTACAAAAAAACCACTCTGTGGTGCTATATGATGACACAGCTTTAGTGCTTCTGTGCTATGGAACTTGCTTTCCCTGTCCTATGTGACAGGAAAGAAGGTAGATAGCCCTCAGAGCTGCATCTTGCCCATGAACCTTAGAGGTTAATGAGGCTTCTATGGAAGGAATGCACAGTAGCACCTGACCACTGGGTGGATGGATCTAGTTTCAGATCTTGACACAGATTTCAGAGGTTTTCCAGTTACTGATGTGTCAGAAACAGAGCACGGACTGGGATGGGAGGAGAATATGAGATAAGGATCTTCATTGTATTCCCCCAAACAACTAGGGAAAATGCAGTGGTGTGCTGTTTTTATGTCCTCACCTTCTCGAATAGGCTTGCAGAAAAATTTAAATGGTTCAGACTGATTATTTCCATGTTACACTATCAAATGCTTACATCCGTTGCAGCTGATCAGCAAAGTCCTAACAAAGATGAAATGACAGCATTCTCCATTCTCCTGTTAATAGGGAAACTGGATGGTATAAAGCAGATCTATAGCACTAGCTCATGATTCTTATGTTTCTTTTTCTTTTTTTTCTTTTTTTTTTTTTTTTTTTACTTTACATGGAGAACAGGCTTTTAATAGTAATTCTCTCTTTGTTTACTGAGTATATCATTGTGTCTACCAGTGAGAAGATTTAAAATCCCCCACATCATTAACTGAATTCCTACAGGTGATAGCACCCTGTGATGTGTGAGCACTGAGCTGCAAAATGCATCCCACAAGCAGCAGAAAAGTACATTCTTTCAGGTACCTTTGCCCTTGTTACCCATTTTGTTCCTATTCATGCTTCTTCCACTGTGAGACTGGGCTCTCTGGGGCAGACATTGACCTCTTCCTAGCAAAGTATAAGCAAGCCATTCACTGAAAATTAGGTGAAAGAAGCATCTTTTTCCTTTCTTGTGGGAACACTTTTCCTTAAGAGGAAACAAACAGAGAAGTATCTACATACTATGAATCGAAAACAAACAAACAAAAAAAAGTAGTTCTGTGCTTGCCAACTCTTAAATGGAAACAGACTGAAAACCAAAAGAAAAAATAAACTGTTCTCCTCTCATGTTTTTTAACAGTCTCCCAGAATAAGCCTTTCATTTTGGCATTTCTACCGGCTGAACTGCTAGCATTCTCTTAAAAATGCTTCTGTTTAGGGTGTGGCCTCTCACATTCTTTCATTACTGCAGGGACAAGTTTAGGACCCATGAAAAATCTGGGAAATCCAGTGTTACCAGACAAGGTAGGTTATCACCAGTTGCAAAGTGTAACAGTTTCATCCTGTTCTGTCTATGATGGCAGTTTTCCCCAGATAGTGTTTTTGAAAGCATTAAATTCTCATTTGGATTCATTTGGATACACCTAGGTAGGAACATAAGGAATTTTACCTTATCTGCCAGTACACTTTCCCAGTCTGTGCAGCATTTGAAACTCTACCAAAATACAGTAGGGCACAGCTCTGGTAAGCTGCAAATGGCTGCAGCAGAGATGGAGCTCTTGGAAAACATACTAGCAGTGTTGCTGGCCAATGAGGCCCATCTCATAGTATCACCTTCATCTGGAAATATAGTGCTGGGCTATAGGCATGATGTCCTTCGATCCTTACTAAAGTGACATGGAGCAGGCCAGGGAATCAGGGGAATAAAGATGAAGGAATAATCAGACTCTGCTACTTCTGCCCTTTGTTTTAATCCAACAGCAAATGGCTTCCTTGTGCCTTTCCTTGTGCCAAAGTTTGAGCGGAAAAAAAAAAAAAAACAACCTCAATAAAGTCTCTCTGAAGTATAGCTGCATCAGTAATGATGCAGTTTACTATCTACTTACGGCTCTGCTTAGAGTCACCACCTAGCTTTACAGTGTCTTTTGCGTGCTCTTTAAAGATTATGGATCTTTTTTTTTGGCCAAATGTTGCTTTGAGTTGCAAACAGCTTCCCTTTCTCTGTTACTACTGATATTACCTTCAGTGTTCCATGAATAGTTAGGTAAAAGACTGAAGGCACTCTTACTCCTGCTCTGTATTCCAGCTGCTTCTGAACACTAACTAGCACTGCAGCTAATGGTGTACATGGACATCAAGTGCTATGACATGTGAAGTCTTTGAATCTTCATGAATATTAATGCAGCTGGAAAAAATGACACACAGGACCTCATCATTTCCAGAATATGACATTGCCTTATATGATAAAATAATTCAGACTTTAGTATAATAGAAGAAAGTTGTTTCGGGCCTTTAGCCAAAGATTCTGCTGTTAAATTAGTTTGTGGGAAGTCTGTCTTTTGTATTTTTAATTCTTTTAGAGTATCTCTAATATAAATGGTAGTTTACCCTTGGGTGTTGATACCAGCATAGTGTCAGTAGAAATTATTGGTATTCCTTACTTCCAGTACTCTGCAAAATCAATTTTTTTCACTGCTAAGAAAAGCACACATCATAGCAAAAATATCACTTTGAGTTACATCTCAATACTGATTCACACAATATGTTAAATTGAAAGTATTTTATAGAGAAAAATCCAGTTAGTTGCAAGTGAAAACTGAATATGAATTAAAGTGGTGTCAGCACTCTATACTGTTAAATTGCTTTTAATTCAAAGAGACAGGCAACACTTTCAATTAATATTTACCATATCAAATAATAGTGAAATTTAGAATTCCATTAAATGCCTCCAGAAAGCATGAATTTCCAGAAATATTGAGCTCTGCCACTCTAATTGGCAACAATACAGATATAGGCAGAAACTAGAACTCTACAGTTAAACATCCATTACATTTTAATGTATCCTGTGGATAGAGGGAGAGTAGTGTTGTCATACATCTTTATTTTGAAAGACTATTGAAGTTATCACATGATAGTCTTATAAACAATCAAGGGAAATAGTGTCCAGATTAAACAACAGTAATATGAACAATGGAATGGTAGAAAACTATTTTAGGAAAGAATTAACTGTGGCTTATTGTCAGAGTGAAAAGATCTTTATAGTATGATATCACAAAAGTCTATCTAAAGCTCGACAATATTTTTCACTCATGACAGTGGAATAAAGAGCATCTCTATTAAATTTTCAGATGTTATGAAACTCTAGGTCTGCAAGTAATTTGGAAGATAAGATAAAATCTGAAAAAAAAAAAAAAAAAAAAAAAAAAGACCTGTTTCAGTAATATACTTAAGTAAAATATAACTCAGTAGGAAGAAAGGATTGTACTTAGACCTGGACAAATGCAAAATGGGAAATAGCAGGTTCTGCAGAAAAGGACTTCAGTGTTATTATGGGCTGCAAAATTAATGTTTGGCAACATTTATTGCAGTATTGTGAAGAAACAGATTCTTTGTTGGGACATGCAGACCACAATGGCATATGAACTGTTTTAAAAGAGTTTTCACCTTCTTTTGTTCCCTTCAAATTTTTTGCTTTGAGCACTGATGCAAAGAAACATAGAATAGTTCAGATTAGAAGGGGTCTGTAGTTAAACCTCCTGCTCAAAGAAGAGTCTTTGCAGTACTCCACTTGCTATGGGCCTCCAGGTAATGTGTGAACCATTAGTCCAGTCATCCAGATGGATTTATATACACCTGGCCTTCCACTATTCTGAGTCCAATGTGGTGTGGTTTTAGTAATGGGCATGAACCATTGGGAATATTGATAATTCTTCAAATGGAATCAGCAAGCTCTAGAAAACATGACTTACAGAAAAAAAAAATGAAAACATTTGGGCTGCGGAGTCAGAGAAGGAAAGCCTGGAAGGTGCTGTGATAATAACCTTCAAATATGTTTTGGTAGCTCACAGATGAATTGTAGCAAAATTCATGTAATCAAACTCAAAGCAAAGTCTTCTAGAAAATGAAGGTGATTCTTTTTTTCTGACAAAGTATGCAAATAGATTGATTTTTCACAGCTGTGCTCTTCATAGATTACATTCATGCAGCATATTCACATGCTTAGAGTGGTCTGTTCAGGATCACTTGTGCACAAGACAGAGAACAAAGGATAAGTCCTTGTCTTGTCTTTGTTTTGCTTTGATTGGTGGCAACAAACATTTTTTGACAGATCTTTCATACACACTAGGAGTCAGCAGCTGGGTGGTTGGTTGTACCAGAATCTTTCTTAACTCAACTTCCCTAATTCTTTGTCTACTTTGCTGCCCATTGTAGGTTTTTCCTTCATTGGTAGACTGAGTTTTTCTGGTAAGATAAAAAGAAAAGGACTAATATATATGATACACTGCAACTTGTTGGCGTTCTCCTAGTGTTTGTATGTAAGTTCTTCATTGTCACAATAGCTGTTATCAATACAGGTCACTCTTACAACCCTGTGATGTGCAGTCTCCTTTGATGTTTTCAAACACATATTTTCATTCATACTTCATTCATAACAACCTCCAGTTTTCTCTGCAAAAATCTCTACAGAAGGTAATAATAAAGATGCATTTATGCTCACTGTGGGTAGGACAAGAGTTGATGGGCTTTGTGTTGCAGCAGGAAGAATTAAACTATACACCAGGAAAAAAAACCAAAACCTTTCTAAAGGGACAGCCCTTATCTATACTGTTAGTGAAGGTGTACAATTAGGTCACTAGAGTATCTAAAAAACACTTGTTCCAGATTGACTCTGGCTGGCAGCTAAGACCCCACCCAGTTGTTCACTCACTCACCCTCACAGTGGGATAGGGAAGAGAGTCAGAAGGGCAAAAGTGAGAATAACTTGTGAGTCAGGGTAAAGACAGTTTAATAACCAAAGGAAAATGAAAGGAAAAGAAAAACAAAACAAAACACAAACCACGTCACAAACCAACAACTAATGCAAGGGCAGTCACTCACCACCTCCCACCAGCAGTCCACTGCCCAGCTGGTCTCTGAGCCATGGCTACTTTGGAAATAGTCCTTGCCCTTCACCCACCCATTTTTATTGCTGAGCTAAACACCACGTGGTATGGGATAACCCCTGGGTCAACTGGGGTCAGCTGTCCTGGCTGTGTCCCCTACCAGACTCTTGCCCACTGCCAGCCCACTCACTGTGGTGACAGAGTAAGAAACAGAGAAAGTGTCAATGCTGTGCAGGCATTGTTCAGCAATATCTAAAACACTGGTGTGTTATCAACACTGTTTTGGTCACAAATCTAAATCACAACAACATATGGGCTACTATGAAGGAAGTTAACTTCATCCCAGCCAGACCCAGTACACTACACAAATATATTCAAGAGATACTTTAGATTTAGCTGTTCTTTCTTTGGAGTACAAAGATGTATAAGACCATCCCTCTGGCTATGCTTCCACACTAAATTGAAACAGACTAAGAGCAAGATATAAAGTCACAGGTACAGCTTGGTTCACATCGACACAGCCAAACACTCTTGCACCTGAAGAGACGATGACTGTGTCCAAACTTATGGTAAATATTCCTGGCATAAGTTTTCTCAGGAGCTATGTCCAGGCATCATCTGGATCTGTAGTAGCTGGCGACGACCAAAACCATTAACAAGAACCATGTTAGGAATTAAACAGTACAAATAATCAGGAACTAGACTTTTTACTTATTTCTATGGACACATCTTCAAAGTTCTTCTGAACCCATTTTTCTATAAATATAATACATTGTAATAAAGATTTGTGTATTGTGTCCTCTTTTGATAAAAATTAGGTGGGTTGTTTAGTTGTTCTTGTGTCAGAAGGAAAGTCTTTACCTTAACACTATGATAAATTGTCCAGTGGTACACACAGAATAAAATACTATTCCAGAAACAATTACTTATTCTGCAAAAAAAAAGAAAGAGAAAAAAACAAACAAACAAACAAATAACTATTGCTTATCACTGACATTGGAGACAAAGTATAAGTAATTTACACGTTCCTGGAAAAATTTGCACAGAAGTAAACAATACCGCCCAGAATTCCTTCTAATGTCATGTCTGTACCTCTGTGCATTCTGCAGGTAGTATTGACATGTATCTGGTAAAGGGAGGGAAGAAGTTCCCTCTATGCATCTGTTATGAGATGATAACTACACAATGATAGTTTAAGTGTACCTTCTTTTATAGGTTTAGCAATTTTTTGTAACTTTTGGGGAGGAAATAAATTTAAATCTGTTCTAAATATTTTATCTATTTTGTATGTTTAATTTCAGACAGTTCTGTTGAGAGAGGTTCAGACTGTCAATACTTCTAGAATGGCCTAACTTCACATACTGAATAGGACAATCAATACGGCATACAGAAAAAAATAACATTCAGTGCAATCTAAAATTAGACCTTTTCTCCTTCAACAAGTTCAGTAAATCTATTTTTAGATTGGGGAAATTTAGAGTATTTAAATATTTCTGACGCATATCAAAGAACAATAAGTTTATCACCTTCTGTATTAATTTGGCACATATGTACTTGTCATCAGTTTTCACTGATTATTTTCATCTCCAAAATCTGTTTTCTATGATTAACACCCAGATCTTTATGTAAACTAACATATGACAGATTAATTAATGTAATTTTATCTGTAACGATGTATTTTGCTTATTTATATTTTGCAGTGAAAAAATGAAAACAATTTTGCTTATGCTCTGCTAAGCCTTGTTGTAAATTAAAGCTTTCTATTTCATTTGGAATTAGTCTCTAGCTCATTTTAGGTATGATCATCTGTTGACTGAATAGTTGGTCTGTTACCAGGAACCAGCACACAAAGGGATTAAATCAGTAGATATCATTTAAATACAACTTATTTTAAAGGGCAAAAGACTGTTTACTGTAGCTTACCTGTCAGCTACATCAGTAATACAACTGAATGTTAGGAGCAATGCTCCTTAACTCTAAATTTCCTGTTACTTTATTTTGGTCTTGGTATCATATAGAGGAAATACCATTTAGTTACTTTTTTATATTGTTTCTCCTTTTTTTTTGAAATTTCTTTTTCCATAACATGACTTTCACGAAGAAAGAAATGTTAAGCATCGGAAAATGTTTGATTCCTTTAAACCAAAAGTAACCCCAGTTCCCTGTGGATATAAAAGTGCACTTAATTAGTCCAACCACATAATTTCTCAAAGAAAATCATTATTTCAGTAGTGTAAATGAGGGTCAGCTTGCAATTCACTAAGATTTTCTATGACAGAATTTCACAGTTGTACCTGATTGCAATTCTTTCTTTGCATGGTCTTGTAGACCTTGCTGAATTAAAAACTGCATGTAGCTGAAATAATTATCAGCAAAAATAGATGAAAAAGAGTTGTGACTTCCTTTGTTTATAATACTTTCTAAAACATCTGCTACATACAATCATGTGAGATATAGTTCAAATCATTTATTATGCAGGGTCAATCACAGACCATGTTAACGTTTCTCCTTTAGGGCACAGAAAGCCATAGAAACTACTTCATATAGTTGGGACCTTTTGAAAAACAATTTATGAAAAAATGAAATGATCATATAATAAGTCCCTATATAAGTTGTCTTATATCTCCAAGTCATAAATTCCCAAGTTTCTTGAGTGAACAACCTGTGGTTTATGAGAGTGTACTTAGTAGAAATCTGAGAAATTATTTCCATTATGTCAGGATTTTAAGATTTTTCACTCATTCTTTGCACTTTAAAACCTGTTAGAAATTTAAAGTTTTTGTTACTATAAAATATGCCCGTGATGATTTTAAAAACATAAGTATTCACAGGCAATGATAGTCTATTTAACAGATTAATGATCAGATTTATCACTCTAGCATACATATTAGTACACAGAACCCAGTGTACATATTGGTGTTGTAATACAGTCACTGCACTGATTTGTTTCATCTCCATTCCAGTGTACATCAGTGGGTTAGGCAATTATAAAGGAATAAAAATATGTTTTTTTCCCCAAAGAGCTTGCTCTTCATACTTCTAGAGATAAAGCTATAACTTTTCTTGGTGCACACTTTTCTGAGAATCCATGCATTATTTACAGGAAATACCTTGTCTTTGATCGTGATGCAGCTGTTATTACAAACCATCTGCCCTTGTGGGGAGAGAGGATTACAGCAGCAGAATTCATGGGATCTACATCTGAACTAGTTGCTTCACAGAAAACACAGTGGGGTTTTCTATAAACATTAAGATTGACCTAACCACCTGAAGTACACGGTATGATCAGCCACAGAGGATAGTTAGAACAAAAATGTGAAAATAAGCACAAGGGAAGCACAAGGTAAGAGAGAAAAGAATAATAAATCTGTGATAGGTTCTGGTACTCTGTGGTAGCTTGGTGCTTTGTTTGAATGGTTTAAAGAATTTCTGGAAAAGAAACCCCACTCAGTTACATCTCTATTACTAAATAAAACATGATAGGTCCTGATTAAAAAATGAATTTTAAGACATTTTAATGAGTAAACTCCTCCTCCTCTTCACCCCATGAAGAAAAAGCTATTATACATCCTGCCTGTTGAGAACAGCTTGTGGTGTATTCTCTTCTTCAAATGACTCCTAGGATTTGTCTGGTAAAGTGGATCAAAGTCATGCCAGGGGCTGTGCTAGCCATTACCGAGGACAGATAGCTGTATTCCAGTGATCAAACCTGTGCTCCTGGTCTGTGTAAATTGTTGCTATAAATAGAGCTTGAGATAACATGTAAAGAAAGTGTTGGAAATAGCTGTGAGGTAAAGATACAAAGGTTTTCAATACAGAGGTAATTTATGAGACAAAGCGGGGAAAATAATCTGCTTTAGAGATGTAGACTTAGTAGTACCTTGATATTTTGCATGTGTTCATGTCTTCATATAACATAGATCAAACAATTCAAGGTACTACCTGGGGCAAGTACGTCCTTTTTTTTAACAAGCCTCCAACACTTTCAGAAGGAACAACTTGTTTCATACAGCACACATTTAAAAACTTTCCTTCTCTACTGATCTCACCAATTTCACTGGATTGCTTGATTTTTTTTTTTATTTTTTTTTTTTTTATTTTGGCTATGCTCACTTGTTCTTAGCTCCTAACAATACACACAATGTTCCCAGAGATCAACATAAGAGCATCTGTATTGCTATGCTAAGACAGTTCAGGGTCCATCAATTTCATCTACTTTACCTATCATCTGTCTCCACTGACTAATAGCAGCTGCTTAGGTAAGTATTTACAAAAACAACAAGAATACAAAGATCATTGATAGTTTCCTGGAATATTTTCTCAGTTCTTGTCAGTCTGTAACTCAGGGATTTCTTGAGCCAGAAGTAGTTGCTTTTGGTATTTAGCAAAACATTCATACACTTTCATTTGGATGTCTCCATGAAACAGCTTAGATGTGAGCTAGATGTCTAAGCTTTAATTATAGTTAATGGACTGACATATAGTTCATGAACTGTCTAGTCAAGATAGTCAATAGAAGAGTTTCAGCTCATGCTAAAGTAAACATCCAGGGCTCAGATGCATAAGCATGTATGCCTGGTGACATTTGAAGTACCCAAGCTTATCTCACCAGCTCTGGTCAAGAAAGGAAAAGTCTCTTTGAGGTTTAACATCCACCTGAAAGTTTCTAGGATGTATAAAATTACAATAAATGCCAAATTTAAAGCAAATAAGCTGAGCCTTTTTTATTTAAGAGTCCCATCTGGACTTTCCTGCAGCAGGTTTAATCAGCTGTTTCTTGAACTTCAGTAACACATCAGGTCCAAAACATCTTGTGGCAAGGTGTCCCACATAACTCGTATGTTTTGTGTGAGGACATGATTCCTCTTTATTCTGGTTCTATTTCATCTTAATGTTTTGCATCAAACAATTGCTCACTTCATTTCATTCTCTCTTATTCTTTTTTTTTAGCAGGAAGATTAAACAATCATTTTCTATTCAATTAATCATATATCTTGTAAGCTGCCTTATTTTCTAGTGACCTTTCCAGCTACTATGACTCCTCAGTGATGACCACATCTGGAATATCTCAGAGATAATTTTTTTATAAACTTTGAAGCACATCTTGCAGGTTCAATTACAACTTTCCAAATAATATAGTTGCCCCCAAACTCTGCTGATTCTTGGTCAATTTCCGTCAGCTTGATTTTCGAGGTTTTATTTTATTGCCAAATTCTAACTGTCATGGGATCTTTTACTTTTTGAGACAGCCTTCTACACTGTCTCATGCACTGTCTACTGTCTGTCTTGAATTAAGTTACTTTCCTTTTAAGCACACATTTAATTGCTTTTCTGACATGGTGCCCAAATTGCTAGTGTTCTCAACCAACACCCTTTCTTTTTCTATTTTTCTTCTGTTAGTCTATTTATTTCAATAAAATCATCATTACAGTCACAGATATTGAAGCTAGAAAGACATTTTAAATAAAACGAAATCATTTAAAACTCAATTTTGACTAAAAATATGGCCTAGCTATTGGGCATAGTTTAAACAAAAATTTTGGAGCCCATGCATTTTTTGTGAAAAATGAGACTAGGTAAAACATTTTTTTCTGCCTGTTTAAAGGAACATACCGTTTCAAAACAAGACATTGATGTTCTTAAAACAAAATAAAATCTGTCCAGACAAGCAATGAAATTAACCCAGGCAAAACATTAGGCACTATCATGAAGTCTTCTATTCAGATAGATAGAAAACTTAAAGCAAAAATTAATCTAAAACCATAGAACCTGTGATTAGGAGGGAAAATAAAGGTTTAAAACTCAGAAAACCACACCTTCCCAATTTTGTACAGATCTAGTAAGAATTCATGCTGATGGTCTTTTGGATGCCTATAGCTTGAACTCCAAAATATTTTTAGAATTAACTACTTCAGTTGGAAGCGACCTACAATGATCACCTAGTCCAACTGCCTGACTAATTAAGGGCTGACCAAGTTAAATCATGTTATTAAGGGCATTGTCCAAATTCCTCTTAAACACAGACAGGCTTGGGGCATCAACCAGCTCTCTAGGAAGCCTGCTGTGGTATTTGACCACCCTCTTGGTATAGAAATGTTTCCAAATGTTCAGTCTGAACCTCCCCTGGCACAGCTTTGAACCATTCCCACATGTCCTGTCACTGGATCCCAGGGAGAACTGCTCAGCATCTCCCTCTCCACGTCCCCTCCTCAGGAAGCTGTAGGAAGCAATGAGGTCACCCCTCATTCTCCTTTTCTCCAAACTGGACAAACCCAAAGTCCTCAGCCACTCCTCACAGGACATGCCTTCCAGCCCTGTCACCAGCCATGTTGCCCTCCTCTGGACGCATTCAAGGACCTCAACATCTCTCTTAAATTGTGGGGCCCAGAACTGCACACACTATGCAAGGTGAGGCTGCACCAACGCTGAATACAGCAGGATAATCACTTCTTTGGACCAGCTGGTTATGCCTTGTCTGATGAACCCCAGGGTTTGGTTTGCCCCCTTGGCTGCCAGGGCACAGGTTTTCTATTTTATGTCAGACTGACTAAATATCTGAAATATTGGAATGAGAACAGGGCCATTGCATTCATGTTATTGCACATAGATTTTTATAAATATTTAAAGAAATACATGATAAGGATAAAATATCTTTCAAATAAGAAGTACCTTATGAAATTATGAATTGGTTTGTTGCCAAAAGTAAAAAACAAATGAAACACACAGAGGAAGTGGCATATATATATACATATATATATATATCTGTGCATGCACATTGATACATTTCTAGACACATATATATATATATATATATGCATATATACATACATACTTATATAGATATAGATAAATAAGTAGGCCGGCAGGTAGGTAGGTAGGTAAATATAAAAAAAATCTCATTTCCAAGTGAGCAGGAGAGGCGCTGTTTAGTAAATCTGGGTATTTTTTATACACTTCCTTCTGTAGCATGAAAATTTGGAGAATTCTAATGGCCCTTCACAAGAAGTGGTGTTTACCATGAAGAGGCAGAAAATACAGATATACCTAACTCCTTATACATGTATCTTGGTCAGCATCTCGTACCAAAATATTTCTGAAAAAAAGTACAGCAAAGTGTATTGAATAGGTTCTCTAGTCTGGAATGAGATATTCTCTTGACCAATGCTGAATATATTTCTCACCTAACATTCTGTTTGTTGTAGCACTGAAATCAATAGAAACACTTTTCTTTCACATAGATAACTAAATTTACCTAGAGAAAGGTACTTGTCTTGAACTGTAAATATTTTGCTTTAAATTTGCATGTGCAAATTGGATTCTTCCTGAAGAGTGAAATTAATTGAGAGTAAATGTAGCTTTCATATGTCCAATAAAAGATAAAAAAAATAAACCATAGAAGCTTTGCACAGATACAAAATATCCATTACTGTATATAAAATCCTCATCTTCAATATTAATTTTGAATATTATTTTCTTAGATGACATAGAACTGTGATTAGTCATATTTTTAAAGAGTACCCTCAGTAAATAAGCAAAGTTGACAGAAACAGCTTGAAATATTTGATAAATAGTAGAGGTTCCTCCATTCAAGCATATGACTGGGGCAGAATGAGAAGTATTAGAGACTTCCAGAACAGAAAAGATAGATTCAAAAAATAATGTACTTTTCCAAAACACTAACCAAGTATTCTAGCCACAGAGCACATAAAAAGCTTAAATTAGTTCTTCCAGTCTCCTATTTCTGCCATAGTCTCCTATTTCATCTCCTGAATAATAAAACAACAAGAAAACCCATACAAACTTAAGAAAGCTTTCACTATAAGTACACAAGCTTTCTTTCATGAAAGGTCTCTGTACATTTCAGTCTCACTAGAGATGAAGTTATATTATTGAGAGCAATACATTATACTACACTGAATCTTTGAATATTTTTTATTAGTGTTCTATGAAGGTGGACTAGAATATAGAGAAAGAAGTTCTTTGTAGCATTATTTTTTTTTCCATTTATCCCTCTTGGACAATCTTTATCTTTTTTTCATTCCCATAGCCTTAGAAATGGGGTAAAGTATGACTCTATTGTTCTAAAAGTAATAGAAAAGAAAGCTGCATTGATTAATTCACCTCAGTGGTTGATAATGAAAGAAGATGCTTTTTTGATTCTGGGTTTTCTGTTGAGGGTCTAGGCTTGTGAATGTTGTCATGACATCTATTTATCTTCTGCTGTGTGTTTTTTTTTTGTTTTGTTTCATTTTTTAAATCTCTGCATTGAAATATGTTTTAGATTCAAGATCATCTACTTACATTTAATATCTACTCAGTTTAAAAAATCATTAATTTTTACTGGACTTACTGCTCAGAATTAGTGAGACAATGAGAATTAGTCCCTGTCATTTCATCATGATTTTTAAGATATCAGGGTCATGGTAATTTGTTGCTCTATGGGATTTAGCTGCAACAGTATTGCTCATGTTGACTGTTTTACCACTCTGTTCCTGAGGGAAATGCAATCATAATCTAGTTACTTCCCAATGTGCCGGTATTTCAGACTATGACTTGCTTACAGGACGGGCTGACCAGATAAGAAGATGGAGAACTATTACTTCTCTTCCTGGAACAACATCATTCAGTGTGACAGGGGAAATTATAGTTCACAAATGAGAAGTTACTTTTTTGTACATTAACATAGGTATCACAAAATAACTTTGGAAAAGAAATGTAAAAATAGTACAACAATTCAAATAAGCATGAAAAACATTCCTTAATTTTCTGAAATACACACATCTAAATATTTTTATTTATTTATTTAAGAAATTAAATTTTCCTCAAGGTGTAATGAATAACAGAATCAAGGTGATTTATTTATAAAAAACTGTTATCAGTGATCATTTTATGGGAGATTCAGCCCTATCATTCTTAATACTTTCTGAGAAAAGTGGAGTAAGATTTTCCTCATTGTCTTGGTTGTGATAAAGTTATTCTCCATGGTAAATGTTATTGTTATGAATGAAATCATGATAGAAACTGTATTACTGGAGTTTTCATAATGGTTCAGAAGAAAGACAGAAATTGGATGAACAATGGCTTACAGATTAGGGTTCCATCTGGGCTGATGGATGCTATGCTTCAAGTCCCCGTTCTATTCGGGGCAGAAAGCTGATCTTGGGTTTCCCTCTTCAGAAGTAATCTACCTACATATATGTATCCTGGAATTTATGCCTTAGCTACTTTTTGTGCAAAAAAACCCCAAGGCATAGAATCATAGAATCATTTAGGCTGTAAAAGCCCCTCAGGAGTCCAGCCATTAACCTAACACTGCCAAGTCCACCATTAAACCACGTCCCTAAGTGCCACCTCTACACATCTTTTAAATCCCTCTAAGGATGATGACTCAACCAGTTCCCTGGGCAGCCTGTTCCAATGTTTGTTAATCCTTCAGGTGAAGAAATTTTTCCTAACATCGAATCTAAGACTCCTCTGGTGCAATTTAAGGCCATTTCCTCTTGTCCTATCGTTTGTTATTTGGAAGAAGAGACTGGCACTCACCTCACTACAACTTCCTTTCAGGTAACTGTAGAGAGCAATAAAGTCTCCCCTGAACCTCTTTTTCTCCAAGCTAAACAACCCCAGCTTTCTCAGCAACTCCTTGTAGGACTCGTTCTCTAGACCCTTCACCAGCTTTATTGCTCTTCTTTGGACACGGTCCAGCACCTTGAGGTCTGTCTTGTAGTGAGGGGCCAAAACTGAACACAATATTCAAGGTGTGGCCTCCCCAGTACTGAATACCAGGGGACGATCACTTCCCTGGTCCTGCTGGCCACACTATTTCTGATACAAGCCAGGATGCCATTGGCCTTCTTGGCCACGTGGGAATACTGTTGGCTCATATTTAGCCAGTTGTTGACCAATACCCCCAGGTCCTTTTCTGCTGGACAGCCTTCCAGCCACTCTTCCCCAGCCTGTATCATTGCATGGGGTTGTTGTGACCCAAGTGCAAGTCCCGGCATTGAGTCTTCTTGAATCTCATACAATTGGCCTCAGTCCATCAATCCAGCCTGTCCAGATCCCCAAAACCTTTATATTTCTTTCATAGCATAGTAGGAAAACAATGTTAAACTTGAATATTTTTAAAACAAAAGAATATTCTGGTTGTAGAGACAGTCCTATATTTTTTTTGTCCACCTTGAGCATATAGCCAGATTTTTAAAGACATTTAGATGCCTAAGCTCTGTCATGCCTGTAGGGGAGAGTTACTGTGTATTTTATAGACCTATTCTTAGATTTCTTTTCTCCTAAAGTAACAGACTCAGTTGGATAGCTACCAGCAATTATTCCTTGCCAAGTTCAGAAAAAGGCTCTCATCCAATTTCTTCAGTTTGCAGAGTGTCCAATTCATGCTTTCTGTCACTATCATAGATATAGTCAAACTGCATGCAGTTTTTTCAGGCAGATTGGTGTCATTGATTGTCACCTTGTAATGGTATACAGGGAACTGTTACGAAAGACACGTAACAGAGGAGCAGATTTACTTTAAGTGCCATAAAGGAACTTCCAAATTCCAAATCTGATCTGACATCTAAATCTTTAGGATTCTTTATATTTCTCATGCACATATGACAAACTAATCTGGTCTGTACTACTGCAAATATACTTTTCCTTGGTTTTCTGAGCATGCTTCATTATTAAAAATAAACTTGAATTAGTTTAACAATGAAAACTGGAAGCACTTTTGTGGTAAGCTGTGTATACGACTGATTACTTATTCAGGATAGGTATTATTATTTATCCTTACAACAATGGACACTTGTAACTGAATTTGGGCAGAGAAAAAAGGTAGTATGTGAATTTGAATTTAAAACACTCTTTTTCTAGATAATAAGTCTTCATCTATACCCATAAACTAAATGTGTATAGGTCTCTTATATAGCACTAAAGCCAATTGGCACAGAAAATTTAAACTCTCTTGCCCTCCAAGACAGGGTGGCCAGATCCAAAATGACTATCTGCTTACATGTCTCTACTTCATACTACCTTACAGCTTATGACTGGAAATAGGTTTGGAGAGTTCTGGTCAGCTCATGACAAAATTGCCAAGGGCCATTCTAACAATATAGAGTTACAAATGATCTCTTTTCAGCAGGTCAGAACACTCTCACAGTGCTTAATTAGTAACAAAGGTGTAATAAAAGATCTAAATCAATTATGTAAAAGCAACTTTGATTCTTATATTTTTTTAACTGATTGAATTATCAGTCAGATAATAATGTTCTAACCCATTTTTATTATTATGCTTTCTTCAATTCTTTTGTTGTCTAAAAAAAACAGCTGGAAGAAAGCATCCCAGAATAAAAAGAAATCCCATAGTTTTTTCCCCTCATTTTTCATGCAGCTACTTACATTGACAATAAGTGGGTCTTTAGGTTTCATATTTACTGCAGAAATTGCTGTTTGAACTAAAAGATAGCAACATGAGAAGATAATCAACAAATTATCTACAGCAGCAGTTAGACAATCTCACTGTCTCTCCCACCCTAGAAGATAATGCTCCTTTCTAATGCTGGTTTTGTTAGTCATTTAACCCAATGGTAATTGATTTTGTTTTATCTCTTTTTTCAATCATTTCCAGTCAGTTTCAAAAATTAACACTTTTAATACACTTCTCTTTCAGTTTCCACCTTGTTCCCACTCCTTCACCTTTTCCTTCCTAGCTTCATGTCAAAGTCAGTTTGGCCCACAAGCTGATCTACTCCCTTTTATCAGATTCTGCTCAATTACTGTTTGCTCAGCTACTTTCTTAATTCACAAGTGTGGTTTTCCTGTCAGTCCCACCACCTCCCTTGTCACTTTATTCTGTTGAACTGAATGCCCTTTTCCAGGCAAACAGTTTGCAGTTTTCCCTGTATTTCCTTCAGGTTCCAAGTTCTTCCTTCCCCTTCCCGAGTTTCACAGTCTTGGTATCAGTTAATGCCTTTAACCAGTGAATTCCCTTCTCAACATAATATTTGTTTCCATTGTATTTGAAACAGTTTATTTCCCTGCCATGAATCTGTGCTGACTGATGCCACCTTTGTTACAGAGGGAAGGCCACCCTTGTTTTCATTGATGGTGCTCAGACTATGGTATAAATTTCAGCTCAGCAAAGGACATCTAAGAATAGTGGGTTTGGAAAAAAACCTAGAGGAAAGGTTTGAACTTCTACCCATAGGAAACATGGTCAGTTACCTGACCATAATGGTGTGGGCAGTTTAGTCATAACAAGGACAACCTGAAGAGAACAGATTTTTCAGAAATGTTGTGACAAAATCTACTTTCTTATGCATAAACATACTCAAAATTAATTTAATTGGGCATAGTCATAGATTTGCAGTGAGGAAAAAAAAGACACTGCAAGTCACTAAAGTGCAGTTTTTCAACCAGTGGAACCCCTTCATAACAAAACTTGACTGATGATCCCACAAGAATAGGTGTAAATGCAAAAGATGTAAAACTTTGGAAATGGATGTACATTTTCTTTAGTCTCTTTTACAGATATATTTGAATCATTATGACTGAATATTTCCAAAAAATAATTGAATTGGAATTCATTCTACAGGTGATACTCATAGATTTTCAAGTCTAAACTCAATTTTGGCAAGAATGAAGCTTGTTATCATTAATGGAAGATCCAGAAATCCTTAATTGCGGGCATATTGCCAACAATAGCGAACATCCAATGGCAGAAAATATTAAGCTCCTTTCAAGACATGTATTACTATTCAGGTATTGTTCAGGATGCATATTATTCTTTGATATGTATTCAAGAAAGATACTTTTACTCAGTTGTAATAACTATGTAAAATTTGATATCTCAGTGAAGGAGTTCTGTTAAACTTGAGATGTCATATACATTTAAAATCAACACATGACTCTAGAAAAATAGTGTGCAAGACAGTGAAAAATGAAATAATTTTCACCTCCTGCAGAGATTAAATTTACAGGAAATCTTAAAGAAAATACTATAAACACAGGTTTAACCTGTGTATAGAAACAATTGGAGCAGAAACAAAACAAGAGATTTGCTCCTAGTAGTTCTACTATCCACTGGTCTTGAGGCACACAGTATTTTTGCAGGCACTATAGAGGGAGAAAGCAGAAAATAAATCAGTTACTGTAATATATGCATCACAATGTACTTCAAAAAAAAAAGAAGAAACAGATGTTTCTTGTGCAGGTATAAAATTCAAAAGGATTATAAAACTATCAAAGACCGTGTAATGAAGTGTAGATTAAAGAGCACAGTCTTGTCGTTACAACATATGTTCTGAACTTTCATGAAATTGGATTGTATAACATTAGACATGTACTCATGAAAACATGGAGATTGAAAGCACTTGCAAAAGAAGTGCTCTCTTTATGTTCTGAAATGTACAACCTGCAAAAGGGGATGAATATAGCATTAATGTGCTATATGAGTTGTAGAGTTGAAATGATGTATAAGCATCCATTACCCGGTTCTCTGCAACTACAATTCACTTTGACTGAACATGATCATGACCAAGATACAGGTCTCAAAAGTTCTTGGAACTTCTTTTGGTAGAGACAGTGCCAATTCCATCATATATCAGTTTATTTTGATTAGCGCTAAAAGGAAAGACTCATTTCACATATCTCATTCTTTTCCAGAACTTTGGGGTATGATTAATTCTAATTACAGATTAAACGATTTGCCAGTCATTGATTATTGTGCCTAAACACATACCTTCATGTGCTTCTTTGCTAACTAGACACAATATAGCTGTCTAGAAAAAAAATAGATTTATTTAGATGGTTATGGGTATTGGGATAAAATTCATGTGTCAGGAACGTCTGAATGGCATTTTTCATTTTATCATCATCACACACCACTTAGGAAGATACAATAAAATCTGAGTTTCTAACTAATATCAGTGCTTTGTCCAAACTTACATGATCAAAACTGTAACTCTGTGATTTACAGCAACTGATTGTAAACTACAGGCATAGAAAAATAATATATAAATACATTACAACCCAAGAATGAGAAAAATATGAGCTCAAAACATATGAAAAAGAATAGATTTTTTTAGGTATGAAACATTAGAAATTCAGAGTCCTCTTGTACACAATTCCTTATAGATGCAAGTTAATATATTCAAATTATGACATAATCTGTGGAGAAAAATAGGAACCCACCTTAACTTTTTCACACAATCGGAGTATTATTTTCTCTCATGACTTTGAAGGTGCTTCAGCAACATTCATCATCATCCTATTTATGAAAGCAAAGGCAGTCAGATAATCAACAGGACTGCATATTCTCCCAGACAGATACTGAATCTGATAGTCAGACTTGGAAGAAATTTAGAAACATTTTGCCTCTGATAAATGTTAATTTGGATATTCAGCTGAATGAGACACCTCTTTATTTCAATTTAATTGTAATTTGGTAAAATTGCTTTGTCCACAAGCAAAAAGCAAGCCCATTTATTAACTAATCATGTCAAAGAACAGGAATATCTATGCTACCCATAAACAGTGGTGACCAGAGATGGACCATGCAGAAAACACACATTAAATACAAAAACTATCATGATGCCAATTCAAGCCAATTTTGGTTAACACCAGAGTGGAAGACAACTAGAGTGGGATTGTTCTATGCGCATATTGATACGTACGTAGCATCTTCCAAGGTATACAAGGTTATCCAAGATATGAGGTTGATAGTTACAATACAGGTCTTACAGGAAGTCACCATTCTTCTAGACTGAGAATAGCTAAACAGGATACCTGACAGTGTATGGTGTGTGTCTACATTCAGGAGATGAGTTCTGCTTCTATTTACCAGATGAGTGATTCCACAGATGAGATTCACAGAACCATCACAAAGGCCCTAGAAACTTATTCGTTCCCCAGGGGGATTCATCTCTTACCCTAGTCTCTCCCCTGCTGTGTGGTTCTACATGTCAAGTACTTTCTACGGTGTTACATAAGAGGCCTCCCTCTGTAGCTTGTTGCTCTATGCATCAAGACCTCTATTGTAAAAACAGATGAGTAATATGGGAATCCATATTCTGTTCACTTTCATTCTGAGCTCCATTCAGAATCCGTGTCTCATCAGCACCATCACCGTTCCTTCCAACTGCAACAGACTGCTTGGAAAATTGAAGGTGTTGCTTATGAAATCAGAATAATTACTCAGGAAATGGCAGAGTGAGTATACAAGCAGATATACTAGAAAAAAAAAAAAAAAAAGGAAAATAAAAGCAAGTAAACAAACAAATAAAAAACAAAATAAAACACACACACACACCCCCCACACACACCTAACAATGAAGCACAGGGAAACTAAGTACAGCTGGAGCAGATATAAAAGCATGTATAAATCTAAAGCATATATCATGTCCAGGTTCAAATGGATGAATCACCAAAAGGATTGCTTAAAAACACTGTCTAGTATCTTTGTTCAGGAATTTGAAGAGTAGAAAGCTTCCACTGCCAGAAAGGTCTGGCAGAAAGGTACATGTTACCCTCTGGCACCACACTGAGAACAGCCAGACTAGTAACAAAAGCTTGAAACAATTTCTGAAGATTCTATTCATCTAAAATATTCTCAGTCCAATCCAATTCCATTTAGCAATTATTTCTCTTTGCTCTAAACAATGATTTCCTCTTGTTCAGCCTCTGATGTGTTCACAAGCATGCATTTGCTCAAATGAGGTTTTCCTTCTTTTCTAACTACTTTGCTTTACTTACACATATGCTGACACTTAATTTCTTCTTATCACATTGACTGACCAGCATGATCTTTCTGTACTGTGTCTACGAGTTTGAGAGATAATTAAAAATCTCCTATGCACTGAGAAGAAATGCTTCAAGGCTCTGTTTTCTCATCTGGATTCTTTGGTTACCAGTAAATTCAGAAGTAACCAGGAACATTGTTGGGCAGTGGAACTTAGAGATCAGTATTGGCAAATTGTTTGAACAGTACCCAAAACATATTTAACCTCTGTATCAAACTTTCCCAATAAATTCACATGTACTGGGTTGGGTGTGCTGTGCTGGAAATGCAGGAATTACCTGTGCCATGGAAGAGATCTGTGGACATGGGAGCCTGAATCCATTCTTGCTCCCCAGAAATTATGTAGATAATACTGGGCTTCTTTGCAGCTGAACACATCTTCCAGCTGAATAACACGAAGATTCAATTTATTATTTTTCTTCTGTTAGAGGACCTTACATTGGAAGTTTCTCCATCTTAGTCTGCCATGCCTGCAGTTTATTCTGAAATCACTTTAAAAAACAGTAGGCTGTAGCCAAGACTCCAAGGCAACTCTACCATGCAGACATCCCTTCATTATTGGTTGTAAAGGTGCCTTTGATGCCCAGGGTCTCTAGGCACAATTGATCACATCATTTGTGATCTTTGAAGGTCTGAAGTATTGAACCTGTCAGCAGTTCAGCTTTCTCCCTAGTTTGTACAATTTTTGTAGAGTGGAGGGACTCCCACCCCCATATCAGCCTGGCGCAGGCAGCAGGCAGCACTGGGGCTGGCTCCCCAGCTCCCAGCAGTCCAGATTGATTGTATCTGATTAGAGGTGCTTGGCAGCAAGATCACAGGTAGCTTATCAGTTTCTGTCTGTAAATATTCAAAAGCCTATCTTCCTCAAGGGAAAAAAAAAAAAATTAAAACAAATAAAAACACAGCAGTTTTTTAATTGGAAAAATTACGATGTTTGCATTTCAGTTGGAGGGGGTTTTACATCCATTTTCTCTTAGTATTGAAATAAATGTAAAAATCTTTCCCCAAATATATTTATCTTTCAGCCAAGTATATAATTTGCCTAATATGCATCTATACTCCCAGAAGACAGGGTATACATAGATTTACACAATTTCCTGGATTAAATATTAGAAATCCCTCTTGCCCCCAGAATTTTTCTCCAGATGCTCTGATAGAATTACATTCAGCTGAAAGTATCCATAGTTGTTTTGTTGGCTAAATTGTTTTACTGCATACTTTGAAATCAATGAATATTATTCCTGTTTCTTCCTCTGTGTGAGTCCTTGACTTTATATTACTCTGTGCCAGAAACAAATTGAAATAGATGTGCTGAACACATGGCTATGAAGCATTTTGCCCAGTAATAATTGCCTCATGACAGTTTTCTATTCTTTCAGTTCTTCTCCCTTTGGGATAGTTTGGTGGTTTGGATAGCATTAGTAAGAGAGAGACAAAATACTGTCTCAAACTAGATATTATTACTGCAGACTTGATAAAATCTAAACATTTCTGAAAAGTGGTTCTCTGAATAATTAAGTGGATTCTGAAAACCTCGAAATGTTACTTATTTTTAGTACACTTCACATTTTTTAAAAATCAGAAAAGAATTCCAGTCTCGGAGAGAAGTCAACTTTGTACTGCAATTGAAAATATTTTGAGTGCAGCAGATATTCAGGGCAACAGTTCTTTTTAATGCACTACTGAATATTGTCAATTCATAGATAAATACATAAATATTACATATAAGTAGAAGTTTTCTTAAAAGTAACTTTTCAACTTTTATTGGCATCTAAGGGAAATATTATAGTCAGGATATTCCCGTGTTTGGATTTCAGCACAAGATTAAAAGCAATCACTCAGCCACTAAATAAATAAATAAATGTCAGCTGTTAATATCTCTTGCACAACAGCTAGTCATTGATGTGTAAACTAAAAATAAATTTTGGCAGGGAATTATGAAATATACTTAATACACAAAATTTTTTCAAAATCTCACTTAAAAAATTTTTCTTTTTCCTTAAGCTGTACTTTGGCAGCTTCACAGCAAGTCTGGAAAGCTGAAGAGAATTCTTCAAGTGTCATGTTTACTGTAGGTTTAGGTCTTGATATTAATCTCATTCTGTAGATGAAGGGGTCATTTAAAAAATAATCTTTTCAAATAACACAAATATTTCTGCTGTAAAGTTTCCATCTGCAGTATTTGTCTTAAAATTTATCACGGAAAGAAGGGCTTGTTTCAGGTTTCACCAGGTAATGTGAGAAATTTATTATCTCTAATAGATTTAAATTATCAGATTTAAAATAATGGAGAGTTATATGTTACATTATGGTATTTCTTAATTATAGTGAATCCACAATGAAAGGTGTTATTTTAAACATTACTTTGTTTTACTAAAAATTCTTTCCAAAGCAATAAGTACTTCAAGAAAAGTGTCCAACTCATTATATTTTACTATAACTTATGTCTCTTTTTTAAATTAAACTATTTCTCTTAGTGGGTTTTTTGGTGATTATTAAGAAATGGCACAGAACTTTACTTCTGTAACACTGAAATACGGTAATGTACATGTGGAGATGTCACAGGCTGAGACCTGTAACAACACTGCACACATATTGTTATGTGTATCAGAAGAACACAGATCAGAATAGATCTTATAATGTTTTCCAGTACAGTATTTTTGAAGTGGAAAGTATTTCTGTGGATAACAAAAGAGTCAAAATAGCAAAATATTTCATACTTAAATAAAATTGTAATAACAATAC
The DNA here is from genome assembly GCF_018691265.1 of Tyto alba. Classification (NCBI taxonomy): domain Eukaryota; kingdom Metazoa; phylum Chordata; class Aves; order Strigiformes; family Tytonidae; genus Tyto; species Tyto alba. The sequence goes on from NW_024881321.1 coordinate 26,537,187, forward strand.
TAACTTGTTTCATGTTGAAAAGATTTTTTTTTTTTTGCCTTTGTTTACAGAGCTTATAAGAAAGTTAATTCAATAAATGCAGATACACAGAAACCAGAACTGTGCACAGAAAAGGCTCCATAATCAAGAGTTTTAAACGTTAATATTAATATTTCAATAGTTACAGAAGGGTAGATATTAAAAGTATATATCCTGGCACAAAAATATGTATACTACTGGTATATCTTTGGCTAGATGTGCGCATTAAAAAAGTTGTAAATTTACTGTACTTTCGGCCCCATGGCAAATTTACAATTTTGACCAGGGAAGGAATGTCAGTGCACCTCACCAGAGAGTAATTATATATTTATTTTAAAAACAAGCTTTGCTAAAATATCAGCATTTTAACACTTAATGCTTGAAGGCAACCAGTATATCACTGACCTTATAAATCCAGTCTTGCTGTAACTGGTAGAGTCAGAAGTGGATATAATGAATCTTATGGTAGAGTTACTAGCACACGCTCTGTTTTCCTTGACTTTCTGTGGATTCAGAATGACCACTGGATAGGTTTTCTGTGTTTTCAGTCTCTTGAATATCATGCAAAAATGTTAGAGGTGATATGTCCGTATATGTCTGTACTGTTTCTCTATGAGGACAGTGTTGTAGCCATGATTAAACCAAGTGATGTGAACATGAATATACTAGATAATCATGCAAATCTTGCATGTTTCCATCATATACCACCCTTAATATTAATCTTGGCTTTAAATAAACTTGCCTTACATGACAACTGTAGGCATTTTTTCTTTTTTCTATTTTTTTTTTTTTTTTTAATAAGGAAGGTGGTTCCTTCTTTCACTTGCAAAGTATCTGGAAATATGTCTAGAAACTCTGAAATAATTACATATTTAGAATAATGAAACTTCTTTAGCCAAATGATCATCTCTAGTTGCATTTCAATTTGAGCCAAATATTTTGGAAAACTTGGGCCAGATTCTAAATCACACTGTTATTCTGAGACCACAATATAATGAAAAATATATTAAAAAACGAACAAACAGACACACACTTTTGTTATACAAGCTGAAAGTTTGGTATAGGAAATGCAGATTTGGGTAGACATTTTTTTTTTCATTCATACTCACTCCACAAGGCAAAAATGCTAAGTAAACCTAGCTGCAGTTTTAACACTATTATCAAACATTTAGACCATGAACTATTCTAAAATACTCTCTTTAAAATAGAGAAGGATATAGAACAGTTATACAATAGGCATGGAGGAAGGCTACTCATATTTAATCATGTTTCTCAAGCTCTTAGCATCAATAAAGAACCCACAAAAATCGCCTACACTCCCAGAAGTACAATATCTTTATGGGGAAAGTATTTGCACAGAGGAACACTTTGAAAAATGTCATCTGAATATAAAGCATTGGGAAGAGACCAGATACAGAATTTCTAGTGCCTAGGTTGTGCTTGGGGACTTGTCTATGACAATACTGAGTGCAGTGCTTCAGGTAAGTGTCTGTCGGCATTCATCTAGTAAAGCTCTATACTCAGGAATTTGTCTCTTTAGAACTCATGAATTCATTTTGACACAGAAGTGCTCCTGACATAAATAGTGTCTCATTCTAGGAAATATTTTAGCTTTTTTTTTTTTTTTTTTTTTAATTTTGCATTACTTTGTAAGATGAGTGTCATTTGAAAATTATAGAAGTTCAACAAAATATGGCAAATGAGCAAATGTAAGAAGTTTATGGCAAACATTGAGTATTTAAAATGTCTGCATTGTTTTCCATTTTAAAAAAAAAAATTGTTTCAAAGTACTCCAAGAATTAAAAATCAGCTCCATGAGTCTGCTCAAGACAAGCTCATCAGGTCAGGCTATCCTGTTTGTGAGCATTAATATCTGATTTCATATAATTAGAAAGTTTCCAGTTGGAGGGTTAATATGGAAATCTGGCTAGTAAGTATTAATCCCAGTTCAAGAGGATTTCATTCTACACATAGGCTAACAGGTCTACAGCCAAAAGCATTCCATTTTGACTATTTAGTCTGATGTTGTGTGTAACACAGGCCACTGAATTTCACCAGCTTCACACTGTATTAAGATATCCATACACATTCCAGATGCGTCATCTAAAAATATAATTGGGAATGTATAATTATTTGGGTCTGTGTGTCTTCATTTTCCTGTTTAAAATTTCTTTTCCTGTCTGTCAGACAAAAATTTGAATGAGATTGACCAAATGTCCCCAACATACTATTTTGGCTATTGTAGTTGAAATGTAAAACAATAGTCAGTTTTAAATACCACACAGTCAAAATAGGATGCATCTATAATATTTTTTTCCTTCACTTTTCTGTGTGCCAGATTTGAAAAAAAATCTCTTTTACTGATGCATTTTAAAAGAATACTTAGGTTGCAATTCACTGAATATAGAAGTGAAATAACATTCTTTTTTTAAGTTCAGAATTAAATCAGTCCTTAAAGTCCCAATTTTGTAACAATGCCTAATCATACTTCCCTAGGATTTTGATTGATATAAGGTATAAAATATATGAGTTATCCACTGCCTATTTATAAATCAGACCACCTATGTGGAGAAAGCTGTTGTGTCACCGCCTTTATTTATGCTTTCAGAGTCCATGTGCAGAGAAAACCACTAAAAATAGTTTGCATCTGGCAGGTCGATCACTGTGACAATGAAAGGATTAAACAGCAAGATATGTCTCTGCTTTCAGTAATGTATAGCAATGCAGAGGTTCTATTTTGTTCATTATGTATACATCATTCAACGTTTTCAAGCATTATGATTGCCATACCTTTCTTTTTTTTTTCCCTTGAAAAGCAACTGTATTATTACTAAATTTGTGACAGATAATGTTTTATGGGAAACAAAAAAAAATCAGTGAGAATGCAGAAAACTTACACAATTTGCTTAAAATAGTCAATCATTTTTGACATGATTTTTCCCAATAAAATTATTTTTAAAGCCACTTAGTACATATTTTTTTTCTATCATATTGTAAAGATTTTTTTTTTTCATACACCAAAAATTGTACCAAAGTTGTAATTCTTGATTATGCTGAAAATAATTGTGAGATTTTGTTTCCTTTACAAAACCTTTCTGCTTAGTAGTAGTTTATATAAAACAATGTTTGTAGAAGTCTGTATAGTCTTGGCTGATTTTAATTCCTTATATTTTAATATGAAATTCAAGGTTTAGATGGAACAAAGGAATGGGTTCCCATGAAAAATACTGGGATTAATCAAGCAAGAAACATTATATTATTTCCAGTATTTTCATCTGTCTTTAATCTGAACAGAAGATACATTATGCTATAAATCAGATCTAAACTGAGTAGTTTAAAGAGAGACTTGGGGAATGGAAAGACTACAGTATGGGGTGATTGGATCAAATGGCAGGTGCACATTTCAGTGACAATATCAGCACACATTTGGCTAAACAGGCTATTGAAATCATCTTTGTTTTGCATAAATCTGAGGAATTTCAGTGGTTTTGATCAAATAGATTATCATCTTGTGATAGGATTGTGTTCTCCTGGCCATTGGGTGAAATCAGCAAGTCAGTTTAAGACTCTGGAAAGCAGAGGATCGTTCCCAGGTCCCAGTCAGAGGAGCTGGCTGCATTCATTTGCTACATTCCTATACTGGCCATCCACTTAAAAGAAAGGACTTGACTAGTCCATTTTCTTCTTTAAACGCTGTGTAGTCCCAATACAGCCACCCTGCTGTGAGGCTGACACCTAGAATCGTGAGAGAGAAACCTTGGGCTCCACAAATGCCTCCATTTATTTGGTGTTCCTCAGACTCCTCTGTTGAATGTTGTCTAGGAACAGAGATGCAGTCCAGGAACAGCTGGATACAGGATCTCTCCTGCATGTATATTTGAAGAATTAAAACCAGCATGTAAGTCCTTCATAACGAATGACTACTGCATCTGTATCCACATATGCTTTCTCAAGCTCCTCCTCGTATGTTTATCTGGAGAACAAGGTTCACAACAATATGATGATGAATGGACCACATCCATTCACAGGCAGATTGTATTCTAGAAAAATATGTTGGAGATAATCCCCAGAGAGTGCCCTACCAGCCACTGGCATGTAACCCCAAAGCTAGCAGGAACTCCCTGGGACTGGCTGTAACAACCTTCTTGTCTCCTAAAGACCGTAGCTGGTATTGTAGTGCAAGAGGGCTGAGGTGGGTACATGCAATGGGAGGAATGAAGGGACACTTGTGCTGTGTGAGGAACGCTGTACCAATCACTCGTCTAAACTGTGTGCCTATGCCATACTCAGAGGAACAAGTGGAACAAGAACCTTTTGCAGCATTAGACACCCCTCTGGACGGCAGATAATGTCTTGGGGTGTTCCCCGGGAGCTGGGAGTGATGAGAAATGTACACAAATGAAAAACTATTTTCAGACAGTTGTTAGAGAGGTATAACCACATTCCCTATTCTAAGCCTTAATGGCCCTGACCAGCCTCACCTGTGCTTTCCACCCATGACTTCTTGGCCATTGACCCAAGAGCCCCATCTCAGCTTAGCTCAGTTCTGCAGACCTAGGTCTTCTCTGAGCTATTCTGTGGATATAATTACCTCCAGTTCTGTCTCCTGGATGGCCCCAGACCAGTGTTGAAGGAAACCTCTTCTCCCGGGCTTCTGGCCTTGTTTTCTGCTGTTGTTCCTGACTTTTGTTCTTCCTGGATGGATCTAGGTCTGATTCAACACCTCACCTTGCCTGGGGATCACTGGACAGTCAACAGAAACCGTCCATAACCCAGGCCTGCTCAAGTGCTGTAGGACTGTACTCCACCAGCAAAAACATGACCTGTGCTAGGGTCACACTCAGTGCCCAGATAGACATAGAAACAACTCCCGGGAGAATTCATCTCACCTCTTAACCTTCTGTAACCCTGATCCCAAATTCAGACTTGTGTTTCTTGACAGTTTTCTCAGTGAAGTGAGGAGACATCATCTTGATCAGGTGTCCATGAGGGTGTTAGAGTTTGATACTCTTCATTTGTTACATATATTGAGCATCTCTGCATCTGTTACATGTATTGAGCATTCCTTGCTGACTGTGGAAACTTCTGGAGCATGACCAGAGTGTACTGAACATGCACTGGGACTCTGTGGGGAGGAGCGTGACATGATATGACTCATTCATGAGCCTGAAGGAAAGAGAGGGCACACAGGAGGAGGGCACATCACAAGGGAGAAAAGAGATGTCATGACTACCACTTAAGCTTACATAACATTCCCAGACTTATAGTTTTATTGACTTATTAAAAAACTAGAGTCTGCCTTTTCAGCAGTTTAGTTCATCTGCTTATTCTGCTGAACTGTTTTTGGAGAATTTCCTTCGTCGTTTAACTTACACTAACTTTTGAATGCATTCATTCATTCTTCTCCAATTCTGCCTTTTTAGTTGTGTAAGAATTCCCATCTTTTCATGTCCAGTTTCTAGTCTGTGTAACTTCAGTCTTGATCTTCTTAGACTGGTTGTAGATTTTGATGATATTAGTTCGGGAGTCTACTTTTCTTAATGTCTCCATTGTCGCCTTACCTTAAAATGTGACCTCGACTCCCAGTTTTGCCATATGCCCTTAAAAAGTACTTATCAGTGGTAAAATAAAAATAAAACCAACTTTTATATAATTTCCAAAATAAAAGGTTTTAAAATATACAAGAAGTTGTTTTAACATTGAGTATGTAAGAGAAGATCTAAATAAATAACTCACTCTTGCCTAAGATATAGTCTTTTTTCACTGTATGGTGTTTTTTTTTTTTTTTATTATTATTTTTTATTTTAAGACCCAGGCACTCTAATCTTTCACTCTATAGACATGTTGATTTTCTTTAGAGCTCCCATTTGGAGTCCCTCAAAAGAGAAAGGCCCAATTGTCCTGAGAAGATAGCCTGCACCAGAATTGACTGTATTGCTAGAAATAGATATAACTTGCACCAGGTTTTGCTTTGTCCATCCTGAACAATCACTCAGATCTCTGCCAGTGACTTTACATCTTGTAATCTCTCCATAAAATCACAAATCCCTGGTGTCAGCCTGAAAAACAAACCTCTGGTGGTCTATGAAGCAGTCTTCTCATTATTCAGCTACCATTTTCTGGAAGAGGACTATTTTAAAACAAAAAAACATTACAGTGCACCAAGAGCTATCTTATGCTTTAAACTGCCTCATATCCAGGCTCTACTCCCCTGGAAGGATTCCCCTTTACTAATTCCCAATAAATTACAGCTATGTTAAAGTAGGCACCTTGACTTAAAAGAAGTCTAGGAAATCACATGAATGTCAGGGATGTGAATTATCGTTCTCATGTTATCTGGTGTACATTCATAAGCTTTTTGGTACAGTCTTCTTACAAAGCTTTCTCTGATGCACTGCCCATGAAATCTGAGTCCAATCTTCCTTCTCTTCATCTAAAAGATGAAAAAGGCAAGTAGTGTTGTCTGCCAAGGTGGCTTTGTTATTATGTTCCCTTCTCCTGGCAAAAGCTGATGCTTCAAGAGAGAACAGGAGTGTGATGCAGGAGGTGGTCTTGGTCTGTTGATACTTAGGCTCAAGAAGAACATTTATGCTTAAAGGAATGTGAATGGTCAAGATATGAACTCAGTAGTTTAAAATGAAGAGAAAGTTCACAGAATGACTCCACAGTGTATCCCCTCAATTCCCATGACTCATCCATGCATAGAAAACTAGCCTCTAACATTTTCACATGCCTTTTCACTGACAGTGGTACATCTCAACATACCATGGAAGTAGCTCTGCAGCCAAAATTAGTTATATTAGTCAAATTAGACAAAATTAGTGCCTCCCAACCAAAAAATATGTGCAAACTTATGGTGTATTTAAGTTACAGGTCCACATGAGTTTCTTTAAACAGAGGTCACCTTTTTCTCTTCTCTTTATTTTTCAACCCTTATTCACTGCTTATTCAATTCTTTCTCTCTTGGATCACCATCTTCAAGCTAGAAACCCAAACTGTGAAAGTTCAGCTGTTTCTCATCCATCTGTACTCCTGTTCTCTTTGAAGAGATGTACTGTAACTAAAAGCCGGTTTTAAAAATATATCTAAATTATCAAAATAACCAGAAATAACAGTTCAGCTTCCTTCTTTATGCTTAAGTTAGTTAAGTAAGTTAAGTTAGATGGGCTTTCCACTTCAGTTAGAAGTAAAGAACAGACACAACTTACGTATTTTTAAGAAGAAACTCTTGAAACCATATAGGTTTTCTTTTTATTTTGACTCCCATCATATCCACACTGCCAATGTGGGAAACAAAGAAATAATCCTTTTCCTCATTCTTTCTTTTCCTTTTTCTTACATGTTATCTTGAGACTTGTTATTACACTACTTACTTTTTTGTTACAAGCCTGAAGACTTATATCTTGCTTTTCCCCCAGTCAACCATAGCCAATCAAGTCAATGATCACCCTTGTTAGGCTGTAGGAGCATGAAGGGGCGAGATTTTTTTTTCTGTTTAGGGACAGATACTTGAGAGTCAAACAGAAGTACTGCATCCCATTGTTGAATGGGAACAGTATATTTGCATGAAACCTGCATATTGGTATGATATCTACAAGGCCAGCTTTCCCAGGGAGAAGTAAAACTGCTACAGGTACAGGGTTTATTCTTTGAATTGCCTGAGAATTATCTTTGAACTTAAAGAACGCACTTATTTTGATGTTAAACTGTCCATTTTTTGTGACTTCAGATCAAAGATCTTGTAGGATGCACTGAGACAAAAAATGTCCTATGACATTTCATAACACTAAACACACTGAGGGATGCAGATCAGTATTCATCAGCAAGCACCATAGTATTTATCACAGACAATGAAATTGAAATGCTTTTGCCAGAAAGGACTGTCTCTAAAATGAAAATGAGAGCAAAAATTTATATGAAAAATTTTATTTTAAAAACCTCATAATCTGATTAAAAAATACATTTCTAAAATATCAGAAACTAGATTCTTTTGAATCATATGCTTTTGATATATTTTCAACATAATTGCTGAGCTAAAACTCAGGGAACTAAAAGTTATGCCAGAAAGGGAGAGAAATCAGCAACTGAAGATAATCTTTGTGTTGTATTCTTATTTGTAAGGAGAAAAGCTGTGCTTCTGTTTACAGGGAAGGAATGGAGACAAGTACGTCTACCTTCTTTACTGCTCAATGCTTCCTTTTTTGTCAGTAATTCAGTCTCTGATGTGGGTTCAGGTCAGATATCAACAGTTGATTGTATATTTGTCTCAGTCTGTTTCTGGATGTTTTACGATGTTATGGTTAGCTGATAGTTTAAATCCTTTCCCAGATTATAACAGCACTATCCTTCCTCTTGCCAGCACTTATTTGATCCCACTGTGGGGTGGTTCTGAAAGTAAGCTCAAGCTGCTGTAAAACTAACTCAGCAAGAAAAATCACATCTGGGAACAGGTTCATTATGGAGATCTTTCATCTACCAGTGCGTGGCAACAGGTGGGTTTATAGCCCCCACCTGGCAGACAAGATGAGGAAATGACTCTGAGCAGTCCTGTCTTAAATCAGCTTAAATTGTAGAAATGTGTCATTAAATATGCTTTACAGCAAAAATTGAGAAGGACAGTTTAATGGATCAGTGTTTTGGGGGATTAAGCTAATCTACAGGCTATGTTTCCTTTAACAGAAAGTGGAATGACTGGAATTCTAGGTGGACTGACCTGAAAAAAATTACCAAAATTACTTCATCAGTTTAACAATGGAAACTGGTTTAGTTCAGTTTTGTCTTCCAGAAAAGTCTGATTTTATACTTTCATTTTAAAAACAGCATCCAGACAAATTGTAAAATAATGAATTGCTAAGTGAAATTTAGCCATAAATTTTGGGAATGTGAATGATTTAAAAAAAAATGAATAATTTCTTAATGGGCCTGATTGGTGACATTCCACTTCAACACAAGTTCACATATTACTTTCAGGGGTTTCAGTTCAAAATTCTCTCTCTCTTCTAGATGGTAGTTTTATATAAACCAGAATTGTGGAATATAAATCCCCTACAGCAAATTGAAGAAAAAAAAAAAAAAAAAAAAAAAATCAGGTGGCTAAATTGTTTCAAAGCACAGTATTTTATATGGGACATCTGACTCATAAGAAGGAAATTAGTACTGATCAGATGAAAATTCAAAGAATGAAGAATTTGCTTAGTTTTACACAGTCTGATTTATGGGACTTTAGCCTTATTAAAATTTTGTATTGATTACAAAGCCTTTACATAGGTTAATGATAAAGGTTAAAAGTTCCTCAATAGTGAAAAGGATTGAGAAGATGGATTTCTTCATTTAAAACCGGCATTATTGGCAATGCTGATTCCAGCACCCTAGAGCACTGCAGTTCTAATGAACATGTCTTATAAAAAGCATGAATTTAGAAGCTATTGAATGAGAAAGCAATAGGAATAGATCTAGTGAAGGTTACTGTGGTTCTCTTTAACTCAGATGAAAAATGCAGTTATGTATTAGTCCTGGTATGCAAAATAAAACCAAGTCTTTTAGACATCTAATGCTTTACACTATGCAAAAACTGACCTACAAGTAAAAATGTATACATTAACCATTTCAACAAATAATGTTATCTCTTTCTGATTCTTAAGAATGCGAAATAAATGGAAATGTTTTAGTTTGTGACACCATTTATTTGTGTTGCATTAGCTCATAAAAGCATTGTTTTCTAAATGGAAATACCGAGTTCATTAATATATAATGTGAAACAAATGCCACTGTTAGCTTTGAAAGAAAACTTTCAAATACTAGACTAGAGACTTAATGTCTGCTGCTCTTGTAGTTAAAATTACTTGCCAGACTTATGTTAAGATCATTGGTTACACTCTATTTCTAATATATACAGATTTCATAAAATATATGCAGTTAAACATGATATGTTTGATTCATTTCCTAATATATGATTAACCATGCAGAATTCTCTTAGCTGATGCCATTAGACAGACTTCTTAATTGCTAACAGTAACAGTAATACTATTCATTTGTTTGTAGGTGAGATTACTTGCATCTTGATATTCCCTGTGCATTTATAATTGCTATTTCTGTTGATTTCTGTATTATTACAATGATCGTTAGAATATATGATATCAAAAAGGAGGATTTTAGATCAAATTATTCCTTCCAAATAAGTACTAATTACCTATTCCAGAAACCTTCTTCCTGACAGTACTTTTGTTTAGTGCATAGACAGAGAGCAAAAACTGACAGCAGCTCAGTACACTGTGTTTCAGAGTTCTTACCTGCATCATGCTATGGCATACTACATTATATGGACAGGGACATAGTTTTCACTGGGGAAATTGGTGAAAACTCTGTCACTTAAGAACAGTGGATAAAATACAAGAAAGTTACTCTGAGAGATAAAGGAATCTAATGGTGGTTTGATTATCACCACACTTTAAACACAGACAAGAAAATCCCAGTCACTGATGATCTCCCTTTGCAGAGGGAAGCTAAACATAATCTTATAGTTGTCTGGCTCTTAAGTGAGCATCATCTCCCTGTTCCACATCACCCTGTGTCATATAGGCCAGTTTCAGTCCTTTGGTACTCTTACTCAAGTTCCTGCCTGGGATCTGATACAGATTTCCTGACCTACTTCTCTTAGGAACAACCATGAAAACTCACATGACTGCATTCCACTGAAAGAAATAACTGGCCAGTTGCAGAGGTGAGACTCATGAGGACATTAAGAATTTGCTGTTAGGATTTATATCACAGTACAGAACTTCCCTATGATACTAAGCAATTCTCCAAATTTAAGGGATTCACTGGCTATGTCTACACTGTCAGATAACTTAGCTTGTGAGTTCTTTCCTGGTTTCAGTTTCCATTATCCACGTTGCATAAATGTTAGCTCACTCTGTGGCTCAGTGTTAAGGAAAACCTTCTCCGTCCCTCCAAAACAAACCTCAAGTTCTGTGGATAATTCATTCCAAGGACTGCTTCCAAAAGACAACACAAACCAGACTGCCAAAGGCTTGGATTTCTCTGCCCTACAAAGTCCCTCCACAGCAGGCTTTTTATTTTCAAAACACTTTCCCATGCCTGGATATCATATCCCAGAGCCTGTAATGTGCTCCTTCAGCTTCATGTTATAAAAACACGACCTGGTGGGTTGCAGCACAACCCTCATGTTTTTTTCAGGCACTTTGAACTAAAACCAAACAAAGAAAATGATAACTGGGTCTTTGAGCCAAGGAGACCACTCTGTGTGTGTCTTAAAAGAGATGCATGGCATTGTGCTGTGTAGTGGAGTTTGTTCTAGGTATTGCTATCTCTGACCACACTAGACATAAGCCACTCAACACCACTTTGCCTGAAGGATCTCTTTCTGAGATGTGTATTTAGCTATGTAAATATAGCTGCAATGACTCTGTACTGTATCACAAAACACTTTCATGAAGTACTGGCGAAGTTTGCACACATTGGACATTCACTATTTTCATGGCAATATGGCAGCCCTTCATCCTGCCCTTCAACACCAGATGCTGAAAACAAAGGTGCTTAAAGGCAGTGGTTTAGGTATAAGAGTGAAAATATAAAACTATAGGTGAAACAAGTATGAACTTAATCAGTACCCCACTTTTTTTTTTTTTTTTTTTTGATAGTTTTTCTATCTAGAATACCTAAAATGTAATCCATTTGTCAGAGCTACATGATTTTATATTTAGTTTCATTTTTTCACCAAATATATAAAGCATAATGACAGAGAATATATTGGAAAATATTCACTGGTCACTCAGTGGTGAACATGTTATGTGAATAAGTGTAAGGTTTTTCTGTCAAAACTCAGACTAAGTATCTACATCTGAGTACTCCATATCCTTCTTCTGCATTTACTTATTTCTCTATATTCACTATAATGGGAGTTTCAGTAACTAACTTGATGCAGGGCAGGATTCAGTTGTCTAAACAGAAGTGTCAGAAGCCACTTGAGATGCTCTAAAATGTCCAAGACATCCTTAAAGGGTTTTATAAGAATCAGGTTTCTTTTGGATGGGCAGCTGTATGCCAAGTGCAATACCTCCCTCCCCTGCATCTAAAATGTCTGTAGACAGCTATGTTTAGCCAGCTGAATCTTAGCTGTAGATGTAGACTGTACAGGTATGAAAACCTAAATGGAATTAATCACACCTTACATATCATATGTTACTACCTTCTTAAGCTCAGTACTTCAGCATCAGCATAATGTTACTTTACATTTAGGATGGTGCTCACACTTAAGTTTATAATTTCTGACACAGACTGACCCATATAGCCACCATAGCAAAGCTGATGACATTCTGCTCTGCCAAAACATGAGCTCATCTGTGATTTCAAGAAAGCTGTACTGAGTTGTTTTTAATGGATGTGTTTTAAGGACTCTGGTCTTCATAGTTAAAAATGAACTCATACAACTGAGAAGGTGTAAGCACATTTTCAGTTTGTTGTTTTTTGTTTTTTTTTTTTTTTTTTTATTTTGGCTTTTCATTGCTTTTGGTTTGGTTTCTTCTTGCATAAGGCAAAGTGGCTGTAGAAGAAACAGCACGAATTTATGAGAATTATGAGAATCATTCACTCTACTTTATAAGGATAATAAATATGTATCCCTATGCTCCAAGGCACAGATTAATCACTGAGTGCCAGAAGTTAGGGATCCCAGTGGACTAATTATTTACATTTTTCACTATATCTTATTGTTTCTCCCACCTCAAAAGCATCAGGCAATAGTCACAAACAGACTCAAGTAGTGAAACAGAGACATTACTATTTTGGCAAAATCTATTCATTTTGGTTTTGAACCTTCTTTTCTCTTTCACCTTACCTTTACTGACAAGCTATTGTAATTGATACAATCAGATACAATAATTTATTGCATCCAAATTAAGATTTTAGACCTCACAGAAAGACACAAGGGGACAGGAATTAAAATAATTTTACAACATGCAATTTTAGTATCAGTGAAGCTTGTTTTCTGTGCTGATTCATGAATTTCATTGATAGGACAGGAGTTATATATGTGTTTATACAACAGTATGTTCCATAATGCAAAAGCTTTCATTCTATCTAAATGAATAATGTTGACTTTTCTGTTCTTTTCTCATGAACCTTGTAGCAAATGGATCTTCACTGAAAAACAAGTTCGAAATATTAAGAAATTCAGCTGAGTAAACTGATTTATAATTCAGATATGGCAAAAAATGTATAATGCTAGATAATTTATTTTTCTTTAAAATTAAAGCCTAAAAATCCCCAAAGCTTTATTGAAAAGGTGCTTGAAAATTTTGACATTTCTTGAGCCTCTCTGGTTCAGCTGTTACTTTCTCCTTCATTAAATGAAAACTAAACAAAATAAAGCAGAGATACATTTTTCACTAGGTTGATTCCTGACTCAGTTCTCATCAGAAATATCTCTAATATCGCTGTTCACACCTTCAAAAGTGATGTAGTAAAAGAATGGTAAAGCAATGTAGCTTCCTCCCCTCTGTATTACTTATTAGTGAAATCCAGTGGGGTTTTTTTGTTTGTTTGTTCATGACTACTGCTGAATTATAAACCATTTAATATTTACAGAATCACAGAATCACAAAATTGTTGAAGTTGGAAGGGAACTCTAAGACCATCTATTCTAATTCCCGGCTCTTCTCCATTTCACTTACTGTACAATGGAGAGGGCAAAAGTTGCACTACATATTAAAAACACACAGATTTCCTGAAGAAGGTGAATACATGCACTGCTATAATGGCAGTAAGAAGGGCATGTGTTCAAGCATAATGCAGCATATGTTTTCCTTGTAGGGACATCCCTCAGCTTTTCCAAGTATAGATGCAGTCATAAAAACATGAAAATGGCCTCAGGAAATTAGTCATTTGCCAGGTATCCTTCATAATATAGTTCTTCTCAGACATCTTTTTCTCCCCTTATTGAGACTTCATGGTCAACGTCACATGAACTTCACAGGGAAGAGTCTCTGAAAAATACTAGAGGTAGTCCATTGTTTCTACATTTATTTCTAAGTGCTGGATACTCACAAGTATTTTGTGATGTTAAGATTAGTGGCTTAAACAAACACACTAGCTGGGAAATGTTCTGACATATACTGAATATTTTTTTTCTCACCTACAGCTACTGTTCAGTAAAGGAAACTATATATTATTTAAAGTGGGAAATGCAAGTTTTCACAGTAACCACTACATATAAACTGAAGTATGTCTGAGGTGTTTAAACACAGCTCTGTGATGTAGTTAGTATAGCTATGTTTTGAAATATTGTAATGACATTATGTAGTTACGAAGAATATGTGGCAAAAAAAACAGTAAAAGGGAGGGAGGAGACATCCATTAGAAGCCTTAAAATTTCCAGATGGTAAAGTTTGGCCAAACAAAATAGAAGGTTTACTAACTAATTTATGGAATGACAATACAAAGTAATTTTTTTTCTCCTCTTTTCTTTTTTTTTTTAAATCAATTTATGCTTTTTTAAAGGTTTGACTGCATAAATTCATTATTGAGACCTTATTACTGTGAATTGCAGGAATCAAACTAATATTATGACTTCATACTACAAAAATATGCCAATATTAGTCAGTGTTGGTGTTTACTTAACACAGTGAGGACATTGTTCTAGCTCTTTCTAGCTGCAAATTCCTGAACCCATTGCTCTGATATCACTGTCCCTTCATTCCTCTTAATCATTATGCTTTTCTTCTTTTTGCCTTTAGCTACAAATTTTTCAATTTAATTTATCAGTTGCATCCAAATTTATCTTCTACTTCCCCAAAATATTACTGTTCTTTACTGATATCTATAAATTCATGATCAACATGCCTACATGTCATCCTTTTCCATGTATCTCATTACTGTAATTTAATTTTTGTATTATTACTATTATAAATTTTGTATTATTTATTGTATATTTAAATATTATTCATACTTAAGCATTCATCTACACATCAGGTTTTTGTTTTATTCACCTGAACTTTATGCATTTCTTTAAGCTCTCATAAAGCTTCTTCATTATCTTTCTTATGAATTTTGGGACAGAACTTCAGCTAGTTATGAGTGTTTTTCTTCAAAACTTGTGTATTATAAAATCCTGAAATTTAGCTTACATGTAATGATGGAAATAATTATTTGCCTTTCTAAGGAGAATTTTGTGTATAACGTCACAGGAACGTTGTCCTGTAAAAGCCACATTCCACATTATTTTCCTATCTGAAACACTGCCCCATCCTTACTCAAATTCTTCCTCATACTTAAGGCTCATAGAAAATGTTTGTGCCATAAAAGATGCATTTTGAATCTTTCAGAGCACAATAAGAATGATGCACAGAAAGAAATCCAGTTCTTTTACTCTCTAAATATTTGTCAGGGTTTGTATCCAACTGGATTCCCACTGCAGCTCATCTGGCAGTTTCATTTTCCCTTGAAGACCCATGTTAGTTCTGATATGTGTTACTCAGGAGATAGAGAATAATACAACAAGGTGTTTGAGATTTGACTGCAGTTACACAAAAACTTTCTGATTTGGTTTTAAATTAATTATCATATTTAGAGGGTGTTCCATTTTAAATGTTTAAAATGCTTATAAATACAGCACAGCCCTTGGTAGACAGGCATCTACTGATCAGAAGTCATAACCCATTTTTTTAATATTTTGACAATCTCAGTAGAACAGCTCCATGTCAAATGAAAATCTTCCATGACTTCAGGTTTGACTTTTCAAATTAAGGTTAAAGGCTCTTGATGAATATTGGAAGGAAATTGTATTGTTGCTGTAGCTATTCTGGAGAACATAACAGGTCAGATCTCAAGGCTGCCAGTACCATTACCTCTCACAAGATTTAAATATCTTTAGAAGATGTTAATAAGTGTTAGAAATACTCTGCAGCTGTTATACTATAATGAGATGCTGTAGTATTTATCACAATATTTGTGAAATTCCTTTATTAATTATTTTTTTTCTAAACCAGAACAATAAAATTCTTTAGTTTGCAGCCACTAACTGAGTTTCATAGCTGATGCTGTGGACAGGTATGTGATACTTGGCAGCTTTGCCTTATATAGGTTCATGCAAACATTATATTTGGATTTTAATTCCAATAAATTTATCTTTTACTCTATTGCAATTCTAGATTTTCTTCAGAAAAAAACCTCTGAATCTCAGATGAAACTTCTGAATTTTACCATTTTCCAGTCAAAATATTAGCTACAGTATGATTTGTTTACTAAACTAGACATTTATCAGAGATAATTTGAAGTATTTGGGAAACTTAAATGCCTTTTCTATAACATAATGCCGTCTTCTAGAATGTGAGGAAACTAAAACCAAGCAAGTTTGCTTTTAGTTTTGGTTTGTTCTGCTACAAGTGTTTTGCTAGCTCTCATTGCAAGTTTGCTGTGAAATATGAAAGTTAAATTCATTTAGAGAAAAGAATCAACTCCATTACAGATTATGGTATATGAAAGGTGACATATAATCTTAAATCTTGATGCATAATGGACAACAGAACCTACTTATTTAAATAGAAAGTGTATTAATTCCTAAGTGTAGGAAATAAATTTATAGTTACACTTACTAAAACTAGCTACAAACAAACAAAAAAATTAATATTTTTTATAAAATTAAATCTATTTTTTTCCTATTTTCAATAATATTGTCAATTAAATTTTCACTAGATATTAAACCTGACTCACCAGTCAATAATTAATATCTAGCAAAATTTCCCTCAGATTCATATCACATATTCTAACTGAAGCCAGTTATTTCTTTAACTGCAGGATATAGGAATGTTTTTATGATAATTGTATTTTATAATAAATGATATAATGGATGTTTAAGATAAGACCATATCTTTTACTACTGTGACAACGTATCTGTAAATATACTGGGAAAAATCTGCTTTGTTATACCTATGGCACTTGGTGAACTACTTTCTTTTAGAGGTGGGAGTTGCATTTTCCAATATCTGTTGAAATTAGTCTGTTTAAATATGGGAAAACCTTACTAATGATCCAGAGAAATTACTTAAACTATTTTTTTGCTGTTGTTCTACTTACAAAACTTCCCTGAAAAAAAAACACCTTGATATACCATCTTTGATGATTCACCAGACATCCATTCAGTGAAGTGTTGAGTGACTGATCTTTTTCTAGACAGGTTACAGAATGTGCATGATGATAAGAAGTTGTATTCCCTCCTCCTCAACATCTGTTGTCACTCTTTCTCCTCGTATGTCTACCTGCATTGTATTCACAGAGCTAATTTTCACAAATTCCAGGCAAAAACACTGGATCAATAAATCCACAAAAAATAGAAGTACAGTTTGTTGTCCAAGTACAGCAGCAAAAATAGAAATTAATTCTAGCAGGTTTTCAGACAACATGATTGACTTTAGCTGACTCTTCTCTTACTGCATTTTTTCAAAACTACAGGAAGGAGATTTGAGTACATACAGAAAGTTCACAAAGAGCAGCTTTCAAGCTGCTTTTAGAGAAAAGAGTATTTTTAACACAAACACCAAAGAAGTTGTTCCTTTTCAAAATGAGGATTCTCTGTAGCTTCTGTTAAACCAACTTAACAAAGAGGATAATATCATAACTAGAATATTTATACTTCATCACAGTCCCTCTGAATAATAAATTAAAAAAAAAAAAAACCACAATAAGAATCACCAGTTTATTCTTCTTTCCTAATGATAGAGAGAGGAAAGAAGTACCTAAACAATGAATAATAATACAGAAACTCAGACTGTAAAATCAATATCAGCTCAGTAGATCTGAGCTTCTTTCTAATGCTGCTGTTCCAACAGTAGAGTTTACCTTCTGAATTAAATATGTATTGACCTAATTACATAAATATTGACTTTATATGAAGCTTTTTTCAGCCTCAGTGTAATTACAATGTCAATATTTGTTGCATGTAATAACACTGAATTTAGACTTGTTAATTTTGATTGATAGTGGCATGTCACAAGTTATTATATGGGATAAGACAGTTAGTCTAGATATTCATAGCAAATACAAGCAGCTGACAATGTTACCAAATCCGAAGGTGTCTCTAAGACCTTCTGTTTCCGATTATTTAACCAGGCAGAGGAAATATAATGGGTGATTACATACTTGTTCCATACAAAGTAGTGCTTTGAGATGGAGAATTTTTACGCTGGTCCAAAAAAGTACAAATATTCAGCCAGGAACTCAGTAAAGAGTTCCTGTTTAAAGTTAGATTTACAAATTTTTATTACAATGTTGTAAAGTCTGTTTAAATTGTGCCAAAATGAGGTTTTATGTAGCAACAAGTATAGTTTGCTGCATACCTTCCATCAGGTATACATTATTTTGGAATAATTGAGACCCAGACACAAATAATTTCACATTAAATTATTTCCCTTTTCCTTCAAATCCAAGAAAGATGTAAGTGGTAGACATTTAGGTACTGCTGGGACTTACAAAACTGCTCACTTCAGTCTGAAAATGTTTGTTGAGATACATTTCTACAAGAATAACTTTGTTCAGAGCTGGCAGGCCTCTGGACTACTTTGAAAGATGAATAGCCATATAGTACAGTGTATGTTTTTAGATGCAATTATAAAGGATTTTGAATTTGGCAGTAACATGAGAATTAGAAACCAAACTGTGACAGTATGTGTGCTGAATATATTTAAATTTGTTCTAGCTATAACATGTTGCCAGTAGTGACGAGGCATGCATCATACTATATTTTCTTATTTGTCTCAGCAGGGATGCCAGACAAGACGAACCTCAGTGACGTAAAGCAAATCCATCAAACCAACAATGGCAGCACTTTAGACACAACTGGATCAGGATATACAACAATGGCTGGTTATATGACATTTATTCTGATTAGTTTGGTAACACTATTTCTCAGTCTTTGGTAACTTTAGCTCTGGCTTGATATATGTGTCTCACTGTCATCTGTTTATCCTGGAATAAGGAATCTGGTGGATATAGCAATATTTATGACAGTTCATATAATATCAGCCTCTCTGATGTTAGGCCTGAATATTAACAAAGTTCTTCGTGTAATATTTACCATGTGTTTGGTTTTGTTGTTTTGTTTTGTTTTTTTTAACACCTGTATAGTCATGCAACATCATGCTTCCTTTTATAATATTTTATGTTAAAAATAAGTTGACTATAATAGTTATTCTTTTAAAAGCAATTTGTAAAAAATTGATCACAGAATGACTGAGTCATGCAAGGAGCCCCTGGAGATCATCTAGACCAGCCCTGTGCTCAGTGCAGATTCAACCAGAGCAAGCTGCCCAAGGCCAAATCAAGTTGCTATTTTAATGTCTCCAGGGATAGAGACTTTACAGCTTCTCTGAGCAACCTGTTCCCGTGCTTGAATACTTGTAGCAAAAAAGTTTTTTCTAACATTTAAATGTTATCTATGGTATTTCATTTTGTGCCCATTGCCTCTTGTCCTGTCACTGGGCACCACTGAGAAGAGTTTGTCTCCATCTTCTTTAATCCTCTCATCAGGTATTTATACACTTTGATGAGATCCCTGCTGCATCTTCTCTTCTCCAGGACAAACAGTTCTAGCTGTTTCAGACTCGCCTTGTATAAGACTTGTTCCCATCCCTTAAAAATCTTCATGGCCCTTTGCAGGACTCTATCCAATATTTCCAGGTCTCTCTTTTTCTTGGGAACCCAGACCTAGACACAGTACTGTAGATATGGTTTCACCAGTGCTGAGGAGAGAGGGAGGATCACTTCCTTTGACCTGCTGGCAACACTTCTCCTAATTCAGCTGAGGAGGATGTTGATTGTCTTTGCTGACAGGACACATTGGTGGCTCATGTTCAACTTGATGTCTATCAGGACCCCAAGGTCCTTTTCTGCAAAACCACTTTCCAGCCAGAATTCACCAGCATACACTGGTGCATAGGGTTATTCTTCCCCAGGTGGAGGACTTGGTATTTCCTTTTATTGAATTTCATGAGGTTCCTATCAAGCCATTTCTTCAGTCTGTCAGGGTCCCTCTGAATGGTAGAACAACTCTCTGGTATATCAGCTACTCCTCCCATATTTGTATCCCCTCTGAGAGCTTGCTGAGAGTGCACTTTGTTGCATCATCCAGGACATTATTGAAGAAATCAAATAGTATCAACCTCTGGGGTAAAACACAGATAACTGGTCTCCATATGGACTTTGTGCTACTATTCACAACCTTCCATATAACTGATAACAACTGATGAAACAGTTGCTCATCACTTTATGAGTTTTGTATTTAAAGTCCTGCCTTCTGGGACATGATCCCTGTAAAACAGAAAATGTTGAATTTGCCCTTCTGTCTTTCTCCAAAAATGAAAAAAATCCACAGTGTAAACTCAGCTGATTTTAGTAGGTATTACTTTTCAAGTTCAGAAAAACTACATATTAGATACTGTATATGTATTGCAGATATATGTATAGCTGCATTTTATATAGAGATAACAGCAAGGTAAAAAGACCCCATCTGGTGTCCAGCTGAAGGGCCTCAGGTCTTTTTGTGGGCAAATGACTGGAGCCTTTTGTCAACACAGTGAATGAAGCCCAGTGCATTATTCAGTTTGTATGAAGACAGACCCCTAAGAAAGAAACTTGATTGCCCAAGAGTAAGTGTCTGGTGGCACATAATATTTCTTGGAGTGTCCAAAACATCCTTATGGGACTGGCATATGTGATGCAGGACTAACAAGAAATTCCAGAGGCTTCCTCAAATGGGAGCCATCCGAAGTGGCAGCTGGTATCTAAGTGGGATATCCTTGTGTATCTCAAATAGATCTAGACATGCATATGTGGGCCCATGGATCATATACCAAGCCTCCATCAGTAACATCAAGAGCTTAGATGCCTAGTTGAAATGGTGACACATAAAAGCAAATCTGAATCACAACATTAATCCCAGCTCAAGTTCTTATACTTTATAAAATGAGGCAAGCTAAAATGTTCTTCAGTACTAATGGTACATTATATATTACTGTTATAAGATTTGATTATCCTGCCATATCTAATTCCAATGTCATTTTAACCAGGAGGTATTTAAGAATATTTTGTAGTTATTTCTCCTTTACAAGAGAAGAAAGTAAATGGTATAGCATTGTATGTACTCGTACTGTACCTAAAACTCTTCCCAGACTGTAAAAAAGTTAATTTTATATGAAACAATATAAAGAAACATATGTAAATATTTTAATTCCCAATCTCATGCATTAGTCATTAATGCACACAGTATCACATACATGTAAACATATACAAAATTTAGAAAACCAAGTGAACATTCCTAAAAGCAATTCCATGCCCAGATAAATATCATTTTACTTGACCTCTTTTTTCTTTTGCAGGTTTTCTAAACCAGTCTTTCAAATTCATTTCTCTTCTTGTCTCAGCATAAACTGAAATTATGACTTCGGTAATTCAGGGAAAGAAAACATGATTTCATTCTTTTTCATTTTCAAGCCAGCTTAAACCAGTAATCAATCTAGTCCGGCAATGTTTTTTTTGAACAATGACTAGTATCAGTCACTTAAAGGAAAACATAATAAAGCTTTGAATAGGAGATTCAGAAATGGAGAAAAAGTTCTGCCAATACTCATTAATTAGAATTTTATTTATATCCTAAAGCACTTTGTTTCCATTTCTCACTTTCATGTGCTGTTCAAGACCTTACTGATGGCACCAGGTAGTTAAGGAGATAATAGTTTATTCTATGGCACCTTGGAAACATAAGCTACATTTTCAAATAATTATAGTAATTAGGTCCTAAGGCCTCTTAAGTTATAAGGTATTACTAGCCTGTGTTACTCAGTTTTTGCATGCCCTGTTCCCCTTATCTTCTACACTGCACCTACACAAAATAACAATTTCTAAGATCCTTCTGGAGTGGAAAATTAGGTCTCTCCTTCACAGACACATATGAACAAAATATTGACAATACAAGTACAATAGTGATAGATCTGGAGATTCCTCATTGGCCCCTCAGACATGAGACCTCATTCACACTCCTGTCCCATCCATCTCTAGGCATCACCACACTCCACATCATTGTTTAGACTCACAAATCTGCCAGGTTGCATCATTGTTCTTTCATCATATCTACCATGCTATAAATAAATATTATTGTTTCTTAAAGAACTATTTAAAAAAAAAAAAAAATTAAAATGGCTCAGAGGAATGAGAAGGAAGCCAATGCTGTTTGGCAATCTGTCTCAAGGTTAACTTGCAAGGTAGGTACCCTTGCAAGAAAATGTACTAACATGGCAGGATTTTGAAGTGTAGCTCCAAGTTTGGCAACCAGAAGAAAAAAAAACCTGAAATGTTGCCTGTGTTGAAGCCAACTATGAGATGAGGAATACCACTGAGTAGAAAAATGCAATATGTCAGAGAAGGCAGGAGATAAGCAAAAAAGTCTAAATTGGAGATCGTGACAATACAATGTAAAATCATTTGTATCCACACGGACCATATGCAATATGTATGTGAATCACACTGGGTCAGTTGTCTTGGGGTGCAGAGGCTTTTCTTAACAGCAGGTCACACAGGCAGCACAGGGATGCCATTGAAGTCCCCAGATAACCTGAGAAATGGCACCTAGATCTTGGTTGCTCTTGTTTTCATTTGTTTTCACTCAGACATTTTTAACAGTCTAAAACTTCTCCATATCTCCCAAAACCTTTGGTGAATGAGATTTTTGTTTTGTTTATTTTATTTAAAAAAAAACTTTTCATGTATTACAGTTAATATGGTTTAAAGTAGGAATGCTTTACTGAATATGTACCATTTTTCAGACAGACACTCATTCAAATGCTGTTTATACTAAAACTGCAATTGCTATCACTATTAAGGTTCTGTAACTGGTCTCAGTACAAATTAAAAGTAGCAACCATAAGGCAAGAGAGCTTTGTAAGGATTAATTTCTTAGAGGGACGGTGTAGTTGCTTGTAAAACAATATTTCAGAGAAAGAATAATTCTAAAATATACAACATTTCAAAAATCAATAATATTTTTATCTGGTAAGATTGAGCTATTACTCTTGAATGACCAGTTTTTAATTTTCTTTAGGTGCACCTGTATTTTTAAATGTACCTGTACCTCCTGGGAAAAAGTACTGAAGTACATTTTCTGATAATTAAAGTCTTAGCACTTTAAATAAATATTTCAAGGTGACAGCTTTCCTAAGTGTAGCTGGTGAAAGAAAACAAAAAGCATTTATTTCCTTCAGAAGAAAAACATCATTATAACTTTCATGATTAATAAAAGATGAAGCATAACTATAGCCATGTAACAGGTTACCTTTGTCTTTCTTTCTATAGATAGATACACATATACAACAACTATTTCTCTATACCTGTATTTTTATATGTTTACTAACATAATATTTTTGTTCAAGTTCAGATTAACCTATCAAAGATTTCAGATTAACCTTAATATTTCTGTAACATCTTCTCAGGAGCATGAATTAAAATAAGTGGTTGAAGCTATCTCTGCTTAGGTTTTCTTTAAATTCAGTTCTACTCAGAAA
The DNA here is from genome assembly GCF_018691265.1 of Tyto alba. NCBI lineage: Eukaryota > Metazoa > Chordata > Aves > Strigiformes > Tytonidae > Tyto > Tyto alba. The sequence continues at coordinate 26,560,769 of NW_024881321.1, forward strand.
TAATTGTGTAAACATGAATCTTATTCAGAAAACTATGCTTTTTTTTCTATGTGCTCTGAGTCACAACTGATTATAATTGGAGTTAAAAAAAAAAAAAAAAAGCAATTTCTAACTACATTAGACTAAACAGCTAATATAGCTCTAGCAAAACCCAGATTTTCCTCTTATAAATCTCAGAAAGTTACTAATAAAGTTCTAACTCATTCTTTCTTCCTGGTGATGTATGAACAAAAAATACAATTTGACAGATTTTACCAGACAAAATCTGCATGTCTGGCAGCCGGAAACTTTTTCTTTTACTTCATTTTGGAACTTGCAAATGTGAAATGCTAGAAAGAATACACCTGAAGCTCTTTTACCAACTCACATTGAAGGGGAATAACATGCTGAGCTGCTTCTGTGGTTGGGAGGACTCAGTCAATGCATGTCATCACCCCTTACAGCACAGAGGGCTGTGCTAAGATCACCTGCTATGCATGCCAAATTTAGGTGTCACAACTAAGTCTCTACAGGTCAGGCAGTCTAAATCTGTTATTAGTCTCTTGAATTTAAGTCACATGGAGATTTTTCTCAGTGGCAGTTCAGATTTTCCTGCTTCTCTCAATATTACTCTCTCTCCCATTTGTGCTGGTACAACAGATTACAGGACCATGCAGTGAAACTGGTCAGGGTATTTCTGACTCAAAGGATGTTCTTGATCCAGTTCACCTTGCATCTCCTCAGACAACAGCATTGGTACAGCAGACAGGATGGGCATAGTGGTCATGGCAGTTTAGTCACACATTTATAGCAAGTGGACACAATATTAGGTACCACAAAATATTTTAATAGCATAAACATATAATACAAAAAATTGTTTTCACAGTTGCACCTTGTGTGAGGATTCATACTTCAGTATCTAAAAGAGGATATAGCCATTTAAAAAAAACATCATAGGATAATAGAACCATTGTATGGTTTGGGTTGGAATGGACCTTAAAGACCAATCAGTTCCAACCCCCCTGCCAGGGGCAGGGACACCTTCCACCAGACCAGGTTGTTCCAAGCCCCATCCAACCTGGCCTTGAACCCTTCCAAGGAGGGGGCAGCTACAGCTTCTCTGGGAACATGTTTAAATGCCTCACCTCACTTACAGTAAATAATTTCTTCCTTATATCTAATCTAAATCTACCCTCTTTCAGTTTAAAACCGTTACTCCTCGTCCTATCACTACACCCCCCGATAAAGAGTCCCTCCCCATCTTTCCTGTAGCCCCCTTTAAGTACTGGAAGGCCACTATAAGGTCTCGCTGGAGCTTTCTCTTCCTCAGGCTGAATAATCCCAACTCTTTCAGCCTGTCCTCACAGGGGAGTTGTTCCATCCTCCTGAGCATCTTCATGTCTCTCCTCTGGACTCTCAAGCAGGTTCATGTCCTTCTTATACTGGGGGTCCCAAAGCTGGACACAGTACTCCAGGTGGGGTCTTATGAGAGTGGAGTAGAGGGGGAGAATCACCTCCCTTGGTCTTCTGGTCATACTTCTCTTGATGCAGCCCAGGGACTGCAATGTCTGAATTTTCATACACATGCCACACATGAAAGACTATAAGAGATCTCTTTTGCTGATGGACAATACATACATCAGTATACCTTACCCTGAGCCATTTCCCTTTCTTCATCCCCTATAGCTGAATCTGTAGGGGATTAGTATTTTATAAGAGAATTGCTTTCCTGTTTACTTCTATTTTATTTTATTTATATATATAGCTAACATCCTTGTGTTGGCTGTTAAAAATATTTTTGAAGTCTATTCACATTCCTGCTTTTTGTCAGACAGAGGTATTCATGCAACTTTTGTCTTTTTCCTTTATATTTTTAAAAAGACTAGAAGTTTATCAAATAAAACAAAATATGGGATACCAGGCCTTCAAAAATGTAAAAAGCAACATTATCATGAAGAATAAATGTTGCTTGTAATGTACATCTTTAGTAAGCTATTAAAATACTGTGTTTGCAATTTTGGAGCATTGGTAGTACTGGTAATTAGTGCATGGGCCAGGTTCTTTTAGATATTTGTGATACAACTGAATTCCATGGATATAACTGCAAGCATAGCTTGACTTCGTAGTATCTACATGAAAAACTGAACAGATAGATATAATACAATAATATTGTTTCCAGAAAGACATAACAACATTACAAGTAATATCAATTTGTATTTCTCTGTTTTATCCTGGTTATATGTATACCATGACAAATAAAAAATTAATTTATCAAATAAAAATATATATTGTGAACTCTTACCTATATGGTTGTAAGGAAAAAATCATGTGTTTCCCTATGAAATATGTAACTTGATAAAATTTTCATCAATATAGTAATCTAAACTGCAAGGGTAAGAGAAAACTACTTGTGCTCAATTATGTAAGCAGACTTGCACACTAATACCTGGTTAAAATGAGTATTTTGAAATACTGTCTTAATTTATTTGATTTCAACCTTTGCCCTGAAAATCCTGTTTCTCTATTGTCATGGTTTGAGCCTCATTGGCAGCCTAACACCACGCAGCCACTCTCTCCCCCTTCTCTTCCAGCAATAAGAAGGGACAGAGAGCCAGTCTTGGGATTCAAGATAGGACTGGGATGGGGAAAAATCACCCTTTATGGTTATGAGCAAAAGGCAGACTCGTTAGGGGAAGAAAAAAAAGAACATACATTTATTACAGACACTAACAACATGTAACAGAGTAGGACAGTGAGAAGCATTGCCACATCTTGAGAACAACTTCCCCCCACCCCTCCCTTCTTCCTGGGCTCATCTCTGCTCCCGATATCTCTACCTCCTCCCCGCAGAGGCACAGGGACAGGGAATGGGGGGTGCAGTCAGTGATGCTGCTTCTTCTATCTTCGGTGCAGGGGAACTTCTGGAACGTCTCCCCCTGCTCCATCGTGGTCCCCCTCTCAGGGGAGACAGTCCTCCACAAACTTCCTCCAACATGAGTCCCTCCCATGGGCTGCAGTGTTTCCTTACACTGCTCTGGTGTGGGTCACCAACTTTCTCCAACTGGAGTCCCTCCCACGGGCCACAGTGTTTCCCACACTGCTCCGTTGTGGGTCACCAACTTTCTCCAACTGGAGTCCCTCCCACGGGCTGCAGCCCTTCCCGAGCTGCTCCGGTGTGGGACACCCCCACAGGCTGCAATCCTCCCAGCACTGAATTACAACAGTGGGGGCTACCTTTTCCCACAAGACCCCGGCCTTCTTCAGGCACGATCCCCTTCACCATCCATGCGAAAAACACAGGCCATAAATCAATGTCTGCTCCACCGTAGAACTCCATGGGTGTCAGTGGGGGGCCACCGTGCCGTCTCACCACAGGATACAGGGGGGGTCTCTGCTCCGGCACACAGACAGTGAAAATGAGTACCACAACACTTCCTTGTCTAGTTTTGCATTTGGATAACCATCTTAGCATCTTTTGCTCATGCAACCTCATATATGACAACTTTTGGTGTACAAATCATGGTGCAATTCTCATACAAATGCTTTCTAATGTATTTTTGTTAGTTGACTTTTTTTCCTTTCAGCAATGAAGGATAACACACATACAGAGATGAAACATATCTAGTTCTAGGGATTTACTGCATTAAGAATGAGGCTTTTTAGACACCACATGCTTGACAGCAGGAGGTACAAAGGCTAACAATCCTATGAATAAAGAGCACGATAAGTAATTCTAGATTATTTTATTCTCTTTTCTCTCTAAATTTTAAACTTAAGATGAAGATCAGAAAAGTTTGGAAAATAAGCATACGGTCTTGAGCAAACTGTGGTTTAACAGTACAAAATCTTTTAAGTTTTTGGGAAAATTTGAGTGTAAAAACAAAGCTCCTCCAGTAACAAAGTTGTACAAGTTATTTGTGGCAAAGCTCTAAAGCACACAAAAGCCATCTACATCAGTGTTTCTAGAAAATTTCTGGAATTTCTGATCATATTATTTGAGAGTTTATAATCCCATGAACATACTTGCTAATGTGAGCAATGATCATTCCTGTTTTAAATTTAGATAGCGTAATAACAAAGAAAATAGACCATGTAAAATTCCATGGCTTACCAAGGAAATGCAGATAAAATATGCTTGTGTCTTCTGAGATTTTCTTCTCAGTTTTCTCTTAATTTAATACAAAACTTTGAAGCCAAATTCGCTGATTGTCACTCAATAAAATCAAAACCAAAACAAACCAACAAACAAAAAGAAGACAAATGTAAAAGAAGAAAGAAGGAAAATATTACATGAATCCAATAGTTAGAAATCTGTGATGGAAATCCTGGGAAATTTCATTCCTGCTTCCTGCGTGGTTTATACATTTTAAATGTATTTTTCCCCAGATAAAATATTGGCACAGTCCAGAGAGAAAACAGTAAGATTTCAGACTGTCTGTGAGTAAATCTCACTGTCTGTGAGCTCTGATGGTGGAACAGCTTTTTTTTTATGTACCTCTAAAAGGTGTTGCTGTCCCCCTAGAAGGTATCATGTCTGCTCCTGAGCTGCCACAGCTTATAGCCTAGCAATTTGCAGACACACATTAGGGTCTGAATTGCTGTGGCAATGACAAACACTCATATCACAGCTGAAAAGGCAGCAATCTCCAGGAGAGAAGAACCAAAGACCAGTCATAGTTTCCCTGGTCCTAGTGGAAACTCTCTGCTAATAGGAATCAGAATTCTGAGTGATGAAACTTTAGCCAAGTACCACTTTTGGCGGAAATGAGAAAAGGAAAATTGTGTGCTAAACTACATTAAGATATATAAACATACATCTATACATAAACCTGCTTGTACTAATATAACAGCTAAGGATCACTAGCACAATTTTTTTTTTTCTTATTTATTTATGTATTTTAACAGCTGTGGTTTCTTTTCCTTTAAGTCATAAAAGGATTTTGGAAGAGAATCTTTCTGTATTAAACAAAAAAAAGCAACATACAACTGACTGAACACTCAGGAAAGAAAGACAACATAAACATTACTTCTGTATTTTTGTATTTTGTATTTTTGTCTAAAGAAATAAGCATACTTCATAGCTACCTCTGTCAGGTGTTCATGTACCAGTCATCAGTGAGAAACATTGGTTATCTGTGTACTAAAACATCTGGTTTCAAAGACCATCATTTGACTCTGAAAAAGCTCCAATGTCACCAATATCCACTGTTCTTATTTTTCCCAGTTAAACTTAAACCACACTGGGACAAAATAGTAATTAACATGCAAAACAATGTTACCCTAAATGTTTTCTAAATCTCTGCTTAACTATAAACTCTGTCTAGTTGTCTGGCAATACAGATAAAAGAACAGATGTATAACCACTGACTAGTATGGATATAGTTCATCTCCACAACTGCATAGTCATTTTGTTTTCTCACATTATACTCTATCACTCCTTTTGCATACTAATTTTATTTAGTATTCTGTATATTTGTCAATCTCAGTATTTTATTTCTAATCTGACTGTTTGCAAAGCAGATCTGTTTCTTTGTAGAATTGTTCATTGCCTACTGCAGGACAATCCCAATGTTATTCAGGACTGTGGAGTCTACTTCAAAATTCATGCTTAAAAAATTATTACTATGAGGGAAAGCCAGTCAAGACATCAGATATAGGATATTATTTCTGGTATGTAAAATTCAGCCTTTGCTTCCAGATACACGCTTTTCATTTGTCATCCACTGACAATTTTAACAGACTTCAGACCAGAAATTAGAATAATCCTCTAAATTAATAAAACTAAATTTCTTCATCAGATTTGCTGATGAGTCAATTGGGAAAAACAACAAACCCCAAAACCCAAAGTCTGTGCTTTTCAGATAGGCCTGGATATGTTTAGGGAAGTAATTCCTTGATTTGTATTGCCAGAGAGAGTGGGTAACTGCATTTCATGAATCAAGAGGTCCCTCTCAGTCCTGTGTTCACAATTGCTTTTCACTCCATCATGCAGAATCCATTTTTCAATTTCTGATTCTCCTACAAAGACTGTCAAAAGATTTCTTACTACTCATAAGTGTTAAAAAACCCCATAATTAAATAGGCATCAAAGCCTTGAGATCAAGTAAGGCCGCAGACTTCCAATGCATTCATGCTTTTCAGTCTCAGGTGGAAAATAACATTTATTCACACATTGCTAAGTGGCTAGATAGGTTAAACTCTCCATATATCCATCATACATATCTTCATGGGCAGTAATGTTTGGCATTTCTGCTTATATACATCATCTTCTTCATCACAGTTGCCTTTTCCACTTTCCCTCTGTTTTCATTTATTAGGGTGATAAGACATATCTTATCAGAGACCCTACCATCCAAAAGGACAAATTTACTTCTATGATATGCCAGACTCTTCCAGTGAATTTAGTCTAATTATCACAGGAGCTGGATAAACCAAGGAACTGGTAAGGTGCTAATTAAATATTTCAGTTTTAGAATGGTTGTATATTTTTAGGCAAATTAGCAGAAACAGTATTTGCTTTATTTGATAGCTTTTTGCTAGGCTATATTGAAGAACACTGCAGTTTTAGGCATGATGTGACTAGTACATTTGATTGTCAGTTTCAGCAAAGAGGCCAATGTTTTGAACAAGCGGAAATTGAACTGCACCAACCTCTATCACTGAATCTTCCAAAATGGAGCTGAAGATGATGCTTTGACAGGGCAATGTCATGAAGCCTGCAGTGTTGCTGCAGGTGTTGTTTGTTCAGTGTCTATATGAAAGATGTTAGATTCTTGCACTGTCACTCTGACACATTTCAGAAACACAAAAATGGCTTGTAGAAGAGGCCCATAAAGATATCAAATGTTAAAGCAAAGTTAAATCTACATTTCATGAAGGTTAGTAATTATAATTTCTCAAACATTGCTAGCTGTTTTAAATAAAATGTTCTTGAGGATTTGTGATCTAGTATGCATTGTATTAAAATAGCTTTACATCAAAGCCTAACACTGGCACTTCACCAAATTGTATCTTTGCTATATGAGGTAAGTACATGGAGAGTCTTTCAAATTGTGAAGCTAAAAACAAAACTCTTGCTTGCAGACCTAGATCTGCCCTTTATTTCTCTACCCTTCAAGCTGTATCACATTTATTCAAAAAGCTTCAAAACAGTGAGTCCCTGAATTAAATAGTATTTGCCAAATTCAAATATCTCATCTAAAAGTTGTCCTATCTTTTATGACACAGTAAGTACATTGTGAGATCTTACATTCTCTCTTTCATAGCAAGAATGAAGCAACTTAAACCAGAAAACCCATAGCACACATTAAGCAACGGTTAATTTCTTGTGCAGGGAACCTCTAGTAGACAAAAGTTCCTAAAAGACTCCATTTTATCCCCCCAAGAGAAGAAACTATGAGAGGTTCACTCCTTGATGCCATAGAGGTATATGGCCCAGGTTAAGATGATGAAAAGACTTATTTAGGAAATTACTCTAATCAAGTATCCAGGTGGTGCCACAGAATGTTATAGCAGATTTTTTTCCGTAGAATGAAAAAAGTTGTACCAAAAACTTCCAAGGCCTCATGTAAGGATCTACTAATTTCTGGAAGTATGAAGCTACTAAAATGTTACATGTGGGATCTGGGATTTTACTTAACTGATGAAGTCTTTAGACAGAAGTACGTAATATTTGGTGGTTCCTCCCATGGAAAGATTTAAAATGTATTATTTGTGCCTCTGTGGTAGAGATCATATTTAATCCTTAACACTGCATGCATGTAGTCTGTACTCAGGATTTGTACCCTACCTCCTGATCGGTTTTATGTTTCATGTTTCAATTAAAACTTTGAAAATATGCTAAGACTTCTCTCTACCTCTACATGTTAATTTATGTTTATGTTAGGACACTGTGAATGAGTGCCCATTTTAGAATATCAGAATAATTCCCAACTCCCAGCTATAACTTTAAGTTTTTTGAAAAATAAAAATATTAACAAAACAAAACAAAACAGAACAAAACAAACAAACCTTTATCCACTGCTTCATTTGAAAATAACTTTATAAATAACTTACAATAACAGGATCGAGTTTCTGGCTTCCAGCCCTATGTGCACTAGATCATGCTTCTCTAAATCTTTCTAGATATTATTAAATCTAGACTTCTTTCAATGTACAAGGTGCAGCCCAGTTCATTCGGAACCTTCTGTCTGTACTATCAGCCGTGTATACAGTCAAAGTCACTGTACTGAGTTTGTGTGTGGTGGGGTTTTGGTAGTGAGTTAAGGGACTACAGCAGTGGCCCCTGTGAGAAGCTTCTCAAAGATCCCCCTGCTCCAAGTCGGACCCATCTCTGGCCAAGGCCAAGCCAGCTAGTGATGGTGACTGAACCTCTGCGATAACATATTTAAGAAAGGGAACCTGAGGGGAGGAGGAGTGGTGAGGGAGACACCTCTGTAAACATTGAGTTCAGCTGAAGAAAGGAGGAGGAAGTGGTGGAGGTGTGCCCGAGCAGTTCATGAAGAGCTACAGCCTGTGGGAAGGACTCACATCAGAGGAAGTTCATGGACGACTGTCTCCTACAAGAGGAACCCCATGCTGGAGTGGGGAAACTGTGTGAGGAATCCTCCCCATGAAGAGGAATGAGCAGTGGAAACACCAGATGATGGACAGACCACAACCCCCATCTCCTGCCTCCTGAACTGATGGTGGGGAGGAGGGAGAAAAATCTGAAGCAAAGTTGAGCCTGGGATTAAGGGATAGGTAGGAGGAAGGTGTTTTTAAGATGTGGCTGTATTTCTCACTGTCCTACTCTGATATGATTGGTAAATTGGTGGTGGAGTTAAAATTAAATTGATGGTTTTCTTCTTCCCCTAATGAGTCTGTCTTTTGCCTGTGACCATAATGGGTGAGTCAACCCTCCCTGTCCTTGTCTTGATCCCCAAGCCTTTTGTTAGGTTTTCTCCTCACCATTCCCTAGGGGGAAGTAGTGAGTGGGTGGCTGTGTGGTGCTCAGTTGCCCTCTGGGTTCAAACAAAGACAGGCATGTAATTTTTCAACAGCACACTTGAAAAATGAATGAATGAAAAGATACATAGTCACAAGTAAGAAATGTCAGTTTAAATAACTTTTTTTTTTGTCTTCTCTTATTTTTCTCAAAGACGGAGTAATATCTTAGCTAATAAGTGAAGTTAAGAAGACTATTAATTTTGAGTTCCAAAGGGAAAATAAATAAAATCTCAGCCTCTAGCATTGAATAAATGCCTCATTCTATGATAATAATCTCAAAAATTATAGAGTAGGGGAAATTATATAAGAGATTTTAATCATTTTGGCTAGTCATCATTGTAAAATAAAACAGAAATGGCCATGAATGAAGGTAAATCTATCTATCTCCAGTTCCATGCAGTAGGAGACTTCTATGAACTGGAGCATGTCACATTCATAAGCAAATTCCTAAGACTATATCAAAAGAGGTGAGATAGATCTAGACATTCTTCTAATATGCTTTCTCCAGTTTCTAAATCTTAATTTTAAAAGTGCAATCATAATACAGAAGGAATTATCTAATAAGTGTAAGACACAAAGCAGACAGATACCAATATTCTGCTGTAACCTTAAGGACTCACCTGTTGCACTTCCACAAGTCCTGACAGCTATAAATTCCCACATAAAGGAAATGATGTATGCTGAATAACTTTTCTTCCCCAAGACTTTACAGAAAGAGTAGCATCATTTGAGATTAAATGATATATTTTTTCATTGATTCTAGTCATAATAGCAGTTCCTGCTTCCCTTGCAGGGAAATTCTAATGTAGAGAGTCAAGCCTTTGTCAACTATTCTGTCAAAAACATTGGCAAGGAAACAAACCTGACTAAATTCTATGAGGTTTTCATCAAAAAGCTATGTACTCTATGGAAATTTATTAGTATCTTGAAAGATGAGTACCACTCACTGGACAAAAATGTTAGGCTATTAAAGAAAACTTTGAGAAATCAATTCTAAAAGTAAAATTCATAATTCTTTTCCACCAAATACCAAAAAAGATTGTGGTTTGTTTTTTTGAAGGATACATGTATGCTCAAAAGAAGCATACAGTTCATGGACGACTACCACAATAAATCTTGTATTTTGAAATCTTTGAATGAATACCTAGCCAAAGACCTTGCTGGGAATGTGAAATAAGTTGAGCTTGTAGACAGAAGAGATAGAAGTCAATTCACCTAAGCTCTGTCTTCTAAAAGGAAAGTGATTGGTCCAAATCTGTCCAGACATTCTCGTAGTCATCTGTGAGACATCTGCAGTACATCTCTTTTTAATACAAGTTTCTATAACAGAAAAAATCATTGCCCTTTGGAGATGTATGTTTTCCTCAGATCTCTGTAAAAAGAGCTTAAATGACTAAATTACATAAGGTAATTAAGCTTTTAGGTAACAAATAGCAAGGTTCATCCCCACTGCAGTTGTCCAACAGAAAAGTAACATTGCCTTAATCAACTCTTTCCTTCAACTGAAGGAATTCTAAATAAAGTTATGGTTGTGAAAATCTTTATTAGGAGGTTGATTGTTATTATGTAAGGAAATTAAATCAATGTTAAACTCACAGATAAAAAAATTTTATGCCTGTCCAAGGTCTAGAGACTAAAGGAAAAGTATAGGCTTAACTGCATCTATCAATAGAGTTATTTTTCCAATGTATTGGTTTCAACAAACTAACTCCGCAGCTATATCAGCCCTGTGGCAGGAATGAACTGGCAATAGGACTTTGGATTGGTTATATTCTTTTGGCCATGATTAGACCAGGCAAAGAAAAATATTTCTTAGAGAGCAGAAAGTATCATAACCTGGTCTTCCAGCTAAAAATTAACATTGCTACAAACTCAATTTGACAGGAGTACATATGAATTTATCTTTCTGCTACTAGCTGTAATCTTCAAAAACAACAAAGTCATTTCCAAAGGATATTAATGGAGATGGTCTGGACCTAAAAGGAATGGTTGGTGCATTTTAGATCTTTCCTAATTAATTTAATGAAAAAGACCATAATGTCTAATGGATTAAATATTACATTAGCAGTTCATTTCCAAAGGATCATTGAGTTCCTTGCTTGTTTCAGATGGTATTTAAAACTAACAAGGCTACCTAGCAATCTGAAGATCTGAACATCTCTGATTTTGTTTACCAAAATGCAATATGAAGAGCACCAAATCCACCACAACCAACAACAATAACAAAACAGCAATAAAAAAAAAAAAGGCTTTTGTTGTTAAAGTTCTGCTTGAAGGCAACACTACAGATCAATGCTGTCTCACGGTATGACTCAGTACTACAGATGTCTTATACAAAGGCTAATGAGACTGTCACGAGTTCTGAAAACACTATTTGCCAGTGGCAGAACTAACAGTAATTCTATATTACCACTAATTTACTGGTTATTTTTCTTCATTCACTATCTCATAAATTCCAACAGTGTTGCTTCTAGGGAAATATAAATTGCTATGAAAAAGGCATGTAAATATGTTATAACTCTAAGTGCTTTTGTGACAAGACTAGTAATATTTGCAATTAACATATATCACTGAAGATACGAAAGTTAAAATTTTCTAAAATATTGAGTTAAGGAAATTTGTTTGCTTGGATTTAGAAATGAATGGTAAAGAGGTCTAAATGGCAATAAAGAATCCAAGACTGTTGTAATATCTTCAAGTGATTTCTAGTTTAGTTGTTTGAGAGGAAGAGGAGATAATGGCTTGTCAACTTGTAAACACAACAGTTTTATTGAAAATAGTGCTGTACAAATATCTCTAATACTGCTCAAAGGATAATAAAACCTTTATTTATGTGGGACATATTTTTTGTCAACTATTATTAGCTCTATTGATGGAGAAGTCTTCTAAAAAAGAGTATAAAAGTTAATGGCAGGAAGTTTTGACTATATAAAACAATTGTTGCTTAACTATGACAGAATAGAAGTGAGCAAAGGGACCCTTGGAGGGAGGGAGGGAGGGAGGGAGGGAGGGAGGGAGGGAGGGAGGGAGGGAGGGAGGGAGGGAGGGAGGGAGGGAGGGAGGGAGGGAGGAAACCTCCATTTTCCTTTTTAGTTGCCTTCACAGGCTGGATAAACCCCTTACTGTGCATGTACTAGCATCTTTTAAGTATATCCCTTTTGTATCTTCACTGGCTGGCTAGTGTTGTAAGATGTCAAGTTACTTGGCACTGAGAGAATATGCAATAAAAAAGGCATTTAAATAATGCAAAATAAGGTCTAGCAGTTTGTAGAGAGAGGGTAAGACTATATACAATATTTTTGAGGATGAATTTTTCATGTTTGTTAGAGTTCATATTCCAAACTCCTGTAAAAATGAACTATAATGTCCTATAGTTCTTATATGAAAGGGAAGCACAAAATTCTGCCAGAAATCACTACAATAAAAACATTTATTCCTGGACGATAGGTAAAAAATATCTATATTCACTTATTTTCAGGTGAAAAAAAAAATTCTGTTGTGTTGCCCAACACTTTAAACAACATGTTTTTTTGCCTATTTTCCATTTCCTTGAATAATGACTTTTAAAACCTTTGTAAATACTTTTGTTTGAATTTCCTGCACTGAATATTCTGATACAAGTAAACTGTCTAAGATAACATGATGAATCTTATAAATGCTCTCCATTTCTTATAACCAAGATGTCTGGAGATCCCTCTAACAACAAGCTATATGGAGATCACTGGTTTGACTGAAAGCATACTGGGGCAAAATAGACTAACTGGAAAAACATCACAAGTGACGCTAGTGAAAAATACTGCTGAAAACACTTCTTTCTCCTGGGTGGCATCGATTTTTCCGCTCATGCTGGTCAGCACACTTCAGTACATTCATCCACAGATCTCTGCTTCTTGGAAAAGCCAAGCTGCCATATGGCATATTAAAGATCTTGCTAATAAATCTGGCTAATGAGACCTTTTTTTTTCAAGCTGTTTGTTTGTTTCTTTGTTTTATAATACAGTTTCCTGGTTTTGAAAACATCTGGGGCTGACAATGAGGACAGTATACATTTTGCAAAGAGATTCTGAATCTCTATTATCTGCATCATTGACTTCCAGTGTTAGGAACTATATTTTTCTGCTGATACATATCTGTCTTTATGAGATACTGAAAAAATTAAATGCAAACCAAAATGTTATATTGGCAAGCAATGAAGGTATGTAGTGTTTGTTTCCTTTTCGTCCTTTTTTGTTTTAAATTTTTTTCTCTTTCAAGTGTCATTCAGAAGGAAAATTTGCATTCTGATTATAAAGCCAGAAGTTAAAAGCAACTGGCAAATTAAAAAGAAAAGGATTATTAGACAGGATATACACTAAGTCTACCATCAACACTAAACAGATATCATACTTAGGACTTCCAGGACAGCTGCCTTTTCATATAACATCTGAAAAAACATTTTTTAATATGACTTCCAATTTGTCATATATTCAAATTATGTGCATGCACCTGTTTCATAAAAAGTAAATGGCCTCTAGGCAGTTGTATAATTTCCATCTTAGGTGGAAAAACTATGACTCAACACCTTTGTGGCTATAAGTAAACCTTTATTTCTTCAGGATTTAAAAAAAAAAAATGCTACCAATACAATATGCAAAATAAACACTGTGATTTTATTCTTTAATAGAAGACACAAATCAAGCACAGTAAAGAAAATAAAATTGTTTTTCAAATAATAATGAAACACAAAGGTCTCAGGTAGTAAGAGTTCATGGGTTTGATACAAATACTGACATACACTTGTGTATCTTCATATTCATATATTTCCCTACACTCTGCTTCTGGGTGTCTTGGTTACACTCCAAAAGAAACGTCTGTTCTCTGGCTTTTCTTTTATTTACCTATCAGAACACATCAAGGTAAATATTTCTGCAGATATTTCTTAATTTCTGATGTACAAACAGAAAAACCTATAGATTGTTCTTTTGTTCTCTTTTTCTCTGTAAGACTTCCTTACTGAAAGATTTCAATCTGTGTGACACTATCTTTTGTGCTTACTTCTATTTGCAGCCATACCAGTTGTTCCTTGTACCTCTCCACCCATCCCACATGTGCTTCCTCATGTAGTTCTGTTACTCTTCACAAAATATTTTTGTTGAATATATTGTTCAAAATACACCAACTTCTGCTATTTGCTTTCTTGTTTTGTTTTGTTTTTTTTTTTCTTGTTTACTATTTACCTCATTTGTTCTTTCTTCTTTTCCTTTCCTTACTTGTTCAACATGATAAAACGTGATCTGTTCTCCTTGTTTCCCCACCAGCAGAAAGGCTTCCTGAGTATCTCAAGCCCATGTGGGACAGTGCTATGCTGAGAGCTCCAACCTCCCTCCCTGTTTGTAACTGCACATTCCATCTGCCTCCTGCCTTTCAGCTAACCATACAGTGAGGCCGATCAATCTGTCCAATCTGCTGGAAATGTATCCAGCAAAAAGTCAACATTTGTTTTCAGTCTCAGTGCCACTTGTTCTAGCAGCAACTGCTTGCACCACTTAACAAGAAGTGCACAGTATCTCCATCTTAGAAGTGTCTGTAGCTTGAAAATTAGGGTGATGAGGACACCCCCTCAGATCTTAAAAGATGTGAAATTGAAGCCCCTTGGCCTATAGAGGTAGGGATCCTTCACTGATAAATCATTCTAACCACTTCACTCTCACCTAAGAGTGATCAGATCTGCCATCACCATAGACTGTTTAGCCAGCTGGTGCCCAAAATGTACCTATCATCTGTGGCTCATGAAGAGATGAAAGTGCATATGCACAAACACATACACCTACAGCTCTACAGGACATGGGGATTTCTGATATATCTCTACCCTCATCACTTCTACCAGGCAGTTCCCTGCACAATGTGTGGGATCCAAGGTCTTCGTGTGTATTGCATGGGGAAATAAAATATTTAACAAAACTTGCAGTCTTAAATGTCAGGTCTTATAGAGAACTTTTAAATCCTTAATTTAACATTTTACTCCAAGACTCAAGAACCTGGTATTATCTTTGACTCCTTTCATTTAACAGTTTTCATATCAGTCCCTTACTAGAATGTGATACAATTTTCTTTAAGTGTTCCTTCAAAACCTGAGGGAAGAAAATGCATCACAGCTAAAGCTCTCTCTGTTGTAGCTATTCTCTGTTTCAAGAAATGTGATCTTTTCATCAGCATCTATCTTTTGAGATCTAACATGCTGCTACTAGAATTATCTTATGTTTTATCATTCAGACCTTGTTTTCTACCTTTCTACAATCTGGTCACTGACTCCCCTAATTTAATTTCACATTCACCCTCTTTAAAGCACTCTATAGCTCCACCTTCTCTGCTATCTCTTATTTTGTTGCTTTGTACTAACAGTAGAGAATCTTCCTTCTGACACAATCCACCATGCTCTTTCTATTAAATCATCCTCTGTGTTGCAAGAGGAAGCTGATAATCATCTGCTATATGACCTTCTTCTTTGTCAAATTGCTCCCTCAACCCCACTTACACTGTGAGAACTGTTCTTGCTACTAAATACATTGTTACAAGTTTCCATTGTCCCTTACTCTCATTCATTGCAAAGAATATACCTTAATGTTGTATACAACAGTACTGTAATGAACACATTTTTTGCATTGCTTGGCTTTCTCCATGGTCACTGAAATCAGTAGTTTTTAAATTTTTGTTTCTCCTGGGATTTCAATACTTCAATGAGCTTTGAAATAGGACCCTATATTTCATGAACAGTGAATTTGTCTTCTGGACATGACATTTGCACTCAATGTGCTTTAAACACTGTGGATGTCACCAATGTAGTAGGGGTAGGTCATCTCAATAGAAGAGAAGGAAAGGGAATTATTCTCTCCACATTTTGAATGAAACCCTGCTAAAGAAATGGCTGAACTTGCAGGAGGTTTGTAAAGGTCTTAGAATATGAAAAAGTTCTGCATGGTTAGTAAGAATGATTGATGACAAAATTAATATCAGACAAGTTAACAGAAGCCACTTTAGAAGAGAACAGTTTCTGTAAAAGTTAAACATCTTCTTGATGTACCATCCTGGTACCACTGGGTCTTTTCAGAAGCTCACTGAAGTGTTGCTATTATTTTAAGTGTTGGTACTGATGATATTACTGTAAGTGCTACTCTTTGTGATATTACACCATTAAAAAGAGAAGTGTTCATCAGGAAAAGACTGAAAGGAGAAAAAAAAACAGGAAGGGGAAATAATAGTTATTTAGTGAAAATGTTAATAAATATTCAATATCTAAATAATTAATTGAGTGATGTAATCATCATCATGATTTTATCAATAAAAATTTCTGCTTACATCATTTAGTATTGTCTACAAAATACAGAGGAGTTCTGCCTGGCATCTATTCCTAGCATATACCCATCAATTTTTAATATTTATAAATTATTTTAAGCACATTTTTGGGAAGGCTTTGTTTTATATTAGGGCTTTTCTTGTTTACACACATTTTAACAAGGCTTGGACTGGCACCTAGTAAACCTTCCTTCCTTGAAATATTTCTTACCAGAATAAGTGATTTTATTTAATGTTTTGTTGGAATACAATTTAAAGTAAACCTGAAAGTAAACTGTACTTAACTTCAGAACAATTTAGTAACAGGCTTAAGCATTAGATGAATACTGTAAGACAATTTCTTCCTCATTTGCAACAGCAATCATTTATTTAAGTTAAATGTAAAGTAAAATTTCTTGTACCATGTGTGCCTATTAGCAATCTCTAGTGAATATGACTGTTTATACAAATCACTGTGTTTTCCTGGTCCATTTTATTTTCCATTCTTTTGGAATGTTATAGTGCAACAATTTTCCTGGAGAGAGATCTAGTTAACATTTTATGAGACAGGCAACTTTCAGAATTCCTTCTGAGCTTTTCTAAATTGAACATGTGAAAATAAAGTTGTCAGGTGTAAGAACAGTGGAGCATTTTACTAGTCATGTTTGGAGGATGAAATCACATGGTGCTGTCCTGGGAAAACTGATTTTAGTCACTGTGAAGGGCTTCATTACTATTCAGTATGATTGATCAAGGAAAGCATTCACTTCATTTAGATCAAGTAAAGCCTGAACAAAATTATTCTGTACACAGTCAGGTGCATGCCATCTATCTAATCTAAACCAATCTAATACACTTCCATTTTGCTACAAAAAGTAGACTGGTTCCAGCACCTGAGAAGTAGTAAGTGAATGATAAATTACTCAGTGATTGTCAAGCTATATGAGCAGAAGAAAATGAAATAATAAAAAAAAAAAAAAAAAAAAAAAAAAAAAAAAAAAAAGACAACTTTTAAATCTTGCTAGTTACATGGAAGGAAGCACACATTTCATTTGATTTTATTTGAAATAGTGTTAGCATCAGATAAATTAGATATATGGTCTGCCAATCTGTTTGCTCAGTTTTGGAAGCTGATGGAATACTTTTATCTTCTCAGACCAACTAGGTGAGAAATAGTCCACTTGGGCTATTTGTAAACAACTGTAATTCTTTCCATTATTTTACTAGACAACTGTCAAGAGACTTAACGTGTCATGTGATTTGGTTTTGGAATGGAATAGGAAATTTCTGAGCTCCTGGAATGATGAAACAAGAGACAGCTGAACATACAAATGTGTTTTTACAAAATTTTGTCATATATTCTTTAGATTAATTGGCAAGAAAAATATATGTATTCTGAGATCTAGACTGCTTTATCTTTCATGCTTCACAACAATGTCTAATTTTCACTTGTAATATTTAAACCAAGGTTAGAATGTGATGATGTCAGTGAGAAAATTTCACCTGTGTGACACCTGCACATACATTTTCCAAATTCTGTTTAAAATCCTAGTTTTAAACTAAAAGGGTAGAATGTAAATAAAACATTATCATTTCTTATATATTATCTCTGTCCTTAGCTATGTGTGAAAGCATGATTCATGCTCTAAGAAGTTTGTAATCAATGAAATAAACCAGATCATGACCAAAGCCAGTTTCTGAAGAAAGAAAACACCTCTCTAGATCAATGTATGATTTGATCCCAGACCTTCATCCACCTATGGCAAGAACAGTATTTGAACCATTTTAACAGATTATGCAGCTTTTGCTTTTCTGCATCCATAAATGATATTGCTACCCAGAACAAGAGGGCAGGAACATAAACTCACTTCTTGCACCTCCTTAGGATTCTTCATGGATATTCCACATCTTGACATGTGGAGGGTCAGCCAATGCTAACCCTCAGCCAGTGCTTTTTAGTTCTGCGCTTTGAAACAGAGATTATAATATCCTAACTGTCAGACTAATAATGAAACAACCACAGAAATAAATTCAACAGGAAAGAAATTATCCTGTTTTCATAACAAGGTTTAAATAAGTAGTAAAAAAAGGTACAGGGCACATGCTAAAGAACAGTGAGAATAAAATAAACTATCAAATGGTCAATGAAGTTCTGTGGAAGATTTGTTTCTATTGCAGTTATACAATATTATTATGACTATGACAGCTGAGAGGAAGTACCAAACATGGTGAAGCCTTTGTGTTTAGCCACAGTGCTGGCATAAATGCCTTTGTAAAAACAAGTTTCCGAGCCTAAGTCATTAGTTTTCTCTGACAATATGACCAATGAAGAAGGGTTAAAGGATAGCAGCAAACTTTATAACATTGGAGAAGTCATTCAAGAAATTTGAGGAGATTCCTCTTTCTCCCAAACTTCAGTTTTATTCTACATCATCTGCCATCTGTACTAGTGAAGTCAAGTCATGGTGGAGTTGAGTGCAAGATTTATGAATACAGAATAAAATCCAGATCCAGAAAACAATCAATTCTCACTGAGTATCTTGGTCCTGCCCCCAAGATTGCTACATATATTACAGTAGACAGTCACTGAATATAATACAGTTATACCTCAGAAGCAAAGACCAAACCTCTGCCTGCCATGTAATTTCTGCAAATTATTTCAAGATCTACTACCTGAACATGAGGATTTGGGGATTTTTAGTGGGATTTTTGATTGGAATTTAGGCATTAAATTCCACTTTTAAATTGTTATATTTCACATTAAACATCTGAATAATAGAAGACTCCTTGTATGATCCAGCAGTTACACTATTTACCTCAATGAAGATGACCAATGATGAACCACAGGCAGCTTTAATTCTAAAAATTTGCATCTTGTTGATTTCTTGGTTTTGTAACTTCAGCATTCTTTTAACACAAACATGTAAAATATTTAAAGTATGTATTTTTGAGTGGTAAATAAAATTACTAGCATTAAAAAAAAAAAAAAAAAAGCATTACAGGAACTAAATCCAAGAGGGATTTATTTGATAAATCCATTTTATAAATAAAGGATGGGTTGCTTTTCTATCCATCATGTTGTCAATTCTCTCATTACATAAGAACATAAGACAGGGATATTCCAGTCCCCTATAACTGCAAATAATTTGCTGGCATTGTGGTTCAAAAGGAAAATTCTTAAATAGAGTATTTCTTCAGAAAGATTAAGGAAAGTGGACTTACTGAAGTAGAGAGTTATAGCAAACATGAAGGACAGCAAAAAGAAAGAAAGGATTTAGAGCTTATAAAAGGGCTTAAAGTGAAAATGGCTGGGAGGTTTCTAATGGCAGTTATAGATGAAATTATTAACATAATTTACATTTATGAAAACATGTAGGAATAAACATACAGTTTCTTATGGATATTTAAGGAAAGGAGTACTTACTAGTCTCCCTTTCTTTGTCTGGAATATTGAGAAAGAGTTATGTTTCCACAATAAGGAAGATGATGTGGGTTGACAGGGAATGGATGGAAAGGGGCCAGGAACCAACCTTGTAAATGTTAGAAGGTGTAGCTGGCACAATGTTTAAAGGATGTTAGCTAGCCCAGGAAAGGATGACCTCATTTATTCTTACCCAAAACATGTGGGAAAACTGGGAAAAACAATGCACAGTACTTTATTCCAGGCAGACTGTAAAAATAAAATCTATAAACAAAAGGTCTAGTTGAAAAATTAGTTCGTGATTATTCAAGACTAGTCAAGAATAACTGGGTGACTGTTTTCATTTAGTTGTGATATAGATGCTACCTTCTCTCAGTATTGACCACAGGTTGTGCTCCATACACATAACTAAATTGTTTCATCTAAGAATGTCTTTTAGTATACCTCATCCCCTACAAATTATCTAAAACCAAACAAATAACCCCCCCCAAAAAAAAAAAAAAATCAAACCACAAAAATCAACAGAAAAGCAAGTTTATATAATCTATGCAAAAATACCCCAAAATAAGTAGTTCTACAAATCCAACCAAAGATAGACCTGGATTCTAACAGATATTGTTTAAAGATTGACAGTTTTTCTACATTTAACATTTAATTTAATCAAGACGAATACATAAATGACTTCTTGGATTATTTACATTTTCTTGGTCTTCTGGCATGACATGACTATTGTTAAATATAGAGCTTCTCTTAAATGACTTTTTCATCAGGTTTATCATTCTGAGCTTGCTGCTGCAACTGTTAGCACTACCAGTGAACAGCGAAATTGAGAATGATACAGCTGATAGGTTTTACCCTTTATCAGCCTCATGCTAATTTAATGCAACATAAGATATTATTTGCATTACTTCAAAAGTAAAAAGATGCTTCCTGTGGGATTACATCACTATTAGACTTTTTTTACTCTATTATGTGTGAGTCAACACAGCGTTCAAAACAGAGATTGTACAAACTTCATTTGTGATAATAAACTTAATGAGCAGCACTGAGAAATGTCTAAAGAACTGAATTATGATGACATAGTATTTGCCAAGCAGAACCTTGTATTTTTTTGTGCATTGTTTCATTAAAGACACACTAGCTCTTTTGGCATACAATTGAAAATTAAAATAGAAATGTGCATTTTAAACATCTGCTATGCTGGGCAAACACTGGAAGGGAAGCAATCTCCAAAACAGATATAAGATGTAAAATTGGAATACTCAAATTTGTTCCTTATGAAAGAAGATAGTTATAGTGTTTGTTATGTCTTCTGTTGCCAAATCAGTAAAATTCCCCAGTTTTAGTGTGCATCCTCGACAGGAAAAGGGAGGATCAATATACAAGACCGATTTCATTAAGAGACGTAATTTTAATAGCCCAATTTAGTATCAGAGGGAATAGCTGAAAATGGTAGTACACCAACCAAAGTGAATGACACTTGGTCATTATATGCAACCACTGCAGAAAACAAAGAAAAAGTCTTACAAGGCTTTATACTTACAGACCGTGTTTTGCCTGGTACCAAATAACCCTTCTGGACCTAAACATGAAGGAGATCCTCTTTATGCACTAGCTTCCATGTCTGAGAAATCTATCATCTGGATGACAACATTCTGAAGCGCTACTCTAAAAGAAAGATACCCCAGGAAAAAAACACAACACAAACTTAAAAATTAAACCAAAAATTTCATAAGAAATAGATTTCTCTGAAAATAAACATATCAACTTTTGCCCACAGAGTATTTGAGACTTCTGCATAGGTCCAACAGTTATGAGAAAAGATGTACAGGAGACTCTTGCCCTTCCAAAGTGGCATTTAAGAGCATGGAAATACTCCAGAGAGTTACAAAAAATTGAACTAAACTCTTAAACATAAAATTATGCAGATAAGAAGGAAAAAAGACACAGAGACATGCTATATTAATTCTGCTGTGAACTACAAGAGTTTCTATAGTGTATCTGGAAAAAAATAATGGGTGTCAATAACATGAGAAAAAAATAGGATAGATATGTCCCATATTTCAGAATTCATAATGAAACTATTTAAAGCTGAAAATTTCAAAATATTTTTGTGTATATTTTTCATAAATTGGAACATACATTTTAAAAAAAAAAAAAAAAAAGTCCATTTAATGTTTGGTTTGCAACATACTTTTTTTTTTTTATTTTTGCTTGTCATGTCTGACAGCCTTTCTTCTGTCATTTCACTGGATTTTTTTCATATTTATCACCACATTCTCCCTGTTCTCATTCTTTCATTTTCATTTCTGTCAGTCTTTTCTCTATACATACGAGCACATCATCACTTATTTACTCTGAATGAAAAATCCAGCATGGTTGGGCTTGGGCATGTCAGTAATCCTTATTGCACAGCCAAGAGGATTTCAGAAATACTTATAATCTCTGTAAATCACCTTGAAAACTGGTTATACCTAGGATGATAGAGATCAAAATGACCTGTGAAACATTGCATTTGGGGACAGAAAAGTGAGAAGACAGTTTTCCTAGTATGAAGGACAAATATATATTTATTTATTTTGTGGAAATGCTGTTGCAACTTCACCTGGTATGGTTTTTTTTCAGTCACTTCCTATTACCAATACTCTATTATTTCTCAAATAAATTATCCAGGATTTATTTGCTTAAAAAAAAAAAATAAAATAAAATTAAAAGAGACAATTTCAGTGTACATTGTTCACCTGGGATTTCACCGCTGATTAGGTACACCTTTATTTTTTCTGTTTATGCTAGCTTTGCTCCACAGAACTTTGACAAGGCTGTATATGAAGAATCAATGTCTCCTGTTTGATGGCATATGTTCCTGAAAACTATTTATTTGTTTGTCTTCATTTGTTAAATCCTTTAGGCAATTTGCTTAAAACAAATTGTTCACTGTTATGTAAAATATGCTGAAGATAAAGAATCCTTGAGTGGGATACACATAAGGTAGTCCTACTGAAACATAACAGAAGATTGTAGCAAATACTTGATGGGGAGTAGAAGTTGCACATTAACAAAACTTTGATCTCTGTGATCTATAATGTTCTACAAAAATAGAGTCCATGTCTACACTGCTGTACCAGACAGCTTTTCTGTGGTTCCTACATCTTGGTAGATGACCAAGCCACATCACAGTCACACATTAGGACAAGTTATCAGTACGTAATAGCCCTTTCCTGGACTCTCACTTACACAAGAGTGGATCTTGGGAGCACAGAAGCCATCACTTTTATTAAATGAGTACAGGTCTGGATGTCTAGGATATGAGGCCCAGGAACATGTCAACAAGACTAGCAACAGCTGTAGAAAGCTAAAGACAGGGACCAGCGCTGGAATAATACAAAGCTTTCTTTTTTTTTTTTTTTTCAGGATTTCTACACAGACTTTGAGTCTATTGTAAGACAGAGTGAGAGTGCGAGCTCTTCAGAACTCCAGATTTAATTACCTTCAGTCTGAAAAGAAACAAGGAATGGATATAGGGTGACAAAGAGCAAAAATTAATCTATGCAACAGTGCAGTCAACAACTCTGTGCCAAGGGTTCTCTAGTTAATAAACTGATAATTCATACAGACTGTGTCAAGAATTTCTGTGGTATTATTATTGTGCAGATTTCTCTAGTGAAGGTCTCCCAGATATATAAAAGTGGAAAATATTCAGATGCTTTTTGCCAAGTAAGAAACCATCTCAAAGAGGACTCACTGCATGTCATACCTATATCACTAATTTTGCTGTAATGTGGTTAGCTGAAAAATAAATATGTTCTAGTCCAAATCTGTCCTATTCACTGAAGTACAGCAGTCATCCTTTTAACCTAATAATTATCAGCTGTTTAACAAACATCAGCTGCCAAAACACTGCTGTTACTTTTTTTGTTCTCATATTGCTTGGATTTTATAGTCTTTATATAGAAAAAAACTGTAATTTCTCATCACTCCAGGAATCATGGAAGGAAGTTCCTGCTTGTGCCTAATTTATTTTAGGTTATTTTGAGACTGTCTTTTTTTCCTTAAAAATAATCATGCTATTCCAAACACCACTTGTTGTAGTTTATCCCTGGTAGGCTGACAAGCCCTGTACAGCCACTCACCTACAGTAGGATGGGAGAGAGAATCAGAAGTGAGAAAACTCATGAGTTGAGATAAAGACAGCTTAACGAGGAAAGCAAAAGCTGTGTGTGCAAGCAAAGAAAAACAAGGAATTAATTCGCCACTTCCTGTCAACAGGCAGGTGTGCAGCCATCTTCAGGAAAGCAGGGCTCCATCACACATAACGGGTACTTGGGAAGACAAATGTCATAATTATGAACAAGTCCCCTTCCTCCTTCTTCCACCAGATTTTTTTTCTGGGTATGGAATATCCCTTTGGTAAGTTCTGGTCAACTGTCCCAGCTGTGTCCCCTCCCAACTTGTGCACCCCCAGCCTGCACACTGCTGGGGTGGTGTGGGAAACAGAAAAGGCTTTGATGCTGTGTAAGCACTGTTCAGCAGTCATTAAAACATTAGTGTGTTATCAGTACTATTTTCATCACAAATTCAAAACACAGCACCATATGAGCTACTATGGAGAAAATTAACTCTAGTCAAACTCTATCAGCCTGCACCAGCCCACCACTATATAGTAGTTAATGATAAACCCTCACTCACACCATTACAACGCTGCATTAGCAAAATACAATTTTTGCAATCTACACTGTGCTTATGAACTGTTGCTATAGTCTACCATGAGCTAGGTATTTCAGACTATATACAACTTATTAGTTTATTGGTCCATCTTCAAACCTAGGTAGGGAAAATGTTTACAAGAATATGTTGTATTGTTCTGGTGCAGTCCCCAGAGCTATTTTGGAAGAGCTACTGCCTGTTTTGGTGCTGCATTGTGCTGTTAGGACAGGTGAAAGAGGAAAATGGAAACAAGAAGTTATAAATCACTTCTAATTGAGCCTGACCTTTGAAAATGACATGCAAAGTGGTTGTGAATATACAGAAAATTTAAATCTTTTTTGAAAAAAAAAAAAAAGTAATGAAAAAAATTTAAAAAGGGGGAAGTTACTCTTTTATCTATTTCAAAACCACTTAAACTATTTTAAAACATTATGACAATAGCTCTTGACAAGGTAAGTATTTGAAAGAATCTTACTGAAATAAGAAACATCATAACAGAAATTTATTTTTCAAACAACCATAATATCAGCTTTTTATAAGGAGGGTCTCCCCAAATGAACATACTGCCTTATTTTGCTGCTATACAACTGATATTCTAAGGGGTTTTTTCATGTCATTAACGTATGTAGAAATATTTAGATAATCCTGACATGAATTTTGCATCCAAAATTAATGAATCTGACTTTTTCATACTGGGTTTTTGTTGAAATAATAATAAAAATTATACCCACTAACCTTAATACCTCAATTTGTAAGTTTTTGCTTTCCAGAACATCAACCCATTTTTTTGGCCCACATAAGTACATGAAAAATGAGCTCAACTGTCTCAGTATAATGCAATTCTGGGAAGTTGTCCAAATCTGGGAACACTGTTTTACCATCAGCAAATCAAAAATGGATAGATAACTCATCTCATGGTCAACTAAGAAAATCATACAACCAAGGAGTTTGAAGCTGAGATTTAGTATTTTATAAAAATGACACAACAGACTTTCCTGTTTCCTTACTAAGAGTGCCAGAGTTTATACTCTTTGAAATATATTTTTCCATTTACATTTGTTTTATTAACAGGCAATATAGTTCAAGTAGTCTTTTATGCAGCCAAGATTTCTTCTGTTCAAATATTAAAGATATGCAGACAGAACCACAACACAGAGTGGTGTTCTCTACTATTTAAAATCTACCCTAGCAAAGCTGCAATTAAACAAATTCTCATTTCTTCCAAGATCTTTCCAGTCTAAGAGTCTTTCTGCTTCAGTAGTTTACTGGTTTCCTTACCCTGGAATCTGAACATTATTTGAAAAGAAACAGGCAGACAATTTGTCTTTGCAGGAGGAGTAGATTAGGGAAACAGTTTAGAAAGGATCAACTATGGAAGTAGCAGAGCTGAGTGTCTAAAATAATACTGTAAATTGTTTTCCAGTGCTGTTTATGTTCTCTGGCTTCAAGAGATTCAAGGATGATGGGTGTCAGTTAATAAATATGACAAGTTGAAGAGGGAGTCATGAAATGACAGCAAAAACACCTGGTAAGTACAGCAGTACCCAGAAATCCCAGAACTTCAAAATCACAGATTTATAATGGCTGAGGAAGGTTGCAAGATATTAAATGTGCAGGCATTCTTTCACAGGTCTGTAGCAGGTTACTTGCCATGGGAAATAACCTGCAAGTCAGGTTTTCTTGCTGTCGGACTTTCCATCTTTGTGATTTTGGGTCTTGTAGGACACCCAGAACACAGTCCAATATTTCAGGTTACATTATCATTTGCAGAGCATTTATCAGTGAATCATCTTAAATAATACAGTTATTTTTAGGTACAATGCACTTTGATTGGCAATGGTTCGCTTAAAATCTTCTCTTTAACCTTTAAACTATTTCTTGCAACTAAATGGGTCATCTAAAGAGCAACATTCATTATTATACCAGGTGGAGAATATGTTCATTTAACCTTCTCAAGTAATATTTGATCTGTGCAGATCATCT
The DNA here is from genome assembly GCF_018691265.1 of Tyto alba. Taxonomy (NCBI): domain Eukaryota; kingdom Metazoa; phylum Chordata; class Aves; order Strigiformes; family Tytonidae; genus Tyto; species Tyto alba. The sequence goes on from NW_024881321.1 coordinate 26,587,155, forward strand.
CAAATGCTGTTGAAAGCTGAAATGCACCACACAGTTTTTATTATTTTTGCTAGAGTTTGAATGATGAAGTCCAGACTTAATTGGAGAGAATGAAGTCCTCCAGAACAGCAGAGGAGAGGAAGTCACAGCCTGTCTATGTCCAAATTGTTTGGAACCATAGGCTGGGCATAATATGTATGCACATGAATAATCCAAAATATAATAACCTCCAATAAAGATAAAAGATGAAGTCTTTCTTTGGAGAAGTTTAATAGAACAGAAATTAACAAATTAGTTGGATGAACTTGATTCAAAACATCCTTCAATCCTTGTCATGAAGTTTAAATTGAATTCAAATCAATTTCTGATCTTATCTGCCTATCATATTCTGTACAGATATTTCAAACCTGAGGCTAAAACTGATGAAACTAATAATTTGTAGAACACCTTACCTTACCTTTAAGAAGGTGTGTGCATATCAAAACAGTAAAAAGAAAAAGGGCTAGGGCCAGAGGCAGACAGGAAAAAAGAGGCAATGGGGCAAAAAGTTGTGTACTTTACTGTTCTTCAGGAATGTTATTTTTATATTAAATTTCATCACCCATAAATTAATGTCACTCAAAATATTGAAAAGATCAGTAGGTAATGAGAAACTGTGCCAGCTGAAAGAGCAGAATGACTAAAGCAAAAGAGATGAGGTGGGGCAAGGCAGGGAAAGGAAAAGAGGGATAAGGGTGAAGGAGGAGAAGAAGAAGGTGAAGGAAAAGAAGAAGGCAAAGGCAAAAGTGAAGGAGAAGGGGAAGGGGAAGGGGAAGGGGAAGGGGAAGGGGAAGGGGAAGGGGAAGGGGAAGGGGAAGGGGAAGGGGAAGGAGGAGAAGGCGAAGGAGAAGGACAAGGACAAGGACAAGGAGAGGGAGAAGGAAGGAGAAGAGGAGAGGGAAAAGGAAGGGAAGGGGTCTTTTCTAAGTGAGAACATCTATTGCTTTCTAATTCTACTTCAGTTGAATTCTGCACATAACAAGGTACATCTAAAGAAGTCATTTCATGTACAAGACACTCTGACCTCATTAGAGAGGGAAAATCATGAATTAGACATCTGTGTGATGAATTACAAGTTTTCTTCAAACTGTGGCAGATGCTATACAGCATAACACGGATGGAGTATCATTTTAGCAATATAATTAATACTGTAGATATTATAGTCAAATGGAAAGTTAAGTATGCCAGTTACAATTTGAAAGGGACAGAAAGAAGCTGAACCTGAAGACTTTATTTTCACATTAATTTCTGAGCAGTTATCTATAAACAGCAAGGGGTGTGCATGAATATAGGATTTTGAATCCTGTGTCATGAATCATTACATGTTCTGATAAATGATAGTGATGGTGACCAATTATTATATATAAATAGGTCTTTTTTAGTAATGACAGAAGTAATAAAATGCATATATTAGTAAAAATGTAGGTTTCCATGGAAGATACATCTCTAAGATAAATGACAATGAAAGTTACAGCACAGAAGTAAAACTTGATGTATGTGTATATATATGTATATATGTATGTGTATATACATGAGGTATGTGTAGCTCAGAAATACACTGTAGAATGAAATAAGATAGCAAGTGAAATTAATATGTTAATGGAAAAGAATATAAGTGACATCCCAGCTGCTTTTTTTACATCAAAATTCCTTCTCTTCCCATCTCCTCCAAACTTGTCTTTATCAAATACTCATATGTGCAGTTTTAAGATGCTGAAAGAGGAGTTTCAAACTTTTCTTCTGGAAAGAACTTCAAGATGCAGTTGCAGTAGTCCAGATTATTGATTTCTGTAAATTAATAAATGTTCCTGAAAAACAAAACAATTTTGTTGTGTACTGTGTACTTTTCTGTTCTTCAGGAGTGTTGTTTTTATGTTAAATTTTATCTCCCAGAAATAAAGGTCATTCAAAATATCAAAATGATGGACAAGTAATGAGAAACTGCTCCATTTGAAAGGACAATGTGACTAAAGACAAAGAGATAAGGTTTCTTTTGGCATTTTTTTTTTTATTTACAGTACTGAGAATCTGACCCGATATATAAATTTCTCTTCTATTCTATTCAAATTTACTTGTTCTATGAAAAAGTAAGCATGGCAATCATATGGAAAAAAAAAAAAAAAAAAAACAAACAACAAAACCAAGTCATCTAAACTCCTATTTTATCCAGATGTTGCTCATGAATGCAAAAAAAAAAAAAATAGAAATAGATGGTTTGTTAGCAATGAGGAAATAATTTACAAACAAAAGAGCCAAAACTGACATTCCTATGTAACCCTGCTACAGCAGTTTGGCCTGGATACAAACCTCTGGGTAATCTGAGATTGAATAGTAACTTCAGAAATACAGAAATAAACATCAAAGTATACTTGAGGACATAGTGTTAATCATGCTACCAATCTTATTTATATTTTTCTGTTGAAAACTTTAATGAGACTGAAGCTATTATATTCTGAGACATGTTTTAAGGAGTAGATTCAAAAGCAGCTGAGCTTGCTCAAAATCACTGCAAAAATGTTTTTTCTTTTTTCTGAAAGCAGTTAGATCCAACGGGTATACTGTTCCCATGCCTTGCAAAGCATTACAATAGCTAGTGCTAGCAGACAGAAGGAAATGTGGCTACAGGCAGAAAAGAAGACTGAATCACTTCTCTCAGTAGGAGCACTGTCCTAGTTCAGCATAAGCTAGTTGTAAAACCAAACCTTAAAACAAGTAGGGAGAACTATTCTCTGAAAGTGCTTAAATCAGTCTATCAATTATGGAAGGTATGTAAAATGATGTAATTCAGGTTTTACACAAGATTACTTGAGCTAAATTTGGTTTTCAACCTCACAATCAAGTCTTAAAACCACGGTTTCCAACCGAATTGCATTTTCCCTCTTTCTGCCCAATTTGTCTTCTCCTTCACCCCATGGTAGTGATCTACACAGAAAACAGTTCAGAGAGTATTCTCAACCCTGAAATGAGAAGAGTTTAAGACATATTCTTCTCATCAGTGTTTCCTATTAATTATTTGGGGCTAAACATTTAGCAGTCTTTCTTTAGCTCTTTCCTTCTACTTATAAGAAAGGGACAAGGAGATGAAAACTTAATGCACCCCATTTTATGTTCTTGTTATGTACTGTCCTATTCGAAAAGGAGATGTTAGTATGACCCATGGTGATTATGACAATTTAACTTTGTTGCCTAGGTTCCCCATAGAGTCAATATGAAGAAAAAATAGCTTTGATGGTTGATTGTTTTGGGAACTCAAGCACCTAAATTAGGTTTCTCAAATAGAATAATCTCTAAGAAATTAAAACTCAGACATCATAAAAGTTATTAAAATCACAAACTGAAATAATACATTTTGGTAAAAATTGTTTGCTCACTTCTTTATGGTTGTAAAGGTGATTCTCTTATAACACTTAGTAGTTGGAATATCAGTGAGGGACATCTTATTCCTTCATCAAGGACTGCATCTTGCTCTCTTCCTGATGCTGCAAGTTTTGTATTTTGGGATATACATTTATGTTGCTTCAATGCATGGCATGAAAGGGATACACTGTTGATTCTGTTGCTCTACAAACCGCTAGTCATGTCATCACCCAAGAAAACCTACACTGCGGTTGATTTAGGCACTTCTTAAAATGCCCTCGGCAACAAAAGAATTTTAGGGCAGACCAGGCTATGTCTGAAGAGGACACAGTCTGTGTTTTTGCCTAGGGTTGAATATTCTACATATGACCTCAGTGCAGTCATAGTTAATTTTCCTGGATCTAACCTACTGGAATTAATTTGATGCTGAAACAATTGACAATTCAGAATTCTTCTGCTAATCTGGAGTTGCTCTGAACCTTTTTCAAGATCTCCATCAATTTACAGGGGTTTGATTTGCATTATTTATCTTTTGAGAAACTGGAAGAATGGGCAAAAGAGTAGCCAATATCTCATTTTGGCCTGATATTTCTACAATGCATTGTTTTCCTTACTTATCCAGTACAACATGAAAAGAAATAAAATTCAAATCTCCCATGTCTCTGAAAGATTCTCTTTATGCTGAAGATAGAATCACAGACTCATATAGGTCAGAAAAGATCTGCAGAGGTCATCTAATCCAACTCCCTGATCAGAGCACATCCAGCAACTTGCACAAGGCCATGTTCAGTTGATTTTGAAATATCTCTGAAACTGCAGGTTTCACAGCCTCTCTGGGCAGCCTGTTAAAGTGATTGACCACCTTTATATTTTGAGGCTTTTTCTTATATAGAAGGATTTTGGTTCATTTCCTTATCCTGTGTTCCAGCTCGTGTCTGTTACTTCTCACTTTCCATTCTGCACCTCTGAGAAGCTTGGCTTTGTCTTCTCTACTTTCTCTCATTAGCTGTTTGTAGCAATAAGATCCCCTTTAGCCTCTCTTCTCCAGGCTAAATGAGCCCCATTCTTTCAACATTTCCTCAAAGCCATGTGGATCAGCCTCCTCAGTGATCTTGATATCCCCCTGCTGATCTCACTCCCAGGTATCTTTCCTTCTGCCAGCTCTATGAATGGAACCGGGTATGTACCATTGGCCCATTCTATATATACATCTGCAGTTTTCTTTTCTTAATTCATGTAGAAAAAAAAAAAAAAAAAAAATCACTCTTTTCATTTTGCATCCTGGATTGTTAACCAGAAAGATACACAGCTCATCACTCCTTCTAACCGAACAGAGGTCACACGTGCTTGATTATTATACAATCAAAAAGTGTCACAGGAAACTATTGGAACAATAGCCTTACACATTATTTTGACCAAATTGTAATGAATTAGTAAGTTCTCTAAATATTGTATACTTTTAATCCTCCAGTTGCTAGCTATAGAGAGCAGAGTATATTGTTTCCTACATACATACATATATGGACAACTTTAATTTGCATTTTCCTTTATTTCCAGTGCAAGCTAGAATAGCTCAGACTCCTTGGAGCCAGAGATTAATGAAGGGCTATAGCTTAGGCTACTTTGTTCATTAATTCTAAATTTAGCCCTGGTATTAAAGTAAACACTGAAGCAATGGGGGTTTTTTATAACATATCTTAGCTCTCACAAAATAAATTATTTGTACCAGTCTACTTAGAATGTATAACAGAGAACAGCTAAAAAAGGCTATTTTTACAAGTCAAAATTTATTTTAATTACCACATTTCTTTAAATCAAGACGCTGCTGCCATTTTGTAAGGTTTCTATATTACAAATGTTTGGCTTATTTAATGAGTTATGAGACTTCATAAATCACGGAATGAAATCATACAATCACAGAATGATTTGGATTGGAAGGAACCTTAAAGTTCATCCACAGTCCAACTCTCCTGCCATGGGCAGAGACATCTTCCACTAGACCAGGTTGCTCAACACACCATCCAGCCTGGCCTTGAACCCTTCCAGGGAGGGGGCAGCTACAGCTTCTCTGGGAACCTGTGCCAGGGTCTCACCACACTCACAGTAAAAGATGTCTTATAGCCAATCTAAACCCACCCTCTTTCAGTTTAAAACCATTGCTCTTTGTCCTATCACTACAGGTCCTGGTAAAAAGTCTCTTCTATCTTTCTTAGAAGCATTTTTTATGTATTGAAAGGCTGCAATAAGGTATCCTGGGACACCTCTTCTTTAGGCTGAACAACCCCAATTCTCTCAGCCTGTCTTCACAGGAGAGGTGTTCCAGACCTCTGACCATCTTTGTGAGCCTCCTCTGGACCCACTCTAAGAAGTCTATGTCTTTCTTATGCTGGGGGCCTCAGAACTAGATGCGCTTCTCCAGGTGGGATCTCATAAGAGTGGAGTAGAAGGGCAGAATCGCCTGCTGGTCATGCTTCTTCTGATGCAGCCCATGATATGATTTGCTTTCTGGGCTGCAAGTGCACATTGTTCTCTCATATGCAATTTTCTGTCCACAACTATCCCCAAGTCCTTCTCCACAGAGTTGCTCTCAATCAATTAATCCCCCAGTCTCTATCAATATTGGAGATTGCCTGAACCCATATGCAGGACCTTATACTTAGTCTTGTCGAACTTCATGAGGTTAACATATGCCTGATCCTCAAACTTTTCAAGGTCTCTCTGGATGGCATCCCTCAAGAATATCAGCTGCACCACTCAGTTTAATGTCATCTGCAAACTTGCTGAGGGTGCACTCAATCCTATTATCTATGCCATTGATGAAGATATTAAATAGTATTTGTCCCAGTGTGGACCCCTGAAGGACACCATTTGTTACTGGTTTCCACTTGGACATTGAGACATTGACTGTAACTCTTTGGACACAGACATCCAGCCAGTTCTTTATTCATTTAACAGTCCATTCATATGTCTCCAATTTAGCAGCAAGAATGTTGTATGCGACAGTATCAAAGGCCTTACAGTGTCCAGATAGATAACATCTGTAGTTCTTCCTTTGCCCACTGATGCAGTTACTCCTTTGTAGAAGGCCATCACATTAGTCAGACAGTATTGGCTGCCTCTAAACACCTCCCTGTCTTTCATATGTTCCCATCTGTCTTCCAGGAAGATCTGCTCCATGTTCTCACTGGGCACAGATTTGAGTCTGACTGGTTGGTAGTTCCCAGAATCCTCCTTTATACTCTTTAAAAAACGGGTGAGATATTCCCATTTCTATAATCACTGGAGACTTCTGACTGCCATGATTTTTGAATTATGATGGAGTTACTTGGCCACTGCATGAGACAATTCCCTCAGGACCCTGGATTCATCTTGTTGGATTCCATGAACCTGTATATGTTCAGATTCTTCAGGTGGTCTCAAACTTGATCATCTCCTAAAATGGGAGGGATTTAATTCTCCCAGTCCCTACATTGAGATTCAGAGATTTGAGAGATGTTGGAAAAGTGATTACCAGTGAAAATTGAGGCAAACTTTGATGAGTACATCAGCCTTCTCCATGTCAGTTGTCACTAGTTCTCCTGTCTTGTTTACTGGGGGGAGTGACAGGGGTGTGTATATTTTCTTTAATCTTTCTTTTCTGAGCAATGTACCTGTAGAAACCCTTATTATTATACTTCACATTCCTCGACAAATTCAGGTCCAGCTATGCCTTAGCTTTCCTGATCCCATCCATACACTTCTGGGCAGCATCCTTATATTCTTCCAGGATACATGTCCCTGGTTCCACTGCCTGTGCATTTCCTTTCTATGATCTAGTTTGACCAGGAGGTCCTTACTCAGCCATGACGGTCTCTTGCCTTCTTCATCTGATGGTAAACACATATGTTATTTTTCAACAGAGAAAACAGACATTATTCAATGGAAGAAAGCTCATAGGAAAAAAAGATTCACCAATATGGTTAATATGATCATCTGTGGGACTGTGATTTTGAATACAAAACCAGGGAGTATGCCTAAATCCCTCTCTCTTTTTTTTTTTTTTTTTTTTTTTTTAATGGCAGATTATTAATGGAAGGACAAAGATTCCATCAAGCTCAAGAAACTATGTTTAAATTTATTGTATTTCAATATGGTTATAGGAATAATAAACTGATTTTCTAGCAACTGAGAGGAAATATTTTATAGTTCTTATGAGGCCACAAGTTCCATAAAAGTCCCTCTAGGTATTCATAAGATCTTTCTGAAGGGGAGAAAAATAAATAAATAAATAACAGAGTACAGTAAATTCATGTTAAAATATAACTTTTATTTGCTGACTAAGGATTTGGTTTGCACAAAACACAGCATTTCCGATCTAGTGACAATTCTGGACTGGCTTCAGTTGCTTGATCATAAATGCGTAATGTCATCTAAGGTGCCACAGATATACAAGTTGTGTGAGTAGGACTGTCAGCCAAGTTCCTGGACTTCCCAGATATCTATGCCTTGCTGGAATTGCTGCTGGAGGTCAGGCAGGGTGCCTCACAGCCTCTAAAATAACAGGAGACACCTAGATGTCTAAAATCCATCTCCAGGCTTGTTTTCTACTTTCTCTCTCTTAAATATTTTATGTCTTCTTTGAATATATAAAATAAATGAAATTGATTAGCATAATGCCTGTCAACCTAAGTAATAATGTAAATTATATTAGAAGTCACTTGAATGTTTAACACATTAACAGTGTTACAAGCTTCCAATATACTTACTTCAGTTAAAGACCTTAAAGTAAATGCAATAAATCTGACTCCTGTCTTTCTGTCTTCAACACATACATCTCTTCATTCACCTCTCTTTCTCAACATCTATTGTTCCTGTGACAATTTAAGTGAGCACTATACTTGTACACAAACCCCTAAACAATCAGTCTGGTCATATAGTCCTCTTGTAGAATTTGTATAACTTTCATATGAACAATATCACAGTTATCCATTACTCCAGTAATGGAAGCAGGAAATTGGGGTTTTTATAAAATATATTTATTGCTGGATTTGTTTAAACATAGTTAGACTGTATACCCTCATATTCATAATACTTTAGTTTATTTCCATGGTAAAGTTCCTGCTGAAGCTTTTATCTACTCTCTGTTGTGGTCAATGTGTTACTGTCTCTAAAGTGATGCTTAAAATTTGTTCTGAATTTTCAAGTCTAGTTGTTTATGCCTTTTTTATTTGCTGACTCTACTTCTGTAATTGTTATCTGCATGAAAGCTTTTTTAAAAAAGAAGCATTTTGTTAAAATTTCTTAGCTTCCTTTCAATGTATTAGACACTCTTTCAGGCAATGAAGTAGTATTACCACCCCATGAGACTTTCATTGCAGTTCTGTATGTATTCCAGACAATACTACAGTTTGATCATTGGATATAAAGTAAACCTCTAAGTATTGACTATTAATTATATATTGTATTGATAATACTAGATGTATCATCTATCATAACAAAAGATCTTTAAAGAGTTCAGACAACCATAGAAAATCTGAAAGTTTGATTTAGATCTTAATATTAGTTGCAGGAGGGTATAAGATTTTACTCCTCAGTAATAAGGAACACAAATGATTCATCAACAAAATAAAATAGCAAAAAAAGTTAACAATGCTGAAAACATTGTTTACAAACTACAAAAAAAAACTTGTATCTTCCTACTTGTTCAAACTTTGAAAAATCTATAATGACAACATCTCTTTTTTTTATGTTATATTCTTCACCAGACAGAAACTTGAAGCCCTGTCAAGTGATAACTTGATCATTTTGTGCAAATGAAATATCTGTCCAGTCTTTCCAGATGGTTAGGCTGGGATACTTGCCATCTAATTCTGAGGAGATAATCAAGGTGTTCCTTCTTTAGCTGATGACAATTCTTTTCATGACTGTACATGAAGGATGCACAAATCTGATGTCAACAAAAAATGTTAACTATTTTTGTCTCTTCTTCAGTGGTCTGGACAGAGAGGTGGAGCCCAGAACACTAAACCCATGACAGCATGATCTGTAGACAAGACTTGGCCAAAAGTGCTCAAGAGAGTTCAGTATTTAGGAAATTAGAAAAACAATATGAAAAGCAAATTTAATTGTAATAGAATTTTAGGGACCTGGCACAAGAGCTTGATAATCTTGGATATGAAAGGACATCTCAACTCAAGTTTGTTTCAAAAGTATAGTTCATATAATAAAAGCATTGCATCTTCAAATGTTCTGCTTGCTCTAAAGGTCGGAATGAAAAATCTCTAATTCAAAGACAAACCTGGTATTTCATGAGACCAAGGAATGAAAGATGGCATGATAATAAATAATGAAATCATTTGGATACACAGCAGTTTGAAAGCAGTAATTCTCAGATGTGAGTCAGAAATCCCTTTGAGAGAGGCAAATTTTTAATTCTTTTTATTACCTGTTTTTAATCTCATGTTTAGAAAGGACAGGTCATTAAGTACAGAAGGAAAACATTGTATTGGAGCTACTCCATAGAGATTATATTGCAACTACTCCCAACAGAGAAATATCTAAAGCTAGTTGCACAGAGCACTAAAGCCCATTATTTAATCTTTGAGGACCTTAGTTAATTGAAGTCAGTGAGGAATCTGAATGCTTGATATAGCTAAATATTAGGTTCCTGAGTCATGGTTGAGAACATATATTTAAATAGATATTGTGCACTATATTTTATACCTATTAAAACTATCATAACTGTTGCTATGAAGTGGCTTAAATAATTAATATTCATACTGAAATTATCATTTATATATAATTACTGATGAGGAATGGCAAAAAAAAATCTAATTTAATTGGAATTCTTTATGAACAAACTCTGTGCCATTTTCTCTGTAGCTTTACTTCAGAGATTTCATGGAATTTCAATGTTTTTTGATTTACGGACAGATGTATTTTGAGATATAAAAGTAAAAAATAAAAACATTTAAGATTACTATTATTTTATGGAATGTTAATTTTATTTTATTATAATTATGCCAATTTTATTTAATAAAATGTTAGACTACTTTTTCTATTCTGCAGAAATTGCCATCATTATTTTGAGGAAAAACATAAATAAAGAGAGAAATTTATAAAAAAGTGATCGGACAAATTAAGTAGCTGTTTGGTTTTTATTCCAATTTCTGTATCTAGAAACATCTATGTCTTTCAGAGTGTTCTATGTTGCTGCACTATCTGCTCGCTCTTGTTTTGCTGTCTTGCAGTGAAGTAATCATACAGGACTGAAATCCTATATATAAGCTCGCTATCATGGGACTTATTGTAGACTGCAAATAACACCAGTTAAGATCAGTTTTGTGAGAGGAACAAAAGGCAGCTTATTTAAGTATCATATAAACATAGCATCTTCCCATTTTCAGGATGTGTGAGGCTCTCTAGGCAAATAAGCATTTCCAAGTTGAACACTGACAACTTACAAAATAAATATTTCTGTAATTTAACACAGTATCAGCTGAAAGCTCATGATTTCATATGAAAATAATTCCTATTACTTCTAGGCTAATTCATGCAAATAGGTATTAGTCTGTAGATTCCGTTTGAACAGGCCTTTTTAATAATTTCAGCTTTATTGACTAGGTTTTGACTGGAAAGAGTCACTAAGAGAATATTTTTTTCCTCTCAAATGAATGCAAGTAATTCATATAATATTACTTCATTTCATCCATTGAAAGACCCATACTAATCTCAGTTTTATGACCATGTACAACTGACATGCTGAGACTAGTCCTATTAATTTCAATTTGTGTTATTTACAGCACAACTAAAGTATGAGTAAATAAATGCAGTCACAATTTTGTTTACACATAAATTCACTTACAAGTTTAATTCAAAAGTTTTATTCTATAAAATCTTCCCATCTACAGCTGTTTCCAGGAAACATATATGAACATGACTGAGAGACATAAGGAGACAGGTCAATACCGAACAAGCAGTTTGATTAAATGATTTAAAAAACAATACATGCACTTTGTGTTCCTCATGCATTTTCCCAGCTTTTATACTGTAAGCATCCAACAAAACTCATAATTCAATCCAATATTTTAAAACATTTTTGCTATAGTTACCTTTCTTCTTGTTGTATGTTTCTGTTCTTCAGCTATTGGCAGCTCTTCAACTATTACAAACAATTTTTGTTTAAATGAGTGATCTGAATTTTTAATTCTAACTCCAACTACTGTTCTTACAAGATATTGTTATTGCACCTATAGTGAGAGACTTAGGGTGTCATTCAGGAGCTGCGTAAGACACTGATGTATTTCTTAAAAGAGAAAAGCTTTAAAAATCTAAGGCATTCAATAGCAGGAACAATCTGTATTTTTTAAGTAGGATGTCACACATTTTTATATTATCAATATTTCTGTACAGGATCAACCAGGTGAAGAGCAAAGGAAATGAGACAAAGTATGCCAAATAACTCTGATAATTGGCTGAAACAGCAAAGAAAATATAAAAAAACCATAACACAGTAAAGTAAAGCAGTTTTAAAAGTATAATGTATTTTAAATTGCCCCCTAATTTGCCATTCCCTTTTCTAAAGAAGACATTTACAACTACCCAGATCCCCAGCTAAGAAACAAATTGAATGCTCATTGCAGAAGTCTTTAGCTAGGAAGAAAAACTGATATTAATGTCTAAGTTAAAAAATAATGGGCTTCAAAAATTACAAAATATATCTGCAGAGGTCAACAAAAGTTGCTAAATATCTTTATACAGCATGTTTTATTTCTGTTCAGTAAATTTTTATTCTGTCATTATCTAGTCCATATAATTACAGATATCATAACTTTATATAGAATTACATGTTATCATATAACTTAAACGTTTTTATATATACATTTAAAAAAAAAAAAACTTTTCAGTCCATGCTTTGACTAGTTTTCTTTAATTATCTCTAGAGAAAGGAAATATATTCTCCCTCATTAAACTTTTTTCCCCCAAACAATTTCAGAGGCACCACTGTTTGCATGAAAAGGCCGCGGCCGCTGTGCCAGGCCGCTGAAGATCCTTTACCTGATTTTCCATTAGACAAACGAAAACTGCTGCCTCAGCACTGTGGGCAGGGCAGAGGGTGCCCAGTCGTGATTGGCTCAGGTCCCCGCAGCACCTGGCACTTGGCTGTTGCCATGGCTGCTCACTGCCCGCCCCCCGGATGCTCTCACACAGCCATTTTCATTGCAGGGGAGTGGTTGGATGTACAGGATTTTAACCTGCCCTGGCCCTGCTGAACAGCTGCACAGGCATGGTTTGGCCTTGGTAAAGCCTTATGGGCTGTTCCTCATAATTTCTTGTCCTTCATGGGCCTGGGCGAGGTTTCCCAGGGAATTTAGCCCATAACCTTTCCAGGAATTTTGTTGAGGCTGGTGGCCTCCTTCTCTCCCCTGTCATAAAAAGGAGTGTGAGTGATGTCTGCCTTTTTCCAGTCACCAGAGACCTCCTCCAGCTACTTGTTACCCTTGAAGACAATGACAGCCACCTTGCAATGGCAGCCAGGTCCCTCATCACCCTCAGGTCTTTCCCCTCCAGTCCACTGGTTTGATGTAAAGTCCCATAACTGGATCACCTTCCACTGTGGGCAACCATGCTTTAAAATATCTGGTAACACCATAGCTATGAAAAAACAAAACATTATTTTGTGTGATCTATTCTGTCTTCTCTCTGCAGCAACACCTGTTAAAAGATCAGGGCAATCAGATCTCCAGATAATTTGGGGTTTGCAATTCTACTTAAAGACCCTGTGACTGGCAGGTAGGAAACCTGAGAATAATAAAAAAAAAAAAAAAAAAAAAACTAAGGACAACAAATACTTCTGACTAAGTAAGCAGTCCAGTCATTCAAGCACCTTATACTGAAGTGAAAAATAGAAAACAGAAACTTGATTTCCAAGCTTAGATTTCTGGTTTACAAGACCCAGTAACCACAGAGGTCATATCTGAGCTATCTGGGAATGTGTATTAGAAGCCCCTGATGCCTTGTATTGATCACTGCTCTAATATTATAAAGTTCTCCTTTATTAAAACCTCCTAAAAGTTCAGAAGCCATTTCTGATTCTGCAGGAACAAAGTCCTATCAAAAACTATTTCCAAGCTAAAAAAAAAAAAAAAAAAAGTACAAAAGCTTGATTTCCCTCTATTTTTCCTGCACTGGATAGTAAAGGTGAAAGAAAAGCCTCTCTTTTGTCTGGCTGCTATTACAAAGTCTTTTACAGTATGTCAGTCTTGATGAAAACCTTTTATGCAGAAATATTTTGTGGAAAAGTGCAAAAGAAAATCCTTTTTCTCATCTTTCAAGATTAAACATGGGTTTGAACTAGAATTAAAAATGGAGATAACTTAGCAATAGACATCATTAAACTCTTTATTTCAGCATTAGACACTGTGGTCTATAGGTTTCAATACAGCAGGAATTCCTGACATGTTTTGTCCAATCTTCAGAGGTACTGCAAAAGCAAAACCAGTGTTTCAGAAAGTTCCGTTTTGTTCTGTGAATGAGCTCTTTCTGGTAACTAAGGAACACGTGAACAGAACACAACACAATTAAATTCAGTGCATTGTATGTCATGGCTAATTAAAAAAAAATCTAATAATATGCAGAAAAGAAGAAGGATTGGTAAGGAAAGATTGGTAAGGAAAGATTTTTGTCCCACACGTTATATTTTTAATGTACTTTTGGAATAAAAGCATCAGTAACAATTTGGACATCTGCACATTTGTCAGTACCTCAGCTCATTTCAAAGATCTCCTCACTTCCAGAATGATGCAATCTATGAGAAATCTCTATTTTACATTTATACTTTTTAAGGAGCTGCACTAAAATGTATGTACTTATGTAATAATTTATTATATTTTATATAGAATCTGCATAATATATTAAAGGAAGCTGAATGCTTTTAAATCATACGTAACCCAGCAATGCATTCATTTATAGACCAATTTTGTAAGAAAGTGACATTACATACATACTCTGTCTTTTAGCTATATACTTGATTTTTAAAGTATTTATCCATCTAAATGCCAAGGATACTTAGCTTGATTGTATATCTCAGTGTATTTCAGATATCAAAATTTATGTCTCACAGTAACTCTACTGGTAGGTTTTTCATTCTGCACATTTGTTAGGTTGGAAAATAAAGTTGATTTAGTTCAGACAAACAGAACATCTCAAATTGGACTTTGAAGATAAATTAATATCAAAAGGTTTTGTGCATCTCATAGCTTTCTAAGGGATGTTTCCAGCCTCCAGACTCTTTTCTATACACAGTCCTCTTTACATCTGACACATCATCTCTGACATTTCTTGAGGTGGTTCAGCATCAGCAGCACATTCCTATAAGAACTGTTATCATTTTCATCAACTTCAGAGGTAAGCCTGCATTTACTCACCCATCTGTCACAATGGGGTGTTACGCCCAGCCTTCCAAAAGGCTTGATTCAGCAAACTCTTGAATCACACTCATAACTGAAATATGCATCAATTCCAACTCTGGAGCTTGGGTTTTATTTTAAGTTTTCCCAATTATTATTTTCTTGTTGAAATACATTTTTAGGAAAAAACAACAAAAACAACAAAAAAAAGTAAAATAAAAGTCAGAGCTGCCTGAAAAGGAGATCAACCTGAATGTATTGTCATTTTTTTGCTACAGACCAAACTGATATTGCTCAAGGTTTTTTTCTTCTTTACCTTATTTCTTTTCATTTTTGGACTATAGTTTCAGAAGAATAAAATGTGGATAATAAAGATAAGAAGAAAAGAATCAGGGAAGAGAAAAAAAAAGGAAAACAAAGAAGAACAGACCTTTGAGTCTTTTTCTGAAAAGACACTGAGTACAGGTGAAAACCGAGACATAGTCAGAAACATAATCATGATGCCAGAGGAGACTGAAAAATCCCAAACCATATTTACTGTTGATCTTATTGAACACTAATGCGAGCAGTTGCATCAGCATTAAGTAGATTTTCCACAGTATGCATCATTCTCAGTGTCAAGCATTTATAAGATTGAATCCTGAAATTTCAATTCCAAAATTCAGTTGCAATTTCACCTTACTGACCTGGTCTGCAGCCACATTTTGGAAATGGCATTATGAAGCAACCACTTATTGCAATATTCAGTGTATAAATAGCACAGTAGTAGGTGAACTAAAAATGCAGTGGAGAGACACTGTGTCAGTCCTGGATTAGACTGTAAAGGGATTGTGATTAATAAGGAATGATGACTATTTTTACTGTCTGACACAACATATAGTGGAAGCAACTCACTGAAAATTTTCTGTAAGATTTCTAATTGTCTCATCTCCAAAGAGTTTAAATTTTGAAAAATGCAGAGCATAGATACATAGTACATCATAAATCATTTCTGCTTTGTCTATTCATTAAAAATGAATAAAACCTCAAATAACTATAAATATGGACGTCAATGAAAAAAAAATTCAGCAGATTCTTAACTTCTTTATGTTTCTACAAGATACAAGAAATGTGAAGCACTGAAGAATAATTCCCCAGTTCAAGGTCTGAACTGAAGAACCCTCTAAAATTTGACCGTTACTCATGAAAAGGTATTGTATTTGAAAGCCTGAAACATTTGTTGAATTTGACAGGTATTGTGGATGAACCCCAATAAACATTGAAATACATCATTGTGCCATGATATGGAAGTAACTGAACTTTTTATCTTCTTAAATCAAAGGCTGTCAATTTGAATTCCACTTCTTTACTTTATCAAACTACATTGTTTATGTGTCAAACTCCCAATCAACAAAACACTAAAGAAGAAAACAGGAACAGTGTTTAATCTTACTATAAACATTATGTCTTTTCATATGCATTTTCACTTTTAATTCTTCACTATTCTACCCTTTACAGTAAAATAAATTCAGCTCTGTTTCAGAATTTTCTAATATTTTTGGACAAAATTTCTCCATTTATTCAAACTAAAAATATTCTTTAAAGGATCAGCTCTTAAAGGTCTCTCTCTTTTAAAAGAATCAAAGTACTGAAATTATATCAGTTTTACTTCTGATGTATTCTATGACATTTAATTTTCTGATAAAAAAATAATTTTTTGTTTCAAAAATTAATTTGTTTTTGAACAAAAAAAAAATACGAAACTAAAGAAAATTTTTAAATCGTAATGACATAAAATAATGATTGCAACCGCTTTTTGTTTCAGAGGTTTATCAACAATTTGAGATTTTGATGTTCCATCCTTCATGTTGCCCATGACAACATGCCACCACCATGTTGTGGTAATAACCACGGCTGGGTGAGAGAAGGCGGCTGAGTTCAGCTAGAGGATTTGACATTGAAAATGTGATCCATTCACCTGAACACAAATATCTAATAGATTCCAGTGGGTCTTGTATGCTCATACATCCCTATATAGGAGTACTTCTGCAGATAGCACACATATTCAGTATCAGACTATAAAAATGAAGCAGGGAGTGATGTGAAACAGTTATCATTATCTTGGTCATCTTGTAAAGGAATGTTATTCACTGAAGGACCTGAAACTGAAGTTTCTGCAAGTGAGGGGATTCCTCAGCCACCTGCACGAATGCAGCAGGGTAGCACCACATGGTAAGTAGTCCAAGCATAACTGTTCAGACTTGCTGAATTCAGCAGCTGATCCACTTGGATGCTGCAGCTCCCTGTCCCCAGGTCCAACCACTAGTGAGGCTGAGCATCAGTTCTCAAGAAGCATGAAGGGATGGACACAAACACATACAAAATTCACACACACGTGGCCAGTCACTTGGGTGGAAAATGGTGCCTTCACCTGGATTCCCTGGTCTTCCCAGTTGCTGGCACTTGAGACTAAGAGCTCCCATGGTTTTTGTCTCACTCACCTCTTATACACTTGTTGGCTAATCCATCTTGAAGTTGGCTCGTGTTCACACACACGCAATCAGAATAGAGAACATACCCATACAGATCATAGTTAAAAATATGATTTTATGAGAATGTGGGCTAGACTGCAGTGTTGAAGCGCAGGGTGTAGATGACCTGTTCACACTTATACCTTTTATCTCCATTCCTCTCTGTTTTCCCAGGCTCGTTCCATCCCTTTCCCTGTCTTTAGTCCTTCCAATAATAGTTCTACAATAAGCCTTGTACGTTCTAACAGTCTCCTGAATTCCGCAATAAGTTTTAGACAGTCCTAAAATGCTCTTTCCCTTGTGTCCCATAATTAATCCTATATCCCTCTTCAGCAATACACCCATTCACTTCACAAGGCATTTGAGGAGGAAGCTTCTTTCCTTGACTTATCGTGGGGGATGAGCACCCTGATGCTGGGCTCACTGTTCTTCTTGGACAGATCTGGGACAAGCAGATGGACTCCTGCACTCATGGAGTTACTGGGGTCCTTGGCCTGTCGTTCCTTTGCTCCTCACCAGGCCTTAGTGGCTGTGGTGATATAACAACTTAACACACTCCAAGTAGTATTCAAAATACTAAAAATTAAAAGATTATTTGGTCATATTGGAAGTACAGGGCACTTAGCATGTGAGCAATATGCTTGGGAGGCTTGGGAGACAGAAGGTCAGCAAGGGCTAGCACTTTAGCTGTGAGCTAAGAGACATTCCCCTGAAGAAATGGATAGCTCATTTTAAAAAGGGTCTAAGAGTTGAAGTAAGGTACTCTGAACCAAATGGCTCAGGGAGTGAGGATGGCTCCCTGGAGCACATGATGAAGGCAGCAGAGGTTGTCACATCTGTGACAACTGTCTGGAAGGAGCCACTTACCTCCCCTTGCCCCAGTCCTCTGTCTGAAAAATGGGAACAATAATACTGCCCTATCTTAAAGTCTGGAAAAATGCATAACATTTGACAGATACTCAGAAATCATGCCACTATGGTAACAAAAGGAGAAAGCATTTCCAATGGTGAACAGTGTTTCCTTCTCCAGGTTGTAAAGGCTATTTAGGTCTTGTACATCAAGCCATTAGAAGTCCCATGTCTCCTTCTCTGTCTGCATGTTTGGTTCCCATCTGAAGATCATCATAGGACAGTGTACTTTCTCCATTATTATTTAAATATACAGTTGGTATATATATGACTAATGACAGTGTCAAAGGATTTGGAACTGGGAAGCACTCCCCACACCAAGAACTTATGATGTGCTTTTCAGGAACTTAAAACTCTCTTGTACATGCTGTAAGTAATCATATGACTGTTTAAAGATATTTTTTGGAGAAAGTGACAGCTGTAATAAGGTTGGGCTCCACAACTTTTCTCTTTTTTTTTTTTTTTTTTTTTTCTCCCAGTTAGTAAAAGAGAAAGTATAGGAGGCAAGATAATCTTTCTTTAAACCACAACCTAGTGACACCAACACTTTCAAAGGAATGATAATTGTGATGTGTACCGTGAATACATAGACTTGTTTAAATGACTCACTTTCTGGCATGCTGAAAAAATTATTTCCTGTCAAGAAAGATCAAATAACTTGTTACAGAGTGTTATAGAAGACAAATATAACAAATTGCCCTGTGAAGTAACATATCAGGGAGTTCCTCTGCCCACAGCAGTTAGAAAGGCACAGCAGGAAGCCAGGAAGCAAGTACCTGTTTTCAGGACAAAACCCATTTTCTTTGTATAACTAAATGATTAAATTAAGTAATTATAATTATGCCATTAAAAAAATATCATGTTAGCAGTGTCTATTTCACACATACTACACTGAGATATATGAGAAACAGCTAATGTCTAGGCTAATATAACATATGCCAACTCAGTGAGATAAAAGTTCCTTCTTTGCATCTCATAGAAGTACCGTGTATTGTGACATCTGAAAGAAAAATAATAAATTAAAATAGTCACAAATTTTCATGTAGAATTTTTCAATTTAAAAAGTCATGATTTATTGAAACAATCTCTTAGTAAAAGAATGTCACTAAATTTTCTGTGTAAAAATAAATGTATAAATGTTAGAGCTTTAATAGCTTTTTAAGATCTATTTTCTGTTCTTCAAAGGAAAAAGAATTTTCACATTAAAATATAAATACATTTATAAAATGACAAATAAAAGCCAAAACTCAGATGAAATGTTCTAGAAATTACTGCAGCAGAATGTTTTGATTAATCTTTACATATGTTTTTATTTCTTGCATTTTCATTAAGTTATATTTCCCATATATTCAGTGTTTCTTTCCAACTCAGAAAGAAGCAATTTAATTGCTTAAAAATGGGAAACTAATGCCATTATAGATGCTTTAATGTTTTTTCTGATAGTTTCATGGGCTAGTGCGTTTGACCAAGGATCATGGCAAGTGAAGGGCAGCAGGTGGGTACCACAAAGAGCTCTGCATATTTATATTTAGGCAAGTGAATCATGCATTTTGTGACCCTTGAAGCCAAAACTATTTGATGAACATATGTAAACATATCATCACACTCAACTGTGCCACTTCTTTTGACTTTTGTTTGCTTCCTGTCAAGTGAAAAGCTCCACTCTCTAGTCTAATGCGAAATAAACAAGGGAATTTTCAAAATGATAACCTACTTCTACTCTGATCTTATAAGTTACAAGAATGTTTCAGCTGTTTCTTTGTTTTTAATAAGTTAATTTTATTGTTCCCAGGTTTTGATGGGTAGAACTTGCAAATGGAAACTCTAACAACTCACAGTATTATTCTTTATCAAATAAGAGTGTAAACATGAATTAAGAAGAAAAAATAAGCTAAACTCATCTGAAGAGTGCTGCTCTGATTTTATATGTCATATCTATCCATAATTTTATATTATTAAATACAAAATTTGAATACACAAGGAAATCAGCTATTAAACCTTCAACTGGTGTTTATAGGGAGAAAAAGCAGTAGAAATATTTGTATTAAATCAAGTAAAAAAAAAAATCTGACATTTTTGTGTTTAGTAGTTAGTGATCTGATCCTTGGTTCATAAACCATATTTTTCTTATGAGTATCTGAAACTATTTTTTTTTTTTAATTATGCTTACATTCTTGTTTGCGACAAATCAAAATTGCCTGAGACCAGTACTCACATTTCAGCCATAGCAAAGTAGAACATAACACAAATACAACATAAACTGTAGAAACTTGTTTTCATTTTATCATTAAAGCTACTTTGTTTCTAGTAGCTTATCTTTTTAAGGTTTTATCTAAACCTAATTCTAAACATATTATTTCTTTCTTCTTGGATATATGCATGTCTCAAACGCAGACACAGATACAGATATATTCCTCAGTAAAATATTTATAGGCAGTGCAATTAGAAAGAGTTAAAACAGTATCCCCAGAGTATCTGGCTCACTCAGGAGAATAACACAGTTGCAGAGAACAGCATTATAGTCCCTTAGAGATAGAGAAAGTACGAAAACTGTGAACAAAATGTGAAGAATTTGTTAATTTTTTTCTCACTCCTTGGAAAAATTAAACTAATTTTTGGAACATCTTTTTTTCTTTTCTTGAACAGTTTAAGGAGATCCAGTGAATTATTCACTAAAAAATTGTTTCTTCCAGATTTGTTTCAGTCAAATTAATGATTGCTCTGAACCAAAATCCCATAACTTAATATATATTTACTTCCATTTTACGTAGATTTGCAACTTGACAACAGGATTTCTACCCTCCATCATGGTCCAACCCACAGTTCTGTATCTCAATTCTTACCAGCTCCGGACAAATGAGGACACAGCACAACTTTGTAGCACTAACTCCCTTTGCAAACTTTATAATAGTGATATATTCAGAGATCTTCACTAGTTGAATTAACAAGAAAAAGAA
The DNA here is from genome assembly GCF_018691265.1 of Tyto alba. Classification (NCBI taxonomy): domain Eukaryota; kingdom Metazoa; phylum Chordata; class Aves; order Strigiformes; family Tytonidae; genus Tyto; species Tyto alba. The sequence continues at coordinate 26,608,293 of NW_024881321.1, forward strand.
ACATGAATTTTCCAAACAACCTTTTCTGTAAATATAGTCCCTTTTCTAGTCAGAAGAATATAGTTTCAATCCTACTAGTATTTGTGACAGGTTTTACATGCTAATGAATATAATGAAAAATCCAACCTGTGAATGATAAAAGGGTAAATGCTTGACAATGTGCACAGTTATGTCTGTAATGAAAAACAAATGCTCCTAAAAATGCACTGCAAGCGGACTAACTTGTTGAAGGGCTTGAAGGTCAGTTTGAGACAAGGGACTTGGTAAGTGGAATAAGTCATATTGCTCACAGAGCTGCCCTGCCATACAAAACATTTGCTTCCAGAACTGACTCAAAGACACTTCCTTTCCAACACAATGCACTCTTGATTTGTCAGGAATGTGACACAGTCTATTAAAAGTGGATGCTGGTAAGCGTCTTCACAGAGTAAATTCTGCTGAGCAGCCTGCAGACGTGTCACATTTTGTTAAAGCTGCTACCCTGTCCTCACGTCTCATTATGTGTCAACAACTATACTGGAGAGTATCAGTTAATTAAATTAATGCTGAAAATTAAACAAAACCTGAGATGACTGCATGACAATGCAACAATACATCTGCCCACTTTAGAACATGTTACAAAATAAAAGTACAATTCTCATTATTTCAATTGGTTTCATTACATTACAGTTGTTTTTGATGTACTTGCAAATCACTTTAAATGGCTGCAGAAGGAAAGTATTACTTCTGTTGTTTGATTTACACAAACATGTCTGAATTTACTATTCTCCTATCTCTCCCTTACATTACTCTGTCTTTTTAGCCTCCTCTTATGACTTGTTAGGCAAGGATTTCTTCCAGTGTTTGCCTTCTTGAACTTGTTTATCCTGGCTTGAATAACCTGTGTCTAAAATGCATTGGAACTCACAGGCACTCTTCACAATATATAATAGATAATGACAGATAGCAACTGAGAAAATAATGCAAAATACAAGAATTAGGGGTCCACCATACATTTCTAGTGATACTAACTTTGTTTTACCTGAATAGTCTACATGGATGTTATGGAGTTTTTCATTCTTGAAAGAAGTATCTGTCACTGAGGTATCTGCTGGATCATATCTAAGACAACATTCATGCTATCTTTACTAAGTAACGCCAGAGCATTATTAGAGTTCCTGAACAAAGTGGCATTCATCAGTGATAGCTACTCTTTGGAGCATTTAGGCAAGGATGTGTTCTCTGGCATCTCTACTACAACGGTGGGATCCTGGAGGAGTATAAGGGAGACCACTTGGTTTCACAAAATGGGTTGGTTTGTAGTCTTCCTAAATGACAATTCCTACTGCTCTTGAAGAAAAACACAGGGCAAGATGAACTGTTAATTTGACCTGGGGGGAGATTTATTGTGTTCTTGTGTCAAATCCAAATCCCCCCGGATAATTTCCTCTTTCCTCTACCCTACCCTCCATTTGGAAGCTTATATGGGAAGGAAAAGACAAGCATACAGAAGTTTCTTCTTGAAAGCTCAGCACTCAACTACTAAGTAGAAGAAATTAACAAGAGGGATCTTGACTTCACCGCCTGATGCCTAAAGAACTCCATCATCCATGGCTGTGGACTTCTGGATTATGTTTCCTGTTTTGTGTTTTACATTTAAGAGTCATTGATTTCAAAAAACCTGTAGTAGTATAGAGGACTGATTCCCATCTTGGTTTCCTAGCCACTAGGATATTTAATAATGCTTTAGGCCTTTAGCTCTAAAGAGAGGCAATGAACTATTCTGGGACTGTTGTTAAATAAAAATATAGATTCTTCAGATTTTAAACTTGGATTCTACATGGCTCAGTCCTACAGAGATAATTTATGATAGTCATAATCTTTGTTATCATCATGCAATTCATTCCATTTTCCCCTTAGCTCAACACTCATGATTATGACTTTTATAAAGTAATTTCAGTCAATATTTTACAGGACCTTGATTCACAAAGGCATACAGGGATGGGGAAGAAGATATAATGTATCACATAAAAAAATCGAGATATATTTTTCTTGGTATTGTTTAGCTCACTTCCTTTTCTACTCAGTCAAGATATAAATTCTGCTGGATTTTTTTTCTATGTATCAAGTAATATGGAAGGGAAGTCATTTCACAGTGTACAACATTTTCACCTGTTGTTTTGCATGTAATGAATACAGTTATGCACATCTGGCATTTATTTAGGTTACTTACATGTTAGATTGTACATTCTTGAATAATTCATTACGCTCCTTACACTCATGTAGACAAATTAGGATAGGTAAGGGAGTCTGGGAGACATGAAACTGTCAAGTAGTTACTATCACCTGAGTAGAGGTTATGAAACAAATCTGAACCTCTAGTAAACTAAATATGTAAAAATGGTGCAGAAATACAAGTTCTTTCCTATAAAAGCTATACATTGAGGAAATCACGATATGAAACTTTCAGGATGCATTTCTGTTAACAGGAAGGTAATAAGAGATTAAAAGATGACACTACAGAAACATTACACTATAATTGCTAGACCAGTGCCTCACAACCACAGCCTTTTTTTAATCAGAAATTAATCTACTCTTCTAAAAATACAAACGTTATCTTGTGCAATGTTGGCAGAATGGTTTTCATCTACACCCTATTAAAAACCTAAACTAAGCATGGAATGCTTGGTTATTATTTTTTATTTTTCCCATTTTGATTGTTTCCTTGACTGTATGTGAACAGGTATCATTTTATGAACCACTTGTGCAGAGACTGCAGATCACTGCTAATACAGAGATCATGAGTTGAGAAACAGCCTTAGATTTGGCTGCTCCAAAAGCTTCTTTGATTAGTCCTTCTACTCAGATGAAGTGTCACAAGTAACACTAGCTGCTATAAATCTTCAGGAATTAATCTGTTTTTTACTAGAAGCTCTCTGATAAAGCAAGGGACCAAGATCAGTGTTCTGTTATATAATTAATGTGTATTGTCCATCTTCATACACATACACAAATACACATGCACATATTTTACAGTGTTTTCTCTTGAGGTTTGATGGAAGGTGGTTAATTAAAATGTGTTCTCTGTGGCTTGATCCTAAGATATTAATGGTCTCTCTGAAGGTGCTAAGGGCTTAAAAGTTGGGAAATGCATTCATATCACATAACACCTGATCCTAGAGTTGTATCTCTGCATCCATGAAATCTGTGATTTTTCCTGATGACTTAACTGGAAACTGAACTGTATCTTTTGTATCAAAGTAAACATGGTTAGCAGAAAGACTGATATTCATGTGAATTCATAAATGTCTAGAAACTAATAATTATTTCATTCTATACTCAATATATTATGAGTTGGGTGTTTGTACTGTTTTAACTAGTATGAAAGAAATGGCATGAGAAGAAAGAGATATTCTCTGATAAAATCCCAATGGAACTCATTATAAAGATTAATTGATTACAATACTGAAAAACGAATGAAAAATTAGATTGAAAACAAAAGTGGATATCACATGGCTTTTGGCCTTAACTTTTAAGGGTTTTTTTAATATGCTCTTGTTTCATTGCATTTTGACACTTTTGTTACTTGACCATCATTGAAAATTTATTTGTGGTGCCAGAGAGGATTCAGAAAGAAGCAGAAAGGCTGAGAGAAATGTAATAGAACTCAACAAGTTGAACTTATATTTTGGGGAAAAAAAAATGGATTTTCTTGCTGCTCTTCAACAAAACTTTAATTTGGCAGTTCTAAAAAATATGATGCTTTTGCAAGTACAATGTCAAAATATGAGGAGAAAAATGAGAAAAAGAAAATAAAGGTCCTACACAATTTTCCAAGCACAAACCTGACTCTCAGGTGATATGGGTGAAGTATTTATATGCTTTTTTTCTGTTTGTAACTTCGGTTATGATGTTTTGGGCAACTGCCTCTAAGTGACCCTGTCTGAGCAGAAGAGTTGGACCAGATGACCTTCAGAGGCCCCTTCCAACGTCAGCTGTTCTGTAATTCTGTGGTCAAAAACTTTACTACCTGTGTTTGACACAAGGCAATGAACTATAAAATACTTTTTATTTTTTTTCTTAAATTTTTATTTAAGTTAATTGTAAGGACAATTCAGAGGGAAGTCATATTTGTGTCATTCACTTGTTTCTTCAGAAAGTAGTATGTAGCTAGGCAGTGTAGCTGAGCTTGTTTTGAACATACCTGTCAAGTGCATAAGAGATGGAGTTTGGTAAGGTACAAGAATAGTGTTTTCACTCCAGTGGAGTAGTGAAGTATTGTTCAGTAAAGTGAAATGGTTTATGAATGCCAGAGTCTCCCTGCCTCATTCCATTGCCTCAAACCCTTATAATGACTTTATATAAAGAGATTCCTGAATTACAGCAATGTAGAAAAGATGAAAATCAATCTTACAATATACCTATAGAGATAAAAACTTTAGAAGGCAAGCATAACCCTCATCTGTCTTCCTCTAAATAGATGTCAACTTTTGTAGGCTCAATCAATCCATACACTGTATTGCTGTTGTTAGCATAATGATTTATCAAGCTAATGTGATAGTGAATATTTATATTCACTATACATATATAAGCATTTAATTAACTTGAAAAAAAATTTTTTACTCAAATTATGAGTTTTCTTCTTATGCAGATTACTTTTTTAAATCAGCTATGGGAATCTTTGGCTCAATTTTAAATTATTTATTTATTGCATATAAAATTGTAATTATTACATTATAGTAACCTGGTTATGAATGAAGATTTTAATATTTTTATCCATATCTACGTGTACTTTTTCCTTTTTACTTCCTATCAAAATTCCATATAATCACTAAGGGAACCAATGATAAATAAGATCAGTTTGTGATAACGTATTAAGAGTGTATTCTGGTTAACGTAGTAGTTGTTCTAAATCCAGATACTGAAAGATTTCATGTAAGTGCAAAACACAAACTCTTGGGGTCAGATCCACTTGACCAAATATAGGTCTCAAATACCTTTTGATCTGCCTTGAGATATTCCTCCTGTAGACCACTTCTTTAAAAGTGCGTGGACAATCCATAGATCTCATGTCAACTAGCCTTGTGTAATTAGCTGAAATGTCCACAAGTATCCAAAATTATACTTGGTACCTGTGTACAGGCACTCAAATCTTACTCCGAAGTTATGCACCTAAGTGCCCACCTTCCCATTACAGTCAAATTTGAGTTGGTATAGTTCCACCATTTGGATCATTCTGTAGACCCTACTGGCTACAAGGCAGTCTAGAAAGTATTGGCGACGGGTATCATGTGAAATACCATATGTTGTCTACCCAGCCCATACTCCTCCAGAAGGACATGGGACTTCCATAGATATTGTGTAAGATCTGCCAATCTGTGACATCTCAAAAGGCACCAAAAGCCTTTGAGTGGGCACCTGAATCAAGTTTAAAATGTCCACAAATACATTGGCATCTTGGATACTAGCTTACAAGTAGACACCTAAATTAAGGTATCTCAACCTGCTTTGAAACTTGTCCACATTGGCAGTTGTCTTGTTTTCATTATAATGGAGAGAACACACAACAGATGTTTTAAAATTGAGGATAATACATTTAATTTCCCTACAGCACATGGTGTTTCTGTCACTTTTGTGGAATCATTGGCTAGCAAGACCCTATTAATTGAAAACAGAGCATCATCTGATTTAGCATGAAATTATCTAAAGAACAAAAGTGACACAGTAGTGTCAAAACCAAAAGATAATCAAAACTCTTAATAAAAGTATATGTTTTGCAGAACAAAGTTTCCTTATAATGCAATCTAAATTGAGATACTGTTGATTACAAATCCAAGGTTACAAAACTAAACATAGAGACATTCTCAATTACTTTGCATTGAAGTCCCTATGCTCATGGCATTTGTGCTTAACAGTATATTGTATCTGTTAGATTAAAAGCAAAAACACTTATTTCTTATTGTATTTTAAATAATTAGAATATAAAATAAATCAATTCACTTTTTAAATTTCTTGTGTAGCTGGAAGTAGATAGAAATTTGAATTCTTTTATTCATTATGTTAGACAGTTAACGCTTTATATGCACCACAAAAGCTTAAGTATAGTAAGTACCTGCAGCTGTTTTGTAGCAGATGGCTATAGTCAGCATCTGATTTTTTTTTAGTGCTATAGAGTGCACAGCACTTGATTCAATGGCCCAATTAAAAACAAAACAAAACAAAACAAAACAAAAAACAAAACAAAACAACCAAAAAACCCACCCAAAACTCACTGACCATTTTAGAAGATAGAATTTGTCTTCTCTCTTCTTTTGTTTTAAAATACTTCATCATACTATTTCCTCAGCTTGGTTAAGATCTTTTGGGTTTGTTATTTTTCAAGACTCCTGCTTGATAGTTTTTGAATTAGCATAGTACATACCCCTTGCAGACATTCCTCTGAAGGAAACTTATGATGACAGTCTTAAGACTTCATTTAACCTCTTCAAAAAACTTTCAAACATTTCAATCTTGTTTGGAGAAGGTCTGTGAATCAGGAACATAATAAACTTCTCCAAGAGAATTTTCCAAGCACACTGTAAACCTAAGAATTATCTACTTGGTCTGAAACACCAGAAAATGAGACAAATTAATCCAAGTTACCTTCAGTAACTTCTAGCTCATTCCTCTGTGAAGGGAAGAGGTACCCAGAGATTATGAGGGGTTGCTCTGCAGGTTTCTTAAGATTTAGTCTGCAGCCCATTGTTGATCAGTAATGACATTTAAAGCATATCACAACAATGCTGTCCTCCTAATTTTTGTTTTGTTTTGTTTTGTTTTGTTTTTTTCCCAGTGAAGTTCGATTCACATCTTCCTATGAAAGGATATATATGTACACACACATATGCAAGTCACTAAAAATCTTTAGCTGGACAGTAAATAACTCTCATTAGACTTTATTTATTAATTTCTAGCTTCATAATGACCCTGATTTCTTATGTTAAAGCTATAGAGAAATATCTATTTGTTTAGGTACTTTTACTGTTCTTTACACAGGTTTAGTAAGCTCTTCATGTAGAAAACTGCTTAGGTCTGGCACTTTAAATTTCTAAAACTTTGCTGAAGGTCGGTGATTTCTGCACTGCACCAAAGAAGGAACTAATGGAGGCTTTGCATTCAGGAGTCATAACAAGTACAAGGAGACAGATACTTCTAAAAAGCTAAGTTCTGCCTCTGTAAATTTTAGAACTTTCATAAGAGCAAAGTCAGTATATCCCAAAGGGACATATTAGTCAAGTCTTCATGGAACTATGATTAACATATAGTTCCTGTTAATCCAAGTTTATTTAATCAGCTGTCCACTTGATTCTAGAATGATTCCTTCTAAGATAAATTGACAATTATCTAAGAAGTGTTTTAGAAGTATCTTAGAAACCACTTGTAACTTGGAGGTTGATTTGCAAATACACTCGGCAGCCTTAGGCTCCCTGTTGTCACCACTGCAAACAGTATTTTCCCTTTCTCATTTATACTTTACAAGTTGTTCTAATGCAGTCTAAGCTAGTATGAGCATCATGAGAAAGGACAATGAAGGGAGCAACTCTAAAAGAAAATTCTGCAGTTGTTTTATTCCAATCTGTAGCATACAGAAGTAGCAGGTCTGAAAAATACAGAATTAAAAGTGGAAGAAAAATCATAAAAGTGAAGAAGTTATAAGATCTATAAACCGTACTAAATAAAATATCAGGTGAAGTGTTTGCTTTAATGCCAGTTCTTCCATGCAAACTATTAAATAGAATAATGTCTTGATAGCTGGAACCCAAGGTATCTTAATTTTATCTCTCTAGTTTTAACAACATCTTTTATAGTAATTTTAAAGTTGTTTGGAGAATTGAATTATTCTTCCCCTCCTCCAATGCAGCAGATGAACTAACCTAACATATGGAGAAATCAAGATCAGGACTACTTTAGCAAAGCTGCTGTAACATAATTTGGGAAGAGCTACTTTAAAAGACAGTTGTCAAGCTATCACTTGGGAAAACTTGGCCCTCATTTGAGTAGCGTTTTGGAGAAGATTCATAATTCCATGAAGCTGTTTGACCAAACAAGGAGTTAGTGGCTTAGCTGAAGACAGGTCACATCCATGTATATGACAGCCCATCCTGGAAAGAAAGGGTAAGAACAAAACAAGACAAACTACCATACTGCTACATCATGCGATGGTCCTCACACACAGATCAGGAGGAAAGATTACAGAAGAGTGAGCTATAAGATTAATTTGTCCAACTGGAAAATTATGTCAATAACTGCCCCTTACTTAGTTCAGGGCTTATACATAGTTGAAAGAAAGGCAGACTTCAGTGCAATATCTTGTGACAGAACTGAGAGCTGTCAGTCTTGTAACCTCACTGGTAAATCCATCTGAATAAAAGCCTGTCTTCTTCTAAATATGCAAGTACATGGTAGACATCACTGCACTGGCTGACCTTGGTATAGGCTTTTAGCTCTTTCTTTATTGTTGTGTGGGTTAGAAACTGAGCTTAGTAAAGGGAGATCTTCCCTTATCTTCATACCTTTTTTTTAATCAAAGGTAGAGAGTTCAAAAATTCTTCAGATCCAGAAAGTAGGTCCAAAACTTAAATTGTAATCTGCCCTTGAAATTTCAAACCATGATAAATGTAATATAAATATTTTTTTCTTTAGAGTACCTATCATAGTTACTCTGTTCTTATGTAAAGGACATAGTTTACTATCTTGCACAACATCACTAAACCACATTGATGTGCTTGTGTTGTATCTCCCCATCACTGTCTAGCTAAAAGTATACTGAATAATTTCATTCTGTAGGAACAGACTATTATTTGAACATGCTGCTCTGAAATTGTTATGGGTGCTTGAGTGATAACTGATTGGATGACCTACCTACACTCTAATAATGAACAGAATATAGAAAGTAATACAGCATATTAAATTGAAGATATAAATCTCTTTCTATTACTACTGTCTTCCACAACACTAATGGAAAGTTCAGCTTTTTATGGCATCTTAAATAAGAACTGGAAAATGACGAAGCAGGCAGGAATAATTGAATGCCCAAGAGACATCACTGTTGCTGGTCTGACTCCTCTTTTGGTCTCCTGCACTCACTCTACAGTACTTCTATGTGTTCAGCCTACATTTAAATTACATATTTGTGGTGGACTGGTTTTAAGTTTTTTTTTTGCTTTGATGAGATTATTCTTCTGCAAACTACAGGGGCCATTCTTGTGTTGATGTTCCACGTTTGTGCATAAAACTCAAAATTTCCAGGTATGATACTTGTCTATTCTGTAACTATGACAAATCAGCAGTATCATCCCAAAAGCCTTGTTGCTAAAAAAAAAGAACATTGTGTTGATTCTGTGTCCAGTACAAAAGTGTGTCTCGATCATTTCCCTAAACCTCAGATTCCTAAACTCTCCTAGAAACTTAATGTTCTTGTGTTTACCCTGCATAATATCCCACCTGCTGTGCATATAAATTAAATTAACTCTATGAAGAAAAACTCAATTTATGAAGTTTAAAAGAAAATACTGCATCTGATGTTGACAGTTTACTATTTTATAGAAGTCTTGCAGACCCCTTTTTTTTTTTTTTTTTTTTTTTTTTTTTTTTTTTTTTCCCAGAGTGAATTTGGCTTTGGTAAGAAGAAATAGAGGGTTTTGTTGACTTATTAAACACTTTTGTTGAAGTATATTGATTTAGGGTTTAACACCAACAGTCAAGATAGAAGTTAATTACTATTCAGTACCTTTAATTGCAAGCTACAGTTCAAATACTTCAGGACAAGGAAAAGCAAATAACACTTGTCACCAGTAATTACAGTCAGTTTTCACCACCCTGCCTTGAAGGCACTGAGTTGCTGCTTTCTTAAGAGGTCACGAAAGATAAATGAGTGAAAAGGAGATCACACTTCTAAAATATTGGAATAACACTTCAGTTTGAGAATTCTTTTATTTATCCTCAAATAGTTCTTGTCATTCACCTTTAACATTGTTCAGACCCTCCAAAAATGCATTTAATTTCATTCTTTTGTTGTTAGTCATTCCAGGAAGTCTCCATATCATTTACTATTGCTTACTGTGTAATACTCACAAGGTCTGATGTTAGGAATGAGTTGGTGGTTGTGCTTTTTTTTAACAAACTCCCAGAAAGACCTAGTAAGCAAAGTACACCCTTGTAAACAAAATGTGCAAGAGAAAAATAAACAGAAAGCTCCATTAAAATGATGTAGTCAAAGGGAGACTGTGATTGCTTCTAAAATTCACAGATACTTCTTTTTCTCCTATTCAGCATGTGTTGAAAATATAAACAAGTAAATGGAAGAAGAAAATTTACATCAAGCTGTTTCTTAATTGAGGTCTAATGGATCCCCTTTGAACCTATCATAACAGAGAAATTCATATGTAGTCTGATTTGCATCTGTGTGTTGAGCTGGCTCATAGGTGTTTACCTTTGTTATCTAGTAATAACAACCAGTTTTTAGGATTGGCATGTGATCTAAATCCTCCTCTCATTTTTTTTAAGCAACACAGCCCAGAGCCTCAAAATTAAGTGTACTGATAACTCTCTGTGAAACTGTATTTCCCTTAAATACCTGCACCTAAGAAGTACTATTTTTAACTTTTCCTTACACAGTTTCTACAAGGTATATATGAGTTGGATAATTAAGAGTAGAAGACAGAAAGCATAAAACCAAAAAATATCTCTGCTAGACAGTCCCTACCATCACCATTAGCTTTCGCTGTTTTCTAGTAATTATAAATTGTCACTGACAGAAGTAATGTAAATGTGTGGTTTCAGGACAGTGTCTAGTGAATTAGCAAGTATATCACAAAATTCCCATTTTCATAATTTTCCTGCATATGGGAGTGTGTTCATTGCACACACAGTAATGCAAACAGTTCTCTGAAATGGATTGATCCGGCAAATGTTCAACCTGTTGAGAGATGAAATACTGCAGAGATGAGTAGAGCTCATATTGCCTAAAGAGAAGACTTTTGTTTGGGTGCTGAGCTCCTCTCACTTAGTGACCACAAACTACATGAACTACTTGGAATTATTGACACCTTCCTATGAGATTCTTCATTGACTTGATTCAGATCACTCAAGTTACGGTCTGCTAGGGTAGGCTCTAAACTGCTGCTGTATATAAAAGGAATCTTAGCTTTTGGACTGGTTAATGCTCATCCTCCTGGGCCATTTTTTCCTCAAATTTTCATTTGCCCCTACTTTTCAGCTGTAGTCAGAGAGGAGTTAGTCGCAAGCCACTTCAATGGATGCTTGTTTTCTTCCTGACTGGTGTCCAGAGGGAGCTCCTCATGAAGCCTGCATAAACTAGTGCATACGAATTTAAGAGTAACAGAACATACTGACAGCTCCAGAATCAAAATGTGCTCTTCTTATATGGGATCTTTTGTGTGCTTCTTTTCAAAGTTCATCATCTAATTTTGTTTTGAGATGATTTAGGTGCTTGAGATGTTCAAATGTATAGTTAATACTTTGTCAGAAAAGAACTCATTTCAGTCAGTTAAATAATCCCTATGAAAGTCTTTTTGACACATATGCAAATTGAATATTCAGAAGAATTGCTATTCTCAAATACTTTTCATAAATTTAAGACTAGACCTACAGTGATTTGGAGTTGTGGAATTCATCACATTAATAAATAAATATACATACATACATAGGGATTTGTATAATCTTAGATATGTCATATATGTATATTCTTCTGATTTTATCAAAGTTTCCCATCAAAAAAGAAAAATCATGGAGGATTTTCTGGGGACCAGAATGTTCAGGGAAGAACACACATGAAAATGTAGAGAGAAAGGAAGTGTCTGTTTACATTAACAGGCATTTCAACTGTGTCATTTTGGGAATGGTGCAGCTGATCAGAAGCTTACATGTCAAGTATGAAATATTGACGTGAATCAGTTTATTAAAACAGTTGCCTTCAAATGAATTGTCAAAGGCAAATAATAATGTGGTTTAACTTCACTGAGCAATTGGTAGTCATATTTTCCTGATATATCTGGAGAGCCCAAGTATTGAATCCCATGAATACTTTTCATTTAAGTGAAAAATCATTACAGAAATTGAGATACAAGCAAGAAGTTCAGGAAGTAAATAAGGTATCTGCAAGAATTCTGAGGGCATGTTTTCATCACGAATAAATGAAGGTGCTGAAAGTGCCAACCCAAAATCCTAGCAGTAATCAAAGTAGATACTGCTAAGTATGTATTATAATGCCTCTGCCAATTCACTGCTTAGGTAAAGGCTATCAGATTCATTATTTTCTCAGTGACAAAATAAATGATATAAAAAAGACAACTTTCACCTTCAATAATACATACCATGAACATGTTTTAGAGACTAAAGGTATCTTGCATCCTTTCCCTTTTCCTAACTTTATATAGAGATAATCATGAATAAATTGTCAAGATCTGGGCAAACATTAGATTGAGAGAATGAAGAAATTCTTGAAAAATAAAGGGATTTAAGACAGCAAGCTAGTCCAGGACTATGTCTTTCTTCTCTTGTATCAGTTTTTACACCCTGTAAGTTTCTGTGTAACACCTTAGATGTGTGAGCCTTCTCAGCATCCACAGCAGGGTAAAAACTCAGGGTGGAGGCAGCAGTGCATCCAATGTGAGCATACAACAGGCATCAACAAACCTGGGCTGATATCTTCATCACTGGTTTGATTATGCCAAGTGCTTCATCAGCAGAGTCCCTAGTGTATATGCAGAGCGTGGCAGGAGAAGGTGCTTTTCTGTCACCATAGTCTCACTAATCCTCTAAATGACATAAACTAAGTCTGACAAAAACTCTTCTCTATCAGCATAAATGTCTCTGCATAAGGTGTTTTTCTGACATAACAATGTCAGTAAGGGATGAAATTTTTTTTCACACCCTCATCTATGAAAGCTCTACTGATAAACATTTTGAGTGTAATTTAGACTAAGACTGCAAGACTAAGAAATCGATGTTAAAATCCCTAAGAACTCTCTCCCCTTTGCATTGGTGTGGAGGAAAAGCTGAGATGGCAGGAGCAGGATTTGTGAGCCACAGAAGAATAATTTCAGGATGAGTCTGGTGAGGTCTGTGAAATTAAGTGTTCATGTCACCCTCATTCAAAGATGATGTCAAGGAGTTTGGGGAGAACTAAGTAGTTTTTGGGGATTGTAGTGATGTTAATCTGTGATGTGGCTATCAAGATGCCACTTTCTGTACAGCAATATGCTAGAAAGTTGTTTCTAGTAAATAGTCCATACAATGGAGGCTATTTTCCCTTGCTTTATATAGGATGCTGGTGGATCTGTTGCCATTGCTCTTAGTCCAATGTCAGTGGCAGTGGTCTGTAATGTAAACTGAATTTATTATGAATAATTTCAGAAATTATAATATTTCATATCTTTCCCATCTCACTTATCAAAAATGTGCTACTCTATTGGATATATAACAATATAGGCTAATAATGTGCATTATATACCATGCATACAGGTACATACATACCTAGATATAATATATACCAGTGTATTATATACAGTATATGTAAGCATATACATATTTAAATTCATATTGGATCTATTGAACCCATGCCTTGAGATGCTAAATTTTAGTTGATTGTTTAGACTTATTTAGTGAAGCATAAAATGCAATTTTACTGGAAAAGCCCTGATATTCCACTCTCTCCAGTGACAGATTCTGGTGCCATTAGAGATACTCCAAGGTCTGATTCAAAAAATTTGTGCATGTCAGTTAGTGAAATGTTTGTTTATCATTACCATTATACACAGATATACAGTATTGTACCAATATATTCAAGGTAGTACAATTTGATGAAAGCAAGGCCTAAATTCAGGACAGCTTCTTCTAATCTAACTGCTACATTTTATTTTAAACCTATGAAATATCTCTGGAATAATTCTAGCAAAGTTCAATCATTTTTCCCTCATTGTAATTATAGTTCATTACTGTATTCTTAGCATCCATTCCAAATTTCAGTTCTCTTCAGTGTTAGCTTTTTACTTTAGATGCCTCCTATTATCTATTTGTATTTATTTAATTTAGCATGGCTGCTTTATCTGCAATTCATATACATTTATTACTGCAACTAGGTAACTGAACTTAGGAACTTGAACTTAACACAGATTCTCTGGCTTGAATGATTTTTTTTTTTCTTTGAATGTTTTCTTCTGGGCTGTATACTTATGGTCTGAGTAGTTGTTAATCTTCACTGTTATTCTCTTAAGAGTTTTCTGACACTAGTGGCAAAGATTCACTCACATGCAGATCTGGCTTCTGAATCCTATTCACTAACCACTCCTCACTTCAGACAGTGCCCAGTTGTATAGAAGACATTTTTACAAGTTCTGTGTGAATACTCCAGTCAGATCATATACCAGGTCTTCTCTCCTCGCTGCCCGTCCCTCTGGCTCAATTTCTCTTGTATCGCTGGTTACAGAGGGTAACACATGTTTTCAAAAGTGAAAAAGGAAAGTTCTTTCTCAAAAATGCTCTAATACTTATGGTACTGCATTAAAAGATGAAAAACTGAGACTCCTCTAGGGAAAGCTGTTATTCAAAAGATGGGAACTTGCAATCTTTGTGAGACTTATTTCAGACGCTTACTCTTATGGGCAAGCATAATTCTCTAGAGCATGAACAGCGCTTAACAGGAATCTCTGACTTGGGATACTAAATCTGGGACAAGCCTGTGATCCACCACTCCTGTCTGTTGGGTGTGGGAGGTCCTTCCTCAGCTGGAGGATTTCCAGCACCCTCCAAGGGAGGTTCTCCAATCTTTCCCTGACCTGTACATGAGAGCCTAAACTCTGAACCTCTGAGGTCTGAATCACCTAGTGACAGGTTCTTTGTGCCTATGTCTGGTTAGATAAATAAATCTCACCTTTGGCTGTGTCCTGGTTGGGGCTGGACTAGAGTTCCTGTTGGTCTGGCAGCAGGAGGAGCTACAGCACCCTGAGACCCCAGGGGCTCCCCAGGTCCTAGTGCCCTCACCTGTGTGCGGGGGCGGGGGGAGCACATCTGGAGGGCTGGGCCCTGATTGGCCGATATCACATGTCATGTGACACTGTGCTCACTATATAAAGGCAGGAGAGGGCCAGGAGGGGCTCTCACTGCCTGGAGTGTGGCTGTGGGGCCTTTGTGTTTGGGATTGCTGGCTGGGAGCAGGTGGGTGTTGTTTGGTGGTTGGTGAACAGCTGTATGGTACATTACCAGTTGATACTCCTGTCAGTGTATTGTTCTGTTACTGTTATTAAACTGTTTTTGTCTCAACCCACGAGTCTCCCTTTGCCCCTCTGATTCCCTCCCCATTCCCAAGTGGGGGGAGGGTGGGTGAGCGACTGCGGGGCGTTTAGCTGCTGAGTAGGCTCAAACAACAGGCTGGTAGAATGTACTATATAGTACCATATTATGAGACTTAACTGTAGTATTCATCCAGTTAAACTAATATACTGTTGTCAAGAAACTACTGCCTTTCAGGAAAAATATATGGCTTTGAATACAATCCCTAGAAATCTTGGGTAAAAATTTTATTTTACTGTAGTAACTATTCAATCTGTAACTTCCCTTACAATTTTTTGTGTTGTATTCCTAGATTAAAAGACATTACTTTATTTTTTTAGTTCTCATCTATAATTAATCAGTGTAACAGCTTACTTAATACTGCTTTTATTGTTAACGCATAATTGTTTCAATGAAATGCTAATCAAAAGTAATTATATTAGCAAAGACTCAGCACTTGTACAACTCAGATCTTCAAGGATATATAAATGCTTTCGTTTTATTAGGTTTATCAATGATTTTAACATCAATAAAGTCTCAAGTGCACCAAGACTAACATTAAATTGCTGTGGCCTGCATTTCAGGTCCAGTTTGAAGTTACAGAAAAAGAAGAGAAGGGTTGAATTAATCTTTCCAGAACCTGGGTACAGAAGGAACAGGGAAAGGCTTTCCTTAGATCAGGGGCTCCTGGTGTTTGAAGACTGTGGACACTGCTGCTAAAGCTTTTAAACACATGAGCACGAAGGGCATATAGAATATATTACTCTTCCTCTGAAACAGAGCTGAAGAGGAAGGTCTTCCTGAAGAGCTCCCCACATGAAAGAATTTGTAATTTGTATTTGGACAGCAAATCACAGTACAATGTCAGACAAAGCCTGCATCCCATCTAGTTTAGAAACTAGAGGCACCCTTGTGCTGTGCCTGTACCTGCCAGGGATTACCTTGCTGTGTTTATGTTGTTTCCAAGGTCTAATGGAGCATAAATCTGCAACTGTAATATAGTACTGCACTGTGCAGCCACATTGCATCATTCAGAGCTAACCAAGGTGTTTCTAACAGACTGTGGTATTATTTCTTGTAAACAAGTCCTTAAAGCCCTAAGAGCTTGGACTGAAATCTATTCATCTGAGATACTTGATGCCTCTATTGATTGCAATGACAATGTTATGCTATATTGGTTATAGTATTGCTGAATGAAATTTCTTCCTAGAAAGCAGAAATGGCAGCTCTGTGGATGGACGTTGCTCTTTGGTTCCCAAAGGAACATGCACTGCATTAAGATGAATCTTCAAAATCAAGGACTGTCAGTGCAAATGTGGTTTCCAGACTGTGAAACAAGGATTTGAAAAGCAAAACTCAGCTAATAGCTTCCCTATGACTAAGATCAGGCAGATTTTTAAATACATTTCAATAATTTCTCAAGACTACATAGATGGTCTCCTCTTTTTCATGTGCCTGCAGATCTAAGATGTCCATTCTATTAGCATCATTTCTATTTCTTAAATTTTATATTTTTATTAGACTCAGTTATGTATCTCTCTGGCCAGCTACAATCTCAGTATTGCAAGAGTATTTTGATTTATTTCTTCTATTCACAGTCTTCTGGATGGTATCCTTATTACTGTCTCTGTATATGAGATAGTATTGTCTTGAATTGCAACAACAAAGTTTCGGAGAGTTCACTTTCAGTGCTCTCTCTTGCATCATTTCTTATAACAATTACTTAAACAAATGTAATATTCAGTTTCTAGAGTTATCTGCACTTTTTATTTATCTTCACCTTGATGGAGTTTTGTTCTTTTTCCACTTGTATTGGAAACATATTTCATAGGTTTTAGCTCCAGCAACTGCAATTTCTATATATAATCTGGCAACGTGATACCAATGATCATGTAATAGATTGTTATATGCATTATTTCAGACAACAAATAGCTTTACAGCTATCAAAACCTTTGTAAAAGTTTCCCAATTGTTTCTTAGAATGCCATGCAGTACTATTTTTAAATTAATGTTTTTCAGGAAGTTGAATCTCTTCAGCTCACACAATAGTTGATATTGCAAATTATTCCTTATGTCTCTGCAATTCAGTTTGAAGCCAAATAGTTGAATGGACCACATTCATGTAGACCAGCTGATGCTGAAGGAACATTTTTTCTTTCAACCTCACCTCATACATGAGAAAGCAGCAGCACTGCCATACAATACAAATGTCATGGAAAGGAGTGTAAAATTGGCAGTTTTTACAACAAAAGTTGCCTCTAAAATGTCCTTCTGTAAGCAAGAAAAGATGGACACAGAAATAAGATGTTAAATAGCTGCCATTACTTTTCTTTGAGCATACAATGTATCAGTTTTATCTCCCTGAAGCAGTATAAAAAGAAAACATAAAATGGTTTTAAAACTCAGACAAACACTGTAGATATAATTTCTTGACTTTGAGAACCCTGTTATTATCCATTATGAACATGTCATCCCGAACAAAGCATTCACCCCTCTTTTTTGTTTTTTACAATAAAAGCATATATACAACACATAGGTTCTTGTTTTCCTAATTGTGTTTTTATGAGTAAATCAATACTTGAACTTTCACTTGATCATGAAGAGCTAGGAAAATTAATACGAAAAACAGAGTGTCTCCCACAACCTCTAGAACTTCTTCCTTATCCTATAAATGCCTGGCAAAAAGAGCAACTCTGCTCACTCATATTTTATTTTTACCAATAACAGTAATCCAGCATCCTGGACTGCTCTGAGAGCTGGTTTCAAATGTTCAAGGTACACAGGGGACTTGGAGTTCCACACCAAGTCCATGATCAGGAGGTACTGGACTGAGAGGAGAACAGAGGATCTTCCTTCCCATTATGATCCACTGGTACACCAGTTTCCTGCAGTGCCATTATGGCCTGCGGCTGCATGAATGTTCGCCTGTTTTCTCACCCCTACATTTAGGTTGAGGCTGAATCTGCCTGTGTATTGAATACCAGAAATCAAAGCCATATAGCAAGTCCCAAAGGACCTATCATTGGGATTCACTGCTGAAAGGACATAAATACATGCAGAAAACAACAATAAAAAAAAATCAGTAACTGTAATACTAAGAAGTAAAACATTCCATATTCATCTGTGCAAATTATAAGGATGAAAACAATGTGCCATGATTTAAAATAAAGCATTTAGATTACCATGTATTCTTTACATGATTTTTTTATCACTGCAGTCCTCTCAAGGCAATACCAAATTTCCACACACTGTTCCAGATTGCTGAATTGCCCAACTGGAGTGTTTTGGGCTTTTTAAAATGAGAAATAGAAGAGTTCTAGCTGGTTGCCTATGTACCAGTTTCTGAGGTGCAAAAGGTATTACATCAAAAGCTTGCATCTGGTTAAGTTGTTTTGGTTTGTTTGTTTGTTTGTTTTTTTTTAATCTTTCTGGGGTTTTTTGATTGGGGGCGGTGGGGATTTCTCTGGGGGGTGGGGCTTGGGTTATTTTGGTGTTTGTTTTTTTTTTTTTTTTTTCTGTCGAATGATCCAAAATCAATTAATATCATGGTTTCTTATGAAATAATATCTTTTTTTTTTTCTTTACATGAGAATTTTCCATCTTGCACAGGACTGTTTTATACTATATTTTAAATTTTATTTCTTCTATTGTAGAAATTACATTGAAGTAATATAGTACTAATGTGGAAATACATTTGAGAAAGGTTAGAATATTTATTTCATGTGATTAATGCTTGAAGCCATGGTAAGACTCCTAATGAATGTAAATCTACTTTAAATATGAACCAGAAAGTTTCTGACCCTGTGATTTTTAAAAATGTAATCTATATGATCAATATTCTTAGTTTTATTTGATCTCTCAAGTTTATTTTTATTACCAGGGAGGTTGCTTTGATATAATAAGAAATTTAGGGAAAATATAATCTCTTATTTTACCTGGAAATCTTTAATGAATGACTCTACTTTCTTCCTTACAAATCAGTCAATGACAGTAGATACAAATTAAAATCATTAATCTCTGTATAATGCATGCTGAGTTTGGACTGTACCCAAGAAGTATGTTACTTAAATTTACTGGTCAAGGCAAAAATTTTTGAAAATTATTCTGAATTTGGGATAAAATAAAATAAGAAGCAGTTGTCCCTTTTCTACAAGCTAACAATGGAGATGTATCTTTGCAAAATCTTCCTGTCTAAATTCAGGTATAAGTTTTATATAATTTCAATGTCTTTTAATTTTTCTCTAAAAATCCCACTTTTATATAAAAGCAATGAGTAAACAGTTAAAATACATAGCAACATAGGTCAAAAAGTGTACAGCAGAAGCAATAATGCTCATTGTTGCAAATAATCATCATCTGGATGTCTGTATTCATACTTCCCCAATTCCTGCCATGCTTCTTAGTCAGCTGAACAGGCCTGCAACTGACTAGAGGGGTTTTGAGGTTTTTTTTGTTTGTTTCTTTGCTTGTTTTTTGTTTGGTTGGGTTTTTTGTTCTTAGTTTTCTCAGGAATTTTTCTCCTAACTCTGTAGGTCCATGTAAGATAATTGTTTCCAGATCTGGGATATCCAGGGTCCTGTAACATAAATGATCAGGTGTTTCAATGACTTCAGTCATTGAATCATTGAGTTTTACTTTCCCTTTCCGTATGGACATGCTCACATTTCTTTATGCTGTTCCCCACATGTTTTAAGCCATTGTCCTGAGAGAAAATGAAGGAGGACAGTGTATCAGCTTTGGCAGAGTGCTGTGCTAATGCAGTTTGACTGATTCTGGCGTATGAGGTACCTCTTAAGCTGTATTTTTTCTTGATTCATAGATATTTATAAAGATAAACCATCTTTTCTTATTTCTCTTAAGCAGTCTAACTCAGACTTAATTCAGAAAATTTATACCTGCATTTATGTTTTTTCTTTCCTAACTAGTATTTTCTTTCTTCATCTCTCCAAGTTTGCTCCTGATAACCTTACAGTTGATTTTTCAGTCAGGAAAGGCCATGATGTCTTTCCACAAGATCTTTCCAGAATATTTATCATCCTTTTGAGTGTGAAGAAGTCCTGGAATTTCTGTGAATCAATAACGTTAGCTTCTCTGTGCAGCATCACTAATTCCCTAAATTCATTGAAATCTGACCACTTCAAACCAAGAACATTTGTTACAGAGCTCCTTGTTTATATATAATTAATTTAAATTGAATGATTTAAGGTTGTTTTCTGTTAAATCCTTACAAGAATATCCAGATCAGTATAAACTTAGCACCACTTCTTGTTAATTCATAAGGAGTTAGCAAAGAAATCTGCCAGCTGTCACAAATCTGAATAGCCGAGGCTATTCAGTTCTAATACCGTTATTAGTTACATTTGTTCTCCGAAACTGTACTTAAAAAGTTAAATACTTCTGTAATGATACCGTTCCCAATCCACCATCTGTTGAATGATGATTGGTCTTTATAAAACACTTACAGCAAAATTAATATTGAAATCTTCTACGGTGATTAAAAAATTACTGTTTCTTGAGACATTAGCTATACGGTTTCACAAATGTGTCTTTAGAAAGATAAGAGAGAGAAAACAGCCTAAAACCTTTAAGAACATTGTAAACAAAGTGTACAGCAAAAAATGTAAATGAGGAAATGATGGTGAAAAAAAGCCAAAAGACCCAACCTAAAAAAAAAAACAAGAAACCCAGCAGGATTATCCAAAAGCCCAATCACAGAGAACTAGGAATCAAATTCTTAAAACAGCAAGTTGAAGTCTTTAGCTTAAATATATTAGAAAGAAAAAGAAAGAAAGCCAGATTCCTAAACTAAGAGACACTGTGGCATTTCAGGAAGTACTTTCCAGGTGATTTGCATTTGTATTTTGTTGCCCTAAGGTTTCTTTTGTAATGTTTTCATTAGTATAATGGTATTTATTAGTTTTAATCCCTGTCAGGCAGAGAGCAATTATGAGGATATCTGGCAATGCCAAGTGGGTAAATGAAGAATGGTGACTTGGGTCAGCACTGAACCCATTCTCCATTAGAGGACGGACACACTGCTCAAGAGCATTTTTCTAATGCATTTCTTTGTATGCTTGTAAGCTCACATGAAAAAGGGGGGTTCTAGAGACCTGCACATCTGCATCCAGCTGCAAAGACTCATTTTGGGGTGGACCATCTCAAATGTCTAAGTTGTGGAGGGATTTTATTGCTGTTGCAATAGACAGAAGAGTATCAAAAGGACTGTGGTATGCATGATTGTCATGTTGGTCATCATATCCAGATCTGGCTCAAGGGACAAGAGAAAAATCCCCAAACAAACCAGTTAAATTTTCTTCATTATTTTTTTCTGTTTTGTGCTGAAAAGATTATCTACTATCCTCACCCTCTGTGTGCTGATACTTCTATGGCAAGTAGGATTCCTACAAGAGAGTTTCTGATAAAAGTAAAAGAAATATTTAACAGAAGCATCAGTTGGAATGGGTGATAAAGGAACATTCATATTTTCCAGAGCTAAATCTTTTAAGATCAAAATTCCTGAAACAAGCTAATTTATCTTCAAAAGATGCATAAAACATAAGCCAGTACTATTTTCAGGACTCAACCTCTGTGTCAGACATAGATTTCCTAACCTGCTGTGATAAAGCAATTACCTCAAGCTTTGAAGTCAGCTATAAGAGAAAATATTTAAGGATTTCATAGTCAGGTGGAGACATCTGGCTGGAAGACAGAAATTAGTGCAAATTTATGGCACTAAGGTAAGATACATTCAAGCCAAGAGCCTCAACAAGGCACCTGATGCTTTTTTAAGCCTGAAAATATATTTTAGAAAATATGCCTGTAAATATAGTGAAAGTTTAGGCCCTAAAAATAAATAAAACTATCCACTTATTTTAAATTGCCTAAACTGCCTTACGTTAGGCAACAAAGCTACCAAGATTAACTGTTTAGTAGAATGTAAATAATATTTTTTCATTTTCTCTTTTACCTGTTGTATTTGATTTGTCTGAGATGGAGTTAATTATCCCCATAGCATCCCTCATACTGCTGTGCTTTGTATTGGTAACTATAAAGGTGTTGATAACACACCAGTGTCTTGGCTACAGCTGAGCAGTGCTCGCACAGCATCAGGGTTGTCTCTCCAACACTTCCCCCTCACCAGTCGGCTGGGGGTGGCAAGATCTTGGGAGGGGACACAGCCAGAGCAGCTGACTCAAACTGACCAAAGGGATATTCCATACCATATGATTTGTGCTCAGAAATAAAAGTTAAGAGAAAGGAGGAGGGAGGGGGTTGTCTTCCAGAGCAACTGTTATGTGTACTGAGGCCCTACTTCCCAGGAAGCAGCTGGACATCACCTGCTGATGGGAAGGAGAAAATAAATATGTTTTCCTCTGCTTCTGTGCACTGACTTTGCTTTTGCTTTATTAAAGTGTCTTTATCTTGACCCACAAGTTTTTTTCCATCTTATTTTGTCTCCTACCTTATCCTGATGAGGAGTGGAATGATAGAGCAGCTTGGTGGGCACCTGGTGTCCAGTCAAGGTCAACCCACCACAGTCCTCTTTGGTGCCTGAACAGGGACATGAGAAATTCAAGATTAAGGCAGAAGAAAGGGCTGGAATGTATTGGGTTTTCATAGCAATATTTTGGTAGCAGGGTGGCTACAGGGGTGGCTTCTGTAAGAAGTTGATATAAGCTTCCCCCATGCCTGACAGAACCCATGCCAGCCAGCTCCAAGATGGACTCACCACTGGCCAAGGCTGAGCCCATCAGTGACAGTGGTAGCACCTCTTTGAGAACATATTTAAGAAGAGGAAAAATAAAAACAACACTTGTATTTTGCAGCCAGAGAGAAAAGTGAGAACAAGTGAGAGAATCATCCCTGCAGACACCAAGGTCAGTGAGATAGGAGGGGCAGGAGGTGCTCCAGGCACCTGAGCAGAGATTTCCCTGCAGCCCGTGGTGAAGACCATGGTGAGGCAGGCTGTGCCCCTGCAGCTCATGGGGGTTAGCAGTAGACCAGATATTACCCTGCAGCCACGCCAGAGCAGGTGGATGTGCCCTGGTAAGACCTGTGGACCTGTGGGGACAGGAACTCACGCTGGAGCAGGTTTGCTGGCAGGACTTGTGAGCCCAAGGGGGACCCACACTGGAATATTCATGAAGAACTGCAGCCCATGGAAAGGACCCAAATTGGAGAAGTTCGTGGATGACTGTCTTCCGTGGGAGGGACCCCATGCTGGATCAGGGGAAGAGTGTGAGGAGGAAGGAGTGGTAGAGACAACGTGTGATGAACTGACCTCAACCCCCATTCCCCATTGGCCTGTGCTTCTGTGAGTGAGGAGGTGGAGAAACTGGACATGAAGTTGAGTCTGGGAAGAAGGGATGGGTGAGGGGAAGGTGTTTTAATTTCTCAATATCCTATTCTGATTTGACTGGAAATAAATTAAATTAATTTCACCAAGACAAGTCTGTTTTGCCTGTAACAGTAGTTGCTGAGTGATCTCCCTGTCCTTATCTTGACCCATGGACTTTTCATTTTATTTTCTCTCCCTTGTCCAGTTAAGGAGGGGAGTGACAGAGCAGTTTGGTGGGCACCTGGCGTCCAGCCAGGGTCAACCCATCACACCTGTAATTGTTTTGTCCTTCATATTTATTAAAAGTAGACCTAATTCTATTCATAACATAGGTGAAAATCCTCATGAAGGATTTTCAAGGATTTTCAGACCCCATAGGTAAGATACATCATTCTGGATGACCTTGCTGTTTGCATCACTTATGAAGGTAAACCTTCATATATAGCTTAAAATAAATACATAATTTTCAGGGCATTAAAACTGAATGAGATGGATTGCACCTTTACAGATTAATTAGATATTTGTAAATTTTGCCAGCTTTCCTTTTATATTTCCATTAACATTTCTCAAGATGCTTAAAACAATATATCTTGATTTCTTTCTTTCAAATAATAGTCAAATGATGCCGTCTGTAAAAGGTAATTTTCAGTTTAACCTAAAACTCCCTTATTTATTAAAAAAAAAATTTCAAACTGTTTAGGCACATTAAAAAACAAACAAAAAAAAACAAACAAAAAAAATAAACCCAAAACAAAAATATTTCTTAACCTGCAAATACACTCATATTGGAAAGTGAAAGGTTTTCCTGTCTTCATGAACAAAGACACAAACCATTTTATCTGAGCAAATGTATGGGAATGATGAGATTAGTAGATGTAACCTGATAGATTTCCTCTTTTACCTTCAGATTTTAAATCTTCTTCAAACTTTAGCGTAATCCTAAAATTACTTCCTTTTAACATTCACTTTCCATGTATTTTTAACTTGACCCATATTTTCCCTACCATGAATTACTCATAAAATAAATGTTACTATTTTTTCCATTAAATTATCTAACCCATTTCCCTTCTAAAACTTCTACTGACACTCAGTGATTGTGACAGGACTGTACTAGAGCCTTCAAAGAGATTATTTCCTTTGGGTGCTTACCTCTTCAGAAGTAGAATAGCTAAATTTTTACTTTTTAATTTAGTGATTAACCTTAGGGTTTTAGATAGCAGTTTTTTTAAAAGGTTAATTCAAAGTCCTGGAGTTTGTTCTATTTCCAATGCACAATAAATTATTCAGTCACACAGTCTTGACAATTTTGATGGAAATTACTTTTTCTTAAGGCAAAAAAACTATTAATTTAATTAAACATAATAATATTCATAAGGTGCTCGTTTAAAAACTATACTTGGTATGATATGGCAGCTAGACGATATTGGTATGTTATAAGTGTGCCTCTTTCTTTCCGATAACAAATTATTTAATGAACTTTTCTACTGGAACTTTAGATCATCTATTTTCCCTTTGAGTTCCATTTGCATAGTCTTTGCTGGCAGAGAGAGCAGTTGATGCACAATTAGCTGTTCACTTAGGACACCTTTGAACTTATGACCTTGCTATCTTAACGAGACTTAAACAGTAGAATAATAAAAAACTGTCAGTTTTTTCATGCTGTTCATAACACCCATAGCAACAAGAGAGGCACACAGATCAACAACTGTGAAAGGATCCCTGTTTTCAGAAGTGACTGATTGCATTGACATTGAATTATGATTAATAGGCTTGATTTATAAAGAGCTTTATGGACATTTAAAATAAATGTTAATCACTTCTGAAAACTTAAGCCTTATTATGAAGTGTAATGTGCTTCCTTGAAATTAAAACTTTTAGCTCTTCATTCCTTTAGTTTTTATCAGTGTTTTTATACTGTGACCTCTGTTACTCCAAATGATTCAGATACTGCTTCCAGGCTCAAAAATACAAGTAGTCTAACATAATTTGATATTTTAAAAGCAACATTCATATTTATATTAAGAAGAGTTAGGTATTTTCATTTTCATCAATTGTAGAGGCAGCGTGTTATGAACTTCTGACCTTTCGTAACAAAATTGTATTCCTCTGTTTATTGAGAAGACCAGAAATAAAGGGTAGTGGTAAGGTACTTAGTGGCTATCATATTGACATCTGGTTTAAACTAAAATAGGTTTTGACTCCCCAGTAATTTCTAATGAGAAACTGTATCTAAACTCTCTCTATCTGTATTAGGGCTTAGCATTTTTATTTTCACTTCACCTAGTATCTAAGTTCTGTGTACCTGCTTTGACAATATAAGTTGTATATTTGCATTTCCATAAAATATAGAACCAGTAAAGAGATAAAAATATTCCTTTAGTTAACATGTAGATATGACAAAAAAAAAGAAAGCAGATAGATGAAACTAGGATAGTTTAGTAATATAAACTTGCTTACATGATTAGCTGATCCTACTGTATGTAAATCCTCTTGCCAATACAAGACAGAAGAGGTAATGAGGGCTAAGACATCTGACTGAAATTTCCCAATATACACTGATTCTTTTTTTTCCCTTAAATGTTTTGGGTTTTTTTTCCCCCTTGATTTCCAAAACTTTAAATGATATTCCCCAATAAAGAGCAGATGTTTTTTGTACAGAAAGAATGAATATGTACAGTGATGATATAAGTGACTGTTACTGTCTACATGGATGCAATATCTCATAGAGTAAGAGGTGAAAAGAGAAAAGCTTGAAGTATACATAAAGGCTGGAGTAAGGAATAAGGGGAAGGTTTTGGACAAGCCTCTTATGTATTTTACTGTGCGTTTACTTCTGTTAAAAGGCAAGTCTTCAGGGAGTATCTCAATAGCACTAACAAAGTCCAGTCCCTTGTGTAATTG
Organism: Tyto alba; assembly: GCF_018691265.1. Classification (NCBI taxonomy): domain Eukaryota; kingdom Metazoa; phylum Chordata; class Aves; order Strigiformes; family Tytonidae; genus Tyto; species Tyto alba. The sequence goes on from NW_024881321.1 coordinate 26,634,841, forward strand.
ATTGAGAAAAAGACAGGATCCTGCTTTGAATCATCCACTGGAAGAACCTAACTTTATAGACTTAATTAGCAGCTAAGAAGCCTTTGTCTCTCTCCACTGACTATTAAAAAAGAAATGAAGATCAGTGTCTCTAAGCACAACTTAATCCTTAAGAAGACCTTTCACTTAATTGAATCATGCCTCTAGATGATGTCACCCTGCAGGATGGTTCTGCAATGGTTCCTTAATGCAGGCAGCCCTGTGTGATAGCTGGCTCTAGGGACAGAGCTACAAAGACAGCGGGTAAAAGAAACAGTTCGCAAGCTATATCATGGATAGAAAACAAAGGAAAAACTCAGGCTATTTCAGAGTGAGGAAATACTCAGAAATGAAAAATACTTTGTAAAATAGGATTCATTTAAAAACACAGGAATTTTCTTCCTCCAGATTGTCAGGAATTTCTGCAATTTTATTCCAGCTGTGTAGAGAGAAGCAGGACTGTGAACATATTTTTACTAAATAACCAGTACTGTACTGAAGAAATACACAATTTCTATTTCCAGTTGATCCAGTCAAATACAAATTAATTGCATAAGTTTACAGCCAATATTTTCAAGACAGCTGATAATCTTAAATATGTGTTCAATAAAATTTTATGAACTTCAAGATCTGTGGAGTTAGGTTTTGTTTTCCTACATGTTTGGAAAGTTTAAAAAGCTCTGCTTTAGAGGTTTTCTTCTGAGACAGCTGGAGTCAGATACATTTCAGTGATACAGATATTTGGAAATTAACTGAAAGTGCACTCCATTGCACAGAAAGGTGAAAGCTGCTTTCAGATGGAAGCAATTTTTCTCCAGTGGCACTCAATTCTGCATTCATACGAAAACACAGGAGTAAATGCTTGATGTCCATAACCAGTCTCCTTAATCATCTGTGTCTCTGAGAAATATACAACACTTTTTATACATATTTTTCTGTTAGTATGTCATCAAGACACAGATGACTTCTTTTCAGAAAAGAAGCATTTCACGAATAGCAAGGTCACTTGCATAGAATTGTCAATAGTTGGTTAATCAATGCTACTCTAAGCCAGCTTTAAAGTACGTCAGATTCACCAGATCATTGTATACCTGATTCACCAATCGAAATGTCCTGAGGAACCATATAATTACTGGCAAAATTTGGAAATTTTTGATTATCAAACAGATACCCAAACCATACAGGTTTTAGTCAGGTGTCCCACTGTATCAAGGTGTGGCTTCTAGCCACCGGCTGTGGGAAGCAGAAGCAAAGTGTCAAGCCTGCAGCACTCGAGGGTCCTGTTTTAGACTGTGGTTCTGCATCAGCTGGGACTCCCTGCTGCCCAGAATTGAGCTTCTCTTTGTGACTGGGAACAGGGTTGCATTCTGAAGTGCTCCTCCTATTGCTCTCTTCTGCTTGGCCCTATCAGCTAATTTTGTTCCAACAGAATAAATTCTCACAATATAAGCTGCTTTCACAGCTATTTAGAACACATTCATACCTATTTAAACTCTTAATTGTACAGGAGATATATACACTCCACAAAATGATGACTTATGTACTTTTGATATTAATTATCTAACAAAAGACCACATAAATCACACTTCAGTCTTAAAATGTGTAAAGGATACAACTAATGGTGCTAAAACTTAATTACAATTATTTCATTGGTGTAGGACCTTTTGAATATACAGTTCTTTATGTTCCTCAATACATCTCTCATTTGCTTATAGTAAGATGTTTGTACCTTTGCCAGTAGGAAAAACATTGTCACAAACTAGAAAATTAGGATTTTACAATGAAAGTTGTGGCTGGATTTCAAAATCAGGCGTTGTTCTGTTCTAAAACTGTTAAATGATGTGTGTGTGTGTGATATTTAACCCAATAGTAAACATACTCCTACAACAAATCTCAAGTGAAAATTTCAGTTATTAGTAATGTTTATACTTATGACAGTATTTTAAACTTTCTCTAATAATGTCTCAATTTGACTGGAGTTGATCAGTTAATCCAAGTGTGTAACCATGGATAAAACTGGGAAGCCTTGCACATCAAAAAATAGTCCTCTTCTAAAGAGATAATGCTCATGATTAACTGATTAACTAAGATCAATTCATTGAAATTTAGCACAATGACATTTTTTGAGTTTATTTACATTGATTTGTTTATCTACTTCAAACATCTAATGACCACTCAGTCTTGCAGTAATTAAACAGTATTTGAATAAAGGAAGTACTTTTTAGACTATGAAAAGGAAAACTGTGGGTTAAATTCCCATTTCCTTGATATAGAAGATACTCATTGAAATCTGGATATGTTTGTATGAGTGTAACTGGGAACAAATAAGACAATAAAGTTAGAAATAATGTATGTAGAAAAGAAGGATATAATGTGATATTCGATTCTTGTCTATTTTATCAGATATATCCTTAAGCCATAATAAGAGCTGTGACACTGATCACATGAAAAGTAGCAGTCCACCCCATTTATAAACTCATATCTAGGGTTTCTATCACTGACAATCACTTTATTTCTAAATATGAAACATTTATAGTGTATCTTTAACAAAATTCAAAAAGACTATATATCAAAGCTCCTTCTGGACCTTCTTCTCTTTCCACAGCAGCCACAAACCACTTTTTAAGAATTTATGAGAACACAAAAAAAATAAAGATTATAAAACCCAAGCATATCTCAGTAGACATGAGTAAAAGTTAAGCTAATGCAACAAACATTACATTGAACTAAGCACAAATTCAAGTGGTTGCATGCTGGAAACACTTGGAAATACACGAGAACTACTTCAGTCACATTTCAGTCTCTATTGAACTGCACTTGAAACTGGTAGAGGTACTCCCTCCGGTATTACTGTAGGGTATCAATTCTCATAAAGCTGCAGCCAAAATAATCAGGACTATTGCTGATGTGAAGATAAACCGTATGCAAGTGACCATTTACACACACATCAAGCAATGGTCTTCTTATAAGGGAAGACAATAATGGCATGAATTTCTCTGTTCACATTTCCAAACTATGATTCAACTCCTCCTAATACAAATGTCAAAACCAGGTGAATTCATTCGAGAAGTGTCCAGCTTGGGCTTATATATCCAAAATTAGGAAAGACATTTCTCATCCTATATGATTTTGAAACAAGTTCTATTTAGGCTGTTCTTGTTGCTGCGTATCTACCAACAAGGAAGTTTTCTTCATTAGTGAGACGTTTTGTCCTCATGGGTAGGATACATCTCACTTAACTTTAGACAACTACAATTGAACTAGTTTGCAATGTTCCCTTTAGAGTTAATAGAGATCAATAGGCATCTTGAATCAGACTCACTGTCTATGAAGACAGTCTGGACAACTAATCAAATGTAGACATCCTAATTCACTTATTTGAATACTAAGATACATTTCTAATTGTAGATACAATGTTTTCAGTGGCAATTAAAAACATAACCCCTTTTTGCCTTTTCTCTCCCCTCACAATTCTTATTATTCATTGTATTATGAAGATACTTTGCAGTCCTATTAAGAGTGATTAAATACTATTTTAAGTAGATAATCAATGTCTGCTAAGACAGATCACCTTATTAAAGAGAAATTTAATTTTAGCCATTTTCAAAAACTGGGACATAGTATAGAATAAAAACTCAGGGCAGTTCATCAAGGCCAGGTTCAGAAAGAAATGTTTCAGATTAAGCAAGAGCAGAAATAGCTACACACAAACAGTCCAAGTAAAAGTAAAAATCACAGACGTAAGGGTAATTTATGTCTCAACATAGGCAGAGAAGGACTATGTTTTATGAATCTCTTGCTTAACCTTAAATGACCTCCTGACTCTGAACTTAAATTATCCAGAAAGAAAGAACTTTTACTTCATTATAAGAGGAATTTATTTTTTTTTAGGCTATGTTAATCCTAAGGCCTGCACTAAGAAATAAGCAGTTGCTTCAGTTGTCTGCTTAAATTCCAAGTATTTTCTTGCTTTCTGACTAATGGATGCTCCACTTTTCCTCCATTTTTATGACTTCATATATTAGCTGATCTATTTCTTTAATGATGCCATATTGATGGGACATTTTGCCACCTCTGATATACAGGTGGCTCCAGAAGAAAACGTTCTAATGATCCTTAACCTGTATTTAAAAAGCACCAAATGATGGGTAAGAATTGGTGTATCATGAAACAGGACAAAACCTGAAATTTTCTTTGCTTGTAATCCATGTAGGCATTAATAATACTACCAAGGGAGACCTTGAGCAAATAAAGGGTGACTCTACAGGATAACGTGAAAGGTACAGCTGCACAGACAGCATCCTCCTTGATCATAATGGTCAAAAGGAAAGGATTGGATCACAGAGGATGTACCAGTAAGTCAACACCCAGCTGTTCAGCTGGGAGTCACTGGCGGGTCTTTGTCTCTCTGACAATTAAGCCCTCTTCAAAGGATGAGAACTTCTGCAGAGAGAAGAAACAAGATCATGGAATCATAGAAGCATTCAGGTTGGAAAAGACCCTTAAGATCACCAAGTCCAACCATAAACCTAGCACTTCCAATTCCACCACTAAACCATGTCCCTAAGTGCCACATCTACATGTCTTTTAAATAGCTCCAGGTATGGTTACTTAACCACTTCCCTGAGCAGCCTGTTCTAGTGTTTGACAACCCTTCCAGTGAAGAAATTTCTCCTAATATCCAATGTAAGCCTTCTCTGGCACACCTTGGGGCCATTTCCTCTCATTCTATTGCTTATTACTTGGGAAAAGACACTGACACCCACCTCGCTACAACCTCCTTTCAGGTAATTGTAGAGACTGATAAAGTATCGCCTGAGCCTCCTTTTCTCCAGGCTAAACAACTTCCATTCCCTCAGCTGCTCCTCACAGGACTTGTTCTCTAGACCCTTCACCAGCTTCATTGCTCTTCTTTGGACATGCTCCAGCACCTCAATGTCTTTCTTGTAGTGAGGGGCCCAAAACTGAACACAGTATTTGAGGTGCAGCCTCACCAGTGCTGAGTGCAGGGGGATGATCACTTCCCTAGTCCTGCTGGCCACACTATTGCTGATACAGGCCAGGATGCTATTAGACTTCTTGGCCACCTGGGAACACTGCTGGCTCATATTCAACTGGCTGTCAACCAACAAACCCCAGGTCCTTTTTTGCCAGGCAGCTTTCCAACCACTTTTCCCCAAGCCTGCAGTGTTGCATGGGGTTTTGTGACCCAAGTGCAGGATCTGGCACTGAGCCTTTTTGAACCTCATATAACTGGCCTCATGCAATTGATCCAGCCTGTCCAGATCCCTCTGTAGAGCCTTTCTACCCTCAAGCAGATTCACCCAAAGAAGGCATGAGGCAAGATTCCTGACCTAGTGAAAAGGACTTTAAACTAGGCTTGGTGGGGATGGAGACCAAAAAACCCCAGAGAAACAGGGGATGGAACAGGAATGAAGGGAAGCTCACTGGGGACAGTATGATGGAAAAAGGTCTCACGCTCCCCTTGAGAGGGCAAGGTGGCTGTGAACTCATCTCATGTGCCAGTAGCCTATGAAGTTAATAAAAAAATTAAGTCTGTAAATAGCCACTGGGCTCTGATACTGCTGGGATGAGAGAGATATGACAGGATAATTTCATCACCTGGAATATGGCAATAAATGGACATGAACTGGTTCTTACATGAACATAGGTGGGAAAGATACTCAGTGTGGACTGCTCCAGACACAAAGAAGCAGCCATGGAGCATGGGCCTCTGCTATGAAGCTGCTTGTTGAGAGCTTATGGTTCAGGATCAGAGATGAGTCTGCATTTGGTCTGGCTGGAAAGGAGTTAAATTTCCCCTTAGCAGCCCTGATAGTGCTGTGCTTTACATTGGTAGTTTGAATAGCATTGATAACACACAAAAGTTTTGGCCACAGCTGAGAAGTGCTGCATAGCATTAAGGCTGTCTCTCTCAACAGCCCCACTCCAAAGGCCAATAGGCTGAGGGTGGGCAGGAGTCTGGGAGGGGCACAACCAGGACAGCTGACCCAAACTGACCAAATAGATATTCTATACCATATGAAGTCATGCTAAGCAATAAAAACTAAGAGAAAGGGAGACAGGAGAGGCATTCCTTATTAAGACATTTGTCTTCTGAAGCAACCACTAAGCGTACTGATGCCCTGCTTCCCAGGAAGTGGCTAGATATCACCTGCTGATGAGAAGAATGGCTTGATGGGCACCTGGCAGCCAACCAAGGTTAACACACCACGGAGCCAAAGGACAAGACACTGGTGGGCATCTGACATAGTCTAAGCAAATCAAGAAGAAAAGGTGGATAATGTCTTCTTAAACCAGCAGAAAAAGTGTCCTATCACAGGCTCTCATTCTCACAAATGATGAAGAGTAGTCTGGGTATGTGGTAGTCACTGGAAGCCTTGGCTGTGATCAGTATGAAATGGAGGAGTTTAAGATCCTGGGAAGAGTAAGGAAACCAAATAACTGACTAAAAAAATGGACTTTGGGTGAGCTGAGTGACTTCTTCAGTTAACTGGTAGGCAGTGGTAGCAATTGGAGGATCTTGAAGGTCAAAGGAACCCCAGAGAGTTCATTAGTCTTCAAGGACAGCTTCTCCAAGACACAAGAATGGTTCACTCTCATTTGCAAGCAGAAAGGAAAGCAGAGCAGGAAGCCAGCCTGGTTGACTGGGGAGTTCCTGACTGAGCCCAAATCAAAGAGAATCCTAGAGGAGGGATAAGCTTCCCAGGCAAAGGGTAAAAGCATATCACCGCTCCCATTTTCTGGGATTAATGATGACGTTTATGCACAGAATTGAACATGCAAGTGAACATAGATGATAAAATGCAGTACTTCCCATGTGTTCTTGTGTCTACACTGTTGGGGTGCATCTACCTTAATGATTTAGAACACAGAGTCTCTTTTTAATGCAAATACACTTGTGGCCTTTCTTGCTGCATGTTCAGAGCACTTACATGCATCTCAGAGTGCATAGGCCCATTTCCTCTATGTGTAATAAAATCAGAATATGTGCATTTCAGTGCCATGTACCTAGAGGCACTGCTGACACGGACACAAGGTACAGAAACATGATATGGATAGTGTCTGTGCTGAGGTCCACCAGCACTGTCTGATGGCACAAGATTTTGCTTCGGTTCCATAGTACTTGAGATTTTCAAGAGGTCAGAAAGGAAATCAATCTTTTGCCATTGTTTTGGCATTTCGCATGAGACAAAGCATTATATACATCTATCACAGGCACTTTTTCTGGTTGTGCTTTTGGAATTCATCATTGCTCTATATTCAATACTGCCAAATTTAATTTCTCCAAATTCTCATCTCCTGTGTACCTCAAAGCCTTGCAACTTCTACATCTGCAATGAGATGTAGCAGCAAATTAAGAAACGAAAACCAGGAGAGGTATCGCTGTGGTGCCACCTAGACACCATCTGAGATTCTCATACCTGTAAACTTTTCCAGGGAGGGAGAGTTCAGGGGTAGCAGGAGAAGGGAACACAGGTCACAGTGCAGAAAGCCAAAAATGCTAAACAGCTGACTGCCATAGGCTACCTGGGACATATACTGAATAAAATTTCTAAATAAGAAGGCTGTTTGTCTAAAGACAAGGGATGACATACATGACCAAAAATTTTAGTCCACAGCTTCCTCATGTGTTTTGGCATATATTGTCATGATCTCTGACACTTTTAAATTAAGGCAAAATTACAAAAGAGACATCTTCTTGCCTCTGACCTTTGTATAATTAATGTTATCCTAGAACATGAGTAGAAAATTTTAAAGAGAGAGAAGTGGAAGAGATATTGGGTTTTGTATCCAGCCGCTGTTCCTATAACTTATTTCAATAGGGAGATATATCCTACCTGTACTTCTAGCTGCAGAACTACCACCTTTACATAGTTTTCCATGATACAGAGGTAGGTTAACTGGTGGACCCATTTCCTTTCAATCTCATGTATAGCTGGGACAGAAACTTTTCTTTTGCAAGCTTAATGCTTGGAATAAGATTTTAGTTGAATCATACCAGAGTCACAGAATAATGTGGCCATATATGTAATAGAATACTGGCATCTCCTTCTCCCTCTCCACCCCCAACATCTCTCTAATTTATACCTTTATTGCTGTATACTTTAGTTATGTTGTTACCAAGAAGCAGATTCTGTCTGCTTTAGTAAGAAGAAGATGGGAGGGGTGGAAAAGACTCCATTTCTACAACAATCAGACACATAGAATGATTTTTCATAAAGTAATGAAAAGGAAATATTTGAACATGTTTTAGTATCGTTTATGAGTAAAATCACGTTGAACATTAGACAACTATGGTCTGTTGTCCAACACAATAATAAAATAGAGGCAGATGGCAATACATTAACGTGTGTATTCCAACGCATCCAGTGCCAGCTGCTCTCACCAGAACTTCTCAATATTAACTTACTTCTCCTTCATTGCCACATGCCACCTAGTGACTTAACGCTGAATCACAGCTTAAGAGCTATTCAGGTGGATTGGAAATTATAGCCTACCACAAGGACAGTCTTGTTTCTGAATGTTTAAGAACATAAAACTGGTCACAGAAACAGCTAAAGGCACAGCATGAAGCATCGCTTTACTTCTGAGTGCAGTTTCTCTCACAGATCTCCAAGGACAAAGAAGGAAAGCAAAAAAATCAGAATGATCCAGATTTTGCCTTCCATTATTTGTGTCCATGAAACTAAAATACTAGAACAGAGATGAGGTCATTCAGATATTAAAACAAAAAATAAAACTGTAGCAAAACATTTTTGCTAAAACTTTAAGCAATAAATTCAGTTAATGTATAAAAATAACAAACATTCCCTTTTTGTGACTTAGACTTCTTAAACATTTTACTTAACTTTATTATTTATCTCCATATATTTTTCAGTTTTTTAAAAATCATGATTTTATTCATATGAGTTCTGGGGTTTTATATTTTTATTTTCTAAGAGAACACAGAAAGTGGAAGAGAGTGTCTCTTTCTGACTGTGATCTAAGGCCATGTTACAGAGATGTTCTGATTTTTGAACAAAACACCATATTTCTTATATAGAATAGTGAGAGTACGGTCTTTATCTCAGAAATTAGAGATCTGTAAGACTTCCTTTTATCTGCTTTACCAGTAACAGCAGCCCAAGGAACTCACTAAATGATATAACTATAATAGCTTTAAATTCAAAACTTTTGTGCTTGAACAGGCACTTCTAAGAAGAAGAGATGTGGTGATCTGTGAGGATTCTTTCTGCTTAGGAAACAGAAAAACAAGCAAAACAAAACTGTGGGGTACTCATGATGCTTATCGAAATACTGTGTCTGCTTTCTCTCAAGTGTATTTTGATTGAAAACTGTCTGAGAGGTTCTTCATTACACAGGCAGTCCAGACATTAGAGATTCAGCATGACTTTATGTAATGCAGATCAGAAAGCATTTGATAGCAACTTATTATTTGAAATGCAATGAATAATTCACTATGTGGATCCACAACATCATTCTCTAACTTGCTATGTTAATAAAATTAAACTGCAAAGAACTGTCATCTCAAAACAGAACAAGATACCAGACCAAATCAAAATGACATTTATCATACAAGACTGTTAAAAGATCTTGTAAATTAATATTACAATGTATTTTCCTTTGTGGGAGGGTTACTGTGTGAGTGGTAATATAATAATTATGCCATGTTTCCCTATAGTTTTTTTTCATCTGATAACTCTTGACCTGTTTCCCCTAATCTACGTTGAGGAATCTGAACTGAAAAGAAACCAAAAAATCTTTTAATGATTTATCTGTTGCCTTATTTACCTGCAACTGTACAATATTCAACACAGCTTTTCTTTCAACAAGATTTAGGAATTCAGATCTGAAATATATTCCCCGCTCTGTGGATTTTTTTTTAAGGTTCATACATATCATGACTCCACAGTTTTAATGGTATAAGGTGTTCCCTTACAAAGGTTTCAGGCTGCATTCCATGAGTAGCAGTATTTATAATCCTATCCTGTGTCAAGATCAAGTGTATCTGCATTTGAGAATCTAATCACTTGCTCTGTTTGCACTGGATAGGACCAACCAAAATTCCTTCATTACAATATTTAAGCTCCAGTCTTCTTCACTTATGAAGGCTAAGATTTACAGATGTAATTCAGATGTAATTCTGAGATCAACTGAAGAAGCCTCAGATGTCTAAACAGAGAGCATATTTGTAGTGCTGATATTACATGAAAACAAACCTGGACTGGTTCTACAGACCTGGGCTGGTGCTTCATCAGTATTTGACAAAAGACAGAGTATGGGAAAGGCAGTTTAGGGTAGACTTAGGCATTAATATCAAACATTCAAAATGCTCTTTTAATTCAGGGGCTAAGTATTCTTCTATGACTGTTGGTTCTCCTTCAGCCTTGATAAATGGGAGGATGGAAGTGATTCATCCTTCCTAATGCAGTGCACTACAGCTGACCTCAGTCTCTCCTGAGAGTTCCCAGAGTTCTGCTGAATTTACTGGTATAACCTATGGCTCATAACTAAAATTCTGATTTTTTTTTTTTTACTGCAATTTAAATATATTATATATATGTATCTCTGTGAAGTGAAAGCAGAGATGATAATGAGGGCAATGTACACTGTGTTGAAAAGGGAATCTGCCTTTGAAAGACTATGTGCTCATTTGATGTTTAAAAACCATCTGTTTTACAGGGGAAGAAGGGAACACACAGTGTAATACACCACAGGTTGTCAGTGCTGTATTTATTAGACAAAAAGAATGCCAATCAAATTTTAATAATAACCTATGCTGGTTGAATCTAGACAGAACAGTTTCCTTCAGCTTCTTTGCAGGTGTGGAAGTTTGGAGAAAATCTCTCAGGGTTTAACAAAGTAACTGAATTGTTAATAATGTCTTCCAGAAACCTCTTAGAGCCAAAGAAAGAGAAAGAGTGAAAAAGGAGGAAAGAGAAAGAGGTAAGCTTTGTGGTTTAATGACCAGCTCTGGCAGGAGAGTAGAATCCTGAGCTCTTGATAGGATCGATGATTGAAGGATATTTACCTAAACATTGAAGAGTTTTTCCAAATGGTAAACACACTGTGGCAACTGTTTCTTGAGATAGGTTATTTTTATGTTCATGACAGTAGCTGTTTGATATACTGAATCAGCTGAGTGTTCCCTGTGCATCACATCTCACTCCCTCAGAGGAATGAATGATAATAATCCCTGTGGTAGTGTGAAAATGTATATTAAAGCTATTAAGGAATCACTACGTTGGCCTAAAAGGGTTGCAGACCTTTTTACAAATGGGTAGTAGGCTAATAGCATGATTAAGGCTACCTCTATTCTCCCAGGTCCTAAAGAAGGACTGCATGTTGTCTACATTACAAAGCAAAAGAGGCTAGGGAGAAGATTCAAGCCCTGGCCCCTGATTATGACAGCATATAATTGTACCTCACCCACTAGCTCACTATTCAATTGTCCCAGCTAGCTTTTTCCAAGATTAAACCTGAGCTGGATGAGGGATATAGTCAATTCCCAAAAGCACAAGAACAAGACAAGGATTGATTTCCTCCACTCTCCACATTCTCCAACACAATCCAAGGACATCTTGCAGTCTCAGACATACCTCAAGACCCTTATCCCTTCCCCAAGGCATGCAACTAACACCCCTAATTTCACACTAAGACACCATTCTGGTGAACTACATCAGAGCCCTGCATTATTTCAGTCACTCCTAATGGAAACAGAAGTGAAGGCAGTGCAGTCTGTATGTGTAGATTGCATGTGTAGAGTGTATGTATAGACTACAGGACCATATCTTTATAGGACAATCCAGTCTTCCCTTTCATAACACTACCCATGTCTGGAGCACTTATTAACATAGTCGTGCTGTATTCTAGGAAAATGTGCTTGCTTGAGCTATGTTGCAGTTCAGTGGTGGAAGTGGAGGAACCTAAACTACTCTTTAGTCTCTGACAGGGTAAAACTGGCAGACACAAAACTCACATGAAGTCTATCACAGCCAGGTAACAGAAAAGGCACAAGTGATTCTGCCAGTCATTGACTAAACAGAGTCAGAGAAGTGTAAGGAAGGCACATCCTAAAGATCTGAAAAAATTAATCTAAAGATTCATGCATCCAGCTTGGAGTTAAGAAATAATTCACTCTACTACTAGTGACCTGCTGTGTACAACTTGTACATGGAACGTTACCAGGGTGTGTGCTAAAGAAAGAAGAAATTGAAAATGCGGGTTGTGTATGATCTAAAGAGTATTAAATTAACTTCTTATAACCTGACTCATTATTAATAATTAAAGTTATATCACTACTATGTATCATTCTACATACACATTAGTAATCTAATACTAAACAAATTCAATAATATAAATCAGTTAAGAACTTTAAGTGAAATCAACATAACTCAATCATGAGCATATTTTTTTAAAAATGTAGTAGTTTAATGCAGTTCAGCCAGAGGAAATTGAACAGTATAAAGTAAGCAGAGAAATAGTCTATTAACTATGCACTTATAACTTATGATGTTTACTATATCAAAATATAGTAGATTTTAAAGCACAGTCAAGGGTTTATACAAATGAACAAATCATTGTGGTGCAATAGTTTCACATGCCTCAACTGATTTGTGGCAGCTGACTGTGTACAGGCTCTTAGCTTGTAGTATAGTAATGTGGGTTAGCTTAGCCTTCTTTCATTAACTTCTTACCCTGTGGGAACTTTTTCATGTATTTAAACTTTCTGGCTAACACTTAACTTTCAGACTAATGCACAACACTGAAACATCACAGCCAGACTGGTATGAAAGCCTATCCAATAACCTACACGTCATTTTAAACTACACTGATGGAAAGACTTCATGGGATCACATGATTTTCTTTGTATCTGAAGAACAAAATGAAGCCTTACAACCAAATGAAACATCCAAAAGAAAGTGAAAAAAATCCAGATGCATATAGTACACATATTTTACCAAACCAATGGGTAGTTTAGTAAAAGCAGCGTTCTCTAACACTGTAAAAACTCCTTCACCTTATGAAACTGTCTTCAAAGACATAGCAGCTCTTAATTATTATCTGGCCGACTGATCTATTGAGAAACAATAATAATAATAACAATAGCAATAACTAATAATAATCATAATGTTAAACAAAATAATTATGTAAAAAATATTCTTAATATTAGGAGCGGGGAAAAAAAAAACATTTTCCAAATGAACTCAATAATACTAGTTTTATTGGTATTGAATATTTTATAAATATTTATATTTTTATATTCCCTCAAAATAAGTTATTTCCTTCTCAGTTTATCCCAATTTCACAGATGGCTTACCTATTTTTTAAAATTCCACTCCTTTTTTGTGGTTCATGGAAGCACTAGAAACTGTCTCTTCCAAGTCCCTTCAAAGCTTTTGTTCACAGTTCTGCTTCTCTGTGCTTCATGGTGCAACCAGCACTGGAAGAATTAAAAGCAGAAATGTACTTGGTGAGGGAAAATATCCTATTTTGAAGAATTAGATGAATGTGCATACAAGTCTTTATTTTATGAAAATGGGCGGGAGATGTAGAGGGAGGGATATTATTCTCACCTGACCATAGACATCCAAAATGTTACTTAAATCTGTCACCATCAATTTTTATTGACAGCAGAAGGAAAGAGAGCTCCAAAGAACAATTTAGTTCACCCTAGCATAGATACATAAACCAGGCCGGCCAGATTAATCTGAAGGTGCCTGTTTCTTTCCATCATCACTAAAAAGAATTTAGTTTGACTACTTCCAGTTTAGACACCTAACTTTCAGTCATCTAAAACCATGAAAGAGGCAAATGTTGCCTCTATAATTATTCAGCCTTACTAAGCTGATTAATTTAATGCTGCTGAGGCTAATATGCAACCAAGTAAGAACCACTCCCTTTCATAAGCATTCTATAATGTATATACTACCTGTACTGTAATTAGCCCATTGTTTTCATAATTTAAACAAGTCACCCAGTTACCTTTTAGACTGACTTGTATAGCTTCTCTTTCTTGCCCCATAAACGCAGTCTCTTTTTCTACCAGACTATTACATCTGAAATAGTTTTCCATATATAGCACCCTCCTCTTAGCATCCCTCAATTAAAATACAATCTGTCCTCATCTTCTATTTGAAAAGGGCATTCTCTCTGCAGTAATCTTAAACTGGCATCTATCAACTACCCAAAGAAGTTTGGAAATTTCGTACCGTAGCTAAACTATTAAAAGATGTCAATTAGCACTAAGTTAACTGCATTTTAAATATGCATTATTTTAACTACTTCCTTTTATGATATCAAATACTACTTTCTAAAGATAACAGTGCTTTTGTGTTACCTCTGCAGAAAATTTCTGTAACTATTATTTAAGTAAAATGGACACCAACCAAATGAAAATATTTATGTGTAAGCAGGACCTCACAAAAATATATATGACTAGGAAAGGAAAAATGAGCAGGGCTTGGAAGAATAACACCGAGATATCACTATCAGAAATAAAATTAAATGTAGACAGGAACATCAAACAAGAATGTTGTATTATAAATAACCATGTCCCTAACTGAAACCATAAATCAGACTTTACTTATCTTTAATCTCTCTCTTGAGCATTGTAGATGTAGCTTCAGCCGCCTAACTAGAGCCCTGACTGGCATTTGATCCCTGGGACAGTCCAGTCAGCCTTGCAGCAATGCATTCCGCCTCACATTAATACATGCCCTGGACCAGATTTAGGCTTCATTTCTACTCTAAGCCATATCTCTTCCCAGGCTGCTTTTAAATGACTTCCCTGATTCACCTCGAGGAAAATTTTGAGAGTATGAATTCTGCATGATTCCCTGGCAATTGTCATTCAGCCAGCGTAATGTGCCCTGGCACCGGCCCATTAGGGCTCCAGTCCTGCCTCCAAGGTCTGCCCCTGCCTTCACTTCGTCTTCAGCTCCCACTCCAGCCCAACTGCCTCTGCCAGTTCCATGAGCCTTGAAGGTCACCTGGTCAATAAAAAGATCAAAAGTGAATATTTTAAGACAGGTAAAAATCATGAAGTCTAAATGTACAAAAGGGCAGTGGAAGAAAGCAATACAATTGTACTACCGGAAATAACTGACACAACTTTTGCAAGAGAAGTGGATATAATGTCAGTTATAGCTAATAAATATATGACTGCTTTTATGACTTACAGATTTCTTACACATAACGTTTCTCAGTTAAAGCCTTTCCTATCCACCTGAAAAAGAAAACAAGTGAAGAATTTGATTTAAATTTTTTTCATCTCACATTTTGATTAATGATCTTTTTTTTTGCCTTGAAAATTGCAATATTAGCTGAAAATATCCATTCAAAATGATCTTGCAAAGATGATTCTCCTTGTGTTCAGCTTGATTATATTGCCTGCTTCACTGAGTCCCTTATCTGACTGCCCATTCTTAGCTCAACTATAAGCTATTTGTCTTTAAAAGGGTTATATATGTACAGTCGACTGCATTTTGTGCCTTCCTGAATACCTCCCTATCAATATATCCAGGCAGCCCAAACCAAACTTTTAAAGAGATTTGTTTGTTTCTTAACATTCGTGAGCTTTCAAACTGCTTACAACAGTTAATTATTGTTGAAATACAACAAATTAAAAAATTAATAATAAAAATAAAGTAAAATTGGGGGGAGGAGAGTTTATAAGACAGTAGAGCTGAGGAAAAGTCAAATCCAAAGATTTTAATGTGGTGCACTACCTATTGTAAAGACAAACAACATTGATGTGCCCTTTTTACATGAAAAAAAATTGAATGCTGCACAACCTTTGGTATAAAATTATTTGTACTAATTGCACCACAATTTTCATAGTAACACATCTATAAATAACCACATTGAAATTGCATCAAAATAAATTAAATACAAAAGAATAATTATGACTGATTTATAGTCTCTAACTAGTGAACTGATGTACAGTCATAGAATAGAAATAGTGATCAAGCTAATAAATAAAAATTAAGTATCTTAATATTTAAGAGAGAGGAAATCAAGATGAAAATAAATAAATGTACTACAGCTAGGTTCATTAGTTTTTGATTTAAATTTATAAATATAACGTGCATGGATTTTAAACAGTAACTTTCCCCAGTAAAACAAAAAATACTCAGCAAAATCTGGCTGAAAAAAGTGTTTTTATCCTTTCTCAGTGATTCCTTTCGACTGTCCTGGTTAATCTGCAACATTGCTGTGATGAATGAGTCAACAAAAGGTAATATTAAATCAAGGTATTAGTTTTTGAGGAGTGTTGTAAGTAGAAGTCATATGAAGAGTGTGACATACTGATGGAAGAATTTGAGAAACAAATGTAAAGAGTGGCAGTAGTCAGAATCTTCAAAGCTTATAATGTTGGGGGTTGAAGAAAACAAGATGTACAACACCACTTAAAATCTCATAGTTTTGTCAAGCCAAGTGCTAATGAGAAAAACACAAACCATGATAGTTGAGTATTTCAGCTTCATGTATCACAAAAGGAATCTAGCAGCAGGATTACCCTGTGGTTTAGACCTTTGCGGATTCAATTTAATTTCATTCCAAAGTCAATTTAACCATTTGATTTCCTAAGTAAAGTTGAACCTCTGTTACGTGTATCTTTCACACAACTGAAAACAGACACACTTTCCAGGTGTGTTTGATTATTCTTAATAACAAACATTAGTTATTTAGTGATCTGTTTTCTGCAATTGTTACTAAATCGATGTAGTAAGAAAGGCTGACAGCAATTAAAACAACCATTAGTTGGTATGTAATAAAGAAATGCAGGGATAAGGCTTCCAGAACCAAAGCTGTTGATGCAACTGAATGCCCAGGGTTGGACATCATCTAAAAGTGAACTGGAAGAAATATTTCAGGAAACTGAGTGTCTATTAATGACATTTTGACAACATGCATTTTGTCACTTGCTAAATATATAATTAAAATGAATCTTGTTGCATGTTCTATGAAGCACATGACTTTTTGCTAAAAGACTGAAGATTATGTCAGTCGAAATAAAATGACTGGTCTTCTACATCTATATTCCTATCTTTTATAAAATATTTTTTTGCATAAAACACAAGTAGAAAAATATAAACTTTTTTTTTTTTACTCAGTTTTGCTTTATTAATGCGAAGTCTTGCATTGCTATTTGAGACAACAGACATCAAGATCCTTTTATGCAAAAAAAATTTCCATGACAGCGAACTGAAGAAGTGTTTAATCTCTTCACAAAAAAAGTGTACGAAGAATTAAAGGAAGATTTGCACCAAGTTATTTGACAAGTGAACAGCAGTCAACTCCTGAACTTGGAACTTGAGCATTGTAGTTGCTGTCTGGGCCTTAAAATCCATGACTGCTGAGTGCTCATTCAGTTCATTTCAGAAAATTCCGGACAAAAGACTAATTCAATTCTCTTACAAGAACTTTTGACAGTTAAATAGGTTTAATTCTAACACAGACATTAAAATCAACTTGGAAAATTGAAAAAAATAGTGCTTTTGACTGTCATATAGACAGTTGTTCTCTGATGGCTCCAATTCTAATTTACAAACATCTTTATTGCAGACATTCAGTCTCTTTACCATTTTATTTTGAAGATTAATTAACAAACACATGTAAGGTATAATTAACAAATGCATTGGCTTTTATATTACTGTAGGTATAAACTTGAGGACAAAATCATAAGTTTATTGTAAATGTTATGGAACAAAAGGGTAAACACATACTTAAATGTCAAAAATTATTCTCAGTGTGTCTCAAAGCAGTTTTAAATGCCTGCTTTTTGCTAATGTAATTAATGTGCTACCTTTGAAAAGATAGTCACAGAAGAAAAGTGTGGCAATAAATTTGGTTCAGAATAACCAGAAATATTTCAGGTTTTGTTCTTGATATTCATTAAAGTAAATGATAGTTTATATAAACTCTATCTATAATTCCAGACCAATATATGTCTTTTGAAATTTCCAGAATGGAGATTCCTTTATTCTCCTCAATGTTTAAATTGGCACATTTTCATAGTATATAAAATGTCTTCCCTTTCTGAAATGAAACCACACATAGACTGTGTACAACCAACACAAACAATATTTTTCTTTACTTCTAACATTCACAATTGCATCTTAACATGTTTTCATTGCATTACAGGAGCGTTACAACTGCAGCCTTTTGGACACTCTCTATCTACCCCACATTGGATGTGAAAGCATTTCAGCCCAGACCACACAAGAAGGAACTCTACCAAACTAAAGCAGAAAGGGATACAACCTGTACCTTTGAGGCAGCATTCCTATTTATATATCCTAATAATTATAGTAATTATGTTTTTTGCAATTGTATGACATTAATCATTGTTGTTTAGCTTGATGATCCTGACGATTTTCTGCATAATGCTAACAAGCCTATCATTCTTATCTTTGTGAAGTAGTGCAGAACTTTGCAGTGCATTTGGAAAATTGCATCCTGTTTGTATTGAGGATCTTTTTCCAGATTATTTATCCAGTTTATCAAGACAATTTTGAATTTTAATCTTATCCAACAGTATGCTCAGAGTCTCTCTTAGGTGATAAAGACATACTCTCCTATCATCAAGTGTTTCAAGGCATTCCAACTTAAACACTTAGAATTGAGAATTTATTTTTCCAAAATGAAATATTCAGACAAGACTCTCAATAACAGAGGTAGAAATTAACTGAAAAATACCTTACTGAACTAATGGATTATTATGCTGATGTATGATCATTGTCAGTGCTAGATGATATTTTTTTCAAAAAATAATTAATTCATCAAGAAGTGACATTTTGGAGTAATCAAAAGAATTTGAAAATTTAGTGAGGAGTTTGAATAAAAATATAAAAAGATATATTTGGAGAATGAGTTCTGTCATCAAAATGGAAAATCATTTCTCTGATTTTTTTAATTAAATATTTTAATATATTGTTTCTCTTGGATATTTATTTCCATTGAAACTAGAAAGGGCTCAATAACTTGAAAAATAAACCAATATTTTCATATGACAAAACCTAAGTGTTTGACATTAGTCAGATTGGCAGGGTTTTCATGTTTCAAAAAGATGAAGGGAGAGGTATGGTATTTTGACCCATAAGAAGCGTATTCTCCACAGCTATTTCAGGGAAATATTTAGTATTAAACAACAACAAAAAAAAATGTTTTCTTATCTTACTCATATTAGATATTGTGCTTTCATTGTAAAATGATAATGCTGAAATTGAAAAATTTGCTTTCATGTTTTTAAAATAGACAACTGTAAAATTAGTCTTTTAATAGTTATGTATATACATATGTTAAAAACCTTGTCAGATACTTTAAATAATATTTTAAATAATATAGTTCAATTCTAGGATCAAAGATTAAGACAGACATAACTAAGATAATCCTTCATATTCTTCTCCTCAGCTCTCCCAATAAATATTCTGCCACTGCTACTCCAGGATAAATGTCATTGTTAATCAAATAAATGTATAAGCAATTGCACTGGAATAAATTGAAAAAAAAATATAATAAAATCAGCCCAGTGTGCAAACACGGCTGCACCTTTTCTGGCAAGTCTTATTTAATCATGGACTGACTATTCAACTCTGGACAGTGATAAACAACAACCAATTCACCATAGCAGTAGTTAATTCCTCCTCATTAGTCCCTCTCATTCTATTTCCTCTGATCTGAGAACTTAACTGCCTGGACACCCAAATAACTATCTCTCCTTCCACTATTACTGTCAGATCAGAAAAGGCTCTTTGGCTGGCAAATGACAACATTGTTTTTCCCTGACCTGAGCCCCAATCATGTAGGCGACAATCCCACTGTGAGACCCAGGAGTCCAGCATCTCCCAATTGCGTGTCTGGGCAAGTTAGGCACGTTCATAGTCTCTGGTCCCTACAATTGCCATTGGAGGACCATCTTTTGCAACCACAGGTGCAAAAAAAAGAGACTTCAGTGTGCTTTAACCACTCTTTTGGAGAGAGACCAGGACTGCAATATCAACTGGGGAGCTACACTACCAGACAGCTCAAAAGCAATTACAGACTTTGGAGTTGGACAATGCATTCATTTATGAGTTTCAGTGTTATAATTTCAAGACAGCATTTTGAAATTCCAGCCAAGTTTGCCTACATGTAATAGGTTTCAGATGTTTGCAAGATGACTGCAATGTTTCTCTCTGGTGACAGTGAAGAGAGGAAGGCTGTAGGAGCACCAGCCGGTACTACCGCTATTGTCTAGAACTGAAAAATTTATCACAATTTGTTTATAAGAACAGATGTTTATGAAGATTTTAAGGGACAAGTCCTCACATCAAAGCCTGAGCAAAGCCCTTCAGCACAACAACACAGGCTGAGACTTGACCTGGGACTGTACAGTTAGTGTATTATAGGCAGTAATATATGGTTATTCCCAAGAGGATCAGTCAGGGAGCCTGGAGACACACTGTACCGCTGTGTGACAATAATTTATTCAGCTAGTGTCTTGTCTGAATTGATGTCCTGTTCTTTTTTGAGTTCTGCTGATACTGACTGCTTTGGGTTGTTGTCAGGAAAAAGACAAAGGACCATTTATAGTTAACCAGTTATGGAAACGAGCATTGTTAAACCATGAAATTAATTGCTGAATTTCTACATTTCACTTTTCAGATTTCAGAGCACCCTCTTTTGAAGCTACCATGAGCTATTTAAGAATATGTAGCTATCATCAACAGATCTTATTCTCATATAAAAGGCAGAACTATCTCCCGTTATGATTTCCTCCTGGAAATACTCCCTGCAGGAAGATAAACATATGGTAAATGTTAAAAAGTTAATTGGCTATATATTGGCTGTAAAAGTTAATTAGCTGCATAGTGTTCCATATATTGGTATTTTAACAATTTACCTTCAGATGTCAAAACTGATCCTTTTATTTTCCTAGGTCTGTTACCTTAAAATTAGCTTTCAAAAAAGTTCGATGGAATAAACAGACCTTTCTGTCCAGAGACGGTGTGTACCTTACAGAGAACTGTGATAATCTTTTGTTAGTCATCACAGTGAAAAAGAAGTGCATCTTTGGGATTCTTGTCATCTGAATTTGTGAATGGCCAGTCAAAAACTAAACTGCCAAAAATGTAAGTTTTAATCCAAATCAGCTCCCTAAATCAATTAGTTTTCTGGCCACACAAGAACAATGTCTCAAGAAAAGAAATAGGAAGACAGTGGCAGACATGATTCGTGTGGCATTAATCTGACAAGAAGCCACAGTTTAATTCTTGTATTTTGTCGCTATGACTACTCCACTTTTCAGCCTCCTGTGCTGAAGCTCAAGTTTGTATCATATTCAGGCTTTGAGCATGCTTCAAATCATGGCATGTGGGGGAAAGAGGGGAGTTTGAGCTCCAAAGGCACCTTAGGACAGTGCAACTTACTAAGATGTACAGACACCTGTAATAGCCATAGCCACAACTCTGTCTATTTCTACCTTTATCATACTGCCTACAAATGCTACACATGGCTAATGTCAGGCAGAAAATCAGCCACACTTCTTTGTTAAAGGACCAGTAGGACCAAACAGAATTCTAAATTTCTGGGTAGCTGAAGAAAAAACTGTCCATATTACCATGCCCTGCCATAGTCCTGATTTTCTGCTCCTCTGAAGAGCTGTTTATGTAAGAAGATGTGGATTTTCCTGAAGATTGATACTTGAAAATCAGGTGTCAAATTATCTATCACTAGGCCTTTTTGGGGGTTTAGGCCCTACCGTACTCCAAAGACTGAATTCTGCTACAAGGCTGGCACTTTGAAGTTTGGTACCATGCTGAATGCCACACTGGTTGAAACTCTAGGCACTGTTAACAAACACTGTCAAGACAGAACTCAAGACCTGGACCCCTGACCATCCACAGTGCTTGTATTATAACTTATTCCTTTGTGTCTTTTATGAACTGCTTCAGCTAGCTGTTTCCAAGAGAAATCTGCTGTAGAGACATTTAGAACGAAGCAGTCTGGAGGCCAGACAGTCTGTGTCACTTGGCTTTGAGGTCCTTTCTAATTATTATAATAACTTATTATAATAGTATAATGATCACTTATTTCTCTTTTAATTACTAGAGACTTTGGACCTGACAGTGAGACCACTGAAATCTTTGGCTAACAAGAACTGGACAGCCTGGGGGAAGCCTGGTAAGATTATATCTATAGTAAGGTTCTTTCCTCCTTTCTTTTGGGAAAAGAAAATGTAGAAAGGGGGCTGTCATTAAAAAATGAAATTCTGTTTGTGTTTACAGAGGATTTTATGCAAGAACCTTATGGTACTTACAAATTTCATGTACTCATGCAACTTCCTCATGAAAGTTCACTTTTCCAGGTGTCTAAGGGCTCAGAAGACAACTAGCTTGTCAGTGGCAGAATATGTACGTATGACACTCTTCCTGATGTCAATTAATGAACCATTTCAGAAGGAAAAAAAACACCGGAAGGTACAAGTTCTTAGTTTGGACTGTGGTCTCAACTTTTATCAAAGCTGAAAATACTTTTGTAATAAAATTTGAAATATTCATTAGAAATTATGTCTTCAACTTCACTTGTATCATTTCTTACACTATTGATAGATGTTTCTGCAGTTACTTTTCAAATAAAAGCATCCTTCCATCAGAATCTGAATACTCAAAGACAGAACCTATTCCTTCTCATTGGATGTATTAGTTGTCATGAAACTGAGAAAATAAATGACTACCAATTGACTACCCAGCTCTTCTCACCACTGCTTCTAGTCTGACTTAATTGGCTAGTAATTCCATGATGAATGCTTTTTTCCAGATTTTAATTCCTTCTTTCTATGCAGATTATTCCCAAAGAAACAGTAGAATTTTCTAAAGCATGTTAACTCTGTTTATTTCTGCATATTTGAAACAATTCTCACTGGATTTTATATACAATTCCAGTAAGTCTTTAAATCAGAATTTACATAGCCCAGAAAATCTGCCTTTTTACTGCTCCACTGGCAAAACTGGAGTAGTGTAAAATTATCTTGTGATGGTCAAGCAAAAGATAGACCTGTTTGTTCAAACTGTTTGTCTTTGACAAAAATCTGAGGTGCTAGACTAGAAACAGTTGAGTAAAAAAACAAACCCAGAACAGCTTCGAGAAAGGTTTATGCTTCTTAACTTGATAGAAGTCAAATTTTAAATGCCCAGGTGTAAAACTAACAGATGGCCATCTCTATGAGCATTTACAGCTGGGCACTTCTTTGTCTACATGAGACGGTTTCACCATCAAGTTTGCCTTGCAGCAGCAGTATATAAAATCCCTGCAAGCCTGATAAAGTTGGTGTGCTTTAAGCATATCTAGTACACAGGCCTTACTAAAGGCAAATCATTTCAAAGGCAAATAGATGTAGGCGATCTAGATTCCTGTCCCTCCTCAGACTAAGAAGCCATAAATCCACATCTTGAGGCTTCTATTAGAGCATCAAGATAGAAACTAGTTTCCCTTCTGTGCAATGAGGCTGTGGCAGTGTGTGTTGAATAATACAAAGATCCAGGGGCCAGAAAATAAGCAAATCAATGTGTCTACTGGGAGATGAGTCTCCAATTTCATTCTAGCTGAGCAGGGAATAGAATCCAAGCTTTTTATTTTGTGGTTGAATGCTTTACTAATTTTGTAAACAAGTACTAAAAAATGGAAAGTGTGTTACTGCCATTTTCTCCTGATCCTTCACCAGCTCACTTGAGTCTTTCAGCACATAGTCATATATGTGGTTTCTAGGAGCTGGATCCTAAGTGGTTAAGGTGTTTTTGTGTTTTTTTCTCTTAATTTTAGTTTCCTAAGAAACCGGTAATTCTAAAAGTATTGGGATTTCAGGTATGGGTAACTTGGCTATCTTTAGGCCTGGCACTGCATTAAATATTGACATTTTCCTTCTATTTTTTTTAGATGAAGTGGACTTTCTCTTCTTGAGTGTATTAGGATTCCCCTTCTGAGTTCCTCTCCAGCAGAGGAGAGAACAGACCTTCATGAGGTTTGGTCTTTATCTCTGAGAATGATGAATTTAAGGAGTATTTAGTGGTACCTGAAAGTATGACCAATACTCCGCCTGAATGAAAAGGAACTTCCCTTTAGCCTGTCTCTGTAGACAATATATATGTTAAAATGAGCAGGTCACTGTATGCACGTCTGTCCCAGTCTGTGAGATTTGGAACCTCTTCCTAGTCTACCCCAGCTACACCATGAGCTCATCTCTGATGTGCATACCTTTCTCCATGGCCTGTTTTTTTAATGGGAAGAAGGAGTTGCATGGCATTCAGGTGAGTCCCCTGATCTGGACAAAAGGATCAAAACTGTAACATGCTCAGGGAGAGTATCTGCCTCATCCCCCTGACACAGGGACAAAATCTGCCAACAAAGAGCCTAGTTATGACATTTACAAAACACCAATTACAAAAAAACAACAGAAAGTGCAAGCCCCTGTACCCTGAGAATGTATACAATGTTGTATGTAAACACAAGCTACCTACCCTACAGATAGGCTAAGAGATACTGTATGTCACCGTCTTGTGAATTGCTCCTCACAAACCTACTTGGAGGAGTATCCAAAATGCTAAAAGCTGACCACAGTGTTTAGATATCTTATATTTGTATGTGCCAATGTTCTCCTGAAGAACTGAGGGCTGGTTCTACATTTTTGGTGAACGATGTGAAAGGTCTTGTAGGTTTGCCAAGTCAATCTGACCTTCTTCAACACAAAGGAAAGCTCTCTTTTTTCAGCCTGGATTAAGTCCTCAGATATAGTCATATAGATTTGTGACTGATGTGAGGGTCTCAAGAAAAGCTTTTTAACACTTCACATGTGTCTTTAGATTTTATCAATCTCTCTGCAGCTGGTATACATTTACAGAGGGCAACTGAACCTCATTACCAAATCAGTCAGGGTGGGTAGCCTCAAGTCTAGCTAACAAGCCCACTACCAAAACTGATAAAGGATACTAGTCTGGGCAGTAAGCAAGAGATGCAGATCAGAAATGTCTGAAAAGTCCAGAAGATGTGTTATGAGGGAGTTATTAGTAGACATTTGTACATTGTTTGTTTCCCTGGAACATAACTGAAGTTAGTAACATCAGATACTGTGCACTAGTGCCTAGAGACTTTGATACAGTGAACTTCTGGAAGCTGCCAATGGGTGCTGGGACTGCGATTTCCTTTCTTGCTTGTAAATCTGAGTATAACGTAGCTATTGATCCTTGCTGGTTTTGCTTATTATGGATAAACATGATCTTAATATAAACTACAGCATCTTTGGATTAGCTGTCTTTTCAGAGTGGAAGCTGATCTTTGCTGTTTAATATCTTTTTGGTGTTTCATGAAATCATAGAATGACTGGGGTTGGAAGGGACCATAAAGACCATCTAGTTCCAAGCCCCCTGCCATGGGCAGGGACACTTTCCACTAGATCAGGTCGCTCAAATCCCTGTCTAACCTGGACTTGAACAATTCCAGGGAGGGGGCACCCAAAACTTCTCTGTGCAACCTGTTCCGGTGTCTCACCACCCTCATAGTAAATAATTTCTTCCTTGTATCTAATCTAAATCTACCCCCTTTCAGTTTAAAACTATTACCCTTCATCCTATCACTACAATCCCTGATAGAAAGTCCCTCCCCATCTTTCCTGTAGTCCTCCTTCAAGTACTGGAAGGCTGCTATGAGGTCTCCCCAGAGCCTTCTCTTCTTCAGACTGAATAAACCCAGATCTCTCAGCCTGTCCTCATAAGGGAGATGTTCCAGCCCCAGTGATCAACCTCATGGCCTCCTCTGGACCCACTCGAGCAGGTTTATGTCCTTATACTGGGGACCTCAGAGCTGAACACAGCACTGCAGGGGGTCGGTCTTACAGGAGACCGGAATAGAAGGGGAGAATCACCTTCCTTGACCCAGTCACGCTTCTCTTGATGAAGCCCAGGATACAGTTGGCTTCCTGGGCTGTGAGCACACACTGCTGGCTCATAGGCAGTTTTCTATCCACTACTACTCCCAAGTCCTTCTCTGCAGGGCTGCTCTCAATCCACTCATTGCCCAGCCTGTATTTGTGCTTGGGATTGCCCTGACCTGTGCAGGACCTTGCATTTGGCCTTATTGAACTTCATGAGGTTTGCACAGGTAAGTGGGGTTGTCATGGTTTAAACCTGGCTGTCAGCCAAACGTCATGCAGCTGCTTGCTCACTCCTTCCCCCTCAGGGATGAGAAGAAGAAGATAAGACAAAAGACTCAGGAATCAAGGTAAGGACAGGGAGGGATGACTCACCTATTATGGTCACAGGCAAAAGACAGACTCCTTTGGGAAGAAAAAGAACTTCAATTTAATTTAAATACTATCACCACCATCACTAAATTTAATAATCAGAGGACAGTAAGAAGTATAACCACAACTCAAAAATACCTTCCCCTCACCCCTCCCTTCTTCCCTGGCTCAGGTTTGCTCCCAATTTCTCTATCCCCACCCGCTGTAGCAGCACAGTGGGGCAGAGGATGGGGGTTACAGTCAGTTCATCACCCATTGTCCTTGCTGCTCCTTCCCCCTCAAGGAGAGGACTCCTTTCACTCTTCCCCACTCCAGCACAAGGTCCCTCTCATGGGAAAATAGTCCTCCATTAACTTTCTCAGACTTGAGTCCTTCCCACAGGCTTCAGTCCTCCCAGTAACAAACTGCTCTATCATGGGCTTCCCTCAGAGTCCTCTCACCACAGGCTTCAGGGAAATGTCTGTTTGGGCACCCCTCCCCCAGCCTCTCCTCCATCTTTCTTCCATTGACGTCAGTGTTTGCAGATGTATCTCCTTACAACTCCAACTCCTCCTCCCAGGTTCCCCTTCTTAAATACCTTATCACAGATGTGCAGCCACCATCGCTAATTGGCTTGGCCTTAGCCAGAGGTGGGTCCAATTTGGATCTGGGGGAGCTTGGAGAAGTTTCTCACAGGAGGCCACAGATGTAGCCTCCTCCCTCACTACCAAAACCCCGCCACACAAACCCAACACAGTGGTTTATACTTTTATATGCTATGTGAGTCGGGCAATACATCCACATAGTACTTAAGTTATGGAAAAGCAAACAGACTTGTCCCAAATCATCCAACTGTAAACCAGAAAATATAGCTTGTATTCATGCTGAGAAATACTTGCATATTCTAACATCTTAGAACTTTAATTTCTGAAGTATCATTACTTTACATAATGTCTTTTTAACTCCTATTTTGTTCTTTTATTTGTAGATTGTAGTGAAATTGTTAGCAGCATTGAACAGAGGTTCCTAATGTTTAGATTCCATGATCATTCAAAGAAACATATTTAGACCTAATTCTCTTCTTTACTGTCTTTTTCCCTATCATCTCCTTCAAAGCAGTCCCATTTTCCAAAGACACACAGATATATATAACAGGAGTCATAATGATCATCTGTTTTAAATGCTTAAATCCCACAATCATTCTAAGAAACTTGTTTAGATAGGAAAAGATCTCTGCCACCCCCTGGTTTGATTTGGGAGCAAGTAGCCTGGGATCTTTTCCCAGTTTAAGATGAAAAAAAAAAAAATCTGAAATATCAACATTTCATGGATGTCTAAATAAAACACTCTCATTCTAAAAAAAGAATGTGCATATGCAGACTGCACAAAAATGAAAGAAAAACATTATTTCAATTCATGTTAGCTTGACAAACCAAAAATAAGTCGCTTTCAAGCTAAAGTTGTTTATGTATTAGTTAGGAGTAAAATCAATGCAGAGCTGTGAGTATATTTATAAAAAAAAAAAAAAAAAAAGGCAAACAAAAAAACAAACAACAACAAAAAAAAAAAACAACAACCCCAAACACCCAAACACAGAAGCTCAGAACCGATTTCATCTCTGGGGTTGAGGAAAATGGAATACTGAAATAAGAGGAACCTTATCATAGGCACAAGCTTGTTTTTAATTTTGTTTTATTTTTTTTTTTGCTGGAATACACAGCTCTTCCACTCTATTTTAAACCTGCTGACCTCAGAAGCTCACAGTATTATTACAGCAGACTAATTTTTTAATGCACACTTTCTGAAGTAACATTTTGGACAAGACAGTGGTATCCACTTAAACTAGGGCTGTGTTTGGAAACTTGAAGCTGTCAGATATAAGATAGAATAAATTCATTGTTGGTGTACTATTTATCCTTTCTTCTCTTTGTAGCCAAGTGAAAAATTCTATTTGCTCCTACAAAAATTAACACAAAATTCTTAGGGCATATCTATGAGATTTTCTCATCTTTTCTTTTTTAAGTGTTTTGGAAGTTCTCAGAGTTGGGATGAACACTAAAGCCTCAGAACTGATACTGGAACTTTGAATTTTGCAAGTAGATGCGTCACACTGCTGATGCAACTTTGGGTAGCACACTGATTGCTCACTGTATTACACATCTTTTATCATGTTAATTTTTTTCCCAGCTCTTTGAAATCATGATGTATTTACTGTTGTATATTTCATATTTAGGAGGGTGTTTTTTTTGATAAATGAGGGATTTTATAAAGCTAGAATAATAGATATAAGAGAGTAGGACAGTAATTTTGATCTTTAAGGCAAATTTTATGGTCATTTCAAGTTTCAATAATGTGACTTGAAGCTGAGTTTTTGATTCAAAGATTCAAAGGAATGATATTTCAAAATACTGATTTTGTACTTTCTGAATTACAATAAACTAATTTTCATTATTTTTTGCTATTGTTTTTAAGAAGTTCAGGATTCAGCAGCCAAAATCATTGCTTTCTACAAAATCTAACGAGCATACATAGAAATTAATATTTGAGTAAAATATTATCTCCTACTTGTTCTGCACTTTCAACTATGCATAAGTAAACATCTGGAAAAACTTTTGTGAATACTCCTGCATAGTATGTTTGTTCTGTTAAGCCAAGGAATTAATTAAATGTAACTATTTTTCCATATTTTTCTTCAAGAAGAAAGATATTGCTACACACTGAATTCAGAATTCTGTTGAGTTCTAGCTGTTGTAAAAATTGGGTTTATTCTATTGAAACAGCGAACTGTGCTTATCCCTTCAGAAGGTAGGTTCTGTCAAAAAACTTTCGTTCATTCAAAATCAATTCCAAATAGGAGGAAAATGAAGATTTAAGGTGATGTTAAACTATTCCTGCACATTATAAAAGAAAAATACAAAGTCTTCCCTCTCTCTCAATTTCTTTTTTTTTTTTTTATGTAGAGTCAGTGCTTTTAATGAGGTTTTCTGCTTTCTAGAGATAGACTCAGGCTAATTATTTAGCTGAAGTTTAATTTATAATCTGGCTATGTCCATTTTGCATATTTGGATACTATTTGCATAAACAATGCAGCTACTATTATCAGCTTTTCCCAAAAGATTACAAAAATACTAATTAATCTAATTTACATGAGGATAAAGATAGTTACCTGAGCTAATTTTCTATTATTTTTTCCTTTTTTTGCCATAGTAAAATGCCATTTTTTTTAAGATTCACACTGGAACCTTATAGAACTGTGTTCCTATAAAAACTGGTGTTTGAAGTTTTCAAAGATAGGGTTCAGTTCCCTCAAAATGGATTATTCTGTGATTATATTCCCTGAATATTAACTGATACCATGCACCCATTCAGCTGAAAATGAAATCTTGGAGTCCTGAGCACTATAAATAGTCTCCTCTTTAGTCTTATGTTCTCACATTCATGCTCATAAATGAGGACTTTGTGGAACAGGTTAACCCCACTGTTGGGTTTGCTTTTGTACACTGAATTCCTATTTTTTTTTTTACCTTTGTGCTTCTGGATATCTCTATATGCATGTTTTCTTCTCCAAAAAGGAGATGCAAAGCTCTTTTAAAATTTGTGTGAGTGAAAAAGCATTTGGTTAGTTGAGTGGCTAGCAGGTTTCGATAGATTTAAATCCCTAGATGATTGACAGGTACATTCTTCTCACTTGGCATCATTGTAGTCAGTGAGCTAAAGGGTTTCAGAGAGAGTGAAAACAAAGATCATACCCAAAGGATTGCTTCTCTCAGTACCAGCGATAATAACCCTGAGTTTTATCCTAAGGCAACACACATAAAAAATGGAATACATAAATAATTTACAACTATTAAACATTAAAACAGAAAAGGGTTTTTTTGGAGGGTATGATGTGTCAATTAAATAGAACAAACGGGAATAATGGCATACTTTGCTGTACTCTCCTATTGGCATCTGAGTAGAAGTAAGGGTGGCAACTAGAATTTCCAAAGATTGGCTTTTGAGTGGTTACTTGGGCTATAAATGTGGGCACAAATTCATATAACTCAGTTCTTCTGTTATCTGTGATATAACTTATTTCTATTTGTACACAGGTCACATTGTCTTGTGGGTTTATGGGACCTCTCATCGCTTTCCTGTTATAATAGAATTACTAGGGTTGGATACAGACAGTTTCCTGACTTTTTTGCTATTGCTGCATGTCATAGGAATCAATCATCATGATTTATCACGATGTAGAGGTGGAATGCACAGGTCTACCTGTATGCAATACTATTTGCAGTGACAACAGCTGGATTTCCCTTCGTGTCAGGTTTCTTCCTTTTGTCTACCAAGACAAAATCTCCCAATTCCCATACTTTTGGGACAGAACTCATGTAGTGTT
Source organism: Tyto alba (assembly GCF_018691265.1). Lineage (NCBI taxonomy): Eukaryota > Metazoa > Chordata > Aves > Strigiformes > Tytonidae > Tyto > Tyto alba. The sequence goes on from NW_024881321.1 coordinate 26,665,524, forward strand.
TCTTGTACTGTACCCACAATAGCTGCTGTGACCATCGAGGCCTGGCACCTGGGACTCTGCAAGGATGCTGGAGCAGACTGATGATGCAGCTATCCTAATGCCAGTAGGAACAAGACTTCCTAAGGTCATGAAAAGAAAGAAAAAGCTTAAAATATCAAAGTGTCTGGCAATCTTAACTTTCCTTAAAGGTGAACTTATTTCTTTAGATGGTGGTGTTTGCCCAAACTAGTTCATGTGGTTTTCTGGGCAATTAAGTGTGAATCTCCTCAGTCTCTGTTTTTTCCTTTGCCTTTAGATACATCAAACGTGTTTTCTTTTATGGCTTTCTTCAAGTTGCAGCTTATAATTCCTGCTGTTTTCCTGAACTTTCTGTGGACTTGTTCCAATAACCTGTGCAGTGTCATGGCATTTCAGTCTTGGTCCTTCAGAGATGCCGTACTATTCTACCTGTTCCCTCTCCAGTCTGTCTCAAACCTTCCCTGAACCCTCCCTTTTGCCGGCTTTTTTTTTGTGTGTGTTTTTTTTTTGTTTGTTTGTTTTTTTGTTTTTGTTTTTGTTTTTGTTTTTGTTTTTCCAGAAGGAAAACAAGGAAATTAATTTTCAGTGAGAACAGGTCCCTGAATAAATAAGCATGCTGCGTTATTTCTGATGGACTAATGCACATAGTAGGAGGTGGTGGGAGAATGATCAGCTTTTGGCAATAATGTTGCAAACAAACTAGTTTTCTAGTTAATAATTTTTTTCATACAGCATTGTGGAGTAGATCCATGTTTATCAAGAAACTATTCTCTTGTTTTCTCAGTAAAAATTACTAATGATTTTTCATTTGGTCTAATATTGAATGAAAATAGCTAAAATTACATTGTTTTAGAGTTGTGGTTTGAGCTCAGAGGGCAACTCATCCAATACGGTCATGGGCAAAATAGAGACTCGTTTAATACAGACACTAACAACAACAACACTTAACAGACAGAGTAGGACAGTGAGAAGTATTACTACATCTTAAAAACACCTTCCCCCCACCCCTCCCTTCTTCCCGGGCTCAGCTCTGCTCCTGATATCTCTAACTCCTCCCCCCAGCAGCGCAGGGGCAGGGAATGGGGGGTGCAGCCAGTGCTGCCACTTCTTCCATCTCGGAGCAGGGGGGAACTTCTGGAACTTCTTCCCTCTGCTCCAGTGTGGTCCCGCTCTTACACGAGACAGTCCTCCACAAACTTTGTCCAACTCGAGTCCCTCCCACAGGATGCAGCCCTTCCCAAGCTACTCCAGCATGGGACACCCCTGCATGCTGCAATCCTCCCAGTGCCAAACTACGACAGCGGGAGCTGATTCTTCCCACAGGGTCCCGGACACCTTTTGGTGCAACAACCTTAAAGAACATGAGGCCCCCCACAGACCATATGTCAGCATCTGCTCTACTGTAGACCTCCATGGGTGGAGGGCGGGCAGCCCTGTTGTCTCACCACAGAATACAGGGGGGGTCTCTTCTATGGTGCAATTTCTCCCTCCTTTCCTCCTCCATTCTTCCACTGAACTTGGTGTACACACCGTGAGGAGATGTCACAGCTCCTCCTCACAAGTGCAACTCCTCCTCCCAGGTCCCTTCTTAAATACGTTATTGCAGAGACACAGCTGATTGACTCAGTTTTGGTGCAGAGGTGGGTCTGACTTGGAGCCAGGGGAGCTTCAAAAATCTTCTCACAGGGGGCACTGCTGTAGCCATCTCCCCTGCTATCAAAATCTCCCATCACTCAGCCAAACCCAGGACAAGAATAAATATAGATTATTTTATTAGAATTAAAGTGCAGCAAGGATTTTGAGATGTTTTAATACTGGCTTTATTTATAAATAATGCCTTTTAATTCAGCATATATATTTTAAAGTTTATGTGTTGTAGAAAGACTTATCTCTGAAATGTTATCTCATCTTGGTTACTGCTCTGCCATTTTTGTTTAAGTGCCTCTGTGAAGTTTTAGTCTGTACTACATGAAAAAGCCACAGCATTTGAAGTAAAAACTTTTATAAAACATGAAGATGAATAGTATATTGTCAAATACCAGCAGGGCAGAATATAACTGAGCTTCAATAAGATTTTCTCCTGCGTTTTTAAAATATAATTTTAACATACTTTAATTGATTACAAGTTTTAATTTTGGCTCCTTTTCTACATTATATGCTAAAATGAAGGAGCCAAAAGAAAGAACCCTACATTTATAACTATTTTTAAATGGCATTATTTGAAAGCAAACAAACAAACAAAGAAATAAAAACTCACCACAGCTCTGTGACTCTTTGGAGGAACTACGAATGTTGTAGTCATGGAGCTTTGGGGTTTTTTAATGCTAAATTAAAATGCTTTCAGAGTTTTTTTCTTGTTTTGAACCTTAAGGTTGCTCCAGGATAATACAGAGCAGCACAGAAACCAAGGAAGGCCAAACCTTTAGTTTCTTCTCTAAAAATCTCCCTGACAATCCTGATGTCAGACATTCTTGGGAACTTGTTATCCGTGTCAGTTGAGCTGCAAATGCTCTCAAGATTGCATATGTATTATGCTAGCAAATAAACCTGCTTTTGAATGTGGACACTACAGTCACAACGGTCCCTTAGCAGCAGCTGCAAGGAGAACGACTAGAAGGTTTTGAGACACTGAAATTATCAGGCATGAAACAGGAACTATGTGGTCTGAAAGCCAGAAAAAAATGTTTATAGTCTTTGAATGAGAAGCATGGTCAGAACTAGTAAAGCAAGAATGTTGTTAATTTTACATTTTATACTGCCTTAATTTTAATTTTATTTATTGAAAAGAAGAAAAACGAACAAGTGAGAAGAGGTCTGAAAATTTCAGATTCAAATGATTATATAAAACTAGAAGGCTGCTTAGACCATGAGAAATAAGGCATATGTAAGTTTTTCAAACATATCTATTAAGTACTCTTTAAAGAGAAAAATACATGAGAAATACTGATCTTCTAGTCTTAAAAACATAAGGCACCCATTAGTATCTCATTTACTGATTTCAGTATGATAATTTCATGCATGCAGTATGTCACTTGTACACATATATTTTCTTGGAAATTAGGCAGAAATCATGTCTTCAACTGTTGCTGATGTGTTATTTCTTACAACTTGTATGCTGAATTGACTGCAAGTTTGGCAGATAGAGCAAACCTTGAGCTTTAGAGCAAAATCACTGGAGTGTTTGTTTTACAAAGTTTGAGAGGCTTTACTTGGTATAATGAGATGATTTACTAATGATTTAATAATGTCTGCAATTAGAAATGTGAAAAACATAGCTCTGTGTTCCCAGATTTCATACCTGTCCCTGTGAAAAATCAAGTCCTTGGTTTTACTCACTACAGATCCCATGTGTTTTTACAGAAGCTGTATTATGCAATTAGGTCACCAATAACCTCTGAGATTCTGTGCTGTTTGAATGCTGTTGTGTTAATGCAAAATGGAATTTCATTTGAAGATATCCAATTTGCTAAAAGGCTTCAGAGAAAATTCTGAAATTATACTAAACTACTGTGCTTTACTGCATCCTTTTTTTATACTCCTCCGTTAGTGAAATAAGATTGAATGGTCAGCATCGTAAATTATCTGAATCAGCTAATATTAAATTTCTGTTAATTAAACTAATTTACAACTTCACCTACTTATTTTTATTAAGGTCATCTGATATTTTTCAGTGTTGTTTGATTAATATTCTATCTCCCCATTTACTAAATCAACTCTGAACAGTTAGTAAAATGAAATATTTCAAAGTATTCTGGTTATATCTTTTAAATCCCCCTAGCCTGTTTAACTGAAGCCACAATGTATTTTATGTCAACAAGTGACAGTCTTTACAACCTCACAATATAGTCAAGGATAACACGTTGCATGGATATAAAGCAAATTGATTTGAAATATTGTTCTGTTATGGAAAGAATGAGTTACTGGTGTTTCTCTCAAGGGTTTGCTTCTGTACGTTGTCATACGCTACTGATGTATTTTTACATTACATACTGCCCAGTGAGTTGTTTTCTTTTCTGTTATGTTTTTATTACTGACTGAAACATAGCAAGGGTTGAGTTAAAATTTTATCATGTCAGACTGGATCAGGTCAGTGAGTAGTCTCTTTGTTGTTTTTGTTGTACTGGCCACATATTTGAACCCAAAATGGTAAGAAACAGGATAAAGAAGTCCCAGTCTCAAAGAGTACGGAATATAGACTGAAAAATGTGGTCTCAAAAAGCAGAAAATCTGAGGCTGACCAGGTGGTTTGAACCTGTTTCTTCTCTGTAGAAAAAAGGAAAGTGGTATTATTTAGGATAATGAGGAGTAAGTATGGAAAGACGGATATAAAGTTTTCTGATTTAGGATTATTGGTTACTCTGAAAAATCTTTCCTATAAACTTTTTAATACACTGATTATCACATTTCTGTTCAGCTACTGGATCTCAGTAAAATTATATCCTGATAACCGATTAATCTGAAATAATCTGTTTTGTAAAGGATAAGTACTTGCTTTCCTAACCTGTTATCTTGTGGTGGCTTTGTGTGGAATGGTCTGTGGTAGCAGGGGAGGGGGCTACAGCGGTGGCCCTTTTGAGAAGCTTCTTGAAAGCTCCCCCAGCTCCAAGTCAGACCCACCTCTGGCCAAGTTTGAACCAATTAGTGATGATGGCTGTGTCCCTGTGATATCATATTTAAGAAGGGGAAACTGGGAGGGAGTTGGGTACTTGTGAGGAGGAGTTAAGAGGAGGACACCTACGTGAACACCCAGGTCAGTGGAAGGAAGGAAAAGGAAGTGGGGTAGGTGCACCAGTGCAGAGACCCTCTGCAGACTGTGGTGAGACGACAGGGCTGCCCCCCCTGCCACCCATGGAAGTCCATGGTGGAGCAGAGGCTGACCCGAAGCCTGTGAAGGAGCCCACGTCAGGACAGACATCTCAACTTAAAGGAAGCTGGGACTCTGAGGGGAGAAGCTGCCCCCTCTGTTGTGGTTTGGCACTGGGAGGACTGCAACACGTGGGTATGACTCATGCCAGACCAGCATGGGAACAGCTGTATCCCATGGGGAGGACTCACACCAGAGAAGGGTCATGGAGGACTGTCTCCTGTGATAGGGGAACCACGTGGAGCAGGGAGGAATGTGCAGTGTTCACCCCACCTCCTGAGAAGGAAGGAGAGGCAGGACTTACTGTAACCCCCATCCCCTGTCCCCTGCGCCACTGGGGGTAGGGAGGAGGTAGACTGGGAGCAGAGCTGAGCTGGGGAAGGAGGGAGGGGTCGAGGGACGGTGTTTTGAGGATGTGGTGATGCTCCTTACTGTCCCTCCCTGTCTGTTAAGTGTTGATTTTGTTAGTGTTTGAATTAAAGTAATGTTCTTCTTCTTCCCCTGACAAGTCTGTATTTTGCCCATGACTGTAATGGTTGAGTCATCTCTCCCTGTCCTTATCTTGATTCACAAGTCTTTTGCTTTATTTTCTCCTTCTCAGTGCTGGTGGGGAGGGGTGAGTGAATGGTCACGTGATGCTCAATTGCCCTATGAGCACAAACCATGGCATATCTTTAACTCTGTAGAGGTTAGTACATTAATATGTGACACACTGATACAATCTGATAGTGCAAGCTGCAGCTATGGAGATTTCAGCAGGGATAGATGTTGCCCTGTGGAGAACAGTTTAGGGAGGTAGGGCATTTGTGTCAGAAGCATGCTCCCTTCACCAGACTACCCAGGACAGAAGAGGGCAATGTGTGCTACAGAGCTTTGGGTGGGAAGAGGAATTACCCACACTCCCATTATAATGGCTACTGTCTATTGTGTTTTCATTCTGCTTGGCATTTGGTGACAAAAAAGCAGCTGGGACCACTTGATGGCTGCGTGCAGAAATCCAGCCTACATAAATTACGATGCATTCACTGCAGTGGGGTGTACGTATGCCCCCATATATTTGTCCAAGGTTTCCTAGACAGAAAAATGGGATGCAGCCCCACCCTCTGCTGTCTTAATAGCTCTTTTCCTTGCTCTTGCATTGCTGGGTTGCCACAGCTTCTTTTCCCAAAGCATGGTCAAAGTTTGGATCATTATACATTTGGTTTTTGATATTGTGGGACCAGAGAAGGACATCAGTGCTGAGGGCAAGTTGTGCTGGTGTACCACAGAGTGGAAAGACCATGAGAGCAAGTTGGGTGGAAGTAATGAAATTTCCCTGTTAATCTTTACATTAAGGTAGAGCAAGCTATACCATTACATGCTTGGGAAGGATGAAAAAGAGACACTTCAGAAAGATTTAAATATCTAAAAAGCCATACATAGCAGAGTTTTTTCAAGTTCTCTAAAGTGTACACAATATGATGAAAATAAAAACTGCCTCTTCTAAAAGACACTAAGAAGTGGGACATCTCCCAAAATAAGCCATATTCTGTCTCCCAGACATAAGTATGAGAAAGGACATTGAACTTTTGTGTTTTTGGTTTTGGTTTTTGGTTTTTGTGTTTTGTTTTTTTTTTTTTGCTTAATAATCACTTTGTATCATGATGGATTGAACAGGTACAAAAAACAATGTCAAGAGCCTTCTGCTGCTGGTGGCATGTTTCCAGTCACTGACACTCCCACCTGCTCACTCTGAGCACATTAGAAGACCTCACTGCCAGGTGATAGATGCATCAGGGAAAAAGAATGGGTTTACATTCAACCTCATGTAGATGATGAATTATGTTTTCTGTATGTAAAGAGGACTATTAGGTTCACTGGCAGTTTCTGCTCCAGATCAGTTATATGCAAATGAACGCTTAAAATAGGATACACATTTAAATATCAATATCCTGACCTCAGCTTAGCCTCATAACTGCATAAGATCCCACCCAATAATCTATGTATCCAGCCTATAACTTCCATCATATTTTAAACATATATAATTGATTTAAAGATTTTCAGGTGATAAAAAATTGACCACCTGCCAGTGTAAACTTCCAAGGATTAAATAACATCACTATAAAAGAAAAACCTATGTCCTCTGTTTTCAATTTCTCCAACTTTAGTTCCCTAGCATTGCACTTTGTAGTGTCTTTGTCTCTTTGAACAATCAATCTGAAATCTTTTCTTACGTGGTTATAGGTAGACTGTAATCCAACACCCTTAACTTTCTTAGGTAAACTGAAGAAATGGAGCTTCTTAAATCTCTTATTATGAGAGATTTTTTTTCATTCCCCCCACAAATCCTTTAATGATTCCACAGGTATCCTGATGAGTGAATATCAGATTTGCAGATTGTGTTCCAGTCAGAGTCATTTATTCCCAATAATAGCTTCATTGCATAAAATATGTTTGTAAATGTCTGAATCAAGCACTGTAATAAATTACCCTGTATGGTTAGAAAGTGCAGAAGTTGGTACCAATGTTTGAAAACTACAGTCCTGCAGTTCTACTAAAGTCTATTAATTTTATGAAAAGGGGTCTTAAAAATCATGTTAACATACTCTGTATATATTTCTGACTCCTTTATACATAATGTCTTAGGGTTTGGATTTTTTTCAATCCAATAAATTTAAGTAGGTACAGGAGAGTGGGCATGGTGTAGCAAGTGTGGGTTTTGCTTAAATGAAGAATATAAGGAATTACTTGCCTGAAAATAAGAATGTTTATTTATGCTTTTAGAATCTTCTTTTTTCCTGCGCTCTTTTTTTTTTTTTTTTTTTTTTTTCAGGGATGACTTAAAAGACCTTTGAATAACGGTGGAAGCAGGAAGAGTGATGCCACTGTAGAGTTTACATACTGTACCTCCTGTATCACAAAATTTGGATGTAATGTTTGAGACTTGTTCCTGTGTTGGAATTCTAAATACTTTGTAAGCTATGATTCAGTACATTAAACCATCTCAGATAAGTAATAAAATTGAGATGATTAAATACTATGTACTTTTGTTGGCTTCTTTAAATAGGTAAATATTTGTCAGTAAAACTCTGGCCTTTTTCAGCATCTGGAGAATTATGCTGTGACTCAAATGGCATTATTCACCACCCGCAGAATGGTTTTGCTCAGAGTTCACAGAGAGATTGAGATGATAAAAATATGTTCTAGAGATGAATGTGTTAGAGGAACATTTCTATTGAAAGGATGCTGAAAGTTGAATCAAAAGAACATCTACTTTAAGTACCTTTTTCAAAGAAGATTATTTCCTTCCTTGTTTTCCGTAAAGCTCTAGTAAAGAAAAGGATTTATACATTCTGTATAGTATTACTGTTGTGGAATAAATATTCTTTTTCCCATTTTCCTGCTGTTATCCAAGGTTTTGATCACTTGCTGTGAATATTCATTCTATATATTTTCAATTGTAATATTAAAATGAATATTGTTATTACTCTGTCAACATTTCATTACATCATCATATTCCTTAGTGAGAAATAGTGTCTTGGGTGAATTCAAACCATTTAGTTTTATAAGGGTTTTTTCTTCCTAAAAACATCAGCTAGCTTTATTTTCTTTAGGCTGATGTGGATTAAATTTGTATAGGTGTGATCTGTACCTTACCGTTTGTGACATTCACAGAATACTGTATACAGGAAAATCAGAAAGGAGAAAACACTATGATGAGCGGTGGCCGCCCAGGAGGAATATTAGTTTCACATATATTATGTTCAGTCTTTTCATTCTTAAAGTAGCAGATGGGATAGCAGATACTGGGGACTTCATAGGCTGGAACAGATTTCAGTTTTATATTTTGTGGGATTTTTTAGCTGAAAGTATCTGGCTTCACTCATCAACTACAATTGCTAACATTCTGGATCTGTTCTTTTGGAGATTAAGATGTATTTAGTGGTTAAACAGATAAGGTAAAGAGGAAATATATGGGTTCACTGAATAAGTCACTAATGTTTTGTTAACAATCATTTAAATTGAGGTCACCATCTTTCTATTTAAATACTTTGTAAACATAATCCCCTTCTGTTGAGCTTAAATATTCTAGTTCTTTTGGAAAGTAACTGTCTTGTAAAATTCTCGGGTGCTAATACTTTGTCCAAGATTTGCTAGGTGCAGAACATCTCACCTACTGCTAAATTAATACCTCCATAAATATGTCCCTGGTACAGGTCTGATGATTATTTTGCACTCAGAATATTTTTGCAGCAATGACTGTCAGAAGAGGTAGAGTCTGATTAATGCTGGCCACCTTTGCTAGCTGTATCTTTAATCACAGACTCTGAAATAAACAGAGAAATGTAATCAATAAAGTCACAGATACAATGAAGAAATACAAATGGGGACTAAAAGTCTATTGGTAAAATCTGGTGACTATTTCCTGTCAAGAGTTTAGACTATCTTCTTTACCTGTAACACAACCAAGCAGAATTGAGTGTCCAATTATTAATAAACATTGCCAAGAAAAAAACACTAAAGAAGTTCCTCTCAGGTATGTTTCTTAAAACTTATTTTTATTAACTTGATGTATTTTTTTCTTTAATTATTTCTTATGTCCTTTTCTATGTGATTATTTAGTTAACAAGTCATTTATGAAGTTTGCATCATTCCTCGTTATAATTTTATTGTAACTTAACATTTCAGGTAAACACATAAATTGAAGCATTTCTAGAAAAAGAATCAAATATTTTCATTTAACAAAAGGATCACATCTTTGGTTTTTTTTTTTTTTTTTTTTTTTTGGTTTCTTTTTTTTTTTTTTCCAATCAGTAGATAAAATTCTGACTGCTACAGTACATAACCTTTTTATAAAACCACAGTTCAATTCCCTTATGTTAAGTAAAGTTGTTAAGCTTAAATTTTCTCTTTTCCTCCTCATTTTTTATAAAGCTTGGAGAAAAAAAAAAAAAAAAAAAACAACCAACCAAACCAACAAAAAAACAACCAACCAACCAAAGAAACCCAAACAACAACAATAACATCAAACAGAACTCCCAAGTATTAAATGTGATAAATGAGACTTTGGTTTACAACTCTTTTGTTTCTTTTTGTAGAAGTTGTATGCCACTGTCAAGGATTTTTAGGGAAAGAAAAAGGATATTTGTCTTAATTTTGACTTCGTTATTAACCATAAATCTAGTAATAAATCTCTCTAGGTAACAAATGCCTAAACTCAGGTCATAATGCAAAGTATATGTGCATCATATATAGAACACACTTGAAAACTCTGGACCTAAAGCATCATTTTAAAGACATAAGTTTATCTTTCAAATCTCCTTGCAAAGGAAGGAAAGACATCATTGCTCTTGTTGGTCAGGGAATAGATCCAATATTTTCTCGATTTTTTGATCAAATAGTATGAAAGTATGATAAAATAAGTCTACTATCCCGTAAATTCATGATAAACTGTTATTCTTTTCCAAAAAAAATTTATCACTGATAAATTTAAGCTAGCAACGTAAGTGAAAACTTCTTGGAGATGACTGTAGCTTCTATAAAGACACTTATATGCCTATTTGCAGTATTCAATACCTTGTCATTAATTATCTTTAAAACAATACCCTCTTCTAATGTTCAAAAACCTTACACTATCTCTGCAGATGCAAAGCAGATTTCTTTCTCATGTTATCAGTGCTTACTTACACATATACTTCCAAAAATATGAAATAAGTTGCAGTTTTCAAATTCAGATGATCTGCCATTTTTACGAGAGCACATAAACATATTTCTAGAAGTTTTGCAAAGGTATTTCAGAGCTGAATTCAAGATGACAGTGGAGTTAGTGAGTGAAATCTTTCTTACCCACCACAGCAGAAAATGTACAGTGCATGATATCCTGTTCTCTTTCACTCCGGTAATCACACTGTATTTCAAAATGCCAGTGTTAACTTTATTACAAAATGACAAAAATAAGAAGATCATGTGAAGCACAGATTGCATATGGGGTATGGAAATGTGCTTTTCAGCTAAATATTTACATGTCCCTTACATGTCCCCCTCATTAAGATTTAAATTATTGAGTCTCATGTTTAACCCCTGTATTTTTGCAAGATGTGTGAGGTTTAGTATTCAAGTGATGTTCAGACTTGTAGATTACAGATATGATGCAGCAAAGCTCTGCCACAAACTTCTCTGACAAGATTGTATGAAGTTTTTAGCTTGCATGCAGATTAAGTCCTTGGGCAGATACACAGAGAGGAATCACCAGGACACGGACACACACAACTTCAGGGGCTCCTTGAAGCTCTTGGGCTGCAGCACTGGGTACTCAGGGCATGACTCTTCCTCCCTACCAGGAACAAGGCCCCTGCCTTTTGGACTGGTTTGCAACACTAATTTTAAATAATCTGAAAAAGTGCACAGACCTATTAAGAGGAATATGCAAATTCTAGCAATAGCAAGGAATCTTTTTTGGTATTCCTTCACATTTTTTTCTTCACATATTTTATTCTATGCTCTGGTTAGACATCTAAGGTGCATTAGTCCATTCTATGTCTGTCAATGTTCTAGTTGTTACTATTTATTTTTTGACAACATGTTTTTACGTCTTATCAGTTACTTGTGTTGATTTTTTCTGGCTATTGATCTGGAATTTTTCAGCAGCTAGAGTCATGAGGCTCCAGTAAATCTAACCTTAAATCCAGACAGGAAGTCTCTGCATGTGGATAGACTATGCTTGTCTAAATGCAGTCTACTGCATATGGCTAGACCGACTATAAAACATTTAGCATACCCATTTAAACATATGCAATTTGCATACATCTAGCAAACTACAAGCAGGGACAGTATGTGTGAAGAAATCAATTGTAATAGTGCTACTGAGATCAGAGTAATTTAATACCTTTTTTTTTTTTTTTTTTTAATATGGTTTTTGGAAGAGCTTTGCATTTAAAAACACATGACGTAGGAAAAGTACCAAGAGACTGTTTTGTAGCTCTTCCCTGGAAAAAAAAAGAAATCAGATTTACAAAAGGATCTGCATAGTGTATGTGCCAAGACACCAAGGCTCACTTAAATTGACATTAAGATACCTGTGGTTTCTAAGAAGGTCTCCAATGGCACTCTAAGAATTGTGAGTTTTGTTGGGTGTGTATTTTGTAAATATCTACTGTGATAGCATTTATATATGTTTTAGCTTGAAAACAAGCAGCAGGAAGCCATTTTAGCTAGACAGAAGAATGTGCTTATTAAAGAAACATAGAAAGGGTATGAGCTAATGCTTATTCTTGTGCCGAGATGAGTCCAGCCACTACATATGCACTGAAAGACAATAGGAGCCAATTAAAACATCCAGGAAGAAAAGAATACAGAAGACTGCATTCTAGCCATAGGCATCAAAGACCTGCTGTTCTGCTCAGCCTCAAAGAAGTATGTCCCAGTTTCAGTCCTCCCAAGCCAGCTTCATTGTTCCATTTTGATAAGCAGAAAGAAAGTTGTCATTGCTGTCAATAGAGTCATGCTCATGACTCCTATAGCTGAGATCTGTCCTACGGAACCACAGAGAAAAATTAAGCTTGGTGCCAAGTTCTTTTCAGAAATCACTTTATTTTTTCTTTGTATAACTTTATTTCTCACCCAAACATCTGCATATCACACTGAGGTCACAAAGTCATAGGATAATTTATATTAGAAGGGACCTCAGAAAGTCATCTGGTCCTACCACTGCTGAAAATAGCAATACTAAAGTGAAAGAATTACAAGGGATTTTTTTTCTAGCAATCACGGAGAGCAGTACAAATAAGCTTATAAATGACCTTCTGCATATTCAGCAATCTTCATATACAAAACTCCCACTGGAATTGCAGATAACACAGAAAAATGTCTTTTACATTTCTTCTGTTTATTCTAAAGGAATTGATATCTGACTTGATATTCTGACTCTGCAGAGAAACTTATCTTCAAAGATTTGAGGCTGAAAGTGACTCCCCAGCCACTGATTTCCAGGCTCTCTCTTGCCTCAGTGCCTTCTCTTTTCAAGGGAAGGCAAGGCAAGGCACAAGTTTTCTGATTTCAAAAAGACACCACCCTAAGACTTTATCTGATAATAGAACTGTTTTAGTCAATTATCTGCAGCTGGTCAGGTTAGGCAAATGGTCTCTCAAAGGCTGCCTGGAGGCAGCTGGCCACACACAATGTTGGATTACATGCCCATGGGGTCTTACCTCCTTAGGTATCACTGGGGAACAAGCTATGCATAAGGAGCAGGTAGACTGCTAGATGCTATATAAACAAACACACCTTTATCTGCTGGGTTCCCACAGTCTCTCTATTGTGTTTTATCTGCTTTGGAACTGATTTATTTTTAAGGCTTACCATTTTGTAGTTGCTGCAGAGGAAACTGCAAAGAAGTACTTGCAGTGGGAAAAGGAATTGTCCTGCTTATTTTTTTTCTTACTTTCTTCAAATAAACTCCTGCCCTTTCCACTCCTAGCACATTTTTCAAATCCTAACATTAAGACTCTGAGCTTTGGAAAAAAAAAAAAAAAAAAAAAAAAAAAAAGAAAGATGGTGATACGATTATACTAATGATAATTTTGCTGATAGAGGTAAAAAGTATCAAAGGAAGATACAATGAAGCATCTTGATGAAAGGTTCATCTGGGGGTAATGAAAACAATCTCCAGAGAAAGAGGCATTCTCCTAAAACCTGTGAGCCTGGAAATGAAAATAAAGCATCTGAGCTACTTAACAAATACACATTTTATAATTAAAGCCAGCTACTGTCTGAAGATTGGACGGAGGCTGAATATGATACCTAACTTTCACAGAAGAGTTAAAGGTAATGCTGGTAACTACAAAGCAGTACTGAAGCAGTACAGGAATTTCTGGCTGCCACTAAATTAACCAACAAAGAATTGAATAAGGACAGATCAATATCCATATCTGATTTTTCTGTATCAAAATTGTAAATCAACAGAACTCCCCAAACGTGAGTATTGTTAAAAGAATACAGTCCTTTCTTTTGTAATATCTGAAAAAAGTGCCCTGAAGGAAGTGGGGTAAACTTCCCATGTAAAAAAAAAAACCTTTTTTTTCCCCTAAACTTAGATTTGTAGCTTGCTGAACATGAACATAAGGCTGTAGCATTCAGGTATTTATCTGAACAGTAGGCAGATAAATATAGATGAGAGGTTCTGTGAGCTTTCGTCTCCCTAGGAGCAGCAATCTTTTCATTCAATTAAATATGTGTAATTTAGTGTCCTGAGGATAAAAAAATCTAAGACTTTTACACTGATATTAATAAAATCTTAGCAGTTTTGCCATTTAAAGGTCAAATGGACATGAGCTGTGTTGAATCAAACTAGAAACTACTGCTGGGACTGAAAAAAAAATTCCCTCCCATGAAATACCGCTCAGTAGCAAGTCTGGGGGACTTACTGGGAGGGAGGGATGGGATGGAGTCAGAGAGAGAAGGACTGTGCTTTCCTGTGAAACAGAACATACTTTTAGAAGAAAGACACTGTATTTGTCCAGCTGGTGATCTTGTAGAATATGGTAATTCCTGTGAACTGCTCTGACTGTGGGAAGTGGGAAAAAGTCGGGTTTTGACAATCTCTGTAACACTTGCAGAATGTGGTTGGTAAACTGGAGGTTTATGAGGGATTTACAAAGCATGCACATTTATGGGGAGGGTGCGCACTGCTTCCTGCTGGAGGTATGGATTCATTGAATGCACTTTAGAAACTGGTATGTTTCTCCAGACCCAAATAGATAAGAATTTACTTTATATTTAGGTTATCTTCTGTTCTAGGTACATAAGATCAATACCAAATTAAGAATATAACATGTGAATGGCTGTACTGGTTTTGATCAAAGGGTAGACCTAGCAGGCTATTCCTTCTCTGACAGTGGCCCAAAGCACATGCCAATGGAAAGTACAGAAAAGGACAGATTTATAGAGATAATCTGTCATCTTGAGCAACCGGTTGCCCAAGATATTCCTGAACCAGGAGTCAACTCTGTATTTTGCAATTTTCAGCTAATTTCATTTCCCTTAGCTTGTCTAGAGTCTCCATGAACCCATGTAAATCTATATTAAACATCCATGGGAAAGAGATCAAATTATCCATTCTTTTACATTCTATGCAATAGTCTGTTTTGATTGTTAGGCATGCCATGCCCACCCCATAACAAAGCAATGACATCACTCTATTAAAAGTTCCAAGAAAAATTAAATTTTATAAGAGTGTCTTAGGCATATTTTCCTTTAATCATCACAAGAGGTTTCTTGCCTATCTTTACTTAAGAACCTGGCCTTTCCTTTCTCACAGCCTTACAGTACACTTGTGCACACAGGAATGAATGCACCATTGCAACCTCCTCCCATACTTCATTCACTGATATTCCTAGAAGATATTTTGCTTTAGAAAATTAAAATACCTAAGAAAGCTGAGAAGGTACGCATGCAAAGAAATTAAAAGAAAATTTACTCTTCAATAAAATCTCAACTATTATCATAATGCACGTTCCAAGTCAAGTATAAGTTGTCCCGTATTTTTGCTGAATGTATAAGCTTGTGTGATTTGTTAGGCTCCCATTCATTATGAAAATAGACCAGTAAATTACATCTTTTGCAAATGGAATCATTATAGCTGTAATTTACAAAATATATTAAGCCTTTTGATCTTTGTCAGAGAACATATCATATACTTTTAAACACATTGCTCGGAAATTGTAATTTAAAAACTATAAACCTTACATTCACAGCTTTAATGCATATATTAGACTACTTTTCTACCAAAAACAATGTCCCTGTTCTGTCTATTGCATAACATTGCCTCATCTTTCAGCCGAACAGAAAAAAAAAAAAAAGATACTACAAATTGGTGAAATATGAATGAAAATTGTCCCCAATGGACACTCGTTGGCTTTTGCATTACTCAGGCCTATGATCTAAATAAAGCTAGTTTTTCTACTGATAATCTATTGCATAGTGCATATTTTTAACTCTGTAATATTGCTACAATATACACTGTAGTTTGGTATCTTATATATGTATGTTTAAAAGTAATATTTCTCAAAAATATTAATCTGCAGCTTAAATGCTGTTTGGAAATGAATATTTTTCTTTGACTTTGTATGTCAAGTGCTTTTTTTGTTTTAATCGTTACTTTATACTAGTAGTAAGATGGTTCAGGAAAACAATCATAAAAAGATGATTAGTCATTTTTAGGAATCTTTAAGGTAATCTTGTACAGTTAAGAATCAGAACAGATGTTGCATCTTATCCTTGGATTAACTAGAGAGGAGTGGATTCATAAAAGTATATGTATGAAAATGAACCTGATCTTGTATATATTTGTTCTTATGAAAAATGGCATTTGCTCTTGAAAGACCTAGTATAATGTCAAAATCCTGATTAAGCTGGAGACCAGTCATTTAGAAGGAAAGCATCATAACAGCATAAAAGAAGCAGTACATAGTATTTAAAATGCTATTCCTTGGTCAATGTAGTATCTACACAGATATACAAACAGTTGGATTTTGGACCTTCGGTGAAATTGAGCATAAGAACAGAATTCATCTATATATGTGCACTTCTGTCTTATGGTTTCACTGTTTATTGTAATGAAAACTTACTGTCTTAAAAATCACGACATTTTTCCCCTTTTTTTGGAACTGACATTTTCTAAGGAAATATAATCTGTAGGCATTTTATTTAAGAGAGAATGACACTGTAGTCTGCTGTTTTTATTAAAAACGGGCAGATTAAATGACACTACCTTAAATAAACAGAAAAATATATATTTTAAAAATTATTATTTTGAACAACAGTCCTGAATGGTTTGCTGTAATGCCCACCTAAAAGTAGCAATAGTTCTGTCCAGCCTTTGCATACCGTTGCTGCAAAGCCCAGGCATTATGACTTACCCATTCAGTTGATATGCATAAACTTCTAGCATTTGTTCACAAAAGGTTTCATAAAATGAACAGCTAAAATAAAATGCTGCTATTTGCCCAAAATAGCATAGCCTGCAGATTTCAAGAGCAACCACTACTGCTTATAATTAATATGATATCACTGATTACCACTTATAAACCTTTTTTATGGGAGCCTGAGCCTCCTATATTATGCGCAACAGCAGATGGAATCTTAGATCATTTTTTTTACGTTTCGTCTCTGAAAATTTTCAGAGGAAATAACTATAGTTGTATTTCATTATTTTGTATATTTAACAGGTTTGCTTTCTTGGCCGTGAGTCTGAAAACCTTTTCTAAGAGAACTGTTCTAGCAGCTGTGTTGACAATTCTATTTTTGAGTGCAACTTCAAGAGCAAGATGAGTTCTTCACACCTGTGCCTCTAGAGCTTACTTTTTGGAAAGAACTGGGCTTTGCATTAATTTTGCAGCGAATACCTTACAGCGCAAAGAAAAAAAAAAGAAGTTTCCCCTTCTAGCATTGAGTGATAAGGAAGAGCATTTTGTGCTGTGTGGAGGAAATTTTTCTATGAAGGCTCTGGACACAACATGAAAAACAGTTAAAAGGGACCTTTTGGTGCTGCAATGTATGCCTTCATTGAACTGTTCTTTGGAAAGTTTTGTTGGGACAAATTAATAGCTCAATATCATTCAGACTGTTACTTCACCACCATACAGTTAATGATTTCTGGGCTTTTAAAGAATCACATCCACCTGGTATAGACATTGTAGACCTAGAATAAAAATATTTTCTTCATATAATTTCTTCATATTTGTTCACACAGTTTTACAGAAAAAAAGTGCATGTTCACATCTTCCTGTTGGGGCACACAACCCAGAGTGTGGGTGAGTTGGTTCTTAGTATCAAGGATGTGTTCTGTACTCTAAAAAAATGCAATGAAAATTTGTGTGGAGATGGATCTCCCCCTAAAATGAAGGCAGCATCCTACCAGCCCTTGCTCCCCAAGAGCTACAGCTTCTACACTACTTCAGGTCCTGGGAGTGCAGACAGAGGCTAATGGAACAGAAGCAGTCTGACACCTACAGAAATAACTGGAGTACCAGAGCCACTTCACCAACAATAGTTCTATTGGGCATCTGAGAATCTCACCAATTATTTCCTCAACCCATGAAACCTTCTTGATAGAAATCCATTATGTGAAAGCTGCAAATCTACGGAACACTTAGATTTAATGGTGAATCTAGAAGTCAGCTTCTTTTTTTATGTGAAGTTGAGTTATAGAGGATTCTGACATTTGCCAAAGCTTTATTGTCAAGTCAGGTGAAAGATGCTTTTGTCTATGCAGTCCCCTTAATACCCATGACATCAATGAGAGTTTTTTGATAACACCTGATAATAAATCAGTATATCTTTCAACGTAATATCATTTGTCCTGCTTCTAAAGTGAAATAACTCAAAAATATGGAAAAAATGAGCAAAACTTCCTTGTACAGTCTCAATCTTATGCCTGTGTACTACACATTATAATGTTTAAAATCATGTGGTTTTCTACCATGTCCTTGAATCGCTCAGAACTCAAAATGATGTCTGCTTGGCAAATGATACAACAATTCAGCATTTATTTTTGTCTGTATTGTTTAGAGATTCCATAGCTCCTTTACTGCACACCATAAAACTTCCTCAGCCATGTGGGGCAGAGTGTTCCAGTGGTTGGAGGAATTAACGTTGGCTGCTGCTCCAGTTTGCATTGACATTTTTATTATGATGGGGTGTGAATGATTACTTTTAATCCATTTTTTAATAGAAGTATATGGAAACAAAGGTTAAAAATCATTTGTCTTCCACATTTTTGGCACAACTTTAGGAAAAAGTTTGCAAAAAAAGCAAT